>NC_084923.1:35492500-36742500 GCF_958298935.1 Phragmites australis | reverse complement strand
ACCACAGGAGTTGAAGATTCAACTGACATGTTTGTTTGCTCGTTTGTAAAACTATTTGTTACTACAGAGAGGTTTGTCCTTGCCTCATCATCACAGATGGATGGTGTTCAAAAACCGTTTATGTAAAACTTATTATAGATGGTGTTTTGCGCAGGATCGCCTACGATATGTTGGAAGCAACGAAACATATGTAATATATGAAATATCAAAGGTGATTTTGTATGCCAATCGTATGCGATGAATTCAACGTCACATACAGTTCCTAAAGGAAAATCATCTGTGATAAATAATCCTTATTGCAGAGGGTTATAGAACTGTTTGTGATAACCGCCTATTGCATTAACACATAAAAATTGACAGTTCCGAAACCGTTTGTGATTGCAATGGGAGCATCATACTTATTTTCTTTGAGAAATCACATACTAGTTGTAAGAAACAACATCTTTGTAGAAAAAAGAGGTTGCAATGCAAGAAACCTCTACCTTCTACAGACAAATATATGCAGCCGTGTTTCTTTTTTTTTTCTAACAACCGTATCTTCAACCAGTGCTTTCTCATAATTAAGAGTTCTCTCTCTGTCATATAGTCCATTAGTAGGCTATATGTATGTATACCTTTTGACTAGCGATGAGTGGGTACGTACGCAATTCAACTGAGTCCACTGAACCGGCATGTGAGGATCATGAACTAATCAGGTCTAAACTTTTATGGATGGTCAGGACCATCAAATTGACGTCGATGTAAGTGTATTAGTGTGATCAGCTCCTAATGGCAGTACATGAGATTTAATGCTTCAACAATGAGAGAACCAACAAAGTAGCAGGGCTAGCAGGCCAACTGAATGCTGCTTGCGACATGTCAGATCGGCCATGCTAGACTCAAACAGGCATTGCCATTTCGCAACCCGGCATATGCACAGGCTAGCACTCAATTGCATCGCACAATTGCACTACTGCCTGCAAGCATTCATTCACCCTAAAGTTGCTAATCCAATGCAAGATCTTGTGTCCTGTCAGCTTTCGTGTAAGCGTCCTGCGTCCTGCCTGCCGTTCTGAAACAGCAAGACACGGGCATGAATCCACGGTGTACTTTCCCTCTTGAATTATTACGGCTTTGATGTTTGTTTCTGTTCCTAGAAATCTTCCCTTCTGCGTGTATGTGTATATGTATGTGTCTGGGTGATTGTGATGCAAGAACTAACGATCGATCAATAGAAAAAACCTAAACATTTGTTGGAGCTTCCGAGTGTCAACAACTTTTGAAGATGTCCAAAGTTGAAAGAATGATGAATTGCAAAAGCTAGCCTTTCTTTATTAATGGATAAATCTGACTGAAAATATCACCTTTTTACGCCTCAAACAGATTATTTTTTTGGTACTTGTGACACAAGTATAGAAAATGTACTCGTGTTTATGATGGCTGTCTACATTAAAAATAATAATATATGTTCACTGACGAAGCGATTGAGCATGTATATCAGTTGAAACTCATCTAATATATTTTTCGTGATTAAAACGATGACTGTTTTGTGATGAAAATTAACCAGTTCAAATTTGTTAGAGATGTACTCTCCATGTACAGCTGTAAGCTGTTTAGATTGTTTATTTTACTATGTCTCTAATAAAATTATCTCAAGTTTATTTCAGTTTGTATAGTTTCCTATATATGTTGTACATGATCAATTTAGGTCTGAGAATGTACATGATCAAATTTCATCATCTCGATGTGTATCAATTGGTATTGATTGGGTGCCTAGGAGGCACCTAGGCACTGTTAGAATAACCTTGTCGTTGTGCCGAAGTAGTGGTTGAGCTGTTAGTTGATAGTTTTGTAGGAAGTTATCGTTGTGTCTAAGTTGATTCTCGGGGCATGGCAACGAGATTTTTTTAATATTATATTTTTTTACAGATATTAAAAAATAGTACCAAAATGAGGAAATTTAAAAATAATACATATTCGCCCTACCGTATGGCGAAATCTTGTTTTCGCTCTACCGTATGACGAAAATTGCTGACGTAGTGCCGGCGGTAGCACTGGGTGTATGGCTGCAGTTACGAGTCAGTTTTCACCATACGGTTTGGTGAAAATTAGTTGTCACCAAACCGTACGACAAAAACTGTATTTTGCCATATGGGACGGCGAAAAATTCAGATATAACCGTGGCCCTGCGCCCGCACGCCATGCCGTCTCATTTGCTTCCGTGGCGTCTCATTTGCGACTGCACAGAGAGGAGCACACCGGCAGAGAGGAGAAGAGAGAAGAGAAAAGAGGAAGAAGAGAGGAGGAAGGGAGGAGGAGGAAGGAGGAGGAGGAAGGAGAAGGGGAGGAGGAGTAAGAATCGTTAAGGTAATTTTTTTCCTTTTTATTGTGTTTTTAATGTATGTCTATCAATCTATTTGTATTTAGATTGAATTAGGGAGTAGAAAAATAATTTGGTGTTTGTAAATATTTATTTTAGGTAGAAATCTTTGTATTAATTATTTTAGTATTAGGTTAAGAAAATAAAATTTATGTGCGTGCAAAAATTAGATACCGATACTCTAGTTAAGATGATGTATGTAAGATTATATTGTAGGATTATATTATTATACGTTATACTAAAGTACGGTATTTATTGAATTATTTGTAACTTAGAACTCGTGGTTTGCAACAGAAAATAATAAAACAAATTGAGGATAAAAAAGCAATGCAGCACCGAGATATTTATGTTAAAATTTTAAAATTCAATGAACATTATATTTTTGAAAATTCGCAAGACTCCTAATATCAAATGGTATTAATTATTAAGTTGTTGCGAATTAATTATATTAAATTTGTTGGTGCTAGTAATATGTTTATTTAATAATGATATCCTCGATGTAGATTTAGGATAGTAATATGGATTAGATTTTAGGCAACGAAGACTATAGTATTTTTCATTGTAGCACAAGTAACGCTGGGTTGGCATGGCCATTGCGTTAGTCAATTTAAGGTAGTCGTAATGTATGAATGTAATTGATTTTTATTTCTAATTGATATATTTTTTAGGTGACAGTTATATCAAACTCTATAAATCTTAGAGTATTATATGGAAATGGTCAAATCCGTAACGGTCCAGCAGTTGTTGATTTAAGCAATTTTCTAGTTACCATCTTTGAGCACCCAAGCCCTGAGGGTACAAGGATGAAGGAGATGAAAATATGGTTCACCCAATACTTTCAGCTTGACCTCAGATTTATTCTGTTATGGTGAAATGCATGTGGACTCGTATGTTAAATCCAGTTTGTTGTGAGTTAAAGTCGATGCATCGGACGGACAAGTGGTTGAAATGGTTGGAGTGGTGTAGGCGGCGTCGGGCTGAGTTCAATATCCTGGTGCAACCATATCCAAGAGAAGCAGATGATAATAGCAGTGCAGCAACTCCAATGGAAGAATAGGATACACGCGGGCATGCAGTGTCAACGGAGGAAGTTGAACAAATGTAGACGACTGAGGCAGAGGTTGTTATGCATAGGCGGGCGACAGAGGTTGAGGAGGGTTAGACTAATATAGGGGAGGAAATTGATGAAATCATTGTGGAGCTCGAGAACGTGGACCGTAACGCACGCAATTCATGAGGAAGAAGCTTTATTAGAATCTGTAAATGTAGATGAAGATGATGGTGATGATGAGGATTATGAAGACGATGACTGCTCTAATACTATCATCCCAGATGAATGGAACTTGCCTGACAAAGCGAGGATACAAGTTATGGAGAACCATGACTCACCTTGGGAATATGGTTCAAGTATGGTTCACCTAAATTAGGTATTCCCCAATCGGTCTAAAATGAAGGATGCAGTGACACGGTGGGCAATGACATCACACATAGAGGTATTTGTTGTTGTCTTAAGCCCAGAAAAGTACAGTGTCAAGTGCATAACACTTGGATGAAGCTTTTATGTTCATGCATACAAGCTGAAGCATTCAACCCACTGGGTAGCCTCAAGAGTGGTTCAACATAATTGTATGCTAAAAAATATTGGTCGAAAGCACCACAACCTCACTGCTGCACTAGTTGCAAATGAATTGTTCATTGAGATTATTCAGAAGCGGGACATGGAATGCTCGTTCATCCAACGATCAATATTACAACAGTTCAAATATGAGATTACTTATCAAAATGCTTGGCGTATAAAGCAGAAAACTTTGGAAAAGCGGTGGGGTACATATGAGGCTTCTTATTGCAACCTAGCCCGTGTGCTTGAAATTCTGAAGGTCAGGAACCCTGGCACATATACTGCTTTCAAGGAGACTGAACTTGATGAAAACCAACCTAGGATTTTTCGGCGTGCTTTTTTTTCTTCTTTAGGTCAGTGTATTCAGTCCTTCTAGCATTGCCTTCCTTTGCTTTGCGTGGATGGTACATTCTTGACTGGGAAGTACAAAGGCCAGATTCTCACTGCAATTGGTGTTGATGCAAATAACCAGATACTTCCTTTGGCATTTGCGTTTGTGGAGGGTGAGAGTAGGTTGAGCTGGCTCTGGTTTTTTAGGCATCTTAAGGTTGGGGTTGTCCGTGATCAACCTAATGTTTGCATAATACATGATCAGGATGTTGGGATCTTATCTGCTATAAAGACACTGCAAGAAGATTCAAGTGAGCTATTCCCTTGGCATGACCTATAGAATAGGTGGTGCATGCGTCACATGGGAGTAAATTTCCACAAGCAATTCAAGAGCAAAGCACTGATGGACATGTTCAAGAGGCTGTGTAGCCAGAACCAAAGTCGCAAATTTGATGCTTTGTGGAAGGAGTTGGATAAGGAAACAAGAATGCACGTGCAGGAGAGAAATAAGGAGCCAGTTACTGGTGATGACATTGTATCGGAGGCATTGCCGCCTCTTGGAGAAGGCATTGATCCTCCTAATATGAGAAGAAGGTTGGCAAAAAACAGCAAATGTTTCTCGCACTGGATTGAGGCAGAGCCAAAGGAGAAGTGGTCCTTACTCTATGAGACCGGGGGTGCTAGGTTCGTGTACTGGGCCACGTCTTTATTTGAAACTTTATACCTATTTGTTTTGATGTTATTTGGTAGGTATGGCGTCATGAGTACCAATATAGCAAAGGTTTACAATTGGGTTATCAGAGGGCTACGTGAGCTCCCTATTGTTGCAATCGTTGAGGGAATATTGTACGTTATTGGTCACTACTAGAAGAGGCATGCAGTTGTTGTGAGTCACTGTACAACAATGCGTACACCGTATGCCCAACGGATGATGGAGTACCTCCAAAAGAAGAACACGAAGGCAGTACAACATATGGTTCATAGCATGGGCGTCAATGAGCACCGCTTTGAGATAACCCTGAGATCAAAAGGAGGAGTGGGGAACGATACCAAAATTGTCACTCATGAGATGAACGTAGGGCAAGTTTTCAATTGATGGTGCAAATGCTCCTGCAACAAACCAAAGCTTTTACACGTCCCATGTTCTCATTTGTTGGCTGCATTATCACAAGGAGGTGTGGAAAGTTCAGTATATGTGTCACCATTTTACTTGAAGGAAAATATGGTACTGACTTGGACTGGAGAGTTCTATGGATTCAGTGCGCATGGTGACTTCACAGTTTACGATAGAGATATGCCGATATGTCTGCCCCCTATGATGTTGCTTAGACATCCCCATGGAAAAGTTGGTTGACCGCGGACTAGGCGTATTCGTGATGATATGGATGAAGCTGAAGTTGGTAGCCCTGTCAGGAGGTGCAGTGAGTGTGATGAGTATGGTCACAAGGCAAAGGAATACCCACACTCTAGCCGTGCCGATGATGGAGAAGGACCATCCACCGGTATTAGACGTTGGAGAGTTGCACGTGGAGGACAAGCAGTGCACGGGACTGGGGCAGACCTTGCTGGATATGCTATTTAGGAACAATGTGTTTCTTTATTTATTTGGGTAACTGTTATGTTCTTGATGTAAAAAACTAAGTGGTATTATTTGTGTTATTTTCGTGTTCTTGATGTAAAAACTAAGTGTTTTCATTTATGTATTATTTATGTTCTCTCTATCTTATAAAGTAGTTTGTGTACAGTTTATGTTATTGACATATTAATTATGTGATCATCAGTTTACAATAATTCCGTGTTTTATGTTGCTCTATTTTTTGTAGAGATGGAGGTGTCGTACGAGCTTGTCGACCATTCTGTGGACGCGCGTCACCGTGGCTTCTTACACGCCACGCGTGACGCTTTGAGTATTCCTGTATTACGTATTCATGTGCCAAAGACTGCTTGGCGACTGCACCCAGACTGGTTCGGCAAGTTGTACATATGGTTCAATTTGTACAGATGGTTCAATGTACACAGATGATTTAATTTGTCGTAACTAATTAGGTCATGTATTTGCAGGTTGGGTCGCGCATGACTTCTTCCGCTTGCACGGATGCTTCAGGCCACAGATGAGGACATGGGTCCACATCAAGTGACTGAGGGTCAGGAGGACGAGGGCCAGATGGAGCGGTCACATCGGTTCCTGTATGACCTTTCCCTTATTTTGGCTTTGGTCGATAGATGGAGGCTGGAGACACACACGTTCCACATGCCGTTTGGGGAGATGGTAGTCACGCTGCAGGACGTCTCCATGCTGACCGGGTTACCGATTTCTGGTGAACCGATCGGTCTCGATCACTCCAGCTGGTTGGCAGCAAGACTTGTTTGAGAGGTTTCAAGGAGTTCTACCTGAGCCACTGAACATGTCGCCCATTGAGGAGCATCAGAAGCATGGCCCTAAGAAGTAGTGGTTGGAGCAGTTCAGAGTTAGTAATTTTTTTCATTGCTTCTCTAATTTCATATTGCACACCCTTTGTCCATTTATTATCGGTAATAACAATCAATAAAATTATGCAGGTGAAAGGATAGCCGAGGATCCCACGGAGTACCAGGTTGCTCGACATCTGGATGCTTACATACTATGGTTTTTCAGTTGGGTGATGCTCACCTCCAGCCACGGCAACACTGTGGATTCACGTTGGATAGCCTATGCCCGGGCTATTGCTAACACAACAGTCATCAATGTGCCTCAGGTGTCTTGGGATTCGGCAGTTCTTTGCGCCACCTACCGCGCGATGTGCGACGCCTGCGTGAGGACACGCAACACGTCCAACTTGATAGGTATGCCTCTTCTGCTTCAGCTGTGGTCGTTTGAGTGCTTTCAGGTAGGATGACCACTCGTGGTGCCTATGCATTACATCTCAGAGATGTATGCTGGCAACGACATCGACATGCCTATGATGGGATCACTGTGGACACGCCAACGGGTATGTCCTTCATAGTTCTGTTAAAATTTTAGTGGTGTAACATTGATAACCTAACTTAGATGAACTATAATTTTGCAGCTGCAGTGGGCAGGAGTTCAGGTTCATTCAGCGTATGAGGCTTTCACTGAGCAGTTCGACCGTCTAAGGGCTGATGGTCGTTTGGGAGCCATACACCGCCGACTTTGTGCTACGACAATCCGCTGGATCTTTGAATTGTGCTTCAGGGACTCGGCGTTTTGGCTGATGAGGAAAAAACTGGTGTTCATCGTATTCATCGAAGACTACGTCGTGCATCGCGTGATGCGCCAGTTTGGATGGCACTAGGAGGTCCTGGTCCCGCTGGGAGACTGTGTTCCTGCTTCCGTACGCACATGAGTTGTAATGTCACATACCTTGTTTTATTATGTGTATTGATTTCCTCTAATTGACACTCAATTGTAGGTTGTTGACTAAGGGACCACCAAGGAGCATGGCTAACCTGACCATCAGGATGCAGCCCTAGTTGCAGTAGTGAGGCGACGCTCTTGTGGATGTGATCGAGTTTGGTGCCCCTTACAACGACTACAGTTACCAGCAGTACCTACGGTGGTATTTTGTACACGGACTCGCACACGTCTTCTTCGTGTCGTGGACCCCCATGTCGTTCCTTTGCTAGCACTGCTGCCCTGTACCCAGGACACGCAAGAGTTGCGCTACACGTTGCGGTACATGAAATCTTCAAATCCTTACGGCTTTCAACATTCACATTACTACTATTGCAAATGATTAGTCGTGTACCGCAGTCCGATGTAGCGAGAGAGATTCACGAGGAGGCGACGAGTTTAGCTACAAGGCTACGTGAGCAAGGCACATGTGGAATAACGATCGATGATATCATTGAAGCGTTCTCCCTCCTTTCCACAAAGGCCCGATGTATTGTGGAGTGCACATCATGCCGGCAGCCCGATGTTGTTGTACGCGACCCTTCGGCCGCGCATCCCACTCAGCGGCCCCCATGACCTGCCTCCGCCTTCGTCCACCAGCAATATGCTAGTCCTCAGCCTCCACCCTCGGATCAGGTAATTTTATTACTATAAGAATTTTTATTTAGTTTGAGAATATTTTATTTCGTTAAAAATTAAATATTCTGTACGTAAATTTTTCTTCGTAATATTGTTGCACATTTACGCTAGAAATCTTATAGTGTACTATGCAAATGGTTACATGTGTAACGGTCCATAGGGTGTTGATTTGACTAAGTTTGCAGGCAGGAGGCTATGGATGGGCCGCACCGTAGTCTCCAGGAGGCTCTGGATGGGCCAGCCCCACTTCACAGAAGGCTCTAGATGGGCCGCCCCCCAGTTCATAGGAGGCCTTGGTTGGATCGGGCATGGCTACGATACCCCTCAGTCTCTACATCTTGTGCATGCAGGAGGGTTTGATCCACATCGATACAACCACCCAGGTTTTCGGGGGTACGCCGCACTCTGGTGGGAACCCCTTCTTTGACTATGTAGGGGCCTTGGAAGTGCTAACCTCATCACAGTTGTACGATGCACCACCTCCCACTCAGACTACACAGCAGGAGATAAAAGGCATCTATGAGCCCTAGTTGCCCAGACGTGAGCGCCATGTGCCAGATTGGTACACACCTTCTACCTACGAGCATCCTCAGGAGGAGGACGAGACCGACATTCCAGGTCAGCACGTAGGCACAAGCGTGCCAGAGGCAGGGAGCAGGGAAGGGGATATGAGTAGTTTGTGTTGCTTTTATGATTAATAATTGTCATTTGTTCAACTTTCCATTTCATTAGTTCAGACTACTAGTTTACGGAGTAGTTTAGTTACTATGATGCTACTACGTTATTCTGCTATCGTATACTGCTGTGTTAGTATGGTGGATTTTACCATTGCATATGTAACTTACATGTTTCTTTCATGATGCATATTTGTAACAAGTCTTATGTATTCTCGAAACAACAATGCATGTAGGTGACTAACATTAATTGCAGCTCTAGTATGAACCATGTGATGACAACACGATATGGGGGTACAATTTATTCAATTACGAACGACATGGTACATGTCAAATACGAAATCAAATCCTCGGTCGACCACTAGAACACATCCTAATTACTCCCAAATGTTCCTCTGACCTGCCATACGAGGTGGGATATAACATCTTCTGACGTTGTTGCATCTATCTTGGCGCAATTGTTCCTGTAGTTCCTCGATAACGACGTGCAGGTGATAGATGTATTCTTGAATGTGTGGATCTATTAGCAAGACAATCCAGTACTGAAACCCACAATCATCCATCTGGAAAAAATGAAATATGAGATAAGTAAATGGTTTTGAGAAAATAGGAAATAATGTGAGTATTTTTTTCTTCGTACTCTGAAATGTGCACAACGGAAGAACCGACGGCCTGCTTCACCGAAATGCTCATAAACCTGGACAACAGCATCATCTCCATGTCTACATTGCAGCCAAAACGAGCAAGGAAGAGCATTGTGGTTTCCGTAGAAATCTCTGCCATGGACATCTAAATGGGGGTGTGGAGGTGGTGGATTGATGGTCCATCAAGAGGATGAGGATACACCATTTTCTCGACGCGGGTCACGGTCACAAGATGTTTGAGTTCATAATTGATTCTGTTCTGTTTATATACAATAAGTCTCAATGGTGTATGGACCAAGTGCAGGTATGTAATTTGGAGAAAGTGCATGCATTGGATGCACTACTTTAGTGACTCTTTGAATTCAGCACTGTGCGATCACATCGCTTTGAAAAGGTGGCAGCGACAGGTTACATCATTCTGAAATGTTGACAATGCGGGGTCACCTCAACACACTAGAGCATTGATGTGCTCGCCAGCATACGAGTAGGGTACGAGACGGTGCATACTGCCTTTGGTACTGTAGTCACAAACAGGCAACAAATGCTTACAAAGGCCCTTGAATTGATGTACTTTACTTTCTTCAATAAAATGGCCGGGATTTACCAATCTACCAAGACGTTATTTCTAAGGACAATGATTTTATTGGATTCCAGTCCTTGCTTGCAGAGGAAACAATAACTACTTGCCCAACTTTTGCAGAATGAAATGACCACACCAAGCAAGATGTACCAAAGGGAATCTCTACCACACATCAGTGCCACAACTTTTCCATGTTTCACAGGGCATCCTATGCTCCACCCCCCAGCCAAGCCCTTGCACTAAGTCCATGCACCAACCCCCATTCATTATAAATAACCTCTCCATCATCCATGGATAGACCACTCCTTCCTCAGCTCACTCAACTGAAATGTCTTCCTCAGCTCCACCAAGCCCACCCAAGAAACATTAGGGGATTTCATCCCCCAGGTGGTCGAACCACCGATGTACTTCTGTGGCGACTCTTGTAGGCTTCGTGAGTCCCAAGATATATTCTACACCTATGACCTACATTTCTTCATGTGTGCCAACTATAAGTACGACAAGCCTCAACATGAACCATATGAGTACCCACTGGTATAGCAATATAGATCACTCATGTGAGCCTTTTCATATTATTTCATGCACTCTCTTACTAATCCCTCCTTTTGTTTCTTTTGTGCAGTCTCCTCCACCTCTCTGTGACTTTAGGTAGTGGCTCGACATGGAGCAAAATGAGCACCAGAAGCGATGGGTGGACATGGAGATGCGATGGAGGAGGGAAGCTTAGTAACGCCAAGAGTATGAGCGACATCAAGATGAACTACGGATGAAGCGGCAGGAGGAGGAGCACACCATGGCTCAAGCAAACGAAGCAGAGAGGGAAAGGAAGTGGGAGAGGGCCCGTCGCGCTAAGGCGGCGGGAGCCGATGCCCAAAGAAAGGGAAAATATCCTAGGTGCACTCAGTAGAGAGCATCTATTGTACCCACTAAGGCATGTTTGGTTTAGCAGTGACACACTATTAGGTTACTCTTTAGGCATACCGTACATGTCAATGTTTATTGTTAGCACCTATTTATGGTTAGAGTCTATTCACGCTGCGACGAAAAACCCCATGTCACATATAATGTTCATCAGCTTATGTAACCTATGTACCGGGTTCTATGCTACTTATGCTTTACAACTACTATTGTAGCCTACCATGTAATATCTATCAGCTACGTCCCATTGTCGGACAAGCAATTCTATGATTTATTTTACATCTTTCTATTCCATTTCAGAAATAAGGTCAATCGCGAAATAAAAAAGCGATACAATATTTTGTCGACAGAAGAAATTTTTTTGGCCATTCCGACGCAGGAGATAGGGCTTACGTGCTCACGCGGGATGGAGGGTCCACGCTGCGGGATTTTTCAGCCTCCCGTTTGGCGACATTTATTTTTTGACGTATGGTTTGGCGACAACTATTTTTTGCCAAACTGTATGGCAAAAACGGCCTCGTAATTGCAGTCATGCACCCCAGTGCTACCACCGGTGCCACGTCAGCAATTTTCGCCATACCGTACAACAAAAATAGTGTTTTTGCCGTACGGTAGGGCGAAAACAAGATTTTGCCATACGGTAGGGCGAATAGGTATTATTATTGAAATTTACTCACTTCGGTACTATTTCTGTAATATTCGTACAAAAATGTAATATTAAAAAAAATTCATGGCAACGGTGTGGGCGACGTGATTAGGTCATGGCCAGGGAAATCAGGGCATTCTGGTGTTTGTTAGACTGAATAAAAGGGAATAAAAAATACACGGGTCCATTTGCGCATCGAAACTTCAGTGCTTTTCTAGCTCTCGCACGTGTGTGTTCTTGTGATATTCATGTGATCAATTCGCTAATTTGCAATGACACTTAGTATCAGAGCGACGATTGATTGTTTTGTTGATAGCGAAGCACGATGATGGAGGGAGGACGTTTCGGTATCATAGTCACCACTGTGTCCCAGAGTCTGTGAAGACAACACTACCAACAGTGGCGTCAACAACAATGGCGACCTGGTGGTATGACAGGTGGTGAAGGAGATCGGCGACTCAACGATGTACCTGATGCTCACTCGGACAAACTATGGTGACTGGTCCCTCATGGTGAAGGTCATGATACAGGCATGTGTCCGGTGGGACGTAGTCGATCATGGAGACACCGACTTCCATGAAGATCCCATGGCGATGATGGTGATCCTACGTGTAGTGCCATCGGAGCTGTTGGTCACTCTCGCCAGCAAGAATAGCGCGAAGGCGGCGTGGGATGCACTAGAGACAATGCGGGTTGGCAGAGTCTTCATTGAGAATTTGAGGACATTTCCTTCCATGATGATGAGACAATCCACAATTTTGTATGAGACTCACCAGTCTTGTCAGCAATCTACGTGTCCTCGGAGATGAGCGACATGAAGAGGAAATGATCCAGAAGTACCTCAATGTTGTTCCATCCTATCTCTCCCAGATCACTTTCTCGATTGAGATACTTCTTGATCTTGCGACGCTAATGGTCAAGGATGTCACGGGCGCAACTCCCAGCTCGGCTTAGGGTAGGGGAAAGTTGCTCCTTTCCAAAATGTTTAGCACACTATGGCCAGCAGTAGCCCGGCAAGGAGAGCTCTAGTGGCCGCAAGTCAGGCAATGCTTGGCATGGCTGAGGCAGATCATCCAGAGGCAGGGGAGGTGGTGCTGGCAGCTGTGAATCAAAACCACCTCAGAAGGACAAGTCCCAGTATAAGTGTCAGAATTATGGAAAATTTGGGCATTGGGCGCGTGAATGCCATCGTCCCCGACAAAAGAAGGCAGAGGCAAATCTAGTGCAAGCACACAAAGATGAGATTGCCCTCCTAGTGGCGGAACATGTGAGTTGGCCCTATCCAAAAACAACTCTACACATAAGTCATCTGGCAACAACTCTGCACAGAAGGTATTCCTCAGTGAAGAAAAATTCATTCATATTGATATTGGTAGAGATGATTGGTATCTAGACAGTGAGGGTAGCAACCACATGACTAGCAATCGATCCATGTTTGCATACCTTGATAAATCTATGAGGTGAACATTGAAGTTTGGGAATGGCTCACTAGTTGAGATTGAGGGAAAAGGGACAATGATGTTCGAGTGTAAGAATTGTGAACATCGTGCCCTGTTGGAGGTATACTATATACCACAATTAAAGAGCAATATCATTTGCTTGGGGCAATTGGATGAGAATGGATGCAAGATAGTCATTGAGGATGGAAAGGTCAACATCTATGATCAAGCATGCTCACTGCTAGCTAGGGTGTCTCAAGCTAGCGACAGGATGTATAATATGCCACTGAATATTGTTGGGCCCATGTGTCTACTTATGAAGAGTGATGATCTGGTAGAGTGTTGGCATGCATGCTATGGGCATATTCACTTTAGAGCCCTCAAGGACATGTCTCGAAAAGGATTGGTGGAAGGGTTACCACTAATCGATCACATTGAGCAACTGTGAGAGGGATGTCTGATAGGGAAGCATCATCGCCATCCTTTCCCGTCAGCATCCTCATTTTGTGCAAAGGTGCCATTGGATCTGCTTCATGGAGATCTATGTGGCCCCATCTCACCAGCATCACTAGGAGAAAAGAGTTTACTGCATGCTAATCATTGATGATTGCACTTGGTTTATGTGGCTTGTGCTAATCAAAACCAAGGATGAGGCACTGGTGGTATTTCAAGTCAATACAAGCACGAGCTGAGATGGAGACATGCCTCAAGATGAAGGAATTGATAACCGATCTTGGTGGCAAATTCATGTCAACAGAGTTTACAGGTTACTACGATTGGTTGAAAATTAAAGCAGTCAACAACAGCGTCGTTTACACCACAACATAATGGGATCTTGGAACGGTGAAATCAGACTATAGTTGCCATGCCAAGTAGTCTATTGAAAAGCATGAAGGTGTTGGGAAGGTTTTGAGGTGAGGCAGCAGTCACTAAAGTGTACCTACTGAATCAAGCTCAAATAAGAAGTCTGATTGGCAAAACTTTGTATGAAGCAATGTATAGCCAGCGGCCAAAGGTGAAGCACCTGCAAGTTTTTGGGTGTGTGGAACATGTGAGAGTTCCTAATCCACACCTGAAGAGGCTACAAGAAAGGAGTAAAATCAATGGTATTCCTTGGATATGAGAGTGGGTCAAAGGCATACCGATTTTATGATCCTGACACACAGAAGCTCCAAGTATCACGGGATGTCATGTTTGAGGAACACAGAAGCTGGGAATGGGAGAAATTAGTGAAGAACTATGGTGAAAAAGTAGTGGATGACACATTTGTTATTGAGGAGGAGATATACATACTGAAGGTGGTGCTCTAGTGAATCAGTCTTCAGAAGCTCATGCTAGTGATCCGATAACACCGATGGCACCAATTTCAAAAGGGCCACAAGGATCTGAGTGGGTTTCACCACCTCCTAAGGAAACTCAAGATTTTGAAGGAGTATCACTCAAGTAATGAATCTTAGACTATGTGCTGCATACAACAGAACCTTTCAATTTGGAATATAGTGGTTTGTGTCTGTTCAGTGCCGAGGAGCCTGCTAGTGTTGAGGCATCAATAAGGGATGAGAAGTGGAGAATGACAATGAAAGAGGAGTTGAAGTCAATTGAAAACAACAAGACATGGGTTTTTGCAACCTTACCAAAAGGTCACAAACCAATAGGGCTGAAATGGGTGTTCAAGTTGAAAAAGGACCCGGATGGAAATGCGATCAAATACAAGGCTGCTAGTGACAAAAGGTTATGCACAAAGACAAGGAATTTGACTTTGATGAAGTCTTTGCTCTAGTTGTTCGGATGGACTCTATGTGTGTTGATGGCATTGGCAACCTATGAGGGTTGGGAAGTCCACCACATAGAAGTAAAGTCAGCATTTCTCAACGGGGAACCGATAGAGGAAGTATAGGTTGTGCAACCTGGTTTTGTTGATGCTGAGACTTCTAACATGGTATTGAACCTCCATAAGGCATTGTATGGGCTCAGACATGCACCATGCACATGGAATGCAAAATTGGATGAAACCTTACTGTCACTGGGGTCTGATCACAATCCATTGGAGAATGTTGTCAACAAGAGTGATAAACAAGGAGAACTTTTGCTTGTGGGAGTATATGTAGATGACTTAATCATCACAGGTTCAAGCACTAAAGACATTACTCAATTTAAGACACAAATGAAAGATCTTGGCCTTCTCAGCTACTACTTGGGCATTGAGGTTGAAAAATCTGGTGAGAGAATATCTCTATGACAAATAAGTTATGTGAGAAAGATTTTTGAACTAGCTCGGATGGTGGGGTGCAATCCATGTTCGACTCCAACGGAAAACTGACTGAAATTGCAGAAAGAAGATGGAAGTCCTCAAGTGGATGCTACTGAATTTTGGAGAGTCGTTGGATGTCTAAGATATTTGGTCAATACCAGACCAGATATAACCTTTGCAACTGGGATGGTTAGTCATTTTATGGAAGCACCTACTTTTCAGCATATGATGAGGTATATTAGAGGGACTGAGTGTTCCAGTTGTTTCTTCAGAAGAGGTAGTGTTGAAATGGTGTTAATTGGGTACACTAATAGTGACTTTGCTAGTGACTTCGAGGAAATGAGAAGCACAACCAGAACTGTATTCTTCTTGGGCTCCTCTTTTGTGACATGGAGTTCACAAACACAGAATATTGTTACTCTATCAAGTTGTGAGGCAGAGTATGTAGCTGCTACTACTAGAACATGCTAGGGAACATGGCTAAGCAGGCTGATCAGAAGTCTAATAGGTACTAAAACTGAAAAGTTAAAGCTTTTGGTAGGCAATCGGTCGACAATAGCTTTGAGCAAGAATCCATTTCTGCATGATCACAATAAGCACATCGACATGAGATTTCATTTCATTCATGAATGTGTTGAAAGAGTAGTGGGCATTGAACGCGAACACTAAAGGATAGCTGACAAATATCCTTACTAAAGCTCTTTGGCGGGAGAGGATTCTCGAGCTGAGGAGATGTGAAGAAGGAATGCCAAGTTTAAAGGGGTATTTGTTAGAATAACCTTGTCGTTGTGTTAAAGTAGTGGTCAAGTTGTTAGTTCATACACTACCTCTGAATGGGTTATCACAGACGGTTGTTAAGCCCTATCACAGACGGGTTTCATTTCTGTTTGTTCAAAAGTGTATGTGTTTTTGCACTTCTCACAGATGGGTCTCCGTCTGTAATCTAGGTACACATAAATGAGTCTAATTAACAACTGCGTATATAATATGGCTGCACAACTGTCAGTTTCACAATTTTCATAGACGGATTTACTGTAAAAACCATATGTATCTGTATATTATCACAGACAGGTTATTTTCATAACCGTCTATTTCTCTGATATAGTTTCAGATAGGGATTATAGAAACTGTATGTGCCTTACTTGTAGTTTGAGACGGAGTTCGTAAGTAACCGTCTGTGTCATGTGACATAGACTATCTTTCAGTTCAAATTTCACAAATATGTTACTTTAATAACCGTATGTGTGTAAATATTTCAGAAGTATTGGTGTAAAAGCCGTATGTGTGTCCCTAAATCCTCAAAGCACCAATTTAGCTCCTAGGAGGCCTTCTAGACATATTACAATCTCAGAACATTATGAACCATATGTACATGCAATAAATATAGCAGACACATATGACATTCACAAAGCACAAAATTAAACATAACTCATTATCAGTGTTATAAAATGTATAACACTCTTCCACACATGTACATAATTCATTAACAAATTACTTGTACAGTGTAGCATACACATCAAATACATCACCAATCTCAATGAAACTGCCCTTTTGGGTTAATTACTTGAGAAATTAATAAAAAGTCAATCCATCCTCGAATTTCAACATGTGTTGTAGTTGGCAGTATGAAAGTCTGTCAGTAGAGAAAATATGTAAGTAATAATGAGCATGTGTAGATCAAGATTGACCTAAAAGTAATGATTTACAACCTTTAGATCTTGATGGCTACTCATGCCAATGATGCGTTGCATGTGGTGGGCAACGTAGAAGCCACATGCGTTGCCTGGTGATTGCTGGTAGTATTGGAAATAAAGCATAGAAATATATTTGTGTCAAATTAGTAGGACACATAGTAACAATAAGAACGTATATAAAAGATATTACTATACCGGGTATTTGAAGGAATGGTTCATTTTGGTTCCTTTTGGCTGCGGACCTCGTTTGAGACGGATGTATGCATTGAAAGCTCTACATGCATATGACAACAATAAAAATTGAAGTGCTACAACAAGAAAAGAACCTCAAATGAATTGAGTAGTCTGAGAGAACTCACATGTCAATAAGATTTTGCAGTGCAAAATAGTTACATGGTTGCGACTTTATTGAATCCATGTACCACACCATGTTGGCATTAGTAATTATAACCACTAAAACCCAATGCATACCTGGGTTATAGGGAAACATAAAGTATTTCTTGCCTTTAAAATGCGATAATTGATGTATAAGGTGTTTAGCGACCCCTGTTTTATCAAACATAATGCTTTGTAGGGCGAAAAACTCGCGATCAAGATATGCAACAAGTTGTTTCTTCACCCTGTTTGCTTGTATCATGTGTCTTTATGTACATAAAAAAAAGAGGTAGATGCCACATATATAGTGGTATGAGTGATTGAAAAGTGCGTTTGAGAGTCCTTACAATGTGAAGGTCATCAAGAGTGACATGTCCGGTGCATCAAGGGTAAAGAGGTCATAGAAATCATTGAAGCCGACAAGGAAGTAACCTCTATCGCTGTGGTAGAAATGGTTTCTGGCAAATTTGATGAAGATTTATGCCCTTCTCCTCTTGGATTGGTCCATGTAATATTTATGGAGAGTTGTACATGCAGGACCTACTCCTGCGAGTTCATTAGCGGAAATGATCGGTTATCTATACTTGAATTTTGTGTTCGTAGAAGCGTCCATGACTAGCATACGAAGTTGTTCCTCATCCACCTCTTTCTGTTGGACATCATGTGGCTGTTCCTGGGCCACCTCTTTCTACTGCACATGCAGGGGCTTCTCCTGGGCCACCTTTTGTTGCACAACAGGTTGCACGACATCTGGTTGCTGCACTTATTGTTCCTCGGTGTCCTTCTGAACGCTCTTAACTGTCGATGCTGAAAATGCTTCAGGGGCTGGAGGTGGATGTGTGGGAGCAGTCGGAAGCAGGGAAAGAATGCTGAGTGCTGGAGAGTTCAACTATATGTCATTCTTCTTCCATTTGATCCTTTGTAGGAAAGCCTCCCCTAGAGTTGAGATCTCATCATTAGGTGGGATCTCTAACTTGCGCGCCATGAAGTTGGGATGGACCATGTCCACCTCAACGACTGCATTGCCCTGACACACCTAAACATAATGCAGCATCTTTTGTAGTGGTTACACCTGTGTAGGGATCGGTGAAGTCCTAAGAGGGAGAGGGGTGAATTATGACATTTAAAACTAATTCGGCTTCAAAAATAATACAAGATAAACCTATATCAA
Source organism: Phragmites australis (assembly GCF_958298935.1). Classification (NCBI taxonomy): domain Eukaryota; kingdom Viridiplantae; phylum Streptophyta; class Magnoliopsida; order Poales; family Poaceae; genus Phragmites; species Phragmites australis. The sequence goes on along the minus strand of NC_084923.1, from coordinate 36,723,771 downwards.
TTTCTATCCAAATATGCTCTAGGTTTATCTAGTGTGTCTACTCTACCGATCAAAGCGCTTGCAACCTATCTAAGAAGGTAAATTGCAAGTAAGTAAATGCGGAAACGTAAATAAGGTAGAGAGAGCAAACTTGGCACAAGGATTTTTTTCCTGTGGTATCGATGGCATGAATGCCACCCCTAGTCCACGTTGGAGCTCCACAAAAGATATGCTCCCGGTCGGCACCCGGTCATGACCTTTGATCCACCAAGTCACAAAGACAAGGTCTCCACCCAGATGAGCCACCAAGCTACCAAGGTAAGGTCTCACCACTAGCCTCTTTTCCGTTCCTCGCCGTTGTGATCACTTCGGAGTTTGAGCCACAAAAGCAAGGGTTTCTGCGTCCCCGCACAATCGCCTTGCCGCCGCTCCACACCAAGTCGGAGTGTCAACAAGCTTGCTGGCGAGTCACCAAGACTCCAAGGTGTCAGCATACCAAGAGGTACACTGTTGGATCACTCCTTGATCCACTCTCTAGGCAGCAATCACCTAGCAACTCACTCTCTTAGGATTGTAATTAAAAAGAGAGGTAGATTGCTTCAAAGGGACCTTAGTTTGAGATTCAATGCATTCAAATTTAGCCTTAAGCTCTTCATGCACTTTATTTAGCAAATTGAATTTGCACAATAATTGTTCATAATTAGAAAGAATGGTAGCATGAATGTTATTAAGTGCATTGAATTTCTTAAGCTCTTTTGATTGTTTTTTAAGGGTCCTTTGTTTCTCATTTATCAAATGAAGGAGTTCATCATAGGAAGGAGAATTCTTACAGATTCATCATCACTTATATTGCTATTCATACCTTTGGCCATAAGGTACATGTGGGATGGCTTGCGAGACGACTTGTGTGATGATGACCTTGAGTAAGAGCTTCTCTTGAAGCAGTGGATGGTGATGCTATCATCACTTGAGCTTAAATTTTCATCATCACTCACCCATCTTTCAATGCTTGCAAATGCCTTGGCTCTTCCTCTTGTCTCCCTCTTGTTCTTGGTCTTCTTCTTCTCCTTGTCGATATGATCAATTGTTTTAACCAAGTCCTTCATGGAGATTGGGTGATCAATCTTGGTATTGATCTTCTTGATGTTCTTCTCCACTTGTAAGATGAGCTTGGCGACTTCAGGATCCATCTCTTCATCGCTTGAGGTGCTTTGCTCATCTTCTTCATAGCTCTCTTCATCTTGATCTCCATCATCTTCGCTTGAGCTTGACTCTTGCTCTTGTCTCCTCATCCTTGCCTTCATATGTTGACATTGAGCTTGCTTGCTTGTCAGAGCAAGGTTCTTAGTGTCTGTTGAAGTATGGGCTTCCACCTCCATGTTTATTGTCATCTCATGGGTGGTGATCTTGCCGAACACTTGACTTGGAGTCATCTTCTTGATGTCATTGTTGTCAATGATGATGGAGACAATCAACTTGTACTTTGGAAGAAGAGCTTGAAGTATTCTTCTCATCACTTGATCATCTTCAATTTGCATCAAACCTAAACCATTGATCTCATTGACAAGAATATTCAAACGTGAGTGCATGCCATTAGCACTTTCATGGGTAGTTTCTTGATACCATTAAGCTTGGTAACAAGCATATGATATTTTTCATTGCGTACATCCTTTGTGCCTTCATGTATTTCAATGAGATTATTTCAAATATCATGTGCATTGGTGAGAGAATAAACACGATTGAATGCATCAACACAGATAGATGATAAAAGGATACTCTTTGCCAATGCATCTAATTGCCTCTCCTTGTTGGTGATGTGAGGTTTCATCCCTTCCCCGATGACTCTCCAAACATTTAAGCCTCTAGCTTGCAAATAACAAGACATTAGAATTTTCCAACGCGGGAATTTGAGCCATCAAAAAGTGGAGCACTATGGGAATCCATCTCAACCCCGAACGTCACAACTCTAGGATTTTAAGCCTATCAAGAGCACGAGACTCTGATACCAATTGTAGGGATCGGTGAAGTCCTAAGAGGGGGAGGGGTGAATTATGACATTTAAAACTATTTCGGCTCCAAAAATAATACAAGATAAACCTATATCAATTTCTATCCAAATATGCTCTAGGTTTATCTAGTGTGTCTACTCTACCGATCAAAGCGCTTGCAACCTATCTACGAAGGTAAATTGCAAGTAAGTAAATGCGGAAACATAAATAAGGTAGAGAGAGCAAACTTGGCACAATGATTTTTTTCCTGTGATATCGATGGCATGAATGCCACCCCTAGTCCACGTTGGAGCTCCACAAAAGATATGCTCCCGGTCGGCACCCGATCACGACCTTTGAGCCACCAAGTCACAAAGACAAGGCCTCCACCCAAATGAGCCACCAAGCTACCAAGGCAATGTCTCACCACTAGCCTCTCTTCCGGTTCCTTGCTGCCATGATCACTTCGGAGCTTGAGCCACAAAGGCAAGAATCTCCGCGTCCCCGCACAATCGTCTTGCCACCACTCCACACTAAGTCGGAGGGTCAACAAGCTTGCCGGCGAGTCACCAAGACTCCAAGGTACCGAAGTACCAAGAGGTACATTGTTGGATCACTCCTTGATCCACTCTCTACGCATCAATCACCTAGCAACTCACTCTTTAGGCCTATAAGCACTGATCACTCACTAATTTTGTGCTTAGTTGCCTTGGATGATCACTTTAAGTACTTTGGCAGTTTGGATGTCTTCTCAGGTGTATATGAACTTCTCTGGACTTCAGCACACTCAAATGACCGAGTGGAGGGGTATTTATAGCCTCAAACTCGCGCACTAGCCATTAACCCAACGGCTCTAAAAAGCTGGTAACACTGGATGATCCGGTAAGAATAGTAGTACTAACACCGGATCATCCGGTGAGTACACTCTCACAAACTAGTCGTTGGAACCCCACTCAAGCCTTTGTGAACACCGGATTGTCCTGTGATGACTCACTGAACACCAGACAAATAAACCAGATTATCCTATGTATATATGTTCATTTTGATGCTCTCTGAAAATAATAGTCCGATGTGTTCATTTTGTGAACACCGGATCATCCGGTGAGTAAAAGCGAAGATACTAGCCATTGGACCCACTCAAACTCATTTGTGAACACCGAATTATCTTGTGATAACTTATTGAATACCGGACAAATGCACCGGATTATCCTATGTGCATATCTTCATTTTGGAGCTCTCTGGAAATAATAGCCCAGTGTGTTCATTTTGTGTATACCGGATCATCTGGTGAGGCAAAAGATCTGCTTAAAATTTTCTGTGAACACTGAACTATTTTTCATTGTACTCACCAGATTACCCTATGTAGCAACAGACTAATTTTTATGTGAGCACCGGAGTATCCGGTCAGGCAAATTTCAGCAGAACAGCGTTATATATTTTGGGCATAACTTTTCGCTCCGAACTCCGATTTTGATGATCTTTGGCTCTATGAAAAGCTTGTGAAGAGGTATACAAGATTAAACAGAAATACATCCTATTTTATCACATCAAAATTTATGGAATAAGTCCAATTCATTCCTCTCTTTGTTCCAGCTTCAATGACTTCCCTTTTGTTGCATCCATGAGACATACTAAAGCATATACTTGACAAACATGTTAGTCCCATTGACTATGTTGTCATTAATCACAAAAATCACAATCATAGCCTAATAGGGCCATTTTCGCTACAACCTGACCCCTTGTGACCTCAATGGTGAAACTGTGAGCCTTATGATGAGGGCAAATGGCATGGGCCCGTCGAGGTCACTTATGGGTGAGTGGTAGCTCTACTCCACCTCAATGGACGCACAACTACTCCTTTTGAGAATAACATGGCTTCCCTGGCTGGTACAATATGAAGTACTTGTGCCTGCAACATAGTGGTCACACCGGAGAGGACTTCCTCAGTGACCTCTGTCTGAATCCTCTGAGATAGCTGCTCGATATCCACGGGCTCGTTCCTCTTCCTCTTCCTACATAACTCATTGTGTTCGGACCATCCATACTTCTAGCCCTCGTAACTAGAAAGTCCTCCGACCTAACCTAGATGCTCAGGGTTTTTGACAACAGCGGAGAGGACATCCTTCTCCTTAACACTGGTGAAGGACCCTCAGCTAGCTTCTAGCTGCTTCTCTCTGATTCTTTCATAGACCTCTTGGGTCTCGCTGCTCTTGAAGATGATCTTGCCACTTGGCACCACGGCTACCCTGCATCGCAACCAATTCCTGGTACGACCCTTAGGAATGTCAGAAAATGGCATCGATCGACCTTACTTCTTAGCTTTCTTGTCCTCCTTCTGCTATTGAAGGATTTGTCCCTCGTACCCACATGTGCCCAACTTGTGGTTATGCTTGTTGTGAGCCCAAATATCCTTGTGTTTACTACTTTAAGCTTTGAACTGATCTGAACTATTTATCTCCACAAATGAAGCCCAATCCTCCTATGATATGAACTTGTAGTCCTCAAACGGCTCTCGATTTCGATCAATGTGCTCCCTAACAAGTTGGCTCTTGAATGTCCTCCATACCTTGTTGATCACTCCCAAAGCTTTCCTCATCAGAAGGCCCCTCAAATTCTATGGTATCTCTAAATAATTCTCAAGGCACGCAAACAGTGCATCCGCCTCTAATTGACCAAGGAGCTTCCACTTCTTAAGGACCAAGGGCACCCTCTCCCTAGCAATCATGCCACATACACATCGAAAATGGTTCTTTGTCCTAAGGGGAGCCATAGTAGGCCTGTGATGTTGATCTTCATGATAGCAATTTTTTTTAGGCCACTTGGTGTTCATCCAAGCACGCTGAGCTCGACCCCCTAAGGTGGTTATATCTTCATGACGTTTGTCATCAGCGTAGGGATGTTCACGAGATGATGAGGACGAAGATTGAGCACTTGATGCCATCTAGTTGAACTGCTTTAGCAAAAGGACATAAACAATATGAAGGCAACTACAAAAAATGTGGACAGATAATGTGGACTGCAAAAACTTAAACATTTAGTAGTTAGGTATACATAACTAATCCTGCTTCAGTCTAAACTACATGTTAGTCTAGAGTTATGCATACAAAACAAATCCTAGAGAAAAAAATGCACTAAAAAAAGCTTACACTCTAAATCAAGCTCTAAGATTATACACATGATCTGAGTATCCAACATTTAGTATCAAGTAAAAAGCAATAACCAACACAAGAATAGTTTGAACTAGGAAACCCTAGCGCTGCTGTGGGGAGGAGGAGTATGAGGACGAGGATGAGGGCCCAAGCAATACCTGATGAGGATCAGAGCACCACAGGAGAGGAGGAGTGCTCGAGCGCCGCCATAGTGGAGAGGACGAGGAAGGAATGCTATAGCGCCGCCACAGTGGAGAGGATGAGGATGGTGTGCCTGAGTGCCACCGCAGTGGAAAGGATGGGAAGGAGTGCCTGAGCACCGCTGTAGTGGAGAGGAAGAGGAGTGCCCGAGCGCCGCCACTATGGAGAGGAGAAGAATGCGAAGATCGCGCAAGATCTATTTGAGTTAATGAACAATAGAATACGTGCGACGCTAGGTTAAAATACACAACACATACAATGTTTTTTAATGTTCGTTGGTGTCTTGTCCCGTGCCCTATGGTCCCATAGTACTAGTCACAGACGGTTTCCTTTTAATGTTCGTTTGTGACCTATCCAGTATCCTGTGTGCTAACACGCCTAGTCATAAATAGTTTCCTCTTAATGTCCATTTGTGCCCAAGGACACAGACTGTCAGGGAGAGCCAATACTCAAAAATGGTTTATTGCTTTATGTCCATCTGTATTTTCTTACTATCATGGTGTTATATCAGCAAGAGAGGGAGCTTCAATGACATTTTCAACTCTGACGATCCACCTTTTTCCTTTGAGAACTACATGTCGGTTCTTTGTGATGTATCACGCATATAAAACATTTGGGTTACATGCTTAGTAAGAACAAATGGTTCTTTCTTATATCTGACACATCATAGGTCAGCAGTAGTGATCTCATACTTGTCCACCGTCAAGCCCTTTGGGGCCTGAATTCGATGGCATCAAAACAGGGGTATCTTGAAACCTATATAGTCTAGCTCTCATATTTCCTCCATCTGCCCATAGTAAGTGCTCTTGTGCATATTCTTGTCATAAGTATCTATGTGCACACAACTATTCTAATTTATACACTTCTCATCTTCTTTGGCTGTGTAAAATATGTACCCATTAATGTCGTATCTTACCATGTCACAATTGTAAAGATCAGCCCTTTTGCTAATTTCTTAAGTACCTGACTTGTGCAAGAACTCGATTGGATTTTTATCTTAGAACCAAGTGTGAACCTTTTGTTATGCTCTCTAATTATACATACATCGGTCCTTTTTGGATTTTCTCGAATGAGCAATGCCTTGTGCTCCTCGATATATTTTGTCAATTCAGCCATTTGTTGCAACACGAGGAAGTGAGCCTGAGCAAAAGACTTCTGGTCAGGAGTTATTATCTTTTTTCCAATGGTCCATTTACCTGCCAGCCGGCCCTCGTGCCGAGATATGGGTACACCGATAGCACCCGATGAATCAATGAAGTTGACAAACCACTCAACAACCTCCTTAGATGTATACCCTTCAATTATGCACCCCTTTGGTTGAGATCAGTTCCTTATATATGATTTTAGAATGCACATGTATCTCTCATATGGATACATCTTATGTAAAAATACTGGACCAAGGTACTTTATCTCCTTTACAAGGTGCACAATGATATGGACCATAATATTAAATAAAGAAGGCGAGAAATACATCTCAAGCTAGCATAAAGTACTTTGGTGGATCGATGACCTTTTGGGCATCTAGTGTTGTTGGATCGATGACCTTTTGGGCAATTGTTTCAAAGAAAAAATACAGGCTCATAATTGACTCTCTGACTTTGACTGGTAAAATATTATGAATTGAATAGGAAGCATCTGTCTCAATATCATGTGACAATCATGGGACTTCGTGCTAGTAAGTCTCAAATCCTTCATAGAAACTTTTTTTTTATTTTGACAGAGTATAAGGAAGGAACTTTCACACCATGCAGGAATTCAAAAAATTCTTCTTTCTCCTCCTTTGATAGGTGCCAGTATTCCACAGCTGCGGTGACATGCACTCTGTCTTTATCATCTTTTGGAGGATGAAGCTCATGCCATATGTTTAATTCGACTAGGTCATTTCGTGCCTTCAGACCATCCTTTATTTTCTCCAGGATATTGCACAAGGTACCAATGAGACACTCGTATATATTCTTTTTGATGTGCATGACATCTGAGACAATGATGTACTTCTAAGTGCGGCCAGTAAGGTAGCACTCAAAATATCGATTTCTTTTTTCACATGACCTTTTCATCACTACTAGATTGCTTTCTCTTTCCAAGAACAACATTGATGTTCTTCACCTGATCATGGACCTCTTGCTCACTGAAATGCCTAGGAGCTATTGCATTATCTCCCGTGCCATCAATTCTTTCTTCATATTCCTATACGGATGTGACTTGGGCAGAAAATATTGATGGAGCATATACACTATTTTTCTCGAGTTCTTTAACCATATACTCTCGGTAGCATCTAAGCATTGGGGCAGGCTTTGCTTCCTTTTATAGTTTACCCTGACAAATTACCCAGGGCTGGAAAATCATTCATTGCGCAAAACAACAAGGTATGTAGACTGAAGTACTCTTGCTTGTACTCATCCCATACCATGACACATTCTGCCTAGATTATTTTAAGGTTATCCACCAACGGTTTCAGGTACACATCTATGTCATTGCTATGTTGCCTCGGCCCTTGGATTAAAATTGACATCATAACTTACTTTCTCTTCTGACATAGTTAAGGAGGAAGATTGCATATGCACATAACTGTTGGCTAGGTGCTATATCTGCTACTCAAGTTACCAAAAGGATTCATTCCAGGCGTGCTCAAAGCAAACCTAATGTTCCTTAGTTTTGTGGCAAACTCGTCGAATTTCATATCGATGTTTCACCACTGCACACAATCAACAGGGTGCCGTAGGTTTGAATCATTCTTACGACCCTATTTGTGCCAACAAAGCAATTTGGCCTCCTTTTTGTTGGCAAATAAACGCTTCTGAGGTATTACATGAAGAAACCACATCACCTTTGCAGGAGATCCATTGTTCCTACGGGCACCCCCCACATCGTTATGCCGCTTGTATCGAGGGGTTCCACATACTGGGCACTCATGCAAATCTGCATAATCTCTATGGTAAATAATATAGTCTTGCTCGCAAGCATGGATTCTTTCCACTTCCAATCCCAAGGGACAAATTATCTTCTTTGCTTCATACATGGATGTGGATACCAGATTCCTGTTGGGAAGCAATGCTGCTAACAACCGTAATAAGGCAGTGAAACTCTTATCAGGTAACCCATTGCTTGCCTTCAATTTCAAAAGTAGGAGTACCACATGCAACAACGTGTATTGCTCCTCACAGCATAGGTATAAAAGTTCCTTCAGCTGCCTCACAAACTCTTGAAATCTAGCAAACTCTCTATCATTGTATCCATCATTGCCCTCGGCATTGCAAACCACCTGCTCCAAATTTTCAAGAATATCATCACATCGGCCCATGAAGTCATCAACAATCTTTTGACGTCACTGTCTGGAATAACTTTATACACATCACAGTCAGGCTCTCTTGCTACATGCATATCACCATCAGAGTTATTCACGCCTTCTTCTCTATGTTTGATCCAACATGTATAGTTTGGTGTGAATCTGTGCATGTATATTATGTGCCTTTGAAAACTTTCTTTCATTTCCGCAATCAATGCATAGACAAATCATAAATTTCTCATTCTTGTTCAACATATATGTCTCAGCAACATGCATGAACCCAGATATGCCATTAAGGAACTCATCACAAGTACAATTCCCTACGTACATCCAACTTCGGTTGGCCATCTGCAATTTTAAAAAGTTAACATTTATTAAATTTTCAACCTAAAGAATTATTTTAATTGCAACTTTTAGAGATAATATAATGGTCCTGAACTAGAAATAGAAAGCAGATGTATTTTTAACAAAAGCTTGAACACAAGCTCAAATATTTTAAGCTATGGTTTTATCAATCTACCAATTCAGAGCTAAAGAAAGTAAATTCTAACATCTACAAATTCCAACAGAGGAAGCTCCAAACAAATCACCCCGCAGAGGAAGCTAGCGCTGCAGAGTTGAACAAAAGCTCAAATATTATGATGCAATGGTCCTGTGAATCTAGCTACGACTTTGGAGTTAAAGATGGTAAATAGTAACCTCTAGTTATTCCAACAAAGGAAGCTTGCGCTCTGCAGAGGCAGCTCCAAAGAAAACGCCCCGCATGGGAAGCTCAGCATGCTATTTGAAGACTCGCGCGCCTCTGTCTGAAAAACTCGTGCCAAAGGGCTCTGTCTTAAGACCAATAATTGCGGGACACAGACAATTATTAGAATGAACTAGCTATACATTCACCTTCATGAATACAGTCTTTAAGTACAGACAAATTATCATTTTCATCCGTCTGTGTCTACCAGAGAGACACAAACAGGTTTTAGGAATACCCGTCTGTGACAATGTTACAGACGGGTCTTCCTAAACCACGTCTATGTCTATCGTAGAAACATAGAAGGATTAAAAAAACCGTATGTGCCTCTTGGCACACCCATACGGTGGTCATGTTCCAGACATGTCTACCTTAGCAAACGTATGTGGCTATTTTGGTAGTGATGGTCCTAAAAACAATTATATGACACTCCGTCTGCTTTTGTTGTTTCTGTGGTAGTAATAGGTATGTAGGAAGTTTGTCTAATTTTAGAGTCTATTGTTGCTGTTGTTGGATTTCCATCAGGGTTCTCAGTGTCGCTGCATCGTGCACTGAGGCGTTGTGTAGTGGTCCGAGTCATGCAGTTAGTTCATGGCAGGATTGGTAGGTAATGGTCCGATTCTTTGGGCATGATGAGCACAACGGTGTGGGTGACGTGATTGGGTCATCGCCAGGGAAATCAGGGCATTCTAGTGTTTGTCATACTAAATAAAAGGGAATGAAAAACGCAGAAAAGCACACTACGACAGAACAACACACTAGTGACGAGTGATAACTGTCATTAGTGACGGTTACCATACCCGTAACTCTTATTGTGTCACTAATGATGAAACATTAGTGACGGGTTGGGACACATCACTAATGACTGTCACCAGTGATGGGTCATAGTTGAGACTTGTCACTAAAGTGTGTCTCGTATGGCCTGAGAAGGCATGTTGCCTGTCATTGTGACTTTCTATTGTGATGGGTGTATTTACCACCCGTCACTAATAATCAAGTCCCAGTGATTGGTAACTTTCCAACCTGTCTCAGGGACTCGGTCATTAGTGATGGGTGTATTTACCATCCGTCACTAATTATCGAGTCCCAATGATGGGTAGCTTTCCAACTCATCTCAGGGACTTGTTCATTAATGACAGGTGGTAACTACAAACCGTCATTATTGATCGAGTCATCAGTGACGGGTCTATTTACCACCTGTCACTAATGATCCACATAGTAGTGACGGATCCATTTACTACTCATCACTAATAATCGAGTCCCACTGAGGGATTGGAAAGCTACCCGTCATTGGGACTCATTCATTAGTGATGGGTGAATTTACCACCCGTCACTAGTGGCCTCTGTAGTGACAGTGAAGTTTTCACCTGTCACTAATGGTCTCATCCCCCGAAGGGATTTACCTATTTTCTAGCTGCATCCTGAAGCAATGTTAGGATTTGGCAGACGTCTTCTCCTGCAAACAAGACACATCTAGATACCCACATCAAAATCACTGAAAACATTCATACCACACCATGCATTTCAAGATACCCACATTGTAGGGACCAAATCACAAGATTTGCACATATACATAATCAAAACATACAATGACGCAAGTCCACATCAAGATAACTATAAATTACATAAATCGAAAGTGCAACCACAAATTACATAAGTTAGGACACCGTGTCCCTACAATAGAACTTGCCTTTCGAAGAGATGACTTCGGTTATTATGAACGCGGTGATCCGTCCTCGAATGTTGGCGAGTGCAGACTCCTCGATGTTGTTGTTCGATAAGCTGAATTCATGCTGGATGAAAGTAGTTATGGAAAAAGTATGCAACTAACGTGAGCAAAATCATTTTACCATCAGATATTAGTAATGAATAAAAGTAGTTATGAAAAGACTATGCAATTATCTTACATCTGGAGATTTCATATCCTTGGCTGCCAAGGTTAGCAGCATGTGACGCGTAACATAGAAGCCGCAGCCATTGCTTGGTGGTTGTTGGTGGCACTGGAGAGGGAAAAACCATCAGTTAAAAAAAAGGTAGTAGTAGAGTATTTGCAAATATGTATGCTGGCACTTACCCTGAAGGCGGTCTTATATGTCAGTGTGGGGAGCTTCTTTGGAAGAGGGGCTTCTATCAGATCGTACTTTAGATTACAGTGCATATACCTATCAAAAGCCCTACATGCGAAGAGGCATCCAATAGTCAACATTTGGTGTAAATTTGGAAAGTTCAATATGTAACCTAAGTCATGAAGAACTTACTCATTGAGGATTTGTTTGACCAAAGTATAGTCACGTACTCCTAGTTCGTTATTAGGTCCTACTACTGGTCTTGATGAATCGAGGCACCAGACCAAGTTCCACTTAGGGGCAATGACCTGTAAGATCCAATGGCCAACCGTGTTGTGGGCGGCCATCAGGTAGACCCTCTTTGAAAAGTGGCTCATTGCATTAGCCACATGTGCCACAATAAATTCGCTTTGTTGTTCCAACACAGTAATCGTCATAATTTGGGAGTCAAGGAATGCGAAGGGCTCCTTTTTCCATCAAGTATCTACATATAAGAAATTAGTTAGATTGGATAATTAGTGGTAATAATTAATGAACGTCTAGTTTGAAAGGGATTACAATGTCAATCATAGCAATAACCCCACGTCCAGGCCAACGGGGTTGAAGAGGTCGTATAAGTCATTGAAGCCCACAAGGAAGTAGTCGTCCCCTTGCAAGAAGTGATGATTTTGGTAATAGACGACAATGGAAATCTTATTCTCTTTACAACCTTGCATGTAGTAATTATGCAACTGTACACAAGAGTTTCCTGCCCTTCGAAGTGGATTTGTCGGCATCAAGGGTTTCCCAAGCTTGAGTTTTAGGTTGCCCTGAGTCCAAGTTGCTACTATCTGGCGCTTCTCGGCAATTGAGTCCTTACCAGAGGACTTGGATTTCTTCAGTAGCTGCTTCTTTAACCCTGGCTTGGACTTCTTCTTCTCTGGGCTGCCCTCAGGTTGTTTAACTAGAGATGGCAAAGAGGGCAAAGGCGACACAACTAGCACACCTCAAGGCTGAGGGTTGGGGTACGGAACTCGGTGCACTTGAACGTCTAGCGGATCACTCCTAGATGGTTCCGTGTGCACCACTATGTCCCCCCCTCTTCCAATTGATCCTTTGAAGATGAGCTTGACCTAATTTTTGGATCTCATCATTTGGTGGGAGGGGGGGACGGACAAATCTGTGTCCATGACAGTGGTATGTACAAAATCCGCGAAGACCACGACATAGCCAAGACGTATCGGGACCGTATGTAACACCTGAACCTCTGGACGCACTTGGCCCTTTGCAACCTCAATATAGTAGCCACCAGGTCTTATAACCAGCAAGCATGGCGTGGGCCCATTGGTCTATAGCATCGAGCCCAATAGGGCTATCACCCGCTGGTGCACTAGGAATTATGACTACTCTTGTGTCGTAAACCTTTATAGGACGTCTTGATAAACGCTCTTCATGATTGACTGGGTAAATGCTTGCACATCGATTGGGATCGACCTCTTCCTCTTCTTATACATCCCAACGTGTTCGGGAAAGCCTAACTTCTGGTCCTGAGAATTGGACATGCCTCGAACATGACCTGGGTGCTCAGGGTTTCCTAGTGTGGTGGAGAGCACGTCATGTTCCCTGACCCTGGTGAATGAACCTTCAGAGGAGTAGGCTACTATTTCTTTCACCTTTTCAGCGACTGACTCTGTTTCACTGGATTTGAAGGTGATTTCTCCACTATCTGACAGCGAATCCCTCACTTGCAAATACGATTGTGATCGTCCCAGGAATTACATCCAAGGATTCGTGCGGCCTTTGTTGGCTAACTTTGCATCCTCCACCTACCATTTATCATTTTCCCCACGTACCTGCATGTGCCCAGGTTGTGATTCTGCTTGTTCTTTGCCCGAAGCTGCTTCTTTGCTAAACTCTCCGTTTGGAACGCCTCTGAGCTCTTCAACCTCACAAAAGCTTCCCAATCCTCTCTTTTAATATATGGGTACTTGCTGAAGGGCTCCAACCCTTTTGCCATATACTCGTTCACAAGCTTGCTCTTGTGGCTTCTCTAAAGTTTGGCAATCATTTTCATAGTAGCCCTGCAAGCTTTCCATGTTCTCCGATAACTTCAGAAACGTATTGACACCATCATTGAAGAAGGCATTCTTTTGATCCAAAGTGAGCTCATCGAACTTCAGAAGGGTCAATGGCACCCTCTCCCGAGCATTAAAGTCTGCGAGCTTTCTCAACATCTGCAGGGCCTTCTTCTCCATACGCACGCCATCATCATTGATTTTTCATGATGGCAATCTTATCCATCAGCCACGTTGCTTGTGCCCTTGCTCTTTGTACTGTTTCTCCACTAGGACTTGGTTGCTTAGACGTCTAACTGAGAGCTTGTGCTTCGTTAGAGGATCCCGATGAAGACTAGTTGGCAGACATCTAATAGATACGAATATGCAGATACAGTTGATCCAGGATTAGAAACTATATTCACTTTTATATGAATTTGTGAAAATAGGATATATTTCTTATCTAAAGCGAAGGATCATTGCTAATTACTAATAGGCAAAGATAGGTCCTAATCCCATTCGAGGATATGTGGCCTGATTAGGTTTTCATGCTCTTGTACGGATCTAGAGAAAATTTTGACAGCACCTCCCCGCTGTTCTCCAAACACACGTCTTGACAACGAGCTGAGAGGGTGTGTCTCCAGAGAACAACGGGGAAATACCACCAAAATTCTCTCTAGAACCATACAAGTACACAGAAACCTACTACTCGGGCCACATATCCTCGAATTGTCTAAAGTACATGGATAATTTGGGAGTATCTTCTTATAAATATGACCAATTGCCAAGTCATATTTATAATCAAACACTCCTGAACGGGAGACGACGTAATAGGTTACACAACCTAAATTCATTTTTGGGATTTTCTTACAAATTTAATTTTAGTTTCCCAAATGTCATCACCAAAGGAAAAATGGGTAACAATATGTGTATTGAAGTAAAAGCATTCTAATAACATGATCTTACATAACTAAAAGTAACTGGTAAAGACCAGCATAAGATAATATGAAATAACAATCAAAAAGAATTCATCCTAACAATCACAAAGAAGGAACAAAAACTATAAGCTTTGTATAATAGAAATCACAAGGAGAAATAAACTATATAAAGATGGCATGACATACTCTTAATCTCTGGCTAATAAAAAACAAGATGTCATAAGAACAAGAGTGATCCAATACAATTTATAAATATCAGTAGATATTATGGTCCACAAGATCATGTATAAACTAGCAACATAAGAAGTTAAGAACATAATAACCTTAAGCGTGAACCATATTCACCTCGACCCAGTATACAAGAACTAACACTCATATTGCTAAACAGTGTTAACTTCCTAGTCTTCAATCTAATATTAAACACTAAAAATCAATGAAGCCAGAATGCTCAAGAAAGAAAGTAAGCACATATGTGTGGCATCACACAAATAATTGGTTACAGTAAGTGAGTCGGGAGGCCTACCTCAACGTATGTCGATGATGGCGGTAGGCGTCAGTGAGGAGGGGATGGCAGGAGGCCTACCTTGAAGGATGTGGATGATGGCGATGCAGAGCACAATGGCATAGGCTCCTCGGTTTTGGGGTGCTCATCGAGGAGGAGGAGGTGAGCTCCTCAGCGTCAGGGTGGATGTCCTCGATGACTATGGCTTGGGCTCCTTGGCGTCAGGGTAGTCAAGGATGAGAGCGCAGGGGAAGATGACGTTACAGAGGAGGATGGGGGTGGCAGGGAGACAGTGGCGGCCTTGGGGACAGCAAGGAGAAGGAGGCGAGGAGGCGAAGAGGAGCGGGCGGCGGGCGCGATAGCAAGGAGGAGGGCTGCCGATGTCGAGGAGGGAGCCTAGGCATCAGGACTTAGGCAAAATCGGAGGCTAGTTTTCTTGGGTTTGTGATGTGTGGCTTTCCCAGGCCTTTTATTTATAAAGAGATAATTAGTGACGGATACATGTACCACTCTGTCATTAGACTCGGCTATTAGTGACAGGTGGTAAATTCACCCGTCACTAATGATATATTTAGTAACGTGTGACTTTAGGGTTACCAAGCCTGTTATTTATAAACATATAATTAGTGATGGGTCACAATGATGGGTGCATTTAACACTCTGTCACTAGACTCGGTCATTAGTGATGGGTGGTAAATTCACCTGTCACTAACGACCTCTTTAGTGACATGTAGCATTATCACCCGTCACTAATGTGCTGATCCCTCCAAGGGATTTACCTGTATACTAGCTGCATCCTGAAACAAAGTCAGGATTTGGCTGCTGTCTTCTCCTACAAACATATCACACCAGGAAACATATATATACACCATTTGAGGTTACATTAATTCATGTATTCCTTCGTTATGGTCAGAACGTAGGTATGGAGTCTTAACTGAATATTACAAATATTATAAATTTGATGTTACATTGAAATTCAGACTTAACTGAATATTACAAATATTACAAATTTGAGGTTACATTGATTCATGTATCATTTGGTCCGTACTTGCTGTTTTCGTGCTTTCTTGACATGGATCCCTTCATTATGGTCGGAACGTATGTATGGCATCTTCTCGTTCTGTGCAACCTGTGGCATGATTGCAGTAGTAAAAGGGGGGATTTCATCAAATTAATTGTACTCATCCTCATCAACTACGTTTTCAACTCCAATGATCCGCCTTTTCCCAACGAGAACCACATGAAGTTTCTTATTTTCCATGTCAGACACATAAAATACCTGGGCGACTTGTTTAGTGAGTACGAAAGGTCCGTCCTTATATCCGAGAAGTTTGAGATTAATGCTAGTGAATCCGTACTTGTCTTTCGTAACACCCTTTGTCCCATGTATCCAATGACACTGAAGTAGGGGTACCTTGAATCCCAAGTAATCCAGTTTCCAGATCTCCTATATCTAACTGTAGTATGTGCTCATGTGCATGTTGTTATCATAAGCATCTATACTGACTCTTGTTCTTGTATGTGTTTTTCTGATCTTGGACAACCATGTAAAATGTGTAAACATTTATATCATACCCTTGATATGTTGTAATTGTTTATATAGGGTATGCTACTAGTTTCCTGATCAAATCACTTGTAGGAGTACTCGATTCATTGATTCGATGTCAAAACCAAGTGTTGAACATTTGCATATATTGCTTCGCAAGCCAAGCTTTGGTCATCTATGGATTCTCTTGAAGAAGCAATTGCTTGTGCTCTTCAATATATTGGGACACTTTGCTCATTTGTTGCAATACGAAGAAATGAGCTTGGTAGTATGCCTTCAGCTTAGGAGTAATTGCATATTTCCCCAGAATGCCTTGCCCTGCAAACCTGCTGTCGTGGCGAGAATGAGGCACACCAATTAGGTTATCTGGGTCTGTGTAATTAACGTACCACTCCACTACCTCCTCTGTAGAGTAACCCTGCACGATGTAACCCTCAGGAAAAGCTCGATTCCTTACGTACGACTTAAGAACGCCCATGAATCACTCATATGGATACATCTAATGTAGGAACACGGGGCTAAGAAAATAAATCTCCTTCACAAGGTGATCTCTGAGATGGACCATTATATCAAAAAATGATGGTACGAAATACATCTCGAGAAGACATAGAGTCTCAAAGTGTTTTTTTCTAGCTCCGCTAGAGCTTCCAGATCGAGTACCTTCTGGCCAATTGTATTGAAAAAAAAAGCACAGGCGCATGATAGCCTCTTGAACACCAATTGGCAAAATGTTTCTAATTCCAACTGCAATCATCTGTGTCAACATCATATGGTAATCATGAGTTTTCATGACGCCAACCATTTCCAACTCTTTCACTGAAACAAGTCTTCTAATGTTGGACGAGTAACCGGAGGGAACTTTCACACGTGCAAGAACTCACAAAATTCTTTTTTCTCCTTCTTGGATAGGGTGATGCAAGATGGGGGTAGGAATTTCCCTTTATCCGTATCCTTGACATGAAGCTCTGGCCTTAAGCCTATTTTCTTCAAGGTCAGCTCGTGCGTTCTCATGATCCTTTGTTTCCACTTCATGTTGAGCATTGTACCTAGGATACTATCGCAAATATTCTTCTCTACGTGCATGAGGTCAATAGAGTGACAAATGTCTAAGTATTTCCAATAATTAAGTAGCCAGAGAATTGATTTCTTGTTCCACATTCCATTTTCATCACTCGTGGAGGATCATTTTCACTTGCCAATGACAACATTGATATCCTTAACCTTATTATAGACATCTTACTTACTGAAATGTCTTGGAGTTGACACTTTCTCCCTTGTGCTGTCAAACTAAGACTTCATTTTTTGGTACGGATGGTTCCTTGGAAGGAAACGTCGATGCCACATGTATACTGTTTTCTTTGACTCGTTCAACCACACACTCTCAGTGTCATCAAAGCGTTGGGAGCGTTGGGGGCAAGCTTCACCTTTTCTTTTACTCTGCCCTGACAAGTTACAAAGTGTTGGCAGATCATTGATGGTGACGAACAACATGGCATGTAGGGTGAAATATTCTCGTTTGTACTGATCCCAAACCTCAACACCTTCAGACCAGAGTGCTTTAAGATCATCCTCCAAAGGCCTAAGGTACACATCGATGTTGTTGCTAGGTTGCCTCAGACCAAAAATTAAGGTCAACAATATAATGTATTTTCACTTTTTACAAAGTCAAAGTGGAAGATTGTAGATAGACACTACAATGGGCCAGGTGCTATGTGAGGTACTCATGTTACAGAATGGATTCATGACATATGTGCTCATAACAAACCTAATATTTCTTAATTCTTCAGCGAACCAACCAAATGTGCAATCAATGGTTTGCCACTGAGCTGAATCTGCAGGGTGTCGTATCATTGAGTCGTTCTTACAACCCTTCTTGCGTCACCACAACAATTGGGACTCCTTTTTGTTCTGGAACAAATGCTTCAAATGGAAAATTATATTAAAATACCACATCACCTTCCTAAGAGGCCCTTTTCTCTTGTTGTCTTCCTCCACGTCGCACCGTCATTTCTATGCGTGTACCGATGGGTTTCACAAACAGGACATTGATCCAGGTCTGAATACTCTCCACGAACTAGGACACAATCCTCCTTACATGCATGTTTTTTTTTCAACCTCTAATCCCAAAGGACAAATTATCTTCTTCGCGTTGTAGACGGTCTTGGGCACCTTGTTCCTCTCTAGTAGCATGTCCCTTAGCAGATGCAACAATACTTTGAAACTCCAATCAGACCAACGATGGGTTGGCTTCAATTGCAAAAGCGTAAGCACCGTAAATAGTAGCGTGTATTTCTCCTTACACCTAGGATAAAATGGTGTCTTCGGGTCTCGCACCAGTTCCTGAAATTTAGCAAACTCACTATCACCATACTCGTCGTACCCCTTGACATCGCACACCATTTGGTTCACATTCTCTACGAAATCCACGTAGTCATCATTGAATCCTAATATGTATGCGTCCCTGAGATAATCATCCATATCACTAGCTGGTGGAAGTCCTAGATCCGTACTGCCATCCGAAAGGATCTGATCCATTCCCCTTTGTTAAGGCCTTCCTCATCGTGTTTATTCCAAATGTGATATCTCTCTTTGAATCCATGTCTTAACAAGTGATCGTATATATTGTCAGGTTTTGGGAACTTCTTCTCATTCTTACAATCACAGCATGGGCACCATATTGCCGTTTTACCCTGACCTTCCATATCCACCACCACGGCACTCATGAAAGAGTTCACCCGCTCATGTACTCGTTACAAGTACATCAACCAAGGTATATCCAACTTCGGTACACCATCTACAAATTGAAAAAATTTACATTCTTTATAGAAACGATAGAGTAGCTAGAATAAGTATAAAAATTCTAACTCAATTTAACTAAATTAAGTGTGTTCGTGTACTTTTCTAGTGATATTCAACCTAAAATTTAACATCTAAATATGATACATATTATCTATGGCAAAAGGTCCTACCTAATTTATAATAGGCAAAGATAGGTTCTAATCCCATTCGAGGATATGTGGCCCGAGTAGGGTTCCATGCTCTTGTACGGTTCTAGAGAAAATTTCAACAACACCTCCCCATTGTTCTCCAAATGCACATCTCAACAACGAGTCGAGAGGGAGTGTATCCGGAGAACAACAGGGAGACGCCACTGAAATTTTCTCTAGAATCATACAAGAGCACAAAAATTCCACATATCCCCAAACTGTTCAAAGTACGTGGACAATTTAGGAACATCTTCTTATAAATATGACGAGTTGCCAAGTCATATTTATAATCAAACACTCCTGAATGGGAGATGTAGGTTACGCATGTACACTAAGGGAGATAATCCACATATATTAAGATCAAGGAGAAAGAGCAAAATTGATGATTCCATATACTCAAACTGTAGAATCCACCATGCACATATAAGTAAGAGGAGGAGGAGATGGGGAAGGCAAACCTTCAAAGGCTAGTGACAATCCCAACTTCAAATCACCGAGATTTGATTTGGCCTCAACAGAATCACCAAAAAAAATCACCCCTTTGCTAAGCAGCCGGCGGACAGATAATGTCTGGTCATGCTGCTTGGCATAGAAAATAACAGTAAACATGAATAATTAGTGACGGGTTAGAAGGATACCTGTCACTAATGACTTCATATTAGTGACGGATTGAAAGAAAACCCATCACTAATGACTTCACATTAGTGACGGGTTGTAAGGAAACATGTCGCTAATGACTTTCATGAGACATTAGTGACGGGTGAAAACTAAGACCCGTCACTAATGACTTCTACAAGAAGAGATCGACTTTCAAAACAGAGGCATGTATGCAAACAGATAGTACTTCAACAGATCACATTCAATAGAACAGAACATAACAGAACTTCGATGGATGACATCCTGAAGCAATATCATGATTTGGCAACCGTTTTCACATTCAAGAACATAGATATACATCCAGAAACTTCAATTTAGCTCAAGTCAGTCATACAATAGAGTTATGCATACAGTGCGTACTTATCCAAATATCCATACATTATTACACTTGAGCATTTGCCGGAGTACATAACCTGAGATATTTAATATAGTTGAAATCTACAATATTGCATCCTAGTACTTTATTGATATACATTAGCGTATGAATTAGTGCACTCTCTTTCGCTTAACATGGATGACCTGATGCTTTATCATAGACAGTAAACAATGTCTTATTAGCTGGTTCATTTCCTCTTAAATAAAACCTTATATCAGTCTGGAAGTTGCCTTCAGAAATGAAGTTCACTCAGCTTAACTCAAGATGCTCCATGGCTTGATATAAGGTAGAATGAAAGCTAATTGATGCAAAGGTGTCACCAAAAATATCCTACAAGTAAAGAAAATAAAATTATGAAAATAATACACGCTAACAATCATCTATATCAAAACAACCAAATTACATATTACTGTACCATATCATATTCATTGAACTGAGCAAGCCTCTCATTCATTGAAGTCAAATCCTCTTCGCCCTCCTCAAGCATTTTTATTCAAAACTAGTTGTAGTCGAGCAAAAAAAAAACCATGCTCCTCAAGCGCTTTCAGGCACCCTTCCACGGTGGTTTTTTCGGCATGCAACGCAATCGGTGATGCATTGCCACATGTCGTAAAAGTGATATCCTAACTACTTTCTCCTCTTGACCGTATGTCAAAAGAGATAGGTAGCTCGACAAAATTTCTTCCATCTACCATGGATTGCACCAAAAGTATAGTACCACATATCGCAAGGATTACCTCTTTGAGACATACTATCGGTTCCAACACTTACATGATAGGATGATTTGAATTGAGCCTAATGTACTATAAACTCAATTAAATTGTTGTATTCTAATGAGCATTACTATGAGCCTAACAATGAGGGAGAAAAAGAAAAGAGGTTACGTACTATGCTCAGGCTCGATCCTAGCGGCCGTGGGGTCATCACCGGGGACGCCACCGGTGGGTGAACGCCTGGAGGGTAATGGACGCTTGGTGCGCGAGCCGATGGAGGAGTCATCGAGATCCATCCAAGGCCGCTATAGCCACGACCCCCGCCGCTACCTTGATCCATCACCCTAACCCTAGCGGGTAAAAGGGGGCGGCGGCGTCGGGCTGTGGTGGAGGCGAGAGGATAGCGGCAGTGTTAGGCGGTGCGGTGCTAACGACGGCAACGTCGAGAGGAGGAGGTAAGCAGATGTGACCGAAGATGAGAATGGTCGAGAGAGAGAAATGAGCGGGTAAGAGTGGTCGAGCAGCAGATGGTTTGCACAAAAATTAATGATGGGTGATAACGACACCTATCACTAATGAGTTAGTAATTAGTGACGGGTAAGAACTACGACCTGTCACTAATTACTTTAATATTAGTGATGGGTCTAATAATAACTCGTCACTAATGAGTAGGCTACATTTAGTGATATGTGTCTCATCTACCCGTCACTAACGACTACATTATTAGTGACGATCTTTAATGTTACCCATCACAACTATCTTTAGTATGAATCGTTTCCTCATCATCACTAATGAACCTTTATTAGTGACGGGATTTAGTTAGGTTCCAGCTCGGGCCATACATTAGTGACGGGTCAGTATTAGATCCGTCACTAATAGTACATTAATAACGCGTACTGAGGAGTCCTCACTAATAATGTGTCTTCTTGGATGATTTCTTCCGTAGTGACATGGGTCCATTTGCACGCCAAAACTTCCTACTCTCGTGCGAGTGTGTTCTTATGATCTTCCTGTGATCACTGCGGTAATTTGCAACGACAGGCGCATGAAACGCTTGCCCCATACAAAGCTAATTAAATCAAACTAGAAAGCAAGTAAAATTTGGTACAAGTAGCACACATAGATTAGAAGCATCCGGTATATATAGGTGATCGATATGCGTGGTCGTTCACAATCATACATAAGTTGCTGGTTGCCGAGGAATAATGGTGTTATCATCATGGCATCAATGCTTTTTTTTCTTTGAAAGATCATGGCATCAATGTTGTATTGAATATATAATGCAAAATGTACAGATCGAGAATGTTCTCAGAAATAGATCAAGAAGTTGTTTCAACATATACATATAGCTACACTATCAATCTAGATCGACCTGCCTTTCTCTGGTTGACTTTCGAAAAACTTCTACGCAGCATAGAACAATACCAGTACAAAATTTGAATTACTTATCAGACATGCATAATAATAAGTGAAGAGCGATAAGCAGCTTACAATCTGAAATTTTATCTGAAGACACTACTACAAAACGGCATATGAGTGCCAGTTAAGAAATAGCTTCAGTATCGGTTTTTTAACTGGCACTCCTTACTCGGTACTAATAGTTGGCCACTATCAGCGCCGGTTGAGCATCCGACATAATTGCTATTTTCGAGAATAAAAAAAAGAGAATTGACGGTGGCGGGAGCGGCATCCGAGCTGGCTCAGAATTGAGCTGGCTCGGATGCCGCTCCTGTCGCCGCTCCCACTGCCGGGCACTCCGGCAAATCAAGATAACGCGGCTGCTCGAAGGCCGCTGCCATAGTACAACACTGGATCCCGCCACCGCTCGACCACCACAACTGGATCCCTAGGCCGTCGCACGTGCAACACGCCTGGATCCCTCGGCCACCACCGCGCCCGCTCAGTCGCCTCCACCGCGCATGGATCCCGCCACCATCACACTTGGATCCCTCGGCCGCCACCGCACTTGGATCCCTCGGCCACCACCGTGCCCACTCGGCCGCCACCACCGCACTTGCATCTGCCACCACAGCGCCCGCTCAGCCGCACACCACCTGGGCTTCGGCATCGCCGCTGGCACCTTCTTCACCAACACCGCAGGCGGCGAGACGGCCTTCTAGGGCGCAAGGATGGCTACCTCCATGGCCTGTCGGTCACTGGCGGTGGAGTGGTCCATGAGGCGAGGGGAGAGGAAGATAAGAGACTGATGGTGAAAGAGCATGGATCCATCGGCCACCACCGCACTTGGATCTGCCACCACCGCACTTAGATCCCTCAACCACACCGCACTTGGATCCACTGCCACTGCACTTGGATCCATTGGCCACCACCGTGCCCGCTCGGCCGCCACCATCGCACTTGGATTCGTCACCACAGCGCCCGCTCGACCGCACACCACCTGGGCTTCGGCATCGCCGCTGGCACCTTCTTCTCCAGCACTGCGGGTGACGAGACGGCCTTCTAGGGTGCGAGGATGGCTACCTCCATGGCCTATCGGTCGCTGGCGATGGAGTTGTCCACGAGGCAAGGAGAGAGGAAGATGAGAGACTGATGGTGAAAGAGCGAGAGGATAAGGAGTGAGGATGCGAGAGAGCGAGAGGAAAAGGTGGACTGAGTCGAGCGGACGCCGCACCATGAGCTAAAATTCTATTGCATAAAATTTTTGGGTCTGATCGTAGTATTAGTGTCGATTCTTATTAGGGACCGACACTGATACAAGTTATCAGTGCCAGTTTTTATCTAAATGGATGGGTTGATGCTTGGTTTTACTATCAACCAGCACTGATACCTTATCAGTGTCGATTTTAACTGAACTAGTACTGATGAGGCAACACTTATGATTAGTTCTGTAGTAGTGAAAAAGTTGGTTGCTTTGGAGTGAAATTGTCCAGAAAAAAAAAGGGCCGAAGTGCCATTACATATGAAGTCAACAGTTATCAGTGCCAGTTTTAACTAAACTGGCACCGATGAGGCGACACTTATGACTAATTTTGTAGAAGTGAGAAAGTTGGTTGCTTTGGAGTGAAATTGTCCAGAAAAAAAAGAAAGGGCCGAAGTGTCATTACATATGAAGTCAACAGTTATATTGACCGCACACAACACCTACTCACCTTATCCTCGCACAAAAAACACACCACAAGAAGTAAAAATAATATCAATCCCTGGTTTCAACAATCTTCCATAGCGAAAGAATAGCTAATAAAATTATTCAGTATATGTCCTTCTGATTTTACAAAATATAGCTTGTACTAGAAAGACAAATAATGAAAAGGTAGCATGAGCACCTCATTTTTATTGGTGATCATTAGCTTCCTTAACACCTTTCCTCAGTTAGACGAACACAAATTTCCCGCCGAAAACTTTTCCTCTTCTTTTCCACGGGCACGATATGTGATCATGAGCTAAAGCCTGCATTTGTGGGGCTTAGTGGAATTGCATCCCTTTGGATGCAAGGCACATAACCAAAGCCGAAGAAAAAGATGCAAATTAACCTTTTATTCATGCTTTGCCCCCTAACACTTAGCTAGGGCTCAGTGCTCCTACGCAATGTGCTAATTAAATTAACATATCACCCCACTAATTATATAGTCTCTCTAATAGCACTTGACGCCCTAAAAGGTTCTTTTGTTGTTTATTTGTTCTTGGCATTTGTCGGTCCAAATGGCGCCGCACTTTAGTTAGCTCTATCGCATACTATTAATTCTAAGTTATCACATGTTCTTGTACCTTAATATATCTATCACAAGTGTGTTACATTGGATTTGGAATGCGAATGTGTTTAATTCTCTCCATGTACGAACGAAAAAAATATTATTTTATTGTGCAACGTAGCAGTAGGATATACCCTTTAATTGATGCTTCTTTCTGTGGGTGATATAGTACTTTGAAACAAGTGTAGCTTCTAAGCAACATATACTACAAAACATGACACGGGAACCTTTTCTTTGAGGATTTTAGGATCTGAAGACCAAATGTCACCAACTCACAACGGTATCTGCAAATGAAAAAGAGATAGAGAGACAGAAAAAACGGATCGCAGCTAAGGTGAAAACGGATCGAATGTAGATGAATAATGATCATTTTATATCTTAATCTTTATTTTTAATTAGGAATGAAAACGAAAATGAATATGAAAATCCTGATAACGAAAACAAATCCGGATGGTATAAAAACAAATATGATGTGAATATAAATCAAATACAAATATGAATATGATCATCTATTCATATTTATATGCATTATATAAGCATTTGGATGAATTTGTGTACGTTTGAATTCAAATTGAACTAAAAAGAGAATATTACATAAAATGGTAAAAATGCATATAAATAGAGTATTACAAAGGAACTCATTTTTTCATCAAATAACCTAGAGTTAGAAATATTTTTATAAATTAGATCATCACATGAGAAGAATATTAGTGAATTTCTCTAGATTTTTAATAATTTATTTGAGGCATTAAAAATTGCTAGAAGTTATAAAAGTGAGCTTCTTTGGAGAATATTAATTAAATATTGGCTCATACTTTTTAGATCAAACCAATTAAAATAGGTTGCTAGTGAGCTCTAATTTGCTCATAAAAACATTTAAAATTTGTTAATTATTCTTGTACTTCCAAATAAAATCAAGTGTTAAATGAAAAATATGAACGAACGCACTCACTAACGAACGCAGCAGGCAACGCACGAACCAACGTGGATGGCTCCATCCACTCGGTTTCAGCCGAATCAGCTCATCTGGTATATTAGAGATTATTCCTTCATCCTGGCCATTCCATCCAACCCATTCAGCGAACCATACAGCATAAAAACTGGATGGTCATCTCCGGGATGGATTCATTAATCCAACCAAATACACCCTTACTGAATAGAGCTTTGGTTCACCAGAGCGGTCGTCCGGGGAGGAGGGGCATGGTGGAGGATAGTGGTGCAACAAGAGCATCACTTTTTGTCATGGTCTTGGTGTTCAGCGCAAGTAGGAGGTAACATGAGCGAAGCCAAGTTCAACTGCTGCGATGCACATGTACTAGGGTTAAAAAAAGAATTACACTTGTTACTGGCCTATATTTAGGTATGTTTGTTTCAGCTGGAGATTGTGAAAAACAGTTTGTAGATTGTAGACTAGAAGAAGTTGGATTGTACAATCTGCATAAGCTGGTGAAAGATATATTGCTAGATTATTACAATTTGAAGGCTAAATTGTTAAATTGGATAGCACAATTTACCTGTTTGTTTTAGATTGCAGATTATGATCACAATATATAATCTACAAGCTGAAATAAACAAGGCCTTAGTAGCAAATTGCTTGAAAATTAAATATGCTATGAAGTGATGCACTAGGGTCTTTTTGGCTCTAGCTTTGCCATTGGGAGGCAATAGGGCTCAAGCCAGAGTGGGAAGGGTTTAGGGTTTAGGAGTGGGAAGCAGATGGGGTACATGATCTTGAAACAAGGAAGAAGGGTCACACTAGTAAAGCAAAAGAAGGGCCAGAGGACTAGGAGGCCACTAGTTCTTGTGGCTAACTTCGGAGGTGGAGGACATTCGTGTAGAGATGAGCAATAGGCGACAACGGGACAGAGCAGATGCAAAAGCAGCTACAAATATGTGAGATATGGGTTAGACTATTATAGTAGCGTGGCAAGAAGGTTGGATCAACTACAATTGACCTCTATGAATCAGTTTGTTTGAAGGTCTAATGCAATAGTACCACTACTTACCATTGTCATGGTTGTAAGCCCTGTATATATATGACCATCGAATGTTGTAGTTAGACTTAGATTAGCCACGTCACTCAGCATCTTCAGCTTAGACTTAGATTAGCCACATACCTCACATCTTCGTCCTAGATTTAGATTAGCCACATTGCTCTGTCTTCAACCAAACAACCCATTATACTTTAGTGGCTTGGGAGTCTATCCTTTGTCTTAGGTTCTTTCTTTTTTTATATATAGGAACCCTTGTCTTAGGTTGGTTTCCCTATGTCCACCTCACAAAACCACCCTCTAGTTAAATATGAGTCAGCTGTGAGAATTTAAATAGATACGGGTTTGACCGCTCAACCTCGGCTTTGATGATGAATGGAGCGCCAATTTGTACGTACCTGCTGCTACCGTAGCTACTAAGATATAATCAAGGAAAATTTATCATATGGACAAATGCTGATCGACCAATAACATAACCTGCCAAACGGACCTATACAAGGATACACGAATAATTTGTACTCTACCAGTTCATCTAGCACTGGAGGAACGGCACCCTACAAATCCATGATCCCTGTAGTCGTTGAATTCATGAGCTATATATATCTACAAGATGGAAATTTTACTCTTGCAGCTCGCTCATCCTGTCCTCAGTTGAATGGCAGCAGGCTAAAGCGGCAGAAGGGGAAGCATGGAAGATGCAAAAGGTGATGCAGTCCCTCGCCGGGTCTCTCGCCGGGCAAAATTCAAACCCCCAGCGGCCAAAATTCTGCTGTTGCCATGCAGAACCTTTTGCAGGCAAATTGAAGTATCAGGTCTTTAGTTCCCAAAAAAAATTGAAGTATCGGGTCAAGCTGAGCACAGAGATTGATTAGGAAAATCGGGTTTTTGTTGGTGGAATGAGACTGGATAAGAGGTGGTTATCTATATTTTTAACACATTTGGTTGGAGAGGAAGTGAATGTATCATCCAATTTTTGACAATATTTTTTAGATATGCTAGATGAAGTGAAGTGATTCATTCATTTTGATCGGATGAGACCATCCATCTTGACTAATAATGATTATTAGTAAAATAATTAATGATAATTAGCATGGTTTATTGCTAATTGGTATTTATTACTATAAGATTATGGCTGTTAAGTATTAGTGTATTATTGATGTGTCGATTAGAGTACAATTAGTAATAATAAGATTATTTTATTGTTAATTAGTAATTACTACGATAAGATTAGTATTGATAAGTGTTAGTGCACATTGATTAAGTATATGGTTAACTATTATTATTTAAAATTAAGAGATATAATTTAGTTAATTACTCTCATCCTATCTACCTTTATCCCTTCAACCAAATAAAAAATTAGCTCATTCAATCTATCCAACCAAACATACAACTCGGATAGACATATAAAAAATAGAAATGGTCATATCTTATCTATCCTTACCCTCCAACCAAACGCACTAAGAACGATTTTTTGCCCCTACCAAAGTTGTAATGTCGATCCATATTAGATCATCTCCAACGGCTTTCTTTCGTGGGTGTCGTTCCCTTCGCAAAGGGATTTTTATTCTTTTTAACGCTCCAACAATTTTTTTTTACGGTTTCCTTCATGAAGGAATTCTCTCTCTTATTCCCTTCACACTGGGTTTCTTTCTCATTTCCTTTTATGAATTCCTTCAAATGTAAGCTGTTGAAGACTTAGAGATAAAAAATAAATAAAGAGCATGTGAACGAGAAGGAAAATAACGAAGGCAATAAATAAAGAGAATAAGATTGGAGATGATTTTATCAATCTTTTCGCAACTCTTGTTTCTTAACAGATGCTAAACCTTTTATCATAAACGAAAAATATGTCTAAACCAGGGCCGAATGCTCGGCATGAGCATGACCCAGTCAAAAAAAATTTCTCTTTGGTGTTTTGAGTGACTAACCATTAGGCCTCCAGTCGCGTAATGCAGATGCTCTCACTCATCTCCTCTGCTCGTTGTCCAATGGCCAATCATCGTGGATTCATTATCCGCGCTTCGGTCCTCATGTTGGCATCCGGAAATCACGCCATCGCGACATGTGGGGTGCTCCTTCGCTTGCCCGCTGCCGTTGTGCAACCGCACTCCTCTCTGATCATCATCGATCTAATTGCCGTCCACCACTACCGGTTCGAGTTCGTACTCACTTAACCTGATGCTGCTAGAGGTAGGAGACGATAACATTAAGTTAGTCCTACTCGATACTACAGAACTGAAAAGTATCATATTCGATGCCGATAGAAGCGACGAAGAGTCATACACGGCCCCACTCATTTTCTATCCCGCATCCACCCCTGGTCTGAGCTGAACATTGCTACCGGCTCGGGGCCTACACACACAGTTGCGCAGGTAGCAGAGGGTATCCCTATCGAACAGAGCTGCACAATAATAAGCGCGGAGGGTGCCCTCACGAGTCACGATTTAATTCTCCTCTGGAACCGGGTGAGTACGTACGCACACAGTATATGTGAGCAGTCTAAAGCACTGCTTCCTCTCGTGCACGGATTACTGTTTGCTTGGTTGTTTCTTATAGGTGTTTTTCCGATTCACAGGGTCACAACTCTCAAGTCAGCAAAGCTCGTGTGCTTATGAGCAAATGATACCACAAGCCAAGTTTGGTAGTGACGCACTGAGCCGTTAGCCCTGAATTAATCCTGATGAAGCGTTTCTCTCTCTCTCCCTCTTCACCTCCCAAAGGCCGGCACTGGGGTCCTGACCACCGTTTTACCACAACACACGAGGCATGAGAACAGGCTTCTGCCATGGGCATGTGCCTGCCATCAAAGGGCAGCACACACCTCCCAAGCCAAAAATAAAATGGGTTCCTCCAAAGGAGAGTATCTGTCCATCGAATTTCACAGGGAACACGGGTCTCACCTAGGCCTGAACATGGGTCCGCCATGTTTAAATTTTTACTCAGTAAAAATTATAGTGATGAGAGTTGGTGTTAGGAAATTTAGCTACCCAGATCTACCTAGAAACCGGATCACAGACGTCACTAGAATTACGATTTTTTAATGAGGATTAGCTGACACCTATATATTTGAGATATAACTATGATGCTCCTCTCCATGATCGCAATACCGATCACTCTGGGTCCTGCAGAACCATCGCCGCCCCTTGCGAGTCTGTTACTATACCATCATGTTTATAACAACAGCTCTCCTCTTATATTTATAAGAAGCCTAGGTTACAAGAGTCATACTCTAACTTCACCTTATATCGCTAATACTACTCCAAATCTGAGAAACCAAGTTGAAATATATCTTGGTTTTTGTGTGATGAGTGATTGACATTGTTATTTATTTGGTTTGATGATCTTCGGTTTTGCATGAGCTTTGATGTGATTTGAATTGATTTGAGATTTCATTTGAGCATATTGATTATGGACTAATTGAAATTGGAGTTAGAGATATGTGTTTGCTTGTCTCATGGTGTGCATGTGATGGATGCAACTTGGGGGTCGACGGCTGGATGATCGGGGCCAAGCAGAGTGCTTAGTACCAGACGATAAAGGAGGCCGGGCGGAGTTAAGGGTGATCCTAGCTAAACACGTGGAGGTCAAGCAAAGCATTGAAGGTGGATGGAGACGACGTGTTGACAAAGTCAAGCGAAGGGGATACCGGTGCAAGTGAAAAGACGGCCCGAGGGATCGGGAGCAGGAGAGACTTGCCAGTGGTCAGGATCGCATGACGGAGTACACGCGTCGACATCGAAGCGCTTGCTTAAGGCGTAAGCAAGGCGGTGAGTCACGCTTTGAGAAGCGCGCAAGCGGTTTCGCGGTTTGGCCTCAAAACTGTGGGAGGACTGGAGGAGTATGTGGCACCATCACGAAGCTAAGTCGTGAAGGCGTCGCGACCGTCCAATGAATGGAGAAGAAAATGAACCAAAATACCCTCGATGGTAGGTAGGAGTGCACTACAAGAGGGGTATTTTGGGAAATAGCTAGGAAACTTAAGGGCCAAGTTTCCTAGGTCTATAAATAGAGAGGTGGGCCTAGAGAGAGCTTTGAATCAGCCACTTGAGCCCCCTCGTGCCATCCATTTGAGAGCCTTAGAGCTAGGATTTTAGATAAGAGAAGGATGAGTGCTTAGCCTATGTAATAGGTGAGAGTTTTGAGAGATAAATCTTTGTAATCCGCTTAAAATAGGGCTGACCTCTTTAAGTAATGAAGTTTATGTTTTTTGCATATGCTGGAATTCCCCTCCTTCTAGTTTCCCTCAATCGGTTCCCTTGCAAGTTTGCAAGTTTTTCGGTTTTCGGTTTTGATTTTTGTTTTGGTTTTGGGGCTGAAATTTTAGCATCTTGTGAGGTCATTCTTCTTGTTGCTAGAGGCATAAAAACTCACATACGAGTGTATGCTCATGGCTCTTGAGTACTCTTGCCTCTAGATCATCAACTTGGAGAGATTCTTTATTCGATGATCTTTTCTTTGAGCTGCAGTTTTTCACCTTTGCAGGGTTGTTTTTCTTGATGCTAGTGGCTTAAACACTCACATACTCATGTATTTGAGTGGATCTTGAGTCTCCTTGCCACTAGACTATCATCTTGGAGGATAACCTTGTCCGGTGTCCATCTTCTCTAGTTTCTTTGAAAGTTACGAGTTTTTGTGCACAAAGACACATGGAATGGTCTTGAATGGAACATATGGTTCATATTTCATCCATGGAGTCATGTTGCAATGGAACTAGTCTTCTTGCTTTGTCTCTCTAATTCTTTTGCTTCCTCTTGAGGTGCGTTGGGTGAGAAATAGGAAAAGACCATATATTTCGAAAGAAATTTGTTGAGGCGCCTCTTCACCCCCCCCCCCTCTAGTCGTCATTCTCGTTCCTACAAAATCTAATATATGACCAACTCCGTATAATTATTCGGCATTGTTTCGCGGATTCGAAACTCACGTTCGAATTGTATTGTTTTGTAACTTTGAATGTAATATTGCGGGCATACCAGTATATATAGTATACGAAAGACAGGAGACAATGTAATGAAATTGTGAACTTTATTCATTCATATTGAATTCATAAAGTACATCTTTCAATTACAAAGTTTTACTCGACAATGCTCACGCTATCTGGATTTATTATTTCGGCGATTTCTTCGTCCTGGTTCCCGAGGCTTCGTGAAGCTCCCCGGTTAATTACGTCCGTCTTCATGCTACCTCTGATTAAGCTGCGCTAGCGGTTGTCATATCGAGGTCGTCTCCGAGTCTACAAGGTTGTAGTCACACGCAACAAAACGAAGCAAAGTAAGCGTTATAAATAAAAAGTAGTAAAGACGGGACAACAGTTTAGCATGAGCTTTTTAGACTGTTTATGTATTATGGGTCATCATCGGCCACGTAGGCCTCAGAATTGTGTTTGTGTGAAGAGGTAAACTAGGAGCGCGGCACAACGCGTAGCTTCTACCGGAAGCGGCAGCATGGCCATCACCAGGAGCTCCGACGCCGTGCTTGACTCACTAACTCCCTCTTCGGGGCCTCGGACTTGTCTTCATCGGCCATCTCTGAAGGCAATAGGCAATTGACGCCACACAGGCATAAGCCACAAAGGCGAGGTGATCACTTGTGGGCCACGCAGGCTCCAGTCACAAAGGCACATATTCTGGTGAGCCACAAAGGCAACGATGAGCCACGAAGGCGGGGTAATCATTATGTGTATAAGCACAACCAGCAATGGAGCAGGATTAGCAATAGTGTAAAAATCAAGCCACCAAGCATCACCGAGCAGTTGGCTGACAATAAGAAGATAGCCACGGGAGTAAGTCATCAGGGTAACTATGCCAAGATTAGACACAAGAGAGATATAAACCAATTCTACAGGCCTCAGCATGACACTTAGGCACCATAATGCATAATCAAGCCCAACAGAACATCAATAGCAAGCCAACCTGCGACATCGGAACCCCAATTTGCCAGAGGGCAAAACAGCAGCATCACCCTCAAGCCACATGCTGCAACAATAGTCTCCAGGCCATCTACAGTGGCATGGCAGCCGGTAAGACAACAAAGGGGTGACACCAGAAGCCCAACAACATATAGACGAAGCCACCACAACACTACACAGCTGGCACCAAGCAGCATAGGACATGGGCATCTTAGTGACAGAGAAAGGGGAGGCAGCGTCCGGGCCTAAGTATCAGCACAATGGCACACGCACATCAGCACATAGCAGCATGGCTTCGCCCTTGTCGGTGACATGGGAACCGAGGGTCCCCGAGTCCCGAGGCCAGGACAGTAGAGTGCCACGTGGCGCCATCCCTCGGGGACTTCTCCCCGAGGTCCGAGAAGACCAAGTTCCGGGAGAGGGTGCTCAGGGCCATGAACAGTGGTCCCCGAGGACCTGAGAAGTACAAGTTCCGGGAGAGGACGCTCAGGGCCATAAATAGTGGTTCCCGAGTACCCGAGTTCCCCGATGACCCAAGCAAACACAGTTCCAGGAGAGGGCACTCGGGGCCATGAATAGTGGTCCCCGAGTATCCGAGTTCCCCGAGGACCAAGAAAGGGCATATCCAGGAGAGAGTGTTCGGGGCTATGAACAGTAGTCCCCGAGCACTCACAGTTCCCTGAGGACCTGAGAAGTCCTTCACCGGTGGTCCCCATAAGGGCTCAGCGGTGAGGTGTCAATTGGTGAGAGGCCCGATGCTGCACTTAAGAGGGAGCATGGCCTGTCACTTCCAACCACTCCCCCCAGGCCTGCTGTCAGTCCTTGCCACTGCCTGGCAGGGAGGCGTGGGGACATTTAATGCGGCGCATCCCATCGCGCGTCATCCGGTGCGCCTCGGGATAACGTTGTAGGGCTCGAGGCATATCGCCTGCCGCTCTACTGTGTCAGGCTCGCTCTGATCGGGCGGGCATGCGGGGTTGCTTGGTGGCTGTCTGGTGGGCCCTCCCCGTAGCACCCGCTGAAAAGCGGGATGATGACGACAAGACCGGACGGGGATGTGTTTTCAACCCCCCTCCCCCCCGGTAACATCAAACTGCAGCCTTGCTTTTTATTTATGGCGCCTTGGAACTCGCACCATCCTTTCTGGGCACGCTAACCACCCCGAAGGGGTATAAAAGGGGGGCGAGCTCCCCGGAGAAAAGAGATCGAACTCGCTGCAAATCAAGCACAGGTTCAGAAGACAACGGCTTCTTCAGGACTAAGACAAGCTAACGAAGCTCTAGACTTAGACAAACATCCTTGTAACACAAGAGATCCTCAGAGAGGCATTTCCAGAGCATTTATAGCATACATACAAGAGTAGGGTATTACGCTCCGTGTAGCCCGAACCTGTCTAAAATCCCTTGAGCATTTATTTCCTCCTGCATCTGATCATCCAACCCACCTGCATCTCATTTACTCCTATTTATTTCAGGTACGAGGTAAATTTAGAATAATCCCCCCGGCCGAATCTCAAAGGGAGTCCCTCCGGATCCCCGCTTGTGGAGTTCATCCTTCGACAGCCCTTCTCCCACAGGTGTTCGCAAAAGGCAACAGCATATCAATGACGTGGACCAGGGCCTCAGTTTTATCATCACCGGCCCACGACAAGCTCTCAAGCAATAGCAAGAGCACAGCAACAGGGTGACCTCAGGCTTCTTCATCATCGGCGGCACACGGCAAGCATAAACATGGGCAGGGATAGCACCACAGCACGATGGCTGGGGACATACACGAGCCAACCAGCAGCATATACACGGCACGATGACTAGCAACCACATGCACGACCGAGAAGAAAGGGTACAGGGGAAGATCACAGTCGAGACTCACCACGAAAAATGATGGCGCTGACAGAGTTCAGATCGGCCAACATCCCCATCGGCAGCAGTGATTCACCTCGAGGACGGCGATAGAAATCTCGGTGGCATGGCTCAGTGCGTCACTCGGTGTGCCGCGGGGCAGCACGTGTAGGCGCAGCAAGGGCTCAGCCCTTCCTCCTCGGCACAAGACGGCTCGGCCACGGGTAGAGAGAGGAGAAGGTGGCGCACAGCAGAAGCAAGGGCGTCGACCGACAGTGGAGAAAGGCGGCGGCACAATGTGGTAGAGCTCCCGCCTGTTCTCCAAAAAAACTCTCCCTCCTCCCGGGCACCCCCTCCCTGCCTTTTATAGAGACGGCCCGGGGTTCCCTCGCGAAGAGATTGGGTTGAGTTCGGTTGGGATTTGGGGGAGGAGACCCGATCGGATCCGGTTGGAGATGACGATGAATCAGTTGGGGAACAAGATACAGCGGCGGCAGTCCACCGGCCAAAGGAGGAGAGGGTAAAGGGGCGCGTGGCTGGGTGGCTAGAGCTCAGTAGGGGCAGCGGCGCACCCAGGTGCAAGAGACGTGGGATGCGGCGCCAGCTCAGAGAGGAGTGCGGCGTGGCGCGAGCGCGACCAAGGTAGAGACGGGCAGCGCGCTCGGGTGGCTCGGGCCCAGGGAGCAAAGGGGCAACGGCGAGATTAAGGGTGGCGGCGTGGGAGCCATGGTGCTGTGCCCGACTTGTGTGGAAGAGGAACAGGAGAAAGGAGCCCCCTCCTGGGCCAGCTTGGTGATGGAGAAGAAAAGAGGAAGTTGCCTCGGGCCGGATTTGGGCTATTGCGGCCAAACGAGGAGAGAATGTGCTGGGCCATCTCAACACAGGCTCAAATAGAGAGGAGGAGGCCGCGGTAATTGTACGGGCCAGACCAAAATTAAAAGAGGGATAAAGGGGCCAGCCCCAGGCCAGGCCACCTCTTTTTTCTATTTTTTTATTTCCCTTTCCTTTTCTCATATACATATGTATATATATTCATTGTATGCATATATGCCTGCGTACGTATTAAAAAAACTGTGAAATGAGTACTTACGTCAAAACGTAGTCAAACAGGCACGGATCTAATAAACTTCACCTTGACGAATAATATGTCACCTTGAAAGCGTCATGCACGAACCTCTATATACACCGGACTTGAATCGTCGCATTAGGCTCTCAACGAGAGTTGCCCGATGAGTTTGACTTGACTCTATCTGTAACTGTTAAACTTTCTCTCCTATCAACACTGTCTCTTCAAGCAAAATCAGATTTCTCTTTAACCTTGACACATGTCTGGCTCCCTGAATCACGCAACTCCACTATAGGTCTTGATTTTGATAGCACCTACTCTGACAGCATAGTACCCCGTATCGTCACCTAAGTAGATAAAACCAGAATCACCAGACTTCATGAAAAGAATTATTCCCTATTGGGCGTCACATGATAAGAGCCAACTAAATCCAACATCCACGATCCTAATTGACTGCATTCATGATACTGAGATCTTAATTATCACTGTTCGTGTCACATATATAAATTGTCATATTAGCATTGCTCTTCCACATGATTGTTAGCTTACGATTATCCGACGTCTTACACAGTAGCCTCCTGCAACCCCAGACCAACCGAATTACTCCAATTGCCAGTAGAGAACACCCTACTCTCTACTTTCTTAAAATTCAGCCCTTGATGCATCTCCATGCACTTCTGAGCCACACTTTAGAAACCCACATATGCAACTTGAATCGATCCGTGACCTTGCCGATTTGGAAATGCACAAGCCATCTCAAATGGAAACATGCACCCTAAGGCTCGCACCGCATGTTGCCACGCCACAGAGAATGAACACCGCTAGTCCTCATACTCCTATGTCGCTATTACCAGTCTCTTCAGCTCTGCTACACATGGTATGACTGGCATGTCACCGCCAACCTATCTGCCTTGCACCAGGGTATATTCACCCTCCAAGTGAACTATCTGAAAGTGCATCTAGTCCCCATATGTGGATTTTGATGATTGACGACAATGATTAAGGGACTAATGTATTCAATGGGTATTTGAATAGGTAAAAGTCCCATTAATATAAGCTACACGACATTGGCGATCCCCAAAAATTAAAGAAAGAAGATGGCAGATGACTTTCTCTTTAAAGCACTATTTTATTTTTGAAATTAAGTATAGGACCGTCATACTATTAAAAGGGGTGCAACACTGTGGTTTGATCCTGAACTTAGTACTTAAAAAGATCTACACTCAGTTTAGAAAGCGACACAAGTTCACAACACAAACACCGAGTCAAAGCATTCTTTGTGAAGTCGGATGTTCTGATGTAAACATCAGATGTTCTAATGCAGTCGGATAGTCATAAATTTTAGCACATAGAGTTCTCAAGTTGAAATTAATTTAAGCATCGGATGTTCCAATGTAGGTCAGACAGTCTGACTTTCTCAACCTTGAAGGTCTCAGTCTTGAATTAAAATCCAACATTAGATGTTCTGATGGTTGGATCGGATGTTTCGATCAAGATCCGGTTTTTGTGAACATAGACCTTTTTGTTTTGATTTAATTCTTCACATGGGATATTCTGATATGTTGTTTTTACCAGGTTTGAGTTAGGTTTGAAGTTCGAATATGTTATTTTGAACTGATCGGATGTTTCGATCGTGGGGATCAGAACTTCCGATGTAGGCTAAAAAGGTGTCCAATGACTAGTTTTTGAAGGGGTCTATTTATACACCCATTCCCCTCCCAATCATGACACCTTGCCATTTAAAATTAAAACTCTCTTCAATGCCAAAAGGCTCTCTCCTCTCCCAAGAAAGTCTTCCATCTTTTAAGAGAGATTTGAAAAGAGAGATTGAGTGCTAAAAAGCAAAAGTTGATCTTTGAGCATTATATGTCATCTCCAAGCTTTTGTGTTTGCATTTGTTTTTCTTAGAGTTTGATGACTACTAGACGACTAGAAGTCACCCACGAGCCACCAACACGTGTTTGGTGTGTCATGAGAAAGTTTGTGGAGGCTGAATTTCATCTCCACAAGTGAAGAAATATCACAAGAAAGCCGATGAGTGCTTTGTGCAATATTAGAAGAAAAATGGTTGAAAGAGACCCAACTCAAGTGTGACTGAACCCCTCAACGGAGATGTAGGATCCTCTCAAGGATCCGAACTTCGGGAACAACATCGACATGTCTATGTTTTTCAGTTATTTTGCATATTTGCTTTACTTTATTGCAATTTCATAAATTGTTTTGTGTTAATCCTAATTTTTTATATCTAATATAGGATTGCACCTTATTACTTGTTTTAAAGTAGCTTTAATTTCATATTCAATTTTATTAAGGCGACATTTAGCTTGTTTAGAGGAAATTTTGGGAAAAAAGCCTATTCACCCCCCCCCCCTAGGCCACCATCTTAATCCTTGAATTGGTATCAAAGCATAATCTCTTTGAATTAGGCTTAATCATTTAGATAAATCTAAAATGACAGGTAGGCAAAAAAATTCTATCGCAGTGGGAACTAGAATTCCATATGATTACTCAACAAGCTCCTCCGCACCTTCATATGTGCATAGTTCCTCCAATAGAGCTCCATATGTTAATGATATTCATTATGCATCATAGAAATATAAGATGAAAAATGCATTTGAAATCTATTAACCATTCTATTTGGCGCATAATGGAAAATGGCTATGTTTGGCAAGACTAATCCAATCTGACCACCGATGATGATATCAATGAATACAAAAATGATCAAGCCACAAATGTTATATTTAGTGCCTATAGTGGCGATGAGTTCAACCGTGTTGCCAGACTTAAAGTGCTAAGAAAATTTGGGACATGCTCCGTGACATACATGAAGGCACCTCAAGTGTCCGTGAGTCCAGGTTAGAGCTTCTCAAGAGAAAATTGGATTGGTTCATCATAAGCGATGATGAAACCCCAAGTGAGATGTACAACTGGCTAAATATTTTAGTCAATGAGATCAAGGGGCTAAGAAGTAAGGAGATGACCGACAACTTTGTAGTCAACAAGATGTTCCGGGTAATCACTCGAAGAAATATCACATTGGTGACACTAATTCATGAGTGAGATGATTTTGAGAAGCTTACACCTCACGACGTCTTTGAAAGAATTCTAGCTTATGACGTGATGCAACAAGATTCTAAGAAAGTATATGATACCAATAATTCAAGTTAAAGCTCTCAGGAATAAAATCTCACATTGAATGAAATAAAAGAAGTTGAAGAAAGCACTAGCGAAGAAGAAAGCGAAGACCACCAAGAAAGAAAAGACATGGTGCTATTTGTGAAGAAAGTTAATAAGTTTCTCAAGAGAATTGGCTTCAACAAAAGTGGTGGAAGGAAGAAGACCTTCAGCAAATTAAGGGTAAGACACTCAATAAGAACATGCTATGAGTGCGATGAATTGGGTCACTTCATCGCCGATTGCCTGAACAAGGAAAAAGGTGAGAAGAAATGGTACAACAAGGACAAGTATCACACAACGGACAAGAGCAAGCACTACAAAAAGGGCTACAGGGTCAAGCTAATCTTGGTCAAGAGTGGGATTCAAATGCCTCCGACACTGACTCCGATGAAGAGGGGAGTGTTGCTACAATTGTTCTTGCCACTTCACCACCAATCAAGTTGCTATTTGAATATTCAAGCAACGATGAGTCACCCATTTGCCTCATGGAAAAAGGGCATAAGGTATTACTACCAACCGAGCTTTCAAATGTTGATATAACTAGTGAGCATGATAGTGATAGCGATAATGACTTGCTAGATCATCTAGATAAATAATCTTTACCTAGCATGTGTGATTTACTTGAGACAATAGAGGGGCAAGATGGAACTCTCGAAAAACAAGAAAAAAAATTTATTTTTGAAAAAGAGAAAAACCTTGAGCTCGAGAGCGCCCTAGCTAAAGAAAAGGTGAAATGTGACAATTTGTCTAAAATATTTGATTTAGCTAAAATTTCAAATGCTAAACTTGAGAGCTCAAACAAGTCACTTCAAGAAAACTTTGACCGCTTGAATAAAGCAAATGAGTCTCTTTAGGTGGAAATTGAAACTCTCAAGAGTATTGTCACCTTCTCTAGCAATGCAACTTGCCTCCCTAATATCTCAATTAATAATTTTTGCACTAGATGTAAAGATATTGATATTGATGCTCGTGCTACTAACTCAAAATTTATGTAAGCATTAGCAAGTAAAAATGACAGACTCAAAGGACTTCTTCAAAATTGCTTTCTAAACTGCCATAAGGGTAGTAAGGCCCTCAAGGAAGTCTTTTGCTCTCAAAATGAAAAGTTTAATATTGAAGGACTTGGATACACCCCACCCAAAAGGAAAGGGGTAAGACTTAGGTTCAAAGAAATCAACATCACACCAAGTTTGTGAAGGCACAAAGTATCCAAAAGTTTAATTATACTTCTCATGGTACTTTTGGTGCATCATATATGCTTATGAAAGATTACTTTTGTAGAGTCTTTGCTAAGTATGTTGGTATTAGGAATAGAAACATTCATGTTGAGAAATCTATTTGGGTTCTTAAAGTTCTTGTGACTAGCATGAAAGGATCCAAGCAAATATGGGTATCTAAAAACAGGGTATAACTTCTTTTGTAGGAATATATCTCTGGTGGAAGAAGTTGGGT
The DNA here is from genome assembly GCF_958298935.1 of Phragmites australis. Lineage (NCBI taxonomy): Eukaryota > Viridiplantae > Streptophyta > Magnoliopsida > Poales > Poaceae > Phragmites > Phragmites australis. The sequence continues at coordinate 36,683,466 of NC_084923.1, read as the reverse complement.
GATTCATAGCGGTTGCATAAATCACATGACCGGAGAGAAGTCTATGTTTTCATATTTTGACTAAAGTGGGTCACCACATGAGACCATTGTTTTTGGAGACAATGGTAGAGGAAAGGTAATAGGATTAGGTAAAGTGACTATCTCAAATAATCTTTCTATATCAAATATTTTACTTGTTAAATCTTTGAACTATAATTTATTATTCGTTTCTCAACTTTGTGAAATAGGATACACTTATTTATTTACTAATGTTGATGTGACGGTCTTTAGAAGAGATGATTCCTTCTTAATTTTCAAATGTCAAATGAAAGGTAAACTTTATCTTGTGATTTTTTTTATCGGATAAAGCTAACCTTGAAACTTTCTTGATGGCTAAGTCCGGCTTGGATTAGTTATGGCACTATAGATAAACCCATGTTGGTATGAGAAATCTTAGTAAACTTCTAAAAGGCGGACACATTTTGGGACTAACTGGTGTTACTTTTGACAAGGATAGAGTTTGTAGCGCCTGTCAAGTGGGAAAATAAGTTAGAGTACCACATCCCACCAAGAACATTATGACGACAACAAGGCCTTTGTAACTACTTCACATGGATTTATTTGATCACGTTACTTATATAAGCATTGACGATAATAAATATGGCTTTGTAATTATCGATGATTATTTCCATTTCACTTGAGTATTCTTTTTGCATGATGGGGGTGTGTAGTATGTCGTGAGAAAGTTTGTGAAGGCTAGATTTTGCCTCTGCAAGGGAAGAAATACCATAAGAAAGCCGATGAGTGTTTTGTCCAATCTCAGGAGAAAAAAAGTTAAAAGAGACTCAGCTAAAGTATGACCAAGTCCCTCAACGAAGATGTTGGATCCCCTCAAGGATCCAAACTTAGGGAACAACATTGACGTGTCTCCGTTTTTTGGTTATTTCATATAGTTGCTTTACTTTATTACAAGTTCATAATTTTTTTTAATCCTAGTTGTTTATATCTCATATAGGATTGCACATTGTTACTTGATTTAGAGTAGCTTTAATTTTGTATTTAATTTTATTAAGACGAAGTATTAGCTTGTTTAGAGGAAATTTGGAAAAAGGCCTATTTACCCACCCACCCTCCTCTATGCCGCCATCTCGATCCTTCACTATTTGCCTGACTTCTCTGGATTGTTCACCATGTGCCCTCAAACTGTTTGGTCCCATTCAGTTTACTTCAAACAAACAACTAATAGACTGTTATAGTCCTCAATCACACCGACTTGCTGAGCACCCTCCTGAAAACAATGCCATCGAACTCTTATCAATCATCATGTGCAGCACGACCGAACACCATCAACAGTCTCTGCTCATAGCCGAGCACCGCAACACTAGCCTGAGGTTTAGCCAGCTGGCTGACTGCTTCCTCTCCTTCTCCTGTTGCAATATTCAACAGTGTCTACAACCTCCTGTCATGATCCAACTCCCGCGCACCTCATGCATGTCTGCATAACACGCTTTGTCATATGTACACCGATCCATCTGACGCCTGACAGAAATTTCGATCTTGTCGAACACCAGACTATTTGCCCTCGCCATGAATTATCTGCCTGGGTTTGTTCCCAAACCCACTTGTTTTCATCGAAATGTCCTCTGCGAACTCACCATCTTACGCCGTCACCACCATAGCCCAGTCGCGTGCCTACCACATATAGTCGTCTGACACCCAACCTACTTGCAATTCATCACCTGACCACAACTTGATTTGCACCTCAATCCATGAGTCAAGCTTGTTTTGGTCCAACACACAAAACCCTTTTATTGTTGGTCAGCCACGGAACGGTAGATGTCTCTAATTCCATCTCCACCTAGGCTTCGACTCCACTTATCCCCCATCGCTTCCTAAGCCACATCGACTACAGCGCCCACAAAACCAAGCTCATACTCGTCCTCACCTAGGCTTCGGTGCTATCCCACTGAGCTAACATATCCTGGCCCATCTGACCGACTCCAAGCCAGCTAGTGCATGCTATGCACTTCCTGTCAGCCTGCCTACTTCGGCTCCCCACCAGGCCACGCCTTGTCTAGCTCGTGCCCTTCTTGGGCTTGGGTGCTCCACTGGCCTATGAGCTGCACACCACCGCACATGGCGATGTTGGCCTGCTCGTGCCTAAATGTCAGCTCCTTGGGCCACTCAGCACCTGGCATTGCCCACATGGGCATCGGTCTCCTAATCCAGTCACTACAGCCACGAGCTACTGGCTCCCAATTGGGCCACTCGGTCAGCACCAAACTGGGCGACCCTAGTGCTCCCACTTGGTTGCCACCAGGCCGCCTACTTGGCCTCTTCACACATGCCCACTAGGCCTTAGCCTCAGCCTACTGGGTGAGCTGCCCATGTCCACCTAGGCCCGAGTGCCAAGCTCACTGGCTGCACCTATCTTCACATGAACCTGTTGACTAAGTCTCTAGCCTTCATGCACTACTGCTCAACCAATCGCAGCACATGGCCCACCTTGTCCTGTAATGCACACCCACTAAGTTCCCACATCCACTCGCCTGGTCTGGTCGTCTTGAACTCCCACGCGCACCCGTATGTGGCGTCACATAAATGGATGCAAGACCATCCACTCAATCACCTAGGCCCACACACAAACCTCTTGGACTCTATCACCAACTCATGCCCTACCTCTATTAGCCAAGCCACGACATTAGACAGCTAAGAGACCTAGCCGCTATCGATGCTCCCATACAGGCCACCGCACACAGCATGTCTGCAACACCTAAGCATCGCCTTTCATTGTGCGCTATTTGCACGCTTGCATTGACCCGCCACAACTGTACACACATCATTTGCGTGCACAGGCCACCGTCATGCTCCACCTTGAGTCGTGTTCGTCTCGCACTGCTCTTGCATTGCACAACACCTTGTAGATTCATAATCCTCGCGCCTCCATGTGATCTTCAATCCATCATCTCTAGATTCAATCCAACCTTAGCTCTAATATCACTTGTTAGAGTACGTAGCAATCTATACTAGCTCGTTATACTCACGAGTTAGCGCCCCCCAACCCTAGTCTCAATGTGCTTGCTAAACGCATAGGTCCAACTGGAGCCACGATCAAGGTCTTAGGCCAACTCAACATAAAAGACTAGCATGATAGGTGAGGGAACATCCACCTTTTAAGTCGTGCTTCTCCATTATAAGTTTTCTATGTGGGACGAAATCCAACAATCTCTCCTATCACACACCGGATCCCAACAATCTTCCCATCACACATAACTCGTGTGACCCTGGAGACGTTTCAAGCTCACCCGCAACCGTACGACCCTAAAGATGTTCCGGATTTATCGACCTTGGACTCTAATATCACTTGTTAGGAAATTTAGTCCTTTAAAAGCGTCAGATTGATCTACCGAAATGATACACATGAGTCCCAGATGAACCCAGATGCACGATGTTTGTTGACAAGGCTTAGCTGAATCCTACGTCCCCGGAGCATGATTACGGACGTTCCTCCCCATGGTTGCAACATCAGCCACTCCAAGGTCCCAACAGAACCGCTGCCACCCTCTTGTGAGCCTATCACTATACCGTCATGATTAAATCAACATCCCTCCTCTTATATTTACAGAAGTCCTAATCTAACTCCATCTTGTACCACTAATACAACTTCAAGTTCAATATATAACCAACTCCGTATAATTATTTGACACATATCCAACAGCTAGGTATCATCTAAAACACACCTATCATAGTGATGGTGCTACCGCTTACAACAAATTTCATACATTTGTAATTTGCGGACACAATCTGGTAAATGTTAACCAAATCCTTTATCTCTCCTTGTTTAATCACTCAATGCCAACATGGAATTTCCCCTCTCTCAAGTTCTATTCATCCCCAATGCTTCTTCCTCCTTCTTACCTGATTTTGCTTAAGGTCAAGCTACCACCGAGCCTCGACTACAATAGAGCCCAACTATCCTCCATCTTATGCAACCGCCATCCCATGGACAACTATCCTCCATCGTATGCAACCACCAGCCCATGGCAACATAACTGCCCATTCCGTGATGGCAGGTCGCTTACACCTTCGACGCCTGGTGATGAACTAGCCACCTTGTCGCACTGTCATCCTTCCTCACCATTGCTGCCCCAAACTCTCTCTAAGTGTGCTGCTAACGGTGAAGCCCAACCCGAATGCATAAAATGTTTAGCGAAGGGCAGAAGATTTTCACCGTTTAGTAAAAAAAACTAAAGTTTTACCTAAATGAAAAACAGTAATGCTTCTATTAGGCCATCTGATGCCAGGAAAATATCAGACGGGGCATAAATGATGTGTAGACGACACGTTCTATGAGAAAAATATCCGTCGCACCACCTCCCCGGTGAGAATGGTGTTTCTGCCTCCTCAGAGGAAACGATGGCCGGTCTTGACAAATCTTGGTCAATTGGGGATACCAAATGTACAATCCCAAGTAGTGGTAATGCAAATTGTCATGATGAGATTGGATCAAACAGTAATGAGAAGCATGATACTGTACTCTCAGGCTTAGGTGATGCTTCAATTATATATGAGGAGGAGTTGCCCTCAAAGAGGAGCATCTTTTCTTACACTGATGTAGTGAAGGAGAGATTCAACAGGATTCTCAAGTATTACGTTAGAACTCACAATTTACAAAATTTTACCATAAGAATTAAGGCAGAGGGTCTTGCAGTCAACAGGTTTCTCATTTCCTTTGGTGCTGATTGGGTTGTGAGCTTGGATGGGATTGATTTTGTCATGTGTGAAGTTGTTGGCCAGAGTTTCATGTTCCATCAGATCCGGAAGATGATTGGCCTTGCTGTAGCAATGATAATAAACTATGCACCTGAATCAATATATGAAGTTGCGTTTCGCAAGGATGTCAACCTTCATGTGCCAACATTGAATCAAATTGTTGCAACGTAAATCAGAAATGTTTGAGTAACTTTCATTTGTTCTTTGATGTTATTTGCACGATTCAGGTTAAGACCTATTACAATGTTATAGTATAAAATTTACGTTGCAACTTTTGATTCAATGTGTGCAATAATCGAAACAACTTTTGCAACATGAAGTGTTTGGGATGTTGCTATTGGTAACTTTTGGATGTTGCAACTGGTGATTAAGGATGTTACAGCACATATTTTGAGATATTACTACATGTGATTTGGTTGGATTAGCTTCTTTATCAGGTGATTTGGAATGTTGTAGTATTTATTTTGAGATGTTGCGGTAGAAATATTTTAATGTTGCAATTGTTTAGGGTGGCTAATATATTTGGAGGTAAGAAAATCGATTTATAGTATCTGGGACCCTTTTTATGCCATTTTTTAGTGTGATTGTGCAAGGAGTCGAGCTCACTTAAAATCTATAACGCGAGCTCAAGGTCGAGTGATGACATGAGATTTTACCTGGCGCGTCTAATATGACGGGATGTTACGGTGAGAATTTTTCTCTCGAAATCGGATGCATACAGTTAGCTATTTTGGTGCAATTTTTTTGATATTACAAATATTGATTTCAGATGTTATAAACGTTATTTTTTATGTTATAACGGATCGTGATATTGTAAACATTGATTTCAGATATTAAAAAAAATTTATGTTATAACGGATCGTTAAAACCTCATATTCCTCATCCGTCCGGACACTAGCAGCTTTGAATGGAAAAGAGGTAGACTATATTATTCGAAAAGACCCCTCCATATATAATCTTCCCTCCAAGACCAATCCACTGTTCCACACAACACAAGCCTACACGAGTTGAGCCCGAGCATTGCCGCTACTATTAAACCAACCCCCACTTGTCACTTTCTTCCTCGCCACATCTCCGCCCCGCAACCTTTCCCTTTCCCTTCGCTCTGCCCCCTTCCCGCAGGTCGGCAAGCAACAACTCCCCACCCAAAGAACCCACCACCACTCACCACCATGGCGTCGGGCGGCTGCGCTCTCGCCCTAAGGACATGACTTGGCGTCGCCCGTGGCCGTGGCTCTCCGTTCTCCTCTGCATACGACGACGATCCCTTCTCCTCCTTGGGCGGTGGTCCAGCTGGTAGATGGCGGCGGCGATGGTGGCGGTGGGCAAGGACAGGTCGTCGCCTGGCGGCGGTGGGGCGCCTCAGGTGGACACGGGCAAGTACGTGCGCTACACCCCCGAGCAGGTGGAGGCGCTCGAGCGGGTCTACAGCGAGTGCCCCAAGCCCAGCTCACTACGCAGGCAGCAGATTATCAGGGAGTGCCCCATACTCAGCAACATCGAGCCCAAACAGATCAAGGTCTGGTTCCAAAACCGCAGGTGTGTAAGCTCAAGCCTCGCCTTTCGATCTGTTCGTCGTTTCGATTTCATGGTTTTTTTTCGTCTTTAGAAATTATGGGTTCTTGCTGCTGAAATTCGGCTCCTTTTTCTGTTTCTAGTCTTTAGAATCCGTGGAAGCTCCCTTCACCTTGTGGATTAAGAGAATCAGCTTCTATATTGTGACCGTTTGTTTTTGCTTTTGCTTTTGCTTTTGGAACTAGAACCCATAGTCATTCGGGTCGTACGATGTTTGGTTGTCCTCGAAGTCCTCTTGGGTATTAAAAAAAAAAAAGATGATGGGGAGATATTGGTTTTGGTTCTCAAGGTCCGATCTTTTGATTCTGTTCGTTCTATGTCTTGCATTGTGCTGGTGCTTTTTGGCCCTCCTTCGGGCTGGTTCTAGTTGGTCTAATTTTGCCAATGTTTTTAGAAGGAACTCCTAGTGTCTCTCTTGGGATTGTTGTCGTTTTTACTGCGTTGGGGACGTTTGAATGCGTCTTTTACTGGTCGTATCTTGGTTTATTCACATCTATACATGACAGGAACTTTTGGTTAGCACTTGTATGAATAAGTTATTTTTTTAAGACATGTAAGAATAAGTTGTTGGCCTCTTACTAGTACCATTTAAAGAGATTTCATCAGGGATCTCATGCCCAACATAATGTTCACGTTTAAAGCAGATTTAGGGGTAGCCGGGATACATCATTTTCAGTTGGACAATAATTATCTTGTCTGAGTTAGTGTGAGCCATTGGTTGCTTTCGTGCCATACGCGTGTGTAGCTGGAATTCGATACGCTTGATACGTAGGATAAGCAGTAACATCAGAATATTTTTTATTAGCAATTGTTGTCTTGGTTTCTTCATATGCAAGTGACATTTGTAATTCCTGTGTGATGTAACTGGCGTTCTGATGGTTCTTGTGATTGGTAGATGCCGCGAGAAGCAACGGAAGGAGGCATCTCGCCTGCAAACTGTGAACCGGAAGCTGACTGCGATGAACAAGCTGTTGATGGAGGAGAATGACAGGCTGCAGAAGCAGGTGTCCCGTCTTGTTTACGAGAACGGGTACGTGCGGCAGCAGCTCCATAATGTGAGATTCATCTCCTTCGCTGATTCCATCACATCTTACTTGTATTGTTCTAGATAGTTAGCTGAATGTACCTGGCATCTTGTAGAAGCAAATGTGTTGGTTTATGTAACTTCTGCTGTTCACCTTGTTGGTTCCACTTCTGATACTGTGTTATGATGTTTGCAGCCTTCTGTTGCGACTACGGACACGAGCTGTGAGTCTGTGGTGACAAGTGGTCAGCACCACCAACAGCAAAACCCAGCAGCTCCGCGCCCCCAAAGGGACGCGAATAACCCAGCTGGGTAATTTCATCACTTACCCTTTTTAAGACCGTTACGTACATGTAGAGACGCCTGCACACCTGCATGATGTTTTACTTAAATTTGATGGAATCCTTCTGTGTGTAACAAGTCTACTCGCTGTCGCTGAGGAGACCTTGGCAGAGTTCCTGTCCAAGGCGACGGGAACTGCTGTCGATTGGGTGCAAATGGTTGGGATGAAGGTAATGAACTTGTTGGGGGCAAAAAGAAAGAATTGTGCCATGTGTTGGTTATTTGAATTCTGTTTTGGCTAATGACTTAAAGTGTGAATTCCTTTACAGCCTGGTCCGGATTCCATTGGAATCATTGCTGTTTCCCACAATTGTAGTGGCATAGCAGCACGAGCTTGTGGCCTTGTGAGCCTTGAGCCCACAAAGGTGTGTTTTTGTTCATGCTTCATCATCATATAGCTTTATGTTTCCATTCAGCAGACATGTCCTAATTGACTACTCCACAGGTTGCAGAGATCCTTAAGGATCGCCCCTCTTGGTACCGTGACTGCCGGTGTGTGGAGGTGCTCCATGTTATCCCTACAGGTAATGGTGGAACTATTGAGCTTATCTACATGCAGGTATGCATCGTCTTACAAGTTATAATTAGTCTTGAGATTTACTTGAACACTGTCTTATGTGTTACCTGTAACATGATTGTTACTTCCATCCCATTCTTTAGACTTATGCACCGACAACTTTGGCGGCACCACGTGACTTTTGGACGCTCCGTTACACTAGTGGTCTTGAAGATGGCAGTCTTGTGGTAATGCTTCTTTTCTTTGCCTGCTATGGTGTTCTCATTTATGCTGGTCTTCCTGTCCATTGCTGTTGGCCCAGTTCAAAGGATTAAACAGCTTTCTTTTGACTTCATATTGCAGTGTTGCAATGTTATATGCCAATATTAAAGACCATCTTAGGCTCTTGAATCAACATCCAACCCCTTGACTTGAGTTGGCTGGATGCTGATCTAAGGGCATAGGATGGTGATTGAAAAATAAGTTGTTTTCAAGCACTTGAAAAATAGCAGTTCTGTATATTAATTCTTGTTGATAGCTTTCTCTGGATATTGTTTGTGCTCAGAGTTGGTAACTGTTGTTCGCTGCCTTGCTCTGTAGATCTGTGAGAGGTCATTGACTCAATCTACTGGAGGCCCATCAGGACCCAACACTCCAAATTTCGTCAGAGCCGAGGTGCTTCCTAGTGGTTATTTAATTCGACCGTGTGAGGGAGGTGGCTCTATGATTCACATTGTGGATCATGTTGATTTGGATGTAAGTGGCACCAATATTTTCCTGTCCAATTTGGAGACTTCCATCTGCTTTCTAGACTTGAATACTTTGTGCATGTATCTTATGAGTCTTATCATCTTGTAGGCTTGGAGTGTACCTGAGGTCCTCAGACCACTTTATGAATCTCCAAAGATTCTGGCGCAGAAGATGACGATTGCTGTATATTTTCAATTGTGTTTTCTCAAGATTTCGTTGGTATTAAGAATTCGGTTTTTCTTTTCGTGCTAATGAATTCCTATTGTACAGGCACTGCGTCACATTAGGCAAATTGCGTATGAATCAAGTGGGGAAATGCCCTACGGAGGGGGCCGCCAGCCAGCGGTTTTGAGAACATTTAGTCAAAGGCTGAGCAGGTTTGTAGAAATGTTGTTGTATTCTCATTTACCATTCATACCATTGTAATTTACTAAAAGGACCCATACATGTGCCATGTCTAACGTCTTCCACGTAATTTTCAGAGGCTTCAATGATGCTGTCAATGGGTTTCCGGATGACGGTTGGTCGCTGATGAGCAGTGACGGTGCGGAGGATGTTACCATTGCTATCAACTCCTCTCCAAACAAACTTGTTGAATCTCATGACAGCTCCTCCCAGCTGTTTTCTGCGATTGGAGGTGGCATCTTATGTGCAAAGGCGTCAATGCTGCTACAGGTTCTTACTCATTATCCATGTATTTTTGCTAAGCATAATGAGACATTGTTGATATTATTCTAACTAAGGTGTTTGATCTTGTTTTCATAATGTAGAACGTACCACCTGCTCTACTAGTGCGATTTCTGAGGGAACATCGCTCTGAATGGGCTGATTCTGGTGTTGATGCTTATTCTGCTGCTGCTCTGAGGGCTAGTCCATATGCAGTTCCTGGCCTGCGAGCTAGTGGGTTTATGGGCAGCCAGGTCATACTGCCGCTTGCACACACCTTGGAGCATGAAGAGGTAATTTCTAGTTATTTTCAATTATTATAATTTCCTCGTACTAATGAGTGACTGAACTTTACTCATCAAACTGACTTTTCAATTGCAGTTCTTGGAGGTTATTAGGCTTGAGGGACACAGTCTCTACCACGATGAAGTTGTTCTATCACGAGATATGTATCTTCTCCAGGTCAGTATTCAGACACCATTAGATTGTTGTGTTCTTTATATTTATATTGTTGTATTGGCCTCACAACACTGTATGTTCTTTGACAGTTGTGCAGTGGCGTCGATGAAAATGCAGCTGGTGCATGTGCACAGCTTGTCTTTGCACCCATTGATGAATCTTTTGCTGATGATGCACCACTGCTACCCTCAGGCTTCCGTGTCATACCACTGGATGCCAAGACGGTTAGTACAACAGTTTTGTAGTTGTAGCGTTAGTCTTTGTGATTTCCTAAACTAACGATGGCTTGGTAACAATGAACTGCAGGATCCACCGTCAGGCACACGTACACTTGATCTAGCATCTACTCTTGAGGTTGGATCTGGTGGGGCTACAAATGCGTCCAGTGATGCCTCCGGCACCTGCAACACAAGATCAGTCTTGACCATTGCTTTCCAGTTCTCATATGAAAATCACCTTCGAGAAAGCGTTGCAGCAATGGCCAGGCAATATGTCAGAACTGTGGTGGCATCAGTGCAGCGAGTGGCCATGGCAATATCTCCTTCCCGACTTGGTGGGCAGCTTGAAGCGAAGCAAACTCCAGGATCTCCTGAGGCGCAAACACTTGCAAGGTGGATTGGCAGGAGCTACAGGTGAAACTCTCCTTTTCCTTTACCAATTCTTCAGAACATTTAAACAGGTGACAGCATTAGCTGGTGTATCTATGCACTGTAAATCGTATTGCTTTGTTTGATTGTGCAACATATTAATTTGGTTGCATTGGAATTTTCAGGTTCCACACTGGAGCTGAACTGCTTCGCACAGAAACCCAATGCACGGATTCTTCCTTGAAAGCATTGTGGCAACACTCAGATTCCATCATGTGCTGTTCCCTCAAGGTCAGTAATGTGGTTGCTTATGTTGTCGATTCGTAACATTACACCGTGCGGCCTGGCCCTGATGAAAATTGTCCAACAATGCATTTAGGCTGCTCCTGTGTTCACATTTGCCAACCAAGCCGGCCTCGACATGCTGGAAACAACGCTGATTGCTCTTCAGGACATCTCTCTCGAGAAGATCCTTGACGACGATGGCCGCAAGGCACTGTGTGCTGAGTACCCCAAGATTATGCAGCAGGTATGCGCAACCGCCATTTATACAACAGCCTCCTAAGTCAGCTCATGGCCTCATGCCAACCATCTCTGATGCTAATGAAATGAGTGGTGTCCTCTCCAGGGCTTCGCGTACCTCTCTGGTGGCGTCTGCGTGTCGAGCATGGGGCGGCCCGTGTCCTACGAGCAGGCTGTGGCGTGGAAGGTCCTTGGCAATGACGACACCCCGCACTGCCTCGCGTTCATGTTCGTGAACTGGTCCTTCGTCTGAGACCCCTAGTAGAGTCAGTCGCCCAGTATTTGCAACTGTCACTTCTGAAGAACCTTCTATGTACCGGTACTCTGTCGCTTTTGCCTTTGTCATGAGACCTGTGGAACACCCTGCAAGTTATTGCTGCTCTTTACTTGGTTGCTATGTATGAATATTGATCGTGGTTTGCATCTCCTGAAATCGGCCTCACGAGCCCATTCCTTGAATGTTGGATGCCCTGATATGTTGCTTGATTATTGGGGGTGAAATGTCAAGTGTGCCGTGGCCTTGTGCTGACCTCGGACGCCGGCCAACTATGGTGCGGCAAGGATGCAACTGCCATGGGGCCATGGATGGCGACCGCCGCCGGCGGCTAGGTGGTGGTTGCATCCGGGCTGATCTGGTTAGGTCCGGTCTATGGTTGACCGCTATAGTAAGTCCGTGAACGACTGAAAGGAAGTGGAAAAAGCAGCGCCCGGGGGACACACCTGGGGATAGCGACGCCCCGCCGAAGCGCCGGCCTGGTTGGCTGCTGGCGTTCGGCGTGTCGCCATTTTGCCGTGCTTTTTGCTGTGTTTTGACCGGTTCGCGTTCGCGATGTCGAAGTGCGCGTGGGCGGTGGGTGATCGTGGGACGAAGCGATGCGACCGGGGAGGACGGATGGGGAGCGTTTGTGGTTTCGTTCCGGCGTGACGGTGGAGTGGTGTTGCTACGTGTCGCGGTTTCAGGGGAGCTGCCAATTTGGAGCGCGTTTAGGTGTGTTGTGTGTACTCGGATGATGAGATGAGCGCACCGCACTAGCGCAGAAAAAAAGGCACAGTGGAAGCTGGACGTTGAGGACACCTGCACTACGCCACTCACCTTGACGTACAAAACGGAGTGGAGCATGGGAATGGTCGACAAGTCCTAGGGAGAATATGCCTAGGTCTCCATCTCACTGCCAGCTAAGGTGTAGTCAGTGAATTATCCAATGTTTAGCCCTCTCGCACCGCTAAAACCGGTTCCGCTAGAAACAAAAAAATAATAATGGAAACAACTGCAAACCAACTCCAAACCGGTTCTGTCACTATCTTGACAGGCATAATTCGAATATGGGTCCACATAATAATATTTTTATCTTTTCACAATTTTATGTAAATTATGCTCTGTAAGCATTTAATCTTGTTTTTCTTTACTATTCCAATTGAATAACTTTTATTTGGATTGGGATATTACACTTCATCATCTGTGCAGTCTGCAGATTGCGCCTTTCCCCATCCTAACGTCATGATCTTGAGCTACACAGTTCACGCCTAGTGCAACGAAACCCATATCCTCCTATATTGATTCACTCATGTGTCCTGCTCTACAGAAAAATAGCTTCCTTCGTCGGCGTTCGTTGTCACTACTAGAGGTTGTAGTTCTACTATCAACGATATGTAGTCTACGTCTTACTCTATTGCCTGACTGATGCCATGACATTGAACTACAGGGTCTAAAACCCAGTGCAGCAACGCTTGTATCCTCCCCTATGTAGCAAACATGCCCTTTTGGATATTGTAGCAAAACATCTTAGGGCATGTATGTGATTTTAGTGATTAATGATAATATTGTTAATGGGACTAATATGTTTATTAAGTATATACTTTAGTAGATCTTATTGATGCAATACATAAAGAAGCTACCGCAATCGGGACAAAGATTAACTAAATTGAAGAAGTCCTAGGAAAAATATACTCACCGGATGGTCCAGTGCTGAAAAAATTGTATTCACCAGAGCTTTGTGTCCAGAGGTAGCTTCACTGGATGGTCTGGTAATCACCAGAGGATCATACTGGACTAATTCTTGCAGAGAAGAATCCAATCACAGAAGAACGAAGATCAACTCACCGGAAGGTCCAGTGCCTGTGTTGTACACATCGGATGCTTCACACCAGAGTATTTCCTACAGAAGCGTTTCTAAGAATTGAAGATCAAAGAACCTCACCGGATGGTCCAGTGATAGGTGTTGTGTACATCGGATTATAGCACCGGATCATTTTTTTAGAGGCGATGACAAGTGTTGAAGAGTAAAAAACAACGCACCGAAGGTTTGGTGCTTGAAGATCAACACACCAGAGTATTTCGTGCAGATAAGAAGTGGCGCGGTCTGGCTCAAGTGAACTCGCCGAAAGGTCCGGTGATGGAGTTAAAGATCTCACTAGAGTATCTAGTGTTCATGATGACTTTGAGTGAGAGTCCAACAGCTAGTTTTTGATGATGTACACACCAGATTGTCTGATGATTGTACTACTGTTGTCACCGGATAATCCGGTGTTAATAACTTTTCTAAGTAGTTGGGTTAACGGCTAGTTGGTGAGTTTGAGGCTATAAATATCTCTCCACTCGGTCATTTGAAGTTGCTGGAGTTTAGAGAAACACAGAGGCACTTGAGAAAATATCCAAGCCACCAAAGTGTTTAAAGTGATCATCCAAGTTAATTAAGCACAAGATTAGAGAGTGCTTAGTGCTTATAGGCCTAGAGTGAGTTGTAGCTAGGTACTGCAGCTTGAAGAAGGGATTATGGAGTGATCCTAGCTTGTACCAAGTGGTACGTCGGTGTCTTGGAGTCTTGGTGACTCACTGGCGACTTGAGTCGGAGTTGCTTAAGCTTGTTGACCCTCCGACTTCGTGTGAAGCGGCGGCAAGACGCTTGTACGGGGACACGGAGACCCTTGCCTTAGTGGCTCAAGCTCCGAAGTGATCACGGCGGCAAGTGACCGGAAGAGAAGCTAGTGGTGAGACCTTGCCTTGGTGGCTTGATAACTCATCTAGTTTGAGGCCTTGCCTTGGTGGCTTAGTGGCTCAAGAGTCGTGACAGGGTGCCGATCGAGAGCATATCCTTAGTGGAGCTCCTACGTGGACTATGAGTAGCATTTATGTCATCGATACCACGGGATAAAAATCTCTTGTGCAGAGTTTGCTTTCTCTACCGTCTTTACGCTTCCGCATTTACATTCTTGCAATCTACCTTTGTGTATTTACTTTTCTAAAGTAGTTTGCTAGGATTGACTATATGTTGCAAATCTTTTAAGTAATAGAATAGACACACTAGATAAAGTTAGAGCACAGTTAGATAGAAATTGATATAGGTTTATCTTGTGAAGTTTTTAGAGCCAATTATGTTAGTTTTTAAGTATCCTAATTCACTCCTCCCATCTTAGGATGTCATCGATCCCTACTATTGGTATTAAAGTAGGGGCTCATACCTTTTATAAGGACACACCATTTCAAGTGGCATTTGAGATCTCGTCTCATTTTGATTGGTTAGGCTAGTAAGTTGTGACGTTCGGGGTTATGATGGATACCTATAGTGCTCCACTTTTTTATGGCTCAAATTTTTCTTGTTGGAAAATTATAATATATTGTTATTTGCAAGCTAATGGTCTAGATGTTTGGAGAGTCACCGATAAAGAGTTGAGGCAACACATCACTAACAAGGAGAGACAATTAGATGTATTAGCGAAGAGTATCATTTTATCATCTTTAAATGTTGATGCTTATTCTCTCACCAATGCACATGATATTTGGCTAGTCTCATTGAAATTTATGAATGCACAAAAGATGTGCTCAATGAGAAATATCATGTGCTAGTTACTAAGCTCAATGGCATCAATAACTACCCCATGAAAATACTAATGACATGTACTCACGTTTGAATATTCTTGTCAATGAGATCAATGGGTTAGGTTCGACGCAAATTGAAGATGATCAAGTGGTGAGAAGAATACTTCAAACTCTTCTTCCAAAATACAAGTTGATAGTCTCCATCATCTACGACAAAAACAACATCAAGAGGATGACTCCAAGTTAAGTACTCGTCAAGATCACTGTCTCTGAAATGACTATGAACATAGGGGTGGAAGCTTCTTCCTCATCTGACACCAAGAACCTTACCCACATAAGCAAGCAAGCACCATACCCACATATGAAGGTGAAGATGAGGAGGCAAGAGCAAGAGTCAAGTTCAAGTGAAGATGATGAAGATGAAGAGAGCGATGAAGAAGATGAGCAAAACACCTCAAGTGAAGAAGAGATGAATCCCGAAGTTGCCAAGCTCATCTTACAAGTAGAGAAGAACATTAAGAAGATCAATGCCAAGATTGATCACCGAATCTTCATAAAAGACTTGGTCAAAATAATCGATCATATCAAGAAAGAGAGGAAGATCAAGAGCAAGAGAGAGACAAGAGAAAGACGTGAGGCATTTGCAAGCATACGAAGATAGGTGAGTGAAGATGAAGCTTCGAGCTCAAGTGATGAGAGCTTCGCCACCCATTCCTCCAAGAGAAACTTTTCGTCAAGTTCGTCATCGTGCAAGCCATCACACAAGTGCCTCATGGCCAAAGGTATAGATATCGTTATAAGTGATGATGAATCTGATGAGGATTCTCCCTCTCAACAAGAACTTCTTGATTTTATCAATGAACAACAAAGGGCTTTAAAGAAACAATCTAAAAAACTTAAGAAGATTGATACACTTAATGACATTCATGCTACCTTTGTTTTCAATTAGAAACAATTATTGAGCAAATTCAAATTGCTAAATAAGGAGCATGAAAAGCTTAAGGTAAAATTTGAGTGCATTAAATCTCAACCTAATATCCCTTTGATGCAATTTACTTCTCTATTTAATTTCAATCCTAAGGTAGATGTTTGTACCTCTTGTGATGATTTAATTGATTTATCTAACTCACCCCTTTGCAATGAAATATGTGTGGAGAATATTCTTGTAGAACCATCTAATGAACTCATTGCATAAAAAATGATGAGTTCAAGCAAGAAGTGAAGAAGTTCAAGAATGACTTGCAAGATTAAAGGGCAAAAAATATACCCAACCTTCTCAAGATAATCGTTCTAACATGGTGAACAAGCTTGCAGAGGGGTCCACCGTGACATGCTTCAAATGTCATCAAGAAGGCTACAAGTCCTTCTAATGCAAGCAAGTCAAGAAGAAGACTAAGGAGAAGAGGATAGTGATGAACCTCTCCATTAAGACATCCACTTTCTACACCAAGTCCAACTACAAGATCAAGGCCAAGAGCAACAACTACAAGCTCAAGAAAAAGGATAATGGCAAGGTGGTTGCACACAAGGTTGGGAGAAAGGAATGGGGTGGAACCAACCCATTTAGGTGCCCAAGGAAGTAATCACAACATGAAGGAACTCCAATCGGTTCGGATTCCACAGAAGACTTGAAGCCCAAGGGTTGGTTTGGTGGAGTTGGAGACTTGGCACACAAAATAAGGTGAAAATTCAAGCAAAGAAGTCAAGGATACAAGTTTGGACGTATTAATAAAAATCATGATCAACATACACCCAACATCCCCCCATCTAAAGGTAAAAGAGGTAATAGTAGCTAGATTCTTGTTCATGCATTTTGTGTTGCATCTAATTACTTTGTCTTGCCTAGAATTGCATATGTATATTTCAATTTATTGCAGTGGCTAGTGTAGGTCTTTCATATGGTAGGTTGTTTGTGCTTATCTCTAACCCATGAGCAACCTATATGGTTTATTAGTAGTATATTCCTTTCATGGCACTAGTCTTATATTTGATATCATTTATATGCCATTAATCCAATCTATAGGGTAAATTCCCCATTGTTATCAATGACGAGTGCATATATATCACAAGTATTCAACATTTGTATGTACGTATTTACGGGGAGCATATCCTATGGGTTATGAATTTAAGACTAACATGTGTTGCAAGTTATATCTTTTGTAGTCTCATGGAGTAATCCTCAAATCCTCGGAGGTATGCGATGCTTAAAAGTTTCAATTGGTATCATTGTCAATTCTTTTTTCATTTAAGCCACATCTACGAATAATATAGCTTAAACTTCCTATCTTTACATATTGTATAGTTATACATATGTTTCTATCTTACCATATATATGCACATATATAGGGGGAGTTTAAATCATATTATGTGAGTTTCATAAATTGTGATCTATATGCTTTTATTTCAGTTGGTACTATTTTCTTGAATTGAATTCTTACCAGTGGTATCCCTTCAATTGGTATTATTTTATTTAATAATAATTTATGAAACTCTCTTTGATGTGCTCTAACATTTTCTCTTCAACATATGCTTGTAGCCATTTTTGAGATTGTTGACAAAGAGAAAAAAAAATTGATGACCAAAGCAAGATACAAAATGGCATGTCTAGGAGAGAATAAGCAAGATGCATGATAGCATGTCAAGATTGACAAAGGGGGAGTTCTTGCATGGGTTGAACAAGGGAGAAAGTAGCAATAGAGAAAGGGGAGCCACAACAATAGGGAAACTAAGTAGTAAATACATGCATCCAAGCAAAGAGGTAAGATCTTTGGCCATTTATATTTGGTATCATTTTTAATTTGCCTCTTGTTTTTATTGTGTTGTCATCAATTACCAAAAAGGAAGAGATTATAGCAAACATGCTCTTGTGGAGATTGTAGCGGAACATCTTAGGGCATGCATGTGATTTTGGTGATTAATGATAATATAGTCAATGTGACTAACATATTTGTCAAGTATGCTTTAGTAGGTCTCATGGATGCAATACATAAAGAAGCTACCGCAGCCGAGACAAAGATTGATTGAATTAGAGAAGTCACAGGAAAAATGTACACATCGGATGATCCGGTGCTAGAAGAATTGTACTCATCGAAGCTTTGTATCTATACCTCACCGGATAGTTTGGTGTCAAATGGACATAAGTAGCGGAGCATTGTTGATAAAAGTGATAATACAGATAGCTTCACTGGATGGTTCGGTGATCACCGGAGGATCATGACGAACTAATTCTTGCAGAGAAGAATCCAAGCACAGAAGAACGAAGATCAACTCACCGAAAGATCCAGTGCCTATGTTGAACACCGGATGCTTCACACCGGAGTATTTCCTACAGAAGTGTTTCTAAGAGTTGAAGATTAGAGAATACATCACCGGATGGTCCGATGATAGGTTATGTGTACACCGGATTATAGCACCGGAGCATTTCTAACAGAGGCGACAACAAGTGTTGAAGAATGACGAACAACGCACCAGAAGGTTTGGTGCTATAAAGATCAACACACCGGAGCATTTCTTGCAGAGAAGAAGTGGCGTGGTCTAGCTCAAGTGAACTCGCTGGAAGGTCTGGAGATGGAGTTAAAGATCTCACTGGAGTATTCGGTGTTCAGGATGACTTTGAGTGGGAGTTCAATGGCTAGTTTCTGATGATGTACACACCAAATTGTCAGTTGATTATACTATTATTGTTATCGGATAATCCGGTGTTAACATCTTTTTTAGCCGTTGGGTTAAAATGGCTAGTTAGCGAGTTTGAGGCTATAAATACCTCTCCATTCGATCATTTGAAGCTGCTTGAGTTCAGAGAAATATAGAGACACTTGCGAAGACATCCAAGCCACCAAAGTGCTTAAAGTGATCATCTAAGGTAATTAAGCACAAGATTAGAGAGTGTTTAGTGCTTATAGGCCTAGAGTGAGTTGTAGTTAGGTGCTGCAGCTTGAAGAAGGGATCAAGGAATAATCCTAGTTTGTACTACGCCAGCGCCTTAGAGTCTTGTGTGACTCGCCGGCAACTTGAGCTGGAGTTGCTCAAGCTTTTTGACCCTCAGACTTGGTGTGGAGCGGCGGTAAGATGCTTGTACAGGGATGCGGAGACCCTTGCCTTAGTGGCTCATGCTCCAAAGTGATTATGACGGCAAATGATTGGAAGAGAGGCTAGTGGTAAGACCTTGACTTGGTGGCTTGGTGGTTCATCCAGCTTGAGGCCTTGGTTTAGTGGCTTAGTGGCTCAAGAGTTGTAACCGAGTGTCGATCGGGAGCATATCCTTAGTGGAGTTCTAACGTGGACTATGGGTGGCTTTCATACCATCGGTACCATGAGATAAAAATCCCTTGTGCAGAGTTTGTTTTCTCTACCGTCGTTACACTTCTGCATTTATATTCTTGCAATCTATCTTTGTGCATTTACTTTTCTGGAGTAGTTTGCTAGGATTGGCTATAGGTTGTAAATCTTTTAAGCGATAGAATAGATACACTAGATAAACCTAGAGCACATTTAGATATAAATTGATATAGGTTTATCTTGTGAAATTTTTGGAGCCAATTAGGTTAGTTTTTAAGTGTTCTAATTCACTATTCTCCCTCTCTTAAGACGTCACCGATCCCTGCACCCTACTAATCCTTGTCTTCATCGATGTCGGTGGCCATACGGGTCATTGGACTTCTCTTTTTTGTTGCATCCGTCTTAGTTATTTGGCATTGGATACGCGGTCCAAACTTGTCTCTCGCTTTAACACCATTACGCATTATGACATCCTTAACGT
The DNA here is from genome assembly GCF_958298935.1 of Phragmites australis. Classification (NCBI taxonomy): domain Eukaryota; kingdom Viridiplantae; phylum Streptophyta; class Magnoliopsida; order Poales; family Poaceae; genus Phragmites; species Phragmites australis. The sequence continues at coordinate 36,663,717 of NC_084923.1, read as the reverse complement.
CGACGTCTTCCCACCTAACACAGCATCCATCCCCTTCCTCTGCTACAGAGCGGGCAACGGTGTTGGCCAATCGAATCGCCAGCCCATCTACATTGTCTGGGAGGGAGAGAGAATCGGTTATATTGTTTTTTTTTCTTTGAGTGGATGCTTGTTTTTCCACAATTTGAATAGATCACCTTGTATAAGGTCTTATCTTCTTTTTGTTTCTTTTTACACCTCTCTTATAGAGCTATATTTCTATTTTTCTTTTTTTTTATTGCATTTTACATCAAAAGATCATTTGAATTGTAGCTTTGAACACTTTAATGCATCTAGGGCACACCGATCTTATGTATTAATCAAATTAGGTTGCCTTTTTCTTGCTGGCATTTGGCTTTTTTTTAATAACAGCATATGTGGGTAATATATAAGCATGTATAGGGACACTTTGCTTTTTTCTATCTCTGATTAATGTGGTAACTAGCAATCGCACACGTGTTATAAATACATGGAATCAATAAATATTGTAATGGGAGTAAAAAATTTGTAAGCATGCATATGTAATGCATCAAATCATCATTTTCGACTTTCATTATAATATTTATTGATTTCATGTGTATGGTTGCTATTGAAGATTACAGTCACAGAGACAAAAAAAAAAGTTATAACACAATTTACTGGTAAAACCAAAAAACAACAAAATCATGTACCTACAGGTAGAAAATCAATCAATAATATAGCAATTTGAAGAAGTAAAAAGTTACCTATCAATTAAAACATGATGCATATTGTGTATGTTATTCACACATGCATTAAAACCGTAGCATACTATGATAGTTAAACCACCTTTTAACTAATCATACATGGAGGAATCACTCCATAAGAATCAAATATCTTAAATTTGAAAATGAAATATGGAAATTGCAGTTGAAAAATGCAATAGTCACAAATTAAACAAGTGCATATCATACGAGTATCAATAATTCCATACATGAAAATGAACACAACTCCTCACGGTATCTCGCCAAGTGCAAGCTAGGATCTTGCACTATCTTTTATAGACTCATCATTATCCTTTCAATCTTCCAGTGTAACAAGAAAAAATGGAAGTGTATAATCCATGATCACCTAAATATAACATAGCAAATAATGAACTCTTTTCATATAAATTGTGTTTGGCACATGGACCTGACATTATAGTATTTCAACAAACAAGAGATGCGCATGAGCATCCATTGAAGTGAGATCAACAAAACACAGGAAAAACTAGTTTGGTATAAAAGAACACAAGCAATCCTACAGACAAAAAATTAAATGGCAGAAAGGATGCCTCACCTCGCAACATGGGAAGGAGTGGTCGTCAGCACAGGATCACGGCATGGGACGACCATGTGGGACTATTGTGGCCCTGACATGGGTGGAGTGAAGTAGGAGATTGGCATATGCACATATGTGATAAGGTGATGAAAGAATTGTGACATGCCAGAAAGATTTATGAGTGGGTTTCCTAATTGATCAAGAATAATTGATTGGGTGATATTTTGCAAGGAGATTAATTGATTTCGGCAGTATTTTGGAAGGAGATTAATTGATTTGGGGAATATTTTGGAAGGAGAATAATTGATTTGGGTAGTATTTTAGAAGGAGATTAATTAATTATTGGATATAGATGGAATGAAATAATGGTGTGTTAAGGATATTTAATGTTGATAGTATTAGTCAATTAATTGCATATATAAACTGGTTAGAGGTTTTCAAACTTATTGGGTTTCTAAAATCATCACGCGTTAATTTGGAAGGGAAAATGAGTGAGGGGTGATGACCAATTGATATGGTTTTGGTGCCTAATTGATGACTAATTAATTGGGGTTTCTAAATTAATCACAAGTTAATTTGAAAGGGGAAATTGGGTGAGGGATTTTGACTAATTGATGTTGTTTTGGGGCCTTATTTATGACTAATTGAGCCTAATTGTGTGTCCTCGATAGATCCCATGTGCGGCTTGATGGCGAGCAGCAAGGATGCATCTTCGATGGCGAGCAAGTTAGAGGCGTCCAGTACGGTGAAGGGCGGCAACGATGAGAAGTGAGTGGCGTGCTGTGGAAGGGCGTCGCCTAGGCATGGCAATGGTGGCGATCAAATTTGCAGCATTGGTGTGGATTGAGCAAAATTCAGGGAACATGTTGCACGTAATTGATTGCATGCATTATTTGATTGTGGTTTCATAATTAGCGTGCATGATTGTGACCTCCTAATTGATTTCGAAGGAATGAAGAAGGAAATAGCAACCGGATGAGGTGCACGTAGCGAGATGAGAGGGGAGGGACGATGCAATCTCAGTCTTTGGATGCAATGACACAGAGTCAATCGAATCTGGGTTGTTGGATGTGTAACATTGTTTATAGATATTTACATATCCGAGGTTGCTGGTTGTCCCGTGCGTATTTTTTGGGTGGACATAAAATTATTTGTGGTTGCTCTTTATAGTATAGATTTATAGCATTGAGAGCAAAGGAAAAATCTTCCTTATTAATATAATAAAAGACATATGACTTGCTAATGCTCAACGTGTTAAAACAAACAGAGACAAGTCATTGGATGACTGTCTACACTTAGTCACCTAACTATTGATAACAAAAATTGGCATTTTGTAAGAGTTTCAGAGCTAGTAGTTTCAACGCATCCGAACATTCGATCGGAGGATTAGAACATCCGGTTAAATCTTTTTGCCAAACAGAAAGGTTGGTGTTTGAAAAAATCGGACCTTCCGACTAGATTGAAACATCCAATGTTATCATCAAAACATCTGATTAAATATTTTTTACCAAACAGAGAGGTCAGTGTTTAAAAAAACTGGACCTTCCGATATGGATTGGAACATCCGATCATGAGTATCGGAACATCCGATCTAACCTAGATCTGGATTTTTGGGAAGAGATCGAGTTGGATTTGAAGATAAGTTTTGGTAGATTCCGATTCAAAATGGGGTAAGACTAACCCTCCCTATAAATATAAAGGGCCATGGATGATTGAGAACATCCAACATCCAATAGAACAAATACAATTTACTTTACCTTTCTTTTTTTAACCCTTTTGCCCTAGATCTCTTTTCCAACCTTCCTATTGCTTCTTGTTCTTGATCTCGACGACCAAGGACAAACCGCTGGCCATCTACGTTCTAAATTGTCCCTCCCGAGCGTGGGTGATGATAAAGTTCCAACGGTGCAGCGCCATGACTAGAGTTTCCTAGGTGCTGTCTGTCGGATATTCAAATCGAAACATCTGACACCGATCGGAACATCTGATCGGGGGATCAGAACATCCGATCCAATATTCTACACATGAAGTGCTTAGTGTTTGGCATGACATCTTTTCGTGTCAACACACTTTTTGGCAACTCCGCTAGGGAGAAGCGTTTCAACCATCTTCTAGCCAAATCTGGAAACCCTAGCCATGATGAACGGAGCTGAAGTCAACCCTGACAACATCGTTGTGCCCGCCATCAAGGAGCTAGATGAGGAGGCACAACGAGAATACGAGAAACATAAGATGGAGTTTGACAGGGCGTTCGCTTCATTCTACCAAAAGATGAGACAGGGCGTCATCTGGAAAGGAAGAGATTTCACACCTATCTACACCAAGCCTGAGGTAACTTCCACTGCAAGTGATGTACATCTTACTAAAGATAAAGTTTCTTTGATGATTGATCAGCAAGTAGGTGCTTCTATGTATAATGCATTGGATAGGTTGTTACCTAGTCGTCTTAAGGTTATGGGTTTTGAAGTGCAAAGTGAAAAAGATCTAAAACAACATGTTTTGCCTCATGATAATGGTAGCAGTAATAGCAGCGGTCAGCATGACTCTTTGCTTGCTAATGCATCAGCAGCAGGTACACCATCTAAAGTTACACCGCAGGGTGTGCCGATGCAACATATAGCTAAACTAATGCGTTAAGTTCAGTTGGTCATAATGCATTACCACATGTTATTCCAAATACTGTTACCCGAATCTACAACACTTATGCCTTCACCGTTTGCAAATGCTAATATGGTCAATTCGGGTGCGCCTAATGTTAGCAATTGCACTGGTATGGGAGGAAGCTTGGCAAATTTCCAAACACCATTGTATCGCACTATAGCATACAATATACCTTCCATGCCACCTCAAGGTTCCGGCATTCCATATGGTCCACTACCTACTAGTAATTTTAGTAGTTCTCTACAGCATATAACAAGTACACAATTGAACCATACTAATGCATATGAAACACCATAGCTCAATATTTTTAGGCCACAGCAACCAGCTGATGGGACATCCACTCGGCCTATGGCCGAGTCATAAATGGGGCCTGAAAATGTTAGAGAGCAAGTGTTTAGTGTTCTAAGAGAGCAGTTCGGGGTAAAGCCCAAAGGTAGAGCACGTGCGTGTCAAAAGCCATAGCCCAATTTCTATGAAAATATTCAGTATCTCAGAGGGTTTAGAGTGCCTGAATTTATTAAGTTCATTGGGGGTGATGGTAGAACCACTTTAGAGCATGTTGCTCAATTTATTTTGTAGTGTGGTGAAGCTAGTGCTAGCGATACATTAAAACTGAGATTGTTTCCTTTTATCATTATATGGCCTTGTATTTACTTGGTTTACTTCTTTGGCACATAATTCTATTTATACATGGTCTTAATTAGAGAAAAAAAAATTCTATAAGTATTTTTATACTGGGGATATTGAGCTTAGATTATCACATTTAACATTGATTAAACTAAAACACAATGAGCCCGTTGCTGATTATATTTGAAGGTTTAGAGATACAATGACCCGATATTTTAATTTGAAATTTTTTGATAGAGACTTGGCTGATCTAGTTTACTTCCTCATTTAAAAGAAAAGCTAGAGAATCATGATTTCTCAGATGTTAGTAAAGTGTTACAAAAAGCTTTGGCTCAAGAAAGTCAGGCAAAAAAGTATAGAATTTTTCAGAGATCAAATGATAAAGTGAGAGAAAATTGTCCTGATGTTCACATGCTTGAATATAAATCTGAAAGTTTGGACGAGGATGACTTTGATGTATGTGTGGCCCAATGCATTTGGTCTTTTAAGTCTAAATCATTCGTTTGTTCAGCTCTTAAGTCGATACCTCCTAAAAATCGGCAAGAAGACATTAAATTTACTTTTGATGTAGCAAAGTACGATAGATTTTTTGATTACTTGCTACAAGAAAAACAGATTAAGCTGTCTCATGGTCATGTAATTTTGACATTAGATGAATTAAAGAGGTGAGCTTATTACAAATGACATAATTCTTATTTTCATGCTACTAAAGATTGTAATATTTTTCGTCGACAGATTCAATCAGCCATTAATGAAGGACGATTGAAATTTTCGGAGATGCAAGTGGGTAAGCAACTGTTCCCGGTTAATGTGATTGATCTCCAAGATAAGAGTATCCTAATTCGGCCAACTCAAGCTGAATCAACTAAAGGAAAAAATGTAGTCGTTGGTTAAGAAATGCTTAAACCTTTGAGGGAGAACAAAAACTTGCTAAGATAAGTGCTACTTGAGAAAACTTCTGAAGGCAAAGAATCAGTCAAGATTGTAGTGGATACTTTAACCTCCGGGGGTATGACAATGCTGAGCTAAGAATGATTAAACCAAAAGGCTCGGAGGTTTGTGAGTGGAAGTTTAATGAAGCAAAGAGACATGACAAGTTTGAAGCGACCAAGATCACCTTCAAGGAAAAGGGTGTATAATCATCATCAACCAAGGGAGGATCATCCTACTAATGTCTACCTGCCACTTGGTCCATCGCCGTCATTGCCTTGGACACTTCCTCTAATGCTCTTCCCTCCTTGTCCAACATAGGGCTATAATGGTATGTGGATGCCTCCTCCTCCTATGCAATTTATTCCTTTTCATTCAATGTGAGTAGCACCACGAAGGCTGATATTTGATAGAATATAACTTCCTGTGCATGACTGATTGGGTCATATAAATTGGTCTAATGATGTTCAATATGCTAAGATTATAAAGAAAGCATACCAGGTCAAGGGGAGTAGTGTGTCTACTCAAAATTCAGATTCTAATATTGGTAAGACAAGGATCACTGCTACTAATATTATTGAGATTGGTTCAATGAAAGTGGTCATCGAAGAACTTGGTAAAAGACCGATTATTTGTGGTGATAATCCGGTCAAGTCTAAACATGTACCTACTACTGTCTAAGATGCTTTAAAGACCAATAATCATGAAGCAAGTAGTAGCAAGTCACTTTCTAAGTACCTACAGCCGAGGTGATGTCCATCGAGCTTATCTCACACAAAGAAGAGAAGATTGCAGCAGCGGCGCAAGCAAGAATTAATGGAGCGACAAACAGAAAAATTGTGGGATGTTGCTTTCAATGAGGTTAAACCAATGCAACTCGTGAAGCAAATGTGAAAACCAAACTTAGATGCCATAACAGTTCCTACGGCAGCCCTTTCGCCAATAACAACACCAATGCCTACGCAAGATGATAAAGAAGATGAAGAATTATTTGATTATAGAAAGACGCCAGTGCATGCTAATAATGTTTCACCAACTGAAGGTAGGGATATCAAAATAGTTTTTGTGTTACCTTCAGAATTTCATGCTATGGATGAAGGTGAAGTGTATCAATAAATAAATAAAGAAGCATGGCCGATGTATTGGTTACCATCATCCTAAGGGATATTCATAGACGATGTCTTGATCATCGTCCTAAGAAATGGGTATAAAGGGAGATGATATGCTTTTTGTAAGCAAGCTTCACCAAGAAACAGGGGGCATGTGTTGATGACAAAAATTGGCATTTTGCAAGAGTTTCAGAGCTGTAAGTTTCAATACATCGGAACATCCAATCGGAGGATCGAAACATCCAGTTAAATCTTTTTGCTAAACAAAGAGGTCAGTGTTTGAAAAGATCGGACCTTTCGACTGGATCGTTACATCCAATGTTATCAATCGGAATATCTGATATAAATATTTTTTGCCAAATAGAGAGGTCGGTGTTTTAAAAAATAGGGCCTTCCGATATGGATTGAAACATCCGATCATGAGTATCGGAACATCCGATCTAACCTAAATCCGGATTTTTGGGAAGAGACAGAGTCGGATTTAAAGATAAGTTTTAGTAGATTCTGACTCAAAATAGAGTAAGAGCAACCATCTCTATAAATATAAAGGGTCATGGCCGATTGAGAACATCCAACATCCAATCGAACAAATACAATTTACTTTACCTTTTTTACCCATTTTGCCCTAGTTCTCTTTTCCAACCTCCCTATTGCTTCTCGTTCTTGATCTCGACAACCAAGGACGAACCGTCGGCTATCTACGCGCTGATAGAGTCCCTCCCGAGTATGAGTGATGATAAAGGTCTAACGGTGTGGCGTCACGACTAGGGTTTTCTATGTGTTGTTCGTCAAATATTTAGATTGAAACATCCGACACCGATTGGAACATCCGATCGGGAGATCGGAATATCTGATCCAGTATTCTACACATGAAGTGCTCAGTGTTTGGTGTGGCATCTTTTCACGTCAACACAAACCCGAGTAACATTATTATATGGAAGTGACAAATTAATAGATGGCACTAAAGGAGTCCAACTTTTGGACGGATTAGGGATTTAGCTAGCTTGCAGTGATAAACCAGGAATTCAATCTTTAAAAAATGAAACGTTGGTGCTTACTGTATGTCACGTGCGTCGTGATGTTAGGGTATGTTTGTTTTAGTTTTAAATTATGAGAATCTAGTTGTGTCTGTAGAATTCGTGAAACCTTATTCTCATCAGATTATAGATCATTGGAATTTATATTAAAACTTGATTTGTGAATTGTGATAATCGATTTTTATATTATGATCATTTATTTTTACTTTTACCTTTAGAACTATAATCCATAATCAAAATAAAAAACAAACAAAACTTACTTTATTACCCCTACGTGCACTGAGCCTAGTCTATTACATACGTGCACTGAGCCTAGTCTATTAAAGGGCCCAGAATTGGAGCAATTATAGAGAGCAAGTACTGTAGCTACTGTTTATGTAAGTCATATACGTGTACATACATATATACGGATATGTATATGTATACATAATTTTTTATGAAATTCTAGAAAATAGCAAAAATAATAATAGTTATATTGATAAATCAGCTGAAATAATTTAAAATACATAGGAAAATATCTAGATCTAAAAAAAATATAAAACAAATTTAGTTAGATTCGTATTACTGTCGTCTACATGTTAAAATTATGTGCATGCATGAAAATACCAATGTTTTTCTTATAATTAAACGAATGAGTTAAATATTGATAAATTCATAAATAAATATTGAGATGTATAAAATGATGGATTCAATTTTTTAATCTTTTTATTATGCTCTGCCCGATAAAAAATAGATGGGACGTAGACGCGTCAATCCGTCTGGTTGTGTTCGGAGGAGTAAATTTGGGTGGAGACGGAGTAGTATCGATAATTCTTATGCAGCTACTCTGTCGTAGGACCAGAGCTCACAACAGGAGCATGCGCCGATGCGCGCATACGATCGTGCTGCAGCCTGCAGGGTGCAGCTGGGCAGCTGTCCGGTTTGTATGCGGCAGGCGGCAGCCATGGGCAGAGGCCTCGGCGTGCCACGTGAGACGTCAGCGCGGCAGAGGAGGAGGGCAGACCAGCCCGCGTCTTGTCAATGGCAGATCTCCTTTTACAGCTCTGCTCCATCGCATTACTCCCATCTCCCTCATTTACTACGGCTTCCCCTCTGACATCCCGCGAGCCTCGTCGCTCGCCATTCGCCGAGGCAAGTCCCGGCGCCGAGATCTACCGGTCGGGGATAACCGGGCGCGGCGCCGGGGCCCGTGCCGGCAGCAGATGGGGCACGCGGCGGCTGGACGGGCTGTGGCCACACGTTCATTGTTGTTCTGTGCCCGCGCCAGTTTCTCCCACTCGGGGTCCGCGTGCGCGGCGGGTTCGGCGTTCACGCGGCTGACGAGTGACGAGCCCTCTTGGACGGACGGAAATGTCCGCGCTCTTCGGCACGATGCCCCGACCACAGGTATCCGGTATTCCTGCCGTGACGGTTCCCATATACTGTATACTCCACTAGCAATAGTACGGCTGGGCGCCGGCGGGGGTCGCGGCGCGTTGTTCATTCGTGGCGACGTGCAGTGCGGCGGCCAGCAGGAGAGTCGACCGTTGAGCAAGCCTCAAATTAAAGCTAATGGATAGGTCGCAGTACGGCGCCGTGGCACATTGGCTGCGTGCCTGTGCACGTACTAGTTAGTACTGCCACGCGCTGTGCTCGTCCGGCACGACTGAACGAGTAGTACAGTGCTAGTACAGCGTGCTAGCTTGAAGGCTTTACTGTTTGGAACTCTGATGATGTGATCAGAGTGGGCAGGCCGGCCCGTGAATATGCGATTTGACCTGTCCCTGCGCCGCTGTGCGTACCGGTCACCCTGCGGGACGGCAGCAATACTACCGGCAAGGGCAACGGCAATGTTTAATGCCCAACTGACTACAAGGTGAGATCTAAATAAGTGGAGGGTTATAAATGCTATAATATATATTGTAGAATTATCGATATTAATATAGGCTCAGATTACAATAAAAAATTACAATCTAATTAATAGTTTCCCTCTCTCTTTCATTCGCCTTCCCCACATTGAACCAATCTTCTTGTTCTCCTCCCGATTGTAACAATGCCTCTTTTTTCCTTATCCTCCACAAAGCGACTCTCTCACACGCCCTCCACCGAATTGAATTCCCTAGTTACATGATCCGTCTCTCTTCCCACAGGGGATAGCATCAAGATCCATGTGAGATGTTGCGGCTGACAGGTCTCTTTTTTAGCCTCCATATCCTCGCCCAACACAATAGAACAATGGGACTAGCAGTCTAAGCCGAAGCAAATCGTTTTTCATGTCCTAGTGCAACTCTTCTTCCCTAACCTAGGGTGACTCCCAGCGTAATGTTGTCCCGATCCTCGCTCAATTCTGATGAAAACTCATCTTCCCTAACCTCGGTGGCTCCCGGCTGTGAGTGGCTCGGGCCGTCGATAAGCTGCCAACCATGGGCAAGCATCTACCAATGATGTGGAGGGCATGCTTCCCTGTCTTTGTCGTGGCGGCAAGAGCAATCGTTCTGTTGTGTTGGAGAGAAACAAGAGATTTAATCATTTGTTTATTGCTTGTGGCTCGGCTATAGGTATACGGTCAACCTTAAGGACTTTTTGCTTGTGGTCAGGTTCCACAATGGCTATGGCAGAATAGTGATGTAGCATTTAGAGAAAATTCCCTGTATGCCATTGGACATTAAACTTTTGTCTTATGTGCCATCAAAAATTTAGAGTTCCCTCATGTGCCACTGATAAAATTTTGCTCTCCCTTCCATACCATTTCCGTTAGATCAGTTAGTTCGGTTCATCGTTAGAGGCAATTTTCTTGTCAATTTTTTTGGATAATAACAAAAGCACCCCTGGTTCGCATCGAGCGGCATTGAGCTTGCTCGTTGGCGGTGAATCAACTGCGGACAAGGACCGAGTTGTGGTAGCTTAGGCTCCTAGGACCATGGCAAGCTTGCTGGTGCCAGTGGTTTAACAGTTTGATTGCTGTAGCATCGCCGACGGCGGTCAAGAGCGTCGAGGCTTGTCGAGTGTAGCAACATATGCATGTGCGGTGTGCTTCAAGCCAAATTGGCTTGCAGGAGAGCACAATTGTGGTTGATAGGCAGAGATGAGCTATCGGTTCGGCTCCTTGTCATCTGGTGATGGTGCACAAACGGGGAACTGAGCCAAGGCTAGTAGAGGAGGAGATTGGGCACGACGACGACATTGGTTGGAATTGAAGAAGAAGTGATTGATCCTGACGAATGCAACATGGGGCCACACAAGACTCGTTGGTGAGCTCTTTTAGCCATCGAATCCACTGTGCTCCAGCGTAGATCTACTTGGAGGAGCCTTGCCACACCTTTTTTTGCCTTTTTCTAGCCCGATTCTACCGCAACGGGGAGTTGAAGGTGGGATTTCGTGTAGAGAGAGAGAGCTGTCGAGAGGAGAGAGAGGTAAACTAGGATGTCGTAGGAGGAAGAATGAAAAGGAGGCAAGAGCATAACGATCTTTTCGTGTCTCAAGTAATGGTTGTTGGGCAAAAATGGCACAGAAGGGCAATGAAAACTAAATCAATGGAAGAGAAGGGAACTATAAATATTAGATGGCATATAAGTCAAAAGTTTAAGGTCTAATGGCATACAGGGAATTTTTTCTAGTATTTATTGCTTAAAGTCATGTTTTTTAGCATATCGTGGTTGCTCTTGAGAGTAAACCTGAAACCATTTTCTCTCTCTCTTCTTTTTTTTTTTTTTTTGAGAGGTCTCTTTTTGTGCGTGTGTGTAGTAGAGCCATGGGTTGACCAAACTGATTCGATGGGCCACTTTACCAGAACAATGCTAGCTGACAAAACAGGCTGAAATCTACAGTCCCATCCAGATAAGTAAAAGTGTTAAGCCCAAACTATTTGCGATCCGTTTTGGCCCAATAGCTTGCACCCCCTTTGTGTGTAGGGATTTAGTCTCCTCGCAGGCCCACGAGAGCCTGCAATCCTACAAGCAGACGGCCCCAGCTGAAGGGAGGAACGAACAGAGAGACGGGGGAGGTGAGCAATGGAGAAGTCGACGGAGACCGCCGCGGAGGAGGTGGCGGCGCAGTTCAGGTCACTTGTGGACGCCGAGGACGTCGCCTCCATCAGGCAGACGCAGCACCTCATGTGAGTCCCACCACTCCCCTTCCTTCGTTCCCCCCCGATCCCGTCGAGCCCTGTTCTTGTTTTCAGTTCAGTTGTTCCGATCCATCAGTCGCTGTGCCTAGCCTGCTGATTGCCATGTCTTGGTATTTTCCTGATCGGGTTTAGTTGGTTTCGGGGCTACGTTCGTTGCTTGTGTGCATGCATCAATGGTGGGGGGTTATAATTTGGTGCTTGCATGACTGATGAGGGTTCAGGGTTAGGGTTAGAGAGCCTAGAGACATTGCTAATTTCGCCCATAAAGAGTTCCAAAGTGAGGATTGGTGATTTGATGTGTGACTTAACATGTATGGACCCTACGCTTATCCCTTGGACGGGAAGCCTAAAAGTTCAAATTTGAGCTGGAGTTTTCTAGGTGGTGATCGAAATTTCACATGCATTGATGTATGGTGCTTAAGCCGTGGTAGGTGGCGCTCTATTGGTGCAAGGTAAATTCAGACTTTCTTCTCTGTCATTGGGGGCAACCTGTTGGTCTTTTGGATCGCAAATGTTTGTAGTTATGAAAAATTCAAACTTGATGACTTAGACAAACTAAATTGTTCTAAGTCGCGACACGAACCGTCACAATTTTTTTGGTAATACTTTTGTACTTGTATTGGTCATGGAGGTTATTGAGCTGGTAAATAGATCTTAAAACAGTAACTAGTTCATCTACAGAGAATGGAAACTTGCCATATCCCTTTCACTTATGTTACTGTGTTTATCAGAAGGAAGCTTATCCTGTCACCTCCTAATTGGGTATTTGCTTGTGATGACCAATGAGTGCAAGAGATTACAGAAAGAAAGCTAAAAGATTGCATTTAGTTATGTGCTGCTAACTATCTATGCACTTGCAGGTGCTCTATAAAATTATTAAGTACTGTCATATATGGACACACCACCATTTCGACTCTCATGTTAATGGTAATAATTATTGAAAGTTGCTCCTGCCTGCGCACCTGTGCCATGTGTCATTTTCTACTGATCCAATATTCAGCGTCTGTTGGATTGCAATTCCCACTTCACTGCCGGGCCTCCCCTCAACCAGTCCAGGAATAAAATTAGCAAGGTAGATATGCAGGAGTAGCCTCTGTTTCCAAAACTTCTTGTATTGTTAAGGAGCCATCCCTCCAGTAATCATGCACTTTAGCTATCATTTTTTCATGTCACAGTCCTTGCAGTGCTTGCTGTCATACTTATGACTTATGCCTTGTTTTGCGATGGAATCTCGGCATCAGTGGCGTTGCTAGAAAATCAGCATTGGGTGTGCACAAAGCGTACCTCCTTGAGTTCCTCCTCCCTCCTGAGTTCCCCCTGCTTTAGTTTCTCCATCGCAAATCTTTGCTGACTTCCCATTGTTAAGTATATATGGTAACATATCATCCCAGTATGGTAACATATTATTCTGGAGATATTGTCCCATGAGTATCAGCTCTATATATTGACATCAAATCTATTCCCCGGATGTGCTCTTCCCTCACAATTCTAGTCTAAGGTAACATGGAATCAGAGCAAGGATCAGGGTTAGGGTTAGAACTAACTACGATCCCAAAATCAATTCTTTTTTCCCCCATCGCCTGCCGCCGTCAAGCTTCTCCGTTGCCGCCACGCGCGAGCCGCCTGTCGCGGTTCCTGTCGTCTTCTTATCCATCCTGTCGTCAGGCAACGTCGTCGATCTCCTGTCCGTCGTCTCTGTCGTGGATCCGACTTGTCGCCCTCACCTGTCGCGTCCACACCTCGCAGATCCAGCCTGGCGCGCGCGTCCGTGCCTCGCAGCCGCCTCTGTCCCGCGCGTCCGGCCGTCGTGGCGGCGTCACTCCGCCTGTCGTAGCTGTCTCTGCCCATGCGCCTCTCTGCCCGTCGCGACGGCCTGACGCGCACGTGCCTGTCTGGCGTCGCCACCGTCCCTCTGCCTGTCGCGGAGCCAAGCAGGTCTCTCCACCGTGAGTCGTTGCACCTCTGGTCGCCATCTATGGTGGGGATCGCTCCCATCTGCTCTGTTGTTGTGCGGAGAATAGGGGCAGAAGAGCTATTGCTTCTACTGTTTGGCCTCTCTCATTTGTTGCTGCTCTGCGAGGGAGGTATTCATCAGGTCGCCCTGTTACTGTGCTGACACTGTTCATCTACCGGTATTGTTCGCTTGTTGTTACTGTGCTGCCACTATTGCTATTTGCTCCTAATATGTCACAACTAAGTACAATTGCTATCCCGATTAAGCTTGATGGTCATAATTATCGAGAGTGGGTTTTTTCTGTGAAAACTGTGTTGAGAGGATATGCTCTGGCGTCTCACTTGACTACTTGACTGATGTTCCACCTGTTGATAAATCGAAAGATGGTTTTGGTATTGTTGAAGTCAAGAACTGGCAAAATGATGATGAAAGGATTATGAGTGCCATTGTCACTAGTATGAAGGAGTCTTGATCATCACAAGATAGCTAAGGAGATGTGGGATTATTTGCAGCATCGATATGTTCAAAATAGTGGTGCCCTCTTGCATACTATCATGATAGGACTTGATGGCCTTCAGCAGAATGATCTCTCCATAGATGAGTACTACACTGCATTTGATCGTTTGATGGGACCGTTGCTCTCTATGGTCCCTCAGTGTACTGGAGGGTGTTTAGGCTGTTGTGATCAGAAGAATAAGTTTATTGAAAAGTTCTTTATGTATCAGTTATGTCATAGACTACAATTGGAATTTGAGTCTATTCGTATGCAACTGCTCAACAACCCCACTACTCCATCCATTGCTGATGTATTGTCTGCTTTGATTGCTGAAGAGACTCATCTTTATTCACTTACGTATACTCCAGTGTCAGTACCTCAGTGTACTTGCAGCTTTCCAGAGGACCAATAGAGCTAGAGACAGTTCCTCAGAGGATATTCTTTGTGAGCATTGCAAAAAGACTGGTCATCGTTCAGAGAATTGCTTCTCTCGTTATCTAGAAAAGTTGGCTGAGTTCCGTGCCCGCCGTGCTACTCGAGCTCGTAATACAGCTCCTTCCTGAGGTTCTGTATCTGTTCCTGCTGCTCCTAACAGTGATTCTCAGTCTTGGGTTCTAGATTCAGGAGCTTACTTCCACGTCACATCTGATAAGTCTCAGCTGGTTGCTTGCAAGCCGATCGCTACTGGAGGTTCTATTCAGACAGCTGATTGTACATCTTCTCATATCACTCATCAGAGTGCACTTTTCACTTGTTTTTCTGTACCTGATGTTTCTTTTGTACCTCAGTTATCCAAGAATCTCCTCTCCGTAGGTCAAGTCACTGACTAGAACTGTTTTGTTGGATTTGACACCTCATCTTGTTTTATTCAGGATCTATGAAGCGGGAGTGTGATTGGGGTTGGCCGTCGCCGTAGTGGGTCTCCTGGCCTCTACATTCTGGACACCTTGCGTCTTCCTTCTTCCACCAGCTCCACTGCTTGTGTCCTCTGCTGCATCGTCTTTTGCTTTATTTTTTGCCAAGTGGCATCATCGTCTTGCTCACTTGTGTGGATCGCGTTTGTCTACTTTGGTCCGTCAGGGTTGTTTAGGTCTTACATTCATTGAGTCCACTTTTCATTGTAAGGGTTGCAAGCTTGTTAAACAGCTCCTAACTCCCATATTCTAGTAGTCTTTCTCATTCTTAAAAATCTTTTAATCTTATTCATTCCGATGTATAGGGTCCTTCACCTTTTTTTTCAAAAGGTTGTCATAGTTATTATGTCATTTTTATTGATGATCATTCTCGATATACTTGGATTTATTTCAAAAACATCGCTCCCAGTTGTGCTCCATATATCAATCTTTTGTTCATATGGTTTATACTCAGTTCTCTACCGCCATTAAAGTATTGCGCTCTGACTCTGGAGGAGAATATCTCTTCTCTGTTTTTTGTCAGTTTCTCACCTCTGAAGGCACTCTTGCTCAGCTCTCATGCTCAAACATCGCCATCTTATAAAAACTGCATGCACACTCCTCATTGCATTTTTTGTTTCGTGTTATTTCTGACGAGAAGCTGTTTCTACAGCAGTATATCTTATCAATCGGCAACAGTCTTCAAAGTTGGCTGGCAAATGCCTGGTGAGGCTCTTTTTGGTACTCTTAACTATGATCATTTTCGGGGTTTTGGCTATACTTGCTATGTCCTGTTTGCACTCTGTGAGCAGACTAAGCTGCCTGCCCAGTCAATTGAGTGTCTTTCTTGGATATAGTCTTGAGCATAAGGGCTATCATTGCTATGATCCCTCCTCTCGTCGTATGCGTATTTCTCGTGATGTGACTTTTGTTGAGGACCATCCCTTCTTCTATACTCCCTCCACTCAATTCACATCCTCTCCCACAGAGTTCACTTCCTTCATATGTCTTCCTCCTCCTTCATCTGATGATCATGCCCCTGTTCCATCTTCACCCACCTCTGATTCGGTTTCCGCTACTCCAGTCATCTCTGCTCCGCATTTAGCTTCTCCACCATATGTTTCGTCTATCATTCATATCTATACTCGTCGGACCACAGTTTCTTCTGATCATCTGTCTGATCCCACCTCTTTGTCCAATCATGATGCTCCTATCCTTACTGATTATGATATTGTTGATGAGTTGCCTACTGGTCCTCGTTATAATCTACGTGATCATGCTATTATTGAGGTTCCTGACATATTGGGTTTTCCTGGTACGAGTGCAGTTGTAGCTGAGGAGCCATATACTTATCAGGAGGCTTCTAGTATTCCTGAGTGACAGTCTGTTATGTCTGATGAGCTTGCTGCACTTGATCGTTAAGGTACTTGGGATCTTGTTCCCTTACCATCTCATGCAGTTCCTATCACATGTAAGTGGGTATTTAACATTAAGACAATATCAGATGGTTCTGTTGAGAGATACAAAGCTCGTCTTGTTGCTAGAGGTTTTTAGCAGACCAAGGGTTGTGATTATGATTAGACATTTGCTCCTCAGCAACTTAGTGAGCAGTTTTAGATGTCTGATTTAGGTCTTATTAGTTACTTCTTGGGGATTAAAGTTATGACTTCTAAAAAAAGGTTTCAATCTTTCTCAATCTAAATACACTTAGGACCTTATGGCTAGCTCTAGCATTACTGATAATCAGATAGTTGCCACACCTATGGAGTTTCATTTGCAACTTCGTCCTACTGATGGTACACCCCTTGAGGACCTCTCTCAATATTGTCATATTATGGGTAGCCTTGTCTATCTCACTGTTACTAGACCTGATTTTGCGCATGCAGTTTATATTTTGAGTCAGTTTGTGAGTGCTACTTCTGTGCATTTTGGTTACTTGCTTCGGGTATTATGTTACTTGAGGGGGACATCATCACAGTGTTTGTTCTATGCCTGTTCTAGTCCGTTTCAGCTTTATGCTTACTCGGACTCCACTTGGGTGAGTGATCTGATGGATCGACGTTCTGTCATTAGTTATTGTATTTTTCTTGATATTTCTCCTCTTACATGGAAGTCTAAGAAACATATTGCTGTATCACGGTCCAATACAGAGGCAAAACTTCGAGTTCTTGCCACTACCACTTCAGAGATTGTATGGATTCGCTGGTTGTTGACTGATTTTGGTGTCTCTTGTGAAGCACTCACACCTCTTCTATGTAATAATATTGGTGCTATACAAATTGCAAATGATCCTATGAAGCATGAACTCACAAAGTATATTGATGTTGATGTTTCTTTTACTCGGTCTCCTTGTCATCAGAACGCTATTACTCTTCAGTATGTGCCATCAAAGTTGCAAGTTGCAGACTTCTTCACTAAAGCACAAACTCAAGCACATCATCAGCTTCTACTCAAACTCAGTGTCTCTGAGCCTCCTATACCACCTTGAGTTTGGGGGTGTGTGTTAAATATATATGGTAACATATTATCTCAGTATAGTAACATATTATTCTATAGATACTGTCCCATGAGTATCAGCTCAATATATTGACATCAAGTCTATTCCCCGGATCTGCTCTCCCCTCACAATTCCAGTCTAAGGTAACACCTATTTCGATCCCCATAGAAAGATTGGATGTCCATGTTCCTCTTCATACTTTAAAGCCCGTTCTGAAATCTGAACTTTACAATCACAAATTGACAGGGTAACAAAAAAACTGCAATTCCTAAGTGGTTTCAAATTAAAATTGGAAGCACAATGAAACAATTTGTGAGAAATTGAGAGCTAAATCACCTCACAGGATACTGGATCCTTGCAGCTTGCTTGACTGCTGCTCGCACTCAGCGCACGGATTGCTCGCCCACACCCATGCGGCCACGTCGTCGATTCGCTGCCGCTGACCGCTGAGTGCCATGCGCCCACGCCTACGCGGTGGCCGCGCTGTGCTCGTCAGCTCGTGGTCGTGGATGGCTGCTTGCTGCTGCCAGGGCACAATAGGCGCTTTACTGTGTTAGGTTTCTGAGGGGCTTCCCTAGTGTATGTGGCATGTTGGCCTTGGACTTTTCAAATGGGTTGCTGAGAGTTGGCCCAAAGTAAAATGAAGAACTAATTCCTGTTTAACTTTCTGAAATTTGGGTGTGCCTAGGCACCCCTCTAGCTCCGCCACTGCTCGGCATCCACCTTAGCCATGCTTGAAACTTTGATATCTTGTGAAGGTTTTGCTTGAGATCTAATCAACCTAAAAGGGCAGCTGGGGCATTAACTGTTTAGAAATTAACATTTTTGAAAATTTTATATTGAAAATTTCTGCTATTATACTTGAAGAGAAGGCCAAGTGGTCTACAAATTTTGTTTGGGGACTGGATATGGTTAGAAGTGGTTGTAGCTGAAGAAAACTTAGGTTCCAATTTGTTGGGGTGCAAAATATTCTTTCTGTAGACTGCCACTCAGTAATCACTAATCAGTACTCACCAATACAGCCTATTGGCTCAAAGCCTCAAACAGTCTGGAATTCCAACAGGTTTGGTAGTTTTTAAAACTTGTTTTTAATATGGGCAATCCCCATATGTACATAACTAAATGCTGTAACCATGTACCAATTTTCCTCTTGCGATAAAAATCTGACCTACTTTTGCGAGGAATGAAGAATCACTTGCTGCTTTTGAAGACAACATTTTCTACTAGTATATGTACTTGCTGGTTATCTATTGCGAATGAATTTTGGGTGCACAATTCTGTTCCACATATGAGCATTACAGAGCTTGAATTACCTTATCCATCCTTATCCATGCCATCATTGTTCTTGATCTGATTTCCTTGATATAGCTGTATGATTAGTTGCCCATGTTATTAGTGGGATAGGTGGGTAATTGACTATGTTCAATGACTCTACGAAACTTACGGAACACAATGGCTGGTACAAAAGTACTTGGTTAAGGATTCTAATCTTGCTTAGTCTTCATGTAGGTAGAACATGGTTTTTGTGTTTCCCTGGTTATTCATTAACTAGAGATATTGCTACATAGGATATTCATGATTACTATAATGGCAAATCATAGGTGCTTACAAGTTACAAGTTTGACCATTGTGTAAATTTGAATCAAAAATTTTGTTCATTTTTTTGACATAGGATGTTGCTGTAGCGAAAATGACCCTATTAGTCTATGATTGTGATTTTAGTGATTAATGACAATATAGTTAATGGGACTAACAAGTTTGTCAAGAATATATGTTAGTAGGTCTCAGGGATGCAATACATCAAGAAGCCACCGCAGTCGGGACAAAGTTGATTGAATTGGAGAAACTCTCAGAGAAATTGTTCTCATCGGAAGGTCTGGCACTGAAAGAATTGTACTCACCGGAGTATTATGTCTAAAGGCAGTTTGCCTCACCAGATATCCGGTGATAAAGAGTGTACACGTCGGAGCAATTCTGTCAGAAGGAGTCAGAGTGGATTGTACTCACCGGAAGGTCTGGCGATCAGAAGAGATGTACATCGGACTATTTAACAGAAGCTTCGTATTTTCGGAGGAAATGGATTATAAGGCATTTGATGATCCGGTGATGAGATGGATAGCACACCGGAGGCTTCACCGGAGCATTTAACAGAGTGTGTGCAAAACCCAGAAAAGAAGAAATTCTACACACAGGAAGGTCTTGTGATGAAGACAATGCACACCAGAGTATTTTGTGCAGAGAAGAAGCTTGGCACGATTTGGCTTAGGATAACTCACCGGATAATCCGGTGATGAAGATGATGTATACACTGAAGTATCTGGTGTTCAGAAGAACTCTAAGTTGAGTTCTAACGGCTAGTTTCTGAAAATGTACACACCGGATGATCCGGTGCTTGTACCTCTGTTAACACCGGATGATCCGGTGTTCACAGAATATTTGAGCCGTTAGGATAACAGCTGGTCTGCGGGGTTGAGGTTATAAATGCCCCTCCACTCATTCATTTGGAGTTGCTGGAGTCCAGAGAAACCCTTGTACACCTAAGAAGACATCCAAGCCATTCAAGAGTATAAAGTGTTCATCTAAGGCGATTAAGCACACTATTAGTAAATGATTAGTGCTTATAGGCCTAGAGAGAAGAGCTGCTAGGTGCTGCAACCTAGAGTGCGGATCAAGGAGTGATCCAAACGTGTACCAAGAGGTACGCCGACACCTTGGAGTCTTTGTGACTCGCCGGTAACTTGTTGACCCTCCGACTTGGTGTAGAGCAGCGACAAGAGGATTGTGCGGGAACGCGGATGCTCTTGTCTTTGTAACTAAAGCTCCGAAGTGAAGACGGGGTACAAGTGACCGGAAGAGAGGTTAGTGGTGAGACCTCGCCTTGATGGTTTGATGGCTCATCGTGCTTAAGGCCTTGTTTTGGAGACTTGGTATCTCAAGAGCCGTGATCGGAAGAGACTTAGCGACTGGGAGCATATCCTTTGTGGAGCTCTAACGTGAACTAGGGGTGGCTTGTGTGCCACCGATACCACGGGATAAAAATCCCTCGTGCCGAGTTTGTCTCTCTACTTTATTTACGTTTCCGCATTTACTTACTTGCAATTTACCTTGCAATTCTCTTAAGCGGTAGAGTAGACACATTAGATAAGTTTAGAGTATATTTAGATAGAAATTGATATAGGCTTATCTTGTGAAAGTTTTGGAGCCAATAGTTTTTAAGTATCCTAATTCACACCTCCTTTTAGGATGTTCTCGATTCCCTACAGCTACTGATATTACTCAAAAAAACCGAATCATAAATCTTGTCTATTTTTCGACATAGACTTGTGATGCATTGTAGTTCCCCCTTTTCATGGACTATGCTCTAATTTATACTGACTGGCCTACCTCAATTCAGTGAGCTGACATAGGAGATGGAGACACTTCAAATCATTTGTCATCCTGTAGATTAGTCTCCACCTTGAAATTCTGTCGTTGCTATTACACAGCAAATGCTGGTCATCTCGGTTAGTCCATGCTGTGATGCAAAGCCAGCATATCTTCCCCCTTTCTCTTAAGATTCTAACCACTATAATGTTTCTTAAAAATTATACATTTGTATGTGTTGTTGATAAAATATTTATCACTCTTATACTGAGAGAAATTCAGTTACTGAAACATGCGGGATGTCCTGTACTATGTTGTTAGACGTATGAGCAAAACTAACGGCTGAAGTGATGCATAACCTTCGTTCAAAAAAGTGATGCATATCTTCTGTTTGGCAGTGGAAGTTGCAGAAAAAGTTGTCTTTTGTCTTACTTTCCATTTTCCAGTAATGATCATTGCTATTTTGATTGCAGACTGGGGCGATTGCAAGATGGCAATGCTGTTCTTACACATTTTAATGAGTATTCCGAGCAATGCTTTGCAGAGGTGTCTAGTGATTTTGCCAGTAAAACCCGCCTTCTCAAGTCCATGAAGGCTGATCTTGACCATATTTTCACAAAGCTAAGGTAGTGTCCCTATGCCATTTTTCGAAATTATCAACTGATGTTTGACTGTTTCCATCTCCCTATTAAATTTCTGGTGCCACTGTCTCCATGTGCTTGGTCTCTCTTATCCCCTAGTGCCCATTCAAAATTTTAATTAGAAAATAGATTTCCAGCTAAGCAAACTTTCGTCTTACGCCCTAATTGTAGAGGGATGAAAGCGAGGCTAGCGGCCACTTATCCGGATGCTTTCCCTGATGGTGCAATGGCAAAGACGATGGACCAAAGACCAGACCTTGAAAGTCCTCTGGATTAGTCGGTCTAGCACCAAAATTTGGCATATTGATGACGAGATATGCAGGCATAGCTATGAGTCATTTGGTTCCTCTACTTGAGAACTGAAGCAACATATCTTCTCCTTATGTTGCTGCAGAAAATTCCAGCTTTGAGGAACTTATGTTTCTGCTTATACAGTTGTAACTCTGTGTATTATAACAGTGCTTAATAGATCAATATTTTTGTTTTGATGTAATTGTTGGATTTTGGTTGTATGCTCGGCAAATCTATTTAGAGTCAAGAAGATCCTTTCCTGTGAAGGATTCATTCTTCTCTCGACGCCTCAGGTGCTCTGCAAATCGCTGTAAGGAACTTCTTGCTGTTGTGTCAAGTTACATGATATTAGCTATTTTCAGTAATCAAACTTAGTAATTAGTATACATATATGAATTTGGAGCGTCCCGTACGAACTGTGAAGTATAAACAATTTACTTGCCTTTGGTAAACCGAAAGATTAACCATTTCTTGTACCTCACATATAAGCTTGCTAATTCTAGCTGGGGTACAGCTATTGTACTCTGTAACTACAAACAAGTTTGATCTATGATAAAAAAGCATAGCCTGTCGAATCTGGATGACGTGTAGAGCTTGAACATTTTCAACCGTCCTGGGTGCCGATTCCTTGCTTCGATTGTATATCTTGGTTGCCTCCTTTGCCGGGTTTCATAATTTAAATGCTGTTTTGTGTTCCAGTCCTGCTCAGCTAGCCGTGGCCAGGTGCGATTATGCATCTATCTCTCAGAAAGTACGAGCAGTCTTTTTGAGATTCAAAGCCTATTCATTATGATCTTCCACGTATGTTGCGATCATAGATACGAAACAGATGTCCATTTAGGTGATGACAAGTTTTTGTCGGAAATTCACCGTATTTCCCTGCCACAGACCGTACAGCCGTCTCCGTGTCGATCACAGCGTGCAGTGCCCAACCGGCGCTGCCAGGTAGCAGCCAAACGGGTATCGTGAGCTTGTCCATGACGACCAAGCTCGGCCTCCCTTTCGGCGACGATGCCAGGTGGAGATTAATCCCGATGCAGTAGCTGGGGCAAGCCCTCCGTTGGGAGGTCGATCAACCCTGCCGTCGCCGTGCGAACATCGTAGGTGAGGATGCGGAACCTGGTAAAATCCGCGGCGAGGAGAAGAAAAGAGCAGCCGATGCCATCCGCAGCGGTGAGCAGGACGTGGCCGTACTCGGAATCTTGTTTGATCGAGCTCGCAACGATCTCGAGGAGGTCAGCCGAATGTGCGCACGTCGGCGTGGCCTCCGGATCACGATCGTCTGGCGGCGTCACCGCCCGTGCGTGCAAGCACTTGCTAGTATTTCGTACTTTAGGTGTTGGCGAATTTGATGTATACGATGGCTGCCTAGGAGTTCTATTGTGATCCGACTACATACACAATACGATTACGTATGAGATATGTGTTTATCTCTAGTTTTATTAGTCAAAAAAGACTTTGTATGTTTGTAATTCTCTTGGGCTTTGACAATTTTCAGAATGGTCAAATCGACTTGCTGAAACTGAAAGCACACCCTTTTTTTCCAGAATATTTAATTTGATGTAATCTGCAAGCACATCCATGATACTTTAATTTCTCAATTGCTGACCTCTTGTCGGCGCTGCCCACATGCACGCCGGAAGGTGTTAGAGAGAGACAAGAGAGAGCAATGGGTTGGAGAAGAAGGGTCGAAGCACCCAATGTAGTGGGACTGGAGGGTCTTTCCTCAAAATATGTAAGTGGTAGAGCCCCATCCGATCTAAACCCAACTAGTATATAATTATCATATTTGAATACCTCATGATTTTTCATCTTTCTCAGAGTATATTTTTATCTCCGGGAAAGAAATCCCTAGACGCGTGGAAACCGCCTGCAGGTACCCAGGATATCTCATAATCAAAAAAAGTTTATCTTTAAGAATAGAAAGAAAAGACTCCAAAGACCGTACACCCTAACAATTTCAGACAAATTCCAGACAAATAGAGACAATCCAACACAAGCCATTTCACGCAATTGAAGCATGCGGAAGCTCTGCATTTACCAAGCCTTTCGCAGTTAGATATGTATTAGTATCTCCCACGACTGCATGCAAGGAAGCCTTCCAACTAGGTTAGATCCATCAAGTCTAGCCACACACCCCTTGTGACGGTCTCAAAGATCAATACAAGATGCAAGACTGTTATCCTAAGGGATGACTGAACATGTTAAAAAAACTCTATGTGTGTTCGTTGATTCGTCTACTAAAAGCATCCCCTATCTTATTTACAAGTTTGTAAGATCAGTGGTTCACCAATCGTCGATAGCTGGCACCGTCCGCAGGGATCATGACAATATGTGTTGAAAAATCTACACACGATATGTCATCGACCTCGCCCAAGCCTGCACCAAGGACTAACTTCTCGGATAAGGGCTTCTACGATAACTTCGCCCTTTCAACCGATGCGCCGGTGATCGATCGGGTAAACCTCGATGAAGAACTATCTGAGGATGATTCCGACGACGAGGTAAGTCGCTTTGAGAATCAATGAGCCAAGGACTATGACATTGAGTTTGAACCACTTGACTACCAAGACAATCGTGAATGCGATATTCACCATAAGTCGGGATCCACCCCCACAGCTTCCGACAATATGGATTGTCAAGATACCTACCCGGACAAATCCATGATGGATCTAGACTCCTCCTCTGGTGGAGATTACCCCTAAGAAATCTTTGCCATCGAAAACGGTGATGACAGTCTGGTCAATCATGATAACAATCCTACAAACACATAGATCCATGCAGCTCCGGTTCTAAGCAACGGCCAACTTTCGCTGACCACATCTCCCCAATCTAAAACCCTAACAGAGCGTAGGGTTTACAATCTCCTGACCATTAGCAGGGTGCTCAACGCTATAGATTTTCAATGACGCAGATGTTCCTCCTTCTACAAGAGGCTCTCATGAGCCCTCAGACTACTGATATGACAACCCCAGCTGGCAAGGGCTAGATAAACTCGGTGACTGGCATGACAAAGGAGGCTCTCATCCAGGCTGAGAACTCCCATCTGCACATAGTTGAGAATAGCTCTAATCGGGGGAAGTCCCGCACCGCCCTCTCTCGTGATGGATCGGGCTCAGGGAGACGTAATCCCCAGAATAAAATAGCCTAGAAGACAAATGAGCAACTAACCACTGTAAGACTTCGCCAGTCATAGGTCATTCGATCAATGACTTGTGTAAAGCTATCAACAAGAGGAGGCGCTCGAAGACCCCTGATGAGGCATCGACTACTCCTCGACGATATGGTCAGAGGACATCCTGGAACCACTCTAGCCGAGGCCGATCTCCGACCCCTGTGGATAAGACACCCGAGGCCACCTAGGTCAAGCAAGGTGCCATCAACGAGTGCTCGACCTTCTCTTCGGATCTAAGGAATGTGAATTGGCCGGCAAGGTTGCGCCTTGGGTCGATTGAGAAGTACAATGGGAGCATGAATCCCATTGAGTTCCTCAATATCTATACCACAGTTATCCAAGCGGTTGGTAAAACGAGAGGGTAATAGAATATTACCTCTCCACAACCCTTGAAGGGACAGCCAAAACCTGCCTGACCAACTTATCGCTAGGAACAATCTACTCGTAGGAGAAGCTCTGCGATGTATTTCAAGCTAACTTCCAGGATACGTACATTCGCTCTGGCATGAAAAATGATATCTATCATTACGAGCAGACGGATAAAAAACCTTGCGCAAGTTTGTGCACCATTTCAGCAACACCTGAAATACCATCCTCAAGATTAGCGACTATGATGTCATTCAAGCATTCACTCAGGGGGTTAAGAGCCAACGATGTGTTGAAGACGTCACCAGGAAGGAGCCGGGGATGTTCAAAGAGCTCATGAAGATCGTTGATATGGCTGCCAAGGCCGAAGAGATGCTCCTCTTCATCAAGGAGAAGGCATAGGGCATCAAGCGACCGCAACCCAAGCTCGACAACGACATGGCCAAGAGCAAGCGCAAGAACAACTCCAAGGGAGGTAAGGCCATAAAAGCCAAAGTCGATAAAGTTTTTGCAAATCTGCCCAATACCCATCTTGATAAGCGCTCCAGTTTATCCTAGGGCAAGAGCTACACATCAGGCACCGAAGAACGCAACGGTAAGCCTTGGTGCAATATCCACCACATTGACAATCATAGCCTCTACGAGTGCCGTCTCTGGAAGAAGATGGTTAATGCCAAGATCAATAAAGCGGTCAAGGGAAAGAAGACACAGGTGCAGCAGCGAGGATGACTCGGACCCGATGTCTTTCCAACCGGATGAGAGGACTGTCGACCACATGTTCGGTGGTTCTGCATCCTATGAGTCCAAGTGGCAGTACAAGATGGTGGACCGAGAAGTCTTAGCTGCTCTTCCTAAGGGTTTCCAGACCATTAAGTGGTAGAATGTCAAGATTTCCTTTGGTCAGGACGACTACCTAGAGAACTTTGTACGGCTAGGCTGCTTCCTGATAGTGCTTGAGCCTATGATAACAATTGCAAGGTCTCCCGAGTGCTTATCGATGGAGGAAGTTCCCTCAACATCCTCTTTACGGGCGCACTCGAAGCTATGTAGATCTCATGATCTTGCATCAAACCAGTAACGCAATCCTTTCACGGCATAGTACCTAGATCCTCGGCCACTCCCATCAGCAAGATATCACTCCGCGTAACCTTCGCGAAGCATGACAACTTCCGGACAGAAAATATTTTATTCGATGTGGTCTACTTTGAGACAGCGTACAACACCATCTTAGGACAACTAACTTTGTCCAAATTCATGGCTACCATGCACTACGCTTACCATTATGTGAAGATCCTAAGACTCGAAGGGGTTATTACCATCCAGGGTTGCCCTAAGGCCGGTCTTCACTGCGACAAGTGAAGTCTTGATATGACATCTCAACACCGACACAACAACGAATCTAAGGGCTCAAGGGTCAAGGTGAATGAGAAGCCTACATCATGATCACGACCATAATGCTTCGACGAGAAAACTCGATTACCTGGGGATCTGTTTCCATGACTAGTTCAGAACCCATGTAATAGCACTATGCTACCCTTGAGCATCGTCTAGGTTTAAAATATTAGGTCTACAATAGCTCGTGGATCGTCAATTAGCTCTGTAAGTCCTAAGTGTAAGTATTAAGAGTACATTCATAATAATAAAGATCATATTGCCTAGAAAGTTGTTTGAATTCTTTTTCTATCTTACTCGTCTTCTCGCGCATTATAATACCCAACAACAGGATAAGTCGCATCTCAGGAACCTCATCCCATGAATGCACTCGGGGCGGCAAAAAGCTTTTTCTATGAACTAAAGGCAATATGAACTTTCTTCACTTTATTACGTTTTTCCATTTATATTGCCTACCCGGAAGACCTTTTCGACTATGCAGTCGGGGCTTAACAAGCACTTAGTACTAGAAATAGAAAATGACATATTGTATACATTTTGAAAGCTGATTCTAACGAGAAGGGAAGGATCGTTGTGTTGTGACTTTGGGGTTGCGAAAAGGTTCCTTATCACGCTCCATGCGTGACGGGGAGATATGATGCCTTCCACTCAAGCAGACATAATGCTAGCCATAATAAACGCTCCGACTAGTGACTAACATGTCCTAAACTAATCAAAGGAAGAAGTAAGTAAGGATATCATGATATACTGCCGAACGCATTTAACACCAAGTATCCTCATCGAATGCAAAGAATTTAAAGATAAAAACTCTTAAAAGTCTAACAAGCTATCAAGTTCTTTATTACAGAATACAGGATGAAAATTTAAGGCAATGACCCAAGTCTAAAGTCCATCGTGTCCACATAAGCCCTGGTCGGCCTGAGATCTCCTCCACCTCCTTTGTCGACTCCTCATCTGTCTCTTGTGGGAAGTCCTCCTGGATAACATCAGTGTCGATGTTCTCACAGTGCGCCTTCAGTATGGCCAGCACCTGGGTGACCGCTTTCTCCGTGCCTCGTCAGGCCTGGCTCGAGATGTGCTCGATAATCTTCCCTCGGAGCCCCCTGCAGGCCTCGGCAAGCTTGGTCGCCCAGGTGGCCAGTCCGGCTGTATCGACGTCTCCAACAGGCTTCACCTGGATCCCATCTCCGCCGAGCGCTTCCTGGAAGACTTCAAGGGCGGTGACAAGTTGTTGCCGCGATGCGGACATCCGAGCCCCCTCTTGGGCCAAGGCATCATGGATCTCAAAGAGTTCTACAAGACATCGCGTTCAAAACGAAAAGGTGAAGAGGCGGTATATCTGGGTTATCGGGAGCTTACCTTTTGTTCGGCCCTCTAGCTCTAGGCTTGTCTTCCCCTTTTTAGCAACCTTCAGGGAGAGCTAATGACGCATCTTGATAGTTTCTTTCTCAAGTTCGGCTACTCAGGCAGTAGCCTTACCGGTGTCATCGTGAAGTTTGTTCAAACACAACACGGACAACTACAAAACATCATGTCAATACCTATTATTTCATTGACTAAGTGACTAACTTGTGTGTAAATTCTTACCGTGAAGGAGGTGAAGACCAACTCCAAGCCACAACCCCTCGTTCCTTGAACAATCTTCTTCCAGGTCATGTCGTCAAGCAGCCCGAACATCTTTTTCGTGGCTACCAAAAGCGCTGCAACATCCACTTCCTGGCTGTCGACATCCGATGCTCGAGGCTCGCCGGGCTTGCTTCCACTTCCCTTGGAGGATGTGACGTCTAGGATCTAGAAAGGTTGAGACTTAGGGGCAGGAGGTGGTGCTCTAAGCAACTTGCGAGAAAAGGATTTGAATCTTGTGCTCCTATCAACATAGGAAAGACGTCCTTAGCCTGGCCAGCGAGGGTCTTAGCAGGACTAGCATGGAGGCTGCCCTCTTGGCTACCTTCTCGGGGTCACCTCCTCCCATCCCTACCTTTGGCGTAGCTAGGGTTGCGGTGCTCGATGTGCCCGCGACAATGATTGCCTATCTACAATCCTGAGTCAGTGCCTAAACATACTCGAAGTCAAATATCATGGCTACAAAGGATTTTTCTTAATGCTTAAACTTACTGGAGTTAGGACTGATGTTCTTGGTGCTGGGGTCACGACCGAATCCGCAATGGTCGTAGTCGGATCAGATCTTCAGCTGTCTGAGCTGACGCTTGATCCGTGAGCGGAGGATTCGAGCCTGTGACCTCAGGAGCTGTGGGTGAAGCAAGAGTCGTGGGAGTAGAAATGGGTGACATCAGTGGAATAGAGACATCAACCGGCTAGTCAACGCTCGCTAAGAGGTCATCCTCATCCAGCGCCTCGTCGCTGACGTAGGACAAAGCCTACGATGTGGCACCGCAACCACCACTTCCACTTGAGCCTCTGGTCCCCTAGATCTGGACCTCATCCAGGTCCTCATTCTAAACGCCCGCGTTCTTGGCTTTCGGGTCGGACTGCTCATGCCTGGGGAGCTTCACGATTCATGACAGTCACCACCATGGTTTACGACTACTCGGAAAGAAGATGAAATGAGAAAACAAGAAGGCTCGTGATGCTTACCGATAAGATCATTTCCTGAGCATTGGCCTCCATCTCTACGATGGGGACCGGGACATTCAAGCGATTGAACTCGAGGGATGAGTCGAACAGAAGCTTGGTCTTCTGGTCCACCACCTTTGGTAGGATTTATGTGGATAAAAAATGACTCATGATAAATAAGCCTGCATATTCCTTAATGGCTACTCGGGACTAGTCGGTACATGTCTCACCTTCTTGGGTCGGGTCCTCCTTGTAACACCCAGTTTTAAAGGTATAAAACTGGGCACAACACATGTATACCAGGATCAAGTTTCATATATGCATTTACGTCATCAGTGTATCATTACAGTACCATTATTACAATAATGTATTTAACTTAATACAAAAGGACCCAAGGGTCTAAAAGAAAACACAGCGAAACTAAAAATCTTCAACACCAGTGGGACTTCTATAATCCACATGCGTCAACCGGGGGGCACTCTAGCCTAGAACAGTAACTCTGGGTCAAAATTGTCTTCATCAAAGGTTGCAGCTTCATTGACGGCTTCTGAATTGCGGCAGAATGCAAGAGAAGGGACAATAGGTGTGAGTATAAAAATGTACTCCGCAAGTGTAGGGAAAACATGCTATGGGGCTTAAGTCAAGGAAAGGTTAGACACTGGTTTATTGCACTACGCGACGTTGACCTAAATCTCCAACAATAGGCATCCTATTTACTAAGTGCAAAGACACAACTATATCAAGAAAAATAGCTCATCGGATTCCATCCGACTACCAAGACTCACCAGGTAATCCCATTACCTGGCTACCCGACCATTCATACCAAACCCTGATCCCAACTAATCAAGAAGAAGTCCAAGCCGCTCTTGACCGTGAGCATAGCTGATCGATCAGGTTTATACTCTGCAGAGTTTGGCCATCTTTCCCCACGAGTCGTGATTTCATCACCCGCATTACCAGGTGACAGCCTCCATGTTGCCATGTTGATCAAGCACTTACACACTTTTGAGGTGTGCGCTAGAAGATCACTACAAGTCCTTTACAAAGCTCCTACTAACCCGCAAGCACCCACCGAGGTTTCACCCCTAACAGATGATTACATCGCTACAGAAGCCCTCTCTTATGCCACTCAACCGTCCAATGGTGCTCACAGAACCGGAGGGTGGCTAATTAGTTGGCCAGGCCGTACCCATATAGGCCCCGTGGATGGTTGCGGTTCAGCTTGGTTACATGTTCAAGAACTGGTCCTTAGGATCCCACAAAGGAACAACCACAAACCTGTTGTGCAGCACCACCATAAACCAACCATCCAGTTAGGATCCCTATACCATGTTGCTACAAGATTACCGTACTCGATTCTTGTTGCATAAATATTAGTCAAGATTAACATTTACCCAACTATGGCAGCACTAGAATATCTACCCTTCATTAACCATGACTCATCAACGGCGACAAGAAATAATTATACAAAAGCTAGTAAACCCTAACATGTGATTCCAGTTTAGACAAGCATGCAATGAAGGAATAAATAGCTACACATGAATCCTAAAACGGGAGCAAGATGTTCAAAGACACTTTCCTTCAGCTGAAGATTGCTCGAAGTCTTCAAAAGCTCGATCACGCAGATTCCCGAACTGATCACCTCCTAAACAACACACCGGAAAAGCACATAAGGGAAACTACTAATAACAGTACACCAAATAGTACCAAAAGTAGGTAAAAAAACCCTATAAAAAAGATTCTACACGCCGCTATGAACATTTGAGCGTGAAAATCGCCCAAATCGAAACTAAAAGCAAAAAGTTATGAGCTTTTGAAGTTCTAAGGGCTTTTCTGCAAATTTTACTTGATTTCCGAGAATAAACCGATTTGTTGTTATACTAAAAATCTTATTTATGATGTCATAAATAAAACTGAATTATTTTTTAATTCAAAAGCCTATGAAAATGGTCCATGGACCCAGGGACCACGACCTGAAGGGCCAGTCCATGTCCACGGTGGACTGATTATGAGATAGTGAAGGGGTACGCGATCTCGGTCGTTGGATCTCGATCGGACGGTCGGGAGCGAAGGGGGCTTGGACCGGTGGTGCGGACACAGACAGCAGCCGGCCGATGGCGGCAAGGTCGCCGACCCATCACCAGAGACGCGCGAAAATGCGCGTCCAGCCACAGATTTTGATGGGGAGACACGCAAAATGAAGAGGAGGGTGAGGGGAGCATTACCAGAGGCTTCTCGTCGATGAGAAGGACGGAGGGAGGCCAGCGACGGAGAGAGGCAAATGGTGGGGCTTGGTCACGACGCGGGTGGCGTTCCTTGGGTCAGACGATGTCGAGGTGCAGCTAGGAGCTTCTCCGGTGACCCTGCAAAGCCATAGAGGGGAGGAAAGGGTTAGAGACGGCTCATCCACGGAGAATTATGGTGGCGGCGGAGCTCTCACCAGCAACAGAAAAGATGATGGCGCTGAGGGTGAAACCGAGCGAGAAAGGAGGGGGAAACAGGTTGAATTAGTGTGGAACCTCGCCACGGGAACAAAGGCCAGCTTATATGCGCGAGAGGGGAAGTGCATCGGCTGGGATTCGAAGAGATTGGCCAGCGGCCTTGATGGAGATAAATGCGGCAAATTACGCATTAGAGAGGGGGAATGGAGGGGGGGGGGGAAACGGTCGGGGTGCTTGATTGAGGGGTGAAGATCGCGGTAGTGGCGTTTAATTGACGCGAAATGGCTCGGGGAGGCTCAGATTTGAACGGGTGGCGACAGCAGGCGGGGATTGAGCTCGAGCGGGAGGAGGAAGAAGAGGAGCTGATGGGCAAGTGCGCAGCATGACGGCTCATCTCGGCTCGGGCAGGGTCCACGAGGCAGAGAGACACAGGAGGGAGGGGGCTGGCTCGGGCGCGAGGGCAGCGGCCAGCTCGGGCGGGCTTGGGCTGTCAGGACCCTGAACCCGAGTTCCCCTCTGCCTCATGTATCAGTCCCTGAATCAAGTAGCTGATATGTACATAATTTAACAGAATGATATCAAATACATACTTTGAATACAAATAAGTAAAATAACTACCTGAAAAGAGTAAAAGATGATCTGGCAGACAAGAATCCACAACAGACCAGCCAGGTAGAGGAGCCTACAGTGGAACAGAGTGAAACAATGGCGCAACCCAATGCCACAGGCAACTCAGGTGCAGACGTGACCTTAGACTTCTTCTCTTCAACTTTATCTGGGCTGAGGTTGATCTCCAACTCAACAATATGAAAGCAACAAGACTAAGTACGGAAGGTACTCAACAAGCACTATACTACCTCAAGGGGTTGATAGATGCATAATGGATATTTCAAGGATAAGGCTTTACGGTATAGTTTTGAGCGTAAAACAGGTTTTATGCAAGTATCCAGTTATATTCTCCATTGTTAACCTTTTGAAATAAATGTAACGAAGCTTTGAAAACAGTTTTAAAAGTAACAAATGCACGCATCTTCTGTTGGTACTGAGTATCATCTGAAGTCCCCAACGTATTAGAAGGTGACCTGGTAACAAAGCTGTCGAAATAGTTTTAAAACCAGAACCAAGGTAACAAGTTATATCTGGGGGTTTTCGGTCCTCAAAGGGGCTACACCCCACTCCGCAGTCCCTATTATCACATCTAGTGTACCTCTAGTACCACACAACTTCTGGCGGATTGAGCTAGGAACCTCATCACATGGATATCTAATCCACACACTCACTCATCAAGACACACGCACCTTGAGTCTATTCAAGCATGATCATACCTTTGTGTGTCCATGACCGTAGACACGGCTATTCAAATAGATTTACACTTTACCCACGCGATATGCTCAGACTCCAACCGTTGCAAGTGGAGGAGCAAATCATACCGAGACCCTCCAAACACCTTTCATGCCGGGCTTTTCTACGAGACACCCCAAGTCCCAGAGGCCATACACTGAAGGCTAGCTCCCTTTTTAAGCCTAGGCCGGTTCTTGAAACCGTCAGACAGAGGGACAGATGGACACTTAGCCTCTCATTGCTGTCCCTCTGTCTGACGGTTTCAAGAACTTATGGTAACCGAGCAAAAATCACGATAACCGACCTTCTCGGTCCGGTTCGGTTTCAGAAACCGAACGGTAACCGAATTTAAATTCAAAAAATTCGAAAAAATAACAAAAATAAAAAATTCAAAACAAATCTTAAAAAACACTAGACACAATTCTAAGAACTTATGAAAAACATTTTCAAAAATAATGTCATTTGCATCATATTCTATTGGGAGGAAGTTTGAAAAAAATGAAAAAAATTGAAGCGTGCGGCTCAGTTATTAACTCAAGTTAAGGAAACCTTTAACATGCAAACAGATATTTTTCTTGTGTAAAACGTATCTTAAGAGGATCTTTAAAATTAATTTCACTTTATTTAGAGTTTTATTAATTTCTCTATGATTTTTACAAAGTTCACAAGCATAAAGTGAATATGTTAAGAAACAACACTGTAATTAACTTTTTCATGTCTACTATTATTTTTCCTACGTAAATCATAGTATAAATAAACTAATAAAAGTGGTTTCACTAATTTTTTAGGTGTGATGGGTCAGTTATGAATTAATCTAGTTGCAGCATATTTACACAATCATGCATATTACAATAACTAATTCATGAGTTCATGTATTTTTAAAAGACATAGGATCATGTAAGAAGACTAACAAAATTAGTTTCATAATTTTTGGATTAGCAAAGAGTAAACTATGCATTTAACTTGGTTTAACAAATACAATATCTCAAAGAATATTTTGAAGTTTTTTATGAGTATAAATACTTTTATCATGTAGATCATGTTACAAGGAAACCAACAAAATTTGTTTCACTTGATTTGAAGCTCAGATGAATTAGTTATTGATTTTACAAGATTGAGATAATTTTTGGGTTTTTTGTTGAACTTCACTGAAAATCGAGAAAACCGCTCGATAAATCGAGAAAACCGAGCGGTTACCGAGAAAACTGAGTGGTTACCGACAATGCAGAAAATTCGAGAAAACCGCTCGGAAAACGGCTAAAATCGCGATTTTTTTTTCCAAATTTCAAATTTTGCCAAATGAATTTTGTCCGAATTTTTTTGAATTTTTGACCAGCTACCGCGATAACCGCGAATTTTCAGTTACCGCCGGAGCTCGGTAACCGAGTTCCGGTTGGTAAGGTGAACCGTGCTCTCAGCCTCCTAGTATTATGCCCAACTCAGTTTGATGAAAGAAAAGTCAAGTCCTGCCCATTTAGGACACATGGTTGCACGGGAGTGGCTAAGCATGACTGCACAAGACTCGGCCCTTAAGCGACTAGAGTAGGTATCTTCCAGCAATGAACACCACAGAGGTGACTCAAACCCCCAGGAGCATCCTCATCCAGAGTACTACTCCACCTGCCCCCGCCAAACAGTTTTCACCCATTTTTACACAGTACCCACCATATCCCACAAGACATCAAGTATTTCACAACCATCAAGGAATTCACAACCATCAAGGATTCATGGTATATGAGTTATCATTGACAACAGTAAATCTTATCTTTGAGGAGAGGTGTTTTAAAAGCGACGTCTCCGAGGAGACGTATTCAATCCTAAGCATGCTTGATATCGTGGTGGCATCCGATGTTAATATAGATAACGACAGGTAATCCTAGGTTGATATGTATTCTGGATGATAATATTCAAGATATGGCATGTGTTTGATAGGATTAACTATTGCAAGTAGTTTGTAAAAGGCGCAATACATATCACATGCGATAATAAGTTCGATTTTAGTTGATCATGTATATTATTTGAAAATTATGGGTTCAGTATGATCAAGGAAATAGGACTTTCCTTGACGAATGTTAATTCATGATTGGTCTTGTCATTCGAGTTTCCTGGGTTTTCATTATCGGGCCTCGCCTTCAGTTCCTTCCTCGCGTTTTGCTTATATCCTTGACTTCGAGCCTACGCAGATTAACGACAAAAAGCGTACAACGACTAAGAAAATGAGCACCATAATAAAACCAAAGAAAAATCAAAGGGAAGAAGAACGACTGAGGAAAACGATGGAAGCTAACCCTAACGGGAAAACGATCGGCAACACTTAGCTAAGCGAAAACTGATACACAAGACTAGCGAGGTAATCTAGTGAAGCTAGGTCAAGTTGTTAACCTAGTTATTTTATTAACTTTAGAGAAAAGCCTAACAAGTTATTAACGACTAGGTGAGCGTTTATAAGCTTAACTACCGGAAGACGACAGTTAGGGTTTCTACGTGTAGATGAGTGCACGTGTACAGACTTAAACGTATGTGTGATATTTGCATCTATATGTACGTGAGCATGTATACATATATACGTAAGTATAATCCTAGGTGTTTAAACACTATATGTGCTTAAGTGTCAGATTAATATTCTAATCAATAGCACTAATCCCTGGTTATCTAGTAATTAATCTTAATTACCTAGCGTTACTTAATCGTCACTCTAATTAAGCTATAAACTATAGCTATGATAAAAGCATGCATGTAATTACTTAATTAATTAGGTTAATCTACTTTTGAATCTAATTAATTAATTATAAAAGGTTATTCAATTAATTAATTATTAACATTTAAAATATTCTTTCATATTCTAATGACTGGTATTTATTTATTTAACCGCTACACTAGTTAATCTTATTACCTTAATTAAACCAAGATTAAACAATAGCCTAAGCATGAAATAATAATCTACTCCAATTAAAATAAAAGCAATCTTAAGTTTATTCTAAAAAATATTCTTTAATTAACATAACGATTAAACCTACACTTAAGCTAGATTAATTAACATAAGCAACTAATATATGATTATAACCTAAATATGGTTATCGAATTATCTAAACTCGTATTAGTTCAATAAAATACTAAATCTAATCTAGGTTAAACACCATGATATGAAATAAATACCGAGCGAGAAAATAAACGAACTCCAAAAATTACAAGAATTTGGCGGAGAGATAGATTATGATTTTGGAGAAATATCGGCGAAAGAATCGTCAAAATCGGAGTTGAAACGGAGGAGTTATCGACGTCAGAAGATTTGCCGGAATAGAAATCCTGGAAATTAGAAAATGTCACTGTTTCACAAACACGGTCTACTGATTTGTGAGGGGGGTTCATGGTGCATCGGCTTTGTGGACTTGGTCCATGGTTTTGGTGGACCGGTGAGCCTTTGCAGTGGGTGTTCCACCATGGACCGTGGCCATGGGTTGGGGGCCTGCCAGTGGGACCCACATGGCGGTGAGGGGGAGAAGGGCAAAAGATAAGGCTGGCCGGTGATTTTTCCCATTCACATGGGTGATTCACAGCGGAAGAGGGAGAGGGTGACCAGGAGAGAGGAGGGAACCAGAGAGGGGGGTGGCTCCGGGATGGAGGTCGGAAAGCAAAGGTGGGGGGAGTAGATCCTGCCGGTGGCCGGAGATGGCCGGAGGGAGAGATGACCGGTGGCAACTGTCTCTTTAGCTGAGCACGGTGGCCGGGGGAGCCAGCAGAGAGGGAGGTGGCGCCGAGAGATGAGGGCTTGCTAGAGAGGGAGAGGGCCTCTTGGCAGCGAGATCGGCCAGAGAAGTGGTGGCGGCTGGCTAGGGAAAAAGGATGCAGCTGACGAAGGGGTGACTGGCGGGGAGAGCTCGATGAGAGGAGGCTCACAAACGGGGGCATTTTCGCACGCACCCGCAGAGCAGAGACGATGGTTGCGGCAAAGCTCGGCATCCGCAGGACAGCGTGGCGCGCGGTGCGGAGGAAGGGCCGGGATGGTTGTGCGCGACGTAGGAGCCCACGACGACGGAAGGGAGGGTGAGGCACGACACGATCAGGGGTGCGGCGTGCACGGTGGCTGCGCAGGACGATGGCCGAGCAGAGGTAGGAGGGAAGAAAGGGGAGGAGGTGCCCATCGTGAGGATGAACGATGACGGCGCGGAGCTGCTGCGTGATGGCGCGGTCGAGTTACGGCGACGACTCTGCGGGGATGGCAGCACAACGACAGCATGCACAGAGGCGACGCGGCTGCAGGCGGTGGCCTGGCACCATGGAGGAACTCGGTTCAGCGACTCGGTGACGTAGAGGATGGTGCCCTGGCCAGCTGTGCGGTGGTCGAAGGTTGGCGACGCGCGTGCCATCGGCGGTGTGGCTCTCACGGCTACGAAGGGAGCAGCCGATGCCATTTGTTTGTGAGGCGCTGGTGCCGTTTGTGCTTGTGTGTATGCTTGTATGTGTGCGGAGGATGGAGTCTTGCAGATGAAAGAAGAGAGGAGGAAGCAAGGTTGGCTTTTGCCTGCTCGGTGAGAAAGATCAAAGAGGGGGATGGTGCTGGCTGGTGTGAATGCGACCAGCGAGAGAGGAAGGAGAGTAGGGCATGGGCGAGGAGTGGCCGGCTGGTCTGGTCAGTGCGGCGCAGAGAGATGACCAGAGAGAGATGAGAGAGAGGAGCAGTTGGATTTGTGCTATGTGACTGTGAGAGATAAGAGAGAGAACATCTTGATGATGAATTCAAATAATGTATTTGAATTTGTAAACGTGTAATGATTCAAAGGAATCATTTGAATTGAAATGGCTTCAGATAAACCAAATTGTATTGCATGGTATTGTAATTGGAATGTGAGACAATTCGAATAATGATATTCAAATTTGAACTAGATTGTATGACAATTCGATAATTCAAATTGATTGCATTTGAATTGAGATATATGACGATTGAATGAATGTATTTGAATTTGAATTGAGATATATGACGATTGAATGAATGTATTCGAATTTGAAGCGATTGATCTGGATAGAACTGGATACATCTCGAAATATTCGAATTTGCATTCGAATACGAAATCGACTATGATTTGATCAAATTTGAACTTGTAATATTTGGAATTAAATTCAAATAGGTTTATTTCAATTAGGATTTGGATTTGATTTGTGGTTGATTCGAAAGGAATATATGAAGTTGGATTGAAATGAATTTGGCATTAATTCAAATATGGGTATTTGAATTAGTAAAAAGATTCAAACTTGAAGCTTTGGGATTTGAGAGATGTTTGAATTCAGGAGAATTGAATTCAATTTGTATTTTAGCCGAAAAGAATAAAAATTGATATTCGAATTTGAGAGACATTCAAATTCGAGTTGATCAAAGTAACTTGGGGATAATTCAATGGAATAATTGAATTTTAGATTTTAGCTGGATTGGAAGATCGATTTTTTTGGATTGGTTTGGATTAGGAAATTGCCAAAAGGAACTAGAACATATTCAAATTGAGAAGCAATCTATTCGAATCGCCATGCAAAGAACCATGAAAGCAAACAAACCAAAAATGCATATGCTCAATTTATTGCATGGATTAATTCTGAAACGAATTCAGTGATCTTTGGAATACTTAGCCAAATAATATATTTGAATACACACATACAGATATATACATATTCAAATATATATTTTCTTTATTTTATACTGGTTTAATAATTAGAAAAAGTTTTAATTTGGAGTGAATTTTGCTATATTTTTATATGCTAATACTCAGGGTGTTACACAGGCAGGCCGGCCCGCGCGGGGAGATAGGGAGGCGGCCCACGCCTGGAGAGAGAGGAAGGGGGAGGGGGAGATGAGCCAGAAGAAGGAAAATCGGTCTGAGAGGCTTTTACAATTTTGAAATTGCTTTTCTTTTTACATTTTGAACCAAATTCAAAAGAGGTTTAAACGAGCACCTACTAGTGAACTTTTGCAAACCTTTTGCATGCATAAAAACCTATTGCAACTACGACGGCATGAATGCATCAAACTTATATATAACCTATGGCAAAATTAAATTTAGAAATTAATTTTTTCTATAAAACAAAATTTGCAACTCATATTTAAAATTTTAGCAAAATTTTAAACTATTGCAAAAATTGAAATTTAGGGTGTTACACTCCTTGGCTGCGAACTGCCAAGTGTCGGAGATCCTTGACCTTAGAGGACTCAAGCGTCGCTTGATGAAGTCTCTGGCAATGTCGTACACCATTAATCCCAGCTCCTTCTGGTTCCAGATCTCAGCAATGAGAGTCAAGCAGAGGACGGTCTCCTTCGGCTCTTTTGTCCATGTAAGCCTCGGCAGCAGAGCAAGGCCCCATTAGGGGAGTTCTGGTGGCTGGTTGGCGGTAAAACCATCTTTTGTTCCACCCCAACCAGGAACTCATGGTGGCGAAATTAATGTAGTCTGCCCTTTTTTCCTCCTGGAGGTGAAATCTAGTGCCACCAGGGACCTTGCCTTGAAACCCCTTTAGAAGAAAGAAGTACCTAAAGAGGTCGAGGGATGTGCACAGGTATATGAAGGTCTCACACAGGTGTGCAAAGACGCTGAGCATGACAATGGAATTGTGGTTGAGGTAGATGAGTTCAAGGCCGTAGAAACTAAGAACTTCAAGAAAAAAAAGCTGGAAGGAGGGATACGAAAGCCGTAATTGAAGAAATCGAGGAAGACGACAGTCCAGGTGGTGTCTAGACTAGGAATCGTCTGCCCTAACGTCAGGGCGCAGGCGATTAGGGCGCATGAGGGGATGACCTTGTCACGCTCCGCTTTAACTAGCGCCTCCTCTGAGATATCGGATTCCAGTTAGGATGGGATCATCATCGCCATCATGCCTGCGGTAGAGCTTTCCACCTTCTCGATCTTCTTGCGGCCCATGGCACTGGAGAGGTGGTAGTTGGAGGGTTTGAGGATTTTAGAGGCGGATGAAAACAAGAGAGGCTCAAGGAGATGACGGGAGGTAAATGACAATGGAAGGGTAAACATTGTGTGGCCTCCTTGTCTCACTTTATTGGGTGATGACTCTCAAAACGGCTCTTCAGCTTACACCATGCTAGGACTCGATGCCATGATCTTCTGCTTTTCCATCACGTCACATTTAATGCATGTCGCATGAATGAGCAGTGGAGTAGTAACTTAGGGAACTCGGCGCACCACGCCGCCATCCACATACGTTCTCCCAGCATCATCATTATCTCTCATTAGCTAAAGTTCTCACCACTACCTGAAATTTCCACTACGACAGGCCAACTTTCAAGCCTGTCCAAAAACAAGTCGTTTCCCCCTTCCTTTCATGAGGTTGCGACGATATTTCTCAGGCAAATAAGAAATCCTACTCGGACGAAATACCTTATCGAGGACTTGCTTGAGAACTCGTAGGCATTTAAACTCCCGAATAGATGATCTGAAGACCCTGAGAACCTGGTTAGACGTGCCCTCCTAATCGGGAATCCAAGTTCTACTCGATGACGCGATCGAATAAAATGTTTATCTTTGCTGACCAGGTCTTTGATCCATCGAAGCCTCATTTCACGCACTAATGAGAGGCTTGATGGTGAGTAATATAGAACTATCATATCCGGATACTTTAGGGTTTTTCATTATTCTCGGGGTATATCTTTATCTCTGGGAAAGAAATCCGTAGATGCATAGATCCGTCTACAGGTATCTAGGATATCTCGTAAACATGAAAGTTTATCTTCAAAAACGAGAAGGAATGACTCCAGAGGCCGTACGACACCCTTATATATGTGGAGCCTGGGGACCCTACGAAGGACAATTCAAGACATAGAGACAATTCAACACAAGCCATTACACGCCATTCAAGCCTACAGAAGCTTTGCATTCACCAAGCCTTTTGCAATTAGATCTGTATTAGCATCTAAAACCCTTTTGTACCCTTTTGTATAGATCAATCTAGACTAGCCATGCACCATTTTACAACGGTCTCAGAGATCAATACAAGATAAATATGACACATGGCTATTATTCTAAGGGTCGTCTAAACCTGTATAAAAACCATCCTGTGTATTTTTTTCATTCGTCTACTCGAAACATACCATCTCTTTTACAAGTCAGTAAGATCGACGATTCACCAATCATCAATAAAACCTTTAGAACACAATCCAACGTCTCAGATTGAAATTTTTACATTTCCAACACTTGGTGCGTTTGTTAAACGCATAAGGGATTAGATGGTCCAGAACTAGATATTAGTTGTCATATTATTTTTACATGACTATTATACTGTTTATTTTTCTCTTTCATATATTTTGAAACCATCTAAACATATGTTATCTTACCCCAAAATGCAGTCATATAGGTTATTTGATTTCAGTTATGTACAAATGTAATAGGTGATCGTAAACTTTTATATTGTAGTTTGGTTTCAAATGCGGGGTCTATAGGCACATATGTGACACACGTGTATGGTTACTAATTATCCATAAGATTACTAAAAACCACGCACGTGTTCCATACACATAAAATCAATAATATTTTGATGGAGACAAAAAAATTCATGAGAAAAAATAATTAAAAAACAAAAAGATAAAGTACATCCTTATAGATGAAAGGAAATAATAATGTATCAATATTTTTAATACTGATAGCGTATATTAATTGCAGGTTTTCAAATTAATTAAAGTTTTCAAATAATTAAGATTGAAGAAGACAATGACTAACTTTAATTATAGTCTGTTGGATCGTTTTATACTAATAAAAATAACTTTCCCCATGCACCTATAGTCACCGCGGTCCACGTGGATCTCCTCTCCAGCGATCTTTATTAGGCTCCGGTCGACATTTATTAGGCTCCCTGCAGCACCCGAATGGGCCTGGGCCTGACCTGGCCTGGCATAAAATAGGCCTCCTCTTTAGCGGCTAGGCCCACTACTGTGCTAGTCCACCCGAGCGATAAGCCCCTCTTCCCTTAAATCTTTGTAGCGGCTTTCCCCCACCTCCCTTCTTCCTTTGCTGCTAAATTTCTCTCCCACTCCTCCCACCCCCGCGCCCCCTCCCGCCATTTCAACCCAACCCAAACCCCCCTCCCCCCTCCCCCCTCGAAACCCTAACCCTAGCCGACGCCCGGCGGACCGACGATGCCGAAGGCCGGCGGTGGGGCGGCGGACGAGGAAGAGTTCCGCGCCGAGGTGGAGGATCGCCTCGTCAACGAGGAGTACAAGATCTGGAAGAAGAACACGCCCTTCCTCTACGACCTCGTCATCACGCACGCGCTCGAATGGCCCTCCCTCACCGTGCAGTGGCTCCCCGACCGCGCCGAGCCGCCCGGCAAGGACCACTCCGTCCAGAAGATGATCCTCGGGACGCACACCTCCGACAACGAGCCCAACTACCTCATGCTCGCGCAGGTCCAGCTACCCCTCGACGACGCCGAGGCCGACGCGCGCCACTACGACGACGACCACGCCGACATCGGGGGGTTCGGCGCCGCCTCCGGCAAGGTATTAGTTCCTTACCTTTGCTTCGCTTGCGTCTGCCCCCTTCCCCCCTCTTTCTCTGCGCCATCTCTCTCTCTCTCTCTCTCTCTCTCTCTCTCTCTCTCTCTCTCTCTCTCTCTCTCTCTCTCTCGTATGAAGTAATTGTCGATGTTGCTACGGCTATTCTATGCTGTGCTATGCCCTGGGGGATCATGGAATTTAGTTTCATCTTGATCTGCAAGCTCTTGGGGATTAGGGTTTCTGTGTTGATAGTTTGTTAATCGGGTGTATTTTGGGTGTCGATGTCCGCGGGTATCAATTTTATGAGGAAAGATGAGGGATTTGTGTTGATCTGGTCCGTGCTAGCCACCTTATGTTCGAAATGGATGCTTGCTACATTATCATCCTCAGTAGGTTGATCTGTTCGGTCGAATTGTGGACTGTTATACCAGGGGTGGTGGAGCTGTAGGGGTATTGTGAGCATGCTACTCGGCAGGATCCAGGGTTCCGAAGGGGTAGTTCAGATGGAGTAGATTATTTTGGTTGAATTTTGCATATCGGTGACCAGAGGTGAGATGGTCTGATCCATTTGATTGATAAAAAATCTTTTGGATGTGAGTGTGGAACTTGCACTACGGAGTATTTTTATGACAATTCATATACTTGAAGCATAACTGGAAAGGCAGCTTTATTAGGTACTTGCAGTTTGATTTTGTTCTGAGTGATTGAATGAGCTTAAGGGTCTCATGTCTGAAACTATATGGTACCTGATGGTCCAATGGTGAAAACGATGGTCCTAGAAGAGGCCTTGTGAGTTCTTTTAATTGGTTTAGCACCTTAACTTGGCATTTCAGTGATGGGAACTTCAGCTAAGGATCCTGCGGTTCCTCTTCTTGGGAACAGCAGGCGAAACAGCAATGTGGTATCCACATCTTTCTATCTTGTGGAAAGCTCAGCTTTAGGAAACTTTTGTCTGTGCTTATTACAGTTTTGCCGTTGTAGATAGCCGTGCTTAGTAGATGCGTGCAGAAGCCCTTGTTTCTGTTCCCTGTTTTGAAGCAAGATTTTTTGTTCCCAACATAATGAAAATGAAAATTTGCTGAAGTTTCTTGAGACTCTAGGACTAGCCCAGATTATCGTTATTTTATTTGCATTTTTTATTGTCAGATTATAGCAGTTGGATCTGATTGGATATTTTTTTCTATAATCTCAACCTCCAACAGGAGGCTGCGATGTTGTTTTATGGGTTTTCTTCTTTTCTCGTACATGTCTCATAAACATCTTTTTTTTGTTGTTGTTCCCAGTCAGTTCCTTGCATCAGGTAAACCCAAATAACATTAAATACGTAAAAGGAGCGTGATAATCTCATTAGAGATGCTTGCGCTGACCAATGAAATACATATACTTGCATCGTTAATTAACATAGAACAAAGAGGGGAATAATTTCTCAAACAACCCAAATAAACTGCCCAAAACCATAATCAACACAACAAATGAACCGCATGCACTCCTAAACCTTGATACCGATCATTGAACAATCTAATTTTCTACGTAGTCACATCACCCCTGATTAGAGATGCAGATGTGCTCATATCTCTAATAGACAAAACAAGTCCACCTTAAATAAATATAAGTTTTCAAAAGACTCAAATGCCAACAAGGGAATAACCTTGACA
This sequence comes from Phragmites australis, assembly GCF_958298935.1. Classification (NCBI taxonomy): domain Eukaryota; kingdom Viridiplantae; phylum Streptophyta; class Magnoliopsida; order Poales; family Poaceae; genus Phragmites; species Phragmites australis. Next base: position 36,619,389 of record NC_084923.1, on the reverse strand, counting down.
ACTCCAATTAGCGGCACTAGAAAAAATCTTCACTCATGTCACATAAACATCTGAATCATAGAGAACCCTAATCCCAAAGTACATCAACCGCAAACAAAAAACTCATTTAGCCCACAACCGCATCACAATAGAAACTACCAAAGTGGGTATCAACTTTGTTGGATCCTAGTACAGCTGAGTTGATGTTAGTCGCTGAATTCTTACTCTTGGTAGTAGCAGAATTCTTACTCTCATAGAGAGGATGACACTAGGAGTTGGGGCAAATTTTTCTGGTTTATTTCTCACTTCTCATACAATGCCATGCCAACCTGAGGGGTTGGGGATACATATTTATAGGCCCATGGCCAGCCAAGCATATGTCAAGATGCTAGTCTAAGATGCTAGTCTAAGATGCTAGTCTAAGATGCTGTCCTAGATGCTGTCCTCTAGTCTAAGATGCTGTCCTAGATGCTGTCCTCTAGTCTAAGATGCTGTCCTAGATGCTGTCCTAGTGTCCTAGATGCTATCCTAGTGTCCTAGATGCTGTCCTAAAGCATATGGGCAGCAAGACCACCATGTGGCAGCCCCACAAAGACCATGCAGCAGCACAAGGACTTATCCCATCATTCTCCCCCTAAGTCTTGTGCGTCGTCTTGTGGGAAGATTGAACCATCCCGGTCCTGGAGCAGAGCTCAAGAAACTTGAGCCTCCCAAGAGGCTTGGTGAGCAGGTCCGCAAGCTGATCCTTGGTGTTGATGTAGCTCGCCTTGATGCTCCATTCCTCCAAACAGCCTCGGATGAAGTGGTACCTCACCCGGATGTGCTTGCTCCGTTCATGGAAAACGGGATTCTTTGCCAGGGCTAGAGCGGACTTGCTGTCCACCCTGAGCTCCACCGCTCTAGTGTCTCTGCCGAGGAGATCACCAAGCAGTCGAGCGAGCCAGAGCGCCTGAGTCGAAGCGGTGGAGGCCGCTATGTACTCGGCCTCGCAGCTGGACAGGGCCACCACCTGCTGCTTGACCGACTGCCAGCTAACGAGGCACTTGCCGAGGAAGAAGAGGATCCCGCTCGTGCTCTTGCTGGTGTCGATGTCGCCGGCGTGGTCGCTGTCGCTGTACCCGACGAAGTGTGCCGCCCCAGGGCACCTAGGGTAGTAGAGGCCGTGGTCGAGAGTCCCCGCAACGTAGCGGATGATCCTCTTCACAGCCTGCTGGTGCTCCGTCGTCGGTCGCTGCATGAACCGACTAACGTAGCCGACGGAGAATGCCAAGTCCGGCCGTGTGTGGGCGAGGTAGCGAAGGCTCCCCACAAGACGCCGGTACTGCGTAGCGTCCACCTCCTCCGTCGTGCTGTCGCGGCTCAGCTTCAGCCTCTCCTCCATCGGAGTGAGAGCTGGGTTGCAGTCGGTGAGCCCAGCTAGCTCAACGACGCGCTTGGCGTAGGCGGTCTGTCGAAGCGTGATCCCGGAGTCATCCTGGTGCACCTCGATCCCCAGGTAGAAGGAGAGAGGCCCCAGGTCACTCATCTGGAAGGTGGCCTTCATCTCTTCCTTGAATGCCGCCACCTCCGCATCCTTGGTGCCGGTGATCACCAAGTCGTCGACGTAGACACCCACCAGCAGAGCAGTTCCTCCACTGCCCCGTCGGTAGATGGCCGCCTCGTGCGGGCTTTGCTCGAAGCCCATCCCCTTTAGCGTGGAATCCAACTTGGCATTCCACGCCCTCGGCGCCTGTCGCAAGCCATAGAGGGCCTTGCGCAGGCGGAGCACCTTGCCCTCCTTGCCGGGGATCGCAAATCCCGGCGGCTGGTGCACGTAGACCTCCTCCTTCAAGTCGCCGTTAAGGAACGCCGACTTGACGTCCATGTGATGAACACGCCAGCCCTCCTGGGCAGCTAGCGCAAGGAGGAGTCGCACGGACTCCATCCGTGCCACGGGAGCGAAGGCGTCGTCGAAGTCGACCCCCTCCTGTTGCCCGAAGCCTCGTGCCACCAAGCGAGCCTTGTGCTTGACGATGGCGCCGGCTTCATCCCTCTTCAGCTTGAACACCCACTTAAGGGTGATCGCACGGTGACCACGAGGGAGGTCAGCAAGCTCCCAGGTGCGGTTCTTCTCGACCGCATCCATCTCCAACTGCATCGCGGCGCGCCATGCCGCGTGTCTCTCGGCCTCTGCAAACGACCGAGGCTCGCCGTCGTCACACGCAAGGTGCAACTGCGCCTCCAGATCGTGAGGCACCAGTCCCGGCACCGGCTGGTCGCCGAGAAGGTTCTCCATCGTACGGTACCGCAACGGCTCGCCGTCGTGGTACGCGTCGATGCGCTCCTCGTCGTGAGAGAGCGGAGTAGCGAGCTCAACCGGGCTGTGCTCGACACGAGCTGGTGTTGGAGTAGACGTGCCCGGAGAGGTGCCTGTCGGTGCTGGAGTGCGTGGCGTTGCCGGCTGTGGTGGAGCTGGCGAAGAACTCATCGCAGCCGAGGTCCTGGCTGGAGAGCGTGGTGCTTTCGAAGTAGCAGGCGCCGGGGTCGGTGGAGGCTCGGGGACTGGGGTAGACACGCTCGTCGAAGAAGAGCTGCCTACTCCCCCAGCTTCCTCGAAGTGGACGTACTCGACAGTGAAGTCGTCGTACGTTGGAGCCGAGCCGTCGTCCACCGCCTTGTCCCACGCCCATCCTCGCCCTTCGTTGAACACAACGTCGCGCGCCGTGCGCACACGCTGTGTCTTCGGGTCGAGGATGCGGTAGGCCTTCGAGCCCTCCGCGTAGCCGATGAACACTCCCGGAGTGCTCCTGTCGTCGAGCTTGCTGATGTGGCCAAGCTCCTTGGCGAACGCGAGGCAGCCGAAGACCCGCAAGTGGGAGACCGCCGGCTTGCGCCCATGCCAAGCCTCGTACGGCGTCCTGCCGTTGAGCGCCTTGGTAGGCGAGCGGTTGAGGATATAGACGGCCGTCACCACCGCCTCTCCCCAGAAGACAGCCGGCATCCCCCTCTGCTTGAGGAGGGCCCGAGCCATCCCCACAACCGTCTGGTTGCGCCGCTCGACGACGCCGTTCTGCTGCGGGCTGTACGGCGCGGAGTAGTGGCGCTGAATGCCCTTGTCAGCGCAGTACGACGCAAATTCAGCCGCCGTGAATTCGCCGCCGTTGTCGGTGCGCAGCACGCGCAGCTTGCGGCCGCACTCCGCCTCCGCAGCAGCCTGCGCGCGCCTGATGGCGTCCGCAGCCTCTCCCTTGCTGCCGAGGACCATCACCCACATGTAGCGGGAGAGGTCGTCGACGAGCAGCAGGAAGTAGCGTCGTCCTCCCGGTGTGGCCGGTGTCACCGGACCACACAAGTCCCCGTGCACAAGCTCGAGCCTCTCCTTGGCTCGAAAGCTCGCCTGCTGGGGAAAGGGGAGTCGCCTCTGCTTCGTCAACACGCAGACGTCGCAGAGCTGCTCCACATGGTCGAGGCACGGCAGGCCTCGCACCATCTCTGCGGCACTGAGCCGCTTCAGGGCCTCGAAGTGAAGGTGCCCGAAGCGCTCGTGCCACTGCCACGCCTCGTCGTCCCGACGAGCGGCGAGACAGAGGGGTTGTGCCACCTGCACGTTAAGGACGTAGAGTCGATTTGTGCCTCTGGTTACCTTGGCAAGAAGGCGACGACGGCGATCCCAAATCCTCATGACTCCATCCTCAACCACTACGCGCGAACCGTTCTCATCCAGCTGTCCCAAGCTGATGATAGAGTTCCTCAACGCGGGAATGTAGTAGACTCCGGTGAGCAGCCTGTGCTCACCAGACACGGCGGTGAAGATGACGGAACCGACGCCCTTGATCTCCACGCCGGAGGCATCCCCAAATTTGACGGAGCCTCGGACGCTAGAGTCAAGCTCGGTGAAGAACTCCCGTCGACCGGTCATGTGATGGGTGGCGCCAGTGTCGAGGCACCACCCGTCAGTCTTGTCGCTGCCGGAGCCGTCACCGAGGAGGGCGTGGGCTTTTGGCTCGTCAAGGTGGAGGAGAGCCGCTGCGGCCGGTGCCGCTGGAGGTAGCTCTATGCTCGCATGAGCCATGAACAGAGCCGGCTCCTCCTCCTCCGCTTGTGCGACGTGGGCCTGGCCGCGTCGTGGCTGACGACAGTCCTTGGCCCAATGGCCAAGCCGGCCACAGTTGCGGCAGGTGTCGTCTCGTGCCGGCTTGTGCTTGCCGGCGGCGCCGCCCTGGGCGCCTCCGCGGGCATCACCCTCGGCACGTCCTCGCGCCCCGGCCTCGGCGTCTCTGCGCGCCTTGCGCGGCTTGCCACGCTTGCGGCCGCCTGTCGTGGAAGAAGGCTCCCCCTTCCTCCGGTCACCCTGGCAGGCATCCCACTGCTCCCGAGTGAGAAGGAGCTTCCCGCCAGTGGTGATGGGCCTTGAGAGAGACTGTGGCTCATCGCTGTCGACGACCTTGAGGCGACCTATCGCCTCCTCGATCGACATCGTGGAGAGATCCAGCAGAGACTCGATCGAGCGAGCCATCTGCTTGTACTTCTCGGGGACGCAGCGGAAGAGCTTCTCGACGGCTCTCTCCTCGCCGTAGGTGTCGTCGCCGAACTGCACCATCTTCTGCAACAGAGTGTTGAGACGGAGAGCAAAGTCATCAACGTCCTCACCTGGCTTGAAGGCCAGGTTCTCCCACTCCTTGCGAAGTGCCTGCAGTGTGGATTTGCGGGCGCGGTCGCTGCCGATGCGTGCCGCAGCGATGGCATCCCAAGCCTCCTTGGCAGTCCGCTTATTGGTAAGCGAGAACTGCATCTCAGACGGGACTGCAGCGATGAGGGCATCCAGCGCCCGTCGATCCTGGTCGTAGTCGACGTCGCCGTACCGGACTGCCTCCCACATGTGCCGCACCTGGAGCTTTACCCTCATCACCGCAGCCCACTCAACATAGTTGGTCTTAGTGAGGGTAGGCCACCCACCGCCGGGGCCGACGTCCCTGACAACAGCCTGGAAACCGTGGTGACCACGGTACCGATCCGGGGAGAGAGAGCCACGCCGCCTGTGAAGGCCGCGCTCTCCATCGACCCGTCCGCCACCGTTGCCGTGCGCGCCTCCTCCAGGAGCGCCGTCGGCGCGTCCGCGCCTGTCTGGGCTGCCGCCGCGCTCGTGGGTGTGCGCGGCTGCCCACTATGCCGCCCGCTCTCGCGCTGCCTCTGCCTCCGGCAGCTTGAGATCCGCGTCGGCGCTGTCGTCAGCAGAAATGGAGCTGCCGGTGCTGCCGCGCAGAGCCTCGACCTCCGCTGCCGCCGCACGCGCTGCATCCGCCGCCGCCGCTGCTTCTGCCTCCGCTCTGGCTGCTGCCAGCTCCGCCGCTGCTAGCCTCGACGCCCTTGCCGCCGCCGCAGCGGTCTCTTCCGCCGCTCGCTTGCGTTCCTCTGCCGCGGCAAGTTCGGCCTCCTGCCGACGCCGCGTGCTCGAGGCGACCGAGCGCTGAGACTGCCCTGCGGACATGACGCGCTACCGGGGGAGAGCTGCTGCGTGGGGAGAGTCTGTGCAGAGGGAGAGGAGTGAGCAGGAGCAACCGGGGCTGCTGCTGCTCTTAGCTGGGGCTGCTGCGAGGCTGAGGGGGGAGATGAGCAAGAGATGCTCAGGCTACAGGATAAACAGGCTCTGATACCAGTTGTTAGTCGCTGAATTCTTACTCTTGGTAGTAGCAGAATTCTTACTCTAATAGAGAGGATGACACTAGGAGTTGGGGCAAATTTTTCTGATTTATTTCTCACTTCTCATACAATGCCATGCCAACCTGAGGGGTTGGGGATACATATTTATAGGCCCATGGCCAGCCAAGCATATGCCAAGATGCTAGTCTAAGATGCTAGTCTAAGATGCTGTCCTAGATGCTGTCCTCTAGTCTAAGATGCTGTCCTAGATGCTGTCCTCTAGTCTAAGATGCTGTCCTAGATGCTGTCCTAGTGTCCTAGATGCTGTCCTAAAGCATATGGGCAGCAAGACCACCATGTGGCAGCCCCACAAAGACCATGCAGCAGCACAAGGACTTATCCCATCAGTTGAAGCATCTTTGGAGGGTACATGGACTTGAGCGATTATAAGGTAGTTGGGATAGTCATCAAAAGTTAAGTATGTGACACTCAGCACACATACTTTTGATGACTATCCCAATTACCTTATAATTGCCCAAGTTCATGCACTCTGCAAAGATGCCGTGGCTGACATGTGCTATGGATGCAACAAGGTTTATCCCCTTCTTTGGTGTTTACTAATATAATGTGGCTGTTGGCGAATGGAGTTTTTAGTTTGCGGTTGTCACACCCGGTTTTAAGACCAAACCAAATGCAGCTATATGTATGTTAGGATCAAGTTACATACATATAGTGATAGCATAAGTGCAATAACAGAACAATATCTCTCGTTACAACGTTAACTTTATTACATCAATGACCCTAAGGTTCTAAAAGAAAAACTCACTGTAGCGGAGGAGGTGAACTCTCCATTGAGTTGCTTCTGCAGGTCCCTGACTAACTCCTCTGCGTGAGCCAACCGCTGTAATAAGAGATATTATTCTATTATTGCACTTATGACGTCACTATATGTATGTAACTTGATCATGGCATACATATAGCTGCATTTGGTTTGATCTGAAAACCGGGTGTGACAGCGGTTTATTTACTAAGATTAGGTTTTGCTGTGCTTTGCGTGTTTATGTGACATTAGTGAGATTTCTTCTAATGTGGCTGATTGGTATTGTGATTGTTTCCTTGTTGGGATTTGAATCTTTGAGATGGTTCGTTTATTTGAGATGGACTTGTTTTTTGTTAAATTAGAGATATGAGCACCTCTGGATATCTAATAAGTTTTTTTTACTGGTCAGGGATTATATTGTTTGATTACTGGTATTTTAAGGTTTAGGAAGGTATGTGGTTCTTTCCGCATGTCGCTGTGGTTTTTGGGTAGTTTATTTGGATACTGGTTTTAGAGGAAATGGCTTGTCTTGAGGCCCTATTCCCTTTTTTGTTCTTTAAAATGGAGTTTCTATTTTTGTTGGTGTTGTGGATACCAGTTCTATTTAATTCTGCATGTCATTGGTCAGCACAGGCATATATGATAATATAATCTCTTTTTATGTATTTATTATTATTTGGATGAATCTGTGAACTGGTAGTTTGGTTGGTTATGTGGGTTTGGTATTGATTTGATGCTTTACAGGAAAGGCTGCTCCATTAGATTGTAATTGAATTTTCCTGTGTCTCATATCTAAAACCAGCTTTCTTTGCATGAAGTAGGAAGAGGATGACACAGGTTTTCTTCATGTTGTGTTGCGCCACCTGTTACGATATTTTTGGCTTCTACATAATATGGAGTTTTTTTTAAATAAATAAAATCTGTATGCAGTTCCAATTCAATAGCTGATTTCTTAGAATTCGGTTGAATTTGTGCTACGGAATAAGTTGTGTCTTGGAGAGTACCACGAGTGTTTCAGTTGGATATATGGTTAATTTGATGATGATGGTGTTTCTAGTTGTGCAGATGGCTTGGTGGGAAAAGTTGCACGAACACCTTTACACTTGAGTGATATGTGTTTCCCATTGGTTTGGATTGTCCTTTTCATGAAGGAATACCCTATTCTGAAATATTTGGTTACTTCCTTGCATTGGTCGTGTGCCGTTTTGAAAAGCTCCTGTGATTTTTGGTTGGTTCTTAGCACACGATTTTCCATAGATTGGTACTGCAAGTGGTTTTATAGCTCTTGCTACATTAAGGAACAACCAATCTATGTATTCACACGTTTCATCATTCTATTGTATGGTCATGTTGACTTTTCTTATATTTCATGAATATCTTGATTATGTTGCCATACCAATCTAATGGTTAACCTACAAGCTATTTCATTTTTTAGTCCGTTCTTTGAATATTTATTTCCATTTTGTTAGATCCTTAGCTTCTTTGGTCCATGTTGTTAATCTTTTGCCATGGAAATAACTCTTAACCAGTTTATGCAATCAAAATTTGCCAGTTAATTTTTTTTCTGCATTCAGCATCTGTTCTTGTGATTCCATATTACTTTGCTTGCTAGTAAGAATGCATGGGAACTGCATGTCATTACCAAAAAGACAATAACTGATTAATATTCAACTACTCTGTATCTTACCAAAAGTAATACTGCTATCGTTATTGCACTCTTGCACTCGAGTAACATGTGTCATGATATAGGTGGAAGTTGGAACAGACAGTTCTTTGGTTTGATTCATGTGTGCCTTAAAATGATGGCTTTTTGATCAATACATCAGTCCTCATCATCGTATCTGCATCATAGGAATTTTGTAAGTTGCAGAGGTTGGGGGTACAGATCCATCATTCAATGCTGGTCTACGAAAATGTTACATTCGTGGCTTTTCTGTAATTCTATTGTTAGAACTAACATATACACCTGGGGCATATTTACTTCCATATTTTTGTTGTGATATGTTGAAGTCTTCAACGTGTATGGATGATATACAATGTATTCTCTTGTCCTTATTTATCTTGTGTTTTCTGTTTGCAAATTCAATGGTTAAAGCCTGTGTTCTCTTCCTTTTGTAGGTGCAAATAGTTCAACAGATAAATCATGATGGCGAGGTTAATCGAGCTCGCTATATGCCCCAAAATTCATTTATAATTGCTACCAAGACTGTTAGTGCAGAAGTATATGTTTTCGACTATAGCAAGCACCCATCAAAGCCTCCACTAGATGGTGCGTGCAATCCTGATTTACGGCTGAAGGGACATAACTCTGAAGGATATGGCTTATCCTGGAGTATTTTCAAAGAGGGACATCTGTTGAGTGGATCTGATGATGCTCAAATTTGCTTGTGGGACATTAAAACCAACAGTAAAAACAAAAGTCTTGATGCTCTTCAGATTTTTAAGGTATAGCTCATGTGCCTGAATCCATTTGAGTGTGTTAATATTTGGAGCTTTGTGTTGAGCACTGTTCATGACATTCTTCATTCTGTAATATTCCAATTCTTATCTGAAATTTCCGTATCATCAGTATGCAGATACTTGGTCAGCTTACTTAAGAGTAAAGTCAAATCATAGACATCTGATGGAGCTAAGACAGATTACCCTGTTTGCTGATTTGATTTTATGTAGTGATTAACACAATTATGGTATAACGTGTTCTTGCTATACAGCTGATTGGAAATCTAAATGTTCATTGTTTTGACAACTACAAATAAAAAATTTGTCTGTATCTCACTGAAACCTAGAGCCTCTATTTTGTAATCTAGGAATGTCAATTTCTCATCTGTTTGGTTATCTAATCCACAACCAGTTAAGCTGTACCAATACTATGTGTTTTTTGCAATGATACTTCAATTTATTCTGTGGCTAGCATCATGATGGTGTCGTTGAAGATGTCGCTTGGCATTTGAGGCATGAATACTTGTTTGGCTCAGTTGGGGATGATCGTCATCTTCTGATTTGGGATTTGCGGTCTCCCGCACCTACTAAGCCTGTACAGTCCGTAGTGGCACACCAGGGTGAGGTGAGTATCCTTTTGAGTTTTGAATCTCCATTTCTTGTGTGTTTTGAATCTTCATTTTCTTGTATGGAAAAATATTAGTATTATTAAATAGAGAATGTATTTTTGTTTCCTGGTTACAAATCTTGAAGTTTTATTTATTTATTCTTACATGTCAAGTGAGCATCACGTGATCCTTAAATAAAGAAATCAGATTACTGTATGCAATGGTACTGTCTTTAAAAGGATTGGCTGCAAACAAAATTATCTAAGAGCATCCTTTATCAAGATGGTCTCTTTTTTATTTTCGTTTTGGCATGAAATATGGACGCAGTGTCCAAAAAAGGCAAGCCTTTATGGAGATTTTGTTGTATTACTTTTCCATATTAGTTCCTATTATTCCCTATCTTCCCTATTCATTCTAGTCTTCCATGCTTTGTATTTGAAGGATGTTTCATTGAGCATCAGAGCATGCATTCTATCCTTTTGTTCTATTGCCCCTTTCATCTTGAGAGGACACCCACCCGGGGTCGAACCCGGGTGCTCTCACGTAAATAGTGGGTGCATCCCTGAGAACTGGTTTCGACGAGTTTTCTGGTCAGCCAGGGTTCGGTGCTCCCCTCCTTTAATGCGAAGCCAGTGGGATGTTTTCTCCATGTGGTCGAGTTGTTTCCTCTTATTATGTTTTTTTTAAAAAAAATAAGACACATGCTTCAACATCTTCATTGTGGGGTTTTTGGATTATTGAGCACTAAAATAATGTGAGGTTTCCATGTCTTTATAACTTCTAATCAGCAATGTTTGGGAATCATATACTTCTGTTACACTTACATGTACTTTGTGGCTCTAAGTCAAGGTGTAGGAAACCGTTTAGGTATTTGTTCTAAGTTTAGGGTTGTGATATCAGATCCCACCATGTGAACCTTACTCTAAGCACATGATTCCTGAAAGAAGAGTGCCGAGATTCTTGTGTTGATGCTTCTTTATTTATAGGTGAACTGCCTGGCTTTCAATCCCTTCAACGAATGGGTTGTCGCAACTGGTTCTACTGATAAAACTGTCAAATTATTTGATCTTAGGAAGATTGATACTTCCCTGCACACCTTCGACTGTCACAAGTATGTTTCCACTGTCACTGTTCTGTTCAAAGCTGCTACCTGTTTAGCTGACAATAATTTTCCGAAATATAGCATGTTTCATTTACTACAAATTTTTATCATGTTATATTATTATTACTGTTCTTAAGCCTTTTCAACATATTGTGTAATCAGAGAGGAAGTATTCCAAGTTGGATGGAGCCCAAAGAATGAGACTATACTTGCTTCTTGTTGCCTGGGCAGAAGACTAATGGTCTGGGACCTAAGCAGGTAAGCAGTCGTGCAGCATTCTAAGGAACCCTCCAGTATTATTATTGTTTGTTTCCTTTCCATTGGTGTGCAGTTTATTCTTTCGGAGATCAGATAGTTCTGATATTTCTTGATTTTCTTCTATACTGGCGAGCATCGATTGCATTTGATGGCCAAAGTGATGCTGTTTGTAACGTAATATACATCTTGTGATTTTTCTGTGGTGCCCTTTTGCTCACTATGTTACGAACTGTGCAAGTATAATTGGTACAGAATGGTTCAGACCATGCCATTGACTGATCTCTAATAACCACTTTGTTATCTCACAGAATTGATCAAGAACAAACACCAGAGGATGCGGAAGACGGCCCTCCGGAGCTCATGTTCATTCACGGGGGCCATACAAGCAAGATCTCTGATTTCTCCTGGAACCCATGCGAGGATTGGGTGATTGCTAGCGTAGCTGAAGACAACATCCTTCAGATATGGCAGATGGCAGAGAACATCTACCATGACGAAGATGATCTGCCGATAAGTGATGAGCCGGCAAAGGCTTCTTGAAGCCCGACAATACAGATAGAATCTTGACTCTGTCGACTGTAGGTGCTTCTCTTGATCGGCACCCCTTGTTGGGTTGGCCAAGAAGAGTCTTTAACTGTGTTACTATAGGTGCTTCCATGATCGGAACCACTGGCCGGGTTGGCCGTTTCTTCCACAGTTTGTATGTTAGCCGAACCTGCTGTGTTATACATTCCAATTGATTCGATCTGTTGTAGCAGTTGGGTCTGTGGTGTTGTAGTCGTCTATCTAAATCGTGCCTATTGATCTTTGATTTGCTGGGGCCTGGGAATCTAGACGTCTAGTAGGGTTTTTTTTAAGCCTCACTGGATATAAGCTGTAGTATCTAAACATATATTCAGAAGCACACAATGCTCTATTCACGCACATTCAAATACATATCTGGGCACATGTTAGACTTACAATCTATATATATAGAAATCTACTGAAGAATATCTAGGAAACCCCCCTGGTGAGACATCTAGATCTGATCCTAGGGATCGAACCTAGGTGGGTGATGTGCACAACTGCAATGCTACCACCGTGCTTGTAGCGCGTGCTGACGTCTAGTAGGGTTTTTGTGGGCATGACATATCTTGACAAGCTGAGGTTGAAAAGAGTGAAGTGTAGTAGTCCAAGTGTTCCCTCGTATGAGAGAATTCAAACGCACCCACCGAAGTAAGTAGAGAAAGTAAAGAACGGCAATGCAATGCTTGTTTTTAGAAAACAGGTTGTGTGGGTTATGCATCGAATAGTTGATATATGCTTAATTAAAGGCTGATGGAGAAAACTTAAGAGAGAAGCCATTGTAGAGGTTTTTTCTTTTGTTGTTACCGAGAAATGGCATTTATCATAACATTTTTCATATGAGAAGGCGTCATGTGTTCTGGGAGACCGGGAAGCGTGCTCTGGTTACAGTCTACCCTTTGAGGTGACTTAGGATTTGAGGATTCACTAGTTCTTGGGGAGATATGCAGATGCTATGCGAGAACAGCGTAAAACTTTGATGGTTAATGCATCACTCGGTCTAACTATAAAAGTTGTACGGTTTGAGGAATATAGCGGATTGGTCCATCGTTATCTCATCCTTCACAAGAATATCTAATTATCTATTTTAAGGAATGAAATGAGATAGGCGGCCCTCATGAGCACATATCTATTTTGCAGTGGAGTAGGTTGTTTAATCACCATGTCATCATCCTTCATAGGCATATCACAGAAACGAGGAGAGTTGTTTTTCAAAACCATGAGATGGTCTTATGATGGACTAGCTGAGTCGTGTTTGGCCTGGGTGCTTTAATCCATTGTTGCCGGCGTCTTGCTGTTACTCCAATGTACTGAGTTGGGTATTTTAGTTTTGAGTGAACGCTTAACATAAAAACTATTGTTGGTGCTCGTTTTGAGGAATGGGGCAATGGTGGATTATATTGAGCTAAACAGTACACCAATACAAGTATATAACAGTTCGATTGAGAAACGTAGAGAGAGAGAGAGACAGAGAGAACCGGGACTAGGGGACGTCTTGAGCATACTATCCCTAGTTTCTCAAGCAATAAGCCTTGTTAGGCAAAGTAAACAATGAGTGAGGCAGCCCGGCGGCAGGATATGTAGGCTGGGACAACGATCAAATGATCAGTATCCCCATGTTCTTTGCTCTGCAGCGTTGTTGTGCTCTACAGAGCATTGCTGCCACTGCTCCGTGCCTGAATGCATGCATTCACGATCGAGTTCGGAGATCTACTGGTTCGGAGAATAAAAGGCACAGCTTCTTTTTTGTTTTCTTAAGATGCTTTCGTTGACGAATTGCATGCGTGTTCCATCTACGACTTGCCTGCAATTTGCATTGACAACCTTGGACACTCATGTGGACTCATACTATGGGTCTGTTTGATAAAAAAAATTCTGATTCAAGTTTTTTGAGAGAAGTGATTATCTGGAGAAAGTGATTTTATAATTTAATGTGAATTTTCAGTGATTCTCTAAGATAAATACTATAGATAAAATGATTCTGTTGGACAAGTGAATCATGAGAAGTAGTTTTTTTTTCAACTCCTAGCATATAGTTCATTTTTTAGAATCATTTTCACATAATCACTCTGAAAATTAAAAATTGCAAACTTTCGTTTGACAGAGTTTTCACTAATTACACTCTAACAACCGCTCTAAGAGCTTTGTCAAAGAAGCTCCAACAGTAAGCCACAATAATTTCATTCAAACGGGCATCCAGATTCCTTCTGCAGTTCTGCCGGCTGCTAGTGTGACATGCCTAACAACCATAGGTTACATAGGTCAGTTGTGTGGACTTTGTACTAACGATTTTCTGATATTCGAGTCTGCTAGTGTGACACTTGTCCTCCTCCAAAAAAATAAAAAAAATCAACCGGGCACATCATTTATGCCAATATTTTTCTGTCCAACTGATCGACTCGAACGATTGGCATATTATGAACGTACGTGCACTCCAGCGCTAACTGATTCTGAGGGAACGACAAATGCATGCATGGGTGTGTGTTGTGCGTGTGTCCGTCCAACCTCGAGAAAAGAGCTGAAATAGAGGTCGTCACAATTGAAAATCTTACTGTTTATAGCTTTCCCGGTATGAACATACAGTCATGTGAGTTGCAGACTTACAGCGATGAGCTATAAAGGATAGACACAAAAACAAATCATAGTATCCACAAAATAACACATGTAACACGTAGTTAACGACAGACTTGAGGCAGACATAAAGCCATAAAAGATTAAACATCATGGATAGGATGAGCAAAAATATATGTGCCGCAGAAAGATAGTTTGTTAGGCATGAGTTTAAGCTGACTACTTTTATGATTTCCTTTTGTTTTCTCCGGTTTTCATGTGGGTTTAAGACTTTAGAGAATCGCTTAGCTTTTTATATAGTAGATAGAACAAATATTAAGTGCAGTGGATGATAAAGCCAGTTGGAATGGAGCTAGCTGGCTTTAATTAGGTAGTGTTTGGTTATTGAAATAAGTTAAGTGAAATAGAATTGCGCTAAATATATAGGATTATCTTAGATGAAATAATATAAGTTGGCTATTTAAATAAATGTATGAGATGAGGCCGTACCTCATATAGTCTAATTTCAACCCGATTTGTTTGTAAGGAGGCCGTACCTCCTCTACTTTGCTTGAGCCCTTGAATATTCCTTTTTTTTTCCCAGATGATACATCTCCTGTTAACTACATGATCTCAGATTTTCCCCTAGAGTTACATTTAACACCACTAGAGATCGCACCGACTCCTGGCAGATTCCGCCTCTTCGCTGGGAAGTGAAGAGCTGAGAAATCCACACGAGCACATCTGTACATGAGAATCTACCGACACTTCTCTCACTGCGAGCAAGTACTATCACTCAGTAGCAGTAGTAGTAGCAGTAGTAGTTGTACTGGGGTGCTTGTTTCCTCATGTCCGGAAACCACGTGAAGAGTGCGCGCCAGATCCAGCGCCGACGGCCTCCTCGCGGGGACGGGGACAGCACGGCGACGACGTGCAATCAATCAACCCAACGCAAGGCAACGACGTACGACGCCATTAACTGCAGCGCTGTACGAACAACGCCCTGCACAGATGCAGCCTGCAAATGCCAGCGCACGCTCTGAGAGTAGGGATGAAAAGGAAAACGGTAAATCCTGTTTTCCTGGATCTCGTTTTTGAAGTCTTCTGTATGAAATAGCTGAAAACGAAATTACGAGGAAATAGAAATGAAAATGATAAACGATAATGGAAACAATTTTGGGTTCTTCCGATTGTTTTCAACCTTTTTCTTTTTAGGTAAAAATTACTATCGGTAACTACCGTTTCTCTCCGGCTCTCAAATGTCAGTTATAAGTGTCAACATATAATGGTCCATCGGTTAGCCTGTTCCTTAAACTCATGATGGAGACAGAACTCTCGTCTCTTAGTGACTTGAAGGACATATTATTTATTTTATGCGTAACCTATAAGGTTATGAATGTTGACTGCTTTGTTAGTATCTGTGATGATGCATTTAGTACCTTGTTAAGCTATAAGTATTTTTTTAACCATGCTAGTACTGTATTTGCCATAGAAAGTTTATCTGATACTATATTTCCCAAAAGATTATATTACCACAACTGTGTTCTAGTTGATATGCTACTTTTGTAACATAACTTGTATCCATCTTGGGAGTTGGGACTTGTTTAGGTGGGTGTGCTAAAAAACAGCATTTACCTGTTTTTTTGTTAAGCACTTAATTTGAACATTATATTCCTATTTATGGTTCTATCGCTCAGATGCTTTTAGATTTGAATTATCGATTCTCGATCAATACTATCAGTGTAATAGATAAGGAGGTGCCCTACCCGGCAGGTCTCTTGCCCTAAGGCTTGACGAGAAGTAGCGTGGTCGTCCTCGGCTAGTTCGAAGCGAGGCTGGTCGTCCCTCTGCCGACCAACACTGCTCGTAGAGCCTCCACTCGTGGTCGATAGCTGACTCTAATCAGCAGGTTTGTCTTTCCTCATCCCACAAGAGAGACCTAGCGGGATAGCGCCATATGGCGGATGGTTGGCCTGGCCTCGGGATTCGGGGACCCCTGGTTCCTGATACACCGACACCCACCGAACCGTTATTTCCTTAGCACTCATCCTTCTCCAGGACGGTCCTCGACCGGGCACGCCTCAACGCCACGCTGCTTCACCTGGCCACCGTCGATCCCTCTGAGGCGTCACTGCGACGAGACATGGACAACCTCCTAGAGGATCGCCTCCCAGCCTTTTCAGCCCGCACCTGCACATGGCGTCATGACAGGCTCATCCACTCGCTCCACCTCTGCCACCACCATTTCCCGCTCCACCGCTGTGGCCACCACCCGAACGGTGACCACGACCCCCTGCTGCACCCACTCCCACGTTAGGAGCAGCTCCACATTGACCCCTCCCTCCATCATGCGCTCTGCTCATGGCACCGTTTCCACCGCTATGACTCGGCCATCCACTGCAACCTTCCATCGATCTCTCTCCCTGGCGGTCCTATCTTCATAGTGCCGGTTGGGCCCTGCTAGAGACGTGCTGATATTCTTGGATGACATGCGCTGGTGGGGCATCTCGCCGATCCGGTCAGACCATCACGCAATCCTCAACGCGCTCCTGCAGGAGAAGACGACGGAAGCCTACACCATCGTCATGAAGCAGATGGGCTCGGACGAGGTCTCCTCGGGGCTCCCATAGTTCGAGCAAATACTGCGGGCCTTCAGCGGTAGCAGGGAGTTTGACACCGTTGAGGAGGTGTTCGACAAAATGCTCCTCTGGGGGCTTGTGTGGACGTGTGTGTCTACAACGTGTACATTGGCGTGCTGTGCAACAAGGGTGACCTTGTCGGCGCACGCTGGATGGTGGTGTGCAGAGATGGCCAAATGGGTCATGGGCCCGTCTAGGCATGGCTTGGATACGACACGGCTCGATAGGCTCGGTAAGGTTAACGGGCTGTGCCATGCTGGCTCGCTTGTTGGAGGCACAGCCCATGGCACGGTCCCTCATCCATCGTGTCAGGTCAGGTCGGGTCGGCTCAAGCACTACTGCGATACGGCTGGCATGGCGGCCCCAAAGGCACGTTGAGGTGGGGGCGGCACGACGATGGGGCACCATAGTGGCGAGGCGGCATGTGGGTAGGGCGGGGCGGGGCGTGACGGCGAGGCAGGGTGGCACGATGGTGGGGCAGCGAGGCTGAGGGTGGGGCGGTTGGATGGGGCGGCATGGCTGCAGGGCGGGCGACCGGGTGGGGAGGAGAGGAGGCTGGGGCGGGGCAGCACGACCGCAGAGCAAGGTGAGGCGGACGTGCGGCAGGGCAGGGAGCCGGGGGCAGGGCCGCACGGTGACAGGGCGGGGCAGGGTGGCACGGCAGGGTGGTGGGGCGGGGCAGTCGGGTGACGGGGCGAGGAGGCTGGGGGCGAGGCATCACAACGGTTGGGCGGGGCGGGGCTGGGTAGGCTGTGCCCGTGTCAACCCATCGTGCCGAGGTGTCGACCTAGGCAAGGCCCGACTAACCGTGCTGTGCCATCCCGGCCTAGTAGGCACGACTTAATTGGCCATCTTTAGTAGACTGCATGGAGCGTGTCGGCTGCTCGCTGGACATCAGGATGTTCGACGTCATGGCCGCCAGGTGCGTGGCTGTCAGGGACATGGACGCGGCGAGGGAGGTGGCGTAGGAGGTAGTAAGGCGGGGTTTGCAGTGGGATTCACCAGCGTTGTCGGAGCTGGTGGGGCAGACATTCGATACGCTAATAGGCTGCGTCATCGCGCTGCTCACCTTCTTCGTGGGTGCCAACTGGCACAGTGAAGCGAGGAGCCTCATGGGCACCAACTTCGACATCGACATGTGCGTAGGGAGCCTATGGTGTTCACGTGGAACAAGCTCGACAGCAAGAAGGATGCGTTGCTCATGCCGGCCGTCATGTCTAGGATCATCTATGACGACGGGATCTGAACGTTCCCGTCGTTGTTGCTCACACTGGCCATGGTCAAGCCACCCATCTGCATGAAGTTCACCCCCGGAAGCTAGAGAGAGTAGGGACCATTGACATTCATGCGCAATGCCAATGCGTATAGAAAGGGAGGCCGTTTCAGATTTCAAGGAAGAACTTGAGCGTTTTGGAGAAATTCCAAATGTTCAAAAATTCAAATTTGTATGAATAATATATTTTTGCTATTTAATTATATATTTTTGTATTTTACAAATATGCTACAAGTTCAATTGAATTAGAAATGTATCACAAAATAATAAACATGGCACACGAAATAGTTAAAGGTATTACAGACTTTTGCTATGCACAAACAGTAATTCAATCCAACCAGAATCAAGCAAACAAACAACAATCAGCTTTTAGATACTCAGTTTTCTACATTAAAAACGGCTTTTCAGAATACAGAGTTAAAACAAACATGACCTAACCAGTGCTTTGTACGTTAATCCATTGCTGCTATGGCCGAGGGGCTTTCAAATCGTGTCCTTCCTAGAGAAAGGGAGCTCCCTATCAAGGGCATTTGTGTTTCTTTGGCTAGAGTTGAACGACGACAGAAAAAGACCTGCTCGTGGGCGGACTAGAGGAGTCATGCTCGGTGAATTCTTGTGAACGAAATCCCATTTCCAAACTTGCGCCCCACACGTCAGTGGCTCATTGTCGGAGAACAAAGAACGCGGCTTGCCAGTGACATGCATGTACACGAAAGATCCTTGTCACGTCACGGCCTAGCTAACTCAACTACCGGCGAGAATCCCACGACGCCGGCGACGGCATCGTCGACGCGGTCCTGGCCGTCGCGGTGCCCGACGACGCGGTGGTCGCCGATGACAGCCGCGGCGTGGCGACCTGCTTGATGGCCACGTTCGGGAGCGGGCTGCGTCGCCGCCGCTCCTGCTCCTTCACCAGCTCCGCGGCGAGAGCGTCCACCTTCTCGGCGTTCGTCCGCTCCGACAGCATCCGCCCGCGGAAGAGCACTGACTCCACGTTCCGCTGTGCCAGCATCGCTCCAGCGGCCGCGGCCGCCGTCTCTGCGTGGAGGGGCGTCGGTACCTTGCCAGCCTGGATGCGCACGTAGTTGCTTCCGGCCGTGTGCCCGAACGCCATGGCCACTGCTTCATCCACCATGTCGGCGACGCCCTCCGCGGTGACGCGCGCCAGCTCCCGCGGCGACGGAGAACGTGTCGGCATTGGCGTGTTCGACCCGCCGGAGATGGTGGCGGCGGCGCTGGTGCCGATGGAGAGTACGAGGATGTCTTCGACGCCGGTGGCGAGAGGGAACTCCTGCTTGTTGTGCAGCACGTGCGTGATGGCTGCGGCAGCAGGGTTGCCCATGACCGCCACACCCCCGGACGCTGCGGCGATGGCCGTGAGACCGTCGACGGACCTCACGGCCGCGGGCGTGCCGCCCGCGGCGCAGGTGGCGGCGCAGACGTCGCGGAGGCGGAAGTCGAAGCTGTCGCTCTCGACGGCGTCGGCGCGCGAGAACATGAAGGGCGCGGCCGTGGCGAGGTCGTAGCACGGCACGAGCAGCGGCGCCACGGTGTCCTTCAGCGTCGCGTCGCCGAACACACGCCGGAGCGACTGTTCCCCGCTCTGCGCGCCGCGGAACAGCTTTGCCCACCGCCCGCGCCGGCCGCTCCAGTCCTTCCTCCCGACTCTCCCGGCCACGAACGCGAGCGCCTCCTGGGCCGTGTACCGCGGCCGCCCGTCGGGTCCTCTCAGGAACAGCATCGCCGCCAGCACACCGCCGGAACCGGCGCCCGCCGCGACGTCGAAGAAGTCGGCCACGCGAGCGTCAGGGTCCCCGGCTTGCTCGCGCAGCCCGGACTCGAGCCGGGCGAGCGCCGCGGCGGCCAGGAGCGCGTCCTCGGCGCCCGCGCCGCAGCCGTCGATGGCCAGCACTCGCACGCGTCCACCGTGAAGAAACGCTCTTGCCGGCGTCCCGGGACAGGACAGGCACCCGGCGCCGGCGCCGAAGAGGAACTTGCTCTCCAGCAGGGAGAAGATCTCGTAGCTGAGCTTGTCCACGCCCATGGCTATCGTCTGTGGCGAGGGCATTACCGCGTACGCTTCCATCGATCTCGGACGCAAGCAACAAGACCAGAACTAGAGTAGCGAGGTAGCTGGCGGATTAATTGGAGCTCGAGATAGCCCGTGATGTGAGAGCGTGAGACTGCAATGGTCGACGTGTCCTAGTCCACTCCAACCCGAGCCTTTATAGAGGCGGGCGCAGGCTAGCTCTCTCCCGTGAGGCTAGCTGCGCCCGACAGCTAGCGTACGGACGCCTCCTGGTTATCTGACTCGAGATCGACGGATCTGACGGCGCCACCCGAAGGCGGAAGGAAGCGTCCTCTCCTCCCTGGTCGATGAATCGCCGCGGCAGGCGCGCACCCGACGCCGCAGCTTCCTGCGCGAGCCGCGGAGCCCACACGTGGGTCGCGTGGCCCCCGACGCACCGCTGTCGCGCGGGCCTCGCCCGCACCTGTCGGTGACGGGGATCACCAATCAGAATTTTTTTTACGTATATATATTTTTAATGCAAGATTACACGTTTATTTTGAAAATTAGTAGGATACCACAATCTGTTCATCGGATAAGATCAACGAGCGAGTTCTTTATTGGTATGACATCCGTGGATCCATAAAAAATCCCGCCTGAATAATGGATAAGATTTTTTGGTGTACAGCGCCTCCATTTACTTCGAATTCAACCGAAAGAGGGAGCAAAGGAGAGTGAGGAAAGGAAAGCGGAGAAGAGAAGAAAATTTATAGCGAAACTTTGTAAAATAAAGATGTATGTTTGTTTTCTTTATTTTTTACAAATCTGGTAGGATAGCTATCAGTGTTAGATTTTGATATAGATTAGAGGTTAAATTTAAGAATTTTTTACAAATCTGGTAGTATAGTCACTAGACGTAGATTAGAATGTAAATCTAGGTTTAGAATAAGAGTTAGACATAGTTTAGCAACTAGATACACATATTTTAACAATTAGATATAGTATTTAGACATAGGTTAGGTATTAGATATATAATTTAGATATAGTGTAGGTAAAACTGAGGTAGTAGATGTAAAATTTAGAGGTGTTTGATGTAGTGACCCGGAATATTTTGTTGCAGAATAGATTACATGTTAGATCATGTATGTAATGGATTTTGAATTATTGTAGATATTGTTTTACATTTTTTTATGTTCTATCGTAATAATGTTAGGTTTTTGTTGATGGTTGTTAGATATGTCTGACCAATGGCAGTTTATGATTTTTGACGAGGATAGTGAAATATTATATGATTCGGAAGGGGTAGTACTATCCGTATTTCAGTCAATGGATAAAGGTATATCTACACTTATGCACAAAAGTGTCAGACACTTGTATGCCTGGTTAATGCGGGGTTTCAAAATAGACTCTGAGGTTCAAGAGATGATCATGAGCATTGTGGGCAACCATCTGAGTGATGGTGTGTACTAGGAGATATACCCGCTCAGGGAAGATAAAAGTGTGGAAGATGTACCTGCAAAATGTTGTGCACAGAGGTTTGCCTCCTATGTTGCTTGAGCAATAGAAGAATAAGGAGGTAGTTGGAGAGATACAAGGTGGGGGTACACGGAGGAGGAGGGTGATGAGAAAGAGTATAATGAGGATGTCAATCCAAATGGTGCATATTAATCGGATTATCCGACTGAACCGATGTGAGGAACCGTTTAGATAATATTTCAATTAGTCATTAAGTCAATCATTTGTGTAATCACTCTGGTAGTCCCAACGTGTGTTTTTTCAGTATCGAAACACACGCCTTTACAACAAGCGTATCATCACAAGATATAATAAAGAGCAAGTAATTAAAAATAAGTCGCAAGTCTTTAAGCAAATTAAACTTTACAATAAAATACATGATCCAAACCCCGATAGAGTATCTATGCAGCGAAAAATGCATAACTATAAAAGGTGGGTAGCGCCATTTTTCCTAAGGCGCCACCCCAAAATATCCACACACAAGTAGTAGGCATTACTCCTGCCTGTCGCTAACATCGGCGAGCGTAAAGTAGCCAAAAACTAATTCTTCCTCACCTAAAAAGCAAACAATGTACATGAGTACAAAGGTACTCGTAAGATTTAATTCATAGTGGACACTTATAAATAGCTCGACTCCAAAGAGAATGCAATTTAGATAATTAGTAAGAACTCGGCCTCAAGGTTAAGTAAGTTCTTAAGCAAATGTAATTTCGACTCAAGTGTAAACATCTACATCTAACCATGAGCAACCTTCTATCATGAGATCATTAACATAAATGTATCTGTAATACGAATCAAACCACCCATCATCAACATCACTATCCATCTCCCATCATATCATTATGATCACAAACGAAAACTCTACGACTGCTGCAAATAGACAAAAACATGCTCATAACCAAGAGCGTAACAATTCGAATTGTTTTATATACCCTACATGAGAGTACCTTTTTACCCACACAACTTGAGAACCATTCGGCTCGCATGACCACATATGTCCACGCAAGGGGTACTCATGTCAATATTTCCCAAATAATTCCCAACTGTTTGGACATGCGCCTCGGCATACGGGGCTCATCTAGAACTACTTCTGGAGAAAACTAAATACTCCTTCCAAGCCTATTATGTCGATAACAGCCGAGACTAGCACACCAAAAGATCACAACTACATAAGGTATTCGGCTCACCCGTCCTATATACAGATACGTGGTAAGTATGGACAATTGCTAGAGCCAACTGCAACAACAGACGGTGCTTAATCGGTTCAAACATGCCTATAGCCTCCGAGACTCCCTTCTTAAGTCATCCCTATTGCCTTCCCGAACCTCACCTCATCCTCACGATCTCATACTTTCCATCATCCTCTATCATTATTATCTTTGTGAAATATAGTAAGCCCTAAGCTTGTGAACGATGGTCGAACCACCGCTCGACTTCTACTGACAACCTAAGCCATGCTAAGCATAACACATTCATTTTAAGTTAGATTATTACTTGACATGAACCATCTAGGTTACCAAGGATCAAACGATAAACAGTATCAAGGAATGGCAATATAATAAATAGGATCTACCTATATCGACCCAACACTTGACTCATTAACATGCAATATACGTAAAGCATAACTTATCAATTGACATGATAGATGATCCAAAGTAATGGGATGAAAATTCTTAGATGTTTGCCTTGTTGATTAGCTTCACAAGCAATGGAAACAACCTCCGGATCGCCCTCGATGACGCCCATGTCACCCTTCAGTCCTTCATTCACTAAAGAAGAACGCGTGCAATGATGAGCATGAAAGAGATGCAATGAAATATGCTGCATGATGCATATCAGTAGTGGATGCATCCTAACATCAAGCTAAAAGTACAAAACATACAAAGAAACTTGTGCTCTAAACATCATCGGAAAGTAACAAGAGTCCGGACTCTCCGGATTTTTTCGGAGTCTTCACATAATTCTCTGAACTCTCCGGGTTTTTGGATTTTCTCTGGGATATCTGGACTCTCCAGATTTTTATCCAGACTCTCGGGAGTTCTGCAAAACAATTATTTGCGATGATTCGTTGATCAAATCGACTTTCATATTGAAATCTAAACCACATAAACATGCAATGGCACTAATACATTGACTCTAAACCTAATACACTCACTCTACACCCTCGATTTACTAGCTATCTCATCCAAACTTTCTTTCCACCTCAAATGCCTCAAGAACACGATATTGCTTTGCTAATCTTCCATTGTTGTCCACAAATTCAACCAAAATTGAGCTAAAACTTGCGATGCTATCATGGAAACCCTAGGGTACTTACCCATGGTACTTTGCCAAGGCTTGAGGACGTCGATTTGGGGAAGAACCAAAGGAAAACACTTGGAGAAGGGAGAGCAAACTTGTTGAAAGTTGCAGAACAACAAGTGTGACGAATTTGATTGCAAATCCTCCTAACCTTCATGCATGTGAGTAAGAATTAGATGGATGGAGAGCTAGAGAGATGGGGAATTTCATAGAGTGACATGCAAACCTAGTTTCTTGCTCCTTAGGTGGGATTTTGGGGAAAGAATAGAGAGAGTGCGTGAGGGAGAAGAGAGGGGATGCTGCCTTTGCTCTATCTAGCTGAAAGAGAGAGCAAGAGAGTGAGTGAGTGAGGTGGGAGAGAGGGAGTGAGTTGAGGTGGAGAGGGGTGACTGCCTAGGGGGAAAAGAGAGGAGGGTTGGGGCTGGCCAAAGGTGGGTCCCACTCGCAAGAGAGAGAAGCTAATAACTACTGCTAAACTTTTATAATAATTTGTGCAGCGATTAACTTCTAAGCGAGACTTAAACTAGTGAAAAGTCTAACATTGGTTATTTTCAAAATGCCTAACAAAAATCAAGATACCAATTGAGATAGCAAGCAATCCAAAATGCTTAACAATAAATATGATGATTATGATGCTTAATGACATGTTTATGCTTAATCACATGATTAAGGAATTGGGACGTGACAACTGAACGGTGAGGCAGACGAGGGGGAACAAATCCCTTTTCTAATTGAATAGATGGAGCGAGATGATCTTGAGGCTGACGAATCTCCTCAGTATGACATCTCGGATGATAAGGATGATGCTCCTGTTCCCGCGGACTGGAAAAATTCCAACTTTAACAACCTTGTGGTGAATGAGTGGAATCAGGTGCCTAGGGAGTATACGCAGAATGAGGTGATCGAGGGTGCTAGGTATCATACCAGTCAGGCTATGAAGGATGATGTGACTCAATGGGTGACATCGCTTCAACGACAGTTTTATGTTATCAAGTCAAGCAAGAAGGAATATGATGTCAAATGTGTGAAGGAGGGTTGCCCGTTGTGGATGCATGGCTTCAATGGGAAGTGGGTTGAGTATTGGGAGGTGTTGATTGTGATCGACTACACTTGCACGATGGAAGAACTTGAGCCCAACCACAAGAACATCACTCAGCCTTTGTCGCTAATGTGATGTACGCCCAGATTGTGAACAACCTGAATTACGAACTAGGGTCCATAAACAGGTAAATTGAAGAGGAGTAGAAGTACACTATCAGTTACAATAAGACATAGAGGGCGAAGAGGAAGGCAAGTGAGATAAGGTTCAGGACATACGAAGTGTCATATGATAATCTTCCACATTTGCTATAGACCATTGCTCGAAGGAACCTAGGGACGTATTACGATATTGATAAGTATGCATTGTCGTCCAAACCTGACAAGTATGTCATGAAGCGATGTTTCTTCGCATTAGAAGCATGTATTGAAGCTTTAAAGCATTGTCATCCTATCATGTACATCGATGGTACTTTTCTTACCGGCATGTACAATGGACAGATCCTGACTGCTATTGAGGTTGATGGGAACAACCAAGTTCTACTGTTGGCCGTTGCATTTGTGGAGTGTGAGGACACCAGCAGTTGTTATTGGTCCATGTACCATGTGAGGATGATAATTATTGGTGCTTGGCTGAACGTGCCTTATACATGACCGTTATGTTAGGATGCTTGCGACAATTCAGGATTTGCAAAATAGAATAGTCGATAGTTTGATTTGACCTATGTGACCAGATCTGCAGAGTATGTGGTGCATGTGGCATTTTGGTGCAAACTTCTTTCGCCAATTCAAGAACAATAACCTCATAAACATGTTCAAGAGGTTTTGCGGTTAGAACCAGCAGCGGAAGTTTGATGCTGTTTGGAATATGCTAGATGAGCTAACGAAGAAGCAAACACATGAGCGTGCAAAGATGCCCATGAGTTGACTGGAGGATGAACCAGTATCTCTGGAGTCCCTGCCAATGGACAATAAAGCTGGCACCACGCGAATGAATGGGTCATCTACCAGGTCATTTAGCGAGTGGATTGAGAAGTGGGCACTTCTCTAAGACACAAACAAGGGTAGGTACAATATTACGACTACAAATTTACCAGATGTTTACAACTAGGTGATGAAAGATGTGAGGGAGTTGCCACTGTTGGGATTGTAGAGTTCATACTTCAAGGGACCTACAAGTATTTCAGGGATCTCTATGCAATAGTGCACTTGGCGCTAAATGATGCTCGTTTGATTTATGGGACAAAGATGAGTAAGTACATGGAAGACAAGATGGAGAAGGCAAAGATGCACCAGGTGAAGATCATGGAAACTGCATTGCACAAATACGAAGTTCTATGTAGGGACAAAGGAAAAAGAGGGGCAAGCATGAGAGAGTTATCCAAGAGTGCACCATCTTCAATGACAGGTGTGTTTGCACCTGCTAGAAGCTAATGCTACTGTAGAAGCCATGCTCACATGTGATTGACGCGTGTGCTGTGACGGGGAAGAGGACTCGGAGGTACGTCTCCAACTACTTCAATAAGGAAGCTCTATTCAACACCTAGAACCATGAGGTCTATGGTTTCGAAATTTATGGATCTTTCATGAAGGAACCTGGGCCCGATTGTGTTTTCATCCCTAATCCTAACAAGATGAAGGGACAACGCAGGACTACAAGGCTCCGTAATGACATGGATGAAGCATAAGCTAGGTGTCGCATGAAATTATACAACAAGTGCAACGAAACTGGGCACACTTACAAGAAATGCACCATTGATGTTCCAAGTGTTAACCCCGATGAAGCAGGTCCTTCTGGCTTAGTTGCAGATGGGAGACGTCCTTGTGGTTGTTGATCATTGGCTTCGTCGAGTTATATATTGTAATTCGTGTTGTGATGGATATTCATACGCACAACATTATAGTTTACTATTGTAGTACTGAGATTTCCCGTATGTTTGAGGCTGTAACATGTTAAGTTGGTATTTATTAAGATATTCTTGTACATTTTGAACAATTAATTATGTTATGTTATATGTTAGACGCTTACTTCTTACTATGTGTTTGGTTCCTTATAAAATTGTAAGTAACTTGTGCAGTAAGCAGGTTTGGCGTAGCTGGAGCTGCTTGACCCTCAACTTGACCTTAGGCACCGTTCGTACCGCATCGCGGTGCAGGCTGAGAAGCTCCCAGTACTATGATCCCGTGTGTCGGAGGTGCTCATGAGGGTTGATGCGCACTGGATCCCGAAGTTTGTACAATTTCAATATAACGTTGTACATGGGTTGTTTTCTGTATTCGTCGCTAAATTTGATATATTTGTAGGTTGTGTGTTGCTGGCCTACTTCCGCTGCGCCAGTTGGTGGAGGTAGACGCGTTGGTTGGGGGCTTGGAGGCTGCCACGTGGTTTAGTTATGATTGGGCCCTGCTCGTGGCCCTTGTCGACAAGTGGCGTCTCGAGATGCACACGTTTCACCTCCCGTACGGTGAGATGGCGCCCGAGCTCGAGGATATCTCGCTCCTGATGGGCTTGCCTTGCACGGGTGTTGCTGTTGGGGCTAGGGACATTGGCCTTGCGTGGCACGACGAGCTACTTTGATGCTTCCGCATCGTTCAACGGAGGGATGGCCTAGACCCGTTCATGGATTTTTCAGGGACCGAGAAGCAAGGACTGACGAAGGCCTTTCTCCTTCAGTTTGTGGTATGTATGTCTTGTACTGTTTTGTCATCTCATGTATGTTACTAATGGATGAAGATATTTGTAATTGTTCCATTTTTGACAAGCGGACAATATCCACCCACTGGCAGGCGACGAAGACATGTCCCGCCATTTGGAGGTGTACCTCCTATGGTTATTCGGGTGGGTCATGTTTATCGAGACCCACGGCAATATGGTCTTAAGTAGCATGATCCCCTACACCAGAGAGGTGGCGGACGCCGACCTGGGGGAGGTCCTGCAGTACAGCTGGGCTTCTGCTGTGCTGGCTGCGACATACCATAGTCTGTGCGATGTATACACAAAGATGGACGATAGCACCACTCTCACTGTGTGTTCCTTGCTGCTTCAAATGTGGTTCTACGAGCACATCACCATCGGTAGGCTCGTTGTGGACCATAGCGCCCACCAGTTCCATGTGGACGGCGTCAACAGCGTGACGATGGGATCGTTGTGGTGCAGATGGAGGGTAAGAGCTCTAAACTTTACACTTATTTGTTAATTACTTTCTTTCTTTGTTTGTCCAACTTAGTTTGGCTGCACAACTGTCTTGGTCCAGTGTGCAAACACACTGCGCGTATCCGAACTTCGTTCACTAGTTTGATGAGATGATAGTGAACGACGTCCACTGGAGGATGTACACGGAGGATGACATACGTCAATGTGCTCCGCTTGGACTTTCGATGTTGTTCTTATGGGACTAGGAGTACTATCTCACACGGTGCGCTCATGTCTATGACATCTACATTGAGGAGTACTCACCACATCGCGTGATGCAACAGTTTGAGAAGTTCTAGCCACTCCTCCTTCCAATGACTAGGACGGTGCCTACCAGCATACACAAGTGCGTAACTATATACTTATCTCTTCATTCTACATAGTGCAACACATTAACCCATTTGTTTATGTATTTTAGGTTGACGCGCAGGGGGCTCATAGCACAAGCACATTTGTGACTCGTGTGCAGACATGGGTTGACAAATGGGACCATCCTGTTGAGAACATCGTCGACAAGGATTGGTCGCACTCTGAGGAGGCATACACGGAGTACTTGTCCTGGTTCGTGGCTAGGGCGCGCACCTGGGTCATGTACACACCGACTGAACTTCCATGGCATGTCCCCAACATTTGCGACATGTATCCAACGCACAGGGACCAAGCGCGTTCACTTGAGGTACATATAATGCTACATGACTCTTCATTTACTATACTTGTTGGTAAAAAAAAAATTGAGTAATGAAATCAAACTTTTATTTGTATAGGGACATTCTACACCAAATTGACGTTGAGGCACAGGCGACCAAGCTTCGGATCGACAGTGGCCTCAAGGTCCCCAGGGACGAGGTGACCTGTAAGTTAGGCTGAATTATCCGGCTGGTGAACAAGGTGTTCAGGGCATTCAGCTATAGGTCACACTTGGATGTTGAGATAGGAGCACGAGTGTTCGCTCCTCTCCTGGCACGCCCATTTGCGACGTTCGTTGAGCTGCCGCACCCACTGGTATGTCAGTCCTTTACCGTCGAACTATTGAGGCCATCTTCCACCCCGACTTCTCAGGACTACTATGGTGGCCCCTCGGTGAGGCAGTCCTTCTCCAGGGCCACTAACCCTCATTACAGTGGTGCCTGAGCTAGGCATTCTTTCTCTGGCACCAGTGACCCCCGCTACGACATCACAGCATCCATGTCAGCTTTCACCAGTGCCGGTGACCACTTCTACACCAGCAGTGGGTCCACACAGCATTTCGGCATAGACCCGGGTCCTTGGACTTCTAGCCTCCTCATCTTGGGTATGATACTGCCTTCATGCATAATCAATTGTTACGTAAGTAACACTTTATCGGTGATAACATGTTATCTTCGCTGTTCCATGTGCAGAAATCGATGATTCACGCGACGTAGAGGCACAAGGTAGCTACATGGAGGTGCTCACTAGGGAGGGTACTTAGGTCCCTAGATACTCGTACATCTTTGGAGAGAGTGACGAGCTTGATGCGTCACAGCTACCTGGCGCGCCACTTAAGAGGACACAACCCTCCTAGGACTGTTACGCCACGCCGCCGTCCGCTGCAATGCCTACGCGGACGATGGTGCCACCAAACCCGCACTCAACTAACCAGGTGAGAACGTAGAGGCGTAGGGTCCTGAGGGCCGATGAGACTAGGGGGTTGTCCCCAAGAGGGGACGTAACCTATAGGCTACTTGGTTATTGTTAGTTTCATGGTTTTATATTATTATTGGTGTTATGGTACTATGGTAATACCTGTGTAATGCTACTTTCCTCATGCTACTATGTTATTATTATTGTTATAATATCTTTAATGTATCGAGTTTTTTGTTTTGTGATTCTATTCAAACCATACACTCATACCACGATCATTCTGTAACAACCATAATAAACACGTCGACCGAACATACAATGGCATATACGATACCCGTAGTGGTGTATCGGAGTTTCGCCTAACATGCCTTAGGGAATGTAAAAAGCCCGAACACCGATGGAATGATACACAAATTACAATGTTGTCCTACTAGTGCTTCTAGTCGTACTGACTTAGAGTGAATTGTGAGGAGGCACCCGAGTCTAATCTCTAGCACTGTATTACATTGACGAAGGAGGAGCAGGAGCACCAGGTGGAGGACTATCCCTATTGTGGCATGGGCAGGTGCACCATGAATCAATGCATAAAGAAGTTTCATTCATGTATATTACAGGAGGACTTGACATATTATCAACCTCCCTCCACAAATCGAAGATTTGGTCTCGTAGGTGGTGCATGTAATCTTGGATATGCTGCAGAACAGGAGGATCGACCCATCTCATGTACTGGCAGTTGTTGGGGTAATCGTCGGAGGCCTGCAGAAATGTGAAGGTCCATTGTATAATGTTTTCAAAAAATGACACGAACAATCATAGTGATATAGTTCTCACCCTACCGAAAGAACATCAGAAGAATCGACGCCCCCCATGAAAACTCCCATCGTACATCTGAACGACACAATCGTAGCTATGGGAGTACTTGGGCCACGGCTCATTCGGGTGCTCGTAAATTCTTAGGTGACTTGGAGGATGAAAATCACTCCTATCATGCAAAGGGAAGTTGTACAGAGGCTCATCATACCCAGTTGGACCAAACGAACCCTCCCATCTCACCGCTGGCATGCCCCCTCCTTCTTCCTCGATCCCTCCTGCCCCTACCTTCCTTTGATCGATGTTGCTTCAGTTTCTAGAGACATGAGCCTTTTATAGATGCGTTAAAGCAGCATACATCCTTTTACTGTGACGTAATATTTATGTTACTTGTACATATGCAACCATGATAATAAAATATGTACTCTATTTTCATACATAGCATTTTCATACCATGATAATAATTGTCTTTTCTTTCCGCCTCGAAACAGGTCATCGTGGATTTCTGAATGAACCACCCTATGGGATTGCCACAATGGCACTAGCGTCCATTGTGCAGGTGTGGCGATCGAGCTCGAATGTTGACATCCTTCGAGGTCCACACTTTTGGTAGGCGGTTCTTTATGTGTCTAGAGCTTGACGACGATTTCATGATGCGCCTCTCTCTTTGCCTTCGTCCACACCTCCTAATTATAACTTCAGTATATCACTTCTAACTCCAGGCTTATTATCCTAAGCCTTATCATTTCAAGGAATGGATCGACCTTATCAAACCTCCATACTGTGGGGGCTACAATCTTAGAGGCTGAAACAAAACATGAGTATGAGATTAGGATTGAGGATGCACGGCTGAGGCGAAAGGCACAACACGAGCGGCAACAAGAACGTCAACGCTGAGAACAAGAACATAAGCGACAGGCCGAGGAACTTTAGAGGCGTGAGAAGGAAAATCGTTTTTGACAAGACATTCTAAGAAGGTAGGAGACCAAACTTCAAAGGCGCGAGGAACACCTACAAAGGCGTGAAGCACTCTTGTGCCGGCATGAAGAGGCTGAGCGCAAAGCGGCACGTCAATGAAGGGGGAGACATCCCCAGTCCACCCAGTAGAAGACTTTTTCCTATCCTCATCAATGTAATATTGCCGTTAACTTTGTGTTACCCGCACACATCCAACCAAGATAATAAAATTGACGACTTCTACTACAACTAGTCACATTACTAAATATATACTCTATTTTCAGACATAGCCTTTTCAGAATTAGCATTCTTATCACTTCCCTTTTCAGACCTAAGCTTTTCAGACAAAGCCTTTTCAGACCTAGACTTTTCAGACCAGGACTTTTCAGCACTAGCCTTTTAAGACGTGGCCTTTTCAGAAGTAGGCTTTTCAGAAGTAGCCTTTTTAGATGTATGTCGGAGGGGTAACTCCTGTCGCAGGGATCCTGAGGGACCCCTTTTTAGAGATTCGGTCGGGGGGGTGATCCTGAATATGTTCGCCGGAGAAATAAATGGGTATGAATGCTATGGCCGGTGGTGTGGAATGATCCAATGCGGAACGGAGTAAATGCACTGGTGTTTAGACAGGTTCGGGCCGCACAGAGGCGTAACACCCTACTCCTGTATGAATACTATAAAAGCCCTAAGAAAGTCCCTCAAGGATGTTGCTAGTTACAAAAGTGTTTTTCTATCTTCGGCCTGTGTGTAGCTGCCGGCCTTGGGTGCTCTTGATCTTCTCTTATCTGCCTGTCTGAACCAACTCTCTAACGCCCTCCTCTTTCTTTTTGTGCCGCCGGCTGTTTTAAATACCCGCTGGCAGTAGCGTGCCCCGAACGGGAGGGTGGGCACGAGTTCCGAGACACCGTAAATGGAAAGGGCGTCATCATCACCTCTGGGCGAAATGACTAGGGGTGGAAAATGCATCCCACGCCTGGTCATCCGTCACCATAAATGCACTGGCAATGGGCGCCGTGGAGAGGGCCCACCGGGCAGCCGCAGAGCAGCCCGGCGTGCCCGCCCTGTCTTGTTTCCCTGCCACAGCAGCACGGCAGACGGAACGCCTCGGCCCTTACGACGTTATCCCGAGACGGGCCGGATGGCACGGGATGGGACCCGTGCAATTAATAACCCCATGCCCTTCTGCCAGGATGTGGCAGGAACTGACGCTAAGCGTGGCGGGAGCAGTTGGAGGTGACAGGCCACGCACGCTCTTTAAATGCGGCCTTGGGCCTTTGACGGGGTAACACCTCATCAGTGGGTACCTCGGGGGCCACTGTCAGGGGGCTTTCTGGGTCATCGGGGAACCAACTGCTCGGGGGGTCTCTGTTCACCTCCCCGAGCACTCTCTCCCGAGAATGCCCTTTTTTGTCCTCGGGGAACCGAGTGCTCGGGGGTACTGCTCCCGGCACACTCGTACGGATCCTCGGGGAACCGAGTGCTCGAGGGCCGCTGCACGCGGCCCCGAGCACTCTCTCCCGGAACTTCCTTCAGTGGGTCCTCGGGATACTTGGGTGCCCAGGGGCCAACCGCTTGCGGCCCCAGGCACGTTTCTCCCGGTACTTATCTTTCTTAACCGTCAGGGGACTCAGGTGCTCGGGGGTCACCGTATACCTTCCCAAGCACTTTCTTCCCGGCACTTAGACTTCGTAGGTCATTGGGGAACTTGGGTGTTCGGGGTCCACCGACCGTGACCCCGAGCGCCCTCTCCCGGGACTTGATCTTTTTTACCTTGCGGAGGAGACTCCACGGGATGGCGCCATGAGCCGGAGGAAGGCGACGAGCGTGCTTTCCAATTTGCCGCCCAAGTCACCGCCGATTCGGATGACCTGGGAGGCATCTTCGCCCACCACGACCTCCTTCGTAGGAACGGAGGCGTCAGCAGCGAGTCGGGGTTTGGATGAAGAGGGTCCCGGGCCCCCTGGACGACCTTCGACCTCAGCTCGGGCTGAGACCAAGGCCGAGTACAGCTGCTCGGCGTAGGAGGCGGTGCTACCGGTCTCGGCGGACACGGAGATGGGGTCTGTTGGGCCCGGCATCTTAACCGTGAGGTATGCGTAGTGCGTAACCACCATGAACCGAGCAAGCGCCGGGCGCCCGAGGATGGCGTTGTAGAGGAGGGGGAGCTCCACGACGTCGAAGATGACGTTCTCCGTCCGTAAGTTGTCCCGGCTCCCGAATGTCACGGGTAACTCGACCTGCCCAAGGGGCAGGGAATGCCCGGGTGTCACCCCGTAAAATAGGAGCGACGGCTTTAGACGCTTGAACGGCACCTGCAGCTTCTCGAAAGCCTCCTTGGAAAGGAGGTTAAGGCCTGCGCCCCCATCGATCAGCACTCTGCTGACCTTCACATTGCAGATGGTGGGGGACACCACCAGGGGTAGTCGCCCCACACCTGCAGTACTGGCGGGGTGGTCGGCCACTTCAGGGGCCATATGGCCTCTTCGCTCGGGGTCGCCGAGCACACCTCGCGCCGCATGGTTTTGACGCTGCGGCGGGAGGAGGGCGTGTACGCGCCTCCATCGATGAAGGCGACGGTGTGCTCAGGCTCCTGGAAGCCGAGCTCTGTGTTGTCGGGGGCGACTCCTTCGTCGTCACCCCCGCGGGGCTCGTCGCGGTCCCTTTGGCGCTGCTCGATGAGGCCCTTGATCGTGCGGCACTCCGTGAGATCATGCCATCTGGTCTAGTGGATCGGGAACCACTTCCCCGGTTCGGGCCCCGCAGGAGCAGGGGCCCTTGCCGGAGCGGGAGCCGGAGCCCTAGGAGGGGCTCGGGCCGGGGCTCTCGCGGGCGCAGGCCGTCTGTCAGCGGCCGGCCGGCGTGCTTGCCGACGGTTGGGCTCCTGGGCCGACCCACGGGTGGGCCCCTGGCTGGCTTGACGGGGACAGCCTCACGCCTCCTTCCCTTTTTCTTTTCCTGCCTGTCGGAGCGGGAAGGACCTGGTTGATCGGCGGCGGGGTTCTCAGGGCGCGGAACGTGCTAAGACCGAGCTTCCATCGCCTTAGCGCACTTGTCGGCCAGCGCAAAAAAGTTTCGCAGTGGTTTCGACCTCGTGCGTGCCTAGCTTCTCGAGCATCCGCTCGTCGCGGACGCCCTGCCGGAAGGCGACAATGACAGCGTGGGGGGTTATCCGTGGGATGGTGGCAAAGATCATCCCAGGAGCTGATAGACCCTGAGGGTAAGTTCATAAGCCAAGAGCGGGCAGAGCCCCTCAAGGTAACATGAAAGTAGTTAGCCATCACCTTTTTGCTGCCACCAGCCGCCTGGACAGCGGTGCTGTATATCTAGAGGAACTCGACGGGGTCGATGGACCCGTCGTACTTCTCTGGTAGCTCGCGGCAGAACTTGGTGGGCCATTTGACCCGGCGGAGCTCACTGGTGAAGGCACGACAGCCGGTGCCAAACCCTGCGGTGCGGGCGGCGCCCTTGGGCGGTGAACGCCGGTGAGCCGGGGAGCCCAGGCGATCATGGGCCGGCAAAGAGGAAGCCTGGTCCTCAGCCTCAGCCTCCTGCCGGGTCTCCCACTAGCGCTCGAGAGTGACGCGCGCGTCTTCGATGCTCCTCCGCTCATTGAGGTGTAAGCGGAGGTCCTGGGTTCCGGAAGCGGCCAGGGGGGCGACGCTCCGCCTGGATGCCCCCCGGCCAACGCGAACGCCACCCGACGATGGGCCGGTCCCAACGGCGCCACGCTGGGTGGTGGCGCGAGAACTCTTGGCCAGCACCTGGCGGTGGGCAGTGCCGACCAGGGCGGCGACTTCCCATAGCCAGCGGCCCTCCGGGGTTTCCCCCGCCGCTTGAACTGGCGGATGCCTGAGGAGAGCGTGCGCCGCAAGCAGCGCACTCCCGGGGCTGGCCTCGCCGAAGGCGAGCCTACGCCGGAGCGGCGCCCGGCGCCGTCCAGACGCGAACCTGGCGGCGGGAGTTTCAGCCACCGGCTGGGGGTCGGATGGTGCACCGGCGATGGCGGCAGTGGCTCTGCTGGGCCCAGCGCCCTGGTCCCCTTAAGAGGGGAACGCCGCTCGTGCAGATCGCGGCTGCTGCTGGGACGCAGCAGCGACTGGGGCCTCCTGTGTGAGGGGTTGCATTTCCCTCCTGGAGCTGGAGCCGGAATGCTGGAAGCGATGACCACCGGTCATTTTTTCTGCAGAAGGAAACAAACGAACAAATTCAGGGATGCTTCCCCCCTACCTAGCGCGCCAGCTGTCGGAGGGGTAACTCCTATCGCAGGGATCCTGAGGGACCCCTTTTTAGAGATTCGGCCGGGGGGATGATCCTGAATATGTTCGCCGGAGAAATAAATGGGTATGAATGCGATGGCCGGTGGTGTGGAATGATCCAATGCAAAATGGAGTAAATGCATTGGTGTTTAGACAGGTTCGAGCCGCACGGAGGCGTAACACCCTACTCCTGTATGAATACTATAAAAGCCTTGAGAAAGTCCCTCAAGGATGTTTCTAGTTACAAGAGTGTTTTTCTATGTTAGAGCCTGGGGCTCCTTGTTCTTCGTCCTGTGTGTAGCTGCCGGCCTTGGGTGCTCTTGATCTTCTCTTCTCTGCCTGTCTGAACCAACTCTCTAACGCCCTCCTCTTTCTTTTTGTGCTGCCGGCTGTTTTAAATACCCACCGGCAGTAGTGTGCCCCGAACGGGAGGGGGGACACGAGTTCCGAGACATCATAAATGGAAAGGGTGTCATCATCACCTCTGGGCGAAATGACCGGGGGTGGAAAATGCGTCTCACTCCCGGTCATCCGTCACCATAAATGCACTGGCAATGGGCAACGTGGAGAGGGCCCACTGGGCAGCCGCAGAGCGGCTCGGCGTGCCGGCCCTGTCTTGTTCCCCTGCCACAGCAGCGCGGCAGACA
This sequence comes from Phragmites australis, assembly GCF_958298935.1. Lineage (NCBI taxonomy): Eukaryota > Viridiplantae > Streptophyta > Magnoliopsida > Poales > Poaceae > Phragmites > Phragmites australis. The sequence continues at coordinate 36,583,214 of NC_084923.1, read as the reverse complement.
GAACGCCTCGGCCCTTACGACGTTATCCTGAGATGGGCCGGATGGCACGGGATGGGACCCGTGCAATTAATAACCCCATGCCCTTCTGCCAGGACGTGGCAGGAACTGACGCTGAGTGTGGCGGGAGCAGTTGGAGGTGACAGTCCACGCACGCTCTTTAAATACGGCCTTAGGCCTTTGACGGGCTGACACCTCATCAGTGGGTCCCTCGGGGGCCACTATCAGGGGGCTTTCTGGGTCGTCGGGGAACCAAGTGCTCGGGGGTCACTGTTCACCTCCCCGAGCACTCTCTCCCGAGAATGCCCTTTCTTGTCCTCGGGGAACCGAGTGCTCGGGGGCCGCTGCACGAGGCCCCGAGCACTCTCTCCAGGAACTTCCTTCAGTGGGTCCTCAGGATACTTGGGTGCCCAGGGGACCACAGCTTGCGGCCCCGGACACGCTTCTCCCGGTACTTATCTTTCTTAACCGTCGGGGGATTCGGGTGCTCGGGGGTCACCGTATACCTTCCCGAGCACTTTCTTCCCGGCACTTAGACTTCGTAGGTTATCGGGGAACTTGGGTGTTCGAGGTCCACCGACCGTGGCCCCGAGCGCCCTCTCCTGGGACTTGATCTTTTTTACCTTGCGGAGGAGACTCCGCGGGATGGCACCATGTGGTGGATTAATGGCCTGGCCTCGGGATTCGGGAACCCCTGGTTCCTGATACACCGACAATGTAGCCTTTTCAGAAGTAGACTTTTCAGATGTAGACTTTTCAGAAGCAGCCTTTACAGAAGTAGCAATTTCAGTTTATAAGACCACACCTTACTACAGAATCAACTGCTTTGCAAGGCCAATTTCCGTGGACTTAGTCCATAAGCCAGGACGAATCCATTGTATAAATAGATAATCTTCTGCCCACATGTAGAACCACCTAGTAGCCTCAACCTCCAAAACTCGGACAAAAATGATGTCTGATCCATTCCTTAAGAAATACATTCCGGATACTTTGCCTGATGGATTTGAAGTGCCTATGTGCTGGTGTGGAGACCTTTGTAGGGTAATGAAGTCCTCCGAGTTCTCCTACACCTACAGAAGAAGGTTCTTCATATGCCGCAACTACGAGTACAATCCACCCAAGGGAAGTACCAATGTTGGCTCCTGCTGCCAGGTAATAACTTTTGGCCAAACTACTCCAGAAATAACTAAGATCTATCGCTTAATATTTTGTTCCTTATTGCAGTCGCTGCCACCACTATGTGACTTCTTACAGTGGCTGAATCCAGAGCAGTTTGAAACGGATGTGTTCCTCCTTCACACTGAGCACCGCGCCGCTTGAAGACGCGTCCATGAGATGGAAGTTGACGAGAGGAGGGAGGCTACATGCAAGTGCATTTAGGAGGAGCAGCAGAAGATGAGGGAGGAGTGTAACCGTATAATGGCGGAGGCACGTGAGGCAGAGAGGGAGAGGAAGAGCAAGAGGGCACGTCCAGTGCGTGAGGTAGGACCACAAGCGACGAGGAAAGGAAAATGTTCATGTTGCACTCAGTAGACCTGATATTGTAATCCTGTTGTTTCTATTCTCTAAGGCATGTTAGGTTTAGACGTGGTACTGGTTTAGGCTATAATGATCATGTATCGTACATGCTAATGTCCGTGTATGTCGCAGTTCTCATTAAAATCACCATATTCAATTATTTGTTTCCATCAAATTCGGGTATTCAAAATATTTCATAAACATCTAATGGTACTGGACGATTCGACCACAAAAAATTATCTATTCTTCCGTAAATAAATTAATTCGGGCAAAGCAACATGTCGCTAGTTCACCAGATGAGACAAAGATATAGCCTATTCACCGGGAGAGACAAAAGTGTCGCCCGTTCAAAAGGTAACAGCTTTGTCTCGCCGCCTATTCACTGGGCGAGACAAAAGTGTCGCCCGTTCAAAGGGTGATAGCTTTGTCTCGCCTGGTGAACGAGCGACACGTTGTTTTCTCTGGGTTTTTAATGTCCTAACCGTTGGAGCCTATATGGTCTTGTTTGTTTATCAGATGATATCTTGTTCTCGTCCTATAAACGAGTGATGGTAGGCTATTCATATCATTTTGTTGAAACTGACGTGAAGTGTTGCAAATATTAAAAATTATATATATAACCGCGCGTCGTCCATTCTTAGGCCGAGTTGAGTCCACGTCGTCGCGCTGCTCTGCTGTGTTCTTCCCGAGGAGGGCGTCTGCGCTGGATCTGGTGCCTCACTCTTCACGTGGTTTCCACACGTGAGAAAGCACCACAGTACAACTGGTACTACTACATCACTGCTCCTACACCTAGTACGGAGTGCAGGAGTATTAGTAGTGGAAGTAGAGAGTTACAGTAATTTGTAGATTCTCTTGTGCTCGTGTGGATTCTCAGTCCTTCACTTGGCAGCAAAGAGAGCCGGTGTCGGTGTAGCTATAGATGGCTTTGCATGCGTACTACGAGTTAATGGCTGCAAATTAGAAGTCTCAAGATAAACGTTAATTGGTCGATAAAGTAAAACCCGCGATATTACAATGGTAACTTGCTATTAAGGTCTAAGCGCTGCGACTATCGCTACCGTTATTGGAAATGTCTGGAAGAATGATCTTCAGTCGTGGACTTGCATTGCTGTGTTATCTAGCACCCTTCAAATTGCCAAGCAGGCACCGCTTCTCGATCGGTGTTTAAATACGGTTTGGGACTCAGAGATCGACCTCAACTTAAGTGACATGGTATGGGTGCCATCAGCGACGGATCACCGCTGAAAATTCGAGTAATCAGATGGCTAATGTCACCCGGAAGAAGCAGCAGCGGTCGGTGGCTTGCGGTGCTTAATTCTTTGTGCAGGCTGCAGCTGTTGGTGCATATATTCCGTGCCAGATTCCACACAGCTGGAGTCGTCATCTACCAGCGACTCTTTGTTTGACCTGCACGCGCGCACGGGTGCGTCGCCAACTGGCCGGGTGGGCTCGTGCGGCCACTTTGTTCGATCTGGGCCGTGATTGGCGCCGCGAGGAGGTACCAAGCAAGCGAATTTGCCGGGCAACCGCGTGTCCTGCCGGCGCCACGCACAGCTAGTGGCCAGCAGCTGCCGGCGGCAACCACCAATTCGTCCGCACTTGAGACAAATTAATCCGTTCGCGCTACGTGCCTACATACTAGACGGTATGGTGGTGCGCGCACACACCCAACCCACTGGCATTAGCGTGCGTGCTGTCGCTCTGCGTCCCCACCTCCGACCCAATCATCACCACGAGTATATATGTTGTAGTATTGGTGTCGCTGGGCTCCGAATGATGATTTTCGGTTGGTGGTGGCTATGATTTCCCTCTCAAGCACGAGCTGGCGTTATGTTGGTCAAACTAGCGTTACAACATCCATCTCTCGAGCACGAACTAGCGTTATAAAAGTTGATCATGAACGATTTCTCATCAGTTCATCGTATACGATGAAACTACACGAATTATCAAAACATTGTGCGCTGCAGATCCGAGTGTTTTGTTCCATCAACCTAGATATTCATCCATGTTCTCACAAAACATTTGCTCCACGGATATTTGGAGCCGCAAGTTCCGAATTGCTGAGATAAGTTAGTCTGGAATATCTTAGTATACAATGCACCAGATAAGTTGATACAAGAAGAACATAAAAGAAGACACAACTAGCAAATTAAATTCGCACACTAGCCAGTCACGCTCCAGAAGTGCGCTCAACGCCGACGCCTTTCAACCATCCCTAGCCACTGATGACGAAACTTTACACAGTGAAGTTCCCTGCTTTAATTGCATTCATGGTGTGAAAACATGGCCACTTCATCCTGCCGCTCACAAGATTTCGAGTTCCAAAGTTATTGTACCCTCTGTGTAGAACAGCATGTTGAGGCCAACACAGCCGTTCCGAAGGAGATAGCCAAGGGGATGAAACTATGTTGTTGATGAAGCACTCTATGAAGTCCACTTGTGTAAATCTTTAGGGGCATCCTAGGTACGTCTCCACGGCCTTCACACGTGACATTGCAAAATTGGCAGACAGATATAGATCTAGTGCTTGCCACGAGACACCCTTGTGTTGTCTACCCAAGACGAGGGAGAGTACACAAATTTGCCATAGGAGGCTGAAGTACTTTGTTTTATGAAAAATATTTCTAAATGTTTTAAAAGCTTCTAAAACATTCCAACCAAGCCTCTTTCTTAAAAATCCACAAGATGTTTCCATACTTCTACAGACAAAAGCAACCATAGCCGGTTCTAGAATATTCTTTTTTGCTGAAAAGAAAAAAATCAAATGGCACATGATTTTGACCAAGTCAAATGCTTTTCAAAAGACCTAGATATTTTGCAAAGTTATTTCAAACTTTAACATCCAAGTTTCAAAGATTTTAAAAAAAATGAGACTGGTGTCATTTTACCAAAAAGCCCATTTAGATGACTCATACATCCCCTCTCGTGCACTATGCACTACACAATACATCCCCTCATCCTGTACTCTCACATAATCTTCGTCATTCATGGATGGATCACTTTCTCATCCTTTTTAGGGGTTGCCTTATTCTTAACAACACCTTTGGATGGACCAGCATCATATTGGTGAATCTGTTGGATGTGTAGGACTAGTTGCATTGCCTCCTTGTGAGGTTTAGGAACTGCTGGAGTTGGATGGTTTTCAACCTGCTTAAGACGCGTAATTATAGCCAGATACAACACCACCTTAGTAGGAATTTCTTTCTTCACCTCGTCATCATCTGATTGACTCTAACGCTTGTATCGAGATGCTTTGCATACTGGATATGAATACAAGTCTGATAGATCTTTACGATAGAGGATACAATTGTTCGGATATGCATATATCCTTTCTACATCCATCCTCAATGGACAAAGAATTTGTTTTGCTTCGTATGTGCTTTTGGGCAACTCGTTTCCATATGGAAGCATGTCTGATAAGAATTTTAATAGCATCGTGAAACTCTTACCCGACCAACCATCGCTTGTTTTCAATTTAAGCAGTTCAAGAACGGATGACAACTTTATGTATTCCGGTTTGCATCCAAGGAACAACAACTTCTCCAAGTCCTCAATCAAGCACATGAATTTGTTAAAATCTCTTTGAGTATTCAAGTTCACGTCTACATCGCCCAACATATGATCCAATCTATCATCATCGCTAGCAACACCACAATCATCATCATATGCACCAAATTCCTCACTATCTTCTCTTCTTACGTCGACTTCGGGTTCTTTGACGATACCAACGTCTTCATGTAACACATTCTGCTCTTCACCATGTTTGGTCCAATACGTGTAGTCCAGTTCGAAGCCCCTAATAATCAAGAGCGCTTAGATCTATAAGGCTGCGTTCTATTTTAGAAAGGATCTTTCATTTCTACAATCGCAACAAGAACAATATATAAATTCAACATCCTTCTCCAATCGATCCTCCTCGACAGTTGTCAGAAAAGTCATCACACCATCAAGGTACCGTTGGTTTGTACGAGAACTGTACATCCAGCAACGATCCATCTACAATGTACGAAGTAAATTAATATCAAACCAACCTAATAAAAGAGAGCAACCAAACTTTTCGTCAAAAAAATGGAGCTACCATGCATGCATGCATGAATGGATCATACAAATGACAATTAATTTGAAAATAATTAATAATTACCATTATATTATATACATGAATACTAAAAATAAGGGCAAACATTAATTCAAAACTTGTTGTTAAATACTATAGTTATTGATAATTTTATATTTATATACAAAAAATCTAAAATTTATCTATAACACTAAATTAAAGCTAGCCATTTATAGTAACATATAATTAAACCTTCATCTATACTTTGAGCTTCATATATCCCTAGAACAACTAATATATTCTAGATCATCATGAAAAAAATCTAAGTCTAGATGTAGATATAGTTGATCTCTCGAGACTAAATTAGAACACAAATCTACATCATCTAATAAATAGAACAAAACTATTTCTTTATGAAAAAAATCTATATCTAAATCTAGATCCAGCTAACTCTCCAAACCAAAATCTAGACCATCTAAACTAAAATTGAACATAATGCTTACCTTGGAGTAACAAAATGCCAATGAATTTTTAAGTTTTCACCGAAATCTAACAAATTTTTTGATCAAAATCACCCTCTCCCTCCAAAAGCTGCGCACTGTTCGACCGCCACTGTTCTACTTTGATTCGGAAGTAGGAAATGATGTACGGTTCTAATAGTACAGATGACTTTATGTTTGAAGCCTCTGTACTAAAGTGTCCCACCTCTCTATGGCTATTTTCTTAGACGGTTCGTGTTTGAAGTCGTTTGTATTAATTTTACGGATGGCTCATGTTTGGAGTCGTCTGTGATATTTGTTTTATTACAGACGGCTCCAAATACAAGCCATCTGTATTAATATTACAGACGGCTCGTATTTGGAGTTGTCTGTGATATTGGTTTTATTACAGACAGCTCTAAATACGAACTGTCTGTAATAGAAATATCCCACCATCTTCGGAGGGGTTTCGTTATTATCACAGACGGTTCTTATTTAGAGCTGTCTATGATAATCTTTGCATATACGGCTTCACATACCTGTCGGTACATGAGCGTCCCACTAAATTATTTATGTAGTAGTATAGCTACTAACATTTAGTTACTTTATAATGTATTCTAAGACGCATGTGGACTTTTATACTCTATTACATCTAGACCTGTATTACATTAGGAGCAACTAGTTCATTAAAAGGTTTATCTAAAGATGACATATTCAATTTTTATAGCTCTAATGGACCATATTTCGGACGAAATTCAGCACAGGATAAATACCGGAGGCAACTAAACACTATATTTTGTCACGTCTCAAATTCAATAATCATGTGATTAAGCTTAATTATATGTCATTAGCGTCATAATTAAATTCGGGGGATTATTTGGCACATTAGCACAATTTGTTTAAAATCATTTGGATAAGAGAAAGAAAATTGGGGAGAAAAGAGTGGAAATTGCTTTGAAAATACCCATTTTCTCTAACTTGTGGGCCCCACCGGTGACCCCACCATGCCACTCACCAAATGGGGCAGCCCCACCTGCTCTCTCTCTCTCTCTCTCTCTCTCTCTCTCTCTCTCTCTCTCTCTCTCCTCCCTCACTCCACACGCTCTCACTCTGTAGCTCAGCTGCAGCAGCTCCTCTCCCACTCAAGCTCACCCTCTCTTCTCTTCCAAAATCTGAGCTCAAGTGGAGGATTCAAGGTATGCATGTGGTACCATTGTATTCTCTAGCTCATGACCTACTCATCTATCCAATCCATTTTCATTTTCGTGGAGGAATCGAGTAGTTCTTGAAGTTTTTGGCGTTTTTGAGCTTTTTGGAGAAAAATGGAGTTTTAGTCGAAAATGAGCTCTAGAGTCGTGTTGATAGTGATGAGTAAGTTCCAGGACCCTTAGAATCCACTCAGAACAGTTTTTTTGGGCTGGCCCGGATATTCCGGACTCACCCGGAGACTTCGGGTTCAGCAGAAATGGTCCATTAAATTATGTTCAAAATTGATTAGGGTTTAAAGTGCGAGATTGGTTTAGAACCTTTTGGATAGGGCATATACACATTTAGGTAGCATAGATTTGTAAAGTGAGTCAAATCACCCGAGGAAAAAAATCGTGAAAAACCCAAGTCTCTATCACTCGGATAATCCGGTCAAATCCGGAGACTCCAGGTAGATATGTGATCGTGTAGCCGAGAGCTTCGTTCGGAACCTCACTCGGAGTGTCCGGTACATCCTGGATAGTCCGGACCAACCCGGAGGTTCCAGGTTAAGTTAGAATAGTGGCTAACCGAGAGGCTTCACCGGAGGATGGCTCGGATACTCCGGAACCCGGATATTCCGAATTCACCTGGATACTCCGGGCCAGTCAAATAAAAAGCAGCAACCGAGCGCCTCTGCCGGAGGGTCACCCAGAGGGTCCAAACCCGGATACTTCGAACCAATTCGGACACTCCGGATGACTGTTATTTTCCGGATTTCGTTTAGATCATTTAGTATTGCGTTGATTTGCATATCTTATTATTCTAGCACGTTGTTAAGCTTTGTGGCATACTTTTTATACTTCATTCATTTTCATTACATTGCACTCGTTGATCCTTTTTAGATAGCGCCGATCGGTCGATCCCGGAGGCTGAGGGCGATCCTGAGGCGCCCCACCTGTTTGAGCCAGTGCATCCAGGCAAGCAACTAAGCATATTGATCCCTATTGTGAAATTATATAAGTCTAAAAATTGATGAAATATGCTTATGTATGTACGCATGTTTAGTGAGTCAGTGTCGGGTGCCAATGGGTAGAACCCATGCCGATTGCATTCTTCTACTTTGAATACTTGTGTATTTACATTCCTTGTAGCCTTGAGATGTTGTCAATATCCAGATATGAGTTCGACTTATATGCTTAACCATACTTAGGTCATTCGGTAGAAGTCGAATGACAGAGCATTGAAAGGATAATGATGTCGTCTAGAGGGGGGTGAATAGGCGTTTTTGCAGAAATTCGTCCCCTTTTACCGTTAGTCTAAACTTGCAGCGGAATATAAACTAACGGATTTTTCACAAGTGAAAAACATAAATATGCTAGGCTCAACTAGTGCACAATCACCCTAAATGAGTGTGAAAGTTACAATCCTAGGGTGACAAGAATTACTCTAATCTAGCGAGAGATATGCAATAAAACTTAAATTGAAAAAGGCTGAAAACACTCTGGAATCTTCGGTAAAGTCCGGATTCTCCGAGTTGTATAGGTCCAGAATCTCTGGTAAAGTCCGGATTCTCTGGATACTCCGGGTTGAACAGGTCCAGAATCTCCGGTAAAGTCTAGATTCTCCGGGTTCTGTACCGAACTGAGCCCGAAACTGAATATAAAGGATGGGTAGAGAGTTCTAACTCAAACCAAGTGATGTCGTGTGTTCCCAGAGATGATCCCAAGTAGATTCACAGAGAACCTACACTCAAATACACACAAACAAGTAGATCGAGCAATATGCACAAAGATTGAGCAAGAACTCAAAAGTAGAGAAACAAAAGAGGAGGCACAAAATTTGTTTCCTGAAGTTCGGATTCACCACCGTGAATCTTACGTCTCCGTTGAGGAAGCTCCAACGAGTCAGGTCTTTTTCAACCGCTTTCCTCAATCCACTAGCTTTATCTCTTCCCTTTCAGAGGCGAGATCGACCTTCACAAACTTTCCCACAGCTCACCACACGCGCGGGAGCTCACTGGGCAACACCTAGCTGGCTAGGAGACTTCACATCCAAGAATAACAAACGCAATCGAACTTCTTCCCGATGAACTCGAGTGCTCAAGATTGGATTTATCTCACTTGCACTCAATCTTCCAATCACTCAACCCAACTCACTTTTCTTCTCAAATCACACACTAGAATGGAGTGGGAGGGAGTTCTTTTGGCTCTAAAATGTGTTTCTTTCGTGCCCTTGCAGCAGCCCCAAAGGATGGGGGTGAGGGGATATAAATAGCCTACTTCAAAAAACTAGCCGTTACTCAACTTTTCTGGTCTTACCCGGAGTCTTCGGGGTACACCGGAGTATCTGGATCAACTGGAACAGCCCAAACAGAGATCCTCTGGCGGAGACTCACCCGGAGTCTCCGGTCAGCCCGGAGTATCCGGGTTCAACACAGCTGACATCTGAAAAACGGCAATAACTTTTGATCCCGGAGTCCTATTTCAACGATTTTGGACTCTATAGAAAGCTTATTCAGAGGGCTACACATCCCAACTGAATTCATGACCTAAAACACATGATATCAAATTAGGAACACTCCAAAATCTAATTCGGACACTTCCACACTTTTCACACCGGGATTTCTAAAAAGAAACTCTCACATTGGTTTGGTTAGAAATTCTTGAGCACTGAGACATGACAATTAGCTCATGTTGCATCCCTCTTAATAGTGTGGCATACCAATACTCAAATTCAAAGATAAAACTCGTTTGAACCACTTTGAGCATTTGAAAACTTTCAAGTACCACTTCTTTCTTTCAAACCTTGAGGGTTGCCAACTTTCATATATTCTTCACTCCATCTCTTCTTGATTCTTCATATGATTTATGTGAATCATTCATATCTTCCCATGGCCTCGCACGGTCCATCGGCGCAAAGCCTTCACTCGCTCTTCACCGCCGCCTTGGTCCTTCGGCGCCAAGCCATTTGCTTGCCCTTCACCACGGATGATCCATCGTAGCCGAGTCTTGCTTGCCCTTCACCGTCTTGCCATAGAAAACCACTTTGTATTCGACATCTTCAAGGAATTCATTTTATCAAATATGGAGTCCACTCTTGTTCTTCACTCTTGGCACATATGATTTCAATTCAACTTATACCTTCTTATAGATTCTAACCTCAACTCACTCTCAAGCACAAAGCACATGGGTTAGTCCATAAAACCTAAATAACAACATTTATACCTTAAGTTACTTGATCTCCAAAAGTAACTTATTAGCCTTCATACATATTGTCAATCTTCATATAGAACCTAACCTCACTCATTCTTAAACACATAGCACACGGGTTAGTCCATAAAACTCTATTAACAAGTCATACATTTAGTTACTTGATCTCCACAAGTAACTTAGCCTTCAAGCTTATTGCTAATCTTATTGAGCTTCTTCTTCTTCTTATGAGCATCACTAAAATCTCAATGACTTTTGATGCAATTCTTTGAAATCATGGTATTTCTCAAAGAATCCATGCTTCATCATTTATACATCTCCTATGGAATAATCTAATAGCAATTCTCAATATGATTGTTAGTCCATATGCATTATCATCACTTACCCAAGCATCACCTAGAGCTCATTCATCTTGATGTATTTTCATTCTCCCCATTCACCTAGAGCTCATGCATATCTCTCATCCATGCATCACCTATGGAACAACCTACTAACAAACTCAACACCATTGTTAATCCATAGGTATTGTTATTAATTACTAAAACCACACATAGGGGCTAGATGCACTTTCAAGCATTCCGTTGTTCGTGAGCATAGGACCTTCTTATGATTACATACACTTGATGAGGTTGAGATGGTTGTATGAGTGGTGAGTATGAGATGAGGTGTGGGCGGTGCTAGGAGGTGTTTTGTCCTGTCCGGATGTGGATTTTCCCTAGGTAGGTCGGTAGAGAAAACCGGACACCGTAAACCGCTTTGCACCGGTTAAGCACCAATTGTTGGTGTTGTTGGCTTTAGCACTTACCTTACTCACCACATACCAATCTAATGGTAAGGCGAGCCGAATACCTTCGCAGCTGTGGTTTTTAGGCTTGGGCATTGATGGTGTGAGCGGACGAGCTTGTAGCGGTACTAGTTTGTTCCAAGAGTAGTTCTAGTACCGCCGCGCTGAGCGATACTTGATCCAAACGGTTAGGGTTGGTTGGGAAAGGTTGTCACGAGTACCCCTTGTGTGCACTTTTGCCGGTGGCACAAACCGAATGGTCTTAGCGTCGTATGGGTCCAGGAGTATCCCCTTGCAGGGTGTATAAACAGTTCGAACTGCCGTACTCTCGGTCATGAGTATGTTTCTGTCCATCTGCATCGGTCGTAGAGTTTCGAGTATGGTGTTGTGGTTTCGGTACGTGGGAGATGGTGGTGTTGGTAGTTGTTACTTATTGATACAAATGTTGTTTACAGTTACATTTGTTCAGTTGTTAGTTGCAGCGTAATTTTTATATGTTTTGGTTATGTTTCAGTCACTCACACATATGTCTAGGATGCTTAGTGCATATGTTTTACCTAACTTGTGACTCATCCTTAGAGTCGAGCTATGTATATGTGCTCTATATGGTTTAAGTCTTGCGAGTACCTTCGTACTCATGCCTGTGCTTTCAGGTACTCCTGCTGCTGGAGAAGAGGTTGTTTTTGGCTACTTCGTACCTGTCGATCAGGGTGATGAGCAAGAGTAGTGCATCCTACTCTGAATGTGGCGTATTGAGACGGTGTCTAAGGGCATGTGGCGCCGTTCTCTTTTGTTATTTATAAGTTTAACTTTTCGCTGCGTAGTTCTTTCGTGGTTAGGAATTGAGGGGTTTTGTCTCCTTCTAATTCGCTTTTGTTGTAAATTGTTGAAATCAGTTGCATGTTTAATATTTATAATATAAATATTTATTACCCTCTCTTTATTAATTTATGTTGTGATGTATATATTGAAAAGCATGCGTTCCGATCCTTATGTACAAAATACGTGTCGGAACAACCAGAATGATATTATGGTTAATCATTAAGATTGTGATTATAAATAATAATTCTTTTGGTAATTAATTAGAATATTATTTAGATGGTTCACTGCATATTTTCATCCCTGTTTTCTTAAGGATATTTCTATCCTTACTTTTTTTATATAAAAAGAACGTACATTACTCATGCACACTACACTCACATCACACACGTACATATCCATACACACGTTAGAAGAGAATAAGAGGCTCGATACCTCGAGATCCTACCTAGCCTAACCCGAGGTTAACCTGAACATAGATAGACATCTGCGTCGAGCGAAGCTCGAAGACAAACGGGTCCGTCGCTCACCTGGCGACTTACCAAAGGAGAGCTTGTTCTCTTGGCATGTAGGGCTTGCATTAGAGTCCACATTTCTACTACTCTAAATTTGGCCCAACAATCGACCATATTCAGTTTAGCCTATGGCCCATGAAAGACCACCGCAAACCCACTACTATACATGCTTCGGCCGAACAGCATAAAAGGCACCAAGACTGTGCTGCCAGTGACTAAGTGTTATTTTCTTCCTAAGGCCCAGCAACAATGATTAGGCTGCCAGCTTACCACCAAACTTTTCTAAAAAACAAAGAAAAAGAAAAGCTAACCACCAAACTATGCGCCCACGCTCCCTTAAACAAGGGGAAGTGGATATTGGGGACTTGGAGGTTGTATGATTAATGGCTCAAGCAAAGAGATGGCAAGACAATGGACCAAAATTTTAAGGAAAGAAGAGAACAATATGGTTTTGGTGAAACTCTAAGCTAGATTTAGTCAAAATTAGACCACATTTTTTCTAATGGAGAACCAGATAGTTCTTTTTAGAACTATTTTTGCTCATACAATTATAATTTTGTAGCACTCAAAATTTTAGTATTGTAGTCAGCTGCAACAGATTCGGTATGAGGCCTAGCTATGGAAAATGGCGGTCGCGTAGGCATTAGGTTGTCTCAATCCTGAGTAGTGACTTAGTTTTCTCCCTGTTTCTGGCTTGTTTTTTTTTTCAGGCCGTTAGCGTTGTGTTTGTCGCCTGACCCTACGCATTGTATAACTTGTAAATATTTGTTTCTTCTTCTATTAATCAATGATGCGTAGCTTTCCTACATATTCGAGAGAAAGAGTATCATAGTCCGAACATTTTCTTTATGGATCATTATTATTTGAGGATATATTATGACCAAGGTGCAATCGATTAGAGCAGTGTTTTTTTCAAACAATATCCAGAAAATAGAAAGAAGCAACTAAGAAAGCTATTTCCTGCTCACAAAATAAGAAAATAGATCACTCCGAAAATAATCTCCCCACGTCCCAAGGAGCATAAAAGGGCAAAAATCCAAAAATAGACAATATACACACCGTATATTGCAAAAACAGACAATATGTTATTGTATTTACAAATTTAACATGTGTATTCGATACCTTATTTACTAAAAATATGATTTCAGCACTTCAGATACTGAATACGGCACTGTTGTACCGTATTCAGCACATGAGGTATCGAAAATAGCTGTATTCAACACATGAGATGCCGAATACAGCCTCTAACATGCGCCGCGCTCCTGAGAAGGAAGCTAGCTACCTAGAAGGCGCATGAAAAAAGTTCAAGTTTTTTATTTAACTCACGATTTTATTTTAGAGTACAAAATAGTCCAAAAATTCTAAACGTTTTCATGAGAAAATTAGAGTTCACTAGCAATCCATTTTAATTGGTTTGGTGCAAAAAGCCTAAATCAATATTTAATTAAAATTCTCCAAATAAGCCAACTTTAATAAATTCTAGCAATTTTTAATGCCTCAAATAAATTCTCAAAAGTCTAAAAGAATAACTAATATTCTTCTCATGTGATGTAATAATTTATAAAAATATTCTAATCCTAGGTTATTTGGTGAAAAAAATGTGTTCTTTCGTAATACTCCATTTATATGCATTTTTATCATTTCATGTGATATTCTCTTTTTAATTCAATTTGAATAAAAATAAAGGCATACATTCATATTGATACATAGAACCCAACGAATCAAAAATTCACTAATATTCTTTCCATGTGATATATGACAGGTTAATAACTACTACTAAGATGATAAAGTCAGACACTTTAAAAGCATATGACCCAGGAATTATGAATATATATTTACATTCCTCTTTTCAAAGCAGGTAGTGATACGACAAGTTTTAACATTTACCAATTAAATATGGCAAATGATATATCCGAAATTTAAACAACCAAATAAGAGCATGCAGATAAGGATGTCATATCTCAAAGCAGGAAAAGAGAACTACGGCAGAAATAAAGCACAAAGAACGGTAAGAAGAGGTTTAATATTAATTTGAGAGGTTGCATAACGTTTTTAGCTTGGTGCCGGCAACAGATTATATGGAGCATGTTTGAATTAATCTGAGAACCAATGTTTTGTGCATGTTTGAATTTTTTGTTCAAATTGAATTAAAAAGATAATATCACATGAAATGATAAAAATGCATATAAATGGAGCACACAAAGGCTTATATTAATCTGAGAATCAATGTTTTATGCATGTTGAATTTTTTTTATTCAAATTGAATTAAAAAGAGAATATCACATAAAATGATAAAAATGCATATAAATGGTGCATTACAAAGAAACTCACTTTTTCACTAAATAACCTAGGGTTGTAAATATTTCTATAAATTAATACATCACATGAAAAGAATATTAGTGATTGTTTCTAGATTTTTGAGAATTTATTTGAGGCATTAAAAATTGCTAGAATTTATAAAAGTTGGTTTATTTGGAGAATTTTTATTAAATATTGGCTCATACTTTTTTAGATCAAACCAATTAAATTGGGTTCTAGTGAGCTCTAATTTACTCATAAAAAAATTAGAATTTTTATACTATTTTTGTACTCTCAAATAAAATCATGAATTAAATGAAAAAACTACTTTCATATGGCTTATAGCTTCCTAACCTCTCTTCCTAGCTTTCTTCTTCTCAAGAGCATGACGCATGGCAGAGGAGGTGCCAAATACAACACTATGTATAGTATTTGGCACCCTATATATTGAATATAGCTGTTTTTGGTACCTCATGTACTAAATACGGTGGAACAGTATCGTATTTGGCATTTGAGTTCTGAAATTATGTTTTTAGTGAATAAGATGTCGAATACACATGTTAAATTTGTAAATACAATAACACGTTATCTATTTTTAGATTTTAGCCAGCATAAAAGGCAGGAAATCAATTTGTAGAAAGAAAAAGAAACAAACAAAGGAAAGAGAGGAACATGGAGGGGTGGGGTAGTTCGCCCAATCCGAAGGCGCTCCTGCCGTGCCGTGCTCTGCTGCGCAAACCCCACACTCCAGCAAACAACTCCACCGACATGTGGGTCCCACGTATCTCTGGACCCCGCGCTCCATGTCTGGAGCGATAGCTGAGGCTGGTACCTCGTGTTCTCGGTCTAAGGTGGCAACGGCTACTAGAGCCGCAGTGTGACCTAAAAGGTGTGTTGGGCTCGGCTCGAGCGGCGCCGTCTTCTCCTCTCTCCCTCTCCCTCTCCCCATCTCTCTGCCCACGAACACAGCACGGCCAAATCTGCAGCGGGGGAAGAACGCAGGGAGGGTGGTCCAATCTGGTCCCCGGTCGCGAGCGGTCCGTCGTCTCCCTAGCGATCCGGCAGCCATGAACATCTTCAAGAAGAAGGTCGACCCCAAAGGTGCTGTTCTTGGATTTGTTGCTGCGGGCGGGTGGGATTCTAGCAGGTTCCTCGACAAATTGTGTGTGTGTGTGTGTGTGGGGGGGGGGGGGGGGTTCGCCGTCGAATTGGTGCGATCTGCTGTTCAGGTTCGGTGATTTGGGCTGGAAGTGCCGTGCCCACCGTTCGCTGGCGGATCTTCCATCGGTTTCTGTCCTCCTCAGACAGTGAGGGATGGTGCATTTTGCGGGGAAGGGCGGAATCTAGAGTTCTTTTGCGTATTATGGTCGTTCTCCCTAAATTCGTGGGGGGAAATGCGGATCACAAGCTTGGTGTGTTGGACTTATTGTTGATGATGTGATGTTTGTCACTCGCAGAGGCTCTCAGGACTAGTAAGCGAGAGATGGCTGTCGCCACGCGGGGTGAGAACAGTTTTTCCCTCTACTTCTTATTCGCATTGTTCACGAACACCTTTTTTTATACCGTAGCAGCCCTTTAGTTCGTATTGGTCCCCAACGATGCTAAACAATTTAGGAATTGTCGCCACATTTGTTATTCAACCCGTGTTATATTGAGTCAGACCAGCACAAGTTCACGAATTGGGTTGGATATTTTATAATTTCTCTTTTTACAGAATTGCACAAATTAGATTACAGCAGCGCTCCAATTTGAAATAAAATCGAGCTTAGGTTCGATAAAATGGAGTTGGCATTGTGCTAAATTTTCTGACATCAATTCTCTATTTCACATATTTTAGGAGTTGAGCGAGAGATTGGCTCCCTGCAAATGGAGGTATGCTGTTCTGAAACATTTAAATATAAGTACAATACAAATAAGTGCAAACAGTGACTAATTTTTACAAATTTGCTTGGCTGAGTTGAATCCACCACTCCCATATACGCAATTTTACTACTGTATGCAATTTCACTACATATGCACTCTAGGAATGAATTTTGCTGGCCAATGGAATGGTTGCGAAGCTCTAGCCAAGACACAATCTAGAGGCAAAAGCCCAACATTCTTTTGCCCCCGATGCTGTCTTAACCTCCTCATGCTCTGAGAGGGCAAAACAAATCTATCTCAGCATAATACAATGGAGCTGTCTCAGATATTTATCTATTATATCAATTCTTTTCTTTAACTTCCATAGCTAGAGGTAGGATCCACAGGCCAGGCAGGCATCCGTACACAACTGACAGTGTGCAAATTGTATTGTCTGGTTTGGTGATGTCACAATGGTAACTTTGCAGGAGAAGAAGCTGGTTGCAGAGATAAAGAAGACCGCCAAGACTGGAAATGAGGTGAGTTTGTTAGGAGGCTGTGGAAGATCCATAATCCCCAAAAAATTGTCCTATTTTCTGACGCTAGATGATCTGGATTTCTCTAGGCGGCAACCAAAATATTAGCTCGGCAACTTGTCAGGCTGAGGCAACAAATCCTCAATTTGCAAGGCACACGAGCACAGATCCGTGGAGTAGCTACTCACACACAGGCATGGTTACCTTCCTGTTTGACTTTGTGGATTGCTATTCTGATTGTGGACAAGATAAACTTGTTATTAACTCATGGATTCTTTATTAGGCAATGTATGCGGGTACTTCAATCTCTGCTGGAATGAAAGGTGCAAGCAAAGCTATGGCAGCAATGAATAAGGTACGATGAAAGACCGCCGTGTTAGCTGTTATTAAGTATCAACACATCTTGTTAGGCAATTTTCTTGTGAACATTTTTTGGACTATCTTCTATATGAGCTGCTGTATTTCACTGCACATTTCAGCAAATGGAACCAGCAAAACAGATAAAGGTCACGAGAGAATTCCAGAAGCAATCAACTCAGCTGGACATGACGGTAATAACATTGACAATGCTGAACTGTTTACTTCACTATGCAATTCAAAGCTGGAACGCTTATGTCATATAATACATGCATGGCCTACTTAATTACTTGCTTAGTTGCTATACACGTGGATGAACTAGAGCACTCCAAAAGCACTATAAAACATATCCAACTAAATGTATGGGGTTTCAGTCCCAAGTCCTGACTAATATGTCTCAAACGATTCAATTTTTGTAGCAAATGATGCCTCACTTAGAACAGTTAGCCATTCAAAAGCTATCAGAACCTCTTAGCAGTTAAGAGTAGTAGCTTGTATTCAATAGTAGTCCTTGGGAGCAATATATAGAGAGTACATGAGGGAGTACATGATAAGGACTCTTAATAACCTATAGGTAAGGGATAATGACTCTATATTCCTAACATCCCCTTCAAATACAAGGCGTATATAATATCGTTGCATTTGAAAGAGATGACACTAAGTAATAAACTTAGACTAATATATAAAAAAAAAAATCTCTTTAAAGCCGTCGTACAATGTAGCCTAGGTAATCCTGTCGAATCAAGCCAAAGAAGTGCAAAGCAGAGCACACAAGTAGAGTCATGATGATAACAAAAGAATGCAAGGGGTCAAGAATCGCAACAAAGAGACGACGAGTAGCAAGATGACAAATGAAAATTGTCACTAGTGTTAGTCGCTGAATTCTTACTCTTGGTAGTAGCTGAATTCTTACTCTCATCGAGAGAGGATGACACTAGGAGTTGGGGTAATTTTTCTGTTTATTTCTCACACAAATACCATGCCAACCTGAGGGGTTGGGGATACATATTTATAGGCTGCTAGCCAGCCAAGCATATGCTAAGATGCTGTCCTAGATGCTGTCCTAGCTGTCCTAGATGCTAAGATGCTGTCCTAGATGCTAAGATGCTGTCCTAGATGCTGTCCTAGCTGTCCTAGATGCTAAGATGCTGTCCTAGCTGTCCTAGATGCTAAGATGCTGTCCTAGATACTGTCCTAGCTGTAGCCCTAGAAAGGACCACAAAGACCAGCCAAGGACCATCTGAAGCAGCCCCACAAAGACCATATGCAGCACAGAGACTTATCCCATCATTCTCCCCCTAAGTCTTGTGCGTCGTCTTGTGGGAAAGTTGAACCATCCCGGTCCTGGAGCAGAGCTCAAGGAACTTGATCCTTCCAAGAGGCTTGGTAAGCAGGTCCGCGAGCTGGTCCTTGGTGTTGATGTAGCTCGCCTTGATGCTCCCTTCCTCCAAACAGCCTCGGATGAAGTGTTACCTCACCTGGATGTGCTTACTCCGTTCATGGAAAACGGGGTTCTTTGCCAGGGCCAGAGCGGACTTGCTGTCCATCCTGAGCTCCACCGCTCTAGTGTCTCTGCCGAGGAGATCACCAAGCAGTCGAGCGAGCCAGAGCACCTGAGTTGAAGCGGTGGAGGCCGCTATGTACTCGGCCTCGCAGCTGGACAGGGCCACCACCTGCTGCTTGACCGACTGCCAGCTAACGAGGCACTTGCCGAGGAGGAAGAGGATCCCGCTCGTGCTCTTGCTGGTGTCGATGTCGCCGGCGTGGTCACTGTCGCTGTACCCGACGAAGTGTGCCGCCCCAGGGCACCTAGGGTAGTAGAGGCCGTGGTCGAGAGTCCCCGCAACGTAGCAGATGATTCTCTTCACAGCCTGCTGGTGCTCTGTCGTCGGTCGCTGCATGAACCGACTGACGTAGCCGACGGAGAATGCCAAGTCCGGCCGTGTGTGGGCGAGGTAGCGAAGGCTCCCCACAAGACGCCGGTACTGCGTAGCGTCCACCGCCTCCGTCGTGCTGTCGCGGCTCAGCTTCAGCCTCTCCTCCATCGGAGTGAGAGCTGGGTTGCAGTCGGTGAGCCCAGCTAGCTCAACGACGCGCTTGGCGTAGGCGGTCTGTCGAAGCGTGATCCCGGAGTCATCCTGGTGCACCTCGATTCCCAGGTAGAAGGAGAGAGGCCCCAGGTCACTCATCTGGAAAGTGGCCTTCATCTCTTCCTTGAATGCCGCCACCTCCGCATCCTTGGTGCCGGTGATCACCAAGTCGTCGACGTAGACACCCACCAGCAGAGCATTTCTTCCACTGCCCCGTCGGTAGATGGCCGCCTCGTGCGGGCTTTGCTCGAAGCCCATCCCCTTTAGCGTGGAATCCAACTTGGCATTCCACGCCCTCGGCGCCTGCCGCAAGCCGTAGAGGGCCTTGCGCAGGCGGAGCACCTTGCCCTCCTTGCCGGGGATCGCAAATCCCGGCGGCTGGTGCACGTAGACCTCCTCCTGCGAGTCCTTGCCGGCGCGCCTCACCTTCACACCACAACGGCCAGCGAGTCCTTGCTGGACGAGCTGCTGGCATCCTTCGGCGACGTATTTGCGGAGCCCCAAGGCCTGCCACCTCCGCGTGCCCGCGACCACAGCATCACCCTCAAGCCGGGCGCGCACCCAGTGGCGGTTCGGCCGTACAGGTACCCGGCGTCCCATAAAGACGAGCTGGAGCGTCAGTGCCGGGCAATGCTGGACCAGGGCATCATCCGCCGCAGTGCATCCGCATTCTCCTCGCCGGTCCTTCTGGTGAAAAAGGCAGACGGCGCCTGGAGGTTCTGCGTCGACTACCGGGCATTGAACGCGCTCACGGTAAAGGACGCGTTCCCCATTCCCGTGGTGGACGAACTCCTCGACGAGCTGCACGGCGCCAAATTCTTCACCAAACTGGACCTACGTTCGGGCTACCACCAGGTCCGGATGCGGCCCGACGACGTCGACAAAACTGCGTTCCGCACACATGACGGCTTGTACGAGTTCCTCGTCATGCCGTTTGGACTGTGCAATGCTCCGGCGACATTCCAAGCTCTCATGAATGACGTGCTGCGATCCTTCCTTCGCCGGTTTGTGCTTGTGTTTTTTGATGATATTTTGATCTACAGCAAGTCATGGGCAGACCATCTACGGCACATTCGCGTCGTGCTCACCCTCCTGCGCCAGCACCGACTCTTCGTCAAACGCTCCAAGTGCGCGTTCGGGGTGTCTTCGGTCGCCTACCTTGGCCACGTCATCTCCGCCTCGGGCGTCGCTATGGACCCGGCCAAGGTGCAGGCCGTCCACGACTGGCCGGTGCCCCGCTCCGCGGCTTCCTCGGCCTCGCGGGGTACTACCGCAAGTTCGTCCACGACTACGGCGCGATCGCGGCACCACTTACGGCGCTCCTCAAAAAGGAGGGCTTCTCCTGGAATGACGCCGCGGCACACGCCTTCGACGCGCTCAAGCGGGCGGTCACCTCAGCCCCAGTATTGGCGCTGCCGGACTTCGCCAAGGAATTCATCGTCGAGTGTGATGCCTCCACACATGGCTTCGGGGCGGTGCTCATCCAAGACAAGCACCCGGTGGCCTACTTCAGCCGTCCCGTCGCCCCACGTCACCGCTCCCTCGCCGCCTACGAGCGGGAGCTCATCGGGCTGGTTCACGCCATCCGACACTGGAGGCCGTACCTCTGGGGGCGCCGGTTCCTTGTCCGGACGGACCACTTCAGCCTCAAGTTTCTCCTGGACCAGCGGCTGGCGACCATTCCTCAGCACCATTGGGTGGGGAAGCTCCTGGGCTTCGACTTCTCGGTCGAATATAAGCCCGGCGCGGCTAATACAGTGGCGGACGCGCTGTCACGGCGTGACACAGCCGAGGGCGCCCTCACAGCCATCTCAGCGCCGCGGTTCGACTTCGTCGAGCGCCTCCGTCAGGCCCAGTCCTCCGAGCCGGCGCTGGTGGCCCTGCGGGACGAGATCCGCGCGGGCACACGCGGCGCTCCGTGGGCGCTGGTCGACGACATGATCACCTTCGACAACCGCCTCTACATCGCGCCGGCATCTCCACTGCTGCTCGAGATCGTGACGGCGGTCCACGACGACGGCCACGAGGGAGTCCAACGCACACTGCACTGACTTCGCCGCGACTTTCACTTCCCCAACATGCGGCAGATCGTCCAGGACTTGGTGCGTGCATGCTCGACGTGCCAACGCTACAAGTCAGAGCACCTCCATCCAGCGGGACTGCTCATGCCGCTGCCCATCCCGACGGGCGTTTGGACCGACATCGCCCTCGACTTCGTGGAGGCTCTGCCCCGGGTGGGTGGTAAGTCCGTCATTCTGACTGTGGTGGACAGGTTCAGCAAGTACTGCCACTTCATCGCCTTGGCGCACCCCTACTCCGCCGAGTCGGTCGCGCTGGCGTTCTTCCGCGACATCGTGCGCCTGCATGGAGTGCCGCGGTCGATGGTGTCCGACCGGGATCCGGTCTTCACGTCCACGTTTTGGCGCGAGCTGATGCGCCTGGTGGGCACCCGGCTCCATATGACGACGGCCTTCCACCCCCAGTCGGACGGGCAGTCCGAGGCCGCCAATCGGGTGATCGTCATGTACCTGCGATGTTTCACGGGTGACCGGCCGCGCCAGTGGCTCCGTTGGCTGCCTTGGGCCGAGTACATCTACAATACGGCCTATCAGACGTCTCTACGCGACACGCCGTTCCGCGTGGTCTACGGCCGTGACCCCCCCACCATTCGGTCCTATGAGCAGGGCGAAACCCGGGTCGCCGCCGTGGCCAAGAACATGGAGGAGCGGGATGCCTTCCTCCAGGACGTCCGCTACCGCCTTGAACAAGCACAGAAGGTCCAGAAGCACCACTACGACAAGCTCCACCGCCCCGTCGCATACAAGGTAGGAGATTGGGCCCTGCTTCGCCTCCGGCAGCGCGCGGTTTCCTCCTTGTCGCAGCCCACGACGGGCAAGCTCAAGCCCCGCTACTTCGGGCCCTATCGCGTCGCCGAAATGATTAACGACGTCGCCGTCCGCCTGGAGCTGCCACCACGTGCTAGAGTGCACGACGTGTTCCATGTCGGCGTCCTGAAGAAGTTCGTGGGGCCGCCTCCGGACGCTCCGCCACCACTTCCGGCCATTCACCATGGCGCCATCACTCCGGAGCCGGAACGAGCCCTTCGCACTCGGCTGGCGCGTGGCGTACGCCAGGTGCTTGTGCACTGGAAAGGGGAACCGGCGGCATCAGCAACATGGGAAGACCTCGACTCGTTCCACGACAAGTATCCATCATTCCAGCTCGAGGACGCGCTGGACGTCGAGGGGGGGAGAGATGTCATGTGTGGCCGCGCCTATTCCAGGAGGAGGCGTGCCCGTGACATCCGCCGAGCCGCTGGAGGCGCACAGGCCGCATAGGCCGCGGTCACCACGCCGCATGCGGAGGTTGTTTTAGGAAGTGGCTAGATTAGTTGGAAGGCCATGCATGTTCCCCAAATTTAGGAGCAATTAGCTCAAGGGTAGCCGGCCATTGGGCCTATAAGAATAATTGTAATCGGTGATTGAGGATTAAGAAAGAACTATTACCTAATTCCTCTCTCTCTCTTCTTCCCAACAAAGCCTACGGCTGAGGGGCAAAACCTCGCCGGAGACGACGGATCGCGACTACGAACTACGTAGTCGAGGTTCCGCTACCCAGGGGTTTGGTGCCCTTGACAGGTGGTTGGATCTCGACGGAGAAACTGTGGGAAGCGGCGACCCGACGTGAGGAAACGGCAGCCCGACACGAGAAGAGCATTGCTACGTCCTTGAAAAAAAATATCCTAGCCAGTAGCTATATAGAGTACATATGGGACTCTAATAACCTATATGTAGAGGATAAGTACTCTATATTCTTAACATTAGCATCCTAAGTGATAAATGTTACCTCGTCATGTCATTTGCAATAGTTGCAGCTTGCTAGTGTGCTTAAAATGTTACCTTTATCTAACACAAAATATGATTGCAAGTGGTTAATCTTCTGGGAGATAACATGAGTTTTTAGTGCAATATCGGATCCAAGACTGTTGTTGCACTGTTAGAAGAATGTGTTGTAGGCTTGTAGCTGTCTCGCTTTTAAATGACCGGTTCCATGCAGCTTGAAATGATGTCCGATGCCATTGATGAAACGCTTGACAAAGATGAAGCAGAAGAGGAAACAGAAGAGCTTACAAACCAGGTAACCTACCGCCTAAGTTCTCAGCTACCAGCTTCTGAGATCATGAAAATTTCAGCTACCAGAATCTTCTGTCGGCTATGCAGGTCCTTGATGAGATTGGCGTTGATGTGGCTTCTCAGGTATGCTAACACATGCCAGTAGTCTACAGATATTGAGTCTTAATTCTGACATGCTGATTCAACCAATGCTTTCATGAAAATGCAGCTATCCTCGGCTCCTAAAGGTCGCATCGAAGCAAGCAACAGGAAAGTAAACAACAGCCAAGCACGGTATGCAAATGATCTTTCAACTCCTAACATCATGCCGTTCAAATTTTGGTCTATGCCAATATACCTGTGTTGCCTCCCCCCCCCCCCCCCACAATTAAATTGTTGTTTCTGCAGAAATGCTGCGGCTCCTTCAAGAAATGCGGCTCCACCAGAATCCGCCGCTGAAGTTGACGATCTGGAGAGGCGATTGGCGTCTCTTCGCCGCATCTGAGCTGCTGGAAAAAAAAAATATTGTAGTCATGCATGTATATGTAAATTTGTTTAGTGATAAGACATAGTTTGTCTGCAAATGCAAACGTGCTGGGAACTTAATGTTGTAGGCGAACAATTCAAACTGCACATGATATGATTGAACCTTGTCTACTCTTTCGTTCTTCCTTTCCTGCTTGCCCCCCTGAATTTTTGGCGCACTGAGGCACTCGTAGAGATTTGACGAAGCTGCCAAATCCCAGCAGCATCGCCCGATGAACGCGCCATGGCTACACATCACGCACTGGAGCAACCATTCCACAGGCTCGTCAGTCTTGACAGAATCGACGAATTCTTGAACCATGCCAGCCTCCTTTTCGTCAGGTGACCTTGCCTTTTCTTCGGATGCTAAGGTCAGCATCCAAAACTTTGACAGCAAAAACATATCGATTGTAATCAACAGTAATCCAAGCAAGATAGTTTCAAGTATATTTCCTTGCCACTAGACAGCGATAAATCATCGCATTTAACACCATTCACCCTAAGAACACATACATGGATTGACAACAACTACATGAATTGCATCTAGATCGGGGGAGATTGCAAGAATAAACTGGAACATGATGCATCAAAAGTGAAATGAGAAAAGAAAATTGCTCTAGCCAGCTGGTCGTGCAGCAGCACCTCGCCTGCGCTCAAGCTGCAGAGCAGCGGCTGGACCAGAAGGGCCTTCCATGCGTGTGGGTGCCTCGGTAGTCCGTCTCGTTGCTTGGTTTTCGAAGTCTTCGAGGCTAAAAATCGAATAAGATCGAAAGTTTGCCGAAACAAAAGATGCGTACATGTGCACCCATGAACGTGCTTATCTCCTGAACATGCCCTAGTCTACAAACAACCAAGCACGCTGCTTAACAAAAGGCTGCACAGCATTAGACGGTCCTAGCACCATTGTCCATACAACAGCTTCATATGTTTCTTATGGACACCATTTTAGAAACCCCTACCCACCCAAAAAAAAAAACTTCAGCACTTCACATTTTTTCGGCTTCTTTTAGTAAATATACAACAGTAAGGAAAAAAAAAGGCATTCTCTCTTCTTCTGAGAAAACTTCAGATATCCTAGCTTACAACTACAGATTCAAGGAGAATGAAATTGCACCGTGGGCTATAGCTGCCAATCATTGGTTAGTCTAGTAGATGATGGATGTTGTTTCGTAACATTTCCCAAATTTGATCACACGACCTCTTGTGCTAGGTAAGTCCCACTGCTGAACAAAAATGGAACTAGACATCGAGAAGATTTTTACTATACATACTCATTGATCATACACTTAATATTTAGACCAAAGGCAATCTGGCCCTCATTTGAATTACGATGCAAGGTACCAAACTAGGCACCACACTCTCTGCAAGTAAAAAAAAAAAAAAAACATGAGTAGAAGACTGTTGTAAGTGCATAGATTGTATTGGCAGCACTAATACTGAAATAATACTAAAAAACCCATAAAGATGCCATCAATCTATAATTGAAAATCTCAGACCTGAAAGTTGTCCAAACTAGACAAGTGTAATCTTGGTTCATGTTATCAGTTTAATATATTGTACCTAAAGCAACTATATATGGATGAAGGTGGACAAAATATGAAGAAAGAATAAGCATAGAGTTACTTATTGGATCCATGGTGCACTGTGTTGCCATCTCCTTTCATCTCAGGATTGCAGAATTTATTTTGATGGCATGCGAGAACTGATCTTCAATCAATTACTTCTTCGATGGGAGATGGGGGGTGGGGGGGCTCGACCAATTCCAAGCCAATTTGATGGGAGAGACAACAGAAGAGGCAATATGACGAGGGAGACCGAAGAAGAGGCAATCTGACGTGGGATATGGAGGAAGTCGAACGCTTTGTTCTTTCCTCGTGCCAAAATTGATCGATGATTGATTTTTTTTCCCTCCACGACGCCTGCATTGGTGCTAAGTTTCCCTCCCATGGTCCTAGGCCGCACTGGGCTTAGATGCGTTGGGCTTGGGCCATGCAACAGAATCCCCAGCTAGGAAACACAAGCAAATGTCAGATGCTGCAAGGACGACTGAAAGGAGACGGATTGTTCCCGGAGGTTGCTCTAGCTACGTCAAAGGATCCGATTATATGCTCTAACTCCTCGACGCTAAGAGCGTGGAAATTCCATCTTAGACACACTTGCTATACCTAGCACCAAGCCAGGCTTAATGACAATGATAAATGGGGAGCAAAAATAATTTGGATGAATTAATGCTTAAAACATCAAGGTTAAGACCCGTGGAATCGACAACGGAGAATTAGGTCTGGAAAACAAGCAGGTAACTAACGCGCAGGTAACCTAGCTGAAAAATCAAAGGCGTGCGGGGTTTATTGCTAAATGTATGCCCGCCCGGAGGAAAAGGAAGAGAAAAGGCGCCCAACCTGAACCGGCGTCCGCGTCGGCGCGTAATAAAACCAGCAGCAATTTTTCCGTTATTTCCCCTCCCTGAAAGTCTGAAACGCACGGCACGGCCGCCTCCTCCCCTCCGAAACAAATCCAATCCGAAATCGAATCCCCCTCGCTTCGCCGCCGGGAAGAAGACAGAAGCGACGCCGTCAGACCTCTTCCCTCCTCTCCTCCCGGAGCCGTCAGAGGCGGATACGGGCGGACAGTCTCGCCCGACCGACGCCGGTGAGTGGCCTCGTCCTCCACCTCGTCATCTCAGGCTTGGCGGGGTCTCGATCGAGAGCGGATCCGCGCGTACTAGCTAGTTCTCGTTTGGCTTCAGTGGTAGGGTAGGGTGGGTACGCCTTGGTTGGTTGATCGATCATCGATCTCACCGTCGCCCCTATCTAATTCGGTGCGGAGTCCTGGGGACGTCGCTCGAATCGTCCCATGATCATATTGCGTTGTTGATTTCGCTCTCTGCTGGAATCAGAGGCTCATTCCGTTCGTGCCCCTTCTGTTTCTTTCTTCGTCGATTGCAGGTATGCAGAGCCAGATCGTGTGCCATGGTTGCCGGACCGTTCTACTCTACCCGCGAGGGGCGCCCAGCGTCTGCTGCGCGGTGTGCCAGGCCATCACCACCGTGCCACCACCAGGTACGCGCTGGACGCATGCTTTGCGGCTATTTCCCTTTCTGGGAGTTTACAATCATAGCCTCTGAACGTGCACAACCAATCGTGGTCTGGCAGAGGGAAGTTTAACTTTGACATTATATAGCACCTGACTTTGTAAGTTTCGCGGTATGTGGTAGATGTTATGAGAACCTGTTTACCAGCACATATGAAAACGGAGTGGACAATGATTTATGCCACAATTAACTTCATCCTCTCTACATACACATTATCCAGTTTGGTTGGAAAATGCGGTTGTTAATTCAGTTCAAGCTTAACCATACCTAGTTTTACTGTTCACTTCTTGTGTCTGGACATTCGTATTTCTGTGTGATTAATGCTAGTCTGATTAGATTACACTCATTTTTCTGTTCCTGTGGCCTCCTGGATGAAAAGCAGAGAAGTCGGAATCTTACTACATAATGGATAAAACCAGTTTTTTGTTTAGAAGTTAGAGCACTGACAATTCCCCCATCTCTGTGGGGTCTGTGTAACATACATGTGGGTATTGCATACATGCCATGCGTTTCTAGGTAACTGACTGATGCTGATACAGCTCATTGGGTTATTACTGTTTATTTGGTCCAGTTGCAAGTATTATGTTGATGATTCTATGTTCCTAGCATCGAAACACAACCTCTTATCCAGCTTCGGAGGTTCTTCCTAAATTATGTTGCACCAGCCTTGATTGCTTTCATCAGCATGTTTTTATCCCTATTTTCTCACCCTGCCTTTATTATAAGGTGGGCCAGTGAAAAAAATACAGTACCTACTTTTAGAAAATCAGTAGCTCGTCCCTTGAAGCTCTTGTGAAAAGCCTTATCTTTTTCACAAGCTACAAATCATGTATCATCCTCTTCAGGGCCTGTTTGGTTCGGCTTTTCTGGGCTTCTGAGAAGCCGAACCAAACAGCCCAGCCGTGAGCTAGCTTTTGGAATGCTGAAAAGCTGGCCTCTGAAGAAATGAACTAAAAATTAAGAAGCTAGTTGATAGGAGCTTTTCTGACTTTTGGTGTGCTGAGAAGCTAAAAATTTATTACAAAAGTAAACAGCAAAATGTTAGAAGTCAGAAGCCAAAGGCCAGAAAAGCCAAAAGCCAAAAACCTCAGCCTAATCAAACAGGCCCTCGGTCTCCTTTACTGACTCTTTGTGCACTATCCTCTGCTCTCCAGTCATCTTCTAAAACCATGCAGTCTGTTCATTGTTGGTTTTGAATTGAGGCAAATCTTATAATATAACATAGTATGTTTTACCTTCCCTTTTTCCAAGGGAGCTTTTCTCCCTTTTGCATGGAACATTTTGAAAGGTCTTACCAATTTACCTTTATGTGGTTTATGATTGTTTCATAGTGCTTGACACATCAATTTGATGTATTTATAGAGTAATTTAAATTTCTAATGCAGGACTGGAAATGGCTCAGCTTATATGTGGTGGTTGTCGAACTTTGCTGATGTATACTCGCAATGCAGACACCGTGAGATGTTCATGTTGCAATACAGTCAATCTTGTCAGACCAGGTACAGTAATTATTCTGTTTCAACCCTGCTTCTGCCTTGTACTTCACTACTTTTGAGCTTTCAGCCTCGCTTTGCGTAAATGGGTTAACACGTATGTACTATGTTTAAAAGGATATCCCTTCTTACTTTTTAGTAATTTCACTTTTGTGCAGTGAATAATATAGCTCATGTGAACTGTGGCCAGTGCCGGACAACTTTAATGTATCCATATGGAGCACATTCAGTAAAATGTGCCATATGCAATTATATCACAACTACTGGAGTACGTTAAGCCTCATTCCCCGCCAACTTATGATGCAAGTGCAATTAACGTATTATGTCAGAATTTACTGAATTTTGAATAACCTTTGTTCTGCATCTCAGATAAATACCGTGGGACCCTCGCCATCTGCAAGGCCGACATCAAGTGGATCTTCATATAGTGCATCATCTACTTCTGTTGTATGTCCACGTCAATTGAATTTATGGTCTAACAAATCGTTCTTGAGATATAAGAGTGATTTATCACCTTTTTGTTTTCATTGTGCAGCCTAAATCTCAACCACAGAATGTAACTGTTGTTGTGGAGAACCCTGTGACAATTGATGAAAAGGGAAAACTGGTAAGATATTTTCTACCTCAATCTACTGAACTGTATCTTTTGCAATGCTGTTCAAACCTTGTTTTGCTTAACTACGTTTATTCACTAACACAGGTTAGCAACGTTGTAGTTGGAGTCACAACTGGGAAAAAGTAACGTGTTACCATCACTTGTACATCATTGTTCTGCATTCTATATCAGAAGTCGGAAATACCATGCAGTACAGTGCTATCCAGTTATTGGTTGCTTGGTTGTCCTTGAGGAACAAAAATACACCACTCTATTAATTCTTTTGTATGTATATGAGGTTTGTTAAACATCACCGTGTGATCAGACAGTCGAGGGGAATGATAGCATAGTTTCATGTAGTTATACATGCATTGGTGCACGATTTTTTAGTTTGTGTTGTTATTGTTGATAGTGTGTTACTGTTATACGTGTACCGTGTGCATATAAAAAAAAGGAATTTTCTGGATTAAAGGAGCTGCTGATATGTGGGCAAGCTCACTGGAGTCTTTCAGTTGATATAAACATTCATCTTTTTGCTGCGGTCAAGATCCATTCACTGCTTGCTTCCGAACCCGTCTTGTGGTTTTAATAGACTGCTAATTGGAACCGATTAGTGTTAGGTGTTCTAATTTACTTCCTTTTAGGACGTCATTGATCCCTACATTATTTCAACAGTTCAGATATATTATTTCAAAAACTCACATGGTAAATACTAAGCTTTTTTCAAAATATTTTAATTGTTAAGTGCATATGATTTTTTATCAAATTACATAAAATACTGATCTTTCTTTAATGGCGAAATAGGTTTCCTAAATTGTTTAGTCAACTTTTTAACTAGTTGAGTGCATATGAGAGTTTTTTAATTTCTCAGCATATCGTACATATAAAAAATGTTGACCGTGTTCTTCCAAAATGTTGAAATGGTTCTCATAAATTGTTGAGTGCATATGAAAGTTGTTTCGTCAAGTCACATATAAAAAATGTTGAACGTGTTTTTGCAAACTGGTAAATATGCTTCGTAAATTGTCGAGTACGTGCGTATAAAAGTTGTTTCAACTAATCACATAGAAAAAAATGAACATTTTTTTTTGCAAAATATCAAAATGGGTTTCATAAATTGTTTAGTCACTCATTTAAATTAAAGCCCGCTCGTTCTGGAAATGAAAATAAAGAAACAGCCTCTGGAAAGGAAAGTAGAAACAGCCTGTAGAAAGCAACATGAAAAGGACATAAAACCCCCGCTGAACTGCTTCGAATTAACCATCCACTCGGTGCGCATACGAGGGGAAATTCAAGCTACGATCAGAAAGCCACACTGCTCGCTCCAATGTTTCCGTTTTTGGTTTGTTCGCCACACCAGACAACAATGGCGGAGGCAGGGGAAGCAAGGGAGCTACTCTTCTCTTCCTTCACTTATCTCTCTTCTTTTTCTTCTGTTACCAAAAAATGAAGTGGACTCCCAAGTGCACCATAAAGGTAACCAATGGTAGTTTCTTCCTTGCCAGACAATGATTTGGTGAACATAGCCATACAGTGCCTCCCATCTGAAGCCCTTTCATCACCCAACTGTGCACACGCTCTTGCGTTGGTCCGTACGTGTGTTGGTTGGGCTCTGACCAGACCAGACCACCCTGTTGGCAAAGCCAAGTTGCTAGTGCCGAGCCAGCTGGTCCCGTACCCACCGAGCCTGATAGGTATAAGTGCCTGTTTATTTTTATCGATCGGTACTGATAGGTATTTTCTGTTATTTTTAAAATATAGTGGTTACCGTTTGTTGGGGGATGATATTCCGTACTTGTTTGGATGGCAAGTCGAAGTCCGCCGGTAGCTGGGCACTGATGAATGTTGCAGTTGTTTCAGGAAGTGCAACCGAAGGCTCTGGCGAGCCTTCGGTCGGAGGACGAAGGTTGATCTGCGATTTCACCTGCCAGCGTAGGCGAAGGCTCTGGCGTGCCTTCGGCCGAAGGCCGAAGGTCGACCCACGGTGCCGGGGGTTAGGATGGGCGAAGATCCTGGTGAACCTTCGGGTGGAGACCGAAGGGTGACACGTGGTGCAGCGCCGGGACTGGCCGAAAGTGCCTGGTGGATGTCGAAGCCCGCATAGTCACTCAGGGTATAGTTGTAATTATGCAGATGTACTTGATGGTACCATAATGCCCCCGAATATACCGGGAATGTGGCAGTTGAGGGGGTGAAACTGTAAATCCTAGCGTGGAGTGGTTGAGTACAGGCTATAAATAGGATCATACTGTAACCGAGGTGACAGAAGAATTAAGATTGTTTCACCCTCTAAACACGTGTCACACTCTGTAGCCTTCGGCTTCTCCTCTGGGCGAATACCCTCCTTGTTTTGGGATGTAGGTCCCAACAGTTGGCGCCGTCCGTGGGGATCGAATAGACCAAAGTTATGCCACCTAAAAAGAAGACAAAGCCACTCGGTGCATCGGAGATATTGCCGGAGCGCCCGGCTCCAGCCTGGGTTTTGGCCGAAACGCCCCCTTCGGCGGTGCCGGGCCCGAGCAACGCTCTGACCGGCGGAGCCTTCGGCGACCGCCAAGAACATGATGGTGTCGATGTGGTGCCCCAGGGCGATAACGGAGACAGCCATGAAGTAGCCATCCATGAAGACACAACAGAAGCAGTGCGAGGCGTAGAAGCTAATGTTCGCGCCCGATTCGAGGCTTCGGCAGAAGAGCGAAGAAAGGCGCACTTTGAAGAAGGGTGGGATGACCTGGGAAACTTCGGAGAATATGAAGATGAAGATGAGATAGAAGAGGAAAGAACAGCCAGGCTAGAAGCCGAAGAATTGGAGTGGCAGATTGCGTAGAAAAAGCGCATGCTGGATAGCTTGGCAGTAAGTCGGAAGGCCGCGGAATATCGCCGGCGAGTAGAAGAAACCAGAAGAACACTAGAGAAAATGCAAGAAGAGATCGACATGATGCATCGCACAGATGAAACAGCTCGCCACATGACTCCATCAGAAGTCATAACACGATCGACGCAGGACCTTCGGCGACGGTTGTGCGCGGGTGATCCAGAGTCACCGCTCTCCATTGGCTTGCAGAACCAGCTGTGGCCTTCGGGCTTCAAGATGCCTAGAGTGGTAATGTTTGATGGAGAGTCAGATCTGAGAGAGTTTGTAATGAGTTTTGAGGCGGCAGTTGAATCCGCTGGAGGAGATGACGCGACACTGGCGAAGGCCTTTGTATTGGCCATCGAAGGGATAGCAAGGTCGTGGTACTCCGCTTTGCCTCCAGGATCCATTTATTCATGGGAGCAACTGTGCAATGCTCTATATAGCAAT
Source organism: Phragmites australis (assembly GCF_958298935.1). Classification (NCBI taxonomy): domain Eukaryota; kingdom Viridiplantae; phylum Streptophyta; class Magnoliopsida; order Poales; family Poaceae; genus Phragmites; species Phragmites australis. The sequence continues at coordinate 36,550,405 of NC_084923.1, read as the reverse complement.
TTTCAAGGAAATTGAGCGGACAAGGTTACCACCAGCGACCTCTTTGCGCTGAAGCAACAGCCAACGGAGACACTGCAGAGTTATATGCATCGCTTCGTACACATTCGCTGCCAAGCGAAAGGCTTGAGCGAAGACACCATCATTGATGCCGCTATACAGGGCATCAAAGGAGGGCTTCTGGCAGAAAAGCTTACACGAAAGAGGCCAGGGAGCGTACAAGAGCTCCTCAATAAGATGGAAGAGTACGCGAGGTCCGAGCTAGATCACCTTCAGAGGAAGAATGGGATGGCAGCTTCAAAAGCACTAAAGACAAATGCATCAGCCAAAGAAGCAAGCACTGGACACCCCAGAGACAGATCGAAGCATGTCAGAAAAGTCAAAGCGTTCGAGTACATATCGAAGCAAAAAGAAGTCAACCAGATGGACTTCGGACCAGTCAAAGTCACCCAGGCGATAAGCGAAGTGCAAGGTGGGGCTACTCGAGGAGGCCAGAGTGTCAGAGGCCGAGGTGGACGGGCTCCGCAGGACCTGGCCACATTCTACTATGAGTTACATGACGAAGGTGCTGGTCATAGGACTAAGCAGTGCCCACATGTCATGGCAATGAAAGAAAGCTTAGCAAAGCAATCATTCGATCATGCAAGAATCGTGCATCATGCCACACAGTTTAGGCATGGCGAAGCATGGGAAAACAATCAAACCTGCAACCCAAGAACAACATTTGCTAACCAGTGGCGACCAATGGTTGCGCCGGCACAACAATATATTCATGTAACTTCGGCCCAGCTAGACCAGTTGGCTTTCCAAGGAGAGCTACCTCCGCCTCCACCAAGACCAGCGATCGAAGCCCTCCCCCCCCCCCCCCCGAAGACCAGCAGATCGGTAAGCACAGTAAACTGTGGATACAACATTGTGTTGGTAATCTCTGGAGGATCAAATTAGGAAACAGAATCAAAGAGGCAACGAAAAGAATATGTGCGAAGGGTTAACCACGTTGGTGTAGGGCCAACTTATGTTCATTCAAGGTGGTCCAATGTGCCCATTACCTTCTCATAGGAGGAGATGAGGGTTCTAGATTACCCACACACGGACGCCTTCGTGGCTACGGCAAACATTTCAGGAAATGAAGTGCACAGAATTCTGATTGATGGCGGAAGCTCGGCAGATATCATCTTTGCCGATGCTTTCGACAGAATGGGTTTGCAGCGAAGTAACCTTCACCAGGCTTGGTCCCCACTACTACACTTCGTGGGAAACGCAATCAATGCTTTGGGGAAGATAGTAATCCCGGTGTCATTTGGTGAAGGGTCAAACTTCCGAACGGAGGACATTACCTTCGATGTGGTCGATATCAACTATCCCTATAATGCAATATTCGGGCGAGGAGTCCTGAATGCATTCGGAGCAATACCACACCATGCATATTTGTGTATGAAGATGCCCAGTCCTGGAAGTGTCATAATAGTGCTCGGAGATCAACCGGTGGCCTGTAGGATTGAAGTGGGAATTACTCCAGGTCGGCGAAATGTCCACGTAGTGGCTGGACCTTCGATGGATCTTTGAGAGTGTGAAGAGCAACCGAATGTACACAAAATGGCGAAGGCTGTATCAGAAGGGCAGACCAAGAAAGTGTCGCTGTGTCCAGACAAGCCAGACAAAATAGTCATTATCGGGGCAGAAATCACAGAAGAAGATCAACGAAGATTGATAATGTTCCTTCGCAACAACGAATGTATCTTCGCCTGGTCTCTGAAGGATTTGCAAGGAGTCAGCAGAGAAATCATTCAACACACTTTAAATGTAGACCCAAATACGAAGCCAAAGAAGTAAAAGCTTCGGAAGGCTTCAAAAGAGAGGGAAGAAGCAGCTAAGGCTGAAGTGCAGAAGTTGCTTGACGCTGGCATGGTGCACGAAGTATTACATTCGGAGTGGCTGGCAAACCCGGTGCTAGTTAAGGAAAGTAATGGCAAGTGGAGAATGTGTGTAGATTTCACAGACCTAAACAGAGCTTGTCCGAAGGACGACTTCCCACTACCACAAATTGATCAGCTGGTAGATTCTGCTGCTGGCTGAGAGATGTTGTGTTTTCTAGATGTGTACTCTGAATACCACCAGGTTTGGATGGCAAAGGAGGATGAGGAAAAAATAAGTTTCATAACCTCCTTCGGCATATATTGCTTTGTAAGGATGCCCTTTGGCCTTCGGAATTCTGACGCCACCTATGCCAGGTTGGTGCAAATAGTGTTGAATTCACAGCTAGGGCGAAATGTCTTGGCATACGTCGACGACATAGTGGTCAAAAGCGTCAGAAAGGACCACCACCTCGAAGACCTTCGGGAAACTTTTGAAAAACTACGAAGTGCAGGACTAAAGCCGAACCCCAAAAAATGCGCGTTTGGGGTGCAGTTTGGAAGGCTGCTGGGCTTCTTAGTCTCGAAAAGGGGCATCAAGGTGGAACCCTAAAAAATTTAGGCAATAATTGACATGAGACCTCCGCAGAGCAGGAAATAAGCACAGCGTCTGGCAGGCAAGTTGGCAGTGCTAAACCGGTTCATCGCAAAATCAGCCGAGCGAAGCCTACCTTTCTTTAAAATGCTAAAGGCTCTAACCCATTCAAATGGGGCGCGGAGTAGCAGAAGCCTTCGATGACTTGAAGAAATATCTAACGAAGCTCACGGCCCTGTCCAGCCCTGATCCCGAGGCTGAGTTGTTGCTATACATATTAGCATCCCCTTTGGCAGTCAGTGCCGTACTGGTGCAAGAAAGGCAAGAAAATAACAAGTTACAACAATTTCCGGTATACTACGTGTCGGAGGCTTTGGCGGGCGCAAAGAGGTTCTACATCGAAATGGAAAAGGTGGCCTACGCACTAGTAATGGCATCGCGGAAGCTTTGCCATTACTTTATGGCTCACAAGATTATAGTGCCCACCTCCCTACCCCTTTGCGACATGTTTGAAAATCATGAAGCTATAGGGAGGATTGCAAAATGGGCTGCAGAGATCGCACCATTCATGATAGTTTTCATTGCATGAACAACGATGAAGTCTCAAGCATTAGCGGACCTTATGGCAGATTGGACGCCACAAGGCGAAGCTCCAACAGAAGCACTGTTAGACCCGGTCTGGATTGCATATTGTGACGGAGCTTGGGGGCTTAGGGCGCAGGTGTGGCGGCTATACTGTCTTCGCCTTTGGTAGTGAAATTGAGATACGCCGCCAGGCCCAAGTTTCGAGCAACAAACAACGTCACGGAGTACGAAGCAGTCCTCCTTTGCCTTCGCAAGGCGTGAGCTTTGGGCGCCCGAAGGGTATTGATAAAGACGGACTCTAAAGTAATAGCAAGCCAAATTGACAAGACATTTCAGACAAAAGAGATAGAGCTTGTTAAATACATGGCAGCGGTTCGAAGCATGGAAAAGCACTTCTTGGGATTCACAATCAAGAGTATATCAAGAAATAACAACTTCGAGGCAGATGACCTCGCAAAGGCCGCGGTACAAAATCTGCCAATACCGCCAGATGTGTTCTATCAGAAGTTGAGGGTGCCAGTTGTAGAGGTCCCTTCGCAGAAGGCACACTCAGTCGCTATAACTGAGAGCGAAGATTGGTGCTCTCCCATAATGGTTTATCTTCACGGCTACTATGAGCCCGAAGATAATGTCGAGGCGAAGCGCATGGCCCAGAGAGCCAGGAATTACAAAATTGTGGGGGACAACTTGTACAAGATGGGAGTTTGTGCACCTATGCTGCGATGTATATCCCAGGCAGAAGGGCAAAACTTGCTGAGAGAAATACATGGAGGACTGTGTGGCTCGCACGTAGGCACTTGAGCCCTCGTTGGAAAAGCATTCAAGTAAGGATTTTTTTGGTTGAAGGCGGTCAGCGATGCAGAGTATATAGTTTGAAGTTGTACGCCGTGCCAATACTTGGCGAAGGGATCAAACAGGCCTTCGACAAAGACACAACTCATACCACCAATCTAGCTGTTAACACGGTGTGGAATTGATATTGTCGGCCAATTACCAGCCGCCTCGGGAAACTTGCATTACGCTGACGTCACAGTAGAGTACTTCTCCAAGTGGGTGGAGGCAATGCCGCTGGTGAATATAACGTCAAAAAAAAATACAAAAATTTTTGTGGTAGAACATCGTTTGCCGTTTCAGAGTCCCACGCGAAGTGACCGTTGATAACGGCACGTAATTTGATAGTGAAGGATTTAGGCAATTCTGCGAAGACCTGGGAATCAAAGTCCACTTTGCGTCTGTGTATCACCCACAGTCAAATGGAGCTGTGGAATGGGCAAATGGCATTATTTTTGCTGGTGTACCAAGACGTCTGCAAGGCTTGCTGAAAGGAAAGTGGGTGGAAGCGTTGCCGAAGGCCTTATGGTCTGTAAGGACAATGGTAACAAGACCGACTGGTTTCACACCATTTTGTCTGCTCTTCGGCGAAGAGGCAATGACTCCAGAAGAGTGTAAAAATAGATCATTTCGAGTTGCAAATGAATCAACACAAAGCGAAGAATCGACATCAAAAGTTGTGCTGGAGGAAATGAGAATACAGGCCACCGAAAACTTGACCAAATACCTGGAGGAGACTAGAAGGTGGAGAGACAAGAAAGTGTCCCCAAAGGACTTCACCCTTGGAGATTTGGTACTACGAAGACTCATCAATGCTTCAGCAATGGGAAAACTGCAAAGCAAGTGGGACGGCTCCTTTTTGGTGAAGAGGTCGTTAAGGCCCGGTTCTTATCACTTGGCTACTGTAGAGGGTGATGAGCTCCCGCATACTTGGAATGCGGACTACCTTCGCAAGTTCTATGTGTAGTAACCAAGGAAGTCTTCGCATCAATGGGCGAAGCACACAAACCAATGCAACATTAATATAATTTTGTTTTCCTTTCATGTAATCAAAATAGTGTACGAGCGCTGTACTCTTTTCCTCACGGGGGGAACCCTTCATTAGGGCGTGAGGTTTTTAACAAGGCAGTGACCTTTGTAAACACTAATATATATGGAAATACCCCCAAAAAAGCGTGTACTTTTGTTAAGTATGCATAATTCATCATCGAAGTGTTGCAGGCCTTCGAAGCAAGGAAGCACACCAATCGACGAGAAGCGCGCCAAGAACCTGCCATAAAACTCGAGGTGCGAAGTGTCAAAGAAAGACACCTTACCCTTCGACCTCGGACGGGCATAAACCCTTGGAGAAATTTCAATCATGGGTTGCTTCGAAGTTGTCCACATTGTAAAGAATTTCTTTCTGTAGAATCCTCGCCTATATGGCAAATTAATTACGATCGAGTCATGAATGTCTGTAATCCTGAAAAAAAAGCCGAAGTGCTGCTTGACCTAAAAGAAGGCAGCGCACCTCTCGGCTAAGTCGGGGGCTAAGAGTGCCTGCCCCCGCACCGAAGGAGAAACAAACCTTTGAAAGAAAAAAAAAGAGCCGAAGTGCAGCTCGACCTTAAAGAAGGCGGTGCACCTCTCGGCTGAGTTGGTGGCTAAGAGTGCCCGCCTCCGCACCGAAGGAGAAACAAACCTTCGAAAGAGAAAAAAAGAGTCAAAGTGCTGCTTGACCTAAAAGAAGGCGACGCACCTCTCGGCTAAGTCGGGGGCTAAGAGTACCTGCCCCCGCACCGAAGGAGAAACAAACCTTCGAAAAAAAAGCCAAAGTGTTGCTCGACCTAAAAGAAGGTTGTGCACCTCTTGGCTAAGTTAGGGGCTAAGAGTGCCTGCCCCCGCACCGAAGGAGAAACAAACCTCCGGAAGAAAAATAGCAATTACAACTCGAAACCAGGTTATGCACTACCGGGCCGCTAAGAGCAAAGTCCCCACTGCCGAAGGACCCTACGGCTTCAAGGTCGGGGGGGGGGGGGACGGTGTTTTCTGAATGATGCTTCGCTTGTGTTGCTACCGAAGGTCCCTACGGCTTCAAGGTCAGGGGGGGGGACGGCGTTTTCGGAATGATGCTTCGCTTGTGTTGCTGCCAAAGGTCCCTACGGCTTCAAGGTCGGGGAGGGTGGGGGGGGAGGGACGGCGTTTTTCGAATGATGTTTCACTTGCGTTGCTGTCGAAGGTCCCTAAGGCTTTAAAGTCGGGGCGGGACGACGTTGTCAAAATCACACTTCGCGCACGGTGCTTCCGAAGATCCAACTTGATAAGCACAAGTATAACAACAAAACATAGTAATCGTCTCAACATCCTTTATTCCGCAAAATCATCAACATCAGGATCAACAAAGTCCTTATACCATCAGCTAAAGCCAAATTGAAAGGCTATGCCTTCACTGGCATGAAAAGGCGAAGTGGTGGACAAAGAAGATACATGCGGAGTGCTCCCGCCTTCGGTATGTCGCACTATTTGCATAGAAGGCCCCCGACGGTAACAAAATTGAAACTGGCGAGACAGGAGCCCACCGTTATCGTCTTCTGGCTCAGCTTCGAGTCGACGAGAATATGTGGAGGCTCAACGTCTCCGCGCGCAATCCGACGGGACTCACGCTCAGCCCTATGGGTATCTAAAATCGAAGGGCTAAAAGACTTACAAAACGCTTTGGATCTGGCATTCAACGCGTCATAAGCCCTACACTTCACCCTCCAATACCTCAAAATATATAGCTGGATGGCGGTGTTGGAAGGAGTTCCAGCATGACCAAGACATGAAAAAATTGTCCCACATCATAGTGATGGGAACAACGTCTTCGGCTACCTACACAGTGTCCGAGGGGAGGACCTGCGTAGGGAGCGAAGATAGTCAAAACATTTAACAACAAACAAAAATTGTATATATTACAGAATGCCTCAGTCGATAACAAAATGGTCAAACCCAACATGACACTTCGCGCTTTTTCGTCACACCTTCCCAGGTTCTTCGGCCACCGCGGTCGTCACCCTAGACAAAGGGTCCTCCTTCTCCTTCGCCTACAACAAAAAGGTTCAATGATTGCGCAGATGGTGAAAATCCTGACCCTCTAAAAAAATATACAAAGCCCATACTCTTTGGCGATTGATTTCCGCTTCCTGGAGGGTGGGCTCGCGGCCATGTTTACACCAATAATTAGTGGTGAATGACCGTGCCGTGGTCTTCGGTGCCCTCGATACGGCCGAAGTCGACATATCCGTTGGGTAGCGGAAGGTGTGTTTTTGAAGTGTGATGTGATGGTCATAGCCGGTCATTTTGATTGACTGCACTAAACTCTGGGCTAAGACCATGGCGCAGAAGTCACCGTACAACTGGGCCGCAGGCAGAAGGCTTCCGCTGGTTTCGCTGATCCATCCTACAAGTCCACCCAGCCCGACAATATCAAGCATTGGAGGTAGGGCCGAAGCACCAATCCTGTCAAAGGTATTGCTAATGGCTTCGCAAGCTGCAATGGCCTTCGGCTCCAGCTCTCCAAGCACAGTGAGGGCATGTTTGGATAGCGCCTTCGCCTCACCCAGCTCTTCACAAAGCTGCTGCATTTTAGCTGTTTCAGCGGTGTAGAGTGCTTGCAGCTCCGAAACTTGAGCTTCGGATGCCATTAGATTTTGCTGGAGGCACGTGAACTCTTCCTCAGCGCTCTGTTTGCCTGAGCGAAGGGAGCTCACTTCCTTTTCAAGCTGCTGCAGGCGCAGCTCGGTCTCTCTCACTCAGTGTGCGAATTCACATTTTTGGGCTTTGGCCTTTTCTACCTAGGCCTGAAACATGTCCCTCTATGCCTCGGCATTCCTTGGGTGGGCTTCAAAATTCTCCGCCTGCTTGCACTGAGCGCGCGAGACAAGCATAGCCTGCGACATCACGCGGGTATGAGAATGAGTAACAAAGGAAACAATGCTGTGCGGTAATAAATAAATAAACATAGTAAAATATATACAAATACCTTCGCAGTGGCCACGTCCGAAGCGTCAATGAGTTCGGCAGTAGGCTTTCGCGCGAGGGAAATCTCAAGCTCGGGTAGGACGTAGGTGCTAAAAATCTTCTTCGCATCACTAACCTCCCCCGAGCTTAGCTCAAACGATGAAATCTTGAACGCTTCGGCTTCAATAGCCTTCGCGTCGATTAAGCCGTCGTGACTCATGACCCCCTTCTCGCCATGGCGGGACATGGGCAGTGAAGACTCCTCTTCCGTCTCTGTGGCTCTGTGGCCACGGATGACTTGTTAGAGGAGGAACTCGAGGACGAAGAGTCAGCTACCGCATTAACATTCTCGGCCCCTTCAACCTCAGTTTCCACTACCGCTAGCTCAGCGGTTGTATGCGGATCCGTAGGCTCCTCCTTTTCGTCGCTAAGGATTAGTGTGGGAAGGTCCATGCGCGTGCAAAAGGATGACATCAGCGAAGAGGAGCGAGAGTCCTCTGTGCCCTCCGGGGGCTCCTGTCGAATGGGTACAGCTCGGAGGGCCAGTGAGCCCTCAGGAGTCAATTCCTTGTGAAGGTCGTCAAAGGCCACTTCGCAAGGTTTCTTCCTTAGGGCGAGTGCTTTGTTCTTTTTGCCCTCTTGCGGTGAGAGGTTCGCATTTCTTTGCTTCCTCTGGCTGCCAGCGGAAGGTTCTCCACCGATAGCAGTAGCCAGGGAGCCCTCTCTGCTTCGACCCATTAGGGCCGCGCTCACTTTCGGTTTGTCCTTGTTGTCAAGACCCCGAAACTCAAAAATCCGATTGAGCCGTCGGCCGAGACCTTGCTCAGCGCATAGTTGGGCTTCACCCTCGGTGAACTTCCCGAGCAGCATCATGGCCTTGGCCTCGACTTCGGCCACCATTAGGTCTGCCACAGAGCAAGAAGTGTAAGCAAATGACAAGCAAGATGCACTTAGGAACGTGATAAAAGACAATACCTGTGAAGCCTTGCAGAGCAGGGTGGGGACGGCAGAGCCCCTCCGCCCCTTTGTCTCCAAATTCTGGGATGCTCCAATCCTGGCTGACGGGCCATACTCCGGCTGCCATGAACTCTTCCACAAAATCGCGAGTTGATAGATATTTCGCACAACTGGCGAAGGCCTCAAGTGTCGACTGTTGAGAGGCCTTCAACTGCACATCGAGGGCACGGTTCCCCTTCACTTCTTCACATTTGGAAACAAGGAAATCTTCCCAGTCCACTTTGTGGTAGAACCACCACTGTATCCAATCCTTCGGCCACTTATTTTTGTATACCACGGCTGGCGTGGTCAGGCCAGCACGGTAAGTAAAGTTTAAGCATCCATAATGGGCTTCGCTCTGCACGCTCCGGGCGAAGACTGGCTTCTGCTGATGGTAAAGCCGGTGGGCGGCGGCGAAGGCCCTGGCTGACGCCTTCGCTCCTTCGGAGCGGGGCACCCAAGTGAACAGCCAAGCTGTACAATAGTGTTTGGCATGAGCTGATGCAAGTAGACTTCAAACAATTTCAAAACCTTCGAGACCATCTCGTCGCATGAAAAACAGAGATCCGCACGGAAATAGTCGACGAAGATGATAGCTTCGTCATCTTCGGGCCCCAGCTTCTCATGGCTCCCTAGGAGCCTAATCTTCGAGACATCACTGATCAAGCCCTGCCTTACAAGCCCAACTAGTACCTCATCATCCATATTAGACTATCTGATCCAGTAGGTCTTCGGGCGGTTTGCCTTGACCTTCAGAGCCATCGCGTTGAGCTTCGGAAGCTAAGAGACCGCGAGAGACTTCGGAAGCTAAGAGGCTGCGAGAGGCTTTGTACGAGAGCTATGGCTTCAGTGAGTTCACACAATAAAAATTAAACCACCGCGTGGAGCATATTTATAGTGGTGAAAACAGGGGGTAACGATGGTTAAAACGAGACGCATCGGAAGTTGAACCGTAGCCGTAAAAGACGTTTCGGCATGCAGTGAAGACATTTAACGTCCTTGATCTGATGGTTGTGCAGGGGCAGGATGGTCATACCAACACAAATACAAACAAAAAATAAAAATAACAACAGTCAAAATGAACAACATGAGGGGGCAATTTGCTAAAAAGTTAACCTAGCCCCCGTGAGCCTTCGACGGGCCGAAGGGGATGGTGTTGAGCTATTTCATCCAATTTACAGGCTCAACCCCTCGAAGATGAATGTTACCTGTAGGGGGCTATTGTTGGGAAATGATCTCCCGTACCCCTTTAAATGGCAAGTCGAAGTCCACCGGTAGCTGGGCACTGATGAATGTTGCAGTTGTGTTTCAAGAAGTGCATATGAACGCTCTAGCGGGCCTTCGGTCGGAGGCTGAAGGTCGATCTGTGACTTCACCTGCCAGCGTAGGCGAAGGCTGGCCGAAGGTCGACCCGTGGCACCGGGGGTCAGGATGGGCAAAGATCCTGGCAAACCTTTGGGTGGAGACTGAAGGGTGACCCACGATGCAGCGCCAGGACTGGCCAAAGGCGCCTGGTGGACGTCGAAGCCCGCATAGTCACTCAGGGTATAGTTGTAATTATGCAAATGTACTTGATGGTACCATAATGCCCCTGAATATGCCGGGAATGTGGCAGTTGAGGGGGTGAAACTGTAAATCCTAGCATGGAGTGGTTGAGTATGGGCTATAAATAGGATCATATTGTAACCGAGGTGACAGAGGAATTAAGATTGTTTCACCCTCTAAACACGTGTCATACTCTGTAGCCTTCGGCTTCTCCTCTGGGCGAAGGCCCTCCTTGTTTGGGGACGTAGGTCCCAACATCTTTAATACCGTGGTATTTTAAAATTTTGGTCATTGCCGGTAATAGTATGCAATATATTTATAGACATGCATATATAAATTTAATTTATGAAACATCAAGTTTTATTACAGCATATATACACAAGCACATATAAATTTCATTTTTAAAACATCAAGTCTCGTCACAGTATATATACAACGCGTACATGTGAGATTTCATTACAACAAGGAAAAAGAGTTTAAGGTTTCTTGCTAATCAAAGGTTCTGAACTCTGTTTTTTTGGATGAAGGTAACAAGAGAGAGGAGCCAAATTCATGGAACTCACCGGTTGGACCGATGACTTGGTCATTGATGAACCCAACAAGTTGTTCTTGAAGTGCGTTGATTTCAATGACCATGAGTCAATCTCTAGACAGCACGAGGAGCTGCAATTTCAAGAATTGAAGAAATCAATCCTTATGAACACGTGTCAGACTTGAAAATCAGTCATCAAGATGTATGTCGCATACCTCAGCATCGACCACCTGGTATGACACGTCTCCGTTGAATCCGTGCATGAATTCCATTACATAAAAACCACATAAATTATTGCACAGGACATGCTTCCTACAATGAAAGTCATGTCAGACAATCCATTCTTTCGCGAACGACCAGTGTCTAACACTCTTCTTGATGTATCGTAGGTACACTCTGCATGTGTGTGATTATTACTGTAAGTAGATTTAGATTCAATCAAATCCAATATTACCAGAGCAATAACGAAATAGTCGGGTTTTATCTTTGTAGCAAGTCAATGACAGGTTGGTAGGTTTCTTTTGGATTATTTTGTGAGTCGAAGACGATCTTGCTAATGTCTGGCTGGATGACAAGGAGGATCCTGTGGTAACTGTATATAGGTCACAATAGGTTAGTTGGTCCTAATTCCTAACGATGTATTGCTCAAAAAGAGTAGAACATTCATGGAGGGAAACATATACCCAAAGTGGTAAGGCAAAAGTATGTATTTCTTCAATTGTAGCTCAAGAATACACTTCAATGCATAGTCCTCGGTTCCTTTTGGATCGGATTGCATCATTGTCGGGTTTACATGATGTGGGTCGATGAATTCCACATGGTAGATGCCCTCCATCCTGCATCTTTGTACCTCCATTCTACACAAGTAATAAGTTAAGATATTCAATCTAATGGTACATGAATATATATTGTGAATTATACATATACGACATTTACAGAGTCCAACAACTCAAGATAGACACATCAAGGGCATCTTGCTGGTACAGTCGATACATTTTCTCAAATAATATATAAATAGAGCCATCCCCGTGGAGGAAATCTCGATCCTTGTATATGGCCTCGAACATTTCTCTACCATCCCGCGACTCCTTCATGTACCACGCATGGAATTTCTGAAGTTGATATATCAGTTTGTCCCACACGTTTGGCACGACCAAGAGTTCACCTAGCTTAAGTTGATACACAAAGCATAATACTACATAATGTGATATTCCATTAATTTCTCCAAAAGAGTCAAAATTGAATTCAATAAGACGGATACAATCAAATAAGGCTCTAAAACCACACAATCAACAAATGAGTGTGTAATGCATCCTACACATCCTAGTTATATGACTTACACATACTAGTCGGTAAGAGAAGCTAGAAGCACTATAAACAAATTTATAGCACACTTAGCATGCATCAAGACATATATGGATATAAAATATATGCATGACAAGATTGTGATAAAGTCTACGCATGCTAGAATAAGCATACACTCTAAACAAGCATAGATACACAACCTACACATGCAAAGATCTAGAAACTTCAAGAATCTGGAGTTTCCGGATATAACCCAGAACTTCTGAGTTTCGGAGCACTCGGATATTCCGGCCTGACCTAGAACCTCTGAGTTCTGGAGCACTCGGATATTCTAGCCTGACCTGGAACCTCTGAGTTCTGGAGCACTCTAAAAAATTATGTAGAACAAAAATCTAACACAACAAGAATATAAATTTAAGGTATTGTGATAGAATGTTGCCTTCATAGAATGACATTGGATAGATAGTAAATATATTTCCATATAACTCAACTCTTTAAACAATTAGATAGCTCTTCAAATAAATAGCCAAGTCTCTAATCTCAATTCTCATTGACATCCTTGAGGATATTTGTCGGAGGATTAACTCCTATCGCAGGGATCCCGAGAGACCCCTTTTTAGAGATTCGGCTGGGGGGATGATCCTGAATAAGTTCGTCGGAGAAATAAATGGAAGTGGATGTAAATGCAATGGCTGGTGGTGGGGGATGATCGACCTAGTGCAAAGAGAAATAAATGCACTGGAGTTTAGACAGGTTCGGGCCGCACGGGGGCGTAATACCCTACTCCTGTATGGATGCAATAACGGTCCTGAGGGGGATCCCACGAGGATGTATCTGGTTACAAGAATATCGTGTCTAACTAAGAGCTTGAGACTCCCTGTTCTTGGGCAGGGACTGCGGTTTGGTTCTTGGTGCTTCTGTTGATTGCTCGATGTCTGCGGTCTCTTGCTTGAGTGATCCTCCCCCCCCCTCTCTTTTTTGTGTGCCGACCCTTTTATGCACTCGCCGGCGGCGTTATGCTTCGAACGGGAAGGAGGGGGCACAAGTTCCAAGACGCCACGGCTGAGAAAGGCGTCATCATTTCCTCTGGGCGAAGTGACTGGGGCGGTGGAAAAATGCGGCGCGCGTCCGGTCACTCGTCACTGTGGACTTCCTAGCAACGAGCGCCGTTGAGAGGGCCCACTGGGCAGCCACAGAGCCACCCGGCGTGCCCGCCCTGTCTTGTTCCTCTGCCACGGCAGGGCGGCAGGCGGAACGCCTTGATCCTGGCAATGTTATCCCGAGACACACCGGATGATACGGGATGGGACCCGTGCAATTAATAGCCCCACGCCCCTCTGCCAAAGCATGGCAGGAACTGATGCTGCGGCGGGAGCAGTTGGATATGCCAGGCCACGCGCGCTCATTTAATGCGGCCTTGGACCTCTGACGGGCGGACACCTCATCGGTGGGCCCCTTGGAGGCCTCTCTGGGTCGTCGGGGAACCGAGTGCTGGGGGGTACCGTTCACCTCCCCGAGCACTCTCTCCCGAGAATGCCTATCCTCGTCTTCGGGGTACCGGGTGCTCGGGGGTACTGTTTACCTCCCTGAGCACTCTCTCCCGGGAATGCTTATCCCTGTATGAACCTTCGGGGAACCAAGAGCCCGGGGGGCTACCACGAGCAACCCCGAGCACTCTCTCCCGAGCACTTTTCGCACAGGTCTTTCGGGGAAACCGAGAGCACGGGGGGCTGCCACGTGCAGCCCCGAGCACTCTCTCCCGAGCACTTTCGCACTGGCCTTCGGGGAACCGTGCGCTCGGGGACTGCTGCGCGCAGTCCCCGAGCGCTCTCTATCGGAACTTAGCCCTTCTGATCATCGGGGGACTAGGGTGCTCGGGGGTGACCGGGCACCTCCCCGAGTGCTTTCTTCCTGGTACTTAGATTCTACGAGTCATCGGAGAACTAGGGTGCTCGGGGACCAGAGACTGTGGCCCCGAACACCTTTCTCCCGGAACTTGGACTTTCCTCATCCCGCAGGAGGGACCTCGCGAGATGGTGACACGTGGCGGACGGCTGGCCTGGCCTCGGGACTCAGGGACCCCCGGTTCCTGATACACCGACAATATTCATTTCACAAAGAGACTAAACACAAGTTTTACTTAAAAAAAATTTTAGTCTCAAAGCACAATACATAGGATGAGCTCCCCCTAAATATGTGAATCCAAGTACTTGAATTACTTGTAACATACACATAGTCATTCAAGAATCTAGATAGTTTACCCTATATTTTGTGTTAAGGCACAAAATAAATTTACAAAGGAAATACTTATGCAAAGAATGAACTTAAAACCATGATATCATGTAGATTAAGTTCATCTTCCATAGCCATCACCAAGTCTAAATCCTCTAGTATTTCTTTTACCTTATATAGATCACAAAGACACAAAAAGGTAAAATTCACAAGAGATTGTAACTTGATATTTTAGCAATTACCATCCCTTTTTCAAATGTCTTTTTGAACATCATTGATGAAGTGGTCTCTTGGACACTTGATGAGCTTTTGACGAAGCATTTGAGGTGGAGGTCAAATTTTAACTTCTTTTTTCATCACAATATATCTCCAACCTTATGCAGATTTTGGAACTTTCTAATTTAGCCCGCAATGTCCGGTTTACAAAGACCGAAACTTCCAGATTCAATCCGGAATATCCGGATTATCCAAAAAGCTAAGATGCTTGGGGTTTTCATGAGTCTTGATCTTTTCTTGATATTTTTCTTGATGATCACCACCAAGTATTCATTGCCTGCATCACTCATAAGACTTTGCTCTAGAGAGCATTATTAAATGCATCACTTTATAAGAAATGTAGACATTTAAGCAAAAACTACCAAGCCAACTTTTAGTGTTCACAATCACAAAAACATTGTGAACGACTCACACCTACAGAAGGTTAAGGAGGTTAGATATTTCAAAGTAGGTACTTGTTACAGAGATGTCATTGGTTTTTGATGTTGGATTAATAATCTTCATACTTGACACTCTTTCCACAAATGATGAGAAATATGATTTGAAAGGAAACATGGTATGAGATTTGTAATAAAATTCTTCTCAAGTGAGCCAAGTCTTCAATGCATCTACAAATACCTATTTATCAAATTAAGCACTTTGTGGTACCCAAACCATGTTGGCTCCTTTAAGGTTAGTCACGAGAGACTTAGGTACCCAGATGGCCCTTGCATTAGCATGAGGTGAAGTAATCACCTTAGAAAGAAAAGTATCACTCTTAACCTTCCTAAGAAAATATTGATCATTATTGAAAGAGTTAGGCTTAGGAATATTATCCTTCGGATAATTTTTACCAATATGTCCCTTTTTGCGGCATGTGTAGCAAAATTTGCCACCAAGTCTCTTAAATTGAGACTTCTCACCTTGATGACCGTACCATTTGTTTGACCCCTTCGCTTGTACGATCTTGAAATGTCTTGAGGCCTCTTCTTTTCATGTTGATCATCATGATGAGAATTTTCTTGATGTCTTGATGATGGAGCTTCTTTCTTCATAGAACTCTTATCTTGTTGTTCCTTGTATCTCTTGTTCTTCTTCAAAGGGCAATTCTGAACATAATGACCCGCTTTCTTGCACTTGAAGCAAGTGATGGGAGCCTTGATCTTCTTTTGATTTTGCCTCTTGATCTTGAAATTGTTGGACTTATTCTTCTTGTTGGAATTGAGTCTAAGTCCACTTTTATTTCTTGAATGCACTTGCTCCTTGAGATTATTGATTTTCCCTTTACTATTAATATAAAAAGAAACAAGAAACACTTGGGAAAACATTAGCTTTAGAGCAATAAGGATTAGTCGTCAATTCATCATTGGATATAGAATTGACATCAATTGAATTTCTAGAGCTAGCACACGTCAAATTTATTAAATATCCGTTTGGTCTAATCCTTGTTGCGCATGGCAATCACACACCCCAACTGATAAATATCCGTTTGGTGCACATGGCAATCACACGCCCCAACTGATAAAAGAAGACCATGCTTTCCGAATTAAATAGGACAGGCTAGCTGCACCACTCTATGCAAAATGATAAAATTCTTTGCAGGCTAATGAATCTTGGATACGCAACGGCTTTATCAAGTAACTGCTAATTTATTGTCCGTTCGTTGCTCCCCGCCACTCTACTAAAAACATGCAACAGACACTGTTTCCATAAATTCGACAAATCTAGCAAGTTCCGACATGGTAGCGCCAAATCTCTCACCAAATGGGTCAAATATAGGTTGCATCAGCTGGTTTCTCTTCACCATTCGATCAAACCTTGGTTGAAAGCACATCACAGAAATCGTGAACACCAGATGGTTTGGCATGTATTGCTCTCTGATCAATGGACCATCCAGCATGTGCAATACTTCCTTCATTGACACACTCCTGGAAAACTCTACGGTGTGCAATCGGATCATCCGGCATGTACATCCTCACCAGACAAGCTTTGCATACTCTCTAGAAAAAATTTCTACCGTGCACATCCTTCATTGTCGGAGTATTCGACATATAGAATCACACTAGACATAATTTGCAAGCTCTTTATAAAAATTAGTCCAGCGTGATGTGTTGCCCATCGCTGGACCATCCGCTATTTCAATGGATATTCTCTATTGAGTCAAAACCCTTCGGCATGAAATCTTCCTGAGCGTCGGACCATTCGGGGTGTTTATTTCAATGGACGTCGGATCATCCAGTGAGGCAAAATTTCCTAGACTCGGTGACAAAAATGCCAACCCTATTTTCTCTTCACCTTTGGTTAGTCATGATCATAATTGCAAGACATGCTCATGCAATCTAAAAAATTATCAAATCAAATCAACAACTTTGTCAACCACTCATCATATATAAACAAAGGCACATTTTACCTTAGTTTCTCAAAAGTATCATTGTCCTGGAGGTAAAATGGGCCTTGCTCTTAAAAACTTTTGGAAAAAAGTGCAAATAGGTTACTCTTACTCATTTTTGTAGAAAATACATATAGAATATAGCATATAGACTCACAACTTTTATGTCAGTTGCGTGACTGAGGGTGATATCCGTTTGCGAGACATGGTCATGCACGCGGCTATGATGTCCTGCAAGTGCATATGATCGTATGCAGCTATTTTTCTCTTAAGGGAGTATTAGGGTTAACGAATCCTAAGGAGCAAAGGAAAGCTAATTGCCTAATACAACTATGCTGCTATCACTAACACAATCACGAATTAAATTAATAAAGGTTGCAAAGGCTTAGAAGATAAATGAGGAAAAATACATACTAATAAAACTAAAAAAATAGGTTGCAATAAAGTAAACATGAATAATTAATAAGACATAATGCAATAAATATGTATACGATCATCTCCGGTGGCGTCCGCATCGCCGGATCCACACCTGCCGCCCCCACATTGCTAACTCGACTCCACCAGGCCACATCGTTGCCTCTCCAGCCCCATCTTGCAATGGGGAACCTAAGTGCTTTATTCCAGTAGTTTAGGGTCAAAATCCCCAAATCTGACAATCAATATCCGAACTACCTTTTATCTCATAGATATGTAACGCATCAAGTTGTCGCCCTCCTACACTCCTTTTCCAATTCATTTATTAAATATTCGTTTGCTGTGCATGGCAATGACACTCCCCAACTCATAAAAGAAGACCATGCTTTCCGAATTAAGTAGGCCAGGCTAGCTGCACCACTATATGCAAAATAACAAAATTCTTCGCATGCTAATGAATTTTAGATACGCAACGGCTTTATCAAGTAACTACTGATTTATTGTTCGTTCATTGCTCCCTGCAACTCTACTAAAAACATACAACGGGCATCATTTTCTCAAATTCGCCAAATCTAGCATGTTCTGATATGGAAGCGCTAAATCTCTCGCCACATGGGTCAAAGATATGTTGCATCAGCTGGTTTCTCTTCACCATCAGATCAAACCTAGTTGGACTTTGAAATATAAAATTGTACAGGCAGCTGAGATGAACAATAATACCATCCATCCGCTGTAATAAACCAACCGGTCAAAACATTTGTACCAGTACACTTACAGATGGGCCCCCGTGTCATTTTACCTCTCGCACGCTGCGTGCTTAGGCCTGGTTTACGTGAGCTACAGAGATGGGGGGCCACCCCAAGGCACGTCCATGAACACCGGAAACCAAAAGGGAGAGTTGGACAGTCCCGTGCTGAAATGGTTATATGCCGTTGGATGGGAACGATTGCTGTCGGGGTGGACGGCCGATCCGGCCCGTACGCTCTATATATCTTCTGCTAGATCGGCGAGGTCTCACTTGCAACCTGCTGCTTCGTCCTCCCCTTCTCCCCCCAAAATTCCTGCACCTCTGCCATTCTCGCTTGCTCTTGCTTGGAACCTCGAGCACGGGGTGAATGGAGGCAGAGAGCTCGGTCCGTTTCGGCCTGGACGTGGCAGCTGGTTCCGTGCGCTCCGGTAGCGGCACTCAAGTGATCCCGGCCGCGGGCATGATCCACCCCGGCTTGGGCTCGCTCCTTTCCGGGGTCGGCATGTCGACGGCGGCAGGTTTCGTCCTGCCCGCGGGAGCCCTTACGTCCGCCGGATACGGCGCCGTCCCCAGCGTTCCGCACGCCGCGTTCCACCAGGTTGCGATGGCGGCCGGGCTGGCCCCAGCGGGAGGCGGCAACGGCGAGAGGCCGCCGCCGCCGCCGCAGAAGGGCCCCTGGACCGCTGAAGAGGACGAGTAAGACTCACGGATTCTTAGATTTCACTTTTGTTCTTTGCAACTTCTTGCCGTTGGAGTTTGCAGCATTTGATCCTTGTGCTTGGTTCATGCTCACATGCAGCATTCTCAAGGACATGGTGAGGGAGCACGGCGACCGGAAGTGGGCTGTGATAGCGCGGTTCCTTCCGGGCCGGATCGGCAAGCAGTGCCGCGAGCGATGGACCAACCACCTGCGCCCCGACATCCTCAAGGTGCATTCGGTCTCTTCGTCGCTTGGATCTTGATGCGTGCTAGCTAGCTTAGGGGAACGATCTCCTTGCTTGCTCTTTCTACATTGCATGAATTTGGAGAGGAATTCCTTGCGTTTTTCTACGTACAAATCGTGCTGAAATTTTGGTCCAACAATTCGAAAGTGGGCATTAACTCCGTAAGAATTAATGGAGTGCTACATGTTGCATGGATATCTTTACTCTGACCATGGCAATTCTTCATCAAAGCCACTAATTTATTATGCAGGAACTTTTTTTTTCTTTTGTTATGCATGTGAAGTTTGATGTTCTAATACCATCTCCAGTCATAAATACATATCCGTTTTGGATAAGGTATAGTCTTCAATGCATAACTTTAATCTCTATTTTCTATTAAAATATATTTACAAAATTCATTAAATTTGTGATATTGTGAAAGCATTTTTCAATATAAATCTACATAAATGATTTTAATGTTTCCAAACTAAAATTTTTGAAAGCTATTATTAATCAAAGTTTTTCAAGTTTCACCGATTTTTTTTTAAAACAGTAAGTATTTATAACCGGACTGAGTATAACCACTGATAAGTAGAGGTCCTTTATATCAAAAAAACTAGATTTTGATATTCTAACTTGCAACAGAAGAGCATCTGGACCGAGGAGGACGACAAGGCGCTGATCGAAGCGCACAAGTCGCACGGAAACCGGTGGTCGGTGATCGCGAGGTACCTCCCAGGGCGGTCGGAGAACGCCGTCAAGAACCACTGGAACACCACCAGGCGGAGCATCAACGCAAAGCGCCGACTGAAGAAGAAGAACGCACAGGCAGCTCCCGACGAATGGTCCATCCTAGAAGAGTACATCCACAGCTTGTACCCTGCTGCCACCGACCTCGCCGTACCGCTGCAACCGGCGGTCTCTCCTGCATCATACAACCTCGAGTATGGTGAGCTCGTGGGTCCACCCGCCGCTGCTGCCTCGCCGCTGACCAGCTCCCAGCTGACCGGGTTTGGCACGTACGGCAACCCCGTCAACTCATCGCACTTGGGGACGGTGAACGTGAACGCACCATTGCTGCTGAACCACAATGCTTACCACGGCGAGCTGCCTCAGGCGATGACGACGGCACAGCCGTGGATGATTGCTCAAGACCTTCAGGCTCCCTACACCAACCTGACCACCTACCCGTTCGTTGACAGCTTCGTGTGGCCGTCGTCGTCCGTCCAGACCAATGGGAGCCACTGCTACTGCAGTGACCCAGCAGGCCCAAGCAGCGGCGCCGGTCCGAACAACGTGGACGTCGTGCAGATGGCCTCGACGGAATTCCTGACGCCGTCGGAAGACGAGATCACCCTCGACCTCGCCAGGTTCATGTGATGAAGCCGTTCAAGTGCATCTGGATCGGTCGCTTTGTTGTATGTTCGTAGGTATTGCCCGGAAGAGAACCCATGCATGCCTGCGTGTAATTTGCTTTGAATAATTCGGACCTTCCATGATCCATGCATGTAATGTTTGAGAAATTTTTCTGTACTACTCAACTCTTGATTTAGAAATCGATCACCATTGATGCAGCCATGCAGGTATTCATTTCCTTCTCTCTACCCGTTCGTTGACAACTTCGTGTGGCCGTCGTCGTCCGTCCAGGCCAATGGGAGCTGCTGCTACTTCAGTGACCCAGGAGGCCCAAGCAGCGGCGCCGATCCGAACGACGTGGACGTCGTGCAGATGGCCTCGAGGGAATTCCCGACGCCGTCGGAAGACGGGATCACCCTCGACCTTGCCAGGTTCATGTGAAGCCGTTCAAGTGCATCTGGATCGGTTGCTCTGTTGTATGTCGTAAGCATTGCCTGGAAGTGAACCCATGCATGCCTGCGTGTACAGTGTACCTTTGTTTTGAATAATTCGGACCTCCCATGATCCATGCATGTACTGTTTGAGAAACTTTGATGTACTACCACTACTTAAGAAATTATCAAAGTAGATACGTCATTAGTTACAGTTTCTCAGTATCCGTCATTAGTACATTATTAGTGACGGGTCTAGTGTGGATCTGTTACTAATATGTGGCTCGGGTCGGGACCCGGCCACAACCTATCACTAATGAGGGTTCATTAGTGATGGCGAGTGATCGGCCCATCACTAAAGATATTAATGACGGATCACATTAATATCCATCACTAATAATTCAGTCATTAGTAACGGGTATATGAACCACATGTCACTAAATGTAGCATACTCATTAGTGATGAGTCGTTATGAGACTCGTCACTAATATTAAAGTAATTAGTGACGGGTTATAGTTATTACCATCACTAATGACTGACTCATTAGTGACGAGTGTCCTTATAACCCATCACTAATTTCTGCCACTCATATCTGCACGACCACTCTTATCTGCACATTTCTCTCTCTCGATCACTCTCATCTCCGCTCACGTATTCTCGCCTCCTCCTCCCGCTGCCGCTGCCGTTTACACCTCGCCACCGACGCTGCCGCCATCCTCCCCCCTCCACCATAGTCTGACGTACGCCGCCGCCCCCTCTACCCGCTAGGGTTAGGGTGATGGATCAAGGTAGTGGCGGGGGTCGTTGCTGTCGCCGTGGTGGATTTGGATGGATCCCGACAACTCCTCCATCGGCTCACGCACCAGGCGTACACTACCCTCCAAGCGTTCCACCACCGGCGTTCCCCCACCAGCTACGATTGAGACCGATCATAGTAACCTCTTTTCTTTTTCTCCCTCATTGTTAGGCTCATAGTAACACTCATTAGGACACAATAATTTAATTGAGTTTATAATATGTTAGGCTCAATTCATATCATGCTATCATGTAAGTGTGAAACTGATCCTATAGCTTAAAGAGGTAATCACTGCGATATGTGGTACTGTACCTTTGGTGTAATCCACTCTAGATGGAAGGAATTTTGTGAAGCTATCTATCTCTTTTGACATACATTCAAGGGGAGAAAGTAGTGGAGATATCACTATTAGGGCTTGTGGCAAGGTATCACCGATTTCGTTGCATTCCGAAAAAATCACCGTTGAAGGGTGCCTGAAAGTACTTGAGGAGCATGGGTTCTTTTTGCCTGACTACAACTATTTTTGAATAAAAGCGCTTGAGGATGGCGAAGAGGATTTGGCTTCAATCGGTGAGAGGCTTGCTCAGTTAGATGAATATGATATGGTAAAGTAATATGTAATTCGGTTGTTTTGATATACATGACTATTAGCGTGTATTATTTTCATAATTTTATTTTCTTTGGTTGTATGATATTTTTTGTGACACCTTTACAGCAATTAGCTTTCATGCTATCTTAGATCAAGCAATAGAGCATCTTGGGTTAAGCTTTTATAGCCCCGGAATGGACTTCACTGCTGAAGGCAACTTCCATGCTGATATAAGGTTTCATTTAAGTGAAAATGAATCAACTAATAAGACCTTGTTTACTGTCTATGGTAAAGCATCGGGTCATCCATGCCAAGCGAAAGAGAGTGCACTAATTCATGCGCTAATGTATATCAATGAAGTACTACGATACAATATTGTAGATTTCAACTATGTTAAATATCAGAAGTTATGGGTGTGTTTGGTTGCCCGAACGTCCTCAGTCTGGCTCGTATGGCTCATGCAGGCTAAGTTGAGACAGGCTGAGGAGATGCAGTAGGGTCTGTTTGGTTGGCTGCATGTGTTCAGTCTGGTTGAGAAGAGATTGTGTTTGGTTGCCCGCATGAGTATATGTTACATTAGATTGAAATAAAAAACAAGTATTAATATGATGTTTATTTAACATAAATACACTCTATAATAATTAATTTATCATATTAAACTTTAATCTAATTTAAAAAATATTAATATAAGCTAATATTCACTAATTATTCGTCATTAGTGCTAATTTGCTGCATCCCGCCGGCCAGGCTCGGGAGAAACGGCCGAATCCGGCGTTTCCCGCCGGCCTAGCTGGGCGGATGCATTTGCACCGGCGGGTGCAGCTTTTCCCACCGGTGCAGGCATCCAAACGTCAGTCTCTCTCCGTCTGGCTAACTTTACCACCGAATCCGCACCTGCCGCCCCCACCGTGCTAACTCGGCTCCGCCAGGATATTCGTTTAGTGCGCATGGCAATCACACGCCCCAACTGATAAAAGAAGACCATGCTTTCCGAATTAAGTAGGCCAGGCTAGCTGCACCACTCTATGCAAAACGACAAAATTCTTTGCAGGCTAATGAATCTTAGATACGCAACAGTATTATCAAGTAACTAATGATTTATTATCGGTTCATTGCTCCCCGCCACTCTACTAAAAACATACAACAGACACCATTTCTATAAATTCACCAAATCTAACATGTTCCGACATGAAAGCACCAAATCTCTCACCACATGGATCAAATATATGTTGCATCAACTGGTTTCTCTTCACCATCAGACCAAACCTCGGTGCCTTCAGTTGGACTTTGAAATGCAAAATTGTACAGGCAGCTGAGATGAACAATATCATCCATCCGCTGTAATAAACCAACCGGTCAAAACATTTGTACCATTACACTTACAGATGGGCCCCCGTGTCATTTTACCTCTCGCACGCTGCGTGCTTAGGCCTGGTTTACGTGAGCTACAGAGATGGGGGGCCACCCCAAGGCACGTCCTTGAACACCGGAAACCAAAAGGGAGAGTTGGACAGTCCCGTGCTGAAATGGTTATATGCCGTTGGATGGGAACGATTGCTGTCGGGGTGGACGGCCGATCCGGCCCGTACGCTCTATATATCTTCTGCTAGATCGGCGAGGTCTCACTTGCAACCTGCTGCTTCGTCCTCCCCTTCTCCCCCCAAAATTCCTGCACCTCTGCCATTCTCGCTTGCTCTTGCTTGGAACCTCGAGCACGGGGTGAATGGAGGCAGAGAGCTCGGTCCGTTTCGGCCTGGACGTGGCAGCTGGTTCCGTGCGCTCCGGTAGCGGCACTCAAGTGATCCCGGCCGCGGGCATGATCCACCCCGGCTTGGGCTCGCTCCTTTCCGGGGTCGGCATGTCGACGGCGGCAGGTTTCGTCCTGCCCGCGGGAGCCCTTACGTCCGCCGGATACGGCGCCGTCCCCAGCGTTCCGCACGCCGCGTTCCACCAGGTTGCGATGGCGGCCGGGCTGGCCCCAGAGGGAGGCGGCAACGGCGAGAGGCCGCCGCCGCCGCCGCAGAAGGGCCCCTGGACCGCTGAAGAGGACGAGTAAGACTCACGGATTCTTAGATTTCACTTTTGTTCTTTGCAACTTCTTGCCGTTGGAGTTTGCAGCATTTGATCCTTGTGCTTGGTTCATGCTCACATGCAGCATTCTCAAGGACATGGTGAGGGAGCACGGCGACCGGAAGTGGGCTGTGATAGCGCGGTTCCTTCCGGGCCGGATCGGCAAGCAGTGCCGCGAGCGATGGACCAACCACCTGCGCCCCGACATCCTCAAGGTGCATTCGGTCTCTTCGTCGCTTGGATCTTGATGCGTGCTAGCTAGCTTAGGGGAACGATCTCCTTGCTTGCTCTTTCTACATTGCATGAATTTGGAGAGGAATTCCTTGCGTTTTTCTACGTACAAATCGTGCTGAAATTTTGGTCCAACAATTCGAAAGTGGGCATTAACTCCGTAAGAATTAATGGAGTGCTACATGTTGCATGGATATCTTTACTCTGACCATGGCAATTCTTCATCAAAGCCACTAATTTATTATGCAGGGACCTTTTTTTTTCTTTTGTTATGCATGTGAAGTTTGATGTTCTAATACCATCTCCAGTCATAAATACATATCCGTTTTGGATAAGGTATAGTCTTCAATGCATAACTTTAATCTCTATTTTCTATTAAAATATATTTACAAAATTCATTAAATTTGTGATATTGTGAAAGCATTTTTCAATATAAATCTACATAAATGATTTTAATGTTTCCAAACTAAAATTTTTGAAAGCTATTATTAATCAAAGTTTTTCAAGTTTCACCGATTTTTTTTAAAACAGTAAGTATTTATAACCGGACTGAGTATAACCACTGATAAGTAGAGGTCCTTTATATCAAAAAAACTAGATTTTGATATTCTAACTTGCAACAGAAGAGCATCTGGACCGAGGAGGACGACAAGGCGCTGATCGAAGCGCACAAGTCGCACGGAAACCGGTGGTCGGTGATCGCGAGGTACCTCCCAGGGCGGTCGGAGAACGCCGTCAAGAACCACTGGAACACCACCAGGCGGAGCATCAACGCAAAGCGCCGACTGAAGAAGAAGAACGCACAGGCAGCTCCCGACGAATGGTCCATCCTAGAAGAGTACATCCACAGCTTGTACCCTGCTGCCACCGACCTCGCCGTACCGCTGCAACCGGCGGTCTCTCCTGCATCATACAACCTCGAGTATGGTGAGCTCGTGGGTCCACCCGCCGCTGCTGCCTCGCCGCTGACCAGCTCCCAGCTGACCGGGTTTGGCACGTACGGCAACCCCGTCAACTCATCGCACTTGGGGACGGTGAACGTGAACGCACCATTGCTGCTGAACCACAATGCTTACCACGGCGAGCTGCCTCAGGCGATGACGACGGCACAGCCGTGGATGATTGCTCAAGACCTTCAGGCTCCCTACACCAACCTGACCACCTACCCGTTCGTTGACAGCTTCGTGTGGCCGTCGTCGTCCGTCCAGACCAATGGGAGCCACTGCTACTGCAGTGACCCAGCAGGCCCAAGCAGCGGCGCCGGTCCGAACAACGTGGACGTCGTGCAGATGGCCTCGACGGAATTCCTGACGCCGTCGGAAGACGAGATCACCCTCGACCTCGCCAGGTTCATGTGATGAAGCCGTTCAAGTGCATCTGGATCGGTCGCTTTGTTGTATGTTCGTAGGTATTGCCCGGAAGAGAACCCATGCATGCCTGCGTGTAATTTGCTTTGAATAATTCGGACCTTCCATGATCCATGCATGTAATGTTTGAGAAATTTTTCTGTACTACTCAACTCTTGATTTAGAAATCGATCACCATTGATGCAGCCATGCAGGTATTCATTTCCTTCTCTCTACCCGTTCGTTGACAACTTCGTGTGGCCGTCGTCGTCCGTCCAGGCCAATGGGAGCTGCTGCTACTTCAGTGACCCAGGAGGCCCAAGCAGCGGCGCCGATCCGAACGACGTGGACGTCGTGCAGATGGCCTCGAGGGAATTCCCGACGCCGTCGGAAGACGGGATCACCCTCGACCTTGCCAGGTTCATGTGAAGCCGTTCAAGTGCATCTGGATCGGTTGCTCTGTTGTATGTCGTAAGCATTGCCTGGAAGTGAACCCATGCATGCCTGCGTGTACAGTGTACCTTTGTTTTGAATAATTCGGACCTCCCATGATCCATGCATGTACTGTTTGAGAAACTTTGATGTACTACCACTACTTAAGAAATTATCAAAGTAGATACGTCATTAGTTACAGTTTCTCAGTATCCGTCATTAGTACATTATTAGTGACGGGTCTAGTGTGGATCTGTTACTAATATGTGGCTCGGGTCGGGACCCGGCCACAACCTATCACTAATGAGGGTTCATTAGTGATGGCGAGTGATCGGCCCATCACTAAAGATATTAATGACGGATCACATTAATATCCATCACTAATAATTCAGTCATTAGTAACGGGTATATGAACCACATGTCACTAAATGTAGCATACTCATTAGTGATGAGTCGTTATGAGACTCGTCACTAATATTAAAGTAATTAGTGACGGGTTATAGTTATTACCATCACTAATGACTGACTCATTAGTGACGAGTGTCCTTATAACCCATCACTAATTTCTGCCACTCATATCTGCACGACCACTCTTATCTGCACATTTCTCTCTCTCGATCACTCTCATCTCCGCTCACGTATTCTCGCCTCCTCCTCCCGCTGCCGCTGCCGTTTACACCTCGCCACCGACGCTGCCGCCATCCTCCCCCCTCCACCATAGTCTGACGTACGCCGCCGCCCCCTCTACCCGCTAGGGTTAGGGTGATGGATCAAGGTAGTGGCGGGGGTCGTTGCTGTCGCCGTGGTGGATTTGGATGGATCCCGACAACTCCTCCATCGGCTCACGCACCAGGCGTACACTACCCTCCAAGCGTTCCACCACCGGCGTTCCCCCACCAGCTACAATTGAGACCGATCATAGTAACCTCTTTTCTTTTTCTCCCTCATTGTTAGGCTCATAGTAACACTCATTAGGACACAATAATTTAATTGAGTTTATAATATGTTAGGCTCAATTCATATCATGCTATCATGTAAGTGTGAAACTGATCCTATAGCTTAAAGAGGTAATCACTGCGATATGTGGTACTGTACCTTTGGTGTAATCCACTCTAGATGGAAGGAATTTTGTGAAGCTATCTATCTCTTTTGACATACATTCAAGGGGAGAAAGTAGTGGAGATATCACTATTAGGGCTTGTGGCAAGGTATCACCGATTTCGTTGCATTCCGAAAAAATCACCGTTGAAGGGTGCCTGAAAGTACTTGAGGAGCATGGGTTCTTTTTGCCTGACTACAACTATTTTTGAATAAAAGCGCTTGAGGATGGCGAAGAGGATTTGGCTTCAATCGGTGAGAGGCTTGCTCAGTTAGATGAATATGATATGGTAAAGTAATATGTAATTCGGTTGTTTTGATATACATGACTATTAGCGTGTATTATTTTCATAATTTTATTTTCTTTGGTTGTATGATATTTTTTGTGACACCTTTACAGCAATTAGCTTTCATGCTATCTTAGATCAAGCAATAGAGCATCTTGGGTTAAGCTTTTATAGCCCCGGAATGGACTTCACTGCTGAAGGCAACTTCCATGCTGATATAAGGTTTCATTTAAGTGAAAATGAATCAACTAATAAGACCTTGTTTACTGTCTATGGTAAAGCATCGGGTCATCCATGCCAAGCGAAAGAGAGTGCACTAATTCATGCGCTAATGTATATCAATGAAGTACTACGATACAATATTGTAGATTTCAACTATGTTAAATATCAGAAGTTATGGGTGTGTTTGGTTGCCCGAACGTCCTCAGTCTGGCTCGTATGGCTCATGCAGGCTAAGTTGAGACAGGCTGAGGAGATGCAGTAGGGTCTGTTTGGTTGGCTGCATGTGTTCAGTCTGGTTGAGAAGAGATTGTGTTTGGTTGCCCGCATGAGTATATGTTACATTAGATTGAAATAAAAAACAAGTATTAATATGATGTTTATTTAACATAAATACACTCTATAATAATTAATTTATCATATTAAACTTTAATCTAATTTAAAAAATATTAATATAAGCTAATATTCACTAATTATTCGTCATTAGTGCTAATTTGCTGCATCCCGCCGGCCAGGCTCGGGAGAAACGGCCGAATCCGGCGTTTCCCGCCGGCCTAGCTGGGCGGATGCATTTGCACCGGCGGGTGCAGCTTTTCCCACCGGTGCAGGCATCCAAACGTCAGTCTCTCTCCGTCTGGCTGCACGCGCGCGTCCTGCATGAGTGGAGCAGCCGAACCAAACACGTCCTATGTGCTCCGGTAAATGCTTAAGTGTAATGATGTATGGATATTTGCAAAAGTAGTATGCATAACTATATTGTATGAATGACTTGAGTTAAACTCAAGTTTTTGGATGTATATCTGTGTTCTTGAATGTGAAGATGGCTGCCAAATCCTGACATTGCTTTAGGATGTCATCCATCGAAGTTCAGTTTTGTTCTGTTGAATGGGATGTTGAAGTACTCTCTGTTTGCATGCATGTACTTCTCTTGTTTGTAGAAGTCGATCTCTTCAGGTGTAATTATTGACGGGTATCCTTATCACCCATCATTAATTTTAAATAATTAGTGACATATGTCCTTATAACCCGTCACTAATATTAAGTCATTAGTGATAGGTGTCTTTATAACCCGTCACTAAGTATAGCCTTGGCGGCACCCTACCGGGGCCACTCATTAGTGACAGATTGCATGAGACCAGTCACTAGCTCACTCATTAGTCACGGGTGTCCTTATAACCAGACAGTGTCTATCCATCGTGACTACTCGACAAAGGGGCGATTTTTTTGATGATTCTGTTGAGGCCAAATCAAATCTCAGTGATTTGAAGTTGGTGTATATCCCTGGCCTTTGAAGGTTTGCCTCCTCCCTCTCCTTCTCCTCTTTCTCATATATGCATGGTGGATTCTAGGGTTTGAGTTGGAATCAACAATTTTGCTCTTTCTCACAGATCTTGATATATCCCCCTTAATTAGTATACGTGCATAACCTACATCTCTCATTGGGGAGTGTTTGATTATAAATATGACTTGGCAACTCATCATATTTATAAGATGATGCTCCCAAAATTTTCACGTACTTTGGACAGTTTGAGGATACGTGGCCCGAGTAGTAGGTTTCTGTGCTCTTGTCTGGTTCTAGAGAGAATTTTGGTGGTGTCTCCTTGTTGTTCACCGGATACACACCCTCTCAACTCGTTGTTGAGACGTGTATTTGGAGAATAACGGGGAGGTGCTGCCAAAATTTTCTCCAGAACTGTACAAGAGCATGGAAACCTACTCGGGCCACATATCCTCAAATGGGATTAGGTCCTATCTTTGCCTATTAGAAATTAGCTAGGATCCTTCGCCATAGATAACATGTCCCGTCACTAGTGATTGTCATTAGTGACAAGTCCCAACCCGTCACTAATGTTTTATCATTAGTGATACAATAAGAGTGACGGGTGTCGTAACTGTCACTAATGACGGTTATCACCCTTTACTAATGTGTTGTTCTAGCGTAGTGTCCTCGACTCGATTTAGAAATAGATCACCCATGCATGATGCAGCCATGCAGGTATCCATTTCCTCTACAGCCATACAGTGTACTACCTCTGCAGAATAGCTATGTCTACGGTAATAAATATGTAAAGAAATGACCTCACTTGGTTAGACTTGAGGACCGAGTATCCTTGATGGATGAGTGTGTGGACTCTATATCTGTGTGGTGGAGTAGCTGGCTTGAAATGCCAAGAGCTGGATCGTACTTCGAGTAAACTAGTCTCATTGTTAGACACCTAGTGCGGGATAGCCCATCCCAGGACCAAAACCATCTATTATAACTTATACCCTTGATAAGTTGTTTAAGCGTTTCCAATTAGAGAGTACAAGTAAACACCTACATAAAATCCACTTTATGCCAAAAACTATGTCGTAAAGTCCTATCCCTTGAGATATATACACTACCTCAGAACGGGTTATCACAGACGGTTATTAAACCATATCACAGATGGGTTTGATTTTTGTCTCTGCTAAAGTGTCTGTGTTATCAAGCTTGTCATAGACGGGTAACACTCCGTCTATAACATAGTTACATATAGACGGGTTTGAATAACAACGACATCTTTAATATAGCTACGCACATCTCAGTTTCGCAAGTCTCACATACGGATTTTATTGAATAATCGTCTATGTATATGTAGTAGCACAAATGGTTTTTGTTCATAATCATCTGTGACTCTCATATTGCTTCAGACCGAGTTTTTTTGAAACCGTCTGTGAATCTCATATTGTTTCAGATGGAGTTTGTTTAGAAACCATCTGTGACTCTAAGATGGTTTCATACGGATTTTCTAAAAAATTCTCCCTGTCCTATGACATAGACTATCTTCCAGATCAAATTCCACAGACGTGTTACTTTAAGAGTTGTTTGTGTCTATGTATTTCAGACATATTTCTATAAAATCCATCTGTGTGCCCCTAACCCGCCAGAGCACCCATTTTGCTCACTGGCTGCCATATGGACATACCACAAACACATAACATTATGAAATATACATAGGCAATATCACACAGACATACCACAATCACATATCACTAAAACAGAACTCATTATAAAATGTACACAACGTAACAGCACAAGACCACACATCTACATCAAATAGCATACATCACATAAAGTTTAAGATCATACATCACATAGTTCAAATTCAGAAATCACATAGCACCTACATGACAATGGAACTCTTCATTCTTATTTATTACTTTACTAACTAAGAAAAGGGTAAGCCGTCCTCAGATTTCACATAGTTTTGTAGTTGAAAGTTGAGTTCTTCACGGTTTACATTCTATCAGTAGGGAAAAAAAGTATGTAATGAGCATTGTGTAAATCAAGATAGGAATGACAGTGATGATTTATCAACCTTTGGATCTGGATCCCTCATATCTGTGATGATTTGCATGTAGCGGGCAACGTAGAAGCCATATGTGTTGCCGATGGTTGCTGGTTGCACTGAAAAGCATAAAAATATATGTGTGTATAGTGGGTTAGAGACAAAGTAACAATAAGAACGTATTAAATTTTTTACTATACCGGTAATTTGAAGAAATAGTACATTTTGGTTTATCCTTTCATCTCTGCACTTCCTTTCTGACTGATGTATCACTTGAAAGCTCTACATGTGTAACATCCTTAAATTTCAAAAATAAAAATCTAGGCCAACCACCCTGTCCTCTCTCTCTCTCTCTCTCTCTCTCTCTCTCTCTAGGCCGATCTCCCCACGGCCCATTTTCCAACTGGCCTCCTTCCCTCTCTCTTCCGCATCGGCCGCTCCCCTCTCCCTCTCTCCCAGCCCAGGCCAGCTCCCCCCTTCTTCATCCTCGCATGCACAGGAGCGACATAGCCTCCTCCCTTGTCTCCTTCCTCACGCGAATCATGATGACAGTAACCGTCCACCCTTCTCCTCTCCATTGCCTGCCGAGCCCCAATGCACAAGCCACACCCGACCCCTAACTCCCTCGCGGGGGCTACCCACGCTGCCCGCTAGTTGTTGGCAAGACGAGCCACATGCGCACGCAAGCGCTCCTGAGCACACTGTCCCCCACCACTGATCTGGACGCCTGCACCTATAAAAGGCCAGCTCTAGCCACCGCCATCCCCAGCCTCACTGGCTTCCTCGAACAGGTAGCCGCCCCTCACTTCTCTCTCTATCTCTTCCCCAGGTGCAAATCTATCATCGCCAAGCCACCTAGAGATCCCTTGCCACCTCCTCCACCCTCTCTCGTGCCCATCATCCCTTCCCTGACCTCCCTCACACCTCCCAATGAGATCACTGACTCGCAACCATGGTGGCTCACCACTAGCCCTTCCCATCCCCTCCCTCATTTGGACTCCATGCAAAATAAGATCCTTGTGCTCCCCTATCTCTCAACATCAATTCGCCGTCATGAACGATGGCCGGGAGGCCATTCTGGTGAGCTCACTACCGCGAGCCGGTGACTGAGTGGTAGCGATGCTCGATGCTCAGTCGGCCTAGGCATCGTTTCCCCCTCGAGTCGGCATTAGGCTTCCACGGCCCAGTGGCTTGTAAGGCCCAATACCATACGGCCTAGCACAGTGCTATCCCATTAGCCTATTCGCACAGTACCAAGCCCACCTACTCAATACAAAGGAACTAAAAAGTAACATTCCAAACGAACAGTGCCAGCATAGTAACCCCTTTTCTTTTTCCAGATTTAAATTTTCAGAAGCCCGTTTCTCCTCCTTTTTAGCTCTAATTTTGACTATTCTTTTACAAAAATTCATCTAAATTCAAGCCCTATATATTCTCATCAGTTCCATAAATTTTGGTGTTCATTTGTATGTTCTTGTGTGTATTCATTTTATTTGTTATGTGTGTCGTGCTTTAGAGACCGGAGTGTTTAAGGAAGAGGAGGAGGAACCCGCAATGCAGGACTTTGAGCAAGACCCTCTCGAGTACTTCAGCGTAGGAAAGTCTCAATCCATATCCCTCTTTGATCATATTGAACCCAGTTTTTATCACCACAACCCATAGCAGCCGTTTTCCACGAGATAATTGCATATTGTATTGCTTACCGGCATAATTTAAACTGTTGATCTAGTTATGTCTTATTGTAGATTATTCAGCTCATTGCTATCAACCGAAATGGAACCTTGATTACCCGAGAATTATCGTATCAGCAATATCAATTACGCTCAAACAAATCCCTTGTTGCTAGTGTGCTTAGGACCGTGTATTACTTTTTTTATTTCATGATTTACCATACTAGTTTTGCGAACTATGTGTGTAAAATGTGGTGCTTTTTTATGTGTGGGTTATTGCAATGGTAATACTTACTGGATAACTAATAACAACAGAGAACCTATTAGAGCTAGGGCAAATCAGGGTTCGTAGTTCATGATTCCACGGCGTCCCCCCCCCCCCCGATTCCCACTGTTTTTCCCCAAGAACCCTAGGTATGAAAGACCCCTGCTATTCTTCATGAATTTGGGGATGATTTTGGTCTGTACTTTGTGGTTGGGAGTAATTAAAGAAGGGTTTTGGCGGTAGATATCAAATCGGGCAGTTTGAGCAGTGAGCATGTTCATGATGTTTCGACAACCTAGATGCTTTTCCCTACAGCAACTAAAAAGTTGTAGATAATGTCTAGACCTAGTTTTTGATAAAATTTCAAAATTTTTACTCACACGGTTTAAGATATATGATTGTCTGAAGTCAACAGTATG
This sequence comes from Phragmites australis, assembly GCF_958298935.1. Taxonomy (NCBI): domain Eukaryota; kingdom Viridiplantae; phylum Streptophyta; class Magnoliopsida; order Poales; family Poaceae; genus Phragmites; species Phragmites australis. The sequence goes on along the minus strand of NC_084923.1, from coordinate 36,516,707 downwards.
TTCTATTTCAGTTCAGAAAATTCAGTTTGAGAAGTGTTGCTTCGGCAGTCGATTTGATGACCTTAGCTATGTTTCCTCAAAATTGTTATAGCTACAATGTTGTAGGTCTTGGAACTATCTTTTTATTCATGTAGAGTTCTCTGTCATAGCTTCTGTGTTTTGTAAGGTATGCCCTGTTGAAATTTGCTGCTGCGGTTCCAGCTTCAGTTAAAAAGTCCCTGTTCGAGGGATGATTGAGAGGTTTTGTAGACCTCTGAGTTGTGACCCACCAAAACTAAAGTTGTAGATCTTTGTGTTATCACCTATTGTAAGACTTGTATTTACTAGTGACTGATTCAGGGATTTGTATACTAAAGCTTTAAGCATTGGGGATGACTCAGGGCGCTTCAGGTGATATCAGAACCATACCTGGTTGTAGGACAAGACCATAGACCTGGGCATTAACTTTTTTGTTAAAACTATTTTACAAAACTTCTTACTCTTCTTTATTCTACTGAACAAGATGAATGGGTAACTAAGTATTGCCTGACACCCGTAGCGTTCCAAAGGTGTTGTATGCTGCCCTGCAGGCTGGGTATTATGGACACCTAGAGTATGTTGGCCGAGAGTATGAGGAGTACGACACTGAGCGCTTTGAGGTCACCATTCACATTGGAGCAAGTAAGGACTACCCCAACAACAATCCTTGGAGTGTGGCCACTACAAGGTTCAGATTCGCAGACACCTACTAGGCGGTCGCCCGTAAGGCCCTGTGACACTTATGCAAGATTTATGAGAAGCCCATCAGACAGTCGATAATGAAAATTTTCCTTCTGATGGAGAAGAACCGTCCTACTTGATTGGCATGGATGAAGACTTTGGAGGGCCTGGGTATGCGCGAAAGTGACCCGACTGTAGTGGCCATGACGTGCTACCTACTCGCCCTGGATGAGCTACATGACAAGTAGGCGATAGAGTTAAGAAGATGTTTCGTTAGACTAGAAGATGCAGAGACATGTAGAAGGACCCTACGCATCCAACTCACTGAAGCCAAGGCCCAAGCAGCTGAAGCTGAGAGTCGCACCGTGGTAGCTGAGGAAGTGCTGTTGGCAGCAGAAGACTGCCACAATAGACTGATCAGTGATGCCTACCTCACCAGTCGTGCAAATAGGAAGACCCTTCACATTCCAAGGCTAGAAGGACGCCTAGTGCTAGAGGGAATCCCCCTCTATCCCATGGGAAGCCTCAAGAGGAAGTTTCCCCCTTGTCTTATGCTTCTCCTCTCCCCTCTTAAAGTAGATGGCGCCCAAGTGCTCCGTCAGGATCCAGCAGCACCACCAGTGCCAAGCAGCAAACCGTAGAGAAGAAGAGGTGAATCAAGGAGAAAGTGAAGGGGGAAATCAGAGGAATGAACAAGAACTATCTGATCCTCCTACAAATGACTTAGTGGCAGTCATGGCAGAATAGACCCATCTGTTGGATGCCTTAGCACAAGGAATCAACCAACCCCGCTAGCAGGCACTAGAACTTCCCCACAAGATGGCTGAGTTTATCAGGATCAAGCCACCCGTCTTTGAAGGGACATCCAACCCTATGGATGCCGATGACTGGTTAAGGAACATTCAAACGAAGCTTGATGCAATCAGCTGCATGGGAAGAGATAGAGTTCTCCTAGCATCTCATCAGCTCTTTGGGACAACCTTAGCTTGGTGGGATAATTACTATGAAGCCACAGAAGATACCAAAACAATCACCTGGGAAGAGTTCGTGGAAGTGTTCCACTGGTACCATATTTCGGAAGGAACCATGGAACTTAAGGCAGATGGCTTCGAAGGCAAAAGCAGGGAAACATGAGTGTGAATGAATACATTCGTAAGTTACTGAGCTTTCCCGTTATGCGCCAGAAGAAGCCTCAATTGATAAGAAGAAGCAAACTAGGATCAAGAAAAGGTTAGAGAGCAACTTGAAGGCTCAGCTGACTCCCCACATCTACCCAGATTTCAACACCTTAATGAACATGACCATTCTCTTTGAAGAAGCTAGGGCAGAGTTGTACAAGGATAAGAAGCACAAGTTTGCTGCTCACAAGGCTCAACAACAGGACAGGTTTCTGAGGTTCAAGCGTCTTGCCTTCTCCGGGCAATAGGCTCAGACTACCATGCAGTTTAGGACTCTAGCCTCTACCTCACACCAACCCAACCCTTCCTACCGTAGCCAAAGCAATATCAAGACTCAGCAGAATAGCAATAGCTAAGTGAACAACCAAAGCAATGCTTGTTACAACTGTGGTGAGACCGAGCAGTTCATCACCAACTGCCCGCGTAAGGTCAAGCAAGCAGTATCCATCCAATCCAACACTGTGAATGGACCCCGACCTGTGATGTCTGGGGCTAGCCATGGAGTCACGACCAGCCCCAGCCAGCTAGCAAGGTTGCAGCAGTCCTTCAGACGAGCTCACCTCAACCACACCCACACACAGGAAGCTCTGGATGCACCTAGAGTTGTGCTTAGGAGTGCAATGGGAGACCATGGAGTAGGTGCAAGCAACTGCAGGCTTGTTGACGCGGTTGGAGGTCTAGTGTTGGTCCCGTAGGTGACTAGTGGGACGATACTGAGGTGGATAATGGCTTTGTTGAGTCGCACTGCCACGACGGTGGTATGTTGCCAAACTCACCTTGTGAGTAAAGTGTACCACTCTGCAAAGGTAAAACTATTTGAATAGTTGTGTCCACAGTCACGGATGAACTATGGTTTAGTCACAACAACTAGAATGGGTTGCGTGCATTTTCTTGGAGTGTGGGTGGGCAAGGCGTGCCCATTTTTGTTATAGGATCAGCAGTGTACCGTGGGTTACTGTGGAAGAAGTGTCCAGCAACATTAAAATTTGGGCTCTGGTGACTTTTCACCACAGCCGAATCCCTCCTTCATGAATTAATAATGATATGGTTTTTTTTCCAAAACCCGCCTAATGAAAATAAACCCTTACGTGTGTAATTTGACATTTTAGCAAAAAATAAACTTATAGCCTTACCCTTGTCAATACTATATGTATGTATTTATACCCCTTGATGAAGGGTAAGGGCTGGGAGTTGCTGACTATGTTTGTACTCACCCTTGATTATAATTTCAGAGGAAGATCTGGACTTCACCAACACCGACGGTGAGGCTGACGAATAAGTCTTGGTCGCATCCGCACCCGAGTTGCCTGTGGAGTGGCATGTCCCCATGCTGATCTTGTTGTGCCCTCTGGTGATGTGGACCCTATTGCTCGTGAGCCTTTACGGAGCCCTTTATGTACTATTAGCTTGGTGGATTTATTTCACCACTTCCTTTATTGTATGACTGTGATATCACCTATTGTAAGACTCATATTTACCAACGACTGATCTAGAGACTAATATAATAAAATTTTAAGCACCTGGGATGACCCGAGGCACTTCAACATGCATGCTAAAATGTGACAATTCGTTTGTAAGGAAGTTAATGACAAATTCTTCATTCAAATAGTAGGGTCAAGATATCTGATAGGTTGTTTGTTCACCTAGTTTTCTTTTATCACGTATCTATATATACATAAGAAATGAGTTAGTTGTCATATATATAGTACTATGAATGATTGAAAGGTGTGTTTGAAAGTTCTTACAATGTGAATTACCTCAGGAGTGACATGTCTAGTGCATCAAGGTTAAAGAAGTCAAACAAATCATTGTAGCCCACAAAGAAGTAGCCTTCGCCATTGCGAAAATGTATATGAGCATATTTTATTTGGATGTCTACCTTCTTAGCCTTGGATTCTTGCATATAGAAATTATGCAGACAAAGACATGCAATACCTACCCTTGTGATATCTGTAGGGGAAAGCAACGGGTGGACATACTTGAACTTGTTGTTCCCACTATGTTTTGGGGCTAGCACATGATGCTCCTAGGTGACCTATTCCTGTTGGACAACCTGTTGCTTTTGGATGACTTGTTTCTCTTCCTCGGCCTCCTTCTTAGTGCCCTTGGCATGATGATCCCGAGGTGGAGAAAAGGTGCCGGTGCTAAAAATGTTGCAGGTGCTGGATGGGACTGTGTGGGTGCACATGGCAGTAGGGAAACTATGTTGAGTGCCGGAGGGCACAACTGTACGACACTCTTCCTCCATTAGATCCTCTACAGGAGAGCTTCCCCTAGAGCCATGATCTCATCGTTAGGGAGGATATCCAACTTGTGTGACATGAAGTTAGGATGGACCATATCCACTTGAACCACTACATAGCCCTGTCGCACCTCAACACAGTGCAACATCTTCTGTAGTGGTTGCACCTGACCCCTTGCAATCTCAATGGCGAAATTGTCCGGCCTAAATACGAGGGCGCATTGCACGGGCCCGTCGACGTGATCAATGGGATTGTGGATGCTCCGCTCCACCTCAATGGATGCACAACTACTCTTTCACATGACAACAGGACTCGCACTGACTGGTACACTTTGAAGTCTCTATGCTTGAAGCAAGTTGCTCACATGGGCCAAGACATTCTCAGTGACTTCAGCCCGTATCCTCTATGAAAGCTGCTCAATATCCATGGGCTCGGTCCCCTTCCTCTTCCTATAAATGTTCTGGCGTTCAGGCCATGTATATTTCCAACCCTCATAACTGGAAACTCCTCAAACCCGACCAGGATGCTCTGGGTTTCCCAGGCAGTGGAGAGGATGTCCATGTCCCTAACACTGGTGAATGACCCTTCGTTAGCTTTTAGCTATTTCTCTCTAACTTTTTTAGAGACCTCGGTCTCACCACTCTTGAAGTTGATGTCGCCACTAGATGACACGGTTGCCTTGCCTCGCAACCAATTCCTGGCATGCCCCTCAGAAAACTCAGAAAATGGCACCGGGAAAACTTCCATCTTAGCTTTCTCGTCCTCCTTCTGCCATTGAAGTTTTTTTTTCTTTGTAGCCGCATGTGCCCAACCTGTGGTTGTGCTTGTTGCAAGCTTGAATGTCCTTGTGTTTCAGGCTTTCTTCTTTGAACTCCTATGTACTCTTCAAGTCCACAAATGCATTCTAATCCTCCTGTGTTATGAACATGTAGTCCTCAAAAGGCTCCCAATTTTGAGCAATGTAATCACTAACAAGGAGGCTTTTGAACATCTTCCAAGCCTTGTTGATAAATGCCAAAGCTTCCTTCATCGCAAGCTGCCAGATATTATCACGAATCTCGAAATAATTCTCAAGGCACACAAATAACACCTCCACTTCTGACTGACCGAGGGCCTTCCAATTCTCAAGGACCAATGGCACCCTCTCCCTACCAATGAGGTCACAAAACCTATCAAAAACGGTTCTTCACCATAAGGGAGGCCATAGGTAGCCCCGTCAAGTTGATTTGGGTTATGGAAATTTTGTTTGTTGGCCACTTGGTATTTGTCTTAGCACAATGAGCTCGACCCCCTGAAGTGGTTGTATCTCCCTGAGCTCCTTCATTTGAATAGCGATGTTCATCTAAGGATGACGATGAAGATTGAGAACTTCATGCCATCTAATTGAATTGCAATAGCAAAAGACTTTTACATTAATTCTAGCTAAAATTATTATGTAATGTGGACTACAAACAATTCAAGATTTAGCAAATATGCAAATAACCAAATCCTAACCAATAAATCCCTGGAAAGCGTATAGAAAACAATACACACTAAAATTTTAATTATACACTATACAATTAAGAAATGCTATCAAAATAGGAAATAACAAAGAGAACTATCGCAAACATCACAAGCATTTGACTATTAATTAAATAAGAAATTATTTATAAACCATAGCAAGAATCAACAGATGAAATATTGTGAATAAAAACTCGATAAATTACAGATATATTTCAAAAGAAATCTACCTTCTTACTACTAGAGCTAGGGAAAGTGCATTTAGGAACATCAAGACCATCACAATGTGCCATGCACATGAGCTTATAAATACAGCCACAGGTTCTTCTAACAGGTAAATAATTTCTTTTTTATGTAGGCTGGTTTTCATACTTCATTAATCTGATGTACTAAAGTTGCAATTGTGGAATATTAAAAACATGGTTATTTGTTGTAACTTGTTTTTCTTTTCTATTTTGCCACGCTTCACATAGTTCATTTTAATCTACTTAAAGGTTCTATAATGGTATATGTACTTGTACATGCAAAAAGTGTAACAAAATTATCATAAGTATTTGTGTTGCTACTAATATTGCAAAACCTCTAATTGTACCCAAATGGTGCACAACTAAAACAAACATGGAAGCCCTAGGGATCAGACATGGAAACCCTAGCGATCAGACATGGAACAAGGAATACAACATAGTGGAATCATTGCAATACTTGATCAGTGTCGAAGAAGGATTAGAGCATTGCCACAGTGGATGAGGAGGAGGAGGACCAGACCACCGTCGCAGTGGAGGAAGAGGAGGATTAGGAGGAGGGCCGGATCACCACCGCAGTGGAGGAGGAGGAGGACCGAACTGCCGCCATAGTGGAGGAGGCGTATGCCTGGTGCGCCGCCGTAGTGAAGGATGAAGAGGAGGAGTAGAGCGCCACCGCAATGGGGAGGAGGAGAATACAAAGAGCACGTGAGATCCATTTGACTAAATCAACCATTGAATTGGTAGCTAGGTTAAAAGACACAGCATAAACATTTTTTCATTAATCTCCATCTGTGTCACATTGCAAACAATTTTTTCTTAATGTCAGTCTGTGCCCTCATCCCAAACCCAAACCTTCTGGGATGCCATGACGCATGGTGTCCTTCTATTAACATTTATGAACTTTAGATTCTTGCACTTTAAAATCCGTTCAGAATTTATCATTATACATCTCAATTGTCAAATGTGTATTTCTGCAAATAAGCTTAATTGCCTATTCCTTCAATTCACCCGGCATTTATACTACCTTTGTCATACACTTAAAGTCTTGTTGAGTAAGAATTGTACTCACCCTTGCCTACGTTCATTCAGAGGAAGAAATCAAATATCCACTGGAACATGGTTTCTACATGTCAGGTTTTGGTGGGAATGCCGATGAGCCGTTCTGAGTTTATCTAGGTCGTTGACTGCTTTTTGGTGTATGGGCATATCCACTAGACGTCTATCTTCTAAATGGCTTTCTTTCCGCTGTATTGGGCATTTTTTTGAGCCGGTCAGCTTATGTGTTCGTGTTATGTACTCTATGTATGACTTGGTATTGTAATGATAACAAGGGTTCTATTGTATGGATGTGATATCAACTTGTAATCATGTATACTTACTACTAATCATGGGACAAGTACAATGGAAACATGAGGTTTCAGGTAATCAAATTGCATGGGCCAATACATTATCCCTTGATTTACTCAGTTTGTTACCAACTGTGTACACCTCTTGTACTATATATGCCTAGTGCATCAACGAGTCAATCACCATGTGATTCTCCCAGCTCTAAACTCTTTCAAAGAGGAATTAGCCATCTACTTTATATTGCATTGTCATTCTTCCAAGGAAATCTAGTGGTCACAAATATCATGAGATGGGTCAATGGATCAAAGCAATCACCACATAGTGATCTACGAAGCCTTGAATATATAGAATGAATAGAACCAACAGAGTTTTTATCACAAATCTACAAATACAATTAAGTTTGACACAAGGTTCAACATGAGGTGGACGAATTTGAAATGGTGATAGATCAAGAGCAGTCAAAAGACTATCTAGAGTATCTCTTTAGCTATTTGCAAGGAGTTGTGTAGCAGCTCAACATTCAAACAGTCTCATTCAACTGGTTAGAACAATACAGCATACCTTATTATCCCGAGCACTCTCATGCCGATAACATGTTGGCGAACTGAAAATTATGGCACACTTATCAACTATAATTAAAGCAAAAACAAGAATAGTCTTTCTCAACTTTATTCGTCTGATTGGTTCGAGAATATAAATATGGAGTAGACTAAAACTCTTTGATATGTTCCATATTCTAATAGGATAGTATAGGCAATTGTCCATACATATAGAAACATGTCCATACTACAACAACCTACACCATTGTTATAGGAGAAGCTACGTTTATTTCCAATATTCAAGAATTTGTATAATTATAAAAGGTGCTATCCACATTTTCATATCATAAATCTTGAGCATACAACATATTTTACATGAAAGTTCCGCTAATCATGTGCCATTTAAAAAATATTGGGGAAAGTTACTTCAATTGTTGCATTACATCGTCAGGAAATGTAACATATATTGAAAAGGTAGACAAGTTTAGGGGTTTATTTTATCTTTTTTTGCAAGTTTAGAGTGTTTGTTGAAAGTTGTAGGACCAAGAACGGCAACTAGGGGGGGCGAATAGGCACCTCAACTAATTTCTTCCAAAACGGATAATCTTTTCCTATTTTCTCACCCAATGTACCTCAAAACCAAGAGCGGAAGCAACATAAAGGAGATAAACAAGTCACAATGAAAATATCCAAGGAAAACATGGCTCTCATGAATGGAATTGAATCCTAGGTTCCATAGAACATCATTCCAAGAGTCATAGACATAAAACTCGCAACTTGAAATAGAAAGCACTTAGATCTAGTCATTGAGTGAAGAAACTCTTCAAGTTGATGATTTAGAGGCAAGAGAATTTAAGACCAATTCTAAATGTGAATTTTATGCCTCTAGCAACAAGAACAACCACTTCAATATAGTGAAAAAATTTAGCTCTCAAACCAAAACAAAAATCGCAAAGAAAACTGAAAAACTTGCAACCAAGCAAGTTTGCCAATAGAGGAAAATTAGAAGGGGATGAGCACAAAAAAAAAGAGAAAACATAAACTTCATTTATTATAGAGGAAATCCATATTTTCAGTGGATTACAAAGTGTTTTTACATACAGAAGCTCTCACCTAATACATAGGCTAAGAACTCCTCTCTCCCTCTCCTAAAACCCTAGCACACAACTCTCAAATGGATGGCTCAAAGAGCTCAACTAGCCCTTCCCCTGTATTTATAGCTTAGGTTCCTAAACCCCTAAGTTTCCTAGAATATTTTCAAAATGCCGCTCTCTTCCAATACACTCCTACATACCACCGGGGTATTTTGGTCCAATCTTTTCTCCGTCCATCAAATGCTCGTGGCGCCTTTATGACTTAGCTTCACCTCGACGTAAGCTTCATGATGATGCTATGTGTACTGCATATTTCCACAATTTTGAGGCCAAACTGTGACACCGCTTTGCACGCTTCTCAAAGCATGACTCACTATCACTTACTTATACCTTAAGCAAGTGATCTAATGTTGATGCGATCTTGACCTCCGGCAAGTCTATTTCACTCACGATCCCTCGGGCTATCTTGTCACTTGCACGGGTATCTCTTTCGCTTGACTTGGCCAACACGTCGTCTTCATCCGCCTTCTCACATTTTGCTTGCTCTCCACGTGTACAGTTAGGATCACCCTTTACTCAGTCTGGCCTCCTTGATTGTTTGGCACCAAGTACCCCGCTTAGTCCTGATCATCCCACCATCGACTGTCAAGTTGCATCTATCACTTACACATCATAAGACAAGCAAACACATATCTTCAACTCCATTATAGATTAGTTAAAATAAAAAATCTTTAGTTGAAAGCACATCACAGAAAAATCGTGAACACTGGATGATCCAGTATTATTGCTCTCTGATCACCGGACCATCTGGCATGTGCAATACTTCATTGACATACTCCTAGAAAACTCTCTAATGTGCAATACTTCTAATCGTCGGACCATCCAGTGTGTACATCCTCACCAGACAAGCTTTGGATACTCTCTAGAAAAATTAGTCCGGTGTGCACATCCTCCATCGTCGAAGCATTTGGTGTATAGAATCCCAACAGACATGCTTTGCAACCTCTTTGGAAAAATTAGTCCAGCGTGATGTGCTACCCATCGCTGGACCATCCGGTGTTTCAATGGATTTTCTCTACTAAGTCAAAACCCTCTGGCATGAAATCTTCCTGAGCGTCGGACCAATCGGCGTGTTCATTTCAATGGACGCTGGATCATCCGGTGAGGCAAATTTTTCTAGACTCAGTGACAAAAATTCCACTGTGCTAACTCGGCTCTGCCAGGCCGCATCGTTGCCTCTCCCGCCGCCTCTTGCCCTAAGGAACATGAGTGGTTTGCTCCAATAATTTAGGGTCAAAAATCCCCAAATCTAACAATAAATATCCAAACTATTATCTCACAAATATGTAACGCACCGAGTTGTCGCCCTCCTACACTCTTTTTCCAATTCATTTATTAAATATCCGTTTGGTGCGCATGGCAATCACACGCCCCAACTGATAAAAGAAGACCATGCTTTCCGAATTAAGTAGGCAAGGCTAGCTACACCACTCTATGCAAAACGACAAAATTCTTCACAGGCTAATGAATCTTGGATACGCAACGGCTTTATCAAGTAACTGCTAATTTATTGTCCATTCGTTGCTCCCTGCCACTCTACTAAAAACATTCAACGGACATTGTTTCCATAAATTCGACAAATCTAGCATGTTCCGACAAGGTAGCGCCAAATCTCTCACCACATGGGTCAAATATAGGTTGCGTCAGCTGGTTTCTCTTCACCATCCAATCAAACCTCAGTTGAAAGCACATCATAGAAATCGTGAACACCGAATGATTTGGCATGTATTGCTCTCTGATTAACGGACCATCCAGCATGTGCAATACTTCCTTCATTGACACACTCCTGGAAAACTCTCCGATGTGCAATACTTTCAATCGCCGGATCATCCAGCGTGTACATCCTCACCAGACAAGCTTTGCATACTCTTTGGAAAAAAAATTCTACCATGCACACCCTCCATCGTCAGAGAATTCGACATATAGAATCACACCAGACATGCTTTGCAACCTCTTTATAACAATTAGTCTAGCGTGATGTGTTGCCCATCGCTGGACCATCCGTTGTTTCAATGGATATTCTCTACTGAGTCAAAACCCTTCGACGTGAAATCTTCCTAAGCGTCGGACCATTCGTGGTGTTTATTTCAATGGACGCCGGATCATCCAATGAGGCAAATTTTTCTAGACTCAGTGACAAAAATGCCAACCCTATTTTCTCTACACCTTTGGTTAGTCATGATCATAATTACAATACATAGATATGCTCATACAATCCCAAAAATCATCAAATCACATGAACAACTTTATCAACCACTCATCACATATAAAAAAAGACATATTTTAACTTAGTTTCTCAAAAGTATCATTGTCCTGAGGTAAAATGGGCCTTGCTCTTAAAAACTTTGGGAAAAAAGTGCAAATAGATTACTCTTACTCATTTTTGTAGAAAATACATATAGAATATACCATATAGACTCACAACTTTTATGTCGGTTGCGTGACCGAGGGTGATATCCATTTGCGGGACACAGTCATGCACGCGGTTATGATGTCCTGCAAGTGCACATGATCGTGTGCAGCTAGTTTTCCCTCAAGGGAGTATTAGGGTTATCGAATCCTAAGGAGCAAACGAAAGCTAATTGCCTAATACAACTACGTCGCTATCACTAACATGATCGCGACTTAAATTAATAAAGGTTGAAAAGGCTTAGAAGATAAATGAGGGAAAATACATAGTAATAAAACTAAAAGAATAGGTGTAATAAAGTAAACACGAATAATTAATAAGACATAATGTAGTAAATATGTATACGATCATCTCCGGCAGCGTCCCCACCACCGAATCCGCACCTGCCGCCCCCACCGTGCTAACTCGGCTCCGCCAGGATATTCGTTTAGTGCGCATGGCAATCACACGCCCCAACTGATAAAAGAAGACCATGCTTTCCGAATTAAGTAGGCCAGGCTAGCTGCACCACTCTATGCAAAACGACAAAATTCTTTGCAGGCTAATGAATCTTAGATACGCAACAGTATTATCAAGTAACTAATGATTTATTATCGGTTCATTGCTCCCCGCCACTCTACTAAAAACATACAACAGACACCATTTCTATAAATTCACCAAATCTAACATGTTCCGACATGAAAGCACCAAATCTCTCACCACATGGATCAAATATATGTTGCATCAACTGGTTTCTCTTCACCATCAGACCAAACCTCGGTGCCTTCAGTTGGACTTTGAAATGCAAAATTGTACAGGCAGCTGAGATGAACAATATCATCCATCCGCTGTAATAAACCAACCGGTCAAAACATTTGTACCATTACACTTACAGATGGGCCCCCGTGTCATTTTACCTCTCGCACGCTGCGTGCTTAGGCCTGGTTTACGTGAGCTACAGAGATGGGGGGCCACCCCAAGGCACGTCCTTGAACACCGGAAACCAAAAGGGAGAGTTGGACAGTCCCGTGCTGAAATGGTTATATGCCGTTGGATGGGAACGATTGCTGTCGGGGTGGACGGCCGATCCGGCCCGTACGCTCTATATATCTTCTGCTAGATCGGCGAGGTCTCACTTGCAACCTGCTGCTTCGTCCTCCCCTTCTCCCCCCAAAATTCCTGCACCTCTGCCATTCTCGCTTGCTCTTGCTTGGAACCTCGAGCACGGGGTGAATGGAGGCAGAGAGCTCGGTCCGTTTCGGCCTGGACGTGGCAGCTGGTTCCGTGCGCTCCGGTAGCGGCACTCAAGTGATCCCGGCCGCGGGCATGATCCACCCCGGCTTGGGCTCGCTCCTTTCCGGGGTCGGCATGTCGACGGCGGCAGGTTTCGTCCTGCCCGCGGGAGCCCTTACGTCCGCCGGATACGGCGCCGTCCCCAGCGTTCCGCACGCCGCGTTCCACCAGGTTGCGATGGCGGCCGGGCTGGCCCCAGAGGGAGGCGGCAACGGCGAGAGGCCGCCGCCGCCGCCGCAGAAGGGCCCCTGGACCGCTGAAGAGGACGAGTAAGACTCACGGATTCTTAGATTTCACTTTTGTTCTTTGCAACTTCTTGCCGTTGGAGTTTGCAGCATTTGATCCTTGTGCTTGGTTCATGCTCACATGCAGCATTCTCAAGGACATGGTGAGGGAGCACGGCGACCGGAAGTGGGCTGTGATAGCGCGGTTCCTTCCGGGCCGGATCGGCAAGCAGTGCCGCGAGCGATGGACCAACCACCTGCGCCCCGACATCCTCAAGGTGCATTCGGTCTCTTCGTCGCTTGGATCTTGATGCGTGCTAGCTAGCTTAGGGGAACGATCTCCTTGCTTGCTCTTTCTACATTGCATGAATTTGGAGAGGAATTCCTTGCGTTTTTCTACGTACAAATCGTGCTGAAATTTTGGTCCAACAATTCGAAAGTGGGCATTAACTCCGTAAGAATTAATGGAGTGCTACATGTTGCATGGATATCTTTACTCTGACCATGGCAATTCTTCATCAAAGCCACTAATTTATTATGCAGGGACCTTTTTTTTTCTTTTGTTATGCATGTGAAGTTTGATGTTCTAATACCATCTCCAGTCATAAATACATATCCGTTTTGGATAAGGTATAGTCTTCAATGCATAACTTTAATCTCTATTTTCTATTAAAATATATTTACAAAATTCATTAAATTTGTGATATTGTGAAAGCATTTTTCAATATAAATCTACATAAATGATTTTAATGTTTCCAAACTAAAATTTTTGAAAGCTATTATTAATCAAAGTTTTTCAAGTTTCACCGATTTTTTTTAAAACAGTAAGTATTTATAACCGGACTGAGTATAACCACTGATAAGTAGAGGTCCTTTATATCAAAAAAACTAGATTTTGATATTCTAACTTGCAACAGAAGAGCATCTGGACCGAGGAGGACGACAAGGCGCTGATCGAAGCGCACAAGTCGCACGGAAACCGGTGGTCGGTGATCGCGAGGTACCTCCCAGGGCGGTCGGAGAACGCCGTCAAGAACCACTGGAACACCACCAGGCGGAGCATCAACGCAAAGCGCCGACTGAAGAAGAAGAACGCACAGGCAGCTCCCGACGAATGGTCCATCCTAGAAGAGTACATCCACAGCTTGTACCCTGCTGCCACCGACCTCGCCGTACCGCTGCAACCGGCGGTCTCTCCTGCATCATACAACCTCGAGTATGGTGAGCTCGTGGGTCCACCCGCCGCTGCTGCCTCGCCGCTGACCAGCTCCCAGCTGACCGGGTTTGGCACGTACGGCAACCCCGTCAACTCATCGCACTTGGGGACGGTGAACGTGAACGCACCATTGCTGCTGAACCACAATGCTTACCACGGCGAGCTGCCTCAGGCGATGACGACGGCACAGCCGTGGATGATTGCTCAAGACCTTCAGGCTCCCTACACCAACCTGACCACCTACCCGTTCGTTGACAGCTTCGTGTGGCCGTCGTCGTCCGTCCAGACCAATGGGAGCCACTGCTACTGCAGTGACCCAGCAGGCCCAAGCAGCGGCGCCGGTCCGAACAACGTGGACGTCGTGCAGATGGCCTCGACGGAATTCCTGACGCCGTCGGAAGACGAGATCACCCTCGACCTCGCCAGGTTCATGTGATGAAGCCGTTCAAGTGCATCTGGATCGGTCGCTTTGTTGTTTGTTCGTAGGTATTGCCCGGAAGAGAACCCATGCATGCCTGCGTGTAATTTGCTTTGAATAATTCGGACCTTCCATGATCCATGCATGTACTGTTTGAGAAATTTTTCTGTACTACTCGACTCTTGATTTAGAAATCGATCACCATTGATGCAGGTATTCATTTCCTTCTCTCTACTGATCCCATTCTGTTCTTCATTGCCGAATAGCAATTCGTAGCAATTGCATGGGTTTGCTTCACTGTAAGAGGTCAAGAGAATACTGCCGGGCTTATCTTCTGACGGACAAGACGGGATTTCTGAGTACTGGCAGAGCTAGTTGCTTTCCTGATTTCCTCTCCCCTGCATGCAGCCAGTCAGCTAAGGTGTGATGAGTTGCCCATATTTAGAGATCTAATACTAAAATCTTATAAAAAAGTTTATTTAATTGTCAATATCTATTATTTTAGTTTCATCTAGTGGATGTAAATACACGTATTTAGTATGGTTCAGGAGGGAATCTTGATTTCAGTAATGACCGGTATATGTAGTGGACTGATCATTTACGTGCATGAAAGCGAGTCGTGATGACTAGTAGCATCTTCTGTGCCCGAAGCCATATTTTGTATCCAAGTACGTCACCTAGATATTTTGATAGATCATCTTCTATACTTCTAGCACTTACCGGCAGGTGATCATGTAGTACCGGATGCTCCTTTTCGGACTTTTTATATTAGCTTCCGCTTAGTATCATGCCCTATTTAGGGATCTTTTGTGTCTCAAAAATAGTTTTTTGGAGAAATAGTTTGTCCTAGCTAGATTTTGAAGCCTACGGTATTACGTGACTTTTGCTTCTCTTATTAGAAGCATGTTCAAAAGCAACTGTTCTTTTTCCCAGGTTCGTAAAGGAATGGATAACATGGCTTGATCATTGTTTCCCTACTTTGTTTGGTTCCGTTCATAAAGGAATCGGAAAAGCTCGAGGGTCTGTGAGATTGTCACCCGAGAGAGAATGCAATGCATTCGCGCGGAAACAAATTTTATAGAATCTGGTTAAAAAGACTCCCGTGCACTACTACAGAACATGTCATAAGTAACACCTCATCAATGTCGATCGAGCGTAACCGGTACTGTTGACGTATCAATACCGGTTCTTAAACTCCCACACGCGAACTACGATTGAGACGCTAAGAACCGGCACTGATAGGCACTATAAGTGCCGGTTCGTGATTAGAACCGACACTGTACTTGCCGATTGGAACTAGAATCAACATTGATAGTCACTATCAGTGCCGGTTGGAACTAAAGCTGGAACCGATGCCTATGTTATATTTATATCCAGTGCTTAGTTGCCCTCCTCGTTTGCTCCATTCAGCCTGACACTGCTCGTCCTCCTCGATCGCTGCCTCCTCCCCATTCGCAAGCTCGTCCTCCTCGATCGCTGCTTCCTCCCCACTCGCAACCTCCTCGTCACGCGTTGGCTCGTCGCCTCCTCGTCCTCATCCTCGTCGCATCGATTGCCACCTCCTTGTCCTTGTCGCGTGCCGACCACCACCTCCTCATCCTCGTCGTGCGTCAGCTCGCCGCCGCCTCCTCGTCCTCATCGCGCGTCGGCCCATCGCCGCCTCCTCGTCGCCTCCTTGATGTCCCCATGGCGAGCAGCAGCGACAGTGGAGGTGGAGGGCATCGATCTAGGCAGTGTGGAGGCGCCCGCTCTATCCTATCCAGACGCCTGGGTCCGGATGACCACCCTTGTACTCCCGGCCTCCAGATCCTCAACGGTGTATCCCCTTCCTACCCGGAAGGGTCACAAAACACCTGGATTAGTTCTCAAATTCAAGTTAGCAAATTGTAGTTAGCAATTTTAGTTAGCCAATTTAGGTCCTGAAATTATATATGTAATTTAGTTCAAAATATGCTAGCTTATTATTAGATGTGTATGTCATGATATTAGATGTGTATCGCTATATCGATGTTTTAGATGTTAGCATCACTTTCCAGTGAGTACCTAGTTTGTTACTTCTTTGTTCTGCAATTGATGACTTGACATAATTGCGAGATTGCCGATTGATATGGCATCAACGTTTTTTTCTCTGAGCATGTAGACTGACTTGTCTTAGGTATATCTGCATGCTCAGAGATGAAAATCCTTTTACTATAAATTATAAATAAGTCAGTTAATATTATAGTTTGCAGTTAACAAATTTAGAAACTAACATGTTGATTGATATAGATGCTCCTTATGTACGATGGCTACATGACATTATTATGGATCTTGGTGGCACACCACCTGTGGTGATGACCATATTAGCTTATAACAATAAAATGAAGATCACTATCTCTTTTAGCATTGCTTTTTCTAAAGAAGGATATATCACTTTAATAGCATCAAGCTACGAAATAGATCAAAGACTTATGGTTGAAAGATCTCTTGTTCATGCGCTTCTACAATCAGTTAACCTGCAACTTGGATATATGTTTCCAAACTACAGCTATTTCAAATTCAAAGCGCTTGAACAGAATGAAAATGTGCTTGCAATGACTCTTAGGCTCTCGCGGTTACATGCAGCTGAAATGGTTGGTGACATGAACCTGTAGTTTGTAGTTAGGATTATTTCAATAATATTAAATTTTTTCTCTATATTGTTGCTCTTTGTCTATAGTATTTTTACTGAAACACTCGGATACGGATGGATCGTAGCTTGACTTCAATCTTAAGTCTTCACTTGCCCAGCAGTGGGGGTACACATTACTTGGTCCTCAATGTAGGAAGGTCCGGGAAAGAAAGTATCAGTCAAACCATAAATTTCAGTGTGATAGTAACAGCTTCGTTATTTACATAAGTCCAATAGAACTCCATTTGAAGCAACAACTAGTGCGCTCATTATGCACTGAATGATTTTGATGTAATATTTGGAGTTGAAATTTTAGATATCAACTATGCATATAATGGTATTTGAGGTAATTTTAGAATGCTTGCAGTTTGAATTAATGTATTGAGTGTTTATCGTGACTTAAATATTAGAAGAATGGATGCATGTGCATGTGATGCATTTTGGATTCTGCAATTTTCTTGACTGCCAAGATCTATCAGTGCCGGTTCTATTTTAGAACCGACACTGATAATTAGTATCAGTGCATAAATACAATAATCAGTATTAGTGTTGGTTCCTAACAGTGAACCGATGGATGGAACCGACACTCATAGTGATTTTCAGTGCCGGTTTCGTACCCGATACTGATAGTCACTGACTATCAATGCCGAGTAATCAGTGTCGGTTCAAAACCCACCAATGATGGAGAATTTAAACCGACACTGATGAGGTATTCTGTAGTAGTGGTGAGACCCTATCTTTGCTATCCATCACGTGATCTAATGGCTGGGCTGAAGAGAAGAGAGAGGGAGTGGACACATATTATCACGGAGGAGAGGATCTTTTATAGGACCAGGTCCTATTAAATTTGCTTCGTGCGTGGAACCAAATTCTCTCTTGTCACCGGAATTCGTGATTCTCTTTTGCCATCTAGCAGTAAGCCCTTCCAGATCTGGAACCAAAGCTTTGGGTATGGACTGGACAAGAAGGTCTTGGTGGAGAGGGATGGGAAAGAGAGGGGTGGGGGAGGAAGCGACTCTGGGTGCTTTTGCCGGTGAGAATGCGGCGAAGCCTTAGGTTGCTGAAGTTTGGGCAGAACGGGGAGTCAGGCATCGCCATGCGAGCTTGTGGAACGGAAGGAGATGTGTGGGGAGGATCATTGCTAGTAACGTGATCGCATTACTCTTGATTTAGAAATCGATCACCATTGATGCAGCCATGCAGGTATTCATTTCCTTCTCTCTACCCGTTCGTTGACAACTTCGTGTGACCGTCGTTGAGTAGTATTCGCACAGTGCTAGCCCATTAGCCTATTCGCACAGTACCAAGCCCACCTACTCAGTACAAAGGTAACTGAACAGTAACGTTCCAAACGAACAGTACCAGCATAGTAACCTCTTTTCTTTTTCCAGATTTAAATTTTCAGAAGCCCGTTTCTCCTCTTTTTAGCTCTGATTTTGACTATTCTTCCAAAAAATTCATCTAAATTCAAGCCCTATATATTCTCATCAGTTCCATAAATTTTGGAGTTCAGTTGTATGTTGTTGTGTGTATTCATTTTGTTTGTTATGTGTGTCGTGCTTTAGAGACCGGAGTGTTTAAGGAAGAGGAGGAGGAACCCGCAATGCAGGACTTTGAGCAGGACCCTCTCGAGTACTTCAGCGTAGGAAAGTCTCGATCCATATCTCTTTTTGATCATATTGAACCTAGTTAGCAGCCGTTTTCCACGAGATAATTGCATAGAGTATTGCTTACCGGCATAATTTAAACTGTTGATCTAGTTGTGTCTTATTGTAGATTAGTCAGCTGATTGCTATCAACCGAAATGTAACCTTGATTACCCTAGAATTATTGTATCAGCAATATCAATTGCGCTCAAACAAATCCCTTGTTGCTAGTGTGCTTAGGACCGTGTATTACTTTTTTATTTCATGATTTACCATACTAGTTTTGCGAACTATGTGTGTAAAATGTGGTGCTTTTTTATGTGTGGGTTATTGCGATGGTAATACTTACCGGATAACTAATAACAACAGAGAACCTATTAGAGTTAGGACAAATCAGGGTTCGTAGTTCATGATTCCACGGTGTCCCCCCCCCCCCTCCCCCCGTGATTCCCAATGTTTTTCCCCAAGAATCCTAGGTATGAAAGACCCCTGCTATTCTTCATGAATTTGGGGATGATTTTGGTCTGTAGTTCGTGGTTGGGAGTAATTAAAGAAGGGTTTTGGTGGTAGATATCAAATCGGGCAGTTTGAGCAGTGTGCATGTTTATGATGTTTTGACGACCTAGATGCTTTTCCCTGCAGCAATTAAAAAGTTGTAGATAATGTCTAGACCTCGTTTCTGAC
Organism: Phragmites australis; assembly: GCF_958298935.1. Lineage (NCBI taxonomy): Eukaryota > Viridiplantae > Streptophyta > Magnoliopsida > Poales > Poaceae > Phragmites > Phragmites australis. The sequence continues at coordinate 36,497,282 of NC_084923.1, read as the reverse complement.
AAAATTTCAAAATTTTTACTCACATGGTTTAAGATATATGATTGTTTGAAGTCAACAGTATGTTCTGTTTCAGTTCAGAAAATTCAGTTTGAGAAGTGCTGCTTCGGTAGTCGATTTGATGACCTAGCTATGTTTCCTGAAAATTGTTATAGCTACAATGTTGTAGGGCTTGGAACTATCTTTTTTTTTCATGTAGAGTTCTCTACCATAGCTTCTGTGGTTTGTAAGGTATGTCCTATTGAAATTTGCTGTTGCGGTTCCAGCTTCAGTTAAAAAGTCCCTGTTCGTGAGATGATTCAGAGGTTTTGTAGACCTCTGAGTTGTGACCCACCAAAACTAAATTTGTAGATCTTTGTGTTATATATTTTCCGTAAGATTTTCAAGTCATTTGGAGTTGTGGTTTGGCTGTGTACTTGTCTAAATGTTGCTGCCAGGATGCGGGAGATAGATTCAATCGTCTATTTTCAATTGCGTGTTAGGCATAGATAGTTTTAGAATTTAAATATCATGTATCTGTGGAAGTTGTAGCTCTTATTCTCTAGTTTTTAGAAATGTCATAGTTTTATATGTTTTGTGTAGTTTCATTGGGACTTCTGTTTTCGTGGTCTTAATGATTTTTCCTGCAAAAGTGGTCAACTCAAAAGTTGTAGAGGAGTTGTTAAGCTTTCCAACATTGTATAGTATGCATTTTTTCGATGGGTATAGTTTGGTTATGTTGTTCTGAAATTTCTACTGTCAACTATTGACAGATTTCAGTGATGAATGTGCAGAGCTTGATTAGGCCATGATAATGATATTTTCTGTAGACCAATGTTATACCAAAGTTGAAGCTTGTGTTGTGATACACATGTCCACAAAGTTTTAGATTTTTTGGGTCTATGGTGTGGCAGATATAAAAAATGTGAAGCTTGCTGTCTAAAATTTTAGACAGATTCTGAAGTCTATTTTTAGTTGCAGTTTGGGCCACCTTAATGGTAGTATAAAAATATGGTATTTTCATGAAAGTTGTAGGTCTTGTTCTGTAGTTTTCAAAAATCTATTTGTTTCCTATAATTTATGTTGTAAATAAAAAGATACAAAAAAGTGAAGCAGCATTGCTGCAGTTAAACGAATGTGATGAATGTCGGTTTGTTCGTTGGATGGGTTGCGGGGTGTAGAGTATTTCATGTGGTACATTGTGGTGCTAATATATGGGTGCTTGAGAAGGTGGTGTTGCGCCAATGCATGTATGTCTTGTCTTCATCATCGGTAAAGGCAAGTGAGTGTGGCGGTTTTTGCCACAACTTTAACTTATTATTTTTACCACCTCCACTTATAATAATACATCACACATGATTATACTCATTAATTTGGAAGATTATACCTACTTGCTTTGGATCTGTGAATTTGGCCTAATCTTTTGGTTATAGTTGATCGAGACTTATGCAATAGTGATGGTGCCTTGTCAGTGTAGTCATTTCTAGCACAATATCATTTTATGTCTAATGGTTAGTTTACTTGAGGATAATGATGTAGTTATGTAGAAGATTATAGAAGAGGATATGTTTTGTCTTGTAGGTGGGCATTTCATTCTTTTTGGAGGGTTGTTTTATATGTCTACAGCTAGTTAGAATATAATCTTTTGAAACCTTATGCATGTTAAATGATAAGCTAGCAGAAGCATAGCTGTTATCTTTCTATGCCCTACATAGAATTATACTTGTAATATGTGATTACAAAATGGGGCAGGCATTGCTCTTTCAAAGCAAGTTTATTGTTGCTATATGTTTATGTTCATGTCATCTCCACTTTAACATGAAGAAGGAATGGTAGATATATGTGGATGAAAGTGGCTTATATTAATTACCTAGAAAATACTTTTATGTTGATGTATGTTCACGGTTGTGAACTATGCTGTTTATATTTTGGCATTTGAAGTATATCATGTGCATTGCACTGCATTGCATTTCATATGCTTTGGAAGTTATGTCGTAAAGATCACGACCATACCGGTACGCATCATACATTGCTCGAGGAGGGGTGCAATGTAAAAGAAGGCATGTCATTGCATTCATATGCATTACTGTATGGAATTGATTCTTGGATATGTTAAAGTTGCATTAGAGGTCATTATAAGAAGTGACGCTTCTCCGTGGATATGTTCATTGTGGTATAACTTCTGGATTTATGAAGGTATTGAAGTCCTACGTGGATTTGCATTGCATAATATTCATATGCATCATATTGTGTTACAGTAATCTTCTATATTCAATTTGGTTGTGATGAATGGTATGCAGATGTTTGAGTAACTTTACTAATTATAGAAGGTATGCGGTTACAAGTGGGTTATTCTTAAAGCTGATATTTATTATTAATATGGCTTGAACTCTATTCATGTGTAAACTTGGTATTTTTGCAAAAATTAAACTTATAGCCTTACCCTTGTCAATACTATATGTATGTATTTATACCCCTTCATTGTAGGGCAAAGGTTGCGACTTGTTGAGCACATTTCTACTCACCCTTGCTCATGATGTTAGAGGAAGATATGGACTTCCCCGACACCGATGGTGAGGCTGATGAATAAGTCTTGTCGCGTCCGCATCCGAGTTGCATGTGGAGTAGCATGTCCCCATGCTGATCCTGTTGTGCCCTCTGGTGATGTGGGCCCTGTTGCTCACGAGCCTTTGCGGAGTCCTTTATGTACTCTTGGCTTGGTGGATTTATTTCACCACTCTCTTTGTTATATGACTGTGATATCACCTATTGTAAGACTTGTATTTACCAGTGACTGATCCAAGGGCTTGTATACTAAAGTTTTAAGCATCAGGGATGACTCAGGGCGCTTCAGGTGGTATCAGAACCATACCTGGTTGTAGGACAAGACCATAGACATGGGCATTAATTTTTTTGTTAACTATTTTACAAAACTTCTTACTCTTCTTTATTCTACTGAACAAGTTGGATGGGTAACTAAGTATTGCCTGACATCCGTAGCGTTCCAAAGGTGTTGTATGATGCCCTGACCAGGCTGGGTATTATGGACACCCAGAGTATGTTGGCCGATAGTTTGAGGAGTACGACACTGAGTGCTTTGAGATCACCATTCACATTGGAGCAAGTGAGGACTACCCCAACAACAATCCTTGGAGTGTGGCCACTACAAGTTTCAGATTCGTAGACACCTACTAGGTGGTCGCCCATAAGGCCCTGCGATACTTATGCAAGATTTATGAGAAGCCCATCCGACAGTCGATAATGAAAGTTTTCCTTCCGATGGAGAAGAACCGTCCCACTTGATTGGCATGGATGAAGATTTTGGGGGGCCTGGGTATGCGCGAAAGTGACCCGACTGTAGTGGCCATGGTGCTACCTACTCACCCTGGATGAGCTACATGACAAGTAGGCGATAGAGTTAAGAAGATGTTTCGGTAGACTAGAAGATGCAGAGACTTGTAGAAGGACCCTACGCATCCAACTCGCTGAAGCTAAGGCCCAAACAGCTGAAGCTGAGAGTCGCACCGTGGTAGCCGAGGAAGCACTGTTGGCAGCAAAATACTGCCACAATAGAGTGATCAGTGAGGCCTACCTCACCGGTCGTGCAAATAGGAAGACCCTTCACATTCCGGGGATAGAAGGAATCCCCCTCTATCCCATGGGAAGCCTCAAGAGGAAGTTCTTGGAAGGAGTTCCTGCTCTACCGCCACCTGAGCCTATAAAAAAAGAAGAACCTCTCCCTCTAACTCAGTAGTCCCTATGAATGGAAGAAGATGAAGAGTACACTCCCCTTACTCCACCAGGAAATCCTCCCACCAAGGAAGATGAGGAAGCCACTAGCACCACGGAGGTCTAGAATCCCGAAGAAGAGGAATGAAGCACCATGGTCCAGCCTCATATGAGTTGGGCTTATGCACCCCCCTTATGTATCGTAGTGTGGTCGTGTGTAGTAACCACCAGCATTGTACCATTCCCTCCATTGTATCGGGCTTGTTGTGCTAGTGTGCTTGTGTGATTTGCTTTGAGTGAGCTTTCCTTTGTGTGCAAGCAAGGCTTGAAAACTTGTGGTCTTTCATTAAAATAATAACAACCTAAAACACCTCAGTATCCCCCTTGGCTTATGCTTCTCCTCTCCCCTCTTAAAGCAGATGGCGCCCAAGTGCTCCGTTAGGATCCCGCAGCACCAGCAGTGCCAAGTAGCAAACCATAGAGAAGAAGAGGTGAATCAAGGAGAAAGTGAAGGAGAAAGTGAAGGGGAAAATCAGAGGTATGAACAAGAACTATCTGATCCTCCTGCAAATGACTTAGTGGCAATCATGGAAGAATAGACCCATCTGTTGGATGCCTTAGCACAAGGAATCAACCAACCTCGCCAGCAGGCACTAGAACTTCCCCATAAGATGGCTGAGTTTATCAGGATCAAGCCACCCGTCTTTGAAGGGACATCCAACCCTATGGATGCCGATGACTGGTTAAGGAACATTCAAAGGAAGGTTGATGCAATCAGCTGCATGGGAAGAGATAGAGTTCTCCTAGCATCTCATCAGCTCTTTGGGACAACCTTAGCTTGGTGGGATAATTACTATGAAGCCACAGAAGATGCTAGAACAATCACCTGGGAAGAGTTCGTGGAAGTGTTCCACTAGTACCACATTCCGGAAGGAACCATGGAACTTAAGGCAGATGGGTTCTGAAGGCAAAAGCAAGGAAACATGAGTGTGAATGAATACATTCGTAAGTTACTGAGCTTTCCTGCTATGCACCAGAAGAAGTCTCAATTGATAAGAGAAGCAAACCAGGATCAAGAAAAGGTTAGAGAGCAACTTGAAGGCTCAGCTGACTCCCCACATCTACCCAGACTTCAACACCTTGATGAACATGACCATTCTCTTTGAAGAAGCTAGGGCAGACTTGTACAAGGATAAGAAGCACAAGTTTGCTGCTCACAAGGCTCAACAACAGGAAAGGTTTCTGAGGTTCAAGCGTCTTGCCTTCTCCGAACAATAGGCTCAGACTACCATGCAGTTTAGGACTCTAGCCTCTACCTCACACCAACCCAACCCTTCCTACCGTAGCTAGAGAAATGTCAAGACTCAACAGAATAGCAATAGCTAAGTGACCAACCAAAGCAAGGCTTGTTACAACTGTGGCGAGACCAAGCAGTTCATCACCAACTACCCGCGTAAGGTCAAGCAAGCAGTATCCATTCAGTCCAACACTGTGAATGGACCCTTTCCCGCGATGTATGGGGCTAGCCATGGAGTCACAACAACCCCCAGCCAGCCAGCAAGATCGCAGCAGTCCTTCAGATGAGCTCACGTCAACCACACCCACACACAGGAAGCTCTGGATGCACCTGGAGTTGTGCTTGGTGAGTTTTTAGTTGAATCAATACTTGCAACAGTCCTGTTTGATTCTGGAGCATCACATTCATTCATATCATTAAGTTTTGTGGCAAAGCATAACGCACCTACGTTGTTACTAAAAAGCTCCCTAATGACCAGATCGCCTAGAGCTGACATAAAGTGTCAATTGGGATGCTCTTGGGTTAGGATCATTCTAAGTAGGGTAGCATTCCTAGCAGACTTAGTGGTGCTTAAATCCAAAGGGATAGATGTAATCTTTGAAATGGATTAGTTAACCTAGCATGATGGCACCATAGCCTGTGCAGCTAGGATAGTAACCTTGACCAATCATAAAGGGGCATGAGTAACTTTCCATACCCTTGGGAATAAGCCAGATCCCATAGTGTATAATCTGGAAGCTAAGACCCTAGAAGAGGTACCAGTGGTAACAGAATACCTGGATGTCTTCCAAAAGAAGTACGTATTGCCTTCTCCGGACCGGGATATTGAGTTCATTATTGATCTCATTCACCCCCATAGCAGAGAGGCCATATTGCATGGCAACCAGAGAGCTAGCTGAGCTAAAGGTACAATTGAGGGAACTCTAGCAGAAGGGATACATCGGACCCAGTTTGTGACCTTGGGGATCACCAGTTCTCTTCGTCAAGAAGAAAGATGGAACTATGAGGATGTGTGTGGACTATAGATCCTTGAATGAAGTAACAATCAAGAACAGGTACCCTTTGCCTAGAATAGATGACCTTTTTGACCAGCTGAAGGAGCTAAGTATTTTTCCAAGATCGACCTGAGGTTAAGGTATTACCAGCTGAAGATAAGGGAAGCAGATATCTCAAAAATAGTTTTCATGACCAGATATAGACAATACGAGTTTACCGTAATGTCCTTCGGATTAACTAATGCACCACCTCATATTTCATGAACATCATGAATAAGGTGTTAATGGAAGAATTAGATCAATTTGTGGTAGTCTTTATCGATGACATATTGGTCTATTCTAAGAGTACCCTAGAGCACGAATAGCACCTGAGAGTAGTTCTGGAGAAACTCAGAACCCATAAGTCGTATGCCAAATTCAGTAAGTTTGAATTCTGGCTTGAGAAGGTTGCATTCCTTGGCCATGTTCTGACAACAGAAGGAGTGGTTGTAGACCCCGAGAAGGTAGAAGCAGTTGCCCACTGTCTGCAACCAACCAATATGTCTGAGATTAGAAGCTTTCTTGGCTCAACAGGGTATTACTGCCGATTCATTGAAAGGTTCACCAAGATAGTCAAACCCATGACTGAGCTACTCAAGAAGGAAAAAGAAGCTCAAATGGACGCAGATATGTGAGAAGAGCTTCTAGGAGTTGAAGGGTAGATTGACAACTTCCCCAGTGTTAGTCCTACCGAACATACACCAAGATTTTGTCGTATATTGTGATGCATGAAGGCAAGGCTTAGGGTGTGTTCTAATGCAAGATGGCAGGGTAGTAGCATATGCCTCTTAGCAGCTCAAGCCCTATGAGCAGAACTACCCAACCCATGACCTGGAGTTAGCAACAGTGGTTTGTGCCGTTAAGATTTGGAGGGACTATCTAATCGAAAACAAGTGTGAGGCTTATATGGATCACAAGAGCCTAAAATACATCTTCACCCAGCCGGACTTGAATCTCAGGAAAAGAAGATGGTTGAAATTAATTAAGGATTATGACCTGGAAATACACTATTAACCAGGCAAAGCCAATGTTGTGGCAGACGACTTAAGCCAAAAATCTTACTGTCATCACTTAGAGGCCCAAACTGCCCCACTATAGACATAAATGCAGAGGCTAAACTTGCATATAGTACATCAAACCTACACCCACAACTTGAGTGTACAACCTACCCTGGACGACCAAGTCAAACAGGCACAACGCAAAGATCCGGAATTAATGAAGATCAGTAAACACACCGGAGAAGATAAGGCCCTAAATTTCAGGGTAGATGAAAAAGGAATGTTGTGTTATAAGACTAGACTTTGTGTGCCACAAGAAGGGAAATTCTGACAGGTAATACTGGATGAAGCCAACAACTTGGCATATTCCATCCACCACGGTGCCACAAAGATGTAAATGGACCTAAAAAGAAAATACTGTTGGAATGGAATGAAAACATATATAGCCAAGTTTGTTTCCTAGTGCGACACCTGCCAGAGAATCAAGGCAGAACACCAAAAACCTGTTCTCTTGGTGTACAAATAAGGAGTGAAAAATCCGCTGGATTGCTTCAACCCCTACCAATTCTAGTGTGGAAGTGGTATGAAGTAGGCATGGATTTCATAGTTGGTTTCCTCATGACAAAGAATGGATATGACTCAGTATGCGTAATAGTGGACCACCTCACTAAGGTTGCATACTTCATACTTGTACGAACAAACTATGGTGGGGACAAGCTAGCCAACTGTACATTGATAATATAGTAAAGTACATGGAGTCCCCAGTAGAATTGTTTCTGATAGAGGTACCTAGTTTACCTCAAAGTTTTGGAAGAGTTTGCATATAGCCATGGGAGCCAAGCTAGACTTCAGTACTGCCTATCACCTATAGACTGATGGTTAGATCGAAAAGGTCAACCAGATTCTAGAAGATATGTTGAGAGCATGTGCTCTAACCTATGGAAAGGATTGGGAAAAGATCCTGGCCTATGCAGAGTTCTCGTATAATAACAGTTATCATGCCAGCTTAAAGTTGTCTCCTTTCGAGGCCCTTTATGGCCAAAAGTGTAGAACACGCCTGATGTGGTCTAAAGTTGGAGAGCGTACACTACTAGGACCCTCTCTCATCAAAGAAGCAGGGGACCGAGTCACAAAGATAAGAGAAAATTTGAAGGTAGATCAATCCCGTCGGAAGAGCTACACAGACAAAAGAAGAAGTGACCCAGACTTCAAGGTTGGAGATTATGTATATCTTAAGGTCTCACCGATATGGGGAACACGAAGGTTCCAAGTCCGTGGAAAATTGGCTCCTCGGTGTATTGGGCCCTACCAAGCTCTAAAGAAAGTTGGGGCAGTAGCCTATCAAATACAAGTGCCACAAGAACTGGCCGATGTACACAATGTCTTCCACTTCTCCTAGTTGAGGAAATGTCTGAGGGTACCACAAGAGCATGTCCCCATAGAGACGCTAGATCTCTAGGATGACCTCTGATATCAAGAAGTTCCAGTAAGAATATTGGATGTGGTCACCAAACAGACCATAGGATCAATAGTACGTCTATGTCGTGTACAGTGGAGTAGGGACACCGAAGCAGAAGCCATGTGGGAACGAGAAGATACCCTAAGAAAGGAGTTTCCCCATCTCTTAGAAGAAGACCCTCAATCTTGAGGACGAGATTTATTTTAAGTTGGGTAGGTTTGTAACATCCTTAAAATTTCAAAAAAATAAAAAAATAAAAAGGGAAATATTTTTCTCTTTGGACTGACCTCCCTCTCCTATCTCTTTGGACCAATCTCCCTGCGGACCATTTTCCTCCTGGCCTCCTTCCCTCTCTCTCCCGCGCCGGTCGTTCCCCTCTCCCTCTCTCCCGACCCAGGCAGCGTGGCCCCCTTCTTCCTCCTCGCACAGAAAGGAGTGGTGTCACCCCCCTTGTCTTCTTCCTTGCACAAATCCTGGTGATAGCAACCGCCCCCTTCTCCTCTTTGCTACCCGCCGAGCCCTGATGCACGCATCACGCCCAGCCTTACCTCCCTCTCGCCACTCCTTGCTGGCTCCCCTAAGCTGGTAGCTGCCCACGCCCGCCCCTCACTTCCCTCTCTCTTCCCCCGGCGCAAATCCACCATCGCCAAGCCACCTAGAGAACCCTTGCCACCTCCTCCACCCTCTCTCGTGCCCATCCTCCCTTCCCCGGCCTCCCTTGCGCCTTCCCATGAGGTCACTGACCTCCAGCCATGGCGGCTAGCCGCTAGCCCTTCTCGTCCCATCCCTCATTTGTACTCCACACAAAACGAGACCCCCATGCTCCCCTCTCTCTCTCCCTGTGCATTAACTATCATGAATGGTGGCTGGGAGGCCATTCCGGCAAGCCTCCGGTGAGCTCACTAGTGAGGGCTAGTGACTGAGCGGCGATGCCACTAGATGCTCAGATAGCCAGGGCGTCGTTTCCCACATGAGCCAGCATTAGGTCACCACGGCCTAGTGTCTTGAAAGGCCCAGTACCATACATCCCAGCACAGTGCTAGCCCATTGGTCCATTCACACAGTACCAAGCCTACCTACAAAGTACAAGGCCAATGAACAGTTCCCAACCTAAATGAATAGTGCTAGCATAGTAACCCCTTTTCTTTTTCAAGATTTAAATTTTTGCAAGCACATTTCTCCTCCATTTTACCTTCAATTTTAACAATTCTTCCACCAAAATTATTCTAAATTCAAGCCCTATCTATTCTCATTAGTTCCATAAATTTTGGAGTTCATTTACATGTTGTTGTGTATATTTATTTTGTTTGTTATGTGTGCCACGCTTTAGAGACCGGAGCGTTCGAGGGAGAGGAGGAGCCCAGAATGCAGTACTTTGAGCAGGACCCTCTCGAGGACTTCAGCAGAGGTAAGTCTCAGTCTGTTTCCCTCGTTGATTGTATTAAATCTAGTTTTTATCATCACAACCCATAGCAGCTGTTTTCCAACAGATAATTGCATAGAGTATTACTTATCGGTATAATTTAAACTGTTGATCTTGTTATGTCCTATTGTAGATTAGCCAGCCTGATTACTATCAACCTGAATATAACCTTGATAACCCTAGAATTACCGTGTCAATAATATCAATTACGCTGAGACGAATCCCTTGTTACTAGTATGCTTAGGATTGTGTATTACTCCCTTATTTCATGATTTACCATACTAGTTTTGGGGACTGTGTTTGTAAAATGTGGTGCTTTATTGATGTGTGGGTTATTGGAATGAGAGGACTTGCTGGATAACTAATAACAATAGAGAACATGTTAGTGCTAGGGAAAATCAAGGCTCCTGCCGAGAATGCATTGGGAGTTTAAGTGCTACCTGTGTGGCAGGCTTATTTTGGAGATATTTTCCTTAGCTCGATTAAGGATCGAGTTGATCCAACATCTTACCTAGTCTTCACAGTACAGCCACTCGACACTGTATGTGGCAGGGCTTAGTTTAAACTTCATTAGTTAGTCTACTGGTTGTCCAGAGGCAGGAGTGCAATGGGAGACCATGGAGTAGGTGCAAGCAATTGCAGGCTTGTCGACGCAGTTAGAGGCCTAGTGCAGGTCGGGAACCCCTGGTTAGCTCCCGTAGGTGACTAGTGGGATGATACTGAGGTGGGTAATGGCTTTGTTGAGTCGCACCGCCACGACGGTGGTATGTTACCAAACTCAGCTTGTGAGTAAAGTGTACCACTCTGCAAAAGTAAAACTATTTGAATAGCTGTGTCCACGATCACGGATGAACTATGGTTCAGTCACAATAACTAGAATGGGTTGCGTGCATTTCCTTGGAGTGTGGGTGAGCAAGGCGGGCCCATTTTTTGTTACAGGATCGGCAGTATACCGTGGGTTGCTGTGGAAGGAGTGTCCAGCAACATTAAAATTTGGGCCCTGGTGACTTTTCACCATAGCCGAACCCCTCCTTCATGAATTAATAATGATGTGGTTTTTTCCAAAACCTGCCTAATGAAAATAAACCCTTACATGTGTAAATTTGATATTTCAGCAAAAATTAAACTTATAGCCTTACCCTTGTCAATACTATATGTATGTATTTATACCCCTTGATGAAGGGTAAGGGTTGGGAGTTGCTGAGTACTTTTGTACTCACCCTTGATTATGATTTCAGAGGAAGATATGGACTTCACCAACACTGACGGTGAGGCTAACGAATAAGTCTTGGTCGCATCCGCACCCGAGTTGCCTGTGGAGCGGCATGTCCCCATGCTGATCTTGTTGTGTCCTCTGGTGATGTGGACCCTATTGCTAGTGAGCTTTTATGGAGCCCTTTATGTACTATTAGCTTGGTGGATTTATTTCACCACTTCCTTTATTGTATGACTATGATATCACCTATTGTAAGACTCGTATTTACCAACGACTGATCTAGAGACTAATATAATAAAGTTTTAAGCACCTGGGGATGACCCGAGGCACTTCAACATGCATGGTAAAATGTGACAATTCATTTGTAAGGAAGTTAATGACAAATTCTTCATCCGAATAGTAGGGTCAAGATATCCGATAGGTTGTTTGTTCATCTAGTTTTCTTTTATCATGTATCTATATATACATAAGAAATGAGTTAGTTGTCATATATATAGTGCTGTGAATGATTGAAAGGTGTGTTTGAAAGTTCTTACAATGTGAATTACCTCAGGAGTGACATGTCTAGTGCATCAAGGTTACAGAAGTCAAACAAATCATTGCAGCCCACAAAGAAGTAGCCTTCGCCGTTGCGAAAATGTATATGAGCATATTTTATTTGGATGTCTACCTTCTTAGCCTTGGATTCTTGCATATAGAAATTATGGAGACAAAGACATGCAATACCTACCCTTGTGATATCTATAGGGGAAAGCAACGGGTGGACATACTTGAACTTGTTGTTCCCACTACGTTTTGGGGCCAGCACATGATGCTCCTAGGTGACCTATTCCTGTTGGACAACCTGTTGCTTTTGGATGACTTGTTTCTCATCCTCGGCCTCCTTCTCAGTGCTCTTGGCATGATGATCCCGAGGTGGAGAAAAGGTGTCAGTGCTAAAAATGTTGCAGGTGCTGGATGGGATTGTGTGGGTGCACTTGGCAGCATAGAAACTATGTTGAGTGCCGGAGGGCACAATTGTATGACACTCTTCCTCCATTGGATCCTCTAGAGGAGAGCTTCCCCTAGAGCCATGATCTCATCCTTAGGGAGGATATCCAACTTGTGTGACATGAAGTTAGGATGGACCATATCCACCTGAACCACTGCATAGCCCTGTCGCACCTCAACACAGTGCAACATCTTCTGTAGTGGTTGCACTTGACCCCTTGCAATCTCAATGGTGAAATTGTCCGGCCTAAATACGAGGGCGCATTGCGTGGGCCCGTCGACATGATCTATGGGATTGTGGAAGCTCCGCTCCGCCTCAATGGATGCACAACTACTCTTTCACATGACAACAAGACTCACACTGACTGGTACAATTTGAAGTCTCTATAATTGAAGCAAGTTGCTCACATGGGCCAAGACATTCTCAGTGACTTCAGCCCGTATCCTCTATGAAAGCTGCTCAATATCCATGGGCTCAGTCCCCTTCCTCTTCCTATAAATGTTCTGGTGTTCAGGCCATGCATATTTCCAACCCTCATAACTGGAAACTCCTCAAACCCGACTAGGATGCTCTAGGTTTCCCAGGCAGTGGAGAGGACGTCCTTGTTCCTAACACTGGTGAATGACCCTTCGTTAGCTTTTAGCTATTTCTCTCTAACTTTTTTAGAGACCTCGGTCTCGCCACTCTTGAAGCTGATGTCGCCACTAGATGACACGGTTGCCTTGCCTCACAACCAATTCCTTGCACGCCCCTCAGAAAACTCAGAAAATGGCACTGGCAAACTTCCATCTTAGCTTTCTCGTCCTCCTTCTGCCATTGAAGTATTTTTTTCTTTGTAGCCGCATGTGCCCAACCTGTGGTTGTGCTTGTTGCAAGCTTTAATGTCCTTGTGTTTTAGGCTTTCCTCTTTGAACTCCTATGTACTCTTCAAGTCCACAAATGCATTCTAATCCTCCTATGTTATGAACATGTAGTCCTCAAAAGGCTCCCAATTTCAAGAAATGTAATCCCTAACAAGGAGGCCTTTGAACATCTTCCAAGCCTTGTTGATAAATGCCAAAGCTTTCTTCATCGCAAGCTGCCAGATATTATTCCAGTGTGTACATCCTCACCAGACAAGCTTTGCATACTCTCTAGAAAAATTAGTCCGGCGTGCACATCCTCCATCATTGAAGCATTCGGCGTATAGAATCCCAATAGACATGCTTTGCAACCTCTTTGGAAAAATTAGTCCAGCGTGATGTGCTACCCATTGCTGGACCATCTGGTGTTTCAATGGATTTTCTCTACTAAGTCAAAACCCTCAGGCATGAAATCTTCCTGAGCGTCAGACCAATCGACGTGTTCATTTTAATGGACGCTGGATCATCCAGTAAGGCAAATTTTCTTAGACTCAACGACAAAAATTCCAACTCCATTTTCTCTGCACCTTTGGTTAGTCCTGATGATAATTGCAATACATACACATGCTCATGCAATCCCAAAAATCATCAAACCAAATCAACAACCTTGTCAACCACTTATCACATATAAATCAAGGTATATTTCAACTTAGTTTCTCAAAAGGTATCATTGTTGAGGACGTACAATGGGCCTTGCTCCTAAAAACTTTGGTAAAAAAATTGCAAATAGGTTACTCTTACTCAATTTTATACAAAATACATATAGAATATACCATATAGATTCACAACTTTTATGTCAGTTGCGTGATTGAGGGTGATATCCATATGCGGGACACGGTCATGCACGCGGCTATCATGTCCTGCAAGTGCACATGATTGTATACAGCTAGTTTTCCCTCAAGGGAGTATTAGGGTTATCGAATCCTATGGAGCAAAGGAAAGCTAATTGCCTAATACAACTGTCTCACTATCACTAACACAATCGTGAATTAAATTATTAAAGGTTGCAAAGGCTTAGGAGATAAATGAGGGAAAATACATACTAATAAAACTTAAAGAATAGGTTGCAATAAAGTAAACAAGAATAATTAATAAGACATAATGTAATAAATATGTAAAGTGGGCTTGGGTTCTTCATCCTTACAATGGTGATCATTATATATAGGGTGTTGCTATACTTGATACACTAGAAAACAAGCAACCTTCAATCGATCTATATCAGGTTGTATTCTTTCTTCTTCATGAGGTCATCTTATTCGCTGACTTCTTGTCAACCGCAACGCGCTACCCTACCCCCACCCACCTCCTCCCAACTCCGGCGGTGTCCCCACCGCCAGATCCGCACCCATCGCCCCACCGTGCTAACTCAGCTCTGCCAGGCCGCATCGTTGCCTCTCCCGCCGCCTCTTGCCCTGAGGAACATGAGTGGTTTGCTCTAGTAATTTAGGGTCAAAATCCCCAAATCTAACAATAAATATCCAAACTACACTTTATCTCATAGATATGTAACACACCGAGTTGTCGCCCTCCTACACTCTTTTTCCAATTCATTTATTAAATATCCGTTTGGTGCGCATGGCAATCACACGCCCCAACTGATAAAAGAAGACCATGCTTTTCGAATTAAATAGGACAGGCTAGCTGCACCACTCTATGCAAAATGGCAAAATTCTTCGCAGGCTAATGAATCTTGGATACGCAACGGCTTTATCAAGTAACTGCTAATTTATTGTCCGTTCGTTGCTCCCCGCCACTCTACTAAAAACATGCAACAGACACCGTTTCTATAAATTCGACAAATCTAGCATGTTCTGACATGGTAGCGTCAAATCTCTCACAAAATGGGTCAAATATAGGTTGTGTTAGCTGGTTTCTCTTCACCATTCAATCAAACCTCGGTTGAAAGCACATCACAGAAATCGTGAACACCAGATGATTTGGCATGTATTGCTCTCTGATCAACGGACCATCCAGCATGTGCAATACTTCGTTCATTGACACACTCCTGGAAAACTCTACGGTGTGCAATCGGATCATCCGCCATGTACATACTCACCAGACAAGCTTTGCGTACTCTCTAGAAAAAAAAATTCTACCGTGCACATCCTTCATTGTCGGAGTATTCGACATATAGAATCACACTAGACATAATTTGCAAGCTCTTTATAAAAATTAGTCCAGCGTGATGTGTTGCCCATCGCTGGACCATCCGCTATTTCAATGGATATTCTCTACTGAGTCAAAACCCTTCGGCATGAAATCTTCCTGAGCGTCGGACCATTCGGGGTGTTTATTTCAATGGATGTCGGATCATCCAGTGAGGCAAATTTTCCTAGACTCGGTGACAAAAATGCCAACCCTATTTTCTCTGCACCTTTGGTTAGTCATGATCATAATTGCAAAACATGCTCATGCAATCCCAAAAATCATCAAATCAAATCAACAACTTTGTCAACCACTCATCACATATAAACAAAGGTACATTTTACCTTAGTTTCTCAAAAGTATCATTGTCCTGGAGGTAAAATGGGCCTTGCTCTTAAAAACTTTTGGAAAAAAGTGCAAATAGGTTACTCTTACTCATTTTTGTAGAAAATACATATAGAATATACCATATAGACTCACAACTTTTATGTTAGTTGCGTGACTGAGGGTGCTATCCATTTGCGGGACATGGTCATGCACGCGGCTATGATGTCCTGCAAGTGCACATGATCGTATGCAGCTAGTTTTCCCTCAAGGGAGTATTAGGGTTAACGAATCCTAAGGAGCAATGGAAAGCTAATTGCCTAATGCAACTATGCCACTATCACTAACACAATCACGAATTAAATTAATAAAGGTTGCAAAGGCTTAGAAGATAAATGAGGGAAAATACATACTAATAAAACTAAAAAAAAATAGGTTGCAATAAAGTAAACACGAATAATTAATAAGACATAATGCATAAATATGTATACGATCATCTCCGGCGGTGTCCCCATCGCTGGATCCGCACCTGCCGCCCCCACAATGCTAACTCGGCTATGCTAGGCCACATCGTTGCCTCTCCAGTCCCATCTTGCAATGGGGAACCTAAGTGGTTTGGTCCAGTAGTTTAGGGTCAAAATCCCCAAATCTGACAATCAATATCCGAACTACCCTTTATCTCATAGATATGTAACGCACCAAGTTGTCGCGCTCCTACACTCCTTTTCCAATTCATTTATTAAATATCCATTTGGTGCGTATGGCAATCACACGCCCCAACTGATAAAAGAAGACCATGCTTTCCGAATTAAGTAGGCCAGGCTAGCTGCACCACTCTATACAAAACGACAAAATTCTTCACAGGCTAATGAATCTTGGATACGCAACGGCTTTATCAAGTAACTGTCGATTTATTGTTCGTTCATTGCTCTCCGCAACTCTACTTAAAAACAGACAATGGGCACCATTTTCTTAAATTCGCCAAATCTAGCATGTTACAACATGGAAGCGCTAAATCTCTCGCCACATGGGTCAAAGATATGTTGCATCAGCTGGTTTCTCTTCACCATCAGATCAAACCTCAGTTGAAAGCACATCACAGAAATCGTGAACACCGGATGATTTGGCATATATTGCTCTCTGATCAACGGACCATCCAGCATGTGCAATACTTCCTTCATTGACACACTCCTGAAAAACTCTCTGGTGTGCAATTGGATCATCCGGTGACCAGACAAGCTTTGCATACTCTCTGAAAAAAAATCTCTACTGTGCACATCCTCTATCGTCGGAGCATTCAACATATAGAATCACACCAGACATAATTTGCAAGCTCTTTATAAAAATTGGTCCAGCGTGATGTGCTGCTGGACCATCCACTATTTCAATGGATGTTCTCTATTGAGTCAAAACCCTTCGGCGTGAAATCTTCCTGGGCGTCGGACCATTCGGGGTGTTTATTTCAATGGATGCCGGATCATCCAGCGAGGTAAATTTTCCTAGACTCAATGACAAAAATGCCAACCCTATTTTCTCTACACCTTTGGTTAGCCATGATCATAATTGCAATATATAGCCATGATCATAATTCTCCTACACTCTTTTTCCAATTCATTTATTAAGTATCCGTTTGGTGCGCATGGCAATCACACGCCCCAACTGATAAAAGAAGACCATGCTTTCCGAATTAAATAGGCCAGGCTAGCTGCACCACTGTATACAAAATGACAAAATTCTTCGCAGGCTAATGAATCTTGGATACGCAACAGCTTTATCAGGTAACTGCTGATTTATTATCCGTTCATTGCTCCCCGCCACTCTACTAAAAACATTCAACGGACACTATTTTCATAAATTTGCCAAATCTAGCATGTTCCGACATGGAAGCGCCAAATCTCTCACCACATGGGTCAAATATATGTTGCATCAGCTGGTTTCTCTTCACCATCAGATCAAACCTAGTTGTACTTTGAAATGCAAAAATGTACAGGCAGCTGAGATGAACAATACCATCCATCCGCTGTAATAAACCAACCGGTCAAAACATTTGTACCAGTACACTTACAGATGGGCCCCCGTGTCATTTTACCTCTCGCACGCTGCGTGCTTAGGCCTGGTTTACGTGAGCTACAGAGATGGGGGCCACCCCAAGGCACGTCACTGAACACCGGAAACCAAAAGGGAGAGTCGGACAGTTCCGTGCAGAAATGGTTATATGCCGTTGGATGGGAACGATTGCTGTCGGGGTGGACGGCCGATCCGGCCCGTACGCTCTATATATCTTCTGCTAGATCGGCGCAGGTCTCACTTGCAACCTGCTGCTTCGTCCTCCCCTTCTCCCCCAAAAATTCCTGCACCTCTGCCATTCTCGCTTGCTCTTGCTTGGAACCTCGAGCACGGGGTGAATGGAGGCAGAGAGCTCGGTCCGTTTCGGCCTGGACGTGTCAGCTAGTTCCGTGCGCTCCGGTAGCGGCACTCAAGTGATCCCGGCCGCGGGCATGATCCACCCCGGCTTGGGCTCGCTCCTTTCCGGGGTCGGCATGTCGACGGCGGCAGGTTTCGTCCTGCCCGCGGGAGCCCTTACGTCCGCCGGATACGGCGCCGTCCCCAGCGTTCCGCACGCCGCGTTCCACCAGGTTGCGATGGCGGCCGGGCTGGCCCCAGAGGGAGGCGGCAACGGCGAGAGGCCGCCGCCGCCGCCGCAGAAGGGCCCCTGGACCGCTGAAGAGGACGAGTAAGACTCACGGATTCTTAGATTTCACTTTTGTTCTTTGCAACTTCTTGCCGTTGGAGTTTGCAGCATTTGATCCTTGTGCTTGGTTCATGCTCACATGCAGCATTCTCAAGGACATGGTGAGGGAGCACGGCGACCGGAAGTGGGCTGTGATAGCGCGGTTCCTTCCGGGCCGGATCGGCAAGCAGTGCCGCGAGCGATGGACCAACCACCTGCGCCCCGACATCCTCAAGGTGCATTCGGTCTCTTCGTCGCTTGGATCTTGATGCGTGCTAGCTTAGGGGAACGATCTCCTTGCTTGCTCTTTCTACATTGCATGAATTTGGAGAGGAATTCCTTGCGTTTTTCTACGTACAAATCGTGCTGAAATTTTGGTCCAACAATTCGAAAGTGGGCATTAACTCCGTAAGAATTAATGGAGTGCTACATGTTACATGGATATCTTTACTCTGACCATGGCAATTCTTCATCAAAGCCACTAATTTATTATGCAGGGACTTTTTTTTTTCTTTTGTTATGCATGTGAAGTTTGATGTTTTAATACCATCTCCAGTCATAAATACATGTCCGTTTTGGATAAGGCATAGTCTTTAATGCATAACTTTAACCGCTGTTTTCTATTAAAATATATTTACAAAATTCATTAAATTTGTGATATTATGAAAGCATTTTTCAAGATAAATCTACACAAATAATTTTAAAATTTCCAAACTAAATATTTTGAAAGCTACTATTAGTCAAAGTTTTTTAAGTTTCACCGATTTTTTTAAAACGGTAAGTATTTATAACCGAAGAAAGTCCTGAATATAGCCACTGATAAGTAGAGGTACATGCAAAATTGTTATGCCCTCTATATCAAACAAAAAAAAAGTGGGTTTTGATATTCTAACTTGCAACAGAAGAGCATCTGGACCGAGGAGGACGATAAGGCGCTGATCGAAGCGCACAAGTCGCACGGAAACCGGTGGTCGGTGATCGCGAGGTACCTCCCAGGGCGGTCGGAGAACGCCGTCAAGAACCACTGGAACACCACCAGGCGGAGCATCAACGCAAAGCGCCGACTGAAGAAGAACGGACAGGCAGCTCCCGACGAATGGTCCATCCTAGAAGAGTACATCCGCAGCTTGTACCCTGCTGCCACCGACCTCGCCGTACCGCTGCAACCGGCGGTCTCTCCTGCATCATACAACCTCGAGTATGGTGATCTCGTGGGTCCACCCGCCGCCGCTGCCTCGCCGCTGACCAGCTCCCAGCTGACCGGGTTTGGCACGTACGGCAACCCCGTCAACTCATCCCACTTGGGGACGGTGAACGTGAACGCACCATTGCTGCTGAACCACAATGCTTACCACGGCGAGCTGCCTCAGGCGATGACGACGGCACAGCCGTGGATGATTGCTCAAGACCTTCAGGCTCCCTACACCAACCTGACCACCTACCCGTTCGTTGACAACTTCGTGTGGCCGTCGTCGTCCGTCCAGACCAATGGGAGCCACTGCTACTACTGCAGTGACCCAGCAGGCCCAAGCAGCGGCGCCGGTCCGAACAATGTGGACGTCGTGCAGATGGCCTCGACGGAATTCCTGACGCCGTCGGAAGACGAGATCACCCTCGACCTCGCCAGGTTCATGTGATGAAGCCGTTCAAGTGCATCTGGATCGGTCGCTTTGTTGTTTGTTCGTAGGTATTGCCCGGAAGAGAACCCATGCATGCCTGCGTGTAATTTGCTTTGAATAATTCGGACCTTCCATGATCCATGCATGTACTGTTTGAGAAATTTTTCTGTACTACTCGACTCTCGATTTAGAAATCGATCACCATTGATGCAGGTATTCATTTCCTTCTCTCTACTGATCCCATTCTGTTCTTCATTGCCGAATAGCAATTCGTAGCAATTGCATGGGTTTGCTTCACTGTAAGAGGTCAAGAGAATACTGCCGGGCTTATCTTCTGACGGACAAGACGGGATTTCGGAGTACTGGGAGAGCTAGTTGCTTCCTGATTTCGTCTCCCCTGCATGCAGCCAGTCAGCTAAGGTGTGATGAATTGCCCATATTTAGAGATCTAATACCTAAAATCTTATAAAAAAGTTCATTTAATTGCTAATATCTATTATTTTAGTTTGATCTAGTAGATGTAAATATACGTATTTAGTATGGTTCAGGAGCGAATCTTGATTTCAATAATGACCGGACTGATCATTTACGTGCATGAAAGCGAGTCGTGATGACTAGTCGCATCTTCTGTGCCGAAGCCATATTTTGTATCCAAGTACGTCACCTAGATATTTTGATAGATCATCTTCTATACTTCTAGCACTTACCGGCCGGTGATCATGTAGTACCGGATGCTCCTTTTCGGACTTTTTATATTAGCTTCCGCTTAGTATCATACCCCATTTAGGGATCTTTTGTGTCTCCAAAAAATAGCTTTTTGGAGAAATAGTTTGTCCTAGCTAGATTTTGAAGCCTACGGTGTTACGTGACTTTTGCTTCTCTTATTCGAAGCATGTTCAAAAGCAACTGTTCTTTTTCCCAGGTTTGTAAAGGAAATGGATTACATGGCTTGATCATCGTTTCCCTACTTTGTTTGGTTCCCATTCGTAAAGAAATCGGAAAAGCTCGAAGGTCTGTGAGACTGTCATCCGAGAGAGAATGCAATGTAGGCGCGCAAAGCAAATTTTATAGGATTTTATCTAGAAAGACCCTCATGAGACCTCATCTATGCTATTCATTTCGTGATCTAATAGCTGAACTGAAGAGGAGAGAGGGAGTGGATATATATCATCACAGAGAATAGAGTTTTTTATAGGATCAAGGTCTATAGAATTTGCTTCCTGCGTGGAACCAAATTCTCTTGTCACCGGAGTTCGTGATTCTCTCTTGCCGTCTAGCAAGAAGCCCTTCCAGATCTGGAACCAAAGCTTTGGCTAGACTGGACAAGGTGTCGATGGAGAGGAATGGGAGAGAGAGAAGGGCGAGGGAGGAAGCAACTCTGGGTGCTTTTGCCGGTGAGAATGCGGCGAAGCCTTAGGTTGCCGAAGTTTGGGCGGGACGGGGAGTCGGGCATCGCCGTGCGAGCTCGTGGAACGGAAGGAGATGCGTGAGGAGGATCATTGCTAGTAACGTGATCGCATTACGCTGGCAGGTGGGCGGTAATTCCATCTGAAACAAATAGGAAGTAACGGAATTGGATACCCATATGAACAGATTACGGACCAAAACAGCCCAAACAAACACCGCCTAAATTGTAAGTACGGTGGTGTGGAGCATGCATGATCGACCTCAGTGATATGTGCTCATCACGGGGTGAGACACCTGGCACTGCATATGGAGTCACTTATCAAGGTTCAATTCGATCGAGGTCACAGCCTCACAGGCACCAAGTCGATCGTTTTCCTGCCCTCTTGAATTGTAGCCATCAAGAAGCTATAGCTCGTAGAAGTCCAAATAAACATGATTTTATTACTCCAATCCTCACTTCTAGAAAAAAAACACGCTCTTTTTATAAAGTACAAGAGGTGGAGGGGAAGAGTTGTGGCAGCATTGTTGCCCGCAAAGAGGTGAGCAGGGGCGGGTCATGCTGAAAGTGGTTAGACTAGGGCTGACTTGGAGGGGCGGCATTGGCTACGAAGGTGGCAGTGAGCAGGGATGGCCCTTGCAACAGCGTTGGAGGTCGCTTGGGAGGCAAGGGCGATGGTGAATGGAGGCCAGGACAGTAGAGATGAAGACGAGAGGAGTGGCGCAACTAGACGGAAGAAGAAGAATTGTGGTGGCAGCTTCTACGGATGTAGCAACTAGTCACCATTAGTAGCCTACATAATTTCGTTTTATCTTCCTTTCTTTCAGGGCGTTGTTTGAAATGTGGAAATATTATCTTTCAAACGCTCGCTATTCGTAAAAATTAATGGAGTGCTACATGTTGCATGGATATCTTTACTCTGATCATGGCAATTCTTCATCAAAGCCACTAATTTATTATGCAGGGACCTTCTTTTTCTTTTGTTATGCATGTGAAGTTTGATGTTCTAATACCATCTCCAAGTCATAAATACATATCCCTTTTGGATAAGGCATAGTCTTCAATGCATAACTTTAACCACTATTTTCTATTAAAATATATTTACAAAATTTATTAAATTTATGATACTATGAAAGTATTTTTCAAGATAAATCTATACATATAATTTTAATATTTTCAAACTAAATATTTTAAAAGCTATTATTAGTCAAAGTTTTTAATGTTTCACCGATTTTTTTAAAACAGTTATATAACCAGAGGGAGTACTGAGTATAGCTACTGATAAGTAGAGCTGCATGCAAAGTCGTTATGTCCTCTGTATCACCAAAAAACTGATTTTTGATATTCTAACTTGCAATAGAAGAGCATCTTTCAAACGCTCGCTATTCAAACAATCCTGCAGATAGGGAAATGAAAATGCCTCTGGTTCCGGTAGGACTTGCACCGATTGCTCTACTAAAAGGTTGTACATATGCCAATAGGTCAGGTGGTCTGCATACGTGCACTGAACAGGCGTAAAGGTACTCCAAACTTCAAATGTTGCAACAACATGCTCCGGTGCACAATCAGCGTGACAAACATGAGTCGAAACCGAGCCACGGAATCGATTATATGAGAAACCATGCAAAAGCTAGTCCAAAAGGAACAGGGGTCTGTCCTGGCGTGTCAGGCAGGTTCACAAATTTGATAAACCCTGAAAATTGACCGGGTTGATAACCGTGGTAACCACGGTAATCATATAATAATTCAGTGGAATTCGATAGAAATCAATCAATTTTTATCTATTTTTTCTAATTTTAAATTTGAATTTGATGGTTAACCCTTCGGCTTCTAAATATGATGTAGACCGAATTAACCGATAACTACGATAATCGAACGATTACCGTCACATTTTCAAACTCTATGTCAGGCGAAACGAGACATGTGTGTTTTTTTTTAGAAAGGAGGCAGGAGCTCTGCCATTTTATTAGAGAAAGAATAAAAAAGTTTATGGCAACTTTATGGCCACCGGCCACCAGCAGCAGGTAAGCACAGAAACAGGCCAATCGAACAGCCATGCCAACAAGAAGACCACAGGATTACAAAACGACCCCATACAGAGATGAACTACCGGACTAAAACACCTAAAGGGTCTGCAACTAGGACTTCAAAACATCACAAGGAGAGCCTGACCGAAGCTAAAGAACAGAAGAGAAGGCTAGAGCAAAATCTGCAATTAGATCCTTGATGTTATGTGCCAACATGAAAGCTTCGAGCTTCTTAGATTAGAAAACTCTGCGATTTCTCTTTTTCCATATATTCCACCAAAAGGAGATAACAATTCCGTTGAAATCTCTCCGAAGATCTTTGTCAATTGTTCTTGAGGCAGCTCTCCACCATCCAGTTAGAGACTGGAAGTTTTGAAACATTGGCAAGTTATGAAATTGCATCCAAGAAGAGATATGCATCCATACCTCCTTAGTATAAACACAATCCTTACACAAGTGGACAGCAGTCTCCTCTTCTTGATCACACAATTGACATATTTGATTGTGTGGCCAATTCCTTTTTGCCAAATTGTCAGCGGTTAGGATTTTGTTTTGTAATAGAATCCAAGAGAACATTTTGCTTTTCTGTTCGGTTCTGGCTCTCCACACCTTCTGCCAGCGACCCTTCTTATTGCAGCCCACAAATTGGATTTCGTATGCGCTCTTAGATGTGTACTGACCGCTCGCTGTCCATCTCCAAATAATAGAGTCCGGAGTATCAATTTGTAGCACAATATCACACACAAGGCACCATAGAACTACCAGATGTTGCAACTCCTCCTCATTTTCCAAGACTTGGATGTGACGCAGCCATCTATGATTAGATAATCCAAATTTTATCGAGAAGTTCTTCCTCAGGGACTTCTTGAAAATGAGAGGTGCAATATTTCGGCGGGCTTGCCCATTCAACCAGGGAGAGAACCAAAAATTTGCCTTCTCTCCATTCCCAACTGAGACTATGGTCGAAGCATAGAAGAGCGCCCTATCTATATCATTACACGGTACTGGCGTACCCTTCCAAGGGCGGTCTTGATCTGCCAGTCAAGCCAGAGCCACCGAATTCTAGGCGTCCTAGAGAACTTCTCCAACTCTATGATCCCTAAACCTCCTAACTCCTTTGGTTTTGTAACTGTCTTCCAATTCACAAGGCAGTGTCCCCCCTTCACATTTTCTGGGGTTTCTCCTTTCCAAAGGAAACTTCTTCTAATTCTGTCAATCTTCTTTTGGAGCCATTTCTGCAAAGGCAAAATCGTTAGGTGATAGATTGGTTGAGAAGAGAGGACTGATTTGACCAGAGTCTCCCGACCTACAAGAGAGAAAAACCGGCCCTGCCATCCGGGAAGCTTTTTTCCAATCTTATCAATGAGAGGCTACACATCCACCTTGCGAAGACTTCTGTATGAAGAGGTAAGCCTAAATACTTGCAAGGAAATGCTCCCAATTTCCCGGGGAAACCTCGAAGAATGGATTGAAGTGGTAAACCTTAACACCTAATTGGGTGCACCTCTGTTTTGGAGAGGTTAGTGACCAAGCCAGAGCATTGCCCAAAAGCAAAAAGGATACTCTGAAGTGCATGCAATTCTTGTTCATCCGGATTTGCAAAAATCGCTGCGTCATC
This sequence comes from Phragmites australis, assembly GCF_958298935.1. Taxonomy (NCBI): domain Eukaryota; kingdom Viridiplantae; phylum Streptophyta; class Magnoliopsida; order Poales; family Poaceae; genus Phragmites; species Phragmites australis. The sequence continues at coordinate 36,472,388 of NC_084923.1, read as the reverse complement.
CGCGTAAAGCGAACATCTGAACCTTGCAAATCTAGGCGAAAGAGGCAATAAAATGTTCTGCTGCACAGCGCGAGAGATGATAATCTGAAGAGGGTCTATGGCAAGGATGAAAAGCATCGGGGAGAGTGGATCACCCTGCCTGAGACCTCTAGCATGATTGAAGGCTTTACCCGGGATTCCATTTAACAGGACCTGTGAGGAGGAGGTTGCCAGGAGGTAAGAGATCCAATCTCTCCATCTTTCTTCGAACCCAAGATGTTGGAGCAAGTCGAGTAAATACGGCCAGCTCAAAGAGTCAAACGCTTTTGAAATGTCAAGTTTGATGAACAAGGCTGGCTGCTTGCGCTTGTGCAAATCTCTAATCACATTCTGCACATAGAGAAAGTTATCATGGATAGACCTTCTCTTTATGAAAGCGCTTTGACCCCTTTGCACTAGATTGTCAAGATGAGGTGCAAGCCTATTTGCAAGAGCTTTAGTGATGATTTTGGCCAGGCTGCTTATAAGGCTAATGGGGCGATAGTCAGTCATAGAGATTGCATCAGCTTTTTTGGGAAGGAGAACTATATTAACCGTGTTGATCAAGTGGAGTTTATCCGATCCCATCGAGTAGAAGGTTTGGATGGCTTCTATTAGATCATCTTTTATGATCCCCCAGCATTTTCGATAGAACATCCCAATGAAACCGTCGGGGCCTGGAGCCTTCTCAGGATGAATGGAGTTAATGGTGTCCCACACTTCTTGCTCAACAAAAGGAACTTCAAGGCTTGTAAGGTCTCTTTGATGGTACCCTAAACCTTCCCAATTTAGAGTGAGTTGGCGCGTAGAGCTTCTGCCAAGATGATCAACAAAGAACTTATAAACCGCAGCCTCTTTCTCATGTTGTGAACACACTACTCCATCCTCGGTCTGAAGAGATTGGATATAGGTCTTGCGCCTCCTGCCATTAGCTTTGATGTGGAAGAACTTAGTATTGGCATCTGATTTTTTGATGTGTATGCAACGAGAGTGCTGCCTAGCACGCATCCTTTCAAGGACCGCTAGCGCCTTCACTCTATTCTTCAGGTGATTCCTAAGTTCCAGTTCTTCCGTGGATAGAAGCCTATGCTCCTGAGCAGCATCCAGTAAGAGAGTCACCTGGCGTGCAATGGCCAAACGAAGCTTAAAGTCTCCACAGTTCTGTCTCTTCCAAACCTTGATTGCTTTTGCCGTTCTGTTTAGTTTGACATAGAAACGCAAAATGGCATCCGAGACAAGAACCGATTGAGACCATGCTTTCTGAACCGTGTCCATAAACCCCGGGAGCGAAGGCCAGAAAGACTCAAACCGGAAGATGGTGTTGGTTTGCCTAAAGGTTTCCCCAGTCAAGAGCAACGGCGCATGATCGGACTCCCCAGACGATAGAGCCTGCAGGTGCGAAGCCGGGAAAAGAGTGTCCCAATCCGGGGTTGCCAGGAAGCGACCAATTCTCATGAAGGTAGGATCGCTTTGCTCGTTGCTCCAGGTGAAAAGGCGACCATGAAGCTTAATGTCTTTAAGAGCCAAGTCATCTATGACACGTTTGAATCGCCGCATCATAGGGAGGTTGAGGCGAGTGTTACTCTTATCTGCCGCACTGGAAATGAGATTAAAGTCTCCCACAATGAGCCATTCTTGCTTCATCAACGGTTTCAAAAGCCGAAGCTCATTAGTGAACTCAATCTTCTCTTCATCCCCTTGTGGACCATAAACGGAGGTCAAAGACCAAGCCCTGCCATCAGCGAGCATCGTGATCGTTGCTGAAGCCGAATGTTGAGAAAGGTGAGGATCCGACATGGAGAAGAAATACTTATTACAAGCAATGAGCACACCACCACTAGCCTCGACCGAAGGCAGCTCAACGAAGTGATCGGTGAAATCAGGACCGAGAGTGTCAGACAGCAGCATAGGGCTCCAACTTTGAATCTTTGTTTCTTGGAGACACACGACAGTCGCGCCATACGAATGAATGAGGTTCCGAACCGAAGTACGTTTAGCCGGGGCGTTCAAACCCCTCACATTTCAGCAAAAGACATTACAGTTGCGCTGCGACATTGGAACAAAGGTGAACAACATCACATAACCAGAAGGCAGGTAGCACCTGGAAGTACACCCAAAGCATCACACCAGAAGGCAGAAGGTGCCCTTGCTGAGCACATACAGAACAGCTTACACTTGGAGTACACACTGTCATGCAGAACATAAGCCTGATCGACAACTGACTTGCGGCGGCAGACTGAACTAAGACCGAACATAGGCCGCCCGGAGCTGGACTGACATGGACACACCCATTACAATCAATACAGCAAAGAAACAGCACAGTAGCAGTACGATGACTTGTGAAGACTTTGTGAGCGCACACATAACACAGACGCTGACAATGCATAGGAACACAGACGAACAACAGAAACGAAGGCTCTGAAGCAGGCTTCACACCGTCCCAGCTCCACCTGCCGGGATCGGTGCCAGCGCGATCTTGTTCTGGCCACCTTTCTTCTGGTGTGGATTTCCATAGTCCACCAGAGCTCTGATCACTTCAATGGCATCGTTGGTAAGAGGCTGCACGAAGCGCTGTACACAAGAGTCAAAAGGATCAGAGCCCCCAGCAGCTGACGGTGATAGAACGCCCAATTTCTTTGCCAACACCGTTTGCGCCATCTGAACAGAGTCCTTTCCGGAGCACGGTTTATTTGCAAGCCTATTGCTTCTTCTAGGAGTACTGAGAGAAGCTGACTCCACAGGTGGAGAAACAGGAGGAGCTAACAAAGGAGTGTGCTGAACAAGAGGGGCCGCAATGACATTGGTCACCGAGGCGATGAAAGACTGAACGTCTGGTACCTGCGGGAGCACCTCCTCAGCAGCAGCTAGTTCCCCCAGCACGGCGCAGTCCTGCGCACCATCCAGTAGAGGCAACTGGAGTGGTGGAGAGGCCTGGCGCCCCCAGCACAGCGCAGTCCTGTGCCCACCGTCTTCAGTATTTAGCGCACCGGTGGGGGAGTGCTGGATCCCTTCATCATCAATAGTCAGCGCACCGGTGGGGGAGACCTGGAGTCCTCCGGCGTCTACCTGGTTGGCCCTCAACGAGTGATATGCAACAGGGAAGAGAACATCCCGGTCGAGAGTCATTGGATCGCAAGAAGGAAAAACTTCAGGGCGCGCCAAAGACATTTGTTGGAGGTCAAGCACAGGCTGAGCAGGTTCTGGAAGCTGAAAAGGAAACGGCGTCCAGGAGCTGCACTAGCCACCTGAATTCAGCAGGGACCCCGGGCGAGGGGGTGAAGTGTAGATTGATGCCACCGGGGAGGCGAAGGAAACCCTCCTGCGCCACTGCTTCTTGTGAAAGCTGCTCTGGAGGCAGCGCACCGGGCCTCTTGGCGGGGACTTGGACAACCGATGCCCAGCACTGGCCTGACGATGCCTGTGACGACCTCCATAGTCACCACCCCTGACCGCACTACCCTCATCGCGACAAGATCGCGAGAGGCGCAACCAAAGGGATCTTCTGCGGTGACGACGCAAGCCGCGGCGCTACCGCTCATCGTCCACGTCATCCTCCCGATCCCTGCGGCCCCCGCCCTCAGGGCAGCAAAAATGCTGCGGATCGTGAGCCAGCTGGACACCACCATCCGGGACCCCGTAGTGCCAATCGAGGGTACGCTCCCATCTTCTGTTGCTGTGGCGTGGATCCGGCGGGTTGTTTGTGAGGAAGGCAAGGTCTTGTATTATCTCCAGGTGGATGAAGAGGCGATAGGTTTGCCCTGCCTTGAGATCAGACGGCCTATCATAGCGGATTTCAACATTATACCTTGGGGTTGAAATTGGAGGCAGCTCACGATCGGCTTGAGTGATGGTTAGCCAGACCATCTTTGGGATGAGATTCGGGCAGTTGCACCATGCCCACAGGTCATACGTCCGAGTCCGCTCCCTCCTTCTTGAGTTCTCTTCAACGTAGTGCACAGAACAATGCCGGCAGACCACAATCGCAGCAACCTCCTCGAACCAAGCATGAGCCGGGAGTCCCTCTATGCGGAGGCGGACATGGAAGGCCCAGTTACAGGTGTCGGCGAACCTTCGCTCATTCCATGACGCAAGCCGGAAGTCCCAACCCCGGTAAAGCAGCCAGTGAGCGTTGACCACCTCATCACGGACTCGGCGGCTTGCGAAGAAGATTAGGAAGTCTTCAGGATGATGCTTCACGAGCTGACAATCTTGGACACCAATGTGGAAGGTAGACATCAGGGCGTCGGAGAGGACGGACGGCTCTGTGTCCGGCCGGGAACCCGCCAGCCAGCAAACCGCCGCACGGTCGAGCAACATCTCCCTATGGCGCTCGATGTCACCAGTCGCGGCCACAGCCGCAAACTCCTCCAGCGGGCGGGCCGCCGAGTCTCCAGGGAACGGAGCCATCTCCGGGTTCACTGGAGGCCTGGCTTGGTCGGCGGTTGGAGAGTGAGGCTCGAAACTGCGAGATGGCGGAGAGGACTGATGAACACTCGCAGTAGAGGAAGGAAGGACTGGGCGGGTGCTGCTGGAACCAGGGGCCTTCAAATAGCACTCACTGGATTTGTGACCAGAGCGCATGCATCGCCAACATTTCGTAGGGTCACGACCGGACCCCACCCGATGATCAGAGGCAAAGCAATTGAAGCACTTTCCCTTCATCCTGCGCAGGTAGGAGGCCGGCAAGCGGTTGTTCGACGTCTTTACTGTAGATTTCCGGGAAGGGGAGAGGCTTGAAAGCGGGCTCTCCATTCTCCACCAAAACCTCGGCTTCACAATGGTCCATCCCTCAGAATCAGAAGCTCCTCGAGCCCAATGCTGCTCCATCCCAAGGCGAGAACCCGGCTCATGATTTCTGTCACTAGCCTGAGAGGAATTGAATTCCAGCCTTGCTTGTTGCTGCCCGCGGCAACTTGAGTGCTGAGGCTTGACGACTTGAAAGCTGAGGCTTGACGACTTGAGTGTTTGAGGCTTGACGACTTGAATGCTGAGGTCTTGCGTCTTGAGAGCTGAGGTAGCAGAGGGCCAGTGAGAGGCTGCATCTAGGCTGCCGCTCCCATCTCCATCCCCGAAAGTACTGAGGTCGGGGGCCACCGAAGAGCATTGAAGTTTCTCCGGATCTGCGAGCTGGGCATTGATGTCCCCAGCCTTAGGCGGATGAACACCAGACTTGATGACATCCGCGAAGGAGCGCGGTAGCGCAGCGGCTTGAATGCTCTGACTCTGAAAGGAAGTGCAAATCTTGTTACCGGCGACGAGCTCGCTTGAAACTGGATCTGAACCGGAATTTGCCTTCGAGGAGACACGGGAAACAGCTCCAACGAGGGGAAAACGGAATGGAGGGGAGGGGGAAGGTAGAGGATGGGAGATCTGCAGCAGGGACGGAGAGGGTGGGGATGAACTGGGTGAGATCTGGCAGGGTTCAGCGGATCTAGCTGGTGGAGAGGGGGAGTCGCCAGAGCAGCGGAAGGGGGGCAACAGCTCCATACCACTGTGTAGAAAATAAAAACGAGACAGGTGTCGATCTCATTTTCCTTCCCGCCTTGTTATCACTCGCTCCTCCTCCGCCTCCACTACTCCTCCCCTCCCCCTCCTGGTGATTCCACTTCCAGAACCTTCTCTCCTCACCCAGGTCGAAAACCCTAACGCCCCTACTCCCTGCGCCGCCGCCGGAGCATGGACCCGCGGATCCTGCCGATGCTGAACGCCTTCGAGAGCCTCCTCGACACAGGTGAGCTCCGCCGTCCTTCCGTCCGCCCCCCATTTCCAAATCTCTCCTAGCTAATGTGACCTTGTTCTCTCGCTTCGCTTTCTGGCACAGATGACGAGGACGAGTGGCCTCCGGAGGCGACCCTCCTCATCGCGGCCTACCACGGCAACGTCCGCCGTCTCAAGGTCAAGGGTACGTGCCTTCCTTGTTCTTCTTTTTCCGAACTTGCTGGCGATCGATTTGGTTGGGGGTGTTCTCTTGAACGCCCTCCACGCCGCCGGTGGCGAAGGCAAGTTGCCGGTCTACCGCTACCTGGTCGAGGAGTTCAGGATGGACGTCAAAAAGCGTGACAGCTCTAGAGGTACTAGTCCATCACTGATTCAATTCAAACTAATTTGCTAGGCTCGATGCGTTCATCAATTGTTCGTTGGCTTCAGTTGGACTAAAATTGCGTGCTTCTGTTCGCAGGTAGGGGTATGACACCCCTGCAGCACGCGGAGTTCAGTGGGAACATGCCTGCCGTGAGGTATCTTGTTGATCACGGTGCTGATCTCCAACAAGAAAGTCATCTAGAAGGTATAAACAAGACACAAAATTCTTACATCTTTCCCTTTTGTTTCTTTGGTACATGCCTTGGCCTCATGTTCGAGGTATTTACCCTTATCTTGGCTCCTTTTATGGTGGATCTACTGTGGTGCATAGGACATTATGTTGGAGAGCCCTGTAGTATAATATGGACACAGTTGCAGGCGAGAACGTCCTATTTAATGAAGAACTGATCAAGCTTATGCCAAAATACTAATGCTGCGATTAGGTTGCAGTTGGATACATGAACTGGATTGTTCTTCTATGTCTGGTGTTGCCATAAGTCATCTGAGCCTGGTTTTATAAACTTTTCATGTCTGCCTACCCTGTGTATTAAATTATTCTTTAGGCAAAAGCTCAACAAATTTACATCAATCCTTGTTTCCTGCCCTCCACTATTTGAAATTCCCTGTGCTTATTGCATCTTCGAGTCTTGTCATCATTTTGTGGATCTTCCTCCAGGATATCAAATATCATATTTTATTTTGATGTTAGCCAATGAAACTAAGTTCTGCAAAACTAATAGGTTCGTTTATCATGATCACCATCAGCTTCCCCTGTATTTTCTTCAGGGAAGCGTGAAATAGAAAATTGTCATTTATCTATGACTGTCGAAATTGGTTGCTTAAAATTAGTTTCTTCATACATTTTAACGACCTTAAATTTTTCATGTATTTCTTCAGGACGGTGTGAAATAGCAAAATTTCTGCTTTCTAGAGGAGCTCACGTTGATGGCAAATCATGTATTGCGACACCACTACATTTTGCTCTTCTTGGAGGACATGATAGGACTCTGAAGATTCTGTTGGAGCACCATGCAGATGTACTATGGATATATGTTATTGATCTGTTGCTCTCAACACGAGCCATGTTCTCTATTTTCCCCTTAAAGCATTGGGCTAGATATTCTCTAATCTCAACCATTATTCCGACCTGCATTCACCACAGTGGTTGATGTGTGAGCCAGCATGGGCATATGTGAATGCTGATCCGCACAACAGCTGCTGAAAAATTAGTCGGAGCAATGGCTACAAAAATATAAACCACACTCTAAAATTTTTTTTCCGGTTCTATTCTATGCCATTGAACTTTTTTTTCTTTTCTTTTCCTAGCACAACAGGGTAGTAAATCAATCGACAACTTTGGACATAGCATTACGCACTCCTTCCTTGTCATATTTGAAGCTATTGCTTCAGGTGTCGTATTCTCTGCATTGACTTTGCGTTATCTTTTACGAACTGTCAATTTGTATGAAGAAAACTTATCTTTTTTTTTATCTGCTATAAAATAAACTGATAGGTTGGAGCTGAAGTGAATGGTACTAGTAATCCTTTGGCAAAAGCTGCACATGAAGGTTTAACTGAAGCTATTAAGTGCTTGTTGGAGGCTGTGCAAACCCAAACAATGCTGACATGGTGAGCCTTCTCTCTTCTTTGTCACACCATCAATGCGAGCTTCTTAACTTATAGCTATAATAGTTCTGGTGATACTGCCATGCTGTAGTAACACAATTATACAAGAGTAATATTACATAGTTTGAGTTTCTGAAAAACCGCTGGCATGGCATTACAAGTCCCTATGTAAAAGAGAGAAAAAACTGAATGGAGAAATTATTTCTTCCAAAAAGAGAAGGGCACTAATTTTACAATATTTCAGCACCAATTGAATCACTGAGCTAGTTTGGGATGTATATATTCACAGTATTCTGATTCTACATTAAGAGTAGTGATTACTATCATGCAAAATTGGCTAGGCAATTTCGCAAAACAGAACACTGGCCAGGCAATTTTAGATGTTTGCTGTTGGTAGTTTTGTACAATCTTCTATTTTTCAATTGCACATACACTATCTATTTACATTGATGTATACACAGTAGGATCTTCTACTGGTCCCTAAAAGAAAGTTTGGATATATATTCATGATATTCTGTGCATTTTTATTGGTCTGGTATGTATAAATAGTTATAACACTACTTTAGCCTGTCTTGATGATACGGAATTGAGGAAGTTTGGGGTAAGGCAAGAGTTACTCATCGTCATCTAGACTAATGATTTCATCAGGCATCTATTTGGTGGTATTCAATTATTGGAAAAAGTCTATTTTACTCCACCACAACCCCCTAAACTATTGTTTGGTTCACTTTACCCTTGGAATATCTAAAATCGTGTCACTTCACTCCCTAACGATATTTGTCTTTATACAAGTTGTGTTTTAAGTATCCTGAAATTAGCATTGTTTTGCAGGCAAGCTCGTCTTTTTTTTAATCTTAAATATCTCTTTGTGATTCTCTCTTCAACAGTGTGGTAGAATGCCGATTGAGTTGGCTGCTGCGAGTGATACAAGGGAAGATGTTAAGATTCTGTTTCCTTTCACTTCCCCAATTCCAACTGTTACAAACCGGAGCGTTGATGCAATAATCAGTCATATCAAATTGGAAAGAAAGAAACTAGAGGTATGTAACTTTAGCAAATTTTCATGTTCATTCACTCTGCAGTGCAGATAGAAAAAAAAAATCAAGAATAGTTTATGCTGTTCAGATTATCTTAGTATGCATACCCAGACATGTCAAATGCATGTGTACTTGCTCGCATCTGCATTGCCGCCCAAGCATTCTCTTTATATTCCTTTCAGATACTTGTTTGATTTGAATGCTTTCTTTGATAGCTTGTATTGTCCAAATGCTCATTCATTTAAGTTCAATTCTGTTAAAGAGAACAGGTAACAAATTCATTTTTTCTAGGGAAAACACGCTTGCTTTACAAGCAAGATTAGTCCAGTAAACCACCAATTTCCATGTTAGTTTCTTAATCTAGGGAACTTTGGGAAAGACAGACATATTTTAGTTGTCATGTACTGTAATTATCTTTTTAGTTACTTCAATTAAGGTTGCAGAAACTATTTGTGAAAAAATACTTGGACCTATGCTGATACCAGTTCCCGCAAAAGCCGGGAAAACCTAACGGTTGCAAGCTAATATCCAAACACAAATTTGTACATAAATGGTTCCGAGCAGTTCAATGGTGGTTCCTGCATGGTTCCCATCCGACCTGTTTGGATGAGGGGATTTCCCGAAATCACTGATATATACCTTGCAATAACTGGGAATCGTTTGTTTGGTTACTTTTTCACACATCATACCACTGAATCTATGTCTAACTCAAATTATTGTACGTTGTTTAGGATGATGATTTTGTTGAAATGAGAAGGTCCGAGCTGAGGCAACAAGGTGCTGATGCATTGAAAAGGAAGGATTATATAACTGCGTTAGCTTGCTACACACAAGTATGTTCTTGTATTTACTATTTATCTACACTAGCATTGCGAAACTGTGTTAAAATGTAGATTGAATGTTAGACATCAATTCAAGCTAAGATGGAAGACAAGATAGGTAAATTGTATCATTAATTGGATATGGAGAGGGTAAAACATGTGAAGTAGCCATTAACTTTATTTTGATGTGTCAAGATAGTGGTATATATCTGGCAGGCACCTAAGTTATGGGTAGGGATGAAACGGGCGGGGAACGATTGGAAAAACTCCTTAACCGTTTTCACTCTCACATTTTCTCAACAGGACAGAAACGAAAATGAACACGGGATTGCTGGTTATACGAAAACGAACCAATCCGAATAGAAATATATCAATACCGGACGGAAACTGGTGATTAAAATCAAAGTCTGCAACAGTGTAATAGTCAGTGCCATGCTTCTACTTCATATCAGAAAATGTATCACAAAATTTAAGTTCTGATGGAGTTACAACTTCATGCCAACAAGTCCATACAATATACTACTAATACTAAAGTCCATAAGCTTGAAGGTACTTCTAAAATGTATACCTGATAGTTTGTGTACAGGGGTACAGACGCTGGCAACAGAGACAAGCCATTGGGGGTAAGGTTCTCGCCATGAGTCGGCCACCGGCGTGGTCTGCACCGCCGAAAGGATGGCCTGCAGGCAGTCCACAAGGCCGAAGTACGCCGCGTGGTGCAGGTAGGTCCGCGCGTGCACCGAATCGAACATCAAGAGGAATGATAAGAAAACAAGCTTGCAGCTTGTGCTCACATTGGCGTTGGCCTGGAGGAGCTTGAGCACGCAGTCGATCTTGCCGTGCATAGCCGCGAGCATCAGCGGAGTCTGGAGAACAAGAATCAAACAAGCAAAAAATAGATGAGAATTTTATGCAGCTGGTAGAGAGATCCTTGCAAGTAGCAAACAAAAAGGCATCGTTGCAAACGAAAAGGCGTCACTTTGATGAGATCCAGCACCTCCTTGTGCCGATTCACCGCGTCCAGCTGCACCCCGTGATCCAAATCATGGGCAACACCTGCAGGAAAAGAAGCAAGAGGTTGTTGATTAGAGATATATAAGCGGAGAATGTCGAATATTTAATTATGAGGTATATATGTATAAAGAGTATATCATATACAGTAAGATATGCCGTGTGTATGTTTAATAACTCCGAATATTACGAAATTAAATCTACGGTACCTGATACTTTCGAAGATCTAGTAAACGCATACTAGTAAGGTCTCGATTGATTACCTAACTCGAGAATAACTAGTATCCCAGGCGGATTTATCTGATCTTTCTTGATGGATAAGATAAAGAACTCTCTATCGACTATGACAAGATAAGAGGTGGTACAAGACCCCTATATAAGGTGGGAACCCAGACCTTCGAAGAGAGACTCTCTTTCCGGAGGAACAAAACTCATCTGCATCTCGATGCAAACACTAGGGCCACAGGAGATACTCGGCAACTTCCTCATTAGTCAAGTTTAGATCCTACCTACTTCTTATAATAAATCTAGACTCATTGTTTGTACTCAAGTGAATATAGATACATCATCAACTACATAAGATGTCGGGTTTTCTCCAATTGGGGTCCGAACCTGTATACATCGCATGTGCATTATCTCCTATTCAATTCCTGAATCACGAAGACAACCCTGTTATTCTTACGGGTGTATTGTCCGAGAAAAACCCTCGATAGTTGGCGCGCCAAGTAGGGGTCTTCTACTTTTCAAGATCGACTATGTCTCGAGTGCACATTCACGGAGGATTCTCCGACGCAGGCTTCTATGACCACTTCGAGTCGCCAGTGATCGCTTTTGAATAGCCCGCGGCTGGGTCGGAGATCACATTCGGAACTATGGTTTTTTTGTTAGGACGATCAGGGTGGACTAATCCACACTGGTACTCTCGAGTCCAGCCCATTGGACGTGTACCGCGAGGTGGGACACCTTGAATTGGATCCCAAGGAGCCCAATGTTCTACAGTTCATGGACACCGACAATGATGCGAGTGGTGACAATAGCTCCGTCGACAGCTAGAGCAGCTGAACAAATCGATTTGTGTTTATGGTTGGAGCAACCGGGGTCCCACCTGCCGATTCGATGGTGGTAGATCCAAAAGCCGTGGTAAACAATGGCATGAAAATCCTCGAGGATCCAGCGGCAACGGCCGCTAATGCTGGCAATACCGGAGACATACCATCGGGGACATCTGTAGCCGGAGCTCTATGCGCTCCTAATACCATCGATCATCGACGAACCGTAGGAGGACCAGCACCTCTTGGTCTTCAACGACGGCTTCCAGTGGGCACGCCTCCACCAGCACTGGTCCCAAAATCGAGGGATGAACTCTCTCACGGCGGCCATCATGAGGCTTCATTAGCTTGACAGCAGCCGAGCCTCGGTAGTGGCATTTTCAGCACTCCAGATGCTAATGTCCAGGGATCCCATCTGATTCTGAGATCCCTTACAAAGTTAGATCTGACGAATCCTTTAACCCCTATGGTTAATCAGGTCAGGACCCTACTCAATGCGGCTCAGATCAAAGTTACTCGAGCAAATAATCCTAGCGTCTATAGGCCCCTTAGCTGGCAAGGTGCTAGTTTAAGGAGCCACGGACGTGGACGCTCTCAAGTAGAAGGGTCGCAAGTAGGCAGCTCGGGAGGTCAACCTCGAGTACAATCCTGCAGGTCAAACTGCAACTGTCCTGTCCACAAGCGTAGGAATCAAAGAGACCTAAGGAACCTCATCCTTCACAACAGATGTGACTTGCAGGAGGTTATCAACAACAACTGTGAGAAGCACCATGAGGATGATTGACGCTACAACGATCGTAGATCTTCAAGACGGAAATGGTCGACGTGACTCCCCTAATCGAAGGAATAGGTGTGACAGTCCTTCTCCTCCGCCTCCTGAGTAATTCGGCGGAGGTTGTGAAGCCTTCATCCTAGAGCTCCGCTTGATGCGGTGGCCCGATAAGTTCAAGACGGGCCCAATCCAGAAGTACGACAGGAAGATCAGCCCCAACGAGTGGTTATAGATCTATACCATAGTTATTCGAGGAGCGAGTGGAAATAACAAGGTAATGGCCAATTATCTACTAACCGTGCTTGATGGACCGGAAGGTCCTGGTTGTTGAACCTGCCTCCCAACTAGATCTAATCATGAGCCGAATTGAAGGCTCCCAAGGTACTTTCAAGCTCCCAGGAATGAAGAACGATCTTCATCAACTGAACCAAGGAAAGGATGAGTCCCTCTGAGACTTCATCCGATAATTTAGTGACCGGCAAAAAATGATCCCGGATATTTCTGACGAATTGGTTATCATTGCCTTAAAGAGAGGCGTCAAGAACATAGATCTGGTCAGGAAGCTTACTACCCAGAAGATATAGACGATCAAGGAGCTCTTCGAGTTGGCTGATAAATCTACAAAGAAAGCTGAAGCTCAGGCACATGCCAAAAACCCTCAGCCTGGTAAGGACAACCCTGAGTTCTCGAAGAACAAGGGGAAGAAGGGCAAGCCTGGTGACAAGTGCAAGGGTCTGGCTATGACCATAGCCGCAGTGGATAAGAGTAAGTCGTGCAACACCGGGGAGAGTAAAGGACTAAGTTAAGGTGGCAAGAAGTGGTGCCCTGTTCATTGGACCAATCAGCATGACTTTGACAAATGCTACATCCTCAAAAAGAAGGTCGAAGAGAAGCTAAAATCTGCCATTGTCGAGCACCACGGCAAATAGAAAAAGTCAGATGCTAAAGGCGATGAGCCTGAGTTCCATGAGTCTGACCAAAGTTTGGCTCACACTTTGGAGGATCCATCATGTACGAGTCAAAAAGACAATACAAGACGGTCGAACGAGAGGTCAACCTGGCTCTCACCGGGCCTACTTGGTACCTCAGGTGGTCGGAAGTTCTGATTACCTTCAACCAAGTTGACCATCTTCCCACAGTCCCACATCCTAGTCGATATCTGGTTGTGGTACAACTGACTATTCTTAACATCGAAGTTTCTCAAACACTGGTTGATGGGGGTAGTTCGCTTAACCTATTCTTCGCCAAGACTTTAGATAAGATGGGGATCGAGAGGTAAAAGCTCAAGAAGGGAGTCGAGCCTTTCCATGGAATAACTCCTAATTCATCGATGATGCCCCTTGGCTAGATCGAGTTGCCAGTCACGTTTGGCACGTCCGACAACTTTCGCACAGAGAAGTTTATCTTCAACATCATGGATTTCGAGATAGCGTACAATGTGATCCTAGGCTGCCTAATGCTGGATAAATTCATGGCTATTGTGCACTACGTGTACCAGGCACTCAAGATCCTAGGTCCTAAAGGGGTCATAACTGTCAAAGCAGATCAACGAGCAGCAGTCAAGTGCGACAAGCAGAGCTTAGATATGGTCGAACACTTCAGTCGATCATCAATTACTTCAAAAGGTGCGGAGTCCAAGTGCCAGAAGCATCAAGATGCCAGTGACTCCAAGCTCATAAGCCTTGCTGACACATCCCAGTTTGACGATGCCACAAAGGAAGAGACCAACAATGGCGCCAAGGACAAAAGAACTAACGGTGGTGTCAAGGCAATGCCCCTCGATCCGTCTGAACCAGCCAAGACGGTCAAGGTTAGGGCCGGTCTGGATCCTAAATAGGAACACGAGCCCATTGCTTTCCTCCAGACGAACCAAGATGTGTTTGCATGACAACCGTTTGATATGTCTGGGGTTCCTAGGGAAGTATTCGAGCATCGGCTAACTGTTAAATCTAATGCCAAACCTATGGTGCACAAGCAACAAAGATATGCTGAGGATAGGAAGCTAGCTATCCAGAAGAATGTCAATAAACTCCTAAAGGTGGGATTTGTTCGAGAAGTTTGTCATCTTACGTGGCTCACAAATCCTTTCCTTGTCAAGAAGGCTAATGGCAGGTGGAGAATGTGTGTCGACTTCATCAACCTCAACAAAGCCTGCCTTAAGGATCATTTTCCTCTCCCGCTCATCGACCAGATAGTCGACTCCACGGCCGGTTGTGCGTTGTTGTGTTTTCTAGATGCCTATTCAGGGTATCACCAAATTAGCATGGGAATTGAGGACGAGGAGAAAACTACTTTTACTATTCCTTTCAGTGTATTTTGTTATGTAAAGATGGCTTTTAGTTTGAAGAATGTCGGTGTATGTATCAAAAATGTATTAAGAATTGTCTACAACCCCAGATTGGGCACATTGTAGAAGTTTATGTTGATGATATTGTAGTCAAGTCTAGGACCAAAGATGCATTGATCATTCGCCTCAAGGCAACCTTTGATAACCTCATGAAGTATCGGATGATGCTCAACCCTGAAAAGTGTACGTTTGGTGTGCCGTCTGGCAAGCTTCTCGGCTTCCTGGTGTTAAGTCGAGGTATTGAGGCTAATCCACGCAAAATTGAGGCTATCGACCAGATGCGGTCACCTCAAACACTAATGGAGGTTCAAAACTGATAGGATGCATAGCAGCCCTTAGTCGATTATTTCTAGGATGGGCGAGCGAGGGATGCCATTCTTCAAGTTGCTGAAAAAACATGACCGGTTTGAGTGGATGGAAGAAGCGGAGAACACCTTCAACAACTTAAAAGGGTACTTATCATCTCCGTAATTCTTACCCCTCCTAATGAAAAAGATGAGCTCTTTTTGTACGTTGCAGCTATCCCTCAAGTTGTAAGCATGATTTTGGTGGTCAAACAGGAATACCTCGATAGAAAGGCCAAGTTTCAGAAACCTATTTACTACGTGAGTGAAGTCTCCACGATGCAAAACTATGATATCCACAAGTGCAAAAATTGCTTTATGCAGTCTTGATGTCTTCCTTGAAGCTATGATACTATTTCTAAGCTCATAAGGTCACTGTCGTGACGACATATCCACTGAAGGATGTCATACGCAATGGGAAGGCTACTAGACGAATTGCCCAATGGGCGCTTGAACTCTTCGACGGACACTATGCACTACGCACAAGCGTGAAGCCAGGAGTACTAGTGGAATTCATCGCCAAATGGACAAGCATTGACGAAACTAAGCCAAGTGTGGTCGAGGACCAATGGATGCTCTTCTTTGATAGATCGCTCACGCTTCAAGGCTCGGGGGATGGCATCATAGTCAAATCTCAGACGGGCGACAAACTTAGGTATGTTGTTCGATTATATTTTAAAGCTTTCAACAATGTTACAGAATACAAGGGACTGGTGAATGGCCTCCGCATAGTTGTGTCACTTAGAATCAGGCGACTTCTCCTGAAAGAGGACTCACAGCTAGTTGTAAACCAAGTGCAAAAGGAGTACCAATGCTTGGACAACAACATTGCGGCTTACTTGTACGAGGTGCGAAAGCTTGAGGAAAAGTTCGAAGGGCTAGAAGTAATGCACATCAGAAGGAGTGATAACTATATTGTGGATGAACTTGCTAGAATCACTTCTTCTCAAGCACCGGTGCCCATAGGAGTCTTCGTTGAGAAACTCCTCAGACCATTTGTCTTGACAATTCAGCGAACGGATACTTCCTAGCTCGACCAGCAGTCTAGCCAAGTGAACGAGGTAGAAACCACAGACACAGTAGTTGCACTACTCGAATGTGAGCCGACTTTGATGACTCTGTACCAAGCCTATCTCGAAGGTCGAGATATCCCTGACGATGATGCATCTATAGAGAAAATTGCTCATAGATGACAAGCTTCACCAGAAGAGGAGTAACAAAATCTTGGTGAAGAGTATCACTCAGGAACAGGACAATAAAATATTGTTCGATATCCATCAAGGCATGTATGGTAATTAAACATCTTATGCACCATGATCGGAAAAGCTTTCCGTCAGGGATTCCATTGGCCAACTGCCCTCCATGATGCTTCCGAGCTGGTCCAAAAGTGTGAGAGCTCCCAATTTTTTAGAAGGCAGACCACTTGACCAGCCTAAACTCTGCAAATAATTCCTCTTTCTTGGACTTTCTCCGTCTATGGCTTGGATATCCTAGGATCATTCCCAAGGGTTCAAGGCGATTACAAGTTCCTATTCGTGGCTATTGACACATTCACTAAGTGGATTGAGGCCGAACCCGTTGGGATGATAATAGCAAAAGCGACTAAGAAGTTTATGAGGAGCATAATTACCTGTTTCGGAATTCCTCATTGGATAATTATAGATAACGATAGACAATTCAAAAGTGGGACCTTTATTGCATTATGTGAAGAATTTGGCATTAAAACATGTTTCGCCTATGTAGCTCACCCCCAAAGCAACGGTCAGGTTGAGCGCACCAATGGTATAGTCTTGCAGGGTCTCAAAACTCGAGTTTTTGATAGGTTGAAGGCCTACTCATGGGTGGAAGAGCTTACCTCGGTACTATGGGTCGTTCGTACCTCGACTAATAGAGCCACCGGTGAAACTCCATTCTTTTTAGTCTACAGAGCATCCATTCGAGCAGCTAAGTATCAGCAAGCGTTGTGTAGATATCGTAGTCGAAAAGTCCAGTTCAGGAGACTCGCTACTGGAGATCTTGTCCTACGAAAGGTGCAGAAGTAGACCCGACGCCATAAGTTATCACCTAAGTGGGAGGGACCCTACATAGTAGTTGAAGTTACTTGACCTAGATCAATACGGTTATCTACTCCAAATGGAGAGATACTCGAGAACTCATGGCACATCAATCAACTCTAACAGTTTCATTCATAGATAAGGTAAGTCATAGGTAAATCGATTACATTAGATTAGATTAACTAACCTATTACATACGTTTTATTTTCCTCTTGACCTACATGGTAAAAAGTGAAGATCCACCACCTCCAAGGGTTCAAAAGTGTGTGGAGCTCTATTTGCCCTTGAACGAGTTGAAAAACCTTTTATACTCTTCCCTGGGGTGACAGCTGATAACACTGGGAATCAGACACCGGTTAGCATTAGGGATAGGAAATATGGCCGATGCGAGGACCATGTTGGAGCTGCTGACAAGCGCCGGTGAGCTTGGCAAGCCCTCCGTGGGCCGCAGAGGTGATCTGGCGACTGTCAACGGAGAAGACGATCGTGCTTTCTTTACCGCCGGGGGCTCGAGGGCTTTATCGCTGAAAACTTCATCAGTAGCTTGGTCGATGATCTTGTCAGGATCACTACTAGCATCATCCCTCTCCCGTATCATTTGCATCACTCGCCGCATGGCATAAGCAGCAATGAAGCGCTGCACCTGCTAGGAGAGGGGCCGGCCATCCCTAAGTGATTCTCTGTGCTCTCTTCCTTTAGGCCCCTCACTCGATTCCTCCTCATCGGTAGAAATGATGATGACGCCGAGTGGAACTGTGGCGAGGGGCTTTGGGGAGAAGGTTCCCTCTCCTCTAATTTCTGAGCTCAAATCAGGAGGCGGCAGTGAAGTGGAGGCCATGGCTTCAAGCTCTACAAGTTCTGCTTGCCAAGGCAAAGGAAGAAAGGGAGGATACGGAGTGGAAATAAACAGCATCAAGTCCCCTCTATTTATAGCTGCGGGAACGGGTCATACTATGTAAATGAAGTCATCAAGATCCAAAATGATAGCGTGCTTGAGAACACCTCGGTCGCGTTGTGCGCCTGGCGGAAGTCGAGGTGTTGTGGGAGCGTTATGACATGTCTAATCTCTGCAAAGAGGGATGGATGGTCATTATGATGCGTCAAATCAAATGTTGCGGTGAAAACGAGTACGAACGAGAGCGGGTTTTTAATGCTCATCTACCTGCCCGCTTGGGTTTACTCGGTGACCACAACATAATTATAACCCAATACTCGAGGGCTAAGCCCATCGACTATACGGTTGAGAACGGTTGTTGATGCTTACGCTCTACTCTCCACTCGATTATCACATCGAGCGGAGAGTCAAGGGCTACATCATGCATTTTTTATGCTTTTGCTTCACTTTTTGTTTCTGGTTATCACGCCATTCAGAAGGCTAGGAGTTACGTCGTATAATATTAGCTCTTATGCTCCACTTTCTACTCAAATCTAATCATTGAGTAAGACACAGGGGCCACATCAAGTAGGATGCATATGTTGTACTCTCTGTTTCGATTATCACATCAAACAGAGAGTCGGGGGCTACATCGTATACTTTCGATGCTAAGGCTTTACCCTTCATTCTATTCAATCATCGAGTAGAAAGTCGAGGGCTACACTATTTTCCTTCAATGGTACATGTATGTTCTTTTTTACTCTCTACTCAAGAATTTTTCTCGTCGACTAGAGAGTTGGGGGCTACATAATAATACCATATTCTATTGTAAGTATTTTTACAAAAGTTAATTTGGCTTTGCATTGATCGTGTTGGATAGAACCAACAGAGTCATGTGTTGGGTCGATGACGGACAATCACACCTCATAAGGTATAACGGCACCGAGCTTCTCAGACATCTCACACCTAACGGCCAACAAATGTTTAGAAAGTCCTAGTCAATCCAATATGTGCTCTTTGATGAGTTCTTATTCGTATGTTGATCAAATGCGCAAATCAGTAAAAGTTTGCAAAAGTCCATCATGTGTTCTGTTTCTAGTTTTATACTAATCTTTTCCTTATTCCTTTTTTGGCCACCTTGAGTAATTACTCTAGGATTGTGCATCTAATGGTTTGTTTAGTTGAGATTTCAGGAATTAACAGATATTTGATGAGTGATCTTTGAGGATAATAATAACACTTGCTAGTCAGTTTGCATTTACTTATGCTAACTCCATTTCATTGATGAGGAAATAGCAGGCAGTAGCATAGTAGACAAGCAAGATAATAGTAGTATTTACAGACATGCTAGAGTAAGGATCAAATCTAAATATTTTGAGTCCCGCACCATGGACCATCAACTAGAAGGACTACCTTTACTTTCGCCGTCGGACGGGCTAATCCCCAAAGACTCGACAAAAGCAGGGATCAGAGGTTTGACACTTTCCATAATTTTTGCTGCCTCCTCCTCTACAGGTCATCCGAAACCTGCTGTCACCATCGAGGTGTCGAGATTGGGATCATAGATCTTGAGGAGATCAAGCATTATTTAGCGCCGAGGCAGGTCGATTGGGTCATGCGGTCGAGAGTCTGCTCAAGCTCTTGGAGCACTGTAATCATAGCTCCCCGATTGGCAATCGCGGTGTCTCGATCAGCCTTTGATTTCTTCGAAATTTCAGCCATTGCATCCCGATCGGCTTTCGCCTTCTTCAAAGCATCAACCATGGCTTTTTTTTGTTAGTTCTAGCCTGCTTCAGGTTGCCTTGGAGCTTTCCCAAATATTTGTCCTTGTTCTCGATGGTTTTTGATTGCTCATTAACGAGGGCATTTTTGTCCCTAATTATGGACTCGAGAACTGGAAAGAACAGATAGGGATCTATTAGTAGTTACTCAATCAATGAATCATTTACTAGTGATCAAGGGGAGCACTAACGTTCAATTCTTTCTAAGCGAGAGGCGAGCTCCACATCCTTTTCCATTTCACAGTTGATATGGTCGACTTCCAAATACCGAGCCTTGGCAGCAACCACCTGGCCGCTTGCAGCCTTAATGAGGTCCTCCAGAGCCACAAAAGGATCTTCGGTTGAGACCGATGTCAGTACTTCAGTCTTGATGGTTTGTAAGCTTGACCTAGAGATGTCCACTGCGGATTTCTTTGTTCGAGGAGATGATGGCAGAATAATTGTGGAGGTCGAAGATGGGGCAATGACTGAGTTGCTTATGATCTGCTCCTTTGACTTTCCAGAAGTGGCAAGATGTGATGAACAAGATCATGAATGGAGCAAAAAGCTACAAGCCAGGATAAATACTTGTTTGAATTGCTATCCATGTCAAAGATATAATGAGGTAGCTCTGCCTCAGCCTCTGCTAGGGTCTGGTCCTTTCCTGCTGCTCTCTCACACTCATCATCTAGAATCTGATCCTAAGCATGAACCATAGCACGCTGACCATGACGTCTGTCGGTAGGAGCTGAAGGAGCATACTCCTTGAAGCAAGTAGGGCTCTGTGTGTAGGCCTCGATGTAGTTAGGATACCTGATAGCACAAGCCAGCATATGAGATATGAAGTGCACAAATAGCTGCTACCTGGCCCGGGACATCCCCTCCGATATCGCATCCTCAATCTCACACAGAATCAAATCCACGATATCAAACTGACGGTGAGTGAAGATAGACAGAATCAACCACTGCTGCAAACTGGTGATCGTCTCTCCATAGCCAATCCTCATCAACAGACTAAGTCTCAAGGCCAAGTGGTTTGCCTTCGCCACAGGTGTCAACATGTCTGGCAGTCTCGGTGAACCTGGAGCGAAGGGTGCTCTGAATAGCGGCCTGATCTCATCATCTGTAGGGAAGATACCACCAACCAGAGGACGGCGAGGGGGCTTGGCATTCGGATGAATGACCTCGTACAAAAACCTGGTACTCTCCTGAACACCCAAAGCCTCGAGCATGTAGCTTCTGTATAATCTGAAGGTCTCGCCCTGGAACATGAACTGAATAAATGTCCTATCTGGTGCAATCCATACTGTGGCGTAGAAGACCCTGACCCAATCCGCAACATATATGTCCATGTTCGTGACCAGAGCGGTAAGTCCTGGGAAAGCATCAAAGTGGTGCCTCACGTCCACTCCCCCTACAGCCAACTGAATATAGTGCCAGTTGAGCGATTTGTGCAGGCTCAAGTTGACCTTCTTCCTCTCATATGAGTGAAAGAAACTCTCCTGCATCAGTGTCCAGAACCGGGGATCAACTCCCTTCTCTCTAACCTTAGGAACCCACTCATCTATAGGAACGAACCTTGGCTTCTTGATCCTTGGTCCCTTGTAAGATATCAAGTCACGCAGTCTAAGCTCTGCCTGTGGCTGTGGCTGCTCTGTCTGCTGCTGCTCAGTCTGCTCATCCTCGTGCTCGGACTCTAGCTCCGGACGAGCCCTTTTCCAGCTTCCTTACTAGCCGGAAGGCGTCGAACGCGACCCCGTGGCAGGACGGGTGCAGGTGGACAGACATTGAGAAGGGGTGGTGTCGTCTCTGATGGCAAAGCCTCACTGTGCATTTGCTGCATCTACAGCAGCAAAGGCTCTTTCCCACTCCTTCTGAGACTTTGTCTTCTTCTTCGGCTGCTCAATGGCATTGCCCTTGCCCTTGCCCTTGTCACTGCGCTCATGACCCATCTGACAAATAAAGGGATGAAAACTCGATGAGCGATTGCAACGAGTATAAGAAAGATACATGATTTTGACCCGGATTGAACCCTAAAACATGATTTGGATATGAATTGAGACAAACATGCTAAGGATTCAAGCTAGACAGAGGACAAGATCAATTTCAAAAGATATGACTTGAAATCCAAGGAAGTAGTTGAGCTAGCTAATCATCAACATCTCGAACTCCCTATGCATCATGTCACCAAATTTCTTGCAAAACTCTTTGTTAGTTGAACCAAAAATTATATCATCAACATAAATTTGACATAAGAAAAGCTATTTGTCATTGATATTTGTGAACAATGTAGTGTCCACCCTCCCGATCTTGAATCCTTGGTTGATGAGAAGTCACGTAGGCGTTCATACCAAACTCTTGGGGCTTGCTTGAGTCCATAAAGCGCCTTGTGCAACCTATACACATGATTAGGATATCTAAAATCTTCGAAACCAGGGGGTTATTCAACATGAACAAGTTCATTAATGAAGCCAATTAAGAATGCACTCTTCACATCCATTTGATAAAGCTTAATATTATGATGTGAAGCAAATGCAAGAAGGATACGGAAGGCCTCAAGACGTGCCATGGGAGTGAATGTTTCGCCAAAATCCAAACCTTCTACTTGTGCAAAACCTTGCGCGACGAGTCTTACCTTGTTGCGTACCACCATACCATGTTCATCTTGCTTGTTGCAGAAGACCCACTTGGTTCCAATCATATTCTTGTCTTGAGGCATCTCTTTAAGGACCCATACTTTATTGCAAGTGAAGTTGTTGAGTTCTTCTTGCATAGCTATCACCTAATCCGGATCCTTAAGAGCCTCATCTACATGTGTGGGTTCCAAACAAGAGACAAATGAGTAATACTCACAAAATAAAGCATATTGATGAGAGCGAGTTTGTACTCCCCTAGATGGACTCCTAATGATCAAGTCAATGGGGGTGATCCTTGGAAATATGCGTGTGCTTCACTTGTAGTTCTTGAGGTGTATCTTGCGGTGGTGTAACATATTGAGCTTGATCTTGAGCTTTCTCTTGAGAGATATGAACATCATGTGATGAAAGTAGTTGATCATCCTTGTCCTCATCTTCATCAACTTGGGGCGCCATGAAGGTGTGTGGAGTGGAAGTAGAAGTTACATCTTCATCATCCTCCTTAGGCTTGATATCCCCAATTGTCATATTCTTTATTACATCTCTCAAGGGTTCATCACCTAAATCATCACAAGAAACACCTTCCCCTTGGGAGCCATTAGCTTCATCATACTCCACATCACATGTTCCTTCAACAAAACCGGTGGTATTGTTGAATACTCGATATGATTTAGAGTTAGATGTATAACCAACGAGAAAACTAATACCACAACATTTTTTAAATTTGCCTAGATGTTCTCTTTTCTTGTAGATAAAGCACTTACACCCAAACACCCGGAAATAGGAGATATTGGGTTTCCTCCCAATGAGAAGCTCATATGACGTCTTCTTAAACAGTCGGTGGAGATAGACTCTATTTGATGCATGGCACACCGTGTTGATTGCTTCCGCACAAAACTTTTCTGGCGTACCATACTCATCCAACATTACTCTTGCAAGAGTGATAAGGTCTTGTTCTTCCTCTCCACCACGCCATTTTGTTTAGGGGTGTAGGTTGATGAGAACTCATGCTTCATGCCTCTATCATCACAATATTCGTCAACTTGAGTATTCTTGAACTCCGTCCCGTCGTCACTCCAGATCTTCACAATTGTGGCCTCAAACTTATTTTGAGCCCTCTTCACGAACTTCTTGAAGATCCTAATGGTCTTGCTCTTGTCATCTAGGAAGAAAGTCTAAGTGTATATTGTATAATCATCAACAATGACAAGGTAATAGAGATTACCACCAAGACTTTTGTAGGTAGTTGGTCCAAAGAGGTCCATGTGTAGTAGCTCTAAGGGTCTTGATGTAGACATCATGGACTTGTATGGATGAGGGCTTACAACTTGTTTCCCCGCTTGGCAAGCTACACAACTTGTCCTTCTCAAATACAACATCCTTCAAACCAACTACCATTCCATTCTTGAACACCTTCTTGAATTAGCTTATACCAATGTGTGCAAGTCAACGATGCCAAAGCCAACCCATAGATGTCTTGGTGAAGAGGTATGTAGTCAAGCTAGCTTCATTAGAGGAAAATTCCACAATATAGATATGTCTATGTCTAAAGTCTTTAAAGATTAGATCATTATGCTTCTTTTAAGTTATGATAACATCAACATCATTAAATAAGTATGTGAATCCTAAATCACATAGTTGAGCTACGGAAAGCAAATTAAAGCTAAGCGACTCTACTAAAAGAACATTAAAAATAGAGAGATCATTGGAGATTGCTATCTTACCCAAACCTACCACATTTGCCTTAGAATTATCACAAAGGTGACTTTTTCATGATCGTCCACATCATCTTCTAGTAAGGTGAAGATCTTTACATTGCCAGTCATATGTTGTGTACATCCACTATCAAGCATCCAATACTTTCCACCGGCTTTGTAGTTCACCTACACACATGGGATCAAGCTTTTTGTTTAGGTACCCAACTAAGTATGGTACCTTTCATGTGAGACACAAGAGCTTTAGGCACCTAAAGTTGCCTAGGAAGCTTGCCCATAACTTGAGTTCCAATGAATTTTGCCATAATTTTACCACTCTTAAGATTATTCAATAAGAAATGATGATCATTAAAAGTAGACTTATATTTAGAAGGCAAAGTAGGAAGGGGTCTAGTAGGAATTGGACACTCCCTCGTGTGGTGACCGGTGACTTGGCAATGTTGGCAATATGAACCCACTTCCTTGATGAAGTAATTCTTGATCTCCGGTGTCTTGATGAGCTTTTCCACTGGGTTGGGAAAGCATCCAAGGTCTCTCTTGTTGTAGTACAATATATTCTTCATGAGAATTTCCTTTTGCTTGTACTCCCCCTTAGTTAACCGGGCCACACATGACTTGAGACTTGTAATCTCATTTTCAAGCTCTTGCTCCCTTGCATGGTTAGTCTTATAAGATGATATATTATCACATGAAGAGAAGCATGGTATACCAAGAAGATCATCAAAAAAGTAGATGCATTGACCTTAACAATATCAATAGTAGTCAATTCATTCAAGCTAGGATCAATAGCATCATAAGCTAACTCAAGTTCTTGATATTTGCATTTCAAGTCAACATGCTCAAGTTTTAGCTATTTGTTACCAACCTCAAGAGATTTGCTAGATGCAACTACTTTATCATGTTTCTTAAGCATATCATTGTTCCGACCATGTGTATTATGCATGTCGAATCATCACAAGCTTGGTCGCATGACTCGTGGAAGTTGAAGCAGTTGTCACAAGACTGAGAGTGTTGAAGGTTGTGGAGGCGGTCGAGGCCCCTTCTTTGTGGTCGACGAGGTGGTCGACGAGATCGACCACTTCCTTTTTGTGGTCGTTGTTTCTTCTTTGTGGTCGAGTATCTCGCTGCACTGCTCAGAACTGGTCGAGGATCACGCAGCACTGCTCAGAGTTGGTCGAAGAGCACGCGACGCTACTCGGAACTGGTCAAGGAGTATGTGACGCTGCTCGGAGCTGGTCGAGGATTACATGGCGCTGCTTGTAAGACTTTGTATCCAGAGCAATGTCCTTCTATTCAGGTGTAAACCTTAGTAAAACAAATATACAATATTTAGGTAGTATAAAATTCTCATCATTATTAAAGTTTAACTCAGTAAGAAGCGATTTCACCTCTTATTGTATCTTTTTGGTACGGTTTCATGTAATCGGCCCTTAGACTAGGGGTGAAGCATCTTAGTTTACATGACTGGTCAGGATGTCTGCATAAAAAAACTCTGGTGAGAATTCTTTTCAAGTCACCGAACTATCCGGTGAGGTATATTTTTTGCTGAGCTCATCTAATTCAACCCTCTTTGAGCTCTAACTTCTTGATGATTCAAATCAAGGGCTTCTATGAGCTACCTAGTACTAGAAATTTTACAAGTGTGCATCGAACCAAGTCTAGACTCACCAGATCAAGCTACTACTCTTAGCCCCTCTTTATAGTACGGTCAAAAAGACTAAGAAAAAAGACCTATACTACTTTAAGTGTCCTTCATTTCATTTGTGATACTTAGAACTAAAAGATCCTTAATCTTGATACACAAGTCCTTTGATCGTCCATATAATCAACTTAGAAACCAAGAATACCTAATCATCATTGTGAACTAAAATTTTTTATACCTTTCAAAACACACTTGTTAGTCACAATGATACGATTTTCATTAATCACCAAAACACTTATCACTTACCTAGAAGTCTAGATGCTACATCCTCACAAGCACCTCCAAAGACAAAGTCGCCTAATCGGGGGTTTCCGCCATAAGATCGAGGGAGAAAGGTGAAGTTCTTGAGTAGAATGCATACAATGGTAAATGGGTTCAAAGGGCAAAACTGCAGAGGAGGCAATAAGGATAAGACAATTGAGCTCTTCCCTCAAATAATTAAATAGGTCTTGCCTCAAGGTGAGACTCGGAAATCATTTTCGCTTCGGTCAAAAATTGTGGCACTTCAATCGGTGTGAAAGACAGGATGATGGTGTCGTGCGAATCTCTGCACGCCCATCTGATTGTATTTAATGTGTCTATACCCATTGTTTCGAATTTCGGATATCTTTTTAACTCTACTCAGAGACGAACGTCGAGAAATCGATATTATTGGCCCTTATCAAGTCTCGAGTGCGGATAACAACAGGACGCTTGACCTAATAGTGTTTTCACTCGATACTTTGAAGAGAGCCCCTTCTTATTCGATTCTTTCAATTGTAAGTTCGATCTACCTTACTCGATCAGGCTTGGGCTTGGCGATACTTAAGTAGGCGCTTGCAAAAATCCTCCCTGCTGAGTAGAGTTATAGGGCTACTATCAAATATCTAACTATGTGGTATATACGTATAAGGAGTATACCATAGATAGACGTGGTATACCGTGTGCATACTTAATAACTCTGAATATTACGGAATCAAATCTGCGGTATCTGATATTCTCGGAATCTAGAAGGTGTATACTAAGAAGACCTCGATTGCTTACCCAACTCGACTAGTATCTATAACAGATTTATCTACTTAGATGATAAGAAGGACTTCCTATCGATTACAGATGGATAGAAGATGGTACATCACTCCTATATAAGGCGGGGACCTAGATCCCCCGATGAGGCTTTTTTTTTTGCTACTCAAGACAAGAATCAGGACCTTGACGCGGGAGGAACTTGACGACTTTAACTCTATGTTAGATTAGATCTGATCTACTCATTGTAATAGATTAGTCACATTGTCTGTACTCAGATAAATACATATAGATAATCATCCACATATGACGTAAGGTATTACTCTAACCGAAAGTCCAAACCTATATACATCGCGTGTGTCTCACTTCATATTCGATCTCTGATCCATAAAGATATCCCATTATTTTTCAAACACATTATTAGAAATAAATCGTCGACATTCTCCACAAGGTCAGCCTACTGAACTTAGCCCCAACAGGTGGACAACCTCTTGTGGAATGGTGGCTAGATGGTCGCAAGCAGCTCAGAAAAGAACTCCGCCTAGGCTTCGATACCTTGATAATTTTTTTGTTGCTTGGAGAATTTGAAAGGACCGAGACAACCGAGTCTTCAACTTCACAGCATTGCAGCTGATAACCCTAGCCCAAGAGATCATCGATGAGACAGGCACATGGTCCTCCGTGCGCGCTTCAGGGGCCTGTTGCCGCTTTGTCTCAACCCATCCGTTGCAGCACGCGTCTAAGTGTTCTTTTGTATATTGTTTGGCTTCAGAGTTTTTAGCTAGCTAAGAAAGTAGCTATAGCTATTAAATTTTGGTTGTTATTTTTTATAATAAATTTTAGTTTTTTGGCACAACTAAAAGTCAGAAAAGTTAGTTAAAACCCGTTTCTTAATTTTTAGTTTATTTTAGTTATAGCTACTTTCTTAAACAATCAAAAGCCAAAAAAACCAGAACCAGAAACCAACTATTTAAATAGCTTCTTACTTTTAAAAAAAAAACTAAAAAAATCCTATTCAAATAAGGTAAAACAGGGTCGTCGCTTAGACTTTTAGTAGGGGAGCAAATACCATCCACATAGTAGATTAGTAGCATCGAAGTCAACCAATGTGGGGATCAACTATATGCGCCACTGGAGTTCGGAGTACTTATACATGCATTAAGTATTATGACATAAATATTCACAGTTCCGCGGTACTAAAAGCAAACAGTAGCTGAAAAAAATTCACAATTATTCCATGATACGCATAAGCCGAGGTAGTCTTAAAAATTCACAATTCCACGATACAAAGTTACTTCGTACAGAAACAAAAATGAAGTGAATTATGAAAAGGAAATGATTCAAACAAGTCTCACTCATGCTACAGACTGTTGCAAACAAAGTCGTTGGCTGTGACGTAGGGAAGGAAATTGGGAATGAAACAAGCGAACTAGCCGTCGCCCTCGCCTTCTCGCCTGAGGTTGCCGTTTGCAGCTCGTCGCCGAGTGCGGCGTGCACCGTGCGATAGGGTTGGGAATGGGCAGAATAGCGACTTCAGAAAGGCTTCAACGCAAGAAAACTATGGCCCATAAGGCCAGATCAGAGTTTTTTATTTTTATATTTTCTATTATAAATAATTAAATAAATATATTTTAGATAAACAGATTTATAGAATTAGACGTCTACCGTCCTCTCATAGAATGATAAGGTATCTATCACTCTCTTAAAAGACGGTAAGATATCATCGTTACAGGTCCAGCTATTATCTTTCTCTCATAAGATGTTTAGACTCACATGAGCAGTTCCCACTTTTTTTCAATTTTTCTCCTTCCTTTTCTCTATTTGGGTAGTGGAGTTGCAGTGCTCTAAGATTTACAAAACTTTTTTTAAAGGGTCTATAATTCATGATGAATCCATTTTAAAAGGGTTCACTGAATACCCATTGTAGGTTTTAAAATAAAAAATTCCAAATAGGGCTACTTTTAGAACTTCTAAGAATTTTTAAGGCATTAAAAAAGTTTCCAAAAATCTAAAAAAATCACTAATATTCCTCTCATGTGTCTTAATAATATCTAAAATTATTTCCAACCTTAGGTTACTTGCTGAAAAAGTGAGTTCCTTTGCAATACTTCTTTTATATGTATTTTTATTATTTAATGTGATATTCTCTTTTTAATTCAATTTAAATTCAAACAAATTCAAACATGCACCAGCTCAACCAAATTCTTATGGAATACATATAAATATGAATGTGCATAATTTGGGGTGTGACATCAAATAAAAAAAGAAATGTTGGCAACCGAACAAGTACCTGCACAAAATCATCCAAACTCTTATGTAATTTTGTACACATTCATCAAGTCATGAGGTGGTCGCACACCAAAATATCCTTCAACCAAGAAGACTATCCTGATAACTTTGTACGATCAAGCCGCTTCTCGATAGTGAGCCTACGATAAATAACTATAGGGTTACCCGAGTGGACTCATGTACTCATATACTCATATACTTTGTATATTTATTTTATAAGAGTTTGGGTTAATTTGTGCATGTTTGAATTTGTTTGAATTCAAATTGAATTAAAAAGATAATATCACATGAAATGATAAAAATGCATATAAATGGAATATTGCAAAGGAGCTCACTTTTTCATCAAGTAATCTAGGGTTTGAAATCAATTTAGATATTATTAAGACACATGAGAGAAATATTAGTGAATTTTTCTAGATTTTTGGGAATTTTTTAAGGTTTTAAAAATTGCTAGAAGTTCTAAAAATAACCCTTTTTGGAGTTTTTTATTTTGAAACCTATATGGGGTATTGAGGTGAATCATTTTAAAATAAATTCATTATGAATTATAGACCCTACAGAAAAAAAAATTATGAATTTTAGAGCACAATAATCCTATTGCCCAAATAGGGAAAGGGGAAAAAAGAAAAATTAGAAAAAAGGTGGGTATGGTCCATCCGAGTCTAACCACCTCATCAAAAATTGATAAGAGCTAGATCCGTCATGGTGTCACTTACCATTCTTACCGTCCTCTAAGAGAGTAGTAGTCACCTTATCATTCCACGAGAAGACGATATATGCTTAATTATGTAAATCTTTTGATCCGATAAATATTATTTAATTATTTTTGTTAGGAAACTAAAAAAACTCTCAACATCAAACCCATGAAACGATCAAGCCCATGAAACGTGCAGTGGTGTCTTAGCCTACCCGGCTAGTCAGCCACGCTGGCAGTAACGCAATAGAGCTGCTAACTGCCTAACCCATCGCATTGCACACAACAATACTAGAATATTCGAAGGGGGTAAAGATATTGGCAGCTTAAGGGGCCATGGCTTGCTTGTACCCCTTTTCTGCTCTGCTCTAGCATGTCGTTTCTCTTTTTCTCGCTCTACACCCATGCCTCGAGCTGGGTACCGTTGTACTAGTTATTTTCTTCCTCTTCTTAGTGAAAAACGTGCCTCTGCACGTTCTAGGAAAAAGTTGATACTAGGACGTTCCGGTCTGCACGCTGTAAGATCGGAGAGCAATAGTACTCCCTGTCACTTTAGACAAAAAAATCTTCTCAAAAACTTATCATTTCAAGTATTTCAATGTATTTTTTACTCTTTTTTATTTTATCCCTATCAATTTATACTTCATCTCATTATTCATATAACTCAATACTAATAATAAAAAATCATTTTAGACATAAAATATTTTACCAATAATTACATAAATCTCCATAATTAGTCAAAATACCAAGTATTACTAAACGGAAGGAGTAACTAAGCTGTAACTGTAGGTGGCCACGGTAATAGTGCAAACTTATGGATCATGAAGCTAACACAACCTATGAACAAATATGCGCCCAATAATACTATTACCTTACTCTTTCTTATCTTAAATATAAATTTATTAGAATATCAAGACGACATTATTAATAATATCTACAACACTTTGATTAGCACGGCCGATCAGCCTCACAAGGACATCCCAACATTCAACGTCGCCACGGCCGCCGCGCTTGACTTCCTCCACTTCCTGTGGCGACTCAATTTCGCGCTGACCAACCTGACCGACATGTGAGCATTCTACCACATCGTTCTTCCGGAGCAGACCGGCGAGGCCATGCCGCGCGCGTTGCTGATCCTTGAGCTCCGGGGGCTCGACGCCGGCGACAAGATCGCGCTGGCGTTGAGGGCGGACACCTTCGACCTCGTTGCCTTTGCCAACGGGCAGAGACGGCGGCACGCGTTCAAGAACTGGCGCCACCAGTTACTCGCGTCGACGGTCCTGAGGTTCGACAGCGACTACGGCAGCCACACCATGGGCGACGGCGGATCTGCGCATCAGTCGAGCCTCCATTATGCCGGCCATCAAGGTGATCGCGCAGTACGAGCAGGGTCCCCGAGCAGGGACGACTGGCCACGCTGCGGGTCGCCATAGCCGAAGCCATGCGCTTCACGGGGATCCGTCAGAGCATCGTGAACGGGTGGGAGGAAGGCGCCAGCCTCGACGAACAGCAGGTGAAGTATCTTGCGAACTGGGAGAGGATCTCGTGAGCGCTCTTGGTCGCCGAGAAGGAAGGCAGACGGGACACCGACGCCGATGCAAGGTACCCGAAAGACCACAATTAACATTGTGACGAGCCAGCAGCAAGCGTTGGACGTCGTCCATGTGCTTGCCTCGCCGTCGAAAGAAACGTGCCCCGTGTGAAGAAACAACCGGAAGAAGGTGACCAAGCAGTACCCATAATCACAAACTTTTTATTCATTCTGTGTTAGTACCGTTTCCTTGTGGAAGTTGTGGGCAAATTTGGAAATTTAGACAACATACGCGACCGTATTTGAGAAATTAGACAATATGTACCTCAAATTCCGAAATTTGGATTTCGAAAACTGAAATTCCGAAAACACCGTATTCGGCAACTGAGGTGCCGAATACGGCCAGTGCCGTATTCGGCACCTCAGTTGCCGAATACAGCCGGCCACCCATCCCATCCCCTTTTTCCCGCGTCCCATCAATCATTTTCACGTCACATCAATCATTTTCACCATTTTTTGCAACCCGTGGCCGGATGCATGCATGATTTTGGCAACCCATGATGTTTGGCACGGCCCGAGGAGAGGTGAATAAATGGAGTTCGTCAGAGAAGAGAGTAGCAACAGAGTAGAGAAGGGAGCAGCAGAGCAGAGAAGGGAGTAGCAGCAGCTCAAGTATAGAAAGCAGCAGAAGAGGAGCAACGCGATCAGCAGCAGCGGCAGTTTAATACTTCGAGAGCACTCACTTTCATACCGGTTAGTTATTAGATTACCTATTTAATACTTAGGTTAGTAATAGTATTTAGAGTAATTAGCTTATTTGGTTAGTCTGTTTTGAAGTAGATTAGTTCTTTCAGAAGTAAATTGTGATTGTTTAATCCGTTCAATTACATTTATTTAATTATATTAGTTTATTTAATTAGAGTACTTAGATTATACAAATTAGATTATTTAATTACATTATTATATTACTTAGATTATTTAATTAGAGTACTTAGTTTATTTAATTAGAGTACTTAGGTTATACAAATTAGATTATTTAATTTCGTTATTAGATTACTTAGATTATTTAATTAGAGTACTTAGTTTATTTAATTAGAGTACTTAGGTTATACAAATTAGATTATTTAATTACGTTATTAGATTATTTAATTAGAGTACTTACTTTATTTAATTAGAGTACTTAGATTATTCTCATTAGATTATTTAATTACGTTGTTACTTAGATTATTTAATTAGGGTACTTAGTTTATTTAATTAGAGTACTGAGATTATACAAATTAGATTATTTAATTACGTTATTATATTACTTAGATTATTTAATAAGAGTACTTACTTTATTTAATTAGAGTACTTAGATTATTCTAATCTGTTGTTCACCTATTTGTTGAACCATGAAGCCTTAAATCATTATCATGGCTCATGGTGGTCTTCCCGAGCTTCTTCAGCAGCGGTACGACGAGAACCATAGGGGAAGGATGATATTCACGGGACAACAGGTACCACGTTTATATGTGCTATTTCATTGCTACGAGAATTTTGAACTAACGCTGTACATGTATTGGATAACTCATGCAGTTGGGTCCGTTACGAGCCCGGAGTGTGCACAAGATTAAGGAGTTGGACCCTCGATTCCACGAGCCACTCGCACGGGCGGGACTACTACCTTTCGCTCTCATGATGGCCGGAGCTCCCATGGAGGTCAGTGGTAGGACACCTCTCTCGGCAATTGATGAGGCACTGCTCACAGGTCTCGTCGACCGCTGGCGTCCTGAGACACACACTTTCCACTTTCCTTTTGGTGAGATGGCAGTAACACTGCGGGACGTGGCCATGCTGACCGGGCTGCCAATCAGGGGTGCCCCGTTAATAGTTTCGCGACCCGCAAGGGAGCAGTGGAAGGGTTATGTTGCAGATAGGTAATTATTTGTTATGTAATGCACTTAAAATATTACAGTGCTATTAAAGCGTCATTGACCATCTGCATCTTATAGGTTTAGTGTGCAATACGACGGGAAGGATGCTGGCCTCTCCATGTCCTGGGTTCATGGGCTGACACAGTTCGGCCCATGCCCACTGGATGCGGACGAGAATACACTTATGCAACACTATGAGGTGTACTTATACGTCCTGCTCGGAGGCATCATGTTCTGCAACACGGCAGGCGATTATGTCATCCCACATATTGTATGGTTAGCAGCCCACCTCGCGTCACATCCTTATGAGCCTACATCTTACAGTTGGGGATCTGCAGTGTTGGCTGCAACCTACAGAGGATTGTGTGATGCAACCTAGCGAACAAAGAGGAAGGCAACCATTACAGGGTGCTTACATCTCTTACAGTTATGGAGTTGGGAGTACCTCCCGGTTTCCAGACCTTGGGTGCTCAAGTGCTACTACTCAGTTCACATCTCTGATGGCATTGCAGATGACATAAGGCCAACGATGGGGTATCGGTGGATTCATGCCAGGCTAAGATGGAGTCAGCAGCAAGACCATGGTAACTACTCCAGGGTGATAAGTGACCTGGACATCCTTAGCGCTGATCTAGTAGATTGGGATCCATGGTGTATGGCACGAGTAAAAGAAATTGCAGATGGTGGACTCCTGGCATCCTCTTGTAGCCGTGACGCAGACTTATGGTTGACCACATGCTTCTTGTTGTACATGAACTGCGTGGAAGTATATTCTCCAGAACGTGTACAGAGGCAGTTCGGGTACCGACAGGTGGTGCCTGTTCCAGCACCACGAGACGCCGGACGGGCGCACGAGTAAGTGTGTTATTGTATGTTGCCTTAGTACATTGGTTATCCATGTTAACAAATTATAACTGTTTATGTCACGTACAGGTGGAGCTCAAAGGGGGGCGGAGGCACGCAGGACTGGGCATCCAAGAATGCCGAGTACATACAGAGGTGGACAGAATCAGCTGCGGTGGATGTCATCATTACTGCTGGACAATACGACGAGGCCACATACTGGGACTACCTTGCTTGGTACCGTCCGCGCACGCGTGCCACCTTACTCAGCGGACCTGTACAGCCGGACCCCAGACCCTTCCCCGAGGATCGTGCCCGCCTACTTCATGTTGTGGTAAGTGATGCGTTACTTATATTGGTTTTCTTTGGAAAATCTCTGTATTACTGACATGTCCCTCATCTTATACAGACTGAAGAGGCGTATGAGATGCATACGCAAGCGGATCAACCTTTTGGGGAACCAAGCAGGTCATCATCGCAGAGGGATCGTAACCCTCTCCGGGAGTACATGAGGACAAGAGGATCCCGCTTCCTAAACGCTATACGTGGTCTAGGTGGGTGTGCCCCGCAATGGAGGGGGTACGACCAACATGCCATGGACCCGTCTCGTGCCTCCCACAGCAGGCAGTCCTCCCACAGCAGGCGGTCATCCAGTGCTCGTGAGGAACCCGTTCGGTCAGAATCACGACATACATCTTCAGCTTCGGCGCGTCATGTCTCATGTTCCGGTGCTGAGGCCGAGGAGTGCACGCAGCCTCCTGTGCCCGAGCAGGTTACGCTGGGTTCACTAGCACCTCTGGCTACGATGACACCTCCGGCTGCAGCATCTACTCATCAGGAGGACGTCGTTGACTACACGTAGCAGACCCCTTGCTGGAGCGACCCTAATGCTTTTGACTGGGGTGCTGCAATGCATGCGACAGCCACCTTCACTGATCTACTCGGCGGACAGTCCTCCCATGATCTCAATGAACCTGGAAGTTCACATTGGTACCAGCATGGCGAGCCTTCGGCACACTGGACTCCATCGGAGCACGTTCTAGGGCCGTCCACACTTCCGCACGAGGATCCTTCGGCATGGTACATGCAGAGCCGAGTAAGCGGGGCGGGATACACGTTCGGTGAGGTTCCCATAGGGCAGGCAGATGATGATGAAGACGACCAAGGGCACGCAAGGCAGGGGCCTGCGCAGGCTGCTGGGATGAGAGCCACATACCCGCCAGACGCTTACACGCCTGGAGATTGTGTGAGGCATCGTCGCCGTTGAGTAGCCAGGACAATTTGTCATGACACATGTATTATTGATTTTAATGTCGAGGTCATCCCTATTATGTCTTATTCACTGTATTGTTAATTTAAGAAATTCTCAGTACAGAGGAAACAATAGTAGTTGTAAAGCATAAGTAGCATGGAACCCGGTACAGAGGTTACACATAAAGAGCGAACAACAACAAACATTATCATGTACGATACGCCTAAAGAACATAATATCATGCCTTAAGGGAATAAAATATATAGGGTTACAATAGATGCTTAGGGCGAAGGAAAGTGGCAACGCAAATTAGCGTAAGAATTCCAGGTGCGATGGTCAAAGCTATCCGGGTAAGATGCTTGTCGTCTCCGAGGTGGTTCTGGGAAGTTGTAAAAATGAGTACGAGCAAATCCATCATCATTTTCAGGGTCATCGGTGTCCTCCGGAGATGGAAGCCTCGGAGGGCGGGGTCGTTGTGGCATGAAATCGTCGTCGTCGTCATCATCTTGAGGTTTCTCCGAGGTGGTACCACGTCCTATTTCCCTATCAGTTGTATGGCATCTCGATGTTGTGCGTGAACGTCCTCTTGCAGTGTTCCTAGAACTTTCTCCTGTATTTCTGTTCGAACGTCTAGGCATGGGGGGCATGAAATCGTCATCGTCTTCGTCCTCGTCATTATCTGGATGATTCGTAGAGGTCGCCTCTGTACCCCTTTGATTCGCTGACTGTCGTCGTTTTCTACGCGAACCAGGCATCACACCCCCGCCGAAGAGCATATACATCGTCAAGAAGTGTGAGATTTCTTTGTTGATCAACTGTTCGTCTTCCGGGAAAGCCTGACGCAGAAGAGGACTGTTCGAATCAATGGAAATAAGATAAGTAGGGTGACCAAATGTTTATATGACATACCTGAATATGGGATGCATACTGGTCCGGCGACATTACTATCGTTCTTTGCCTCCTAGAGAAACCTATCACAGAAGGATGGTCGGCCAGTTCGCGGACCCTCAGATACATTTGACACCGGTGATACAAGAGGTCCCTAAGGTCCTCGGTGGTTACACATTGGAGCGGCGCGGTTAACCTAGAACATATGGGTCTTGCATGCAATTTCACCACGGCTTGGATTATGTTGTTCTCCTTTAACGGATCATCGTTTCCTTCGCGCACAACCTGTAAGGAGGCATTAAGTGCTATAGCGATCGTTGCAGGTGTCCATGGAAAGCCTGTACTAGAGGATCCCGCTATAGATTTCTTGCTCACTGACTACCTACGCTCTGTCTCTGCATCAAAACACGGATCCATGAATATTTAAGAAACACGAAATAAATAAATAAAATTACATTTACAATACAATGGTCACTTCTTGTCTAAAGGGGTACAGTGCAAACCACATAATGCACAATAAGTAGTACAACTAACAGGTGAATAACATTTTACAATACAAAGTCTCTAAGACAGTTCAGTTTGACAGTGGGCTGATAGTTTACTGACGGGTTGGACAAGTCCTCCTGTCATGTCCAGGTTGTTTGCAAAGTTTGCACCTGCGAAGGCCATCAACAGCATCTGCTTCATCCATGTCACCTTGCAGCCTCGTAGATCTAGACCTTCCAGGATCTGTGCGTCGTGCTCGTGGATAAGGTACCCACTTAGGGCCCTCGATCGATTTGTAGTTGGTTCCGATGTTAAAGGACCGCATCTTTGGAAGCCATGTGCTCCTCAATGCATCGATCGTAAAGTACGGTGATACGTACTGTGATCCGTCATTGCCACCTATGTCCCTGCAAGCGGCTAAGACATGCGAGCACGGGATATGGTGCAGTTTTGGCTTATTGCATGTGCACTTCACCTCGTTAGGTCCAAGTTGACATTGCTGCACGGTGTCCCCGGCGCTATACCCTGAAGCATACCTACGGCGGCACATGACCTCAAAGTCATTGTTGGCCAAGTCGTAGATCCTCGATCGATGAAAGTGTGCCTTGCTCCTCCTTCTTGATATTATTTGCTCCACCTTAGGTGCAAACCGTGTGCTGCACTTCATAGCAGCATTACCACGGTCTCGAAAGTAGTCCGCCGTTCTGTAGAATGTGAGCTCAATAATGGCACACAACGGGAGGCCCCGTACTCCCTTCAGGACATTGTTGAACGCCTCCGCTATGTTCGTTGTCATGATGGAGTACCTAACATGGGATACAATAATTTTAGAATGGCTATTTGCATAAGAATCGATACAATATGATCATTGCAATTCTATGCGCTAACCTGGCACCATGAGTGTCATGGATAAGGGCCCAACGCTCCGCCGGCTTCCCCGCTATCCACTGGCTAAATGTACCACGTGAACGACTAACGATAGTTTGGCCCTCAACCATTTGCGCCCGCAGTTGATCCTCCCCTGCTTGCTGGTCTGCCATCATCTTGCGAGTGGTCTCATTTAACTCTCTCCATATCTCGTTGAACTTCGTCTGCTGGTTCTGAAGACATAGCCCTTTGAATCTCTTTACAAGCGACTTGCTGCGGTACCTTGTGTACAGGTTCGCGCCCAAGTGTCGCATGCACCATCTTCTCTCCACATCAGGCCATGCAATGGAGCAGTTTGTGCTATCATGCAGCACGTCCAACGCATGCAGAAGACCCTTGTTGTGGTCTGAGATGACGCAAACTCGTTCCCTATTTCCCACGACACGTGTCCTTACCAAAGTGAGGAACCACAGCCAACTATCATTGTTTTCACTCTCAACCATTGCAAAGGCGAGAGGAATGATCTGATTATTTGCATCCGCCGCCATTGCTGTCATAAGGGTACCATGGAACTTGCCGCTTAGAAATGTGGCATCCACGCATACAACCGGCCTACAATGCCTGAATGCTTCGATGCATTGTCCAAAGGACCAGAATAACCTAATGAGGTATCGGTCAGTGGTGCTATATGACCCATCATCTAGCCTGATCGGCTCATCCGCCATGGCCCACTGAGTCCCTGGATTCGTCATGGCAATCTTCTGCAGCAGTCTCGGAGCATTGTTGTATGACTCTTCGAAGCTTCCAAACAGCATCTTCAACGCCTTCTGCTTCGCTCGCCACGCGGTGTGGTAATTGATAAGCATGCCAGTCTTAGTGTGGACCTCCCCCATAATCGATTTTGGCGACAAACAAATTTCTGTGCCAATAAGCGTGATGAGGAGTTGGGCTACGAACCTCGCATCAACGGCGTGGCTCACATTCCTAATAGCCTCTTCGCTGCATGTATGTGGGGTGTGTCTACTGATCACAAAATAGTTCTCATATTTCGGCTGATGTGCTCGTACGAAGTAAGGGCAATTCGGGTGCTTCGTACACCTGACCTCATACTCTGTAGGGTTAGACCGGGCGCACTTGTGGTCCCTTCTTGTTATTACAGCATAGTTGCTAATAAAGTGGATGACCTCCCCTCTGTTACGAAACTGTTGCCCGACCTGAATGTCGCTATTCTGGTATCCCCAGTTAGATAAGGTGTTATACTCAACAACGACACACTCCAGGAGCCCAGTACCACGAAAGTACTGGATCGCCGGGACCGGGTCATCATTGTCAGCAGCTTCTTCATCCCCACTACCACCGTCTTCATTATCCATGCATCCTGCATCGACCTCACCAGGGTCCACTCTACCTCCCTCTCTACTGGAACTGCCCTCCCCGACATGCCCTCCATCCTCTTCATGCATCACCTGCTGGCTTGAGCCTTCCACAGTGGTTACTGCATCACCTTGCACCAGTCGTGACACTATGTTTATGTACACCGCCATATCAAAGTTCTCCTCCAATGCCTTGCGTGAGTACAAAGCCCATGCATTGTTCCTACTCATCTCGAACAACGTATGGACAATGACCGAGCTATTTGGAACAAGCCGCGGCCGTACACCCTCTAAGACAACAGTATGAGACTGCTGGTTCACACGCAAAAGGCGCATAATATGTGATTTCAGGCCATCTAGATCAATAGGTACCTCAACCGAACTCTCTATGTGCTGGCAGTTCTGAATTGTTACAAGTCTCCCGTGCAAAACTGTGGGACGTTCTCCATAATAAATATGAAAAATCATACCGTATCTCCTAAATAAATATACATGTAATAAATAATAAGTACAAAAATAATACTAATTAAATAGTGCAATATACAACTAATATGCATCTTTGTTGCTACTGGACACTATCTTCTACGGTTCTACCAAACCTAAGTGATTAAACTAATTAATCAAGTTAATTGATTAATTATATTACTTTAATAAAACTAATTACCTAGATTAAATCACGTAAATTCATGTTACTATATTAAGTAAAGAATCTAATCACACTTACTAATAAAAATTATATAACCCAACTAAATCATTAATTTAAATACTCTAATTTACCAAAATAATATAATTAATCAAATGTACTTGAATGAATTTAACAATATACTGACGAAATGACTAATATACTTCTGAACGAACTAAGAAAAATCTAATTACAATTACTAATTAACTACGTAATCTAAAAACTTACCTTAAGGAAATTGAGCGCGGCTGCTGCTCGCGTCGATCCTCTCCGGCTGCCCCCTCTGCTCGAGCTGCTTCTCCTAGCGTTGCTTCGCTGCTGCTCTCTTCTCTCCACTGCTGCTCTCTTTTCTTCTCCCTTCTCTCCACTGCTGCTCTCTTCTCTTCTCCCTTCTCTCCTTTGCTACTCTCTTCTCTTCTCCCTTCTCTCTTCTGCGAGCCAGGGCTTTTTATTAAGCGCAAAAGCAGCATCCCGCTGGCACGCACACACCGAAAGCATCGACAGGACGTGAAAGCGACATGATGCACTGAATTCGGCAACTGAGGTGCCGAATACGGCACTGTGGGTCGTATTCGGCACCTCAGTTGCTGAATACAGCAGAGTACAGGGTGTATACGGTAACTGAGGTGCCGAATACGGCCCACAGTGCCGTATTCGGCACCTCAGTTGCCAAATACGGTGTTTTCGGAATTTCAGTTTCCGAAATCCAAATTTCGGAATTTGAGGTACCGAATACGAGTGCTAGATTTGCAAATACGTCGATATGTTGTCTAATTTCGTAAATACGGTCGCGTATGTTGTCTAAATTTCCAAATTTGCCGGAAGTTGTGAGCATGTGCGTCTTTGCCCTATGTATCGTCCAACAGTATTGCCCATCCAACAATACGTCTTGTCCACAAGTGGTCCAAGAAATGTATTTTCCATTAATTTACTCCATCTCCAGTGTTTCCTTACAGTTCAGGGGATGGTGCCGTTTGCCCATGTGTTTGGAACTGACTACGTGCAACTGAACATAAGCACACATAAAAACTTTGTAAGTACTCATGGTACAAAAATATAACCAGATGGTCAATATACAAGCAAGAAAAAAAAAGATAAACTTAGCATGCAAAAGATGTGTGTAATTTTTTGGTACAGTACACAAATTATTCAAATCATTTGTGAATATTTGTAAGTATGCATTTACTAATGTTGTACGTGTATAATTTTTTGAGAATTTTTTGTGTACACAAATGTATGCAACCCTAAAGTGGGTTCATATTCTAATTAAAAAAGAGGTAAGATTATGTCGACGAAGAAACTTAAGTAAATATGTACATTAGTTTATATATGAGAGTTATTAATAAAGTCTAATGTGAGTTGAGTTGAGTTTACATGAGCTTGACTATGTATGATTTTGATTATGACTAACCGAAGTATGATAAAAATGGGAGTTGGAATTTTGTGCTTTGAAGCCAAGAAAAATATATACACTGGATAATCCGGTGTTAGAGAATTTATACACACCGGATAATCTGGTATTCAGAAGATTTCACACTGGAGCATTTCAACTTAGAAATGAAAATCGAAGAACTCACCGAATGATCTTATGTTAAAGAGAAGAGCACACCGGACTATTTTCCAGGAGATACTTCAATGCTTGTCTGGTGGTTATACACACCGAATGGTCCGGTGATGAGTAGGTGTGAACACCAGATACTTCACCGGAGCATTTCACATAGATCACCTTTGGTTCAATGGAGAGAAGAGTTGTGCATACCGGATGGTCCGGTGCACAGAATAAGTGTACACGGGAGGCTTCACCAGAGGATTTTTTTCAGAAGGTTTTCAGTGCACAAAGGAGTTGTATACACCGAATGGTCCGGTGATCGATGGTGTGAATGCCAGATGCATCATCGTACCTTTTTTCTAGAAGGTTTTCGGTGGAGGGAAGATGTGTACAAACTAGATGATCCAGTAATTAGAGACTGTACACACCGGAACATTTAGTGTTCATAATTTTTCTATGATAAGATTTTTCAACAGAGAATTTTAATTTTGACTAATTGGAGATGGAGTTAGAGAAACGTGTGTGCTTGTCTTGTGATGTGTAGGTGATAGATATAGCTTGACGATCGATGGTGGGATGATCGGGGCTAAGCAGAGTGCTTGCTGCCAGACGATAAAGGGGGTCAGGCGGAGTCAAGGATCATCCTAGCTATACACGTGGAGAGCAAGAAAAACAATAGAAGGTGGATGAACATGGTATGTTAACAAAGTCAAGCGAAAGAGATGTCAGTATAAGTGACAAGGCGGCCCGATGGATCAGGAGCGAGAGAGATTTGTCGGCGGTCAAGATCGAGGATGTAGTACAAGTGTCATCATCGAGAAGGTTCTTTGGACATCAAGGAAGTTAGGTTGCTTGGAGAGCAAAATATCTATAAAACTTGGGCGGCAAGAAAGAAATCTAGGACACTTAGGGGGTAAGGAACCTCCCAAAGGCATGTAAATAGAGAGGAAGGATTGAGAGCCTCTTTAAGCCAGCCATTTGAGAGCATTTGGGAGAGAGTTCTAGGATTTTAGAAGAGAGAAATGAGAGCTTAGCATATGTGTTTGGTGAGAGCTTTGTAAGCTAAAACATTTTGTAATCTGTTAAAAATAGGGTGTTCCTCTACAAGTGATGAATATTGTGTTTACTCTTATACTCGTGTTCATCTCCTTATAGTTTTCCTGTTTTGGCTCCCTTGCATGATTGCAAGTTTTTTAGTTTTTGTGGGGATTATCATTTTTGTTGAAAATCTGAATTTTTTTCACTGTATTGGAGTTATTTTTTCTTATTGCTAGAGGGATAAAAATCATATATGAGTTGGTCTTGAACCATCCCCCACCTCTAGATTCATCAACTTGGAGAGTTTCTTTACCCAGTGTCTAGTTCTTTAGATCTAAGTGTTTCTCCATCTATTTGCACGTTTCTAAGAGCTATGACACTTTGATTGATCTTCTATGGAACCTAGGGTTCAGATTATCCATTGTAGCTATGGTTTTTCATTAAGATGTGTGGAGTAGTTTATTTTATCTTGATTTGTTGCTTCGCTTTTTTATTTGAGGTGCGTTGAGTGAAAAATTAAGATAGTCCATCCAATAATTTGATGAGACTCCTATTCACCTTCCTCTAGTCGCATTTCTCTGTCATACACAAATGTCTCATGTATGGATCCTAGCAAGTACTTCACTGGCAGTTATTGCTTAAATCACTGCACACATAGTCACTAGTCTGAGTCACAATGAGTTTGACAGGGTTCAACACCTTTGGACTGTTAGAGAGATTTGATCCACGTGTCTTTCATGAGGGCAGTAACCAAATTAAGGCTAGGCATTAGAGCACTTACAATCAAGAATATCAGAAGTTTGTGTAAGGTTCTGGAGAGTCTTTGGATGCTATGTTTGCGAGGTTTGATGGGACTATGAGCAATCTTAGATCTATTGGGGTTTTGCCTTATTCTGATCATGAGATGGCAATCAAACTTTTTTATGCTTTTGACCGTAGCATTTGGGAAGTGAAGATCTCTAGTATTGAGGATTCATCTAGCTATGATACCTTGACTTATGATGAACTCTTTAGCAAGCGTAAGTTCATGGAGATAGCCAAGGAAGCTAGGATAGATCTAGGAAATCCCCTATTTTAGAATATGGTATTGGTTTCAGGATCCAGTAGTGGCAATTAGGCAGTGGGTGGTTTTTCTTGTGCTAACCCTTCACGCGGTTGTTTTGCTTTGTCTTCCTTGATCTCTATTATAGAAGAGTAGGTAGGTGGACTCGATGATGAAAATATGGCGTTGATCATGAAAAAATTCACCCGCTTCTACAACAACCAACGAGAATGGAT
Source organism: Phragmites australis (assembly GCF_958298935.1). Taxonomy (NCBI): domain Eukaryota; kingdom Viridiplantae; phylum Streptophyta; class Magnoliopsida; order Poales; family Poaceae; genus Phragmites; species Phragmites australis. Next base: position 36,428,856 of record NC_084923.1, on the reverse strand, counting down.
GAGAGATGATCCTCGTGCTTGCTATAAGTGTAGTGACACCATTTATTTCAAGACTGACTACCCCAAGCTCAGGAAGAAGGAAGATCGCAACCACGACCTTGACAAGCCTTAGAATAACAAGAAGCTCTTCTTAAAAAACCATGTCAAGATAGCCAAGAAGGCAGCCAAGGCAGCTTCACAAGCTTTTGTGGCGGCGCTCAGCGATATTAACACTTCCTCAAGCGAGGTTGAGAGCTCGGAAGAAGAGGAGTAGCCCATGAAGAGCAAGAAGAAGAACAAGAACTTCACTAGTCTAGGCTTCATGGCAGGAGAGAACAACGACCCCTAGCCTGATTCGCATGAGGTACAACCATCTTATTATCAGCTTTCTGTTAAGGTAGATCGATTAACTGATGCGCTAGTTAGTCAAGATAGGCTGGTTCGTACTGCGGCTAGAGATGTTAAGGAACTCAAGTCTAAGCTAGAGTGTTATTGTCTGAGCTTGAGTTGCGTAGGTCTAGAGATAAGGATGAGAAAAAGGAGTGCAAAATTTGTGTTGTTGTCATGATAGAGCTTGCTAAGATTCAGACTTTGCATGCTCAAGTTGCCAGTCGACTTGAGACTGTTGAAAAGAAGCTTCTTAGCAGGAGTCTAGACCTACTTTGTTAGGCACTTGCAAACATTGCCCTTTGCTCGTAAAGGATGCTAAAATAAAAGTCAAGTGTATTTAGGAGTTAGAGTCTAGATTGGAGAGTGATGGGTGTTCTAAGGATGTACAACCAAATTGTTCCACCTGCGTCATCTTTAAGGATAAACTGAACTAGGTAAGAGAGCAAGTTCAGAAGCTCATGGCTGAAAATGAGTACATTCTTTCTCTTGTGGAGAAGTTGTCAAAAGCCAAGATCAAAATGGATTTGATATTGGCCAAAACCAAGATGTGTGCTGATGTCACATCACAAAATCCGAAAGCATATCATTAAGCATAATCATGCATCATGAGCATCATATTTATTTGTTAAGCATTGTTGATCATTTGTCATTTCTAATGGTGCTTGATAATTGCTATGTATTTTGGAAATACCCGATGTAGAAGTTCTTTAGTTTAACCTCTGCTTATGCAAGTGGGTGAACCCTTTTAGAAAGGTTTCCTCTCTTTTTTAATCGTGTCACAAAAATTCCTAGATTTTTTGGAGCTTAAGTCACCTCATTTGGACTAATAGAAAGGGGAGAGAATGAATAGAATTTCTAGACAAATACTTGCCTCTCTTGTATGTGGGACCCACCTAAGCTAGATGGCCCCACCACCTTCACCTCCCTCTCTCAAGTGCTGCAGCAGCCCTTCTCCCTCTCTCTCACTCTCATTCTCTGTTGCTCTCTCAACCAGCCAAGAAGAAAGACAGCAGCAGCCATCTCCCCTCTCTCTCAAGCTCTCTCTCATTTCATCCCCAAAATCCCACCCAAGGAGCTAGAAGCAAGCTGTGCATGTGTTACCATTGTTTTCCCCCACTTTCTTAGTTTTCTTTCCATCCAAGAATCTCTTGCATGCATGGAGTTTTGAAGAATTGCAACTCATGTTCGTCACCATTTTGTTCTGAAATTTTACCAGCACCTTGTCTTCCCTTCTCCAAGCTTTCCTTCGATTCTTCCCCCAAATCAACAGCCACAAACCTTGGGAAAGCACATTGGGTAAGTCTCCTAGGTTTTCCATGTGAGGATGAACAAATTAGTTGGCATTTGGATCGGATTAGTGGGCTGCAATCGAGGAATGGCGAAGTAGCATCGTGTTCTTAAGACATTAGAGATAGAAGGAAGGTTTGAATGAGTAGAGCTAGTGATTCGAGTTAGTGGAGTGGATAAATTAGGTTTAGAATCTATGTTTTAATGCCTATACATGCTTATGTGGGTTAGGCTTTAACATGCAAGTTGAATCAGTCGAAGAATCATCAAAAAAACTCGCGTTCTGCTGGAACCCGGAGACTCTGGATCACAACCTGGACGTTTTAGGTGATCCTAATCAAAAATACCCAATGACCCCACCCGAAGGTTCACCCGAAGACTCAGGAACCCGGAAGTTCTGAGTTCAATCCGGAGGTTCTGGGTGATCCTAACCAAAAATACCCGAGGACCCCCACCCGAAGGTTCACCCAGAGGGTCCAAGTTCAACCCAGAGCATCCGGATTGTACTGTTCATCAAGTTTTTTTTTGTTTACTTTGTTAATAGCTTATAAATTTCATAATTAATTCATGCAAACTCCAAAATTACGAAACCAGTTGCGTTAGCTTCGTATGAGTATAGCTACATGTTAAAAATGCTAGAACTCAAGAAAATACTTTTTGATAATTAATCAATTAATTAAATGTGTTTCAACTTAATTAAATCATGGTTAGTTATACCATGAGCCTATGTGCTTCAATTCGAGTGTTTCTTGCTGCATTATGTTCATTACCCAGTACCACATCCCCATTAAAAGTTTGTAGCATTTTCATAGCATCTCTTTCATGCTCATCATTGTATGCGTTCGTTCTTAGTGAATGAAGAACCGGAGGGTAACGCAGACGTGATCGAGGGCAATCCAGAAGGTCTTTCCCTTGCTTGTGAAGCTGATCAACAAGGAAAACATCCAAGCATTTTCATCCCATTTACTTTGGATCATATATTGTGTCAATCGATAAGTTATGCTTTATGTATGTTTCATGTCAATTAGTCTTATGTTGGGTTTTGGGTTAGATCCTATTTGTTGCATTACCCTCCCTTGATATTGTTTATCGCTTCATCCTCTGTAACCTGGGTTATTCATGTCATATAATGGTCTAACTTAAAAAGAATGTGTTATGCTATCATGACATAAGTCCTTAATAGAAGTTGAGTGGTGGTCCGGCCATCATTCGTGAGCTTAGGGTTTACTTTATATCACAGAGATAATGATGATGGAGGATTGTGTAAGTGAGTGAGGATGAGCCGAGATTCGGATGGGCAATAGGGATGGCTCGAGAAGGGAGTCTCGGATGCTATAGGCCCATTTGAATCAATTAAGCACCGTCTGTTGTTGCAATTAGCTTTAGCACTTATCTGTACTTACCAAGTATCCGTATATGGGACGAATAAGCCAAATACCTTACGTAGCTGTGATTTTTTGGCGTGCTAGTCTCTGGTGTTGTTGACATAATAGGCTTGGAAGGGGTATCTAGTTTGCTATGGGAGTAGTTCTAGATGACCCTCACATGCCGAGACACATATTCAAACGGTTGGGGCTTATTTGGGAAAATTTGACATGAGTACCCTTTGTGTGGACCTGTGTGGTCATGCAAGTCATATGGTCCTCAAGTCGTGGGGTAATGGAGTATCCTTGCAGTTTTTAAAAAAGTTTGAATTGCCACGCTCTCGGTTATAAGCCCACTTCTGTCCATTTGCATCAATCGTAGAGTTCCGGTTGCGGTTGTAATGGTATGTTGGGAAATATATGGTGATGTTGTTGAAGTTTTGATACAGTTCAAGTAATAATTATGGTATGGTAATGATCTCAGGATAGAAAGTTGTTTATGGTTAGGTGTAGATGCTTACACTTGAGTCAAAATTGCTCTTGCATATGAAATTCACTTAACCTTGTGACTAAATCTACGTTAATTATCCAAATTGCATTCTCTTTGGAGTCAGGCTATTTATAAGTGCCCATTATGGATTAAGTCTTCGAGTACCTTCGTACTCACATTTTTCGTTTGCTTTTCATGTGAGCAAGGTTTAGTCTTTGGCTACTTTACGCCTATCGATGTTGGCGATGGGCAGGAGTAGTGTCATTCTACTCAAGTGTTGTTATTTTGGGGTGGCATCTTAGGGCAATAGCGCTACCCATCTTTTGTCCTCATGTAAATTATTCCGCTGTGTAGCAACTCTAGCAAACGTTCGAGTTATGTATTTTGTTGTAAAGTTTAATCCATTTAAAGACTTATAACTTAATTTAATTACTTGCTCTTTATTATGTCATGTGATGATGTGCTTGTTGTAAAGGTGTGTGTTCTAATCCTGGAAATATACACATGCCGGGACAACTGGGGTGATATTCTGGTTAATCGTGTAGTCATGATTACACAAATGATGGACTTCATGATTAATTAGAATATTATCTGGACGGTTTCTCACAGCGTGATATCAGATCTTGGTTTAATAAAGTAGTCTAAAAAATACTTAGGATGAGATAATAAAACATGTCTACCTCCCTAAGACAACCCACTAAAGTTTATCTTTAGTTCCTAAGTCTTTGCTTTATTTTATTCCTCATCTTATCTTAGAGCTTTTCGTACATGTGCTTGTTGATAATCTGTTTAAACATGATCTCTAACTCACCTCTTTCTTAATGGGTTTTAAGTTAGTGGATTTAAGAATTATGTAATAGGGTGTAGTTTCTTTCGTGAGCTTTTGACGATTAAGTTTAGCTATATTATGCCCTATGTATAAGACTTGTATGTTGTACCTTTATGTTGTATCAGTATCGTGACGTATAATATGTCTTTCAATTCGGTTGATTGTTATTTATTATTCTGTCATTTTATTTGTATTGCATCGACGAAAAATGTAAGAAGGTAAAGGACGCATCCCGATGGCAGTAAATATCGAGGGCTCAACTAGTGCGAGATAGGGGTCTGGTATATCTCGTATAGTGAGAGTATGAGAAGTGAATATGTTAGCAATAACATATGAACATCCACCATACGATGATAGTTATGGTCAAATACTCATGTGACGATTACATGGGGTGTCTCGTAAGGCTATGGTACGTAATGTTTCATACATTGGCAATAATATATAAAACGTGGCTTGCGCGGCAAGTTGTACAAGCACCGTTCACGCAAATATTTTATCTTCTCGCGTGAAGTGTGATGATTGTTGTGTCATTACATGCATGCCTATGATTTTTGATGCTTGTAGGGAGTGATGCACTCCAGAAAGAAACCTGTAGATAGGGATCGAGCATGCTTCCTTCATATCTTTCTTTTTTACACATTTACATATAGTGGGCTTTAAGGAACCCGACCGTATTCATGTTGAATTATCATTTCCTTGTCGTCTAAATTCCTTTTCGTTATCTTCCTTGCCAAGATCATGTCGTCACTAATCTTGGAATTGACGGCAAGATGAGGGCCCATGACAATTCGGGTTCTAACGAGAACAATCCTGTGTCACCTCCGCCGCCGAGCATGGCGGATGTGCTAATGCAGATCGAGCAGAACTGTCGAACGTAGACCATTTTGCTTGAGGCTTTGGTGCGCAACACGGCCACTCAAGGAGGAGTAGCCAGACGCCATAATGACTATTAAGACTTCCTTCGTACTAGTGTACTAGTTAATCATGTAGACCATTTTGCTTGAGGCTAAAGGTGGTCAAGTGGGCCGGGTCAAATGGGCCGGCACAAGGCACGGCACGGCATGACGGCATGGGCCGTGCTTGGGTCGGAGCCGCGGCACGACGGGCCGGCACAGCACGACCCGTTTACCTGTTCATATTTTTGTAATATTTTATATAATTTGTTTAGATCTAATACCATATAGGATATATGTTGTAATGGTAGTGTGTTTGATTCCCAAATAAAAGGTCAGGTGTTCAATTCCGAGTGAAAGCAAGTTATTGTGATTTTTTTTTCAATTTTCTGTGGGCTGACGGACCAAAAAAGGTCATCGAGCCTATCGTGCCGCGGGCCGGCACGACACGGGCTGGTCTTAAATGGGTCGTGCCTGGGCTAAAGTCACGGCACGTGGGCCGGCACAGCACGACCCATTTAGCTAACGAGCCTAAACGAGCTGTGCCTCAATGGGCCCGTGCTGTGCTGGGCTGGCTGCCCATTTGGCCACCTCTGCTTGGGGCTTTGTTTTTCTTGAATTTGAGTGGTTTTTTATCGAATTAAAGCGGTTTTCGATCACAAATGAAATACGAGAAATACTGTCGGTTTTTGGTATAATTTGATTGGTTTTTGGTACAAATCGAGCGGTTACCAAATCGTCGATTCGGTAGGTTTTTACTTTCGATTTACAAATTTAACCGACTAAATTTGAACGAATTCTCACCAAATTTTAAATAGTTTTTCACGATATTTGCGAATTTTGAAAAATCACCGACGAGCGATTTCTAAACTTCAAACGGTTTTGTGAACCTAATGGCAACAAGATATGGGCAGCTATTGCTTGAAAAATCAACAAAAAAGAGAAAAAAATGTTTGGAGTCCTGATCACAATCAAACAGAAGCTAGCCGCCATGAGTCGAGCTGCTTCGCTTCTCACTATCAGGTCGCAATCAACACGCAGCAAGGAGATAAGATGAGAAGATTCCTCCATCATCGCTTTTTTCTCGTTCCAATTGCTTGGAACAATATTTGTTCCTGGTCGCGAAAAAGATCTTCAGAATCTATTTACGGCCGCCATGTGGCGCGGCACGGCGAAAGGCGGGGAAAGTTGCGATCCATCGAGCACCGAGTTCAACACCACATCTTTATGCTATGGAACACTATGAGAAACTTCAATGCTTGGCCCTGAAAAAGGGGAGAAAATTTTCAGTGCTCCTAAAAAGGATTTAAAAATTCGAAACAAAATTAGGCCTTTAACTGTAACCTTTTTCAGCCGTTATCCCATCTTGATCAATGAGTGCCAGTTAAGTCAGTTAAATTTTGTTTTGGACATCGATACAATACATGAAATGTGCTTTTGTCATTGACTTATGTTAATAAAACACAGTTAAATTTTAACTTTGTGAACCACTTATCGAGATAAATCTACATAGATCATTTTCATGTGTGCAATTTGAATATTCAATAAGATATCAATGCTCAAATTTACACTTTTCTCATGCACCACATACAGTCACTTATTTTTTTAACTGGACAGTGTGTACGTTGAGGATCTATTATTTCGGTGGTATTAAACATTATTTGGTAAAACTTAGAGTTCAATGTTGTAATGTGTACATCACTAGGTTATATCCTACTATCCTAGTGTACAATAATACCGTAAGGACACTATGAAGATACAGGAGTAAATACACATCATGTTATAAGGGTACATCTAAATTGATAATGGAGAACAAAATTTCAGCAGCAGTACAACAACAAAATATTTGCTCTGTGAACACTTCTATTCTGCACAATGGAAACTGCACAAAGCATAAAACACCAACAATTACAGTTTTTTTCTGGAGTTTTGAAGCTCTTGAAAACTCCTCATTTGCTTGGCATCTATATAGCAAAATAGAAGCAAAATTTTAACCGTCTCAACTACTCTCAACTGAAGAATTGAGAAGGTAAACTAAAGATGAGCATGGGCAGAGGAGATTACCCATATCAATAGGCAGCGATCCCAACAGTACCAACTAAACAAAAATCAAGCTGTGTTAATACAATATGTTAAGGGATCGATCCGTGTGACTTGATAACTCTTCTGCATAGTTCTCAAAAACGGGGGAATTAAAGAAATGCCCCTTGTTATTTCATCAGCTTTTCCTCTGCTTCATCTTGCGGGTGCAGTTCACTTTCTTATTTTTCATACTTGTCAAAAGATCAGCACAAACTTGTCCTTTACAGTTAGTTATCCTGCCAAGAAGAAGAAGAAATTAGATAAACTCCAGTATACTAAAATCCATTCACAGATGAAGACACAAGAGATATATATGTATGTATAAACCAATTGACTATTATGCTGATGGTGACAAACTAAGCTGGGCTCAATACAATTCACTTGCAAGGTCAACTGCATATAAGCTAGAACGACTTAACTCTTGGCGTATGTGAAAAAGTTCCTGAAATTTGTTTGCAAAATAAAATAATCTCGCACCATTCGAGCTGCCTTTTTTTTTTTTCAATGGACGAATAAGTAGAAAAGGACCCTACTGTAATGTCCAACCTTATCCTATCAGATTTTTATTTTCAATACGGAATTTTGTTTGCAAAAGTGTCAGACGGCACGTAGTTTTCGTATGGTACCACATTACCGGATTCGCATCCTTGGCAAAGTCAGAGGTGCTACAGTAATGTACAGTTGATATTTGGGTGCTACAGTATCGCTCAGTATTATTTGCATTTAATAATTTACAGTACCTCTGTGACCCTAATTTGCATTTAATAAACTACGATTTACTGTCAAAAGATGCGAATCCCACGTTACCACGGGGGCTTGCTGAGCTAACTATAAAATGAGCACGAAATGTGACCATAATTTACATTTAATAAAGCTTACGCATGAAACTACGAACTGGAATAAATCACCGTGTTTGTACTTAAGAAACCTTTTCGGGCCATTGTTTTCGGACTGATAAGTGCATTTGTTTACTTTCAGTGTTTTTTTGGGGTTGCTACTTTCAGTGTTACTCCACTAAATAAAAGCTTTAGAGAATCTCATGACAAAACGTCAGAACCTTCCTGACTTCCTCTCCTTTGTGATACTAATCATTGGGCCAGAACTGTGCAAAGCCAAGCTTCTTTCTAGCCCGTCCTTTTTTACCCATATAGCTTTATCCTTTACTGATCCTATTGATTAAAAAATATAAATTCGTGTATTGTGCTACAGACCAAAAATGTTCCTTGTATCATGGCAAATTGAGCAATGCAATGTAGTAGCAAACGATGGAGAGTTCTAAGTTGTATAATTTGTTAGCACACATCCATCAATCTATGTTATGAAAGTACTCCCAAAATAGCCAAGCTAGTGGCTACTTTTTTTTTTTTTCAATTACAAGGTGACGCATAGATGGGTAAGTGCGCTATTCTCACACATCTACAGATAATATCACTGAAAGCACACGTGTGTACGTAATTATAAGCACCAGAATTTAAACACTAGTGCATAAAATTGTACCCTTGTACTTCCACCACACACCTGGAGGTGGTTCCCAACCGTTACTCTGTTTCGGTAGCAGAGTGGCATCAGATTCATACCTGGTCCTCAGTTTGGAGCGCTTTCAGGGTGCAACACTCCATGAAGCGTTGGATTTTGCTGCACGGCCTTCACCCCCAGCGGGTAATGCTGCCCAAACATCTCAGAAACTCAGCACAGAATTATACTACTACGTTTCTTTCAAAAAGAATGCCAAAGCTAATTGTCAAAAATTTATGTGTTGGAAACAGGACTACTGAAACGCGTCGGACCTGCGACGGAGTCGGCTGCAGGTGGTTGACGCCGAGGTAGTGCGCGTAGGGCTCCGTTAGGCCCACCGCCGGCACGTGGCTCCGGTAGCCCGGCGAGAGCGGCACCGGGTTCACCGGCGCGTTGGGCACGACCGGCTGCGGAGCCATGAACGGCGGCATGGACGGCATCGGCGCGGCGCCCATCCGCGGTAAGTACTGGTGCACGCCGGGGAACATCATCGGCGGCGCCGCGATGCCGCTACCCATCCACATCATCTGCAACGCCCGCCAAACGTTTCGGTCAGTCGTGTATCGTGGCCATTGCTATTGCCTAGAGTTCACTGCACGGCGAGGAGGATGCGGCCACTGACCTGCAGTTGCAGCTGCAGCGACTTAAGGTACTCGATGGCCTCGTCCAGCATCGACGCCTTGTCAGTCTGCCCATGGAATACAAGGAGATTAGAAACAAATGTTCCGAAGATTATGAAGTGATAATGGCGTGGATTAGTGCTTGTCTAGTGCTACCTTGTTGCAGTGAGGAATGAGCTCTTGCAGGGCTCTCATCTTTTCGTTGATCCTGTCTCGTCTCCTCTGCATCAGAAACAACACATCAATGTCGGAGACTGGGAGTATGTACTGCTTACTGTCCATTATCCAAGAACGAGATTCAGGGGATCCACAAGAATCACGCACCCTCTCTGAGAGGTTGTGCACTTCGGCGGCGCGGCTCCTCCTCGCCGTCGTCAGCTTCCGCGGCGGCTTGCGCGCTGCCATGGCGGCGGACTCAAACTCGGCGTCCTGCATTGCCCCATTTGCTTAAGTAAATATTGGATCCAAAATAACAAAACTGAGAAGTGCAAAGCAGACCTCGCTGGGGCTCTCGGAGTCCTCGGTGTCGAGCCGCTTGCGCTTGCTGCTCCGATTGCTGGTGCTCGTCGGCTCGGTGGTGGTGGTGGCACCGAAGCAGTAGTCGGACGCGAGCCCCGGCGCGCTCACCGCGCGCTGCACCAGCATCTGGTTGCTCCTGCAGATGCTCGATCCGATCGCGTTCAGCATGGACGACGACGCGCCCGCCTTCCCCGCGCTGCATATCCGGACCAGCTCCGACAGGTCGCCGGCGTCGTCGCCGCCGTCTGCCAGGCTCATCGTCTGCTGCGTGGAGATGGACATGTGCGTCGATTTCGGCGGCGGCATCAGGTCGCACGGAGCCTCGGACACCGCCAATGCCCCGTCCTCCAATGGAACGTCCCTGCAGGACTTGCCGGCGGCTGCGGCCACCGGTGCAGCCACTGGTGCTTCGTAGAAGAACTCCGAGAAGACGTCTTTGTCGAGCGAGTCGGCCAGCGCGAACGGGAACCACATGCCCGCCTCGTCCTCTTGCGCCGCCGCCGCGGGGACTGCAGCCGCCGACCCCGCCGTCTTCTCGGGCCTCGGCGGTACCTTCCTATGGGTCTGGTTCTGCATGACGACATGGCCGTTGCACCATAGCAGCTCAATGAGGTCATCGTCTTCGCTGCAAGAACGCAAAACCAAGCAAGAGTGTCCCTCTTAAGAGAGATCAAAATAACCTAAAAAATAGCCAAAATAAGGCAATTCAAAATTTATACAAGTCCCGCTGTTCATAATTCCTCGTATCTTACAGAGCAGGAAGATGCTGAGGTGAGATCCGCTTCTTGCTTAGCTGGGACCATTGGAGCTGCCCTAAAGACGAATCAATTAAGGAATCAAAGTGCGAACCCGAGTGGCCTGGAGTTGTCTCCCATGTTGCTCCAATTAGTGACGAACTGGTTCATCGCTCAGATCACCGCAACCATTGATGATGATTATTCGTTTCGGTTCAGAAGAGACGCTGAAAAAATGAGACGGGGGGAAAGGAAGCGCAAAAGAACATGAGCTGCAGGAATCAGAGGAGACTGCATGGGAACTTGAGAGGACAAACAATTCTTTATGCAACTTCCGTGTTTCAAATTATTTTTATTCAACTTCCAATGGAAACTGTAAATAAGGCTTGCAAGTATATGTATGTGGCGCAGAGCATCAGACAGAGCTAACGAGGGAAATAATCGATCAAATACTAATGTTCTATCCAGTACATGCTTTTGAGCTAATGAACAAAAAAAACAAATTGCCAGGTCAACAAGGGTTCAGGAATTTGGAAAAGCAAAAACATCTAGACTCCGAAGTTAAGAAAAAAAAAAGGAAATGGAAAGGACGAAGATATGTGGACACCACAGAACCTACCGGTCATCTGTCTAACCTGCGGGGGGGGGGGGGGGCACCTGCTGAAGAACAGCAATCAAACACAACGAAAAGGCATGAAACAGTAAAAGGTTCTTTTTTAAAAAAAACACTGTAAATCTATCTAGCATGAATACTGGAGATCAGATCCTTTATAAATATCATATAGAACATTTCCCTATAGTAAAGTAAGATTATCCTTTGATAATGAACGGATGAGATTGAAAGATTCACATCAGATCTTTCAGCCAAATAAAAACAAGCATGCCCACGCAGGGTAGGACAGAACAAGCCGGAAACGAAACAAAAGCGGTGAATTAAAAGCCAAAAAAACAAGAAGAAACAAACAAGGATCGAGAAGCAAGAGAACTAACCTGGCAGGTTCCAAGATTTTATGCCCAGCTAGCTGTCTCCTCCTCGTCCAAAGCTTCCAATCCTGCTTCAGGGAGCAGAGAGCAGCAGCTCGAAGTGTGAAGAAATAAGGCTAGAGAGCAGCAGCTCGGGCTATCAGCAGCGCAACTAGTGCGAAGGTTGAAGAGGAGGCAAGGGGGACCTGGGCGCCCGCGGTTGCTTTTAAGCTGCTGTACAGCAGCATTGCGGTGCGGCTGAACTGAACTGGATTCCTGCAGACAGAGACGGAGAGATGGAAAGGAGAGGGGGGAGGTGGGGGGGAGAGAGAGAGAGGTCTGGGCGCGTGGGGGCGAATGATTAGGCAAGAACGAGATCGAGCAGGGCAGGGCCTCGCAGTCGCATTTGCACTTGCACTGCATGCCGTTTTGTGCATCGCGCAGGAGGCCATGTGTCCCGTGAGATTTACCATTTCGAGTAACATATGGCAGTTACGTGCGCGCGCCAGGCGGATGACGCGGTGAAGCTGGCTGCTATTGGCCGGAACCGCGTCGTGCGTCCGCACGCTCTGCATGCCGGTGCTTCGCTTCGCCGCCGATGATTGGATATCTGGATGAGATGCCAGCTTCAGTTGTTGACTGCTCGAGAGGTGGCACCCCACGTTAGCTAGGTGTTGTGCTAATCTTCCTCGCGTCTCCATGACAGTGGGTACCCATTTGATGCAGAGGAAGTGTACTGCTACAAGTTCATTTGTCGTTTAAGATCTACATGTTGGGGCAAGAGGGGTATGTGAGTACTAACATTTTGATGCAGAGGAAGTGTACCCGTTTGGAACGGAAAATTTTCACAGGAAAGTTCAGTTCCCACATGATTCATTTCAGGAAAAAAAATATTGTGTTTTAAATAAGTCCTGATTCGGGAAAGAGAATAAAAATTACCAACATAATGGGTGCATGAGAACGGACAACAAAATACTCTGTTTTAAAATACTCAGGTAAACATATCTGGATCACAAAGTTTATTTTTCTTATCTTGGCAGTAGAGGACTGCAACAAAGGTTTGATCTAGCGTCCTGGCGTACCCTGCTACCACAAAAAAACTGACTCAAGTCAAAAGTATAGACAGCTACAGTTGACAGCGCACTCTTAGTGGTAACGCATACATATAGGACTAATAGGTCAACACAGATTATGTACAGTGACAAACATAGCGGAGTCATGAAGGGGGTCTGATCTTCTTCTTCCTCCTCATCCTCCTCCTCTATCTCATCTTCCTCCTCTTCTTCTTCTCTTGCAAAAAAAAATGGAGAGGGGTTACGGGCTATAGGGGAGTGGCAGCCCCTAGGGAGGCTAGGGAGAAGGGGGCTACTGGGGAGTGGCAGCCAACGACAAAGATCCTCTGCTAACTATGAGTAATGCGTATAGATATTTCATCAACCATGCCACCACCAACGCCAGCATCCACACCGATGAATTCTCCGGTGAGCATCGACAACAACTATGCACAATTGCATCAAAATACAGATCCACATTGCTATTCTTCCCCAAACGACTAAGATCGCCCTTATGGCGTCCACAAATCAAGGTTAGCTCACCCAATTCCGCACTTAGTGATGTATTCATGTAATTAGGCTAAGGTTCACTGTTAGATTGGTCCAAATTGAGGTTAATACTAATAGGTCAATGTAGACTATGAGCAGTGACAGACTATGCACGTGACCAAAGTTGGAAAAGAAAAAATATATTGCACATGTTATAGAGCGCAAGTAAAAGAGAATGGAGGGAGTATATCATTGCATAACCACAGTTAGTGCACATTTTTGTACACTAACACAAATATGATTCTTTTGGAGGCCATAGTTCCAACTGTTCGGAAGCAATCATCCCGTGTTTCAAAGACCAATGTCACATCCAAGTTACATGTAGAGCATCACTGCAACACCATTACACCAGAAACTAGATGACGGCCTCATAATAATGTGTATCCATATTTGACAAGTTTTGAGGGAGAATATTAGTTTTGCAGATGAGACCCGCAACCCTGCCACCGTAGAAATATAGTGTGTACATACCTGACACGGACACTGACAACTAGCATAGGGTTTCTACAGTTAGGACAGCTCTAATGGTTAGACTAACTCTAACCATTGAAGATGCATGGAGTGTAAATACTGCGCGAGTGTAGGAACATAACCATATCCTGAGAAATCCTAATAACCTGACACTGGCACATGACATGAGGTGACTTTATTTTCAGAAGGTTTCTATGGTCACAGAAGAAGGTTTCTACGGTTGCAGGGTCGGATTCTACGGTTGCGGAGGTTGGTTGGTTGACTGGCGCGCTCGATAAGCCCCAGCGCGCTGCGCGCCAATTAGCGCTAATTCGTCCAATTAGGAAGCAACAGTTTTATTCTTGCAGAAATTTCAACAAAGGAAGAGTGATAGTGAAACATGACATGGAATTAATGGCAGAAAATGACATTAAATTAATGCAGGAGAAGTTAATATAAGGACTTCTCCGTTCAGAAAATGACATTCAATTAAGAAATCTGATAGAAAAGTACTCATGCCGACTGTTTAATTATTGTGCCCACAAATAAGTACGGGATGCAACGAATTAGGCTCTGTAATTTTGACCTCCAGCTGCATGGGAGCTAGGCTCTTAGTTTGACCCTGATTTATTTCCCGATGTCAATAACAAACCTTTGACAATTTTGCAACCCTTCCACATCACATGAAGCATATATAGTCAGTTGTTCATACGCAACCATTCCTGCTTGTCCTGTATGGCTGTACTCGCATATCTATCTAGTTTGTTTCTTGAAATTAAAGAAGCCCCTCTTTGTATTTTGCGTGGAAACAAAATATCTATTTGACTAATCTGTGTAGATCTCAAAGCCTCTCACACTAATCTAGATCATGTATATAAATTAAAGATCACATGTTTGTAGCTTCTTTTAACAAATAACAAAAGTGCATAATATTAAGTTTGGTGGCTATGTTATACGGAGTACATTATAAGTGTTATTAATACATGGCGATATATGGGTTGGGGATTATATCGTGAAAAAAGAAATCATTTAACATGCAATTCATGAGACTTAGTCTAATCGGAGGGTTGAAACTCGGCTTAGCCGGGTTGAAAAAATAGCCATGAATGAAATTGCTTTTACATGCAACGAACGAATTGTAGAGATGAAATTGCTGGTATCGCCACGAACGAACGAATTGTAGAGGCAGGCAGGCTAGCGGCCAAGCAGGACATGTGACTATGCTTCTTCCCCACAGCCAAGCCAACTCACAATTCACAGCACACTCCCTGAAATAGACCTCTCTCTATCTTCTATCCATCTAGCCTTCATCAGTCCGAATACACTGTGCAACTTGATGGCTACTGCTCATCACATGCCATGAAGACCAAAGCTGCTCGCTCATCACAGCCAACCAGTTGGCAGCGGCTCTTGGTCTGAATGATGGGCAGTGCCCGGCCCTGTGTCCCTATCCCTGCATATGCACGCAGTTGTTTTTGTTGGAGCAAGCAGCTGCAGTGCTCCTCCCAAATAGCTAGGAGTAATTCGTTGCACTCATGGGGAGATTGCGTGGAGTCGAATAGGTATTTTAATAAAAAATAATTTAAAACGGATGGTCTTCTCCTGTAATCACCTAATGCACCTCAAAATCTTAGTAGAAGTAAAAACACTAGAGGGATTATTTAAAAAGAAAAATTATAAGGCAACATAACTCTATAGATGGTATATGACATGTATATTTTATTCAAGATCATTCTATGTGTCTTAGTATATAAAAACTTGCAATTTTGAATCAACATCAGCTACCTAGAGAAGAAAGTCTCCAAGTTGATAGAATAGAGGCAAGAGAATTTAATAACTACATGTACACATATGCGTGTGAATTATATGTCTCTAACAACAAAGAGAATAACTTCATATGGTGCTGAAATTTCAGCTTAAAAATCAAAACGAAAATCGCATTCAAAAGAAAAAAAAACTTACAACAAAATATAGTGCCAATAGAAAGAGACTAGAAGGAGATAAACTCGAACATGGGAGAAAACTTGCACTTTATTTCAACAAGCGATCAGCTCTATTTTAAATAGATTATAAAGTATTTTTCTCTTACAAAAGCTTTAACATATTACAAAGGTTAAGCATATCCCATTTTCTCCTCTAAAACCCTAGCTCTTAAGCATAAATGGATGGCTTAAATCTTTCTTACAGCCCTACCCTTTTATTTATAGGTCTAGAGATGTACCTTAGCCCTTAAACTTTCTTGTTCCTAAAATACCCTTAATTACAATAGCCTCCTACCTATCACCAGAGCATTTTGGTATATTTTCTGCTCTGTCCATCGAATAGCCGTGACACCTTCACAACTTAGCTTCGCCTCGACACTAACTCCGTGATGATACAACGTGCATTTCACCCCTCCACGGTTTTGAGACCAAACCACAAAATGGCCTCACACACTTCTCAAGGTGTGACTCACAGCTACTTGCTTTGACCTCAAGTAAGCATCTCGATATCAATGTGTGTACTTTATCTTGCGATCTTGGCCGCCGACAAGTCTCTCTTGCTCCCGATCCCTCGAGCCGCTTTGTCACTTGCATTGGCATCATCTTTGCATGATTTTGTTAACACATCATCTTCATCCTTCCTTTTAAATTTTGCTTGACCTCCATGTGTACAGTTAGGATCACCATTGACTCCACCCAACCTCTTCGATCGTCTAGCACCAAGCATCCCACTTGGCCTCGACATCCCACCATTAGCCGCCAAGTTGCATCAATCATCTACACATCATGAGACAAGCAGACATATATCTCAAAAACATCATGTAAACTTATCGCAAGTTAGTTAAAATCAAATACTTGTTGAAAAAGACAATCCAAAGAAAAATGTGAACACCATATGTTCTGATGTGTATAGTCTCTAAATACTAGACCATCTAGTGAGTACAATAATTCCTTCTTTAAAAACCTCTTGGAAAACCCTCCAGTGAGTACAAGGTCCATCACTGGATTATCCAGTGAATACAACTGCAATAGACCTCATTTTGCAACATCTCTGTTAAATGGTCTAGTGAATCTGGTGCTCATAGAGCTCATCATCAGACTATCCGGTGTGCATCTTCTCTCTAGCACCAAAAACAGGTTTCTCTGGAAAATTGTCTGTGTTCACATCCCCTGATGAACTCGAACACGAGAGAAACTTGCATTTCATTTCAATAAAAGATCAGCCCTATTTTAGATAAATTATAAAGTCTTTTCATCTCACAAAAGCTCGAACCTAACTTACAAAGGCTAAGTCTATCCTCTCATCTCCTATAAAACCCTAGCTCTCAAGCGTAAATGGCTAGCTCAAATCTTCCATACAGCACTATCATTTATTTATAGGCCTAGAGAGATAGCTTAGCCCTTAAACTTTCTTGTTCACAAAATACCCCTTGTTTACAATAGCCTCCTACCTACCACCAGTCATTTTGGTTCATTTTTTGCTCTATCCATTGAACGACCGTGACACCTTCACAATTTAGCTACGCCCCGACGCTAGCTCCGCGATGATGCTATGTGCACTTCACACATCTACGGTTTTGAGACCAAATCGCGAAACCGTCTTGCACGCTTCTGAAAGCGTGACTCACAAATGCTTGTTTTGACCTCAAGCAAGTATCTCGATATCGAAGTATATACTTCATCTTACGATCTTGACCGCTAGCAAATCTCTCCTACTCCTGATCCCTCGAATCGCCTTGTCACTTGCACCAGCATCCCCTTCGTTTGACTTTGTCAACATACCATCTTCATCCTTCCTTTCAAGCTTTGCTTGACCTCCATGTGCACAGTTAGGATCACCTTCGACTCCGTTCGATGTCCTCGATTGTGTGTGTCGGTGACACAGGAACCAGGGGTCCCCGAGTTCTGAGGCTAGAACAGCAGAGTGCCACGTGGCGCCCTCCCGCAGGGGTTATCTCCCCGAGGTACGAGAAGACCAAGTCCCGGAAGAGGGTGCTCAGGGCCATGAATAGTGGTCCCTGAGTACCCGAGTTCCCCGATGACCCGAGAAGATCAAATACTGGGAAGAGAGTGCTCGGGGCTGCGAACAGTGGCCCCTGAGCACTCAAGTCCCCCGACGACAAGAAAAGCCAAGTACCGGGAAGAGGGTGCTCAGGGCTGTGAACAGCAGGCCCCGAGCACCCGAGTCCCCCGAGAACCCAAGGGAAATCAGTTTCGAGAGGGAGTGCTCGGGGCCATGAACAGTGACCCCCGAGCACTCGGTTTCCCGAGGACCCGAACAGTCAGTTCCGGGAGAGAGTGCTCGGGGCCGTGAACAGTGGTCCCCGAGCACTCGATTCCCCGAGGACCGAGAAAGGTCATATCCGGGAGAGAGTGCTCGAGGCAGCGAACAGTGGCCCCCGAGCACTCGGTTCCCCGAGGGCCTGAGAAGTCCTTTGCCGGTGGCCCCCACAGAGGTCCAGCGGTAAGGTGTCGGCTAGTGAGAGGCCTGATACTGCATTTAAGAGGGCGTGTGGCCTGTCACTTCCAACTGCTCCCCCTACGCTCGCTGCCAGTCCCTGCCACGGCCTAGCAGGGAGACGTGGGGACATTTAATGCACAGGTCCCATCGTGGGACATCCGGTGCGCCTCGGGATAACATCGTGAAGCCCAAGGCGCCCCGCCTGCCGCCCTGCTGTGTTAGGCTTGCTCTGACCGGGTGAGCACGCCGGGCTGCTCGGTGGCTGCCCGGTGGGCCCTCCCGCGGTGTCCATTGAAAAACGGCATGATGACGAACAAGACCGGACGGGGCGCGTTTTCAACCCTCCCCGTCACCTCGCGCAGCAGCCCATGATGGTTGCTTTCCATTTATGACGCCTTGTAACTCGCGCCATCCTTTCTGGGAACGCTACCGCCCCGGCGAGTATAAATGCGGGGCGGGCTCCCCGGAGAAGAGAAGACCAGTTCGGACGAGATCAAATCCTCGGCAACCGGTGACAAGCACAGAAGCTTAGATCAGCCGAAAAACAAGGAGCACAAAGCTCTAGACTAGAAAAATATTCTTGTAACCCAGCAAACACTCAGAGAGATATTCTCATAGCATTTATAGCATACACAATAGGAGTAGGATATTATGCTCAGTGCAGCCCGAACCTGTCTAAAAATCCCCTAAGCATTTACTGCTTCCTGCATCCGATCCTTTCGTTCCACCTGTATCTCATTTATGCCCATTTATTTCACCCGCAAAATGGATTCAGAATCATCCCCTCGGCCGAATCTCAAAGGGGGTCCCTCCGGATCCCCGCTTGAGGAGTTCACCCTCTGACAGTGTGGCACTAAGCACCCCATTTGGCCCCAATCATCCCGCTATCGGCCGCTAAGTTGCATTCATCACATACACATCATGAGACAAGCAGATAGGTATCTTCAAAATACCATGTAAACTTATCACAAGTTAGTTCAAATTAATCCCTATTGAAAAAGACAATCCAAAGAAAAACGTGAACACCGCATGTTCTGATGTGTACAATCTCTGAACACCCGATCATCTGGTGAGTACAATGATTCCTTCTCTAAAATCCTCTTGGAAAACCCTCCAGTGAATACAAGGTCCATCAGCAGATCATCCAGTGAGTACAAATGCATCAGACCTTATTTTGCAACATCTCTATTAAATGGTCAGGTAAAGCCTCCGGTGCTTACATAGCTCATCATCAGATTATCTGGTATGCATCTTCTCTCTGACACCAAAAACAGACTTCTCTGTAAAACTGTCTGGTGTTCATATTCCTTTAACACCGAACCATCCAATATATATAATTTTTTACACACCGTATCATCCGTGAGTACAATTTCTCGAGACTTAAAGACAAAAACATAAACTCTATTTCTTTTTTATTTTAATTAGATATGATTATATTTGTAATATATAGAGGTACTCAAACAATTCAAAACTTATCAAATAAGATTATAATCTTATTCATCACTCATTATAAATAAATCAAATCACATTTTAATTTGGTTTCTCACCGTAGACATTAGACAAACTCTACCGTGATTGGCCTACGTGCTACCACCAAAAAGGAAATTTCGCCTTCTCTTTTGCTTCCGTTTCTGCCAGCAAGGCCGATCGATCCAAGGTTCTAGTACATTTCAAGCTGGAAACTTCTAAGCGCTCCCTCCAGTGATGTGCCGAAATCATCAGAAACCGTCGGAATCATCTTGAAAAACCAACCGTGCAGTGGATGTTCTATCGAAATCCATTGGAGTAACAAGTAATTCACTTAAGGATCTGTTATCGGTTGCAGTTAATCCTATCTTCTAATGGAATGTAAAAAACTAAAAACAATCCTATTCGTTAAACTTTATTCACTATTTTCTTCTGCATCAGAAGAGTCAATCGACAGAGCAGACTCACTCGCTATCTTCGGACTATTTCCGGCTCAAATCTGTGTGCCGTGTGCCTACTATTTCTCCCGGGAGTCTACGGGTACATACAGCGTATCTGCATAGACATCGTCAGCTATGACGACTCAGCTGAGCGTACACGAACAGGGATCGCGTTGCTAGTCACCGAAAAAAAAAACTTTCTTTTTCTGCGCTCTCTTTTTAGATTCCAATCATCTCTCTGGCAACTTGACGATCGACTCCGATTCAATGGTGAAATGAGATGGAGAGAAAAATAAAGCAGTTCCACTTCCAAGAGAATGAAATCTGTAACAGTCTGTTTAAACTCCCTTTTTTTCTTGGGGAAAAGAAAGAGATGTGCAAAGGAAGTGCCAACGTAGAATTACCACCTGATCGCCAGCTTCAAATCAATGTTTTTTCCCCCTTGTTCGGGAGGCGTTTGCTCTACAATTTTTAGTGACTCGTGACGACTGGATATTGAAATCCCCCTTATTCGTAACGAAGCTAAGATGTTTCGATGATACCTGGCTGGATCATGGGAGATAGCTAGAGAGATTGTGCTTTAGGATTAACCTAAAGCACGGTACCTCGCAAAAAAAAAAAAACTAAAGCACGTTAAGATACGAAGTGATCAAGTGTGCAGTGTTGATTTTTTCAATAAATAAAGTTTTTATTGAACTCAGATAATTATATTGAGATGATACAATCGAACTGAGAATACTTTCGATACGGTGTTGATTGATCCTAGACTTCTGTTTTTTAAGAGACGGCTTCGTACAGCCATGGAGAGGTCAATTGCAACCTAATTCGATTCCATGCAACTCCTTTCACATATGTGGAAGGTCACATGTCCTTTTATTCTCTGGGGAAGAGTTGTGTGGCTTCAAGTTTCAGGTCACAAATTTCTTTTTTTGTGTGGGCGAATGAATCAATTCAGATACTCTCTCCTATCGAAAATACATGATGTTTTTAACTTTTACCGGTTTTTGACATGCAAGACCACTATTTTCTATTATATTATAGTTATAATATAAAATAAAGATATACTATTATAAAAATATTTTTAAGATAAATCTACATGTATGATTTTTATGTTTATAAACTAAATATTTTAAAAGCTGTTAACGGTCAAAATTTTAAAATTTTAATCGGATTATGATCAAAATATCAAATATTTATAACAGAAGGAAGTATATACCTACACAATCGGAAATTAGATGTGATGACATATTATAGCTAGAGCTATGCTAGCTAGGACCCTATCTTTTGTTCTCGCTTACAGCAACAATGACGAGAAAACTATATAGCTCTTTGGTGAACTGGAATAATTTATTGGAGCTGTTTTTGTTTTGTGAATCGATAGCGAAGCAGTTAACATTGAGGGCTTTAGGCTATATGTACTCAGTTAGAAGATATTTTATATTTCTTTTAAGTTGAAGCTCAATCTCCTGGTAAGCATGTCCTATGTTCTCACTGCTTGCTTACAAGCTCAGATTTCGAATTCATATCCTCGTTTTTTAGAGGAAGGAATCCATATCCTCTTAGGCCTTCTCCAGCGGAGTCGGCATTCGGCCCGCGGGCTGTATCCACGTCAGATACGGGACGTCACGCGCCCGCAAACGACGTCCAGCAGAGTCGGCTTCGGGGTGAACAGCGATACGGCTCGCGTTCGGGGGCGGCAAAGTTGCGGGGAGGATGCGGCGTCCGCTTCACTGTGGGAGGCGCGAGTGGCGAGGAGGTCGTTGGTCCCGCGGAGCGGCGGAAGCGGAACTGGCGAGCGGGTGCGGAGGCGAGGCGGGAGGCGTCGGAGGGCGGCGGAAACGCGGAGGTTCCGGAGACCGGGAAGGCGACGAGTCTTCCCCGTTGGGCGACGAGTGCGGCGACGCAGATCCGGCCGGCGAGGTGCAAGGATCGCCACCTTCGGTGTGCTCAGCGGCAGTAGGAGGCCCGTGGTCATCCCGACGGCCCAGGTATGTCCTCGGCTCCCAGATCCACTGCTTAGGGTTAGGCGGCGAGCGGGCGGAGGTAGGGTTCTCCGGCGGGGGTGGGGTTCTTCCGTTTGGTCGGCCACATAGGTTGGTAGGGTTTGTGTTGCTGCAGATCGACATTTGCAGGGGATCGCCATGTGCACAAATGTTTAGGCACCCGATCCCCTTTGGTACGAACCCCTAATCGCATGCAAATGTGGCCGGCACCGACCGGATTGATGACAAAATCTTAGGGTTTCTGTGTGCGCATGTAGGATCATCTCCACACTAGCAAAATTCCCTGTTCTTGGTCCATTTTGGTGGTGACAGACCTGTTCTTGGTGACTGTAGTGTGCTAGATTTGTGCCTTTCTTTATCGAATGCAGTGCGAAATAGGTTATAATTGATGAACTTTGGACACCCTTGTTTGTGCCTGGAGATGATGCTACTATGAAACATTGCTATGTGTTTTGGTTCCAGCAATTTCTGTGACAATAGCTTCGGAAAGTCATGAGGTATTGAACAAGTTTACTTGGGAATGTGATTTTGTGCACTACTCTCCATTGTTGTCTAGCTGGGAAAGGTAGGAACAGCAGCGCATGTAGGATCATCTCCACACTAGCAAAATGACCAGTTCTTGGTGCATTTTGGTGGTGACAAAAAGTTCTTGGTGACTGTAGTGTGCTTGATTTGTGCCTTTCTGTATCGAATGCAGTGGGAATTAGGTTGTAATTGATGAACTTTGGACACCCTTGTTTGTGCCTGGAGTTGATGCTAGTATGAAACATTGCTATGTGTTTTGGTTCCAGCAATTTCTGTGACAATAGCTTCGGAAAGTCATGAGCTATTGAAAAAGTTTACTTGGGAATGTGATTTTGTGCACTACACCATTGTTGTCTAGCTGGGAAAGGTAGGAACAGCAGGCAATGTTTTAGCAAAGTTGAACCTCACTGCATAGGCTCATGTAGGGTATTTTTAGCACACTATCCTGGAGTTAACAAAATGTGTAACACTATGCAGTGAGGCTTCGCATCCTTTGATTGGTGTAGGGCTGGGATAAGTAGGAAGTGTAGGGGATAATGGGAATGGCAATGAGGGCTGGCAATGGTACATCTTTGGCCATCTAGGTAGGAGTAGGAGGTGAACATTACAGCTAGTTGTATGGAAATAATGTTTTTTGTAGTGCAAGAATCACTGCTGTCTGGACACTAGAGTAGGATATGATCTGTTGCAGTAATGACATATGTTGTGTAGGGTACATATGTTGTGTATGGTACGTATGTGCAGTAAAGAGTACACCTGCATTGATTGAGTCCCTGCATAGGGCACACATTAGCACATGTTCCTTTAGTCATTCTGAACCCGTGGTTGTAGATGGACCGCGCAGCGCTTGTCGCTCTTGTGTCGAAGATGCAGGACCATGTGGAGGAGTCGGCGGCCGCTTTGAAGAAACTGGCCATTGACAACTTGAGTCCAGAAAGCACCCCGGCTGCCGTGGACCTCAACATGGCACTACTGCATGTGGAAAACATAGCGGAGGACTTGGAACAGCTTGTGTTCCAAGTTGAAGACTGTATGCGGGACGTTGGCGTCGACAACCATGGTCTTGACACCGACATTTCAAGCGCAGCAGTGTTAGAGGAAGGGGCTGCATCACAAGACAACGACGAGGATGGTGTCGTTCAGTCTGACTGGAGCACCGATGAGCTCCTGTGTTCCGAAGATTCAATGTCCATCGAATCCGATAGGTCATGGAGGCTGTAGTTGGGAACAATCCCTATTATGTTGTATGCAATGTATGCACTGAAGGTAGCCTGTAGTTCCTGTTGGTTAATGGATGACATTGGAAGTGTCGGTCTTGTCCTCTAGTTGTCAGTCCTTAAGTATGATCGTTGCCGTGGTAGTATGTCTAGATGTATGAGACATTTCGACAACCTGGGTGACCGAATGCTATATGTTTTCGTGAACTTTTTGTGATGACTGATAGCAGGAACTTATGGTCCAGAATTGAAACATTACATGTGGCCCATTCATTGCTTATTGTCTTGTACTGAACGATTACATACTTCCTACATGTACTGCTTAATGTCTTGTGGTCAAGGACGAAATGGAGTACGCTGGATTCCTTCGCGGGGAAATGGAGAACATGCCGTGGGATGATGTGTTGCCGCTCACCGAAGATGCCATCATCGGCACCCAGACTCCTTCCGCGCAGGTGCAGGACAATGAGGCACCCGTAGAGGCGGCAGCAGGTGGTGGCCGTGGCTGCAGTTATAAGTTGGAGGAGGACCTTCTCCTGGTTGCGGCCTGGTTGAACGTGAGCCTAGATCCCGTGGTTGGGAGCAACCAGAGCTTAGGTGCATTCTGGCACAGGATCGAGAGTTACTACAACGAGAGCAAGACATTTACATCAACTCGGAATAAGAAATCGCTGCAGGGGAGATGGACATTCATCAACACGACGGTCCAGAAGTTCTGCGGCCACTACGCAAGAGCCCTGCGCACTAAGAAGAGTGGAACGACCGAGGCGGAGACGGTATGTATCTTTGCTGCAGCCTTACAGGACTGTACATACACGGTACTGTCTTAAATCATGTTCAAGCATATGGCCTGCATGCACGGTCCTCTCTTCATATCATTGAACCTGATCGGCAAAGTAGTTGAAGTACCCTACTGCCTCGGCATTTTGCAGGTCGTTGAGGCATGTAAGATGTTTCAAGCCGTGGAGCATAAGGAGTTCACCTTGCTGCCGTGTTGGAGGGAGTTGCGCAATCATCCGAAGTGGCAAGCGGAGTCGGCGCGCAAAAAACAGAAAACTGCACCTTCCGGAAGTCCCTGTTCGACACAACACGGAGGGTCTTCAGCGGGGATGAACATACCTGAGAAGGTCGGCGAACATCCTTCCACCTGCAGCCCTCGTGCGAAGAGGCCTCCAGGGCGCACGCGATCGAAAGACGGGGCACGGGGTATGTCTTCCTCAAGTTCTGCTTCAGCGCCCATGACAGATCTTGTTGATCGCCAACTCGCAATGAAAGAGATGATTGAGAAGGAAAGGGCTAAGAGGTTCGCAGAGTTGATGGAAGTTGAGCGCAAGAAGCTCCGCCTTGAGGAAGAGCGTATGCAAATGCAGAGGGAGAAGGAGGAGCGGGACATAATGAACATGGATATTTCACATATGGATGAGGACCAGCAAGCATACTACAAGAGTCTTCGGCAGAGCATCATTGCAGCTCGTCGCGCCTCTTCTGGGCCTTCTGCATAAAATTCGAGTGCTTGCTGTAATACCAAACCTGATATGTGTAGTGTTATGCACTTTACGGCTGCTTGTGTATGTTTTTTTGTCACGTACTCTTATTCATTTTCCTGGAATTTGAGACTTCATATGATGTCCTGTTTACTGCAATCCCGTTTGGTGCCATAATTTTAATTGATCCACTTGGTGCCATAATTTTAATTGATCCACTTGGTGCAACATCCACTGTCATGTTTGATCATTTTTTTCGGTTCAATGGTACAACCTGCCATACTCCAACACAAGGTACATAGTACTTAAATTTCGTAGTACTGAAATTACATGCCGATAGTGCATACAACTGAAATTTCATACTCCAAACAAAGTACTACTGAAATTACATGCCCATAGTTCATACTACTGAAATTACATCCCCATAGTTCGAAATGACATAGCAAATTCGACAAACTTTCGACGAAAAAACCCCACTACCAAAGGACAACGTGGACCTCATTTTATTTAGTTCACTACATTTACGTTTGGACTACTCTCCGCCATGGAGCTGCCATAGATGCTCCACAAGATCTTCACGAAGCTGGTGATGACCCTGCCTGCTAGTTATCATCCCATACCTATGCGTAAAGGTTTCAACAGCGGGTATCGGGGTGTGCAACGGCTCCACAGGGTCACCTGAACCGTCGTAGACGTGTTCAGCATCATCATCACCTCTCTCATTTTCCACTATCATGTTGTGCATGATAATGCAGGCGGTCATGATGTCATGGAGGGTTTCCTGATCCCATATCCTTGTAGCCCCCCTGACTATAGGAAAACGAGACTGCAGCACACCGAAGGCGCGTTCGACATCCTTCCGTACCGCCGCCTGCTGAACGACGAAGTGTTGCCGCTTCAGCCCAAGCGGACAAGATATGGGCTTCACGAATGTGGCCCATTCCGGATAGATTCCATCTGCAAGGTAGTACCCCATGTTGTAGTGGTGTCCATTTATTGAGTATTGTACCTGTGGTGCCACACCAGCAGCAAGGTTGTCGAGCAGATGCGAGCGGTGCAGAACGTTGATGTCGTTCAGGGAACCCGGCATTCCAAAGAAGGCATGCCAAATCCACAGGTCCTGCGACGCCACCGCCTCTAGGATGATCGTCGGAGAGTTGACGTGGCCGGTGAAAGAACCCGACCAGGCTGTCGGACAGTTCTTCCACCTCCAATGCATACAATCGATGCTTCCCAGCATCCCCGGGAACCCTCTTCGCTCGTTTGTAGCAATCAAACGAGCGGTGTCCTCCTCGTTCGGAGAACGGAGGTACTCATCGCCAAACACCTCGACGACGGCCCGAACAAACCGCCTCATGCTCTCAATGATGGTGGACTCTCCGAGTCGGAGGCACTCATCCAGCGAATCCGCAGGAGCATCGTATGCTAGCATACGAAACGCCGCAGTGACTTTTTGCAACGCGGACAGCCCGAGCTCCCCTGCCGCGTTCCTCCTCTGTTGGAACCACGGGTCACGGTCCTCAACTGCCTCCACGATTCTGAGGTACAGGCCACGTTTCATCCTGAACCTGCACAAACATGAACAATAAGACGCCACGCACATACATGTGTTCATAATACTACGTGACGAGACTTTCTATTCACACTTGTACCTGCGCCGGAATATGTAATCGGGGTACACAGGGGGATCGGCGAAGTAGTCATTGAACAACCTTTGGTGCCCTTCTAGGCGATTCCGCTGGATACGGCGACGTCCGGGCACTGAACCGCCCCAAGCTCCGCGCTGTGTTGCCGACGACTCATGGATCGCGGCCATAGTCGCAACGAACAAATTATCTTCCTCATCGGAAGAGTCATTGCCGAAACACAACTCTCTAATGGTGTCGTTCCAGGCTTCGTGAGGATCCATTTTTCGCTTTCTTGCAAGGTCTCACTACCTCATCCCCTTATATATAGGCCACGGGTATTCCTTCCCTAACAAGCCACCGCACGAGCCTTCCGCAGCAAGACTGGAGGCCTCCTTCCTATCCTTCCATGGCACATCAATCCCTTCCACTACAAGCCACTACTCATTGGTCTTCCGCAGCAAGATTGGTGGCCCTGCTTATTGTCCACGCTAGACACAAGTAGAAGGCGCAAAATACTATCGTTGCAAACATTCATTTCTATCTCCGGTCACAGCAGGGGCCGCCAAACACTTTGTCTACACGCTCATCTCAACTGCCATATGTACTGCGCAAAAAATAATTCAATTCAGATTACCTCAGTTCTATAACACTAATTTGTACCATGCTACATGTCCAAATGAAATTGCTACGGTGGCGGTTATGGCGGTTGGGACAAAATCAATTTAATATAGGGGAGAGAAGATAGCGGACGACATATAGAGTAACTGCTGGAGATGGTTGGAATGAGGGAGGCTGTAATAGTGATACATGATGCTGTAATAGTGTTTTAGAGGATGAAAATATAGGGTAGCTACTGGAGATGGCCTTAGCAAAAGTAAAAAAACAAAAACGGGAAACGACAGGCTTATTTTGATACGACAGGCATAGCTGGGGGCCTGGGGCCAAGCGTATTGGGCCGGAGAATCACCATTACACAAACCGATTTGTGTAACTAGCTTACTAAAACTTCATGCTAAAAGTTGTGAAAAATTTCAGCAAAAAAATATGATAGCCTAGAGCATGATATCATCTATCATCTCATAAAATTTGAGCTCAAACAACAACTTATATAAGGAGAAACAAAAAAGAAAATTTCATCTGTGAATAGTACATCTGTATGAATCAATGAATTTTCTCTCTTTTTTTCTCCTTGTACAAGTTACTTGAGCTAAATTTTTATAAGGTGGCAGATGATAGCATGCTTTGTACTATTATATTTTTGTTAGAATTTTTTTATGACTTGTAACATAAGGTTTTAGTTAGTTGGTTATACAAATCAGCTTGTGTAACTGTTACATAATAAAATTTCTCGTTGGGCTGGACCTATGTTAAATCTTACTAGGCCTAATGGCCTTGATCGCTGCAAATGGGCTGACCCTTTTTGTTAAATTTTGGACCAAACCAGCAGGTGGTGGTGGGTTGCGAGCAGGGTTTAAATTGCGTTTGACCTCAAAAACCGGCCCTCGGTGATTACCGTAAAAACCATGGTAATTGCATAGTAATTCGGTGGAATTTGATAAAAACCGGTCGATTTTTGTCAAATATTTGATTTTTTTACTTTTGAATTTGAACTTAACCGAAAACCGGTCAATTTATGAATACGATGCGGACCGAATCAGCTTGTAACCATGATAACCAAGTGATTACCGACAATTTTGTGAACCCTAGTTAGGAGTTGCTGACCCATATAAGATTGTTGTATTTCATCTCATAAAATTTGAGCTCAAATAACAACTTGTACAAAGAGAAACAAAAATTTTATAAGATGGCAGATGATAGTATGCCCTAAACTATTATATTATTATCAGAATTTTTTATTACTTGTAACATGAGATTTTAGTTAGTTTGCGTAACCGTTATACAATAAAATTTCTCATTGGGCTGGACCTATGTTAAATCTTACTAGGCCTAATGGCCTTGATCACTGCAAATGGGCTGACGCTTTTCGTTAAATTTTGGACCATACCGGCTGGTAGAGGTGGGATGCGAGTTGCTGACCCATATAAGATTGTTGTATTTGAGAACCGAACGGGATAGTTCGGTAGGCTTGGTGTGCCGGTGTTCGCCCCGTGCGGGTTTGATCTCTGTGGGATCGTAACTCATATGTCTTATCGGGGTTTTTTCTTGGTAGCATCCTGGTTGGGTTCAGATTAGATTAATATGTACGTGTTAATGTTACTGTATGTTTTCGTGTGTTGAAGGTCTCGAGTCTTTTAATACCTTTCTAACATGTGTATGAACATTCGTATACACGTATATGTGGTGTGAGTGTAGAGTGCATGAATAATATGTGTTCCTTATGTACCCTTAAAAAATATTAGATTGTTGTATTTCACTAATTCCATTAATTTTTTTAAAAATGCCAAATATCTTATCTCTTCTACAAGATATAGGTGCGCCAACACTATCACAAGCTATTCGCTTCAGAGTGTAGAGAGTCCAATATGGACTACTTCCATATATCTTCAGAAAAAAGTTCTACATTTACCAACCATACTACTTTTTTTCTAAATTGTGTTGCAAAGAATTTATTTTATTTTATTTAAAAGGAAATTGTCAGGTCGATAAATATTGCCCCCAGTCTGCTGCAGCATGCAGCAGCAGAGCCGATGCTCACGTTCTCTTCGTCACTTGCCATTGTTCCCCCAGTAGAACCCCAACTTGGCCTGGCCGACCTGCACGCCGCCGGCCGCCGGGTCGTCCACCTGATCCGTCGTCCCTTCCGCGGCGTCCGACGCCTTGGTCTGCTCGTCGTAGGCTGCCTCGCCGATTCCTAGGACCGTCAGCCAGCCGGTGGCCGGCCTCCCCTTCCCCTTGGGATTGAGCAGCGACGCCCACATGGCGAGCTGCTCCTGCCGCGTGCCCGCGTCGTCGTCCCGCCGACCACGTACGGCCACTCCCGCTCCCGCACGAGCTCCTCCTCGCCGCCCAGCGCCGGGGACGCGCCCGCCCCCACCCACGGCACCTGCCTGCGCGCCCAGAACGCCTCCGGGACGTGGTGCATGCGCCGCGAACGGCAGCCACTTCCCGGCCCTGGAGGCCGCGTCGTCGGCCGCGGCACGCCGCTGAGCAGCCGGCGCCAAAGCGAGCTCCAACGTCGTCGTCGGCCCGGATGTCTTGGTCTGCCGTCCCAGAGGCCGCGCGGCGGCGCACGGGCATGCGCCGCAGAGCGCGAGGAGGTGGAGCGATGTAGTGATGGCGGCGGCGGCCAAGGCGCGTTCCATGATGGAGCTAGCACGCGTGAGTAGTAGTGACGATGACTAATTATATAGAGCACGATCGAATCGAATTGACTAATTATGTATTGGAAGAAGAGGAGGTATCGCATTGCACCTAGAACGGTAGGAGTGGGGGAGATAGAGGAATGCATGCATGTGTTGTAATTGCAGCCTAGGTACTGCGGCGCTGACCGCATTGACCTGCCGTGCAAGCGAAGAGGAACAGAGTAGGGTTAGGTTGGTCTTAGAAAACCTGAAAATTCTCAATCCACAATTGGCTCTCGATCTCTTAAAAAATTCAATTATATCTTTTAGAATTTTTTTACTCTATATATATATGGGTAACCCATCATCATAAATATATATGGAAAAAAATATATTTCCCCTATATTGTGTCTCTTTTTTGCAATTATTCTCTCGAGATATCGCTGGACCACACTCGGTAGCAGCGGTTTCTCAACATGTTATCAGCACAAAGCTCTGCTAGAGATCAAGCTAACAGAACAAATCTGTACTATATCGACATCGTCGTCAAACGAGTAGGTCATGGTCTAGACTATATGCTCTACACGGCATGAATCTATTCACAAGAATTTCAAAATATGATCATAATAGATCAATTTGTATCGCTACTGTTTTTTATTGCAATCGATGTACACATAGTACTCACAATAAACAGTATCGATCGATTCTCTTTTATCACTCCACCAGTCCAAAGCTGATGCGCCCCCAGGTACCACCCTGCAGGCTGGCGCCCCTGCGATGAGGTTCCCCTGATCACGGCCGATGCTGGGCGGAGGAAAAACCGAGATCACGCGGGGAGAGCACTTGTCGGCTGGCTGCACGGGCATGTTGGCTTGGCCGGCGCCACTGCCAACAGCCACGTGCCACCCATGAGCAGTCGGTCCAGACGTGTCATGCACTTGCGCCGCTCCTTTGCCATGTCAGTCGCCTACAGAACACTGCCATATGCACCGTTGTTCTGTCTGTATGCACCACTGCCACCCGTAAATCGGCGCTGCCGATTTCTAGCCGCCGCCCACTGCGCCAGAAGCACAGCACCGGCCACCTTGCCGACGCCCATGCTGATGCACACGCTGCGCCGCTCGCAAGCGGCCGGGCTGCCGCCCGCCTTGCGCCATCGTTAGTGTCATCATCCTTGTATGGAGCACGCATGCATGACCGTGTGTACTGGAAGTGATGGCACGTATGTACGTACACATGGTGTACTGGGAGCGATTGGATTTCGATCATGCGAGGTCATTCATCGCCCGTGATGAACGCATGCATGTGCCATCGTTACTACCGAGGGAATGCTAGCAGAACGCCACCCTAGGCACACTCGACCGCCTCCCATCGGCACCATCGGCAAGAAGCCACTCCACACCGCGATTCCACTCGGATCCGTTCACCCATGATAGTGCTCAGCCGGAAGCCGTCGTCACACACGAGCTTCTCGAGTAGCACGCTGCCACCCACACGAGATGGGCCCAGCAGCCACCACCGGGTGAAAACTCTAACCCTGGGTGGATTGGGCCAAATGGGCTGGTAGCCCATTCACAGCTTAGAACAAGAATTGAGGTTCGTGGGTTAGGATGGGCTGGGCCAGCCCAATGCTAGCAGGTCGGCCTAATAAAAAAAGAGAATCGGTCGGAATAAGAAAATAGAAGAAAGATGGACCGATTAGAAAGAATATGTAGAGGCTGAAATAGAAAAGAAAAAGGGTATGTAGAAATTTTGCAAATTAGATCCAGTGGTTTCTAGAAATTACGTAAATTCTGAAGTTTTGCGTATAAACCCTAGAATTTTACAGAAAAACACCGAAAGTATTCTTGCAGAAAAATACCTTAGAATTTGAATTTTGCATCTATATTAGTAATTATGCAGTATTTATTTCTATGTTATTGTTATTGTTTAAATTGCATGATATGCATTTAAATTCAATACTATTCATATAATAGCATAGAAAATATCGAAAAATTTGCAGTAATCTAATTTAGCAACATGATGCAACTTTACTACTAGTAATAATTGCGTCATTTGAATATAAAGATGGATGGCATCATGAACAAGGAGTTCACTGAGCTGAGTGCAAATAGCCACAACTATCTCACTTGGGCGTCAAATGTCCGAATTGTACTTGGAGTGATAAAAACTCTACACTGCCATTGGCCTAGGAACAAGTAGTGCAATGGTTTCAACAGTGGATGAGAATTTCAGGCACTTCATTTTCTCTATCACCAGCTCTCCCCCACTTTGAAGGATGAGTACATGGTAATGATCAGCACTAAGGTACTTTGGGATGCACTGCAAGAGCATTTTGAACGCCTTAAGGACACCATCAAGCCACTGTAGAGCAAAAATGGGTCCGGCTCCATTTCTGTGACTTCAAGCATGTTAGAGAGTACAACTCCACGCTCACCGTATTTTCACACTCTTGTGTCTTTGTGGGAAAGAGATCACAGAAGAGCAGAAAATTGAGAAGACTCTCTCTACTTTCCACCTGAATGCTGCAGAATCCGCATACAATCACCATCAATCAAAATACAAGAAGTATTCTGAACTGATTGACGTGTTACAACTTCATGAAGAAGCCATAAACAAGAACTTCTTATACCAGCTACAATGAAAGAGCAGTGGCCTAAAAGTGAAACACAGCTCTTTCAAAACACGTAAGAACCACAATAAGAAGCATGGGAAGGGAGGAAGGAAAGTGGTAGCAGACAAGGTCAAGCCTAGTGATGATAATGGCAAGACAAAGAAAGAAGCCAAGCCATATGGTGAGCAGAACCAGAATCTGCAAAACACCAAAGCATGTTGTGGAAGCGTACCAGAAGAAGAAGAAAGAATAGCCAGAAGCACACCTCGCCATTACAGTGGGGATGGAAGTAGACAAAGTAGCTGCAATTGAAAGGGAAGCATCTCACATGGAAGTTGATGATACTCCCACACTGGCAGTAAAAAGACCTCCCAATGAATCATGTAGAGGTCTCTACTTTGTTCTACTCTACTGCCATATAAGATGTCATGAAGGATGAAGCGGAAAAGAAAGTCATTATAGAAGAAATGGTCGAATATTTCGCACACTATCTAGAATTAGGGTAATTAGCCGTTCATTTAGTTGTTGAATTTAGAAGGATCGAGTAAATGAATGGAAGCTCTAGAAGAGCAAGCTTAGCTGCAAACAATATTTTTTGGTATTTAATAGAATATGTGTGGTGCCCATATGGGGGAAGTATGTTTTGTGGATAGTAGAATCACAAACACCAACTTAAGAGAAAAGGTGTATTTTCAATCTATTAGAAATAGCTCTAAAAAGTGATAACTGTCACTAGTAGTGATAATTATATAGTAAATTCTGGAAGAGCCATAGTCATACTACCTATAAGAACTACTTCGTACATTGAAGAAGCATTATTGTACCCCGAATCTACAAGAAACCTTCTTAAGTTTTAAAGATGTTTGCGCTAATGGTTTACATGTAGAAATTGGTGAAGAAGATGGTAGGGAGCATCTATTCATCACTAAGTATGATAGTGAAATAAGAATACTAGAAAAACTTCCCTACATGAGCAGTGACTTGTACTATACTCGCATTAAAGCACCTAAGGTGTTCACTCACAATGCAGAATTATTCTCCCTATGACATTAGGTCACCCTGGTCTTAGAATTGATGAGAAACAAGGTCACGGAATAAATGTAAAAAAAATCCGAATTATGAAGAGTTTGTATACCCTGTATGTGCTACCGGGAAATTAATAATAAGACTGTCTACCTTGAAGGTATAAGATAAAATCTCTGCATTCCTGGACCGAATCTAGAGGGATATTTGTGGTCCTATTCAGCCATTTTCTAGCCCATTTTGGTACTTTATGGTATCAATAGACGTATCCTAGAAGCAGTCGCATGAATGTCTATTATCTACCCATAACCACACCTTTACAAAGTTGATCTCGCAGATCATACAGATTAGGAATAATTTTTCCTGACCATCGAGTGAAATCCATCAGAATGGACAACACTAGAGAAGTTACTTCTAAAGCGCTCAATGATTATTGCACTGGTATGAAAATTAAAGTTGAACATACTATACCGCACGTCCACACTCAGAATGAACTAGCTGAAGCATTGATAAAAGGAATAAAATTCATTGCTAGACCTTTGTTGCATCATTGTAATTTGCCTACTACATGTTGGGGACATGCATCTTACATGCGGCTACTCTCATTCATTATAGACCATCCTCCTATAAAATCCTCCTAGTGCAAGGGGTAATTTCAAAAAATTTCCATTTACGCAAATTTGAATGCATGGTTTATGTGTCAATACCGCCGCCACAACGAACCGCTTTGGGACTTTTGTGG
Source organism: Phragmites australis (assembly GCF_958298935.1). Classification (NCBI taxonomy): domain Eukaryota; kingdom Viridiplantae; phylum Streptophyta; class Magnoliopsida; order Poales; family Poaceae; genus Phragmites; species Phragmites australis. The sequence goes on along the minus strand of NC_084923.1, from coordinate 36,394,312 downwards.
AAAGCTGGAATATATGTCGGTTATGAGACCGCATCCATAGCCACAACGAACCGCTTTGGGACTTTTGTGGAAAGCTGGAATATATGTCGGTTATGAGACCGCATCCATAATCTGATATTCAGGAGCAACAACTGGAAAGCTGCATATGGCCCGCTTTGCTGACTGCATTTTTGATAAAAAATAATTTTTTGTCATTAGGGAGAGGAAATATACCTTGGATGAAGAATGTTAGGAAATTATTTGGCAAGCTGAAGGAATTGTGGCACATGATCCTCGCACTAATGAAGCAAATGATGAAGTGCAGAAAATTATTGTTTTGCATAAATTAACAAACGATATGCCTGATCATTTTGTGATTTGAAGAGCATGACTAAGTCGCATATGCCTGCGTGCAATGCACCAGAGAGGTGGAAGTATGAATAGAAGGTGCCGCTCATCTTGTACTAGGAGCTCCGAAAAATAAATAAAGGACAAGAAATTCGGTTCCTCAAGTCCCAAATAGCTGGAGACGTTTGACGAAAGTGGGAAATGAGAGTTTACCACAGCCGATCATAAAAATGATCCCAAAGGAAAAGAAGGGGAGCGAGTTGAGACCTGACGATAGTATAAAATCTCAGGAAGTAGGCATACCAAATTTGAATCTTCCAAGGCAGGAAGAAATCAGCAAAAATGCGCGCTAAAATTGACGCTGGTAAACTAAAGGATATTGCTTCAACAGTAAGAAATTACAATGAGCAAGATGTAGAAGCACTAGAAAGTACAACTCATGATGAAATAGCAATAAATTATGTGAATTCAGGGGAATACTGAAACAAAGCCATCACAATAGTTGATAAATACTTCGCAAACAAAATTGCCACAGTTATAGATCATGACCCTGAGCCTGCATCACTCACTAAATATAGAATGAGGTTAGATTGGGAAGACTGACAGAAAGCAATAAAAGTTGAACTATTATACCTGAGCAAAAGAGAGGTTTTTGAGCCAGTATGTCGCACACCTCCCCACATCAAACCAGTAGGATACAAGTGGGTTTTTGTTCGTAATAGAAATTAAAGGAATAAAACTGTGAGGTACAAAGCACGACTAGTGGCACAAGGTTTCACTCAACGACTATGTATTGATTATGAAGTAACTTATTCCCTGGTGAAGGGCGGAAATACCTTTAGATATTTAATCTCAATGGCAGTCAACCTACAGTTAAAAATGAAAATAAAAATGAAATTGATGGATGTTGTGACTACATATCTTTATAGGAGCCTTGATTTAGACATTTATAGGAAGGTACCTGCAGGAATACTATTGTCGAATCAGGAAAGAAGAAATAGACACATTTATAGCGTACAATTGAAGAAGTCACTATATGGGTTAAAACGGTCATGTCTCAGAATGAATTTTTACATATGAAGATGATTTGAGTATCATCGGTACAAAATAAGAAATAGAAGAAGCAAGTATGTACTTGAAGTATGAATTTGAAATGAAAGATTTGGGTAAAACTAAGTTCTGCTTGAAATTTTAGTATATCAGTCAAACTACATTCAGAAGGTTTTAGAACGGTTTGATTTTGAAAAGTTATTTCCCGCTAAAACCCCCATGGTTGGAAGATCATTAAAAGCAGATCAAGATCCCTATAGGCCTAGAGAAGAGGGGGAGGAAGTATTAGGATCGAAATTCCTAATGTAGTGCAGAACCTACTAAAAGGCATTGAAAGGGTATGAAAGAAATTCTGCGTTACTTAGAAGGTAGCAAAGATATGGGTCTGTTCTACAGAAAGAATCATGACCTATGTTTGACTGAATACGCAGTAGCTAGGTATCTATCAGACCTGCATATAGCGAAATCACATACTGACTATATTTTCTTATGTAGTGGAACTGAAATTTCCTAGAAATCATCAAAGCAAAGACTTATATATACTTTGGCAAACCACTTAGAAATAATAGTTTTATATAAGCCGTATAGAAATGCATATGGATTAGAAGAGTGATCAATCATATCTAACAGTCATATGGTTTGAACACTACTAACACCCTCACTATTATCCATGAAGATAATGTTACATGTGTTGCACAAGTGCAATCGGGATATATGAAAAGCAACTTAATGAAGCATATCAACCCTAAGTTCTTTATGCTCATAAATTGTATAAGATGAATGGAATAAAGGTAATGCATACCAAGTCATATAAAAATTTTGCAGATTTATTCACTAAGTCTCTCTCTGCATCTAGTTTTGAAAAATGTGTTCGTGGCATCAGATGATGAGGTTTAGAGAGTTGCACATTTCAGGTGGACGATTTTCACATAATACCAATATGAGGAATTAAATTTTAGTCAAAAAGATTAAGTGTGCAAAGTTATATGAAGCATTCTGAGTGGATTGTACTCCTTTTTTTTTTTGCTTAAATGAGTTTTTCTGAAATTTCTCATGTTAAGGTTTTTAATGAGGTAATTCATATGACTATGTCACGAGCTATGTGCTCTTTCTTTTAATTTTTTACACTGGGTTTTTGGAGGGTTTTGATGAGACATATGCATTTCGCTAGAAGTGTTAAGTGGGAGTGTTAGGAAATCTGAATATTCACAACCGAATGTGAACCCATCTCGATCTATTGAAGGATTCGATTATATCTTTTAGTGATTTTCTGCACTATATATATAGGAGGTAATCCCTCATTGTAAACATAGATAAAAAAGAAGAGAAGGGCTTTCCCTACATTGTGTCTTTCTTTTTGCAACTGTTCTTTCAAGAGATCGCTAGACTACACTCGACAACGTTTTCTCAACAATGTCATCATGCATCCATCTCGTGAGTCATGAGTGCAGCCTGCAGCAGCGATCTGGAATGAAACAGAGAGAGGCTGGGAATCTGTTTTGAAAAAAATTACAAATTTATACTTTGTCGCTCTTACAACGGACGACATGGTTAAAAATAAAAAATATTACATTCTAATACTCTCAAAATTCAAAACACTATTGATATAGTCATTAAAAATTTTGAAAAAAATTTATGGTGTATAGGATGTCATCAACTAGCTCTTTAAAAACTTTCAGACAAAAATATGATTTGTACAATGAGAAATAAAATAGATAAATTTCAGTGATCGTTGCACAAGTAATTGTTTTTGTTGATAATTTTTGAAGAGCTAAATGATAGTATCCTCTACACAATAAAATTATTTTAGAATTTTTTATGATTATTTCGATAGTGTTTTGAGTTTTGAGAGCATTAAAATAAAATATCTTTTATTTTAAAACCTATTTCCCGTTAGAAGGCTTTCAACGGCGATATAGTCTTAGATTTGTAATTTTTCAAAACAGTATATATTTGCAGTTTTTATTTAAAAAATAAAAAAAGGATCGATAGCCTGGTCAGATTGACTGGGCCGCCTGGCATGTGATGTGACGCGGGTGTTTTGATGGGCCAGGCCGGCCCATCCGACACTCTCCCTGCCTAACCTGCCTTAAGAGTCCATCTTTGCACATCCTTAATCCTTATTGGACACTGCTCACTAGTAGTAACATAATGATAGTGGAGCAAGTCCCAGTTGATCATCTTGAGGAGCAGAACAAAACACAGCAAGACAAGGAGCAGCAGTCAGCTAGGACCTTTTCGGAACATAGGATTCTTAAAATAAAAAATAGGAAAAACACATGATTGAAATACCCTAGCACGTTGAATCCAATGGAATAGAAAAATATAGGAAAACTGCATGAATAATCATTTGGATAGAACATAGAAAAACATAAAAAAAATTAGATGAGAGATAGACACAAAAGAAATTTCCATGCATGAGGTTAGATCTCATGTTACAATTCCTCCAAAATTCTTATAAAAGAAGCTATTCTATAGTATTTTTAGAAGAATTTGACAAATAGATTCCTTTGTTCCAAAGTGCCCTTATAGTAAAAAAATTTAAGGATTAAAATTCTCCAAAATTCCTATAAAAATATGCAAAAGAGGCCTCAAGCTGGAACCTGTGCTCCCTCGCAGGTACCTGGAAAGTGATCCGTCCGATCGAGAACCTATCTGTGTCGCATCGACCAACTCGATATCTTGATCTGTCCACAAAATTGAAAATGCATCTAATCTAATCAAGTGCTAATCAACTACCCGCGCGCGCATTATTCTACCTAGCTAGCTTCGCATTATTCTACCTAGCTTTGCCAAGTGACAGTTACTACTTGCTCCATAATTGTGCCACAGCAGCGACAGCCCTCAAGCTTTGCCAAAGGGTTGGCGGAGAGAGAGAGATTAAAGAAAGACCTCACCTTTTCTCCCGGCGCTGATGATGGGAAACAGACGGACATGGCTGCCTCAAAGTGAAAGGCTGATTAACCAGCTCCTAGCTTTTCGCAAAAGGATGCAAACCAATATCTATCGCTACCTCTCACAAACTAAATTCTGTTTTTTTTCTTTTTCGTTTTAAGAGGGCTGATGAAACAGATTATATATGATTTGACGCCAACCGCTAACTGCATATATGCCTCTATGATATGGCAAATGCAGAAAAGCCAAATATGAAAAGCTCATCCACCTCTCTTACTCTCTTTTTTTATAAAGAAAGGTTTTATTGATCTCAGATTATTATATCAAAGTGATACAATCGCACTGAGAACACTCTGACCTCTAAAAAAGATACACATAGTTTTAAAAATAAGAAGAGAAAACATAAAATTTTTAACAGAGGTGAAAAACAAGAGATACTAAGAGGCTCCTCTCTTACTCTTCTTCCCTCTTCCTCTTCTTCTCTCTCCCTAATAATTTGCAAATTGTCCACTAATATGCCCTGTCCACTAATAATTTGCAAACTCCCAGTAGCACATACTGTTCTTCCTTTTGATTTGTCAAAATAAATGGGGCATCTTGAGTTCTTGGCTGACGATCGAATACAGGTATCAGGTGTGTAGTTTACACCTCACGACAAGTCTCTCACAGATGGCGTGACTATCCTGTATTACGCTAGTATAGATACTAGATCTCCCTACCAAGTTCAATTGGAAACACACGAACCGTAATCCCATTCATCGATTTCCTAATGAATTACTCGAGGTTTTGTTGCTTGTGATTTGTGATCGATCGGGAGTCATGACAAGTTCGCACGCATCGCAAATTGGTACGAACGGGGCAACAAAAAATGGGTCGCCAACTCTGCAAGAAACAAAATATTCACTTTAAGCTTGAGAGCAAAATGTTGCATCATATTCGTAGCGAAGAAGAAACCAGCTTCTAGAAGACGTACGCGACCTGGATGACCTCGGAAACTTTTTCTTCCAAAGAATGACCTCAGAAATTTTAACCTGTCCTATCCATACAGCATGGTCTTGATCGATTTAACTTTGATTCAGTGGGAGAAAACGACCGAGTTTGAATTTGTTTGGCAAATGCGTGGCGAAACAGCGTGCGTTGGCCGTTGGACGAATTTGACGCATCTGTACAAATGTTACGTGTTCATGTGAGAGATTGTTCATCTCCATTTGATTTGGTAGGCCCTGGGAGGAACATATGTGGATTTGTTAATTCATTTGTTGGAGAAAATTTACTTGACCATCGAGGGGCCCGATTTCCTCTTTCTTTCCAACAAAACACCAACCCTGTTAGCTTCTAGAAGTGGCGTGTGTTTCTGGGCGTTTTGGTCAGGTCTCGTGCATGTGTATGTGGTCAAGTAACAATGACCTCAGCCCGAGAGAAACAAGTCTTAGTTTAGGTGATTAGTGAAGGTGATTATACTTCTATTTATCAGCGATTAAATTATAAGTTTGCTCCTTATATGTATCATCAAAACAAAATTTTCTTTCAACGTTAGGTGACGTATCCGTTAACAGTGAGACGTATGTGATGACATCATCAATCTTCAAGCTCTGAATCTCCAGTATCCAATAGACAATACGTGAGTACGTGTTGTGGTAAGTATGTTTGTACGTCTACGTGTTGTACTATGGTTTAAAAAAATATCTTAGTGGAAAATAACAACTACTGTAAATTATGATCATGTATCTTTCAGCTCTATTGGAATGTTTCATAAATCTCAGCTGCAGATAATGTTTCTATGATAGTGTGCTCAGTATGGATGCTCAAATCAATTCGTGGGGCTAACAGCATGCTTTAGGCAAAAATGTTCCTAAAATCCGGTTGTGCACGTCTTGACGAAATCGATATGCAACAGCAAACTTGTTTGCACAAAAACAGTGCTATAGGATTTACACACAGCTTGTTTTTCAACAGCGTAGAAACACAACACGCTTGGTCATACAATGTTCAATCTTTTGCTCTTTGTTCCTGAGTTTCACACTACTTTCAAACGGAGTGAATAGTTTACTCAGCAAACGGTCTTTTCAATTTGAGCTGTCATGACCGGATCTAAGAACGTGTGCCGTCCGAATTTTGACCATTGCAAGGTTCTTTCCGCCTTTGAAGACCGCAATTTCTCTCGTCAAACAATGAGAACTCAATCAGAGCGTTCATGCTTATTTTTTATTTGTTCTTTTAGGAAATGAGAATAGCTATAACTATAAGCTCCTACCTCATTTTGTATTTACTATATTTTTCAATGCTAAACTCTATTGCTCATTGGTCACACTGTGTAGCTGGGTACCTACCAGGCTACCATGGAGGAGAGAGATGCTAGTATATAGCTAGGCCATGACTGTAGCTTCTTTTCGACGATGGGGTTTGCTCAACAGTATGACAATAGTGACAAGGAAAGCAATAGAATTTCAATAGGAGTGGTAGCTGGCTGTCCAGAATTAGAGAGCAGACAGGTTTGATTTCCAAGCTATATAATCAGCTCTAACTCAAATTGACTTTCGCATGTATGGTTCGTTAACTCAGAAGTTATTTAGGTTGCATATAGTTAATCGTTCTAAACTTTAGCACAAATTATTTTTATAATCAGTTTGAATACTTAAAAATAATATAAATAAATTTATCTTAAAAAATACTTATATAATAATATGTTGTCACTGTATTTTATCAATATATTACAACAAAAAGTAATAGAAAAGGTAATACCACTCCAACGGAATCGGTATCCTCATACGGTATCACTGTTGAGCGTGATTTGCCGTTTGCCAGTAGCCGCATCGTCCTCCAACAGACCTCGTATCCAATGCTACAGTGTTACGGCCGTGACAATAGCAGCTAGTTGGAGGTAAATTTGCCGATGCTTTGAGGAGTCCGTATTACTAATTCCTGAGTATGCCTGTGGGTTCGAGAGAGGAGGAGATTAATAGAATGTAGTAAATAGGGTATGTGTTAGAGATAAAAAAAAATAGCAGATGTTATAATAGGATTATAAAGATAAATTTTTAAATATCTGTTAAAGATGACCTAAAGAAACTGCATCCATACTCAAAAGCACGTTTATTGGTAACCGGATGAAGTAATTATCTGACTACTTAGTCTTGTTGGCAGCAAAACTTTGGGGGCATGAACCATACATTTCCTCACGAGTCTACTAATTATTCCCTCGACCCATTTTGGGGGTTGTTGATGCCCGTGACCACGCATGTGGGAGCGAAACGTCCGGATACCTCCGACGGAGACACGCAGAAGCAACCGAATCTCTCTGCGTTCATATTCCGTCGTGGTCCAATGCTTAAGCTGGCGGCTTTATCGATGTACCCCACACGAGTTAACCACCCAGCTTGCCATGCAAGTGTGAACAACAGTAGCACCCAGCAGCACTTACCCATAAGATCACTGTCAATGTCTGGTCTCTTAATTGATATGTTAAGAAAAAAGAGTAAGACATTATTATTAATATACAAACTTACAATATGTTGCTAGTTTTTTATATCTCCTAATACAATTTATTATCTCATAATTATGTAGGATTGCTAAAAAAACTAGTTTGTTCAGTAAGAACAAACTTTTTCTCTTTCATCTTTAAATTATTTATCACACCATCTTTTTAAATAAATATTTTATTAATATCTGAGAAACTAACATTAATAGTGACCTAATACTCCCTTATCATTAGTTGCTAGTGCCACTAGCTAGGCGGCATGCACCGATCCGTTCCTTCTTTTTTTCTTCTTTTTGCTGGACGTTCGAAGTCACGAGGTGCAGTCGTCCGCACTCTGGCTGCCAGACATGGACGCCCGCCGCGCGAGCGTCGGCTTGTGACGCTCAGGCCCCGCACCATTGGCGCGCCCCGGCGTGCTCCCCGACCAAGAACCAGTCACGAAATTTGGAGGTACAGATTTCTTTGCGTCCTCAAAATTTCCTAGGATTGCGGTGAAATTTCGAAAAGGGGAAGCTAGGGATCTTTAGGTGGGGAAACGAACCCAGCTGATGAGATCGAGAGGCAATCTCGCCCAAAAGAAAGGAGGCGAGTGGGAGAAAGGATTGGCCTCTCAGGCCCGTCCGATCGAGTTCCCTGCCGCTTGGGCTCACGTCCGACTGCAGTGGCCATCAGTAATTCTTTTACTGTACCAGCGAAGTGTTTTGGGGAGAGAAGGGCGTGACGGCAGATGCAATGCAACGACCAAAGATGAAAACAAAAGAAAGGAAAAAGAAAAGAAAAGAAAAGGAATGGTCCGTGGCGTGGCACGTGCGCTAAGGTGAAGAAGAGCAGCCCCCCTTGTCGGAATCTGCCTTTGCCTTCTTCCCGCTTTATAAAGGCAACCGCCTCGCTCGGTCTCTCTCAATTCTCAAGTCCACCACCACCACGTCACCGTTAACTCGGCAGCTCCCCTGTCCATCGGTGATCCCCCAACAAGTAGGAGCCTTCTCCTCCTCCTCGCCGCCATGGCGACGGCCATCCGGGAGTGTGCGAGCGTTGCGGCGGCGGCGGCGGCGCCGTGGGCCGACATGGAGACGGACTGCCTGGTGCACGTCTTCCGGCGCCTGGACCTCGAGGACCTGGCCGCCGCGGCCCCGCTCGTGTGCCGCGGGTGGCGCCGCGCGGCTGCCGACACGTCCCTGTGGCGCGCGCTCGACCTGCGCCGCGACCACGTCGCGCGCTTCATGCCGTGGGGCGCGCTCGCGGCGGCCTTCGCGCGCCGCTACGGCGTCGAGCGGTTCACCTTCGCCGGGCTCCTCAGGCTCTGCGTCGCGCGCGCCGGGGGATCCGCCGCCGATCTCGCGCTCCCGCCGCTGCTCGCGTCGCCGGCCGCCGACCTCGACCACATTTCGATCCGGTACGTGCTCGTCCTCTCGATCGTGTCTCGTCTCATCGCGCGATCGACGCGCACAAGAACACCACGACCCTCGGTCTCACTACAACTTCTCATCAAACGCTTCGATTCGATGCAGCTGCCCGACACTGCGACGGCTGGCGCTCCCGCAGGTGCCGTCCTGCGACGAGGCGCGCCTGCCGGAGCTCATCCCGCGGTGGCCGCTTCTGGAGCACCTCGATCTCGACGCCAAGCCGTCCTCCTGCTTCCCGGCTCTCGCCGCGCAGCTCGCGCTGCACTGCCCAAACTTCACCAGCCTCAAGATCTCCGGGGCCATCAAGCCGGAGGACGCCGCGGCCCTGGCGAGCTCCCTGCCCAGGCTCCGGTCGCTGTGCCTCGACAGGTCCTACCTGCCCAAGCAACAGCTGCTCGCCATCCTCTCCGGCTGCGGCGAGCTGCGGGAGTTCAGCGCGCGGAGTTGCGTCGGGTTCGACGACAAGGACGAGGAGGTGACGAAACGAGGGGCCAGGATAGAGCGGTTCGAGACCGGAGGGTCCAGGCTGGTCGACGAGCTGGAGGACGAGTTGGCCGGCGGCGACGAGTTCTGCAACTCCTCCTACGTCGACGTGATGTGATCTGGTCTGCTCGTGGTGCACAACTGCACATGTATCGTACTAGCCTAGCTAGCGATAGGGAGATAGTTTAGTGTAATGTGCAATCGGGCTTGGATTTTTATGGGTATAATTTAAAAGTAGTCAATTATTAATTTATTATTGGTGTATTTGTGCTTGATTGATTGCTAGAGAAGTTACTTCTATGGTTGATAATTTGCTAGGCTCGGGTCTTTCTTTGGTAGGAATTTAATTTCGTGTGTCACACTTGGATGCATAGTATATACCAGGGCTGATATTTTGGTGTACGTCCAACATTGCACATTTGCATGTGTATGGAGTACCCCAAAAGAGTGCTGGTGTGTCTGGATCTACATATTTGGAAGGAGAGAGAGAGCGCGCTTTAAAGTGTTGAAGTGTAGATATTGCTTCCCTTTCTTCAACCGCTTAGCCAAAACTTTCTTAGTAACCTTTTGGCTAAGCTTGCGACAAATGAAACTTGAGATAATTGATAGAGTCCGTTCTATATCAAGTCTAGTTCTAATTCTCAGAATTCCTCTTTCTCCTAACTTACATTTAACTTTTATTTTATTTTTTGTGAGGACCCTACCTTACATTTATACATGTTCCTAGATAAAAGATTTTTTTAAATGAAGATAAAAGAAATTTTTAGGCTCAACAATATACTATATTATTATTTGAGTGTTAAAAGAGTCACCATATTCGCTCTCAAGGCCATAAAATTATCACGTTAATAAAAAAAAGAATCTAGATCACTCAATTTTATGAACATCTAACGATTTAGATTAAATTAAGAAGTCTATATCAAATATGATTAATAAATAGCTAAATTCGAAATTAAAAATTATGAAAAATTAGCAGCTCAATTTCCATACAATTTGGGAAGCAAAATATCTAAATAAAGAATCCAAATAAGATAAAATAAATAATAATTGAAATTGGGGTTAGAATAGAAAAAAGAATGATCCATATCCGATATAGCTTAGAAAAATTAAATTATTATAAAAATCAAATACCTAAATAAAGAGTCCATATAAAATACAATTAATCAAATATTGTCATGACAAATATTGCAGCGAGGCTAGCCATGCTATTAGTGTGAGCCACAGTGCAAAGTTAGATCCGGTTCCTCCTTCCAAAAAAGCATTTAATCTCTCATTATTTGGCTTCCATATCAAGACGTCCAATATTTGCCTTCCATATATTCAAAAAATACATTCAGTATCTTATTATTTGCCTTTCATACTCAGATGTTTAATATTTATCTTCCATACATTCGTCGTCAGGTTTTTCCAGAGAGTGTGTCGTCTCCCACACTTCACCTATAGTGTCGAGTTCTCCAGAGGATGCGCCTCCACCCGTATGTCGCCTCCACGCTATGTTCTAGGGAGGTCAACTCCTTTGCGTTGTCTTTACACTAAGGTACTATTTGAGAATTGTCTTCATTTCCTCATAAATCAGTCATTATCTTATCCTTCTCACAATATTGCTACGAATGAGCAACTCTGGACGATGCAGTCCCCTCCTCTCTCTTGAAATTACATGATCATGTTGTAAATTTCGTGTATGCAAATATCTCTTTTGTTATACTATATTTTTTTACTTATTTATATTGCTATATCTTGGATTAATTCAACAAGTGTGAAACACGTGTTCAGTTGCAAGTATTGAAAAGGCATCTGATTGTCAATATTTGAGTTTACAAAAATGAGTTCTTCGATTGAGAGTATTATATTCATGCCACTACAAGAAAAAGAAAACATTTTAGATTTGCATGTGCAAGGTGTCTTTGAATACGATGGATTTCTCTTTGAGCACGTGGGATGTCAGAGTTGGTCTACAAGCAAAATGCATTGCCTTTTTCCTCCCCTAAACATTAGCTAAAAACAGAAAACAGCCTTTGAATTTCGACAAAAACATCCTTCGAAAATTATCCCTCGCTGCAGTTTGTGAATCACCCTTGACCGCTCTACTTTCTTCTCTACAAGACTTTAACAAAACAAAATCAATTAGTCCCTTCATTTCATATTTAATCTGCTGCTATCATTTCTTATTTAATCCTGAAATAAGAATTGGTATTGCTGGTACAATGACCAAGTACAATCTTATCAGGATGCCTTGATTGCATAAGCAAGAAAATCACTAATCAGTTTAATTTCTAGACGGGTCATTTGGTTAATTATCATAGTCAACGTCCACTCATATAGTACAAGCAATTTTTTTTAAAATACTAGAGCAACTCGTAGACACATCAAACTTTTAAAATTCATTTCAACAATTGCTCCTAAAAACAATTTTCTCCTGCATAAACAATTTGAAAAAAATAATATCCAGAGTAATCCTCAAAAGAAAATCCAGCGTAATCCTCAAAAGAAAAAAAATCTAGAGTAGTGCTTGAATCTTTTTTTTTTATTTGCTCAAAAGAAGCCTTGACGCTTACTGTTTTTATGTATTAATTGGGAATTTTTTTTGCAATATTATAGAAGCTTAGCTTTTCCAGATTGTAAACTTGTGCATCGCTTTCAGATCTGGTCATCGAAAAGGACACAAATAGTTCATAAATCTTTTCAATGACGTGCTCACCTGCTAAATCTATCCGGGAAATTTTGTCAGAGAGCGCACAATAATCTACGGCCCCGGGATATACTAAACCATGGAACATCTTATATATTTTCAGCATTGATGTGGTCTTTTAAGTACGTATTAGCCGTAGTTTATATTGCACCACTTTGTTATAAATCACAAAAGCCAGATAAAATATGACAGTATATTTCGCATTGAAGTCAGTGTATGGTTCCTATTCTGTGTGTCTCACTTAGATGTCTTTTTCATATTGATCGTCAAAGTGAAGTTGTATTTGCAACCATGCGAAGCAAGACAACTCATTGTATTATATAGACTAGAAAATAGCTGATGCAATGTATGATGCAGCACATGGATAATTTTAAACATTGTGTAATAGTATACATATTATGACTTTCTCCCATACTTAAAATAATGCAAAATGGACTAGTCAATTAAAGCAAAATAGAGCATAACTCGTGCATACAAGGTAATAAGCCTACCTACTGCTCCGATTACGTGTTGAAAAGCTTGTCGTCGCGTCGCATTTTCTACAACGTGATCTCGAAGCTTTTGGTGCATTTTGAGACTTCGATTATTAGTGGCTGAGGTGAGAGAGTGTCCAAAGCATAGATGAAAAGCCCTATGAAAATTATTCGGTTTTCCTTTTCCTCTAGTTGCTAGTGAGCCAAGTCGTCCGGGTTTTTTTTTAGAAAAATTCTACAGTGATTTTGGAGGAACTTAAGTCATCTATTTTTTGGGATCGGATGATCTAGATTGGTTAGAATAATACATATTATTTAGAGCTAGTATGAGTACTATATGAGAGGAGTATATGTAGTATAAGGGTATTTTTGGAAAAAAAGAAATAGCATGCTAGTTATATCGTGCAAATTCATAGGTTTAATATTTAGACTGTCTGAATGCTGATAATTTAGTTGAAGGATTGTTTGAGGATTAGATATATAAAAAAAAGATTATGGTGCCCTTCAATGGTATGTTGGTTAAATATTAACATTATTGTCGTAATTACATAAATGTCCAATCACGTGGACGGTCAGATTAAATTTATACTAACTCCTGCCTACAGGTAGTATAGAACACCGTAAAAATGCTCTTTTTTTAAACGATGGTAAGCCTGTTATATATTAATAGATGGAGAGAAGAAACATAGTTCAGCACTATACTATGGCACCTAGTGAAAGGCATAAAAAACTAATTATAGGATAAGACAAACCGTGTAAACATAACAGATTCCGCAAAATAAAAGAAAAAAGCCACGAGAAAAACACACCTTCTAACCTACTGATCCAGATCCACACTGAGGAGAGGGCAACTGGGCCTGCAAGTCGTCTGGTTGTTGTGTGATGCTATCAACCACTTGGTAGATGTAGATCTGATGCCTCCACCCGATTGATTCTGCTAATATTACCGCCAAGTGAACGAATAACTAGCATATATTTAGTTTTTAATCACCACACTAAAAAGGACAAGCTATTACAAAGGAACGATATATATGATGCCCGACACAAAGCAGGACAAACTAGTACAGTACAGACAGGAATTGCCGATGACGCCAATTACAACTGAACGGGTCAGTCTGTACAACAACCTCGAGAATCAGCGAAAACGTAGGCATGCACAACTACTATTTTGAAGAATGCATGCATGCAATTGTTGTAGCGATATACAGGCAACTAACTTCAGCACTACAATGTAGCAAAGTAGCACTGTTTGATGCCAGATTATGAGTAGAAGAGGTCCCATATAGTCGTGCCAAAGCGTACACGAACAATCAGACCACCTGAGCACAAAATTGGTGATCTCCTCTTTCTCATAACGGCTATGCACTATTTGTGGATGATCAAAGAACCTTCCTTCAAGGCCACCAGGAAGCAGTGGCAATCCAAGAACAGCTTCAGGAAAATCGCTACGCATCGAATACATTCATACAAACCCGGGAATTAGAGATCGCATGATGAAATAATCCCGATACGCGGTTACAATTTTCAATAGTTTAAGGCGAGTATAGATGGAAGGATTACTTAAGCAGCTTCTAGAATTTCCTCTATTCGAAGTTTCAAACGGGCCCTTGGTCTTGCAAGTGCGTACCGACGACTGTTCTTCTTTACAGCCGGGAGGATCAATCAAATTTCCATAGACCATTTGTTTCCTAAAGCCCAAAGGCGATTCAGTTTCGTAAGATTGCCTCCACCGATTGTTACATTATTATCATCCATCGTCCATGATGCATTGGCATTGCCATCAGCTTTATGCGGCGAAAGCTGCCCAGGGTGCAGTCGATCGACTAACTGATCACCACCACTAAAACTGATTCTGGAGGAAAATCAGACAATGATTCATGATCCAACATTCCCTCCCCCTCACCCCCACCCCCCCCCCCCCCAAAAAAAACTTAAGGAGAAAAGAAATGAAGCAATTGCAGCCTCACACTGTTTAAATGGGTAACAGTGATTGATTTTAAAAATTATAGCAAGTCACAGTTTAAAAAACAAAAGTTAAATTAATTGTTAAGTCCAAACATAACGAAAAAACAGAACAATAGCAACAGAAACAACATTTCTCAAAATGGCCTGAACAAATAGATAAAAAAACATGCTATCAGATAAAAACGAATTTATTTATTTCTGCCCATCATAGTATTCAATTCTTTGGTATGAACAGTAAAGAAAAGATAAAGAAATATATTACGAAAAGATAAAGATATATATTCACCAATGGCACCAAATGGACATATAAAGGTAGCAGTTTCAAGAGTTAAGTCCTATATCATGAACCATCTTTAGAATCACAATTACAACATCACACTGGTATAGAAAAGAGTGTCAACAGCAACAGTTCGAATGAGAGCTGCCATTGACGAACAATGATGGCAAGGCAACTGTGGAGAACTATAAGAACTGACTGCACAAGTAACAATGGAAAGCGTGTCGTGGCGCAGTCATTTACATGGGCAAAATGTGGCCGAGGGAAGAGAGTATCATGAAAAGCATCTATGGACCACGAGCCATGGTGAAGCATAAGCATCCCGATGATTGGCCATCCGGTATCATGCCACCGCCTTTGCTCGTGTCAAGAGCCTCTAAAAGCTGCACCACCTCATCCATATCAGGACGTTTATCAGGATTTGCATCCCAGCATTTCCGCATAACATTCATGAAAGCGCTTGGACAGCAGCGGGGAATATCTGGGCGCAAATTCTGCCAACAAATAAAGGAATAACTACTATTGACGTGTGCATTCTGTGTACGTTATATAAGGCGAGGAAAAGAAATATTTGCATAACGGGAGTGTACATGGAACACAGGGCAAACCTGATGAACAACAGCAGATGAGACATCTGCAAAACTAAGGTCTGGGTACGGCATGTCACAACAATAGATTTCCCACAAGCAAATGCCAAAGCTGTAAACATCACACTTCCTGTTGTATGGTTTACCATCAAGAACCTGTTAATGAATAAAAAGAAGAGAGAATTTTCTTTTTAAAATGGGGATAACTGAAATGAATGTGCACTTTGGAACATAAGAGATTCAAGAGGTCAGCCCAGTAAATACCTCCGGGGCCATGTAACCAAGTGTGCCGGTTGCACCAGTCATATCCTTTGGATTCTGAGCCTCAACGCGAGCAACACCAAAATCAGCAATCTTAAGGTTTCGCTGTGTATCAAGTAGCATGTTTTCAGTTTTCACATCCCGGTGTACAATTTTTCTGGAGTGCAGGTAGCTCAATCTGCAAAAGAAAGCTCCAGAAGGTTACCGTTGGATTCAGAGATAATAATGCATGCCAGTGATTCCAGCTGAAGTGCTTATTACCCTCTGGCCAAATCCAGTGCAAGCTGAACCACAACTTTGTAAGCGAGTTTCCGACGGCTATTCTTTATGAGATATTGCTTCAAAGTTCCTCCAGCGAGATATTCTACTACGACACAACATGCTCTTGCTGGCAAGTTAGTAGTTCGTGCACCACCATTCGAACTGTTGGCTGGAATCTTAAGGTCTGTGGTCCCCATAGATGCACCAACAAACTGCAAAAGAAGTTACGCTATGTATTTAAGTGCTGCTCAAACATCCCTTTTATGAAGATACCAGCCACAGATTTGGTAAATTTTGGTAATCAGTAAGCTAAGCATTGCTGAAATCAGGTATGAGTGAAAATATTCACCTTTGTAACATTAGGATGGCTGAGCTTGTGCCAAACAGCAACCTCCTGCTTAAATGATGTTCGCAAAGTGGCAGTTTCAGCTTCTGTGGCAAAACCATCTTCTCCCCAATCCAACAGCTTCACTGCATGTATCACAGAGAAATATAACTAATTTGACCCCTGGAATGGTGCTTATTAATGCATACATATGTGAACATAGCAATGGCAGATTGATGAAGCATCATATTTGTAAGCTATTTGTGATAACAAGAATGAGAATTCCTATTCGAACAGCGCAAATACAGAGATCTCAACTTTATAAAACTGATAAAAAAGAGCAATAGAAAAGAATGAAAAAGGGTCCCGAATCCCAGTATGCCATAACAGTAAGATCTTGGAACAATAGAAAATATGATCTTTAAGTGCATATACCATGTTTCCCTTAAACTAAATATTATCATTACCAACAAAGCAATAAGAGGAACTTTGAGGTGCTCCATGGACTAAAGACCAAATTTTTTACAATGGAAAATTACAAAATTCAGATGAAGGAAATTGAATTGGGTCAAAGGATACAATCTTAGGGACTATTTGGTAGAGCTCCAACTCCAAGAATTCTTGGAGCTGGTCATCTCTAGCTCAAAAAATTCTTGGAGCGGAGATGTGGGTAGTTTAAGAGTCTTTGGTTGAGACATTTTCTACTTATTTTGGACTAAAAACAAATATTTAGAACACTTTATTTTATCCTACAAACACCAAATCCTGCATGGATCGGCTGGAGCTCTGCCAAACAGGGTCTTAATCTAGCAAAAAGGAGTGCTCCGAATAGACAGTAAAAAGTAGCACAGATGAGCTTCAGGTAGCAGTCTTATTTGTTCTAGTGACATATCTACTACTAACGAACATAATAATGGCATATCTACTATTGATGAGCACAACAATGGCATATCTACTATTGATGAGCACAACAATGGCACATCTACTATTGAGAAGGCTACAACAATGTTCCAGCTATTGGAAAGATTCAACACAACATATTATCCTAAGTACATTTTCAAAGGATTTGAAGATCATTGATAGAAAGATTAGTGACTTTTAACAAAAAAGAAAAAGAGAGAGAGAAAATAGGTCAATGTTGAAACATCTCTTAACTCGCAAGAAATTGACTATGGGTATAACATGGGGCAGGATAGCAGCCCAAAGGTGAAAAGTGTGAACTAGAAGGAAGAATGAGAACACAAAGCATAATAACAAGAGCCAGGGTTTAGGAATTGGCAGAAGTGTAGAAACGGTATCCTGAAATTATTCATGGGCAAGATCATCAAATGGGAGTATGCAAATATGCAAAAGCACACAGGTAAATCAAAATTCTAGGCATGACCAGCATAAAACAAGGTCCTATCAAGTCATCTAGGATAGATGCAATGCAGAGTCCAGACCATTATTTGCAGTTAGTAAAAGGTTTCTGCTGACACATGTATTTAATTCCATAATAGAAAACAAGTGTCAAGTTTCTTGATTAACAGTGCGGTTGGAAGATTTAGCATTAAAAGGCCGTTATCAAAATTTTGCTCCTAAATTATATGGGATCAGCAACCTTGCTATACAGATCGCAAACAGGTAAAAAGCATACATTTAGTTTAGTCTAGAAACAAAAAAGGGTAATCATATCTTGAAGCGCACATATCAGATAGAGCATATCAGCAGTAGCAAAGAGAATAAACAAAACTGAAGGTGCATAAAAGCACAGTAGATACATTGTTACCAAAAAAAACTATGCAGCATTGCGTGAAGCACAAACAATTAAGATAAAGTTCTGAATTAAGACAGAAAACTAGTGCGGCCAGGTATTACTTTTCTCAAAACGATTAAGGCTCTCATTTCACAGGTCACACGTGGAATGAACTTCAAGAAGTAAACTACTGGAACTACTTGCTTCGATAAATGTATCATACAACCAACGCACACATGCATTCCTTTGATTCTCTAAGATTATGTGTGTCATTTCACCTGAATTAGTAAGACATCATAAGACAGACTGTCTATTCAGAACATCAGCTCCTAAACCAAGCAACATTCACCCACATTATCCAACAAATAGAGATAGATCATAGATACCTGCAACATCCTGGCCATCATACGTGCCGCGATACACCGTGCCATATGTCCCCTGAGTGATCACATAGCGGATCTCCAGCTTAGCAAGGTCAATCTCCCAGTCCTCCTTAGGCCCCTGGGACTTGAGATTAGCCTTGCCCCAGGTCTTGGTCAGCTGCTTCTCTAGCTGGATGTCGAGGCTTGTAAGATCAATCTTGTCGGCGCGCACATAGGTATCGTTGCTTCCAAAGCTCCCGGACCTCTTTAGCTTCTCCTTCACCTCAGGCATCTCACTGGTGCTCGACGCCATCGCTCCGGCGGCCAAAATCAGCTGTCCAGGAACTAAACCGCAAGCTCCCCAAAACAAGAACTTCTCACCGGAGATGCACAGACGGTATGCTACAGAACATATTGGAGCGCCATATATGAAAGAAGAACTGGGTTATTGCCCCAAGAAACCGATCCAAGAACTGGTAAAGCTTCAAATCTTGGTTGGGCCTTGACTAGATTAGAGATAGCTGCCAAACGAAATTTTCCAAATCAGGCCAGGACCAGACTGGAGATAGACAATTAGATACTGACGGATCCAAGTCCAAGAGGCAAAGAAAGGTCGCGGCTTTACCGAGCCAAAGCAACGGAAAGCAGCACGAAACTGAGAACGCCGGAGACCGACCAGTTTGACCAGCGGCTCACGAAGGTGCCTGGAATGAACGCGAGTTGGGGGAACCAACCTCTCGAATCCAATCAAGATGGCGCCAGATTGACCCCCAACCCGCAAGAACACGGACCCGGCGCCTGCGGTCCAAGAAACCGTCAATCGACACCCAAAAACGCAAGATTTGGAACGGAAAAAATCTCCGGGATGAAAACGCGGACGCGTCGAGGATTTGAGGATTGGATCCTCCGACTTCGATTGGACGGAAATGACCGTCGAACTGGCGCTCGGGGTGGGGCGGTCGCGGTGTTGACCAAGAGCATAGCGAGGAGGCCGAGAGCCGGTGGGGCGGAGTAATTTATTGCTACGGCCACCGGCTGCTGACCCCGCTTAGGCCTGTCCGCTCGCCTTGCCGGCTCTCCTGTTCCACGCCGCGTCTCTTTGCGGCCGCAAATGATATGCATCTTCGCCACGGTCCAAGAAGCACTGCAGAAGAGAGATTTTCTTTCGTCTACGCCATGCGCTGAAAGATTACCAGTTGTTTGATTTTCAGTCGAAAAGGTTGTAGAAGTTGCATGAGTTTCACGTGTTATGTACTACGTACTTGTTTCTTCAGAAATGATTTTTTTTCTATATTTAGCTAAATTAGTCTAATGCTCTATAGTCCCATCAGTCAGATAATAATATGAATTTCAGTTCAATCAGTCCCCCGAAATATTAATTCATTCAATCATATGATAGCATGAGATGGTTTCTTTTGTGGAAGTTTCGGCTCTGCTCCCATACGTTTTCAAAATATAAGATAAACCTTGTATATTTGAAGAAAAAAGCTAAAATCAAGCGTAATTGTTTGAAAGATACGTTTGCTTGATATATATAGCATTAAATTAATTACAAGAAAAATACACTTCCTTCTCCTGGGAAAACAGTTCTACAATAAAATGCTTTACTTTTTTTTATACAACATGATCCAAAAAATATATTAGATATTTAAATACCAGGTAGCCTTTTTTTAATCTAAATGCCTGTTTGGTAGAACTTTCAGAGCAGCTTTCTGACTGGAATCAGAGGGAGTTCTGCCAAACATCAGCTTTCAGCTTTTAGCTCTATAAGTAGAATCTGTGAGAATGATTATCTAAAATAAACTAGAAGCTGGAGAGCTGAAAAAAATCAGCTTCCTCTTATTCACTTCCCACACATAATCACTTCCTCCATATATTTTATTTTAGATAATCATTTTCAACCATAAAATCACTCTCCGCAGAAAATTTGGACCAGAAGAGCTCTACCAAACAAGCACTAAGAGTAGTGTGGCATATGGAAGTTGCGCAACAACATGGTATTCAATCACAGTGTCACCCTGATCAGAGAGCTTACACGAAGAATTTAAGAGGAGGATAATTACTCAGTTGCCACCCTAAAAAAGTGTCAATTACTATTAAGGATGATATACGGACTACCCTAAATCTATGTATATAAGATAAGATAATAAATGAGCAATTATCAGTGGCGAAAAAACGAATTCCCTACTAGAGGAGGGTCAATGATCAGCGGTTGCCCATTCTTCCACAGTAGAACTCGTAGTAGGTCGTCGTTAATTATTTTCCCTACGAGTCCTCCAGCCACTCAAGTTCGCATTGATGTGGTGTAGCCGTCGCTATAATAATCTTTTCCCTTTTAATGAAAAAGGTGCTAAGGCGCGTTCTTAAAAAAAGGTAGTGTGACATTCAATAAAAAGATTCACTTTCTTTTACAGGCACTATTAAATATATATTTAGGAACACGAATTTCACGAGAAACAATCTAATTCCCGCACGAATGCAGTGAAAATTTCCATTCCAAAAGGGACCTTAATACAGTTGTACAACATATATCGGCTCCTAAAAAAATGTGAATATTAGAATGTATACATTAAACTCTAAAACTCGACCCTAGTATGTCTACCTTTAAATTAATGACAATGATATTGTTATATCCACTATCAAAACTCAAAAGTACTCCATATTTATTATATATTTTTTATGAACACATAATTATAAAATAATAACAATAATCAAAAGTTAGAGTTAGAGGTAGTGTAGGAAGAAAATGAAAATACCGCTCATTTTCCAAACATATAGGTAGGATCCATACATAAGAGATATGACTTGTTTGTTAAAGTAACTTCAGCACCGTATCATTCTTGCTTAGACTAATATCTGAGAAATAAATTCAAAGGGTTAGGGACACAGTTTAACTTATTTTTGTAGGCTGGTATTATATAATTTACTTCTTCTAGTAAAAAAAGTGACGTCCTAGGTCAAATATCTGAGCAATGGCCATATCAATCTCGTTATGAATTTTACATCATGTATAAGAAAGCAATTTGTGTAGAATGCTTCGAGAAATATTATGTTACAATATGGTGCTCAAAATAGTCGTTGAAGCCTATGCCGGTGTCCAAAATGCCGAGCATTCGCAATATACGGAGTACAAAAGGTTTGCAAAAGTGATAAAAGAGATGCTTGACGAGACATTTATAATTGCTGGAAGCACCGACCATCTCCAAAGCATGTACGCGGCTGGTCCTGCGGCAGGACACAAGTCACACAAGCATCTCGACACGACCGATCTCTTGCTCCAACTATATATCATCGACGAGCACGGCGTATGGTGGCAAATGGCGATTACCGGAGAACAAGGTAACAAATAGTATTGTAGCGGTTACTAAAACATCTGCTATTGTGGTATTGGACTTTTGCCACTACCACGTCAGGGTAACAGGGTAAATATAGCGATTTGTAATCTAGCGATCATAATAGGAGTTAGTAGGTGTTATTACGAGTTACAATAATAATTAATGGGTTACTATTGCGAGTTGTAATAACAATTAGACTTGCTCATCATGTCAGCTCCGGTCTCCTAATGCCATCGATTTGTTTTGCCTTTACATCTTTGGCTTTGGAGCTTAGCACTTCGATTATTGAGACCAAGATAATAAATAGCAGAGAGCGGGGTAGTAGATTGGTGTTAGGATTGTAGCGAAACTAGCCCTATTAAATTATGATTATGATTTTAGTGATTAATAATAATATAGTCATTAAGACTAATATATTTGTCAAGAATATATGTTAGTAGACCTCATAGATGCAATATATTAAGAAGCCACCGTAGACAGGATAAAATTTGATTGAATTGGAGAAGTCCCAGGAGAATTGACATCACCAGATAGTCTGGTGCAGTAAAGCATTGGGCACAGAGGCTGATAGCCTCACTGGATAGTTTGATGCTCTATGTGTTGAATTCATTAGAGTATTTCTGATAAAGAGAGAGAAGGCTGAGGATATCACCGTATAGTTTGATGATCTACACTGGGTAACACTGGAGCATTTCTTGCAGAGGAGAATACGAGTGCAGAAGACTGAATATCAACCCACCGAAAGATTCGGTGCTTGGTTTGTGCACACCGAAATATAGCACCATAGCTTTTCTTATAGAGGCGACTACAAGTGTTGAAGAATGAAGAACAACCCACTGAAAGATCCAATGCTTTGAAGATCAATGCACTAGAGTATTTTACACAGAGAAGAAGTGGCACGATCTGCCTTAAGATAACACACTGGAAGGGCCGGTGATGGATTTGAAGTCACATCGGAATGTTCGGTGTCCACAGAGACTTTGAGTGAAGTCCCAATGGCTAGTTTCTGAGTTTGTACTCACTGGATGATCCAGTGTTAGTACTACTATTTTCACCGGATCATCCGATGTTAACAGCTTTTCTAGGTTATTGAAAAAACGGCTTGTCGGAGGGTTAACTCCTGTCGCAGGGATCCTGAGGGACCCCTTTTTAGAGATTCGGCCGGGGGATGATTCTGAATATGTTTGCCGGAGAAATAAATGGATATGAATGCGATGGCTGGCGGGGTGGAATGATCTAGTGCGGAATGAAGTAAATGCACTAGGGGTTTAGACAGGTTCAGGCCGCACGGAGGCGTAACACCCTACTCCTGTATGGATGCTATAAATGCCCTGAAAATGTCCCTCAAGGATGTTGCTGGTTACAAGAATGTTTGTCTATCCTAGAGCCTGGGACTCCTTGTTCTTTAGTCTGTGTGTATCTGTTGGCTTTGGGGGTTCTTGGACTTCTCGATCTTCTCTACTTCCTTAACTTCTTCAGTCGTGCAGAGCTTGCCGGGCTTTTTCAGCCTGAGCGCTTGTAAGAGAGATTCAACCCTTCAGACCTCTCAGACTTTCCAACTTTTTCAACTTGTCTTTGTCCGTGCTGCCGGCTGCTTTAAATACCCGCCGGCAGTAGCGTGCCCCGAATGGGAGGGCACGAGTTCCAAGGCACCATAAATGGAAAGGGCATCATCATAGCCTCTGTGCGAAGTGACCGGGGGTTGAAAACGCGCCCCGCGCCCGGTCATCAGTCGCCATAATGGCACTGGCAACGGGCGCCGTGGAGAGGACCCACCGGGTAGCCGCAGAGCGGCCCAGCGTGCCCGCCCTGTCTTGTTCTCCTGCCACAGCAGCGCGGCAGACGGAACCCCTCGGCCCTTGCGACGTTATCCCAAGGCGCGCCGGATGGCACGGGATGGGACCCGTGCATTTAATGTCCCCACCCCCTTCTGCCAGAATATGGTAGGAACTGACACCGAGCGTGGCGGGAGCAGTTGGAGGTGACAGGCCACGCGCGCTCTTAAATGCGGCCTCGGGCCTTTCACCTGCTGACACCTCATCGCTGGACCCCTGTGGGGGCCACTGACGGAGGGGCTTCCTGGGTCGTCGGGGAAACGAGTGCTCAGGGGTCACTGTTCGCCTCCCCGAGCACTCTCTCCCGAGAACGCCCCTCCTTGGTCCTCGGGAAACCGAGTGCTCGGGGGCTACTGTTCACCTCCCCGAGCACTCTCTCCCGGACATGTTTGTACGGATCCTCGGGGAACCGAGTGCTCGGGGGCCGCGGCTCGCAGCCCCGAGCACTCTCTCCTGGAACTTCCTTCAGTGGGCCCTCGGGGTACTCGGGTGCCCGAGGGGCTACTGCTCGTAGCCCCGGGCACACCCCTCCCGGTACTTGGTTCTCCTGGTCGTCGGGGGACTTGGGTGCTCGGGGGTTACCGTTTACCTCCCCGAGCACTTTCTTCCCGTCACTTAGTCTTCACAGATCATCGGGGAACCTGAGTACTCGAGGACCACTGACTGTGGCCCCGAGCGCCCTCTCCCGGGACTTAGTCTTTTTTACCTCGCGGAGGTGACCCCGCGGGATGGCGCCACGTGGCGGATTGCTGGCCTGGCCTCGGGATTCGGGGACTCCTGGTTCCTGATTCACCGACACGGCTAGTTAGCGAGTTTGAGGCTATAAATACCCCTCCACTCAGTCATTTGACGTGTGGCATGCTCTTAGAGTCTAGAGGAAGCTCATAAACACTTGAGAAGATATCTAAGCCACTAAAGTATTTAAAGTGGTCATCCACGGCAATTAAACACAAGATTAGATAGATTAGATAGTGTTTAGTGTTTATAGGCCTAGAGTGAGTTGTAGCTAGACGTTGCAGCTTGAATAAGGGATCAAGGAGTGATCCCAGCTTATACCGATTGGTACGTCAGTGCCTTGGAGTCTTGGTGACTCGCTGGCATCTTGGACCTTGGTAGTTCAAGCTTGTTGACCCTCCAATTTGTTGTGGAGTAGTGGCAAGATATGTGTATAGGAACGCAGAGACCCTTGCCTTGGTGGCTCAAGCTTCGAAGTGATCACGGCGTTAAAGTGACCGGAAGAGAGGCTAGTAGTGAGACCTTTCCTTGGTGGCTCATTGTGCTAGAGGTCTTGTCTTAGTGACTTTGTAGCTCAAGAGCTGTGACCGAAAGAGTTGTGCTAATCGGGAGTATATCCTTTGTAGAGATCCAACGTAGATTATGGGTGGCATTTATAACATCGATACCACATGATAAAAATCCCTTATGCCGAGTTTATCTCTCTATCCTTATTTACGTTTCCGTATTTACATACTTGCAATTTACCTTGCTAGAGTAGATTATAATCCTCTTGAGCGGTAGAGTAGACACACTAGATAAATTTAGAGCATGTTTAAATAGAAATTGAGATAGGTTTATCTTATGAAATTTTTAGAGTCAAATAGTTTCTAAGTGTCCTAACTCATTGCCCCTCTTAGGACGTCACTGTTCCACACAGGGGTAGCGAATTACGGAGAGCGGACGATATTGCGGACACCAAGTTCCCATAGCGGAATTTTAAAAATACTCACAATTTTGAGTGTAAATCATGATATTTGACTTAATAGTATGATAAAATCATAATTAGCAACTAAAAACAAATAAGTGACAAATCAATACGAAGTTACGAATATATAAGCATATAACTTAAAAAAAGAAAAAAAAATCAAGTTTCCCTTATAAGTTGCTAAGCCATAAATCCAAAGATGTAAAGGCAAAACAAATCAACGGCATCTGGAGACTGGAGCTGACCTAACGAGCAAGGCTAATTGCTATTGCAACCCACAATAGTGACTCGCTAATTGATATTGCAGCCCGTAATAACCCCGCTAACTTCTATTGTGGCTGCTAAATTACAAATTGCTATATTTGGCCCGCTACCTTAACACGGTAGCGGTAGAGGTTTGCTACCGCAATAGTGGACGCTACGAACGCTATTTGTTACATTGTATGAGACTTATGAGGGAAACTTGATGTTTTTTTTTCTTTTAAGTTATATACTTATATGCTCGTAACTTTGTATTGATTTGTCACTTATTTGTTTTCTAGTTGCTAATTGCTATTTTACTGTATTATTAAGTCAAATATCATGATTTACACTCAAAATTATGAGTATTTTTAAAATTCCACAATTAAAACTTACCATCCATAATATCGCTCGCTATTCGCAATCCGCTACCAGACACCAATCTACTATCACCCTACTATCTACTATTTATTAGCTTGCTCGAGAAGATGATAATTGGAGTTTTGTTTGCTGCTGAAGCAATAGCAATTCATGTGGCACCGTTGCTAAGGGCTAAAGCAGCATCCATGGCCCCTTTCTATTCACCCAGTAGTCGCTAGATGGGGAAGTTTAATCATTGCGAATGATATTTCTCCAGATGCATAAAGCGGCCTTGCTCTATCAATATTGGCGTAAAAAAATCTACATAGACGTGATGGACAAATTTAGTAACTTTTATATAGTCCCAAATTAAAAGTTGTGTAGTGATATTAATTTGGAAAAGGTCTATTTCCCATCTGTCAACGATGGACGTGGTTTAATTTTCATCTATAAACTCTAATACCAGAAATCTTTCATCCTCCAACTTTTAAAACTATTCGATTTTGGTCCCTAGTCTTGTTTTAAAGTGGTTTTGCACGCATGGCATTGCTGAGTCAGCTATCTCACAGCTTGGGGTCCACTCATCAGTCCCATCGGCTCCTTCCTCCCCTACTATTTGTTTCCCCTCTTATTTCCATAGTTGACGTCGCTCTGAGGACCCTCATCCACTCCAGCGCCGGCCACCGAAGCCATCCTTCACTGTCATCATCCTCTCCCCCTTCTGTCAGCGCCCCATGGACGTTGCCACCGGTCGAATGCAACAGGATCCGAGCCGCCACCCACCGTATCTGACAGCAAAGGGCGTGCTCGAGTGACATGGAAGGGTCATGCCCCGCATAGTTGTTCGTCGACCAGATCCAATGTCAAGCTCCCTACCTTTGCTTGTTTCCAACACCCCCTCCGTCGCCGCTCAGCGGGATGTCAATGACCAAATCCGATGGTGAGTAGCTGGTAGAGGCAGCGCACGGTATGCACGCATCTGGCCAGGATGTCCAGCAGTGGCAAGAACTCATCGACACTCAGTGGGATGTCAGCGACCAAGAAGTCAACGTCCTCATAGTCGTCCTAGATCTCCAGCGGTAGGAACTCATCTTCGTCCTCGCCCTTGTCCTTGAGGGTGTGGAAAGAGAAGACGACGTTGTGGACGTTGAACACCCGCGCCTTCCACTCCCCAACGTTCTCTATCTTCTCCTTCCGTAGCCACATGGTTCTTGGCACGAGCCTCGCGGAGGTGATCTTGAGCCTCGGACGGTAAGCGGTCGTGTCTGGAGTAGCAACGTCCTCATCATCGCTGGTGACCACGGTCACCACGAACGTGTCATGCACCTCGCGCCGATAGTGGAGCACGAGTTGTGAGCCTGGGGGAGGCGATGGCCGCTGGCGCTGACCTCGTCACCGAAGAAGAGGAAGGAGTGATCGGCGTGACGGATGCGAAGGCCTCCCCTGCACCTAAGGCAGAGCACCTCCTGGAGCAGGGTCCACCCGATGGGGTTCTAGAGTGTGGGGTACACGCCAGTGGCGGTGATCGAGGCCGCGAGGGATTGGATCCTGGGCCAGACAGCAAGGTGGGGCGCGATATCACCCCCCGACACGTCACGGCGGTCGAGCACCGTCGAGACGTAGGACACAGGACGAGTGCACGAGCGGTGGGAGGCCAGCAAGGATGATTGAGAGCAACGTCAGAGGATCCGATTCCAAAAATAAGAGGGGAAGAGAGAAGGAGGGAAAAGGAGAGAGATGCTGAGTCAACAAGGTTGCTTACCTGGAATCCATGCCTACCACATATGCAAAACCACTCTGAAATGTGCCAAGGGATGAGAATCAAACGATTTTAAAAGTTAGAGGATGAAAGATTTCTGGTATTAGAGTTCAAGGATGAAAATTAAACCGCATCGATAGTTGAAAGATGGAAAATAGACCTTTTCCTATTAATTTTACTGGTTCATGCTCAACCATGTTTAGCGCACAATCAATGCAATGTTGTGTGTTCGGAATATATGTCCCGAGGCTTGGTAACAACTGACATCGATTCCTTCCAACGACAAAATCTTCAATTCGTAGATGCGATAATAGAGAGATACTCCAGATCATTAGTTGCATATAAAATATCGGTCTTAAACACTAATAATAAACACAAAGAACAGTTGAAAGAAACAAAGTTGTGTGAAATTAACATACTCTGTCAATATGTGATTTGTTTCAAAGAAAAAGCGTGATTATGAAATCGAAAAGAACCAGAACAATCTTGAATGATGCCGAATTAATGATTTCTTCACCGCAACTATAAAATCGGAAAGACAATATGAAATAGGAAGAAAGACAAGAACAATCCACATATTATTATGATTTGTATACTTGTATCTTCTTTGGTACATACGAATTCCTGCATTCCGAAAGATAAAAAAGAGTTTGCTTCAATAAATCATAGCTCAAATTATACAAAATTGTTGATGATCCCCTCTCAGATCACACCCCATTTAGTGTTGTGTAGAGCTAGATGATGAAGTCTAAAGGGAATCAATCTTATGGCTGGTAGAAAGACATGCCAAGAGCATGCACACAAGATTACTGAAACAAGATTAGAATAACTGAATAGGGAAGAAGAACTCACCCACTCGTGACGTGGCATCCTTCAGCACCTGCTGGTCTCAGACAAGGCCTGTCCGAGGCTACAATATGCATATGATACTCTTATCTTCGCCAAAGTAGACAACCTGCAGCTTGCTAGATTGAAAGACATCCTGGACACCCTCACCTCCATGATAGGTCTCCACATAAGATCACGGCAGCCTCGATGTCAAGGACCTAAAGCTCCAAAATGACAGCCTCCTGTTGAAGTTCCTTGTCAAGCTACACGAACCTGCTTCCACACCATGGTAATAGTGGTTCTAGAAGCACTATGGCTGGGGCAGCGGCTACAACCTCGGCTATCGACCCCCACCACTTCGACACTCCGCCATGGTGTAGCGAATATGATCTTTTAAATATATATATATATATATGTGTGTGTGTGTGATTTTGTTGATTAATGATAATATAATCAATATGACTAATATGTTTATCAAATATATATTTTAGTAGGTCTTATGGATACACATTTGAGAAATTGAACAAGAAGATAGACTTCAAAGAAGTTTGAATTGAACGAGTTCTAGAAAAACTCTATACATCGGATGGTCCAGTGCTAGGGAGTTTATACACGTCGGACAATTTTTTTAGAAGCAATGCTTAATACGTGTATACACTAGATGGTCCGATGTTGAAGCAATTGAACATGCTGGAGTGTTTTTAGGTTCAAGTTGTACATGTTGGATGGTCCGACGTACACAACAGAGGTATTAATTCTTTTTGTTCAATGGAAAAAGGATTTATACACGCCGGATGATCTGACGTATATCTTGGAAGTGTCGCCAGGGTAAAGTCCAAGAGGTTCCTATTGAGTGGAAGCTGGACATGTACACGATGGATGGTCCAGCACATACAAAGGAGGCTTTACCGGAGGTCAGTGGCTCTAACGACTAGTTTCTGTGATCAATCCACATCGGATGATCCTGTGTTTGGAGTAGGTGCAAGCCGGACCTTCCGGCGTTTAGGAAAAATGTGATCATTGGAGCAACTACTAGTTTGCAGGGTTAAGACTATATATACATCGTACTCTTAGGACATCACCGATCTCTTTCAATTGGTATCAGAGTCGGAGCTCACACATTTCACAAGGACACACCGATCCAAGTGGCATTTGAGTCGTGATCTTTTTTTGATCGGTTAGGCTTCACCACCTGGTAAGTTGTGATGTTAGGGGTAGGGATGGATTTGGGTAGTACTCTATATTTTGACGGCACTCACTTCGCCCGATGGAATCTAATGACTTGTTTTCTTCAAGCTAAAGGTTTAGATGTTTGGAGAGTCACCAAGAAGGGAATAAAGGAACATCCCACTAACAAGGAGATGCAATTTGATGCTTTGGCGAAGAGTATCCTTTTATCTTATTTATGCATCGATATATTCAATCGAGTATATTCTCTCACTAATGCACATGATATTTGGACTGACCTCATTGAAATACATGAAGGCACAAAGAATGTGCGCAATGATAAATATCATGTGCTAGTCTCTAAGCTCAATAACATTAAATAACATGCTTATGAAAGTGCTAATGATATGTACTCATGTTTTACTATTCTTGTCAATGAGATCAATGAGCTAGGTTCAACGTCAATTGGAGATGATCAAGTGGTAAGAAGAATACTCAAGCTCTCCTTTGTGTCTCCATCATCTACGACAATAGTGACATTAGCAAGATGACTCTAAGCCAAGTACTCGGCAAGATCACTATCCATGAGATAACCATGAACACGGGGATTGAAGTTTACTCCTCATCTAACGCTAAGAATATTGCCCTCACAAGCAAGCAAGCAAGCAATCTCCTTACATACACATGCAAGAGAAGATGAGGAGGTAAGAGCAAGAGTCAAGCTTAAGCGAAGATGATGGTGATGAAGATGAAGAGAGCGATGAAGAAGATGAGTAAAGCACATCAAGTGACAAAGAAACGGACCCCAATATGACCAAGCTCATCTCAAGATTGGAGAAAAATATCAAGAAGATCAATGACAAGATCATTCAATATCCATTAAAGACTTGGTCAACAAAATTGATTATATCAAGAAGTAGAAAAAGACTAAGAACAAGAGGAACAAGGGGAAGAGCCAAAAACATTTGCAGGTATAAGGATACATGGGTGAGTGAAGATGAAGATTCAAGCTTAAGTGATGAGAGCTTCACCATCTACTCCTCAAAGAGAAACTCTTCCTCAATATCGTCATCACGTAAGTCATCATCACACAAGTGCTTTATAGCATAATGTATGGAAAGCGATGTAAATAATGATGAACCCGATGAGGATTCACCATCTCAAGAAGAACTTCTTAAATTGATCAATAAGCAACAAATGAACTTAAATACATCAGCTAAAGAACTTAAAAAATTCAATACCCTTAATGACATTAAGGCTATCTTTATTTCTAATTATAAATAATTATTAAGTAAATTTAAATTGCTAAACAAGTAGTATGAAGAATTTAAGGCAAAACTTTAGGACATTGAATCTCAACCTAAGACCCCTTGAAGCAATATATATCTCTCTTTAATTTTAATCATAAGCTAGATGCTTCTACTTCTTGTGATGATTTGATTGATCTATCTAACTCACCCCTTCGCAATGAGAGATGTCTTAAGAATATTGTTGTAGAATCATATAATGATCTCATTGCACAAGAGAATGATGAGCTCAAACAAGTAGTGGAGAAGCTTAAGAAGGACTTAGCAAGATTAAATGGCAAAAAATATATCCAACCTTCTCAAGATAACCATGACAACATGGTGAACAAACTTACGGAGGGATACATCGTGACATACTTCAAGTGTCATCAAGAAAGCCACAAGTCCTTCCAATACAAGTAAGTCAAAAAGGAGACCAATAAGAAGAAGAAAACAATGAACCTTTCAAACAAGACCTAACATCTACACTAAGCTCAACTACAAGATCAATCACAAGACCAAGAGCAACTACTACAAGCTTAAGAAAAATGACAATAGCAAAGTTGTTGCACACTTGGTTGGGCGAAAGGAGTAGGTGGAACCAACCCATTTAGGTGCCTAAGGAAATCATCACTAATACAAAGGGCCCCCAATCAGTTTGAGTTCCAAAGAGAACTTAAAGTCTACGTATCGGCTCGTGGGATTTGGAGACTTGATGCACAAGATAAAGTGAAGGTTGAAGCAAAGAAGTCAAGTGTACAATATTTGGCACATTGATGAAAACCTTGATCATCATATACTCAATTCTCCCACCCAATGGTAAAAGAGGTAATGGTAACTAGATTTTGTTCATGCTTTTGTTTTGTATCTAGTACATTTATCTTGTCTAGGATTGCCTATGCATATTTTATTTTCCTATAATGCCTAGTGTAGTTTTTCATATAGTATGTTGCTTGTGTTTCTCTCTAACCTATGAGCAACCTATATGGTTTATCAGTTGTAGATTTTTTTCATAGTATATTTCTACAAGCGATATCTTTTATGTGTCATGAATCCAACCTACAATGTACCATTCACCATTATTATCAATGACAAGTGTATATCTCTCACAAGTATTTGACACTTGTATGCATATATTTAGGGGGGACATATCCTATGAGTTGTGATTTTGAGATTAACATGTTTTTCAAGTGGTATCTTTATCAACTCATTTGATGTTTTAAGCTATCTCTATGTATAATATGACTTAAACTTCCTATCTTAACATATTATCTAGTTGTGCATATGTTACACACCTACATCATATGTGTGCACACATATAGGAGGAGTTTAGATCATATCATGAGAGCTTTGTGAATTGTGATCCATTGTTTTTATTTTCAAATGGTATGAACATAACCATTTCACGCCACAAAATGATACTATTTAAATGGATCATAATTTATGAAATTCTTTCCCTAGTGCTTTAACATTTTTCCATAAGTTCGATATGTGTCTGTAGACTTTTTGAGATTATTGGCAAAGGGAAAGAATTTTAGAGACCAAAGCAAGATGTAAAGATGCAAGATTGTTGACAAATAGAGATAATGACGATGGAGAAAGATGAAGAATTGTTTTCATGATAGTCACAATAAAAAGGGGACAAAGTGAAGGTAAGAACATGGTATGACGAAAATGTGATATTTTTCTTACAATTGGTATTATTTGTTGTTCTTATCATGCATCTAAGTAAAGAGGTAACACATTGTACTCTTTATAATTGATATTATTTATTATTTACCACTTGCTTTGATTGTGTTGTCATCAATCATAAACATAGAAAGATTGTAGCGAACATGACCCTTTTAGAACATGTATGTGATTTTGGTGATTAATAACAATATAGTCAATGAGATTAATATGGTTATCAAGTATATGCTTGTCACTTGTTTTGGTTGTGTTGCCATCAATCACCAAAAGAGGATATTATAGCGAACATGGTCTTTTTAGGGTATGCTTGTGAATTTGGTGATTTATGACAATATAGTTAGTGAGAATAACATGCTTATCAAGTATATGCTTTAGTAGATCTCATGGATGCATACTTGAGAAATTGGATGAGAAGATATAACTCAAAGAAATTTGAATTAAATGAGTTATGGAAAAGCTCTATACACCGGATGGTCCGACACTGAAGCAATTGAAGACACCAAAGTGTTTTCAGGTTCAAGTTGTACACAACGGATGGTTCGGCGTACACAACGGAGGCATCACCGGAGCAAAATCCAGAGGGAATTCTTTGTGTTCAATGTAAAAAATGATTTAGACACGCTGGATGGTTTGGAGTATATCTTGGAAGCGATGCTAGAGTAAAGGCCAAGAGGTTCCTGTTGAGTGGAAAATAGACATATACACACTAGATGGTCCGATGCATACAAAGGAGGCTTCGCCAGAGGATCAATAGATCTAAAGGCTAGTTTTTGTGATCGATCCACACCAGATGATCCGATGTTTGTAGCTGGTGTACGTTGTACCTTCCGGTGGTCAGTAAAAATGTTACCGTTGTAGCAACGACTAGTCTATGAGATCAA
This sequence comes from Phragmites australis, assembly GCF_958298935.1. Taxonomy (NCBI): domain Eukaryota; kingdom Viridiplantae; phylum Streptophyta; class Magnoliopsida; order Poales; family Poaceae; genus Phragmites; species Phragmites australis. Next base: position 36,360,656 of record NC_084923.1, on the reverse strand, counting down.
AACTATATATAGCCCCTCTTAGAATGTCACCTATCCCTTTCAATATAAAAGACTATGTTCTCTACACATAGAAGTCCCTACCCATCGGTGATGGGCGCACCGCGACTTTCTAGGAGGACCACTAGATTGATCCTGCTCCATTGCCAAAGCTCATGTCAGCCATTCCCACACCGGGAGCGTGCATGGCAATGACGATTGGAATCTACACCTATAGCCCACCTCACCGTTGTAGCCGCCTCTGAGTTGCATAGTTTTCAATCTGTGTTACAAGGGATCAAACTGGATGAAATGGTTCGGCTTGCTTTGCCGACCAGCTTGCCACACTGGTGTGCTCCGCCATCACGTGCAACATTTGGAGCCGTCGGCCTTGATCCTCCTCTTGGCCACCGTGGACCTGGAGCTTTGGATATGTTGAACACATGTGCCTGGAGTCAGTGCCTGGCATATGTAGTAGCATAACCGGGCACACCCCTTTGTCTCTATTCTTCATTCACAATTCTTGTACTATATTCGTTCTTTTTAGATGTCGTTTTGGTTTTTGATATACAGTAAATTCTTTCATATATGACATATTTACCCTTCTTAATTTCTTTAATATACAATCAATGGCACATAAGCCACCAATCCACCACACTCATTGAATTGAAACTCTACATTCTAATAGACTTTAATATGGATACTCTAGTAAAACACCAACTTGAAAACCTAAAACGACATCTATTTAAAAACAAAATTAAATTTCTAAAACGACATCTATTTGAGAACGAAGGTACTACACCACAATCCTTTGAGTATCAATGAAAAGTTCAAGCTGACGCCTTCCCTTACCGTAGCCCTATAAAAAGAAAAGACAGATGAAGACATGGAGAGAGAGGCAGCTAGCGACACGAGCAGAGCGAGTCGACATCTCTATGGGGAAAGAGAGACTTTCAATGTGAGATGCTGGTGCACAAGGTGCTTCGATCCGCGTAGAAATTCCAGGGGCGACGCGAGTCCGATATAGTATGGGCCAGTAATGCAAGTCCTAACTGCATCGTTGATTCGCTTATTATGTAGTTGTGACATTGCTACACCAGAATAGGATTTTCAGCTCTTGCTACACCAGAATAGGACTTTCAGCTCCGGCTCTAAGATTGTTGTGCCGAATGAGCTAGTATGTTCTTGTTGTGCAAGCATGTGGTGGGTTCATTTCCAAAAGTCACTGATGTAGATAATCTAAGACACCGCTTGACAAACCAAATCATAGTGTATGGATATGGTTATTCATTATTCAGAGATATAATATGCGGCCATGAAGGTCAACAAAGACGACGAGGGAGAAGGTAAATAGGAGCCACACCAATTTCTTGAATGGTCTATCCTAATTTTTTATCCAACGCACATCTCTTCCAATTGACCAAGATCACGTACTCACAACGGAGCTACTGACCCTAGACATCAAGTTAGGATGACCTCGAGGCAATGCAGAAGCAACACAAAAGAGAAATATATTAAAGCAACGGAACTAGTAAAGGAAAGCTGCTAGCTTAAGTGTAGCTTGTCAATAATCCAAAGAAGAGTTACTGAAGGAATACTTGCAAACTACTAAGTAAAGAGTTTAGACATACTAAATGAGATCCGGTAAGGCTATAGATATCTTCAGTAGTTGCGTTGTTAGTCAATATAATACCTCGAAAATACAAAGTTCAGACAGTTAGTAGTTGAAAACCCAACGAAGAGTTACTTAAAAATCACTTGCGAATTACTGAGTAAAAGGTTCAGACATACTAAACGAGATTCAATAAGGCTATGAATATCTTCAGTAGTTACATAGTCAGCCAGTTTCTCATAAATACATTCAATAATTCAGAACAAACTACATAAGATAACTATTGAAAAATAAAGCTACTAAACGATTCCATGCTGACTATTGAACAAATTATGAAACCTAAAAAATAGCCCTCAAACTTTTCATAGAAATCTCTAAATCAATTCAAATAAAATACAAATCTCATGAAACTTGGTGGGGAGGTAGATATAACCATAGTGAACCTTTTCCAATAGAAGTCAAGCCAAGAAAGCAAAAAAGTTTGCTGTTTTTTTTTTCGAAAACTTGGAGAAGGGAAAAGCAACAAAACCGAGAATAATGGATTTTAAGGAGCTCGTGAGAGATCTTGATAGTTAGTCTTTTGAGAATGCTCACACATGTCATAGCTCTTAGAAACACTACAAATCCATCCCAAAAACCTTATATTTGAAGGAAAACAAAATCTCCCCCAAAAACACTAAAAACAGGTAAAACCAAGCAATTCCTTCAAATCCTCCATATGAGCTTGTAGGATTCCATTCAAATCATACCAATACCAATACCCACATCCTTTCTCAACAAAAGATCTTATCAAAACACATGAAATTCAAGAAAAACAAGTAAACTTATAAAACTTACAAGGGAGCCAATAGAAAAGTAAACAAGAAAGAATGGCACAAGAGATTTGGAATAAGCTCTTTCATTGATACGAGAGAAATTACAGTCAGAAGATAGAAGTCACCACACTCCCTTTCTCTTTTGTTTTGGTATACAAGATTTCTTTCAAACCCTTATCTTTTTCTCGTTTTTCTCTTTTCACTTTCTCTCCTATCTCTAGGGACTCTCTCCAAACTGATCTCTAGGGCTCTCTAAAGGCTCGAGAGGCCTCCACAACTGTCCATCTCTATTTATAGGCCATCTCAGGTCATTTTCCTAAAATACCTCTCTCCTCTAATATACCCTACTTACTACTGAGGGCATTTTCATCCAAATATTTTTCTTTCATCTGAATGCCATTGGACTCTTCACGACTTAGCTTTCTATTTATAGTCCATCTTGGGACATTGTTCCAAAATACATCTCTCCTCCAATACACCCTACCTACCACCAAGAGTATTTTCGTCCAAATATTTCTCCTTCTTCCGAATGTCATCGGGCTCTACACGACTTAGCTTCGCCTCAATGCAAGCTTTGTGATGCTACCACGTGTATCTTCATGCACACTAGAGTTTTATTTCATTAAGGTATGGGGACTTCTTATTCCACAAGAACGAAAGCACTTTTTCATTCTTTCATATACTAGGAGCTAATTACATATCTCAATAAAGTATATGATTGGTTGTTTTTAGTGGACCAGATCCATCCTTTTCAATTGACTTATAAGATCTAGTGAACTCTTTGAAACAACTCGTTGGATCGGTCGAGGAAGAAGAGTGAGGCGAAACCACGAAACTAACTTACACGTTTCTTAAAGCATGACTTCCGATCGCTTGCTTACATCCTAAGCAAGTCTTCTGATATCGACGCGCGTCACCTCGTCCCATGATCCTGACCGCTGGCAAGTCTCTCTAGCTCCTACTCCTCAGACTGTCTTGTCACTTGCAATGGTATCTCGCTTGCTTTGACTTGGTCAACACGTTGTATTCATCAAACATCTAGTACGTCTTGACCTCTCCATATACACGATGTGGATCACCCATGACTTCACCCCGCTTAATTTCAATCATCCTCGCCGTTGAACGTCATGTTAACTCCATTGACATATACATCATGAGACAAGAAACACACTTCTATCTCCACAAGTAACTTACCAACTTCTCCACCAACTCTGGTTAGCATAACGTAATCTCCAATGCATGCAATCTCAAAAGCCCACAAATTTAAACTCTAAAGTCGAAGCAAATATTGAACGCATCACAACACACTGCTGAATACAACATAGCATGATACTAAACACATCGTAGTAGAATACTGAATACAACATAAGTCAATTACTCATCACAGCTACAAAACCATGGCAGATTGCATATGCCATGCGAGCTGCATATGCGTTCCCGTCAGTATTGGGGTGCGTATGAATGTAAGATGATCGCCAGGACAAGGGCCGGGCCGGGCCGGGCCGGGCTAGTGAGTAGCCAGCCCACGTTCCAGAGACGCGTGCGTATCCATCAGACTCACCGACAGCCGGGCCCCATCTCAGAAAAAAAAGCAGTATTCCCGCCCACGGCGACCGCCTTCAACTGAAGCCGAGCGCTTGAGGCGGCGCCGAACGAGGAGGGAAAGTAGAGAGGCAGAGACGGCACGGCGGCGCGGGAGATCTCTCTCGACATCGCCGGACCAGATGGACGCGCCGGAGAGCCCCCCAGCCGGACCACCATCGTCCGCCGCCGTCGCGCTCTACGAGGTCCGCACTTTTCTCGCCCGCCGCGGTTCGCCGCTTTTGTTTCTAGCGCTAAAGGTGTCTCCTTTCTCGTAGTTTTCTGACGGTCGTGTTCCGTGATGGGATTGGGACGAGATGTGTTCGGATGAATGGGTGGGCTGGTGAAAGCATGCAGGGTTTTTTTTGTTACTTCGTCTTCCCAGATTAATATTGGGGATTGGGTTCGTTGGGGTCGCAGGATCGGCTGGTTGGGGTTTTGGGCTGCCTGCTTGGTGGGGGGATTAGGGTTTAGGATGGGCTGTGATCGCTTCGTGGTGTGCTTGTCTCGCATCTCCACTCGTAGCATTTGCATTTTCCCCCTTCCTTTTTGGTCGTGGTTCGCCTCCCTAATCACACATTTCCTTAAGAGTTTCCTTAATTTTCAACGTTTTGGGCTTTTTTTGGTACTAGTACTTAGTTTGGTGTTTTCGGATATCAAGTGGTCTAGTTGTTCGATTTGAGGAGGGAGCATTTGCGGTTTGTGCATCGGCAAAACGAATTGTTACAATATGAAATTCTCCTTGTTGATAAACGTAAGCTTTTATCGCATCACTTTTGGTTCCCCCCATTTTATGAGTGACAAATACTGAAATATCCCATGATTTTATCGCATTACTTGTGGGGCTTTTTTGTGTTGAAAGAGACCAGGATTTCTGTCCACTAGCAACGCAAACCATGTGGATTTATAGGTGTCACCTGAGTGCTTGATGCTGAAAAGTGCCACCTTTAGATAGAAATGAATCAGCTTGTTCAGTTGCAGCATATCCATTTTTTTTTTGTGCAGATACTTTCCCCTTTGTATTGTTCTTGTTCACACACTTGCACAAATCATAAAGTAATATGGTTTGTGTGCTAGTGGGTGGTTTCAAAATATGCCCTCTATTTGTTTTTTAAGATTGTGATTTTAACACTTTTCAAGAGAGCACCAAACCGCCTCCGTTACAATTAGCAAATTAAGTAATCTGGTGATCTTAACCCACTAGTAATTTGCCTCTGCGTATACCTACACAAGTACGCACGTTTTTCTCATGGGATTTTATTTTTCGATTGAGCAGCCAATTACTGCACACTCAGATTAAAAGATACTTGTTTCGTAATTAAATTTCTGGAGTCTTGAGTGAATTTCTAATTAGATTTCACACCTGCAGGACTCTCCTGTCTTCGATTTCATCAATAGTCTTTCCCCTATAGCTACACTGAAGCCTAATTCAGTACCAAATGCCCAGCCATCAGATTTGCCACCTGTTTCTTCACTCTTTGCCTCTCCACAAGTAAATCCACAAAAGGAATCTGAGCTCACAATCAGGTAACCTTGTGTTATTTTTCTTGTTTATATGATTTTATACGTTATTGTATGTCTTTCCACGTTGAACAGGGATGTCTATGTTCAACTTTCTGAAGAAGCACTCGATCCAAACTTCCAAAGGAGTCAAATAGGGACTTCAAGCTGGATTCAACTCTCCGGATCCACAAAAATTGTTTCAGAAAATAGAAGTAGAAATTATGCTGCGGATGATATTCATGTTTACTGTGCTGGTGCATCAGAAGGTATTGCGACAAATTATGGCCCCACAATGCTCCCTGGTGCTAGTCAAAGTCAGTTGGTTTCAAATGACTATTTCTTTGACACATTCAAAGTTCCCAGCGATGACACCCCAATGGACAATGTATGCTTCTTGATACCATTTATAGTTCTTTCTGTCTTACCTTTACATTTTAGTATAGGCTTGATTGATAGTAAAAGTGCTTATTTGTTTGCCGACTGCAAATTTGAAACTCATTCTGTTTGTCTTATTGACAAGCTAGAAACTGTACAATTGAAATTTTGTGTAATCTAACAGAACTACTTGTGCAATTTTGATTTGGCTGCGTGCTTTTTAGTTTTTTTTTAATTCTTATTCGAAATTCTTGTCACAGAAGTACAACATTTTGTTTTCATCTGGCAGGCCTTATCCCAGCATCAATGTGGTATGCATAGGCGTAGCCTCTTCAGTGAAAAGGTAGGGGCATCAAATATGAGTGTCCAAAGTGCCTTGAATCTTCATCATGCACGTATCGGTGGCGATGCCAACCTGATACCTGCGGGATCCCCTGCATTGGCATTGCCTGGCATTGGTTTGCATCTGAATGCTGTTGCCTCGATTCCAAAAGATATAATGCCATATGACAATCCTCTACTACCACCTAAACACAATAGTCCAATGAAATCAGTAGTTTCTGGCCATGAGCTTGTTCCCTATAGTAGTGAGGTGGACGTTCATAATCAAAATGATCACTCTTCTCAGAAAACCATGCCTAAAGCTGATGAGTCTGGCCAAGAAATTCACAAGAAAAAAAGGTAAGTAAGCTATGCCTCTGTATAAATAGAATGTTTACTACATAAATAATAAATGTTTGGAACTTTGCATTTGCAGGCGTAAGTTTCAAAACAGTGATGCTGAGTCATGCAGAAGTTGTAGCTGTAAAAAGTCAAAATGCTTAAAACTGTAAGGTTCCATGAAATATACTGTTATTCATGTACACTTTCCCACTATCTGTAAGGTTCTTGAGCAAGCTGATTTTTTCCAGCTTCTCAAGTACAGTAATTGTGGTTTCTTCACATCTTTTCATACCAGAATGACCCATCAAGTGAACATTGATATATCTTGGAGATTCTCAATTTATAACTCTAATTCTAAATGGCAGTGTTGCTATACATACTGATTAGGCAGAGTAATCCTGAATTGATAGCAGTGAAAACCACATTGCACTTTTGTATTCCATTTGGTAAGGTAATAATCATTACAAAGTTAAACAGGATTCAAGCAGCTTTAAAGTTCAAATCTGTTTGAACATCCTATAAATTTCATGCCTTTTATTAATATGTGCAGTAGCATCTTCCGCATATACAAAGTTAAATGGGTTGCTCCCCACTGGTAAAAATGTTTACTGCCTGGAGAACTGCTCTGTTTACTTTGCTCACAGAAAATTCCCTTTGTTTCTTTCAGCATGCAGTGCCTTGACATCTGGAAATAGAATAACCAGCCAATGAAATTCCTTAAACAGATTCCATTACGCTTTGCTCTTTTCATAGAGTATTTCTACTACTAGTACCAAGAGTATTTGGCATGTCTTTCACAATATGTAAAATAATAACCATCCTTTGTCATTTCCTATGCAGTTACTGTGCGTGTTTCGCTGCTAGAGTCTATTGTTCAGAATTCTGCTCATGTCAAGGCTGTTTGAATAATCATACTCAAGAGGAAACAGTTTTATGTACTCGTAAGCGGACTGAGTCTCGTAATCCATTAGCATTTGCTCCAAAAGTAACTCGCACGTGTGGATCCAGTCAGGAATTAGTGGTAAGAGCAGATCCTTTTACTTGTGCTTTTCTTTCCCCTTCATCATTGCTCATAGCATTCTTTTCATGTTATAGGACGACTCTAATAAAACTCCTGCTTCCGCTCGGCATAAAAGAGGCTGCAATTGCAGGAAGTCTTTTTGTCTTAAAAAATACTGCGAGTGCTTTCAGGTTAGTTAACCTGCCAATTTATAGTCATGATTTTATCCCCTGATTTTGTTTAATATATTGACACTTTCATGTGCTTTATTTTATTTAATGTTACTTGTATCAAGAGTGGTGTAGGGTGCTCCATAAGTTGCCGATGCGAAAGTTGTAAGAATTCTTTTGGAAGAAGGGAGGGTGAGTTAGTCCTTTCTTGATATTTTTTCTTTATTAAAATGCAAGCTACCTACTGAAATGCTTTTCAATTTAATGAACAATAAAATATTTGATAGATTCTGTGCTTACCATTTTATTGCCATGTTCTTTTCCACAGCATGGCTATAGGTCACGGTTGTATAATTCCAGTTCCATATTGGAAATTAGTGTACATTTGTGCTAGGATTTCCTATAATATTTGGGGGTTAGACGGTTATGTTCTTAAAGGTTGAGGTGCTACATCTTGTACTGATCGAATGATATTTAGGATCTTTTGTTTTTCTTTAAAAGAAATGTAAATCAAAATCTCCTTTAGTTGGGCAAACTTTAGGATATAACTTTTTAGGAAGTTTCGTCGTTCTGTTGTTCTGTGACTTTGTAAAACCATTTTAATGTAACAATATCCCAGAAATTACTTCTCAATTGTTGTAACCTTATCAGTTGCCAGATTTTGATATTCTTATTTTCCATTGAAGGGGTGCTATTGCTAACTACTGAGAAAATGGAGCAAGGGGAGAAACAAAAAAGCGCTAATTCCAAGGAAGAGAAACTTGAGTTTGAGAAACAGCATGTGGTTGGCCAATCTGGTTTTCTTCCATCCACCGAGAATCTACTCACATCACCTTCTATTGAGCCATGCAGGTTTGTATACCTTGTGCACGGATGTTAGCATGATTCTTGCCTCCCTTACAGATCATGATGAGTTCTCCCTTCCAGATCCTCAATCCTGCTTCCATCTACATGTTCCAAGCCGCCGCTGTCATCAACCAGATGCTCTTCCCGACTGCACAACCCTCAGTCTCCTATGAAGGCAGATGTTTTGCTCCCTCGTTTCGATACCTATGTGGCTGAAATGATCCTTGGGAATGGTCCTTCAGATATCCAGGAAGGGGACTCATCCTGCACTGCCAGCGTCAAGATTGTGTCACCTAACAAGAAGAGGATCTCTCCACTGCGCGTTGGCACCGGCTTGTCTCCGATCAATAGGAGTGGCAGGAAACTGTTTCTGAAGTCCATCCCTTCCTTCCCTTCCCTCAGTGGTGATGTAAATAGTGAGTCCCAGTAAACAGAGTTCATCAGCAGCGTTTGGCACCTGAGGTATGCATTTATTATTCTATTATTTTCTTTTCTGATGTAAACTCTTATCAATGCGATTACTTATTCAGTTTCATTTTCAGTGGGGCTGATGGTTGTGGTATCCTCGATCCTCGGGAGCTGACTTTACCTGATTTTGTTGCCACGATGAGTTGAAGGAACTTATTTTAGCAATTCTAGCATATTGAGAGAGTTATGCTAAGTTTTCTATCCAGAGCTGAAGCTTAACAATTCCACTACATGTGGCATACTTCACCTGGCGTTACCCAGTTTAGCTAGTCGCTCTGTTCATACCAATGTTTTAGCCTCTTAGGTCAGTTTGTTTGTATTTCCACAGCTCGTGGGCGACAAATGCATACGTATGGACAACGAAATTCTTAAATCTAATCAACCGAGTCATATAAGTCCAGTTTACTGTATTTGAGTTTGTTTTCATACGAAATGAACAGTTGGGTCTAATCTCATGTAACTGCATTGTTTGGGGGCTTATTTGGAGTTTTTGGGATTTGATCTCATGATCTTTTGGTTCATGAGCCGTAGGGATGAATGGATATTCAATTGCATCCTTCGCATAAAAAAACAGTTTCTGTTTAGTATTCAAGTAGTAACACATTTGGAAATCACACTAGAAATTCAATATACTTGACCCCCAAAAAAAATCTTGTGAGCTCATCTACAGGCATCATCCAATACACCAATGATCCAGATATTCTTTACTACTAGCTCCAAATATTGTTTGTATAAATTTTAACACTGTACTGTGTATTTTAGACAAAGTACAGGCTGGAAGGAATTCCACATGTAACTCGTTTTATACCCCTTTTCAATATTTTGGGAGTAGAGACTCCACTGGAATGTCCAACAAGTTTGGAAAGTCCTGCAGATATTTCGAGGAACTTGCCAACTTCATATCCACTAAAATGTTTCGTCTATAGCCTGTATATACACAATCATGGTATAATTGATGAATGGTGATGAACTACAAGCCCATCTGAATACCAAAGAGTGCTTTTACACCATCACTCCATATCGCGGCCCTTGGTCTCTACAGGGAAGAGAAAGCAGGCAGCTCCAGCAAGGCATAAGACGAGCTCAAACACCATGAGTGCTTCCATTTGGTGGCAGCTCCTAAGCATGGCAACAGCAACAAGAGGGCAAACAACCCCACCGACTCTACCAATGGCGGTCGCAATTCCAACACCGGTTGAGCGCACAGATGTCGGATACACCTACAAAGATAAGGAATGGAATCAGCTCGCAAGACATACTGTGCTGCAAGAAAATAAGTTCTAATAGTTGTCTATATAGCTGATATAGCATGTACAGAATTTAATGATCCGCACAATCTACCACAATTGAAATCGGTAAAGGATACATTAGTGATGGAGAGAAGAATGCATAGGAGATCTGAATGGATTCAGAATACATCCTCCTTTCGTCAATTCAGATTATTATGGCCGAGATGGTTAATATCTTGAACCGTTCTGAAGCCACAAATCCAAACATATCCTATGCTAGTATTCTCAAAGTTTCCAGGTTCAAAACTCAGTGCTAAACCTTGTAAATCTGATACATAAATACTCAGACTACTTGCTAATTAGACATCGAAAGTATTCTTGTTCACATGCTTTATGTTAATATGCAAGTTTCTGATGTCATTAGTGCCAGTTACAAGCAGGAATCCAACCAATTAGTTGCAACTTAGGAGAATGATAGTAATGCATGCAAGATATAGCAACAAGAAACACAATGCTACGGTCAATTTCATAAAAGAGATCAAACGGTTAGTTTGATTCGTTGGCTCTTCATTCTGTTATATAATAACTAATGAGGGTCTACTCCTAGAACTTGTTCATTTTCAACCTCTACCAATATAATGAACGGAAAAGCTTGAACAGCAAATATTCAAAACTAGAAGTTAAATACACTGGCTGTATGGACATAATATTCAAAACTACATGGAACCACGCTGTTGAACCCTGTTCTTCCTTTTAATATCCAGAATTACAAAGTCTTAATAGATAGCATTTGTACAGATTAATTAAGCATGGTATAACAAATAAACTACCATAAAAACAAAATCGTTATATGCCATAAGAAGTTGATACAAACCTCTGGAGCATACAAACACAAAACTGTAAAGCTACCCATGGCACATGCGCGAGCACCGAATAGAAGAATAGTTGTCAACAACTCATTCTGATGAAGCACAAGTGGTCCAAGGAAAGCACAGCATGCGAACATCATGAACCACATTGAAGCTTTTCGGCCAAACCAATCGACAAGAACAGCAGACAAAATTAAGCCTGGGATCTCTGTAGAGATGTAAAACCATGAGTTAGTGGGATATTCCACAGCCAGTCATCATAATAGGATGGAAAAAAAACTAAGGGTTTTACTGTATGATACCTGCTAAACTAGTGATAAAAGTATCTTTGTAAAGATTGGCATCTTTTTGGTGCGCTTCAAATATCACACCAGATGTGCAACTTCTATTTGCATCACTCAGTTCCGACGTCAGCAATACTAGCCCGTAATAAGCAAAGGAATTTGCATAGAAAACAAACCAAAGAAGAAGAGTTGATCTGAGCAATTTGTGTGATAATAGCTCAGGCAATGCAGCAATACCACCAGATTTGGAGCTCATGGCATTGTCAACTGTACATTCCTTCTCTCTGACAGGAAGAAGATATTCATTCTCAGAAGAGTGAGTGTTGTGGTCACCTTTTGTTTCTGGATGGTATGTCAGAACTCCCGGAGGAAGAGCTGATTGGTTTGCATTGGCCATTCTCTCCAGGACAACCGTTGCATCAGACATTCTGTTTTGCACACAAAGGTACCGCGGTGACTCGGGTGTAACTCCAAAGAAAGGAAGCAAAAGGAAGCATGGAAGGGTGCTCAATGCCAGCAGCCACCTCCAATTCAATGATGATAATACAACCTGCAGTACAACGTAAATGAATAAAGTTTGATAGAAAAAAACATGTGACCATAAAAATATAAATAAGAATAAACCAATTGGGGTAATGGAGCCGTTAGGTCTCTCGCGCGAACAGTGTTCTGGCGACTCCACTGCCCATCCGCAAAACCCACCAAAAATCAAATCCCCACCTTCCTCCCTTCACTCAGAACCGGATCCTCTGACTTGAAGAAAGGAAGTCACCGGTGAACAGTATTTTCTGTGAGACGGTAAACAGTGATGTGCCTTTACTGTAGCAAATATATTGTACCCGTACATACTATAGCGATTGTACCGTAGCACAGTACTGTATTAGAACTGTTGCAATCGATCTCGTTCGTCTATTTCCAATCCGACGGTTCGCATGGTAAAACCATGGGTACTGTTCACTCGTGACTTCACTCTCTCAAGTCAGAGGATCTCAGCCCCTTCACTCCAACAGATCCACCCGCCCCCGCCCTCCAGAACCTTCTTAGGCCACAAATCTTGCAGTGAACTGCCAGTTTTGGTGTCCAATGCGCCTGTGCAGTGTGCATGCGGCAACCCACAAGTTGGTCCACCGAAATGCAGTCCTTCTGAAGCTGGCGGGGCCGGATTCACCTCCCATGCCACCCCTTTTGTCACACCGTGCAGAGGCCAAGGTGCGTGCAGACCGAAGGGCAGAGCTACGCAGAGGCAGTAAGGAGGGGTCCTGTTAGCTAGATCTCGCAGCAACCGTTCCTCTCCCAGTCCTCTACTCAGCAAATCGATTGCAGCCTTCATGTCAAGAGCCAAGAGTTTACAATTACAGAGAGCAAGGGACTTGCGTGGACTTGACGGGGGAGGTTGGCCTACAGCCGGCTGGCCTACCACCGGCCGCCTATGAGGGCACTGTCCAAGAGGTTGTACCTTGAGTTACGACGAGTCAGCAATTGGTCTCGCAGATCGGGAGCTGCCGTAGCTCGTCGACACCACGGAGAGAGGTATAAATCATTTAGTTGTTCTTATCGATCCTAAGCACTGCAGGCCTACGGCCGAACGTGGATCAAGGCAGTCTAGGCATGGCCATTCCGACCCAAAGGTCTCTTTTAAGTATAGAGGGCAATCTGGAAAAGATCCAGTGAGCAAGCAAAGTTTGGAGGGCTCCAACTCGGTGGAGGATCTCCATTCAAGACAAGCAGCTCACAGAAATACCAAAGGCAACTGCCACATCTTCAATGTGGCAAACCAGCATTTTGACAAGGAAGATATCTTCATGCCTGCCTGTGGAGGGAAGATGTCTTTAGTGGTTCCATATGCAGAGTCCTCTACTGCAGCACAACGAAGGGATCGTGACGATCCAGGAGAGGTACGGAGTAACGAGGAGTGGACGATAGTGAAAAGCAGGTACTGGTGGAGAATAAAGAAATCTTTTTTAGGTCAATTAGCTTGTGGCAAGCAGCCAATGCAAAGGGCCAATAGGAACGAGATATATTTGAAGAGGATGCGAGGAAGATGCCTCAACTGCCTGGAAGCAGACCATTGAGTTGCTGCGTGCAGAGATCCTACCAGTTGCTGGAATTGCAAGAAGTTTGGCCACATCGCTGTTACGTGCAATCTGCAATCCGTTCCAAAAATAAACAACACTCAACATCAGCAGACTCCAACACTTCCCCTAGCAACAACACACAAAGACAAATCATACCTTCAAGCCCTCACTGGCCAGAGCGACAACACCGTGAAGACATGCAAGATGCGGACTTTCTCGGGAGATCCCGCGGCACGGCTGCTGCAAGATTTCTGCGGCATCTCCGCAACGGGTGCCTTCAAGCGCAAAAGGGTCCACCTACATAGCAGGCGGTGGTGTGCTGGCTTGCCGGTAACAGACAACATGAAACTGCGGTGTACCACATTGGTGACATGCTGAACTTGAAGTTTGGAGTTCACAACTCAGATTGTCAAATCATGAAGCACCACCCCGAAGATTTCCTTATCATCTTCTCAAACATGCTGCAGAAAGATGCTATGGTGAGGTGCCGAAGAATGTGTTACGATGGAAGGAATTTCCGTTTCGCCGAATGGACGGAGGGGAGAGGAGCCGATGCATGAAAGTGTATCTAGACCCTCTATGTGGGTTTTTAGATATTTGATGACAAGCGATTAAGTGACTAATGAAGTTAAATGAGTTTATTAACATGTATTAGTCCTATGAAGAATTTATATGACGTTAGGAACCCTCAAAAAAGGAAAAGAGAAGCGGCATATGAATACTCTATAGATTTAAATTTGTTTTACTTTTGAATTTGAGTTTAGTAATATCTTTCTATCAAGAGGGATGCGTGTAGATTTATTTAAAGATGTCTCAGTGCTCAAAGTAACCTTTTAGAAAAAAAAATAAGAGACACAAAACACCCCATGAACACTGAAAAGTTCTTTGTTGCTCTGTGTACCTAGTAGTTTCGGGTGCAACTTGGAAGTTCCGAGTTACCGGAACCCTCGGGTAGAGCTCGAGTAGGGGTGCTCGGCTTGTTGTTTTAAATCCAACTCAGAAGTTCCAGGTTGACCTGGAAGTCCCAGGTGCCGGAACCTCCGAATTGAGTTCGGGCATGAGTGCTAGGTTAGAGCCTCTGAGTTTACTCTGGAAGTTCTGGGTGTCGGAACCTTCGAATTGTTTTCGAGCAGGGGTCATCAGTTTCTAAGTCTATAGCTAACCCGAAAGTCTTAGGTTAATCCTGGAAGTTCCGAGTAAATCCAGAAAGTACTGTAACAGCTAGTTTTTGAGGGTTGGGTATAAAGACCCCCTCACCCTCATCTTTTATTTGCTGCTGAACTACCTTAAGACAAAGCATTCAGAGCCCCTTTAAAAGCTCTCCTAATTCCTCTTGGCTTTAGTTCTTACAAGGATTTGAGAGTTGGGTTGAGATTTTGAGAAAGAGTGCTAGTGAGCGTCTTTCCCATCTTTGAGTACTCGAGTTCATCGTTAAGCTGTTCGACATCGCATTTGTTACTCTTGGAGGTTCATTCTCCTAGATGGCTAGGCGTCGTCCGACGAGCACCCAAGCTTGTGGTGTGCCTCGGGACATTTGTGAAGCTTCATCCTTACTTCTGTAAGGAAAAAGGACATTTGAGCAAGCCCAAGCTCGATCTAGGTGGTCACTTGGTGAGGATTAGGGTTGAAAGAAACCTGTATTTGGAGCTCCTCAATGGACATAGGAACCTCAAGTGGAGGTGTTCAAATTTTGGGAAACAAATCTTTATCTCCTTGCTCACTTGAGTTCATATTTATTCTAGCTGACTTTTAGACGATTTGCCTGATCTACTTGATTGTGGGCTTGTGACTGCAGGAGAACCGTGGAAAAATCTTTAGACATCATTTGGAACCTATGGTAACCATTACAATCAATTAGACTTGCTTAGGGACACATTAATTTTGAATTCGTGTTCTGTACCCGAATACTCCGGGTTGAGCTTGGAACTTTTGAGTGGATTGAACCTGAAAGCTCCAAATTCTGCTAATCCACTACGCAGTTTTATTTTGTGGGAACGCCTATTCACCCCCCCCCCCCCCATGAGAAGCCCGGTTCGTCGTTGTCACCAGGGGATCCAGAAGCGGCAGCGGTTCACGGTCTCCTTTGCGCTGCTGGTCGCCAAGATCTGCACACCGCCCCGCTAGAAGACCCTTTCTCTTCCCCAAGAAGGTGATGCTGATTCACACTTCCCCAATCAAGACACTAAGCTCTGCTTCCTATGCCTACGATCCTATGCTTGATGAAATGTCTGCTAGCCTCCCATATGTAGGTCTCCTTAGCCCTTCTCTACTACGGCCGGCTTCCCCACACCTCTCCATGACCGTGGCGGCCTTCGACGTGACCACAGAGGACATTGGTGGGACGATCAACAACTCCAACATCCACAGGATCGAGACCGGAGATCATGATGGTCAACAAGTTTGCGCTCCAGCATCGAACACTCGGAGTGTGATGCTTCACCTGCCTACCTCCACTAGTGCGTGTGAGGTCCAAAGGTGCGCGACAGCGGAAGTTCAAGAAGGAAGCACCAATTGGGAGAGTACCCCAATCATGATGTCTGAGCGCGACACCAACGCCGATCACATCAACACTAAGGTACAAAATTTGAAAGATCTTGTTGCTTCAGTCATGGTGACACCTCCTCCTCCCCTGTGCTCAGAGCAACCTGTTTCAAGTCCTCCTTTGCGCGCTTCTACGCAACACACACCGTAGACGCCTAGATGCAGTGTTAGATTTGCAAACAAACCTAAATGAGGCAAAACATCTTAGAAGCTTGCGCAAGAAGTCCTTGCCAAAAAATTAGCTAAACTTTCACCGCCCAGTGTGCCTAAAAAATCTTTATCTGACCGCTATTTGCAGCGCTTTGAACAGCCTCTCAGCAAACTTGCGATGGAGGTCATCACCGTGCTGGTGGATAAGGGGAATCATTTCAAGTCAAAGAAATCCAAGAGGGTGACACCCACTGAGGTGGCATCGGTGTGATAGGAAGGACGTCGATGGAGAAGATGCATTGCTTGGTCTCTTATGGATGTTTGTAGTAGTGTTTTGAGCATCACTGGTTGTTTCGCCATTGGTGGATCTCCTGCGTTCAGTAGTAGTGGTTTGTGTTCGTCGTGCCAAGAGTTGTCCGCCCCTGGGGGGTTACCAAATTTTGCTCTAGTAGTTATCAGTTGCTTCTTGCTTCTTGCTTCTTGTCAATCCGTTGAGCTTCAAAAAGACAGGTGGGGTGAATCAGTGGAGACGAAGACTGTAGCAAAGGAAGACCATTCGCTGTCAGACGTTGTGTTCGTCAAATTTTGTACCTTCTCACCCTATCAATCAGCTCCTTAGTAGTGCTTTGTGTTCCTCTCATGGCTTAGTTTAATTGTAATATCCTGTGCTGGAACGTCCGTGGATTAAACTACCCATCGAGAAGATCCTCTGTGCGAATTATGGTGGCTTCCTCGGCGGCCAAAATTGTCTGTCTGCAAGATACTAAAATGCAGGTATGTACTCAACAAGATGTCATAGAAACCCTAGGACCTGAGTTCGCACAATCTTTCGCTTTTCTTCCATCTTTGGGGGCTAGTGCCAACATACTTCTTATTTGTTCTTCAAATCACTTCTCCCTAAGTAACGTCACAACAACAGAGCACACCATTTCGGCATATATAACAATGCTCAACGATAATGTCACATGGTCATTAACCACGGTATATGAACCACAAACAGAAGAGCAGAAGTTGGCTTTCCTTGAGAACTAAAGGGAGTCAAACAACAGGTGCACGACGAATGGCTTTTATTAGGAGATTTCAATCTAATCTACATAGCCGAAGATAAAAACAACGGTAGACAGAATCACCGTTTGATGGGGAGATTCAAGCGAACTATTGATGAACTTCAAATCAAAGAACCGCCGCTTAAAGGGAGATGTTGTGCCCAACGCTCACCTGCATTGATCGATGCTTCGCCACACCGGAATGAGACCTTTTGTTCCCTCAAGCAGTTCTCCATGTTCTATCTTCGATGGCTTCGGATCATTGTGCGTTGCTGATCAATGGTGAGGAAGCTTCAATGAAATTTTCAGGTTTTCGCTTCAAATCTTTCTAGGTTAAGATGCCAAATTTCCTAGAAACCATTCAGGAAGCATGAGAACAACCATTAAACATAGTGAATCCCTTGTTAAGGCTTCGAGTCAAACTAAACAGAATAGTAAAGGCTTTGAAGGTTTGGGTGCGTAGAACAATCGAGAACATCAAGTTACGCTTGGTAATTGCGAATGAAGTAATCCTTAGATTGGATGTGGCTCAAGAACAGAGAATATTTACTTCAGATGAGAGGGATTTCAGACGGCTACTTAAGAAAAAAGTGTTGGGCCTTGTGATGATTGAATGTACCCGTTTGAGATAGCACTCAAGAATGACATGGGTCCAAAAGGGTGACACGAATTCAAAATTCTTCCAAATTAGAGCCAACATGCGTCGAGGAAACACTTCATTCAATCCTTACAAATAGAAGAAGGGTTCACTACAAATGCCGCATATAAGGAGGCGGAACTCCTGAGATACTTCAAAGGTCAATTGGGCACTATCAAGCAGATAGAACTTTGCCTTCGATGGGAGCAACTGGGCTACCAAATGATTGACCTATCTGAGCTTGAGCAACTGTTCTTGGAGGAAGAGATTGAGCAAACTATAAAGAACATGCCAAAGGAGAAATCACCGAGTTCCGACGTATTTATGGGGATCTTTTACAAAACTTCTTGGAACATTATAAAGGAAGATGTGGTAGAAGCAATTCAGAGTTTCCACAGTCTAAATGTTCCGGATCTTGCTCTCTTGAATGAGGCCTTCATCCTTCTGTTGCCAAAAAAGGGAGAGACTTCGAGGGTGGCCGATTATCATTTGATTAGTCTGATCAATAGTGTCTCTAAGATCATAACAACGATATTAGCAAACCGATTGGGAAAGAGACTCTCAGTCAGCCAAAGTGTGTTCATCAAGAAAAGATGCATTCATGATAATTTCATCTACATCCAAAGTGTAACCCAAGAGCTGCAAAGATGAAACAAACCGGCTTTGTTCATCAAACTCGATATATCGAAGGCTTTTGATTCTTTAAATTGGCCTTATCTGTTAGAAGTGATGCAAGCCATAGGCTTCGGCCAAAGATGGAGAAACTGGATATCTAAGCTCTTAAGAACTTCCACCTCGAGAGTGCTTCTCAACGGACAGCCAGGACAACAAGTTCGATACACCAAAGGCCTTCGTCAAGGGGACCCCCTGTCGCTGATGCTTTTCATAATAGCAGTCGACCCCTTATAGCGAATGATTGAACTAACGACACAAAAATCATCAAACCAATGCTACCACGAGGGGCAACCATGAGATGCTCTTTATATGCAGATGATACAGCCATTTTTGTTGTCTAGACACCTTTGACCTCACAGCTCTCAGCACGATTCTTTCGGTGTTCGAGAAATGCTCTGGGTTGGCAACGAACATGCAGAAAACTGAAATTTACCCGATACGTTGCGAGGGAGTTCACATGGAGTTGTTACTACAAAATTTCCCGGGCAAGATATGTGAATTTCCATGCCACTATCTGGGTTTACCGCTACACACCAAAAGACTGAAGAGATCAGACATCCAACCGGTGATTGACAAGCTCGGAAGTAGGCTGTCGGGATGGAAAGGCAAATTCTTGTCCTTGGCGGGAAGAGAAACGTTAGTTAAGACAGTCATCTTGTTGTAGCCGATCTACTTTTACAATGTTCCCTCTTCAAAAATGGCTCGCTAAAAAGGTTGACTGGATTAGAAGAGCGTTCCTTTGGAGAGGCGACGAACCGGAGAAAGTCACAGGGGGGCACTGCCTGGTAAACTGGGACACGTTGTGCATGCCAAAGACCCTTGGAGGTCTGGGAATTTTAGACTTGCAGTGATATGCTCGTGCTCTTCGGCTTAGATGGTTATGATATAGTTGGAAAGAAGGGGAAAGGCCTTGGGCACAAATGCGATTACCCTATGATCAGGCGGATCAGGATTTGTTCAATGCTTCAATTGTCGTAACCCTTGGAGACGGCAAGAAAACACTCTTTTGGCAGTCTAGCTAGATCAATGGCCAAGCCCCGAAGAACATTGCCACGAGCATTTATGCAAAATCTAGAAGGAAAAACAGTTGGTCTGCAAGGCACTTCCAAATCACAAATGGTTTAATTGGCTAAGTTCAATAGAAACACAACTGGAGCCTGATCAATTGGCGCTACTCTGGTAGAAGTTACAAGAGTTGAGCATCACCAAAGGCTCCCAAGACTCCATCACCTGAAGATGAACTCAAAACAGAGAGTACAATTCAAAAAGTGCATATCACATACAATTCTTAAGAAAGTTCAGAAGGTACAACATGAAAAACATATGGAAAGCAAAAGTGGAACCCAAATGCAAAAACTTTTCGTGGATCCTCCTTCAAAACAAGATTCTAACGGGAGACAATTTAGCCAAGCGAGGCTGGGGGGACACCACAACCTGTCGTTTATGCGATCAAGAGGATCAGGCGACCACTCATTTGTGTAAGGATTGTCCTTTCACTAAAGAAACATGCATCAGGTTACCATATGGTTCGGGCTAGAACAACTTCCTCAGATGGCCTCCTTCCAGACAATTCAAGCATGGTGGCACCATGCCAACAAGCATATCGATCACGCTCACAGAGAAGATTTCAATGGCACTGTCATATATTTCTGGTGGCACATTTGGAAGGAACGCAATAGAAGATATTTTCAAAATCACACGTTGCTTGCTCAAAGGGTAGCCGCTCTGATCAAAGACTCTATCGAGGTTAGGAGAGTTGCATGGAGGGAGCAAGTTGAAGGATCAAACGACGATTAATTCTCCTTCAGCACTAGGATCTAAGCAACTATGGTTTTTTCTCTTATTTTTGTGCCTGTGTGTGTTTGTTGTTGGGGCTCCACTCCCTTCTCTATTGTTCCGAAACCGGGAGAGGTTTGGGCTTGGCGCAATACGCTGCATTTCGTTTGTCTTTTGTCTCTCTTTTCCTTCTAATCTATGAAAAAATCAGCAGAGGTCCTGCCGTCCCTTTGAAAAAACAAAGGCATTCCGAAAAATTACGGTTTCAGAAATGTGCTTGAATCATATTCCACATAATTGATTAATGAAAGCTTCATTGTGGCCATGCTTGTGTAGTATCTCTGGAGTTTACTCCTCATTTTGGGTTTTAAATTTATATATAAAGTATGCGCATGCAATTGGGAACAAATTTAGCATGAAAAGGGGCAAAAAGGTATCATACCCATGCAAGTGAAGCCTCCAAGACTGTGCCGACAGTCCAGAAAAGGGAAAAAATAACCATCCAAGTGCCACGATTTCGTGCAGGAACAAACTCCAAAAACCAAGATGTAAACACATGCCCGCCACCGACTCCTACTCCAACGAGAAACCGAAGAGTCACCAAGCATAAATAGCTAGGAGATAAAGCACTTAGAAAACCCACTCCACTAGTAAACAGAGTTGAACACAATAAACCAGTCCTGAAATAAGAAGAATGCAAGGTTTATCTCGTTTATGCTTGGCATACAGGAAGTTAAAATAATGTCAAGAATGGCACTGAAGAAAAGGGAAACATCCAATTTAATCCTTTCAAGTTTCATGGAAGTCCTGATTAGACCTCTGCAACAAAACCGGTTCTTTAATGCCCAGATTTGAAACCTGTACAACATACAAATCATCCCTCGTGACGGTTCTCAAAGTGGTTTTTGCAATGTTGGCTGCTTATGTGGATCCGACTCGGCATTCAGCTGTTCACATACAGGAAGATAGTAGAGACAAGAGAGCATGAAGAAAGAAAAAACATGAGGAAGAAAAAAATATTTCTGTTTTTATCATCTAATCCTTGATGACTCCGGTATGAGGTGGCTTGCTGACATGGCTTGTTAGTTTGCTGACTATGAAAATCTAACCAGTCGGATGCCATGAGCAAAACCCTACCAATACCGTAGTCGAGACAAAAATCACAATGGTTCTCAAATTTGAGCATGTTGAATAGCCGTTTTGTAGTAAAGGGTCCAACATGGACTTGCATGAAAGTAGAGGATGGTAAGCGAAACTTTCTCCTTAAAAACATAGTGCAGATTTTTTTTTTTTGTGTCAACTTTGCCATTAAGTTTAAGTCTGCTGATGACTTGTATCGAAGTGCATCTATTCAGCAATCTGGGTGTAATTTTGTACACTATTGCAGTTATAATCCTGTCATATCGATCATATTAATTTTATGTTAAAATTTACGGAAAAAGGGCCCATCAGCCCATGTACCATAGTTGGGTAACTGAACACGAGAAATATGTACATCGAATTCTTAACAGGACTGATATGGTTTGAGGTTATGATATACTCAAGGATAGGAAAGGTTCTCAGTCAAAACCTGAAATATAGAAGTGATTGTAGGAGTAAATCTTTACCTTCGTCCATATTTGTCAGAAACAAAGCCCCAAGTACAGGCACCTATTAGCATGCCAGCAAACACAACACTTGATAGCAGGCTCTCATTCTCGGCAGAGACATTCCACTCTTCTCGCACCGATGGTCCAAGAAATGACAATAGCATGAGCTCCATGGATTCTGCAGCCCAACCCATGCCCGCATAGGCAAGAACAAGTCCTTGAAATTTCCCAAACCCCATTGCTGTAAGTGCATCATCTATAGTGTATGTCTCCATGCTCGCAGCACCTCCTGATCAGCAAAGTATAAGTCATCTGTAAAAACCATCCTAGCATAAATGTTCCGAAGAGTAGCTATTGGACTGAAATAGCTTCCAGACTTCCCCCACCCATTATCATAAAGAACAGTAAAACAATCTTAAGCACAAGACCACATCGTCCATCAAGAACGGTAGTAGAAAATCTTTATTTGCGAGAACAACATCCCCGCCGCCCCTGAGTCGAGCAACCAACCTCGACGGCACCAAACGTAACGGGCAAAGCTAAGGTTTGGAAACTCCATTCGCGCAAATGAACAGGTAATCGACGAGCGCGAGCACTGGATAAGGAGAGCGGGTGAAGGATCGAACCTGGCCGTGCCGAACCGCCGAGTCGGAGAGGGGCGCCAAGATTGCCGGCGCCGGACGGGGAGCCGGCGAATTGTGTGGCACAGCGCCGGCGCTGGGTTCTTGGAAGGGGATACGGGGAACAAATTGGACGGCGGGGGAAGGAGCGGAGGACAGAGACGCCCGCGCGAACTGAACCCGGACCACCTGTCGCACCGCATGACTTGCGTGGTTGTGGTGCACCGGGGGTGGGACCCACGCCTCTGGCTCGTTGCGTCACGTCACGTACATACTCAGATGCAGACATTTTCCTTTGCTAGAACCTCGCGGTCAAGGGAGGTAGGCGCGGGATTTTGGTGCTGTCGGGCTACCGACCAGAACATGTCAACATCACGTTTGGTGCTGGATAGAGTGCAAATACCGACTTTTTTTAGTTCGATTAATAATATTTTAAAAAAAATTGAGTAATTTTTTAAGACTAATATATTAGATGAACTAAAAAGGATTAGGATACTTTAGGTTCATCAAACTGCACCTTAAGTGATAGACGCGTGAGAGTAAAACTCCACTCACCAAGATTTAAATTCTGATATTCACGATTTACATACATACAAGTTTTTTTAATAATATTATATGTATGAGTGTGATAGGGTAAATTCGCGTGTGTATGTGAATTTAGTGTGGGTTATGTGTGTAGTAGTGTATAAAATATATCAAAAAGGCATGAAGAAGATAAAAAATGTTACATATTGCTCTGCTCCGATTTTCAAAATAAATTCTTTAAATACCGATAAAATCGATCTTATGTATTTTCAGACTTTATTAGCCCCTTATTTTTTTCACCCAGCAATTTCAGTAACTACTTAGTGAATTTCATTTTATGTTTTAGGATAGGGCCTGGCCTCATATGCACAGGATAAGATTCACAAGATTAGTATCATCTATCCCCACCTGATCAAATTATTCATGCAGGTAAGGAATTTGCATTGGTTTTTTATTTTGAGTTACTGAACTAAGATATGCTATTCATTAGTACTAAGATGAGCACAGGCGGAGCCTTGTGGAGGTCAAATTGGCTCCGCCCCTCTATCCTCGGAGCTTTTTTTAATATTATTTTTTTAGATATTATAGAAATAATACTAAAAATAAGAAAATTCTAAAATTAATACCTGTTCATCCAACGGTTTGGCGAAAATATGAGAAAATTCTAAATTTAATACATGTTCGTCCAACGGTTTGGCGAAAACTGGTGACGTGGCACCGGCGGAAGGCTTGGGGTGCTCAGTGGCAATTTTGAGGTAATTTTCGATGCACGGTTTAGCAAAAATTAGTTGTCACCAAATCGTACGATGAAAATTGTATTTTCGCCAAACGGGCGTCAAAAAATCCGGTCCCTCCATATCCCCTCACCCTTGCGCTCGCACGACTGCACCTGCTCGTCACATTTCAGTCGCGAGCAGAGACGGAGCAGGCCAGCAAAAGAGAGGAGAAGAGAGAAAAGAAAAGAGGAAGGGAGGAGGGAGAAGAAGAAGGATGAAGGAGAAGGAGGAGAGAGGAGGAATGAGAAGGGGAAGGAGAGGAGGAAGAAGAACAGTAACGTAATTTTTTTCTTTTATATTTGTATTTTAGATGGATGTTTATCGCTCTTGTGTATTTAGATTAAATTAAGGATTAGAAAATATTTTTTTCTTTGTAAATATTGATTTTAGGTATAAATCTTTGTATTAGATTATTTTTAGTATTATGTTAAGAAAATAAAATATATGTGCGTGCAAATATTAGATCTCGATACTCTAGTTATTTTGGACTTAGGACTAGTGGTTTGTAATAGAAAACAATAAAAAACAAAGAGATGATCTAAAAAGCAATACAGCACCGAAGAATTTATGTTAAAATTTTAATATCAAATGGTGTTAATTAATAAGTTCTTAAGAATTAAATATATTCAAGTTGTTGGTGCTTAGTAATATATTTATTTAATAATGATATCCCTAATATCCCGATGTAGATTTAGGACAATAATATTGATTAGATTTTAGGCAACGAAAACTATAGTACTTTTTATTATAGGACCAGAAATGGTGGGTTAGTATGGTCATTGCGTTAGTCAATTTTAAGTTAGTCATATTAGATCTTGGTACTCTATTTATTTTAGACTTAGGACTAGTGGTTTGCAACAGAAAATAATAAAAAACAAAGAGAGGATCCAAAAAGCAATGCAGCATCGAAGTATTTATGTTAAAATTTTAATATCAAATAGTATTAATTAATAAGTTCTTGAGAATTAAATATATTCAATTTGTTAGTGCTAGTAATATGTTTATTTAATAATAATATCCCCGATGTACATTTAGGACAATAATATTGATTAGATTTTAGGCAACAAAGACTATAGTATTTTTCATTATAGGACCAGAAACGGTGGGTCGGCATGGCCATTGCGTTAATCAATTTTAAGTTAGTCGTATTGTATGAATGTAATTTAATTTCATTTCTAATTGACATTTTTTTAGTAACAGTTATGTCAAACTCTATAAATCTTAGAATATTCTATAGAAATGGTCAAATCCGTAATGGTGCATCAGGTGTTGATTTGAGTAATTTTTCATTTACCATCCTTGAGCACCCAAACTCTGAGGATACAAGAATGAAGGAGATGAAAATGTTGTTCACCCAATACTTTCATCTTGGCCCTCAGATTTATTCTATCACGATGCAATGCATGTTGACTCGTACGTTAAATCCAGTTTGTTGGGAGTTAAAGTTGGTGTCTCGGACGGACAAGTGGTTGAAATTGTTGGAGTGGTGCAGGCGACGTCGAGCTGAGTTCAGTAGCCTGGTGCAACCATACCCAAGAGAAGCGGATGATAGTAGCAGTGCAGCAACATCATTAGACGAAGAGGATACACATGGGCATGCAGTGTTGATGGGGAAATTTGAACAAAGGCAAATGACCGAGGAAGAGGTTGTTGTGCATAAGCGGGCGACAAAGGTTGAGGAGGGTCAGGCTGATATAGGGGAGGAAATTGAAGAAATCATTGTTGAGCTCGAGAATGTAGACCGTAACATAATTCATGAGGAAGAAGCTTTATTGGAATCTGTAATGTAGATGAAGATGATGGTGATGATGAGAATGATGCAGACGATGACTGCTCTAATACTGTCATCCCAGGAGAATGGAACTTGCCTGACAAAGCGATGATGCAAGTTATGCAGAACCATGACTCCCCTTGGGAATATGGTTCTAGTATGGTTCACCTAAATCAGGTATTCCCTAATCGGTCTGAAATGAAGGATGCAGTGGTACGGTGGGCAGTGACATCACACAGGTTAGGTATTTATTGCTGTCTCAAGCCCAGGAAAGTATAGTGTCAAGTGCAGAACTCCTGGATGCATCTTTATGTACATGCATACAAGCCGAAGCATTCGACCCACTGGGTAGCCTCAAAAGTGGTTCCATACAATTGCATGCTAGAAAATATTGGTCGAAAGCACCGTAACCTCACTGCTGCACTAGTTGCAAATGAATTGTTCATTGAGATTATTCAAAAGCGGGACATGGAATGCTCGTTCATCCAAAGATCGATATTACGACAGTTCAAATATGAGATTACTTATCAAAAGGCTTGGCGTGCAAAGAAGAATGTTTTGGAGAAGCGGTGGGATACATATGAGGCTTCTTATTGTAACCTAGCCTGCGTGTTTGAAATTCTGAAGGTCAAGAACCCTAACACATACACTGCTTTTAAGAGACTAAACTTGATGAAAACCATCCTAGGATTTTCCGGCGTGCTTTTTTTTCTTTAGGTTAGTGTATTCAGTCCTTCCAGCATTACCGTCATTTGCTTTGCATCGATGGTACATTCTTGACTGGGGAGTACAAATGCCATATTCTCACTGCAATTGATGTTGATGCAAATAACTAGATACTTCCTTTGGCATTTGCATTTGTGGAGGGTGAGAGCAGATTGAGCTGGCTCTGGTTTTTAGGCATCTTAAGGTTGGGGTTGTCCGTGATTGACCTAACATCTGCATCATACATGATTGGCATGCTGGGATCTTACCTGCTATAAAGACACTGAAAGAAGATTTAAGTGAGTTGTTCCCTTGGAATGATCTGCAAAATAGGTGGTGCATGAGTCACATGGGAGCAAATTTCCACAAGCAATGCAAGAGCAAAGCACTGATGGACATGTTCAAGAGGCTGTGTAGCCAGAACCAAAGTCACAAGTTTGATGCTTTGTGGAAGGAGTTGGATAAGGAAATAAGGACGCACGTCTAGGAGAGAAATAAGGAGCCGACTACTGGTGATGAAATTGTACTGGAGGCACTGTCACCTCTTGGAGAAGGCATTGATCCTCCTAATATGAGAAGAAAGTCGGCAATAAACATCAAATGTTTCTTGCACTGGATTGTGGTAGAGCCAAAGGAGAAGTGGTTCTTACTCTATGACATCGGAGGTGCTAGATTCGTGTACTAGGCTACATCTTTATCGAATATGTGTAGTATGAGCTAGTATATTTGAAAGTTGATACCTATTTGTTTTGATGTTATTTGGTAGGTACGGCATCATAAATACCAATATAGCAGAGGTTTACAATTGGGTCGTCAAAAAGCTGTGTGGACTCCCTATCGTTGTAATCGTTGAGGGAATGTTGTACGATATTATTGGTTACTACCAGAAGAGGCATGCTACTGTTGTGATACACTATACAACAATGTGTACACTGTATGCCCAATGGATGATATAGTACCTGAAAAAGAAGAACATGAAGGCAGTACAACATATGGTTCGTAGCATGGGTGTCAATGAGCACCGCTTCGACATAAACCTGAGATCAAAAGGAGGAGTGAGGAGCAATACTAGAATTATCACTCATATGTGGCCCATTGAGGAGCATCAGAACCACGAGCCCAAGAAGCAGTGGTTGGAGCGGTTCATAGTTAGTAATTTTTTACGTTGCTTCTCTAGTTTCATATTGCATGTGCTTTGTCCATTTATTATAGATAATAAAAATCAATCGAATTATGCAGGTGGATAGGATGGCCGACGATCCCACGGAGTACCATGTTGCTTGACACCTGGAGGCTTACCTGCTATGGTTGTTTAGTTGGGTGATGTTCACCTCCAGCCACGTCAATATTGTGGACGCACGTTGGATAGCCTATGCATGGGCTATTGCTGACGTAGCAGTTGGAGATGTGCCTCAGGTGTCTTGGTGTTCGGCGGTTCTTTGCGCCACCGACTGCACCCTGTGCGATGCCTGCATGAGGACACGCAACACGTCCAACTTGATGGATATGCCTCTTCTGCTTTAGCTGTGGTCGTTCGAGCGCTTTCAGGTTGGACAACCCCTCTTGGTGCTTATGCATTACACCTCAGAGATGTACGTTGGCGACGACATCGACAAGCCTACAATGGGATCACTTTGGACACGCCAACGATATGCCCATTATAGTACCGTTCAAATTTTACTGTTGTAACATTGATAACCTAACTTAGATGAACTATAATTTTGCAGCTGCAGTGGGCAGGAGTTCAAATTCGTTCAGCATATGAGGCTTTCACTGAGCACTTCGACCACCTGAGGGATGATATGGTTGTTCGGGAGTCGTACACCACCGGCTTTGTGCTGCAACGATCCGCTGGCTGTGGGATCTCTGAATTGTGCTTCAAGGACTCAGTGTTTTGGATGACGAGGAAAAAACTAGTGTTTGATGTATTTTGTCGAAGATTATGCCGTCCACCACGTGATGCGCCAGTTTGGATGGCGCCAGGAGGTCCCGGTCCCGCTGGGAGACCATGTTCCTGCTTCCGTACACACGTGAGTTCTAATGTCACATACCTCGTTTTATTATGTGTATTGCTTTTCTCTAATTGACACACCATCGTAGGTTGTCGACGAAGGGGGCGCCAAGGAGCATGGCTGACATGACCATCAGGATGCAGCCATGGGTGCAGTAGTGGGGCGATGCTCTTGCGAACGTGATCGAGTTTGGTGCGCCTTACGATGAATACAGTTACCAACAATACCTGTAGTGGTATAGTACACGGACCCGCACACGTCTCCTTCGTGTCGTGGACCCCCCACGTCGTTCCTCTGCTAGCATTGTCGCCCTGTACCCAGGACACGCAGGAGTGGCGCTACACATTGCGACGTGAAATGTTCAAATTCTTATGGCTTTGAACATTCACATTACTCTATTGCTAATGGTTAGTCGTGTACCGCAGTCAGAGGTCGCGAGAGAGATTCACGTGGAGGCGATGAGTTCAGCTACGAGAGTGCGCGAGCAAGGCACATTTGGTACGGTGATCAATGATATCATTAAAGCGTTCTCTCGCTTTTCCACCAAGGCCCAACGTATCATGGAGTGCACATCATGCGGCAGCCTAATGTTGTTGTAAGCGAGCCTTTGGCCGCGCATTCCACCCAGAGGCCCCCACGACCATCCTCCGCATTTGGCCACCAATAATATGCTAGTCCTCAGCCTCCGCTCCCTGATCAGGTAATTTTATTACTATAAGATTTTTTAGTGTGAGAATTTTTTATTTCGTTGATAAATAAATATTTTGTACGTAATTATTTCTTTATAATATTGTTGTACATTTATGTAATCTTAGCAATCTGTTGTTTTAGTTCTATGTAAGGTTAATTAAATTTTATTTTGTTCGATACATTTATTTTCTGCCGCAATTATGTCAAATGCTAGAAATCTTATAGTTTTCTATGCAAATGGTCAAATGCATAATGGTCCATACGGTGTCAATTTGACTAATTGTGCAGGCAGGAGGCTCTAGATGGGTCACCCCCCAGTTCCCAGGAGACTCTGGATGGGCCATCCCCAGTTCACAGGAGGATTTGGATGGGCTAACCCCCACTTCACAGGAGGATATGGATGGACCACCCCCAGTTCACAGGAGGCCCTGGATGGACCAGGCATGGCTACAATACTCCTTAGCCTCCGCATCATGTGCATGTAGGAGGCTCTAGTTTTGCCACGCCTGTGTGTCTTTCTACGCCAGGTATGTCACGACTCTTTATTATGTAATGTTTGAGTTATTATGCATTCTCTGCCAATACTCAGTTGATTGTGCATGATATAAATGCAGATTTGATCTGCATCGATACAACCACACAGGCCAGGGGTACGTTGTACTCTAGCGGGAACCCATTCTTTGACTAGGTAGGGGCCTCGGAAGTGCTAGGGTTATCACAGTTGTACAGTGCACCACCGCCCACTCAGACTACGCAGTAGGAGGCAGAAGGCATCTATGGTCCCTAGTTGCCCGGACGTGAGCACCATGCGCCTGATTGGTACACACCTTCCACCTACGAGCATCCTCGGGAGGAGGAGGAGGCGGACGTTCCAGTGTCAGCACGTAGACGCAAGCGTGCCAGAGGTAAGGCGCAGGGAAGGGGTCCGGGCAGGGGTCAGGAGTAGTCTGTGTTGCTTTTATGATTAATAAATATCACTTGTTCAGCTTTCCATTTCATTAGTTCAGACTGCTGGTTTACGGAGTAGTTTAGTTACTATGATGATACTATCTTATGATGTTAGTACCTTATTCTGCTATCGTATTCTACTATGTTAGTATGGTGGGAACAGCCGACGGCAACGGAGGAGAATCACTAGGTGGATCCAATGCATCTAATGCATTCACTATACGCTTCACTGCATACACACCGAGTACTTCATATCCCTTTTCAAATCGTTCACTTCAAACTTTCGAAATAAAAAACTATCACATCAAAAAACCCTACAACTATAATACTTTCAACTACAATAACTACTTGCTAAACTTTTGCAGAATGAAATGACCACACCAAGCAACATCTGCCATAGGGAATATCTGCCAAGCATCAATGCCACAACTTTTTCAGCTTTCACATGGCATTCAATGCTCCAGCCCCCAGCTAAGCCCATGCACTCCGTCCATGCACCAGCCCCCATCCATTATAAATAATCCCACCATCGTGCATGGATAGACCACTCCTTCCCAGCTCCCTCAACTGAAATGTCTTCCTCAACTCCTGTAAGCCCACCTAAGAAATATTGTGAGATTTTCATCCCCCAGGGGGTTGAACCACCGATGTGCTTCTGTGGCGACCCTTGTAGACTTTGCGAGTCCTAGGACATATCCTACAACAATGACCTATGCTTCTTCATGTGTGCCAACTACCAGTATGACAAGCCTCGATATGAACCATACGAGTACCCACCGGTATAGTGACATAGATCACTCATGTGGGCCTTTCTGTATGATTTCATGCACTCTCTTACTAATATCTCCTCTTGTTTCTTTTGTCCAGTCTCCTCCACCTATCTGTGACTTTAGGCCATGACTCGACATGGAGCAAAATGAGGATTAGAAGTGGCGGGTGGACATGGAGATGTGGTGAAGGAGGGAAGCTGACCAACACCGCGAGTACGAGTGACATCAGGAGGAACTACAGATGAAGCGGCAGGAGGAGGAGCGCATCAGGAACGCTGTGAAGGAGTGTCACGGGTCAAGCACACGAAGTAAACAGGGAAAAGAAACAGGAGAGGGCCCGTCGCGCTAAGGCAGGGGGGTCTGATGCTGTAAGAAAGGGCAAATATCCTAAGTGCACTCAGTAGAGAGCATCTAGTATACCCCGGCCTATTTGCATTCCCTAAGACATATTTGGTTTAGCAGCGACACACTATTAGCTTAGTCTTTAGGCATACCGTATATACCAATATTTGTTATCGGCAACTCTTTATGGTTAAGGTCTATCCGTGCTACGACGAAAAACCTCATATCGCATGTAATGTTTATCAGCGTATGTAACATCTGTAACGGGTTCTATGCTACTTATGTTTTACAACTACTATTATAGCCTCCCATTCCAATTCTATACTACATCCCATTGCCAGATAAGCAATTCTACGATTTGCTTTACATCTTTCCATTTCGTATCAGAAATAAGTTTAATTGCAAAATAAAAATGTGATATAATATTTTTTCGACACAAGAGATATGGTTCACATTGAGCTCCCGGGCTAGAAGATATGGCCCACTGACCTCACGCGGTTTTTTCATTCAACGGTTTGGTGAAATTTAATTTTCGCCCTACGGTTTAGCGACAATTAATTTTTACCAAATAGTTTGACGAAAATTGCCTTGATGCTGCAGCCGGGCACCCCTAACCTTCCATCGGTGCTACGTCATCTATTTTCGCCATACGGTTTGGTGAAGTTAGTATTTTTGCCGTACGGTAGGACGAAAACATGTTTTTGCCAAACCGTTGTGCGAATAGTATTATTTTGCAATTTTCTTATTTTCGATATTATTTTGATAATACCATAAAAAATGTAATATTAAAAAAATTCCTCCATCCTCCCGGCTTGCCCAAGACAAAATTATCAAGTATTAATTGTATTAGCTAATTAATTTATTGACTAACTTGAACACATAGCATATCAGCACGCTGCAACTAGTAAAAGGCAAAGCCTAGCGTGTTTTTGGCCTATTATCTAACTAGTAGTAACAAGATATCTAGTCAGTAGTGCTACCAACTACGTATAGAAATTGGGAAGGAAATTTTATAACACTCGCTCTTTCGAAAGATTTGTAGGTCTAACGTGATATGTATCATCTGATTTTTTCTCCTTGCACGCGCAACCGTTGGATCAGGAGAGGAAGGACGTGAAGGGTCTTTCACTAGGGAGTGTTATAAAATTGACTTCCCAGAAAGTAGGCCTCCCCTTAATTTACTTCACCCTTCGCCACAGTAGGTGAGTAGGTTTGGTTTCACCCTCTGGCACGATAGGTGAGTAGGCTTGGTTATGACATTTCTAGTGCATGTTATTATATTACATGTTTACATTTTTTGACAAAAGAGATTGATTGTAAAGTGTATAATCTCTGTAGAATGACAACTGATTGGATATATGTTATCATGAGTAGGTGAGGAGACAATTGAGTACTCTTGTGTGGTAAAAAAGATTTTGCAATTGTCAAAGAGTGATAAACTCTTTGGCTAAACCCTTCTAAAAATTTTTGGTCGTTAAACAAGCCACACTACGTGAAAAAAAGCCATGGGGACGGGTGATAACCGTCATGGGTGATGGGTCCACCTGTTATACCGAACTCGTTACTGATGACTAGTCATAAGTGATGGGTCATAACTGTAACCCATCACTGACATGTGTTTCCCATGTGCTGGAGACAAAGATATATGTTAAGGCATAAGTAATAGTTTAATAGGTTATTCGTCACTTATATTAAGATAAAGTGACGGATAAAGAGGTTACCTATCACTTATGTATAGGTTACCCTGCAGGATTATCCTATTTTTTGGCTGCATCTTGGAGCATAGCCAGGAATTGGTAGTCATCTTCTCGCTGCAAACAACAGCAATATATCCAAATCCATATCGACAAACACACTTATATAAGAACTCACTTCATCACATAATCGTAAAAGAAAAAAGCAGCAACAGAGAGTATTTGATAATATATATGGTATCATTTAACATGAACCTAGTCTTGTGTGTCAGTCTGCAGCCATCTTTCGCGTTATAGTTAGGATCAGCTCGAATGTACTTGCCAAAAGCCCTGTATAAAGAGGGATCGATTAGGGAACATTTGATTGTTAGAAAAGTTAAATATATAAACTAAGCCAGGCATAACTTACGTGTCGAGAAGTCCTTTTATAACATTGTAATCACACTCTCTAGGTTTGCCTTTTAGTCCTACTAGTCTTAATGAGTCAAGGTACCACACTAAGTTCCACTTGAGGCAAATGACCAATAAGACCTAATGACCACTGGTGTTGTGGGCACCTAACAGGTAGTCCATTTTGGAATATTATTGCATTGCCCTAGCTACATAGTCCACAGCGTAGTCGCTATAAAATTGGATGACCAAGATTATAATGGCCTTAGGGTCAAGAAATCTTATGGGCTCATTGTTCTTCTTTGTTTCTTTGATCAAGTGTCTACAGATAAGAATATAGTTAGATTCAAGACTTAGTATATTATTTAATGAATATCCAGTTTTAAGGGACTTATAATATGAAGATTCGTAATAACGATACGTCCATGTCATCAAGGTTTAAGAGGTCATATAAGTCGTTGAAACCTATAAGAAAGTAGCCATCTTTAGTTAAGAAGTGTCGTCATTTGTACTGTACGATTATGGATTAAGCCTTAGTGTCTCCAGAAGTCTGCATGTAGTAATTATGCAGGTCAGGACATGCTTGTCCCGCCCTTATTAGGTCATCTATCATCATCAAGGTCTCCCATATTGTAATTTTGTGTTAGCACTAGTTCACGCTGCTCTAATGTTTGTAGACTTCATTGCCAATACAATAGCCTTCGACCTCTTTGGTAGGTGTTTCTTAGAGTCTTTCTTCTCGGCTCCATTTTCCTTATTCTTTGGGATCTTTGGGGAGATAAAATTAGAGCTAGAAGCAAGGCCACTGGATGCAAAGGAGAAGGCAATGAAGTTGACTTCTCTCAAGGAGGATGACTTCTCTAGAAGTGAGGGGCGCGACGGCAGTACACTTGAAGCTCGTCCAGACTGGGATGTATTAAAAACCATGATGTTGCCCCTCTTCCACTGGATTCTTTGACTAAGAGCTTCACCCAAAGTTGTGACTTCATCATTGGGGGGAGCTCCAACATGTGATCGGTGGTATTGCTATGTACTATGTCCAACATAACTACGACATAGCCAGCACATATCGGGACCGTATGTATGATATGGATGTCTGGAAGCACCTAGCCCCTTGCAACCTCGATGTAATACCCGTCATGCCTAATTACATGGCTACAAGGTATGGGCCATTCTAGCAGGTCAATCGTATCCAGCTCAGCCAAGATGGCTACTGGTTGATCGACCTCCTTGGAGACGTAGGTACTCTTCAGTGCATTTCCGGAGCTATCTTACTCTGGGATGGAAATCTTTATTCCCTATGTTGCAAGTGTTTGCAAGACATTTGCATAAACTTTATGGGTGACATCCCATGTCAATGCATCCACGTTCACTGCACCCGACCTCTTCCTCTTCTTGTACATTATGAGGTCTTCGGGAAAGCCGTATTTCAAGCCCTGGGAATTGGGTACACCTCGCACTCGACCTAGATACTCCGGGTTTTCCAGCGTCATTGAGAGAACATCTTGTTCCCTAACCCCGATGAAAGAACCATGGCTAGCTTTGGCTGCCTTTTTTTTTTACTTTGTCTGCAATTGACTGGGTTTCGCTATTTCTAAATGTGATTTCTCCACTTTCGGATAGCTCACCCCTTGCACGCAAATATGTCCGCGATCGTCACAGGAATTACAACCAAGGGTTCTCGCGGCCTTCTTTGGCTAACTTTTCATCCTCTGCCTATCATTTCGTCCTTTTCCCCACGTACCTGGTTGCTCTAGTCCTATGATTGTGTAAGTTCCTAGCCCGAAGCTGCTTCTTCTCCTCACTCTCCATTTTGGATTTCTTTGAATTCTTCATCTCTACAAAAGCATCACAATCTCCCTCTTTCAAGTGCTTGTAGCTCTTAAAGGGTGCCACCCATTTAGCCAAGTACCAATTCACAAGCTTGTTCTTAAAGCTTCGGTGAAGTTTCACGATCGCTTTCATTGCTCCATTGACTGTGATGATCGTTTGACGCTCACTCATGTTTTCAAGGTACTCCAAATACTCTTTGATGATATTATTGAACAAGTCTCTCTTTGCATCGTCACTGATGTCATCAAAATTAGTCATTATTGGCACCCTCTCCCGAGCAATGAGACATGCGACCCTCCGGAACCTATTCAAGGCCTTTTCATCCATAGATAGCCCATTAGCATCAATTCTCGTGATAGTAACCTTATCTATCTACCATTGTGTTTGTGTCCTTAGCTTTTGGGCTTGTGCACCACTACCAGGTGTTTGATTTGGAGACTACGCTTTCTCCATCTAGAGATAAAACAAGGGGGTTTGACATGAAAAAAAATATTCCTCCATTTAAGAAGTATGAAATGCATCGACTCGTCTTAATACCTCTTTTGCGAGATCATAGTCAGAGCTACTTGCCTGACGTCGGCTTGGAGGCTCGCATGGAATAGGGCTTGGGCTATGCCACAAGCGCTGGCTTCCACTACTGCCAGAGGAGGATGACGTGTGTGGGCTTGGGCTCCTATCCACCCTATCTTGTGCCAGGATGGCCTCTAGTGTGAGCATTCTCTGTGCTTGTGGTATGGGTTGTTGTCCTCTTCTGTCACATGATACTTATTTAACCACTAGATTATTTTTTGTCTAGAAATAATTCAAGTGATTATTGTTTGCTTAGAAATATTTCAAGAAATAAAGCTAGGAGCATCTGTTCCTAGCATTTAAAATGGAAGAGGAGAGAAGCTACGATCAAGTGTAATATATTCTGTTCTCAGAAAAGAAAAGGAATAAAGGTTAAGAATAGGATTGCATCAGTTCTCATCAGTAAGTAGAAGCTAATCAAGTAGCATGGCATGTGAATAATGTGTCTTTCCAGCTTTTTCAGTTCTTCCTTTTAGATTGTTAGTTTTTATGTTCGCAAGTACAAGTTCACTTCACTCAGAAGGACTACCGAATAGCACGCGCTAGTAAGCATGCGAAAAATGACTACTTGTGCGCTCTTCTCCAACTAACAAATGATTACTGATTCAGCATCACATAAATATGTCCAATAACAATCTAAAGTAGTACACGTACTTAAATCATGCGGAATTGACTACCCTTTCCCTAACTTAGCATGCCCTCTGGTGCCTTCCCCCCTCCTCAAATACTAGTACATGTACATAAACCCTAACACTTGCATAAAATAAAATCCCCAAATTTTTGTTTAACCATATATTCACGAGAATTCACCACTGCAAAGATTCAATTGGTAAGCAGTAGTATCTGGTGCTTTTAAACGATGAGGAAATCCTCCGATTTTCAAGTGAAAAACATAATAATTCGCAGGTATATAAAGGGTGGAGGAGAAAGGTTGAGAGGAACAAACAAGCTGCAGGCAGCAGGGGGCTAAAAAGTAGGGAAAATCCCACCACCTTCCTTGGATCCACAACCCGAGGAGGAAGCATGGCTGCGCGTCGGGGAGCTCGGATCCGAGGAGAAGGAAATTAGGGCGTGTCAGTGAATCAGGAACCGGGGGTCCCCGAATCCCGAGGCCAGGCAAGCAATCTGCCACATGGCGCTATCCCGTGGAGTCTCCTCCGCGAGGTAAAAAAGATTAAGTCCCGGGAGAGGGTGCTCGGGGCCACATTCAGTGGTCCCCGAGTACCCAAGTTCCCCGATGATCTGCGAAGTCTAAGTGCCGGGAAGAAAGTGCCGGAAAGAAAGTGCTCGGGAATGTGTACGGTGACCCCCGAGCACCCGAGTCCCCTGACGACCAGAAAGGCTAAGTACCGGGAGAAGTGTGCCCGGGGCCGCGAGCGGTGGTCCCCTGGGCGCCCAAGTATCCCGAGAATCCACTGAAGGGAGTTCCAGGAGAGAGTGCTCGGGGCTGCGTGCGGCGGCCCCCGAGCACTCGGTCCCCTGAGGATCCGTACAAGTGTGCCCAGGAGAGAGTGCTCGGGGAAGTGAACAGTGACCCCCGAGTACTCGGTTCCCCGAGGACCAAGAAGGGCATTCTCGGGAGAGAGTGCCCGGGGAGGTGAACAGTACCCCCGAGCACTCGGTTCCCCGACGACTCAAAAATCCCCCTGACAGTGGCCTCGACAGGGGTCCGCTGATGAGGTGTCGGCCAGTCAGAGGCCTGAAGCCACATTTAAGAGTGCGTGTGGCCTGTCACCTCCAACTGCTCCCGCCACGCTCGGTATCAGTTCCTGCCACATTCTGGCAGAAGGGCGTGGGGTCATTAAATGCATGGGTCCCATCCTGTGCCATCCGGCCCGTCTCGGGATAACGTCGTGAGGGCCGAGGCGTTCCGTCTGCCGCGTTGCTGTGACAGGAGAACAAGACAGGGCGGGCACGCCGGGCCGCTCTGCGGCTACCCGGTGGGCCCTCTCCACGGCGCCCGTTGCCAGGGCATTTATGGTGATGGGCGACCGGGCGTGGGGCGCATTTTCCGCCCCCGGTCACTTCGCACAAAGGCTATGATGACGCCCTTTCCATTTATGGTGACTTGGAACTCGTGCCCTCCCGTTCGGGGCACGCTGCTGCCGGTGGGTATTTAGAGAAGCCGGCAGCACGGACGAAGACAAGTGGGAAAAGCTTTAAGCTTTTGAAGTCGGAAGAAAGTTCTTTCAGGCTTTGAAATCTCTGATAAAGCTCTCCGGCGCCCAAGAATACCATAATAGGCTCTAAGCAGAGAAGAGAAGAGTAGATTGAGAGCACCAAAAGCCAACAGATATAGACAGACCGAAGAGCAAGGAGCCTCAGACTCTAGGATAGACAAACATTCTTGTAACCAGCAACATCTTTGAGGGACATTCTCAGGGTATTTATAGTATCCACACAGGAGTAGGGTGTTACACCCCCGTGCGACCCGAACCTGTCTAAACGCCGGTGCATTTACTTCGTTCCGCACGAGGTCATTCCGCCCCCGTCGGCCATCGCATTCATACCCATTTATTTCTCCGGCGAACATATTCAGGATCATCCGCCCGGTCGAATCTCTAAAAAGGGATCCCTCAGGATCCCTGCGACAGGAGTTAACCCTCCGACAGGGCGCCTCAGCTGGTGGGGAAGGAGGAGGTCGGGGCGGCCATCAAGACGAGTAGGCCAAACAGCACGTTGGGGATGAGGAGGAAGCACGACTGCATGTGGGGAGGTCAAGGCACGTCGGGGACAAGAGAGGTGGTGCTCTGAGCACGGCTGGGTGCTCAAGGGTGGCTCGGTGTCGATGGAGGAGGCGCGCCCGTTGGGACGAGGAGGCCAGGCAGCGCGTTGGGGATGAGGAGGAAGCATGGCTGCGCGTGGGGAGGCCGGGGCGCGTCGGAGACGGGGGAGGTGTGAGGAACGGTAATGTCCTAAGAGGGGTGAATTAGGACACTTAAAAACTAATGGCTGAAAAAACTTCACAAGATAAACCTATATCAATTTCTATCTAAATGTGCTCTAGGTCTATCTAGTGTGTCTATTCTACTATTTAAGGAGGTTTGCAACCTATTCTAGGAAGATAAATTGCAAGTATGTAAATATAGAAATGTAAATAAAGTAGAGAGCGCAAACTCGGCATAAGAGATTTTTATCCCGTTGTATCAGTGGCACACAAGTCACCCCTAGTCCACATTGGATCTCCATAAAGGATATGCTCTCGGTCGTCAAGACTCTTTCGGTCACAGCTCTTGAGCTACCAAGCCACCAAGTCAAGGCCTCAAGCACGATGAGCAACCAAGCCACTAAGGTGAGGTCTCACCACTAACCTCTCTTCTAGACACTTGTACGTTGTCTTTACTTCAGAGTTTTAGCCACCAAGCTAAGGACCTTCACATCCCCGTACATGCTTCTTGTCGCCACTTCACACCAAGTCGGAGGGTTAATAAGGTTGAGCCACCAAGGCTTAAGGTGACAACGAGTCACCAAGACTCCAAGACGTCGGCATACCTCTCGGTATAATGTTGGATCACTCCTTGATTCACTCTCTAGGTTGCAGCACCTATAACACTTCTCTTTAGGCCTATAAGCACTAATCACTCTCTAATCTTATGCTTAATCACCTTGGATGATCATTTTTAGCACTTTGATGGCTTGGATGTCTTCTCAAGTGTATACGGGCTTCTCTGGACTCAGCACATTCAAATGACTGAGTGAAGAGGTACTTATGGCCTTAACCCTGCGGACTAGCTATTGCCCTAACAATTCAAATTCTCTGTATACATCAGATGTTTCGGTATAGATAGATTGTACTCAATGGAACTTTCAGCGTGTACATCTTCCAAAAACTAGCCGTTGGAACTCCACTCAAAACCAATATGAACACCGGATGCTCCGACGTGTTCACCAGCTCTATCGTTGGACCTTCCGGCATGTTCAATTGAGCCATCCCACACCTTTGTCAATGCAAAATACTTCAGAGTTGCTTTGCTTTATCGCTAGACCATCCGGCGTGTTAAACTAAACCAAACAAGATTTTGACATCTTCTCTGCAATAAATGCTCCGGTGTATACTCCGGCATGCACACTTCAATCACTGGACCTATCGGCGTATAGTCATTCGGTCTTCCCACTGTTGCAATCTTCTTTACGACAATTGCTCCGCCTTATACTTTGGCATGCATACTACCAATCGTTGGACCTTCTGGCGTAGTCATTTTTTCTGGGACTTCTCCAATTCAATCAAACTTTATCCCAGTCGCGGTGGCTTCTTAATATATTGTATCCATGATACCTACTAATATATATTCTTAATAAACATGTTAGTCTCATTGACTATGCTATCATTAATCACCAAAATCACAATTATGACCTAATAGGACCATTTTTTGCTACAGGAGGTGGTGCTCTGACTTGGCAAAGTGACACAGATGAGGACGCTCAGGGACTCAGCCTATGTATACATATGTTCATAGGTGACGAGTGGCAGTCTTCACCCATCACCTATGATCACCACTCTTCACTTATAATAAGTCATAGGTGACAGGTGTAGAGTATCACCCGTCATCTGTGACCACCATCATTTTTACACTTTATATCGATGAGTTTCACAAACGAGGCATTGATCTAGCTCTGCATACTCTCATGAAACAAGATACAATCTTGCTTACATACATGTATTTTTCTATTTTCAGTTCTAAAAAATAAATTATCTTCTTCACGTCGTAGATGCCCTTAGGCACCAAGTTCACATCTAGTAGCATGTCCCTTAGCAGATCCAACAATATTTCAAAACTCTTATTAGTCCAACCATGGGTTGCCTTCAGCTGTAGAAGCTTTAGTCCCTAAATAGCCACGTGTACTTCTACTTACAATTAGGATAAGGAGAGCCTTGGAATCTCGCACAAATTTCTAGAATTTAGCAAATTCACCACTATTATACTTATCGTGCCGCTCGATATTCTGCACCATCTAGCCCACATTCTCCACAAAATCCTTGAGATCATTATTATTGAAACCTAATATGTCATCGTCCCTGACACCATGATACATATCACCTTATGTAAGTCTTTGATCTATATTGTCGATATAGAGGCGCCGATCTATCTCTTCTTCGTTAAGGTCTTCCTCGCT
This sequence comes from Phragmites australis, assembly GCF_958298935.1. NCBI lineage: Eukaryota > Viridiplantae > Streptophyta > Magnoliopsida > Poales > Poaceae > Phragmites > Phragmites australis. Next base: position 36,320,015 of record NC_084923.1, on the reverse strand, counting down.
ATGTTTGTTCTAACATGTATAATTCTCTTTAACTCCACACATGACCAAGTGTGCATGGACATTGTCTGGTTTCGAGAACTTCTTATCATTCTTGCAATCGCGACATGGACAATACATTGCTGTTTTACCATGATCTTTCATATCTGTCAAAGCAGCACTAATGAAATACATCACCCCGCTCAGGTACTCTGGATAAGTCCGGGTCTCAAGGTACATCCAACTTTTGTCTACTATGTACATTGTAAAAACATTCATCTTCATTAACTATTTTCTTAATTGTGTAATTAAGTATGCGATTAAAAATCACACTAGATCTGTGACATCTCGTGATAGATCGGGCAAATCTAGCATAAATACAACCCACTTGTATTAAGATTTTGGATAAAGATGCAAAATAGTCGATTACAACTCAAAGCACAAAAAATCTACCAAATAGGGATTGGAGGAGGAGGAAAGGGAGAGATGCAAACCTTGAAAGACCCAACAACAATTCAAACTTTAAATAACAAGATATTAGAGAGTCTCTAGTGGAACCGAAGAAAATTGTCAGATCTACTATGCGCACAGTAATGTTGAGTCATGTAACTGTTGGGCACGCACAGTAGCTGATCAACTCTTATAACAGAGCTAAGTTATAAGTGACGGATCGTAATATGACTCATCACTTCTGACTAGCCTAGGGAGACCTATCACCTATGTTAGGTCATAACTGACGGGTCGTAACATCACCCGTCACTTAAGACTGTTGCAGGGAGACTGACTGGTCGTAATTTATGACCGCTACAGGGAGACTCATGACTTATGACCAGATAATAAGTAACATGTCGTAATATAACACATCACTTATAACTGGTGCAAGGAGACCCATCTTAATCATAAGTGACGGGTGTAATTATAACATATCACCAATATAATAAGTGACGGATAACATTATTACTTGTTACTGATAATCTATTATCAGTTACGGAATAAGATCAATCTTAACCCGAGACTATACAAGTGATGGGTATAGAAAAACTATCACTAAATAGTATTTTCTTTGTCTATTTTTTACCTAGTGTGAGTGTTGATGTTTATCCTTCAACGGTGGACATTGTTGATTACCGGTGTATGTGGATCAATGATTGTTGTTACCTTTGTTAACTTGTTTTCTTTTCTTTTATTAGATGTTGCTTTCAATCTATCATATCATATACTTCAATGCTGAGTCATGGTATGTGCAAATTAGGTCATATCAGCCATCCCTTTCAAAGCTTTCCTTATTGCATTTGTTACAAACCACCTGCCAAGTCTGATGTGTTCAAAACCTTGCCCAACAAAAGGCTGCTCAGGTAATTACAACAAAATTTAGAATGCGACAACCTTGTCACCAAGTCGTGTACCCCAATGAATTGGCTCTGGGCATATCCCGAAGGATATTCTCTACAGTTATCTTGAGTGTCCACTACAAGTTCATTTCCAATTTGTCCGCTTAATGAGGCGGTTTTACAGAATCCTATTACAAATACTACTTATCTTTACATCTTTTTTTGTTATTCATTTTAGTTTATGTCTGCACATTCCATCTCCACACTAAACATTTTCGTACATAACGTTGTCTATACACAATCATGATATCAGTGATGAATGGTGATGAACTACAGGCCTATCTGGACACCGAAGTGTTTTTGACTTCAAACCATCAGCCGATTTCGCGGCCCTTGGTCTCCACAGGAAAGAGAATGCATGCGACTCCAGCGAGGCATAACACCAGCTCAAACACCAGGACGGCTTCCATCTGGTGGCAGCTCCGCAGCATGCCGACCGCGACAAGAGGGCAAACAACCCCACCGATTTTACCAATGGCGGTTGCAATTCCGACACCGGTTGAGCGCACAGATGTTGGATACACCTGCAAAGAGAAGGAATAGAGTTACCTCACAAAAAACTCCGCTGCATGAAAGTGAGTTCTAGAACTTGTCTATAAAACTGCCAAAGTGTGTTAAAAATTTAAAGACATGCACAAGCAAACACAATTGAAACATCTGTGAGTATGTTAGAGATGAACAGAAGAATGCTTGGGAGATGTGAACAAATTTGGAATACTTTCTCCCATCAAGGATTCAGGTTATTATCCGAGCTAGAATTAGGACAATGAACAGTTCCCAACATACGCTATGCAGCTGTGCTAGTGTTCTCAGGAAATTTCTAATCTGAAAACTTTGTGCTAAACATAGTAAATTCAATACAAGAAAACTTATACAGCTTGCAATTCAATGATTTAGAAAATTGGATCCTTTAGCTAGGGTCCACATGCTTATGTTAATGTGCATCTTTCATGGCGTATTTGTAAGCTACAACTAGGAATCCAATTCATTAGTTGTAGCTTAGTACAAGATGAATGATAGTTAGTGTTCGAGAAAAAGATGAATAATGGCTATGCTACACTTAGATAGTAGATAGAGCAATAAAAGACAAAACTATCATCAATTTTAGAAAAGGAATCCAAGAATATGTTTTATTTGTAGGTTCTTCAGTTTGTAGCACAATGAAGATTTAGTTACTCCTAGAACTTGTTCATTCTCAACCCCATGCCAATGTAATGACTACTAATACAAGGAAACCTCGAATGATGGATATTCAAAACAACAGGTTGAATACACCGGCTGTTATTCAAATTTACATCTTCACTGCCTGATATATGGTATTTTTGACAGATCAGTTAAGCATGTATAAGAATAAAAGCACCATGATAGTAAATTACTCTATGCTATAAGAAGTTGTCACGTACCTCTGGAGCATATAAACATAAAACCGTGGTGCTACCCGTGCCACACGCGCGAGCACAGAATAGAAGAGTAGTCGTCAACAACTCATTCTGACGAAGTACAAGTGGTCCAAGGAAAGCACAGCATGCGAACAGCATGCACCACATTGACACTTTTCTGCCAAACCAATCAACAAGCACAGCAGACAAAATCAAGCCCGGAATCTCTGGTAGAGAAGTGAAGCCATGAGTTTATTGGGATATTCCATAGACAGACGTAATGGGGGTGAGAAATTTAAGGGATATACTGTATGCTACCTGCAAAACTAGTGATAAAAGTATCTTTGTAAAGATTGTCTTCTTTTTGGTGCACTTCAAATATGAGACCAGAATTACAGCTTCTATTTGCATCACTTAGTTGTGATGTCAGTAATACTATCCCATAGTAAGCAAAGGAACTTGCATAGTAAACAAACCAAAGAAGAAGAGTCGATCTGAGCAAGTTATGAGATAATAGCTGGTGCAATGCAGCAATACCACCAGATTTGGAGCTGATGGCATTCACAACTGTACGTTCCTTCTCTCTGACTGGAATAAGGTGTTCATCCTCAGAAATACGAGTAATGTGGTCGGCTTTCGTTTCTCGATGGTATGCGAGAACTCCCAGAGGAAGAGCTACTTGGTTAGCATTGGACACTCTCTCCAGGACAAGCGTTGCATCAGATATTCTATTTCGAGCGCAAAGATAGCGTGGTGACTCGGGTGTAATTCCGAAGAAAGGAAGCAAGAGGAAGCATGGAAGCGCAGTCAGTGCTAGCAACCACCTCCAACTCAATGCTGATAGTGCAACCTGCAGTACAAACCAAAATGAATAAATCAACTTGTGAGCTCAAAACACAAATCAGAAGCACTAGTGCGCCAAACCCAAATTGACTGACTTTCAGTAATTTTGAGTGCTTAAAAGTCTGAGTTCAGATGGGTAGGTAAAAGTATGACTATCAGATGGCACACACAAAGACATCATAAGTGTTGCTAAGAATAGTGACAATTATACCACACACTGGGAATGCAATTGATAAATATGGTTGTGTGAACAGTCATGACACACAACACCTGACAAACATCATTGTTCTACATGACACAAGGCATTCCAAAAAGATTCTGGTTTAAAAAACCTGCTTGAAATTTCTATGTACAGTTTTCGTAATAGGGAAACAAATTTAAGATGAAAAAGGGAAATCTATGAGTTGCAGTGAAGGAACAAAATGTATCATACCCATGCCAGTGAAGCCTCCAAGATCGTGCCAACAGTCCAAAAAAAGGAAAAACTAACCATCCAAGTGCCACGATTTCCTGCTGGAACAAACTCCAAAAACCAAGATGCAAATACATGCCCACCACCTACTCCTATGCCGACGAATAACCGGAGAGCCAGCAAGCATAAATAGTTAGGAGATAAAGCACTTAGAAAACCCAGTCCACTAGTAAGCAGAGTTGAGAACAATAAAACGGTCCTGAAATAAGAAAAATACGAGGTTTATTCATGTTATCATTGACATATAGGAAGTCAAAACGTAGAAAAGAATGGCATTGAGAAAGGGGATAGTCCAATTTACACCTTCTAGTTTCAACGTAGTACAAATTAGACGCTCTACTCAAAACCGGTTGTTTAATCCCCTCAACTTTGAAAACCAGTGCAGATCACTCCTTAATGGTGGTTATCAAATTGGATTTCGTAGCAGAGGGTCCAATCTGAACATCTTGAAAGTGGAAGATGCAAATTGTGCAGATTCCTTTGTTGTGTCAACTTTTTTGGCTAAGTTTGAGTATGTTGATGGCTTGTTACAAAAATGCATGGATTCAGCATTAGTGGGGGTAATCTGGTAGACTCCAAATCAAATTAGATAACCAGTATATGTAAAATCAAATGCTCAACAACGGATTGGAATGGTTTGAGATCACAATATACTTAAGGGCTTATCTGGATAGGTGAGTATTAGACCCAATACCTTCGGATATGTGGGGGAAATGAACTAATTTCCAGCCAATCTGAAAGGATTTGGTCTAATTCCTTACTGTCCAAAGATGAAAATGGTAACATGGAAGTGCTTGCAGGTGCAAATGATTACCTTCTTCCATATCTATCTGAAACAAAGCCCCAGGCACAGGCTCCTGTTAACATGCCAGCAAACACAACACTTGAGAGCAGGCTCTCATCCCGGGCAGAGAGGCTCCACTCTTCTCGCACTAAGGGTCCGAGAAATGACAATAGCATGACCTCCATGGCTTCTGCAACCCAACCCATTCCTGCATATGCAAGAACAAGTGCTTGGAATTTCCCAAACCCCATGACTGTAAGCGCATCATCCGTAGTGTATGTTTCCATAATAGCAGCACCTGCCGATTCAGCAAAGCAGAAGGCATCTGTACGAAATTCATAGTATACGCTTTTGATCAAGTAAATAAGTAACTATTTGATTGATTCAACTTCAGGCTTCCACTTGCCAGTAGTATGCAGTGCCCGTTACAAATACAACTTATACAACGAGACCAGAAAGTTTATATAGCCCATTAGGCATGAAGCATACAGTAATGAATCTACAGCATATAACGCAGCAATACACAATGCAGTCTTTTCTTCCACCTTTGATAAGGTTAAGGCCTTCAACAACTAAGTTACGATCCAAGATTGCAAGTCTACTCTATTTGCTTCATAGCATTTGTCAATTCACCATACAGAACTAACAGATTGGAACTTAGTCTTGAATTGGTTACCTCTTCACTAGAATCTAACCGCACAACACAAAGGGGATGTGTTTGGGCTTACTAATGAACCATTGTGTATAGCACCCTGAGATGACGCTGGGTAATGTGCAACAAATGCGTGGAACTGAATACACATGGCTATTTGATATGAGTTCCATTGTCGATCAGTTCATTGACACTTTTCTGAAAGACAAGGCTACTGTTGAACTGGAGGGGACCAATGTTCAGAAACAAAAGGCCGGTGTAATCCAGCGCGGGTAAACAACATCATCCTTCTTAGAAACAGAGCTGAAGCTACAAGAAAGCGATCACAACTACAGTATATGGATAGCGTGAAAGAATGCAATTAAAACCTGCTGGATGGAGAGGTACAGTCAGTAGAAATTAGAAAATGCCTCTGTTTTGATTCACCACTAATTTCTTGCACAAAGAAATTACTGACTAGGAGGGACTAATTAAGAGCTTGGCCAAGTTCGGCAGGTATGGGGATCGCTGTCATTGAGAAATTTCTTACAGCAAAATTATAGCTTGGCACAAGTGATGGCGAATGCATGAGCGCACTGAATCTGCAGAATGCACAAGCAGTGCTGATCCTTAGCATGAGCGCACCACCTTGGTGTCCCCGGCCAAACTGGGTTCTTTAACGGTTGCCCTTGGAAATAAAGAGCACCAATAAATTGAGGAACATGAGGAGCACCGATAATCTTGGAGTGAATATCACAAAACTATATATATTTTTAACTGTCATAATACTACATTTTTTCCTCATGTTTCATAAAACCACACTTATTTTATATTATTTTATCACAAAATTACATTTTTGTTACTGTGAATAATTGGTAACTTCTAAGAAAAGAAACCCAAAGACCACATAGGATAGCAATTGTAAAGTAGCATAGTTGACTATAACAGTAAACGGTGAGAACTAAAGCCTGTAAGTATAACATATAAATTTATCTTATCAGATCAGTTTACAATAACAGAGGTTTTTATGATAGAGTGATATAAAAGAAGTGTAGTTTTGTAAAATATGAAAAAAAATTATAATTTTATGGTAGTTAAGAAAAATGTAGTTTTGGGTGAGAGACCGAGTGTGCCGTTGCCTCAAGACTACACCTACAAAACACCTGATTTAAGTTCAGAGAATCACTTTCTTAGCCAACATCGCTAGCCACAGGTCACACCCACATCAAGAACAGTGGCATGCACGCAGGGACTGCACTCCCCGGTCGAATAGAGAACTAGGCCTTGCAGGTTATAGGGCCAATACTTCATTCAGTAAACGATAGCAAGAAAGCAAGAGAACCCAACAGGGCCAACAAGAAGAAGCCGCAGTCTGTGCCAGCGAACGAACAAACAAGAAAGAAAAGAAAAGGAACCGGCACGAGCAGTCCAAGCAGGGCACGGGAAGAGCGGGAGGTAGAGGGGAGGCAAACCGGGAGGGGACGGCCGAGTCGCCGACGGCGGGCAACGCCGGTGGACTGGAGCGCGGCGCGCCGTACGGAGGAGCGGCTCTTCTCCGCAGTGCGGAGTGGACTCTGCTGCCGCTCTTCTTGGGAGTTGAGACACGGAAGTAAAATTTACAGGTATTTGTTTACAAAGATTAGACTCTATTTATATTATTTATCTTATAATTTAATAATTAGGTTAAAAAAGAATGAATATGGTTTTCGTAGGATACGTACATATAAAATTTGCTTCCATTAAATATGGAAGGATCGATCGATTGAGAAATGAAGTACGGTTAACTTATTGCATAGGGTGATTTATAGTATTTTTGGTTAGGTAGACATGGACTGTAGGTGTCGTGCGTGTATGCAACCGGTGTTTGGTTATCCGACGCACGCACCAGTTACTAGCTAATTCATTTTGATTGATTTGATAAAAAACCTAAATCAATATTTAATTAATTTTTTAAAAAATCTACTTTTATAACTTCTAGGATTTTATATGCCTCAAATAAATATCAAAAATTAGAAAAAAAATTATTAATATTCTTATCCTGTGATATACTAATTTATAAAAAAAAAATAACCTAGATTATTTAGTAAAAAAGTAAGTTTTTTTTTATAATATAATATATATTTATACGGATAATCAATCACAATCTCTTTTCAACCAACCATACATAATCATACAAACTAAATTACTTCTCACTAGTCTAACTTAACTCAATCTAACTCATAAAATATGAGCCAGACTTAAACTATACTTAGCAACCAAAGACCGTTACACGCAGAGGCTACTGAAAGTTAGCTGATATACCAATGGCCACGTTACGTCATGGTGTAGTTTAGTCAGAGATGCAAAGCAGGCCGGTCTGGACTGGTGCCGTGGTGCGGCGCTGTGGGAGCCACAGCCGCGCCGCCGTCGCCATGTTCAGTTGCGTCACGTGTGGGAACTCATTTCTTCATCATTATCCTCGATTTGAATGATTGATTGGTAGTTTGGTACGTTATCATCTTAAAACCCACATTTATTTGGAAATGAAGACGGAATGGAACAATTGATTTCCTTATTTCAGGTCCGTTTAGGTGTTTTTTCACGTTACTACTAGGAGCCGAAGCACATGTAGTTTCGTAAAATTAATGGTAAAGGTTGTGATTCATTAACTATTGAGTACAAATAGTTGTAGTTTTTATAAATCCACTCTTTTATTTGCATTTTCCTGGTTTGATGAAACTCAATAATATACATATACTATTTATAAGAAATTCGATATACTCTTTCAACAAATCATATATATAAACTATTGGATTCAGCTACATACATTCTTGCACCTAGATGCTGGGATATGTTTATTTTACTATCTAAAAGTAAATAAATTGTTGGATGTGCCGTTCCAAAATGTTGGATTTTCTTTCTCATATTGTTGGATTAAATTTTTTGAGTGCATAAAAATCATGAAACATATACACAGCAGCGAATTAATTATAACGACTATGATAAAAGTAAGGAAGAATGCACTCGTGGGCCGTGGGTGGTGGGCTGTCCGAAGCCAGTGCTTCACTGCTGTTCGATTGGACCCATCTGGCCCACCCACAGGCTCAAAGCTTGATTGGACCTAGCCCATCCACCGGTTGACTGACCCATCTGGCCCAGCTCACGACTCTGAAATTTAGGCCGAAGGCTTCGGCCTTGCTTCATATTGAAAACAACACGAGATATTGCTAGGTTACGAGTTTTATTATTTATTTTTATATTTCAAACATAAAAAATGGCAATACATGACGCCCGTTCGAAGAAATTATAAAAATAGGCTACTGTCATCGGTGAAAAGTTTAAAAAATAATAAATATTACGTTTCATTGCTCTTCAAATTCAAAATAATATCAAAATAGTCATGAAAATTTCTAAAAAAATTTGGTGATGTAGAGGATACTATGATCTGACTCTCACAAAAAATTAAAATAAAAATATGATATGTACAGTAAGAAATAAAAAGATAAATTTATTGTATACAGTCCGTTGGACTTATGTACAATAAATTTTTTCTTTTGTTTCTCATGATAAAAGCAATTTTTTGAGAGCTATATTATAGTATCATTTATAATATTTATTTCATGACTATTTTAATAGTGTTTTGAATTTTGAGAGTATTGAAATATTGTATTTTTATTTTTTAACCTGATGCCCGTTCGAGGGACAATATGTTTATTTTTTTAACCTATCACCTCGCCCTTTCAACGAGCGAGAGTATTTTATTTTTATAATTTTTTAAACAAACGTTTAGTTTTGTAATTTTTTGATTTTCCAAATAAAGAAATTTCGCTGGGTTAGAGGTTACAACTTACAACAGTTTAAGCATTCAGTTTTGACGAAAGCTACTGATTACATCAGTTTTTAGCAGAATCCAGGACTCTGAAATTCAATCCTGGATTCAAAACAATGCACAGTAAATTCCCCGTGCAATCTCAACAAAAACAGTAGTAAATTCTCCGTGATGTCACTACGTTAATTTTTTTCCTCGTTGACTATCCATTCTGCAGACATCATCGTACTTAGCTTTTCTTCTTTATCTGGATGATCGACCAGATCCTCGGACGGCAATTCATTCGTGAACAGTAGTAGTGACTTATCCATGCTACCGTACTTCTACAGTAAAGGAAACAGAACTGCTTTATAGTAAGATAAGATTAGTACATCAATTTATGAACAATACATACGCTATAGTATTTTACTGTAAATTATTGTTCCGTGTCGACCTTATTTATTCTACTGTTTACGGGTGACTTTTTAGATATGAGGAAACAGAACTGCCATAGTAGAGGAAACAAAACTGCTATAGTTTTCCTGTTACCATTAATTCATAGATAGTACTTACGCTATAATATTTTATAGTAAATCACTGTTCCTTTCTCAGGATCTTGTTCTAAGTCAGAGGTTCTGGTTCCCAGCTCCAGCAGCGGTTGCTCTCGCTGATGGCAGGCATGCCAGGCGTGTTGATCCGCCCAACGGCGACGGATCATCCGCTGCAGATGCACAGACAGCAACCGAATGATCGTTGGACGTAATCAATAATCAAAATGCAACCTGTGGCTACAATGCAGGATCAAGCAAGCCCGAACCGCAAGCAAGCAAGCGACGGTGGCCAGCTAGCTCGCTTCTCCGGCGAGCTGCGCTTGCACTGATCGTACTATTTATTTTCCAGTCCTATTCAAGCAGCCTAATTATTATTGGCAAATCAGTGACATGCGCATGTGCGAGAAATTTGAGCAGGCGTCAGTCCTGCTGATTGCCCGTCAGACGATGGGATCGGATGATCGGGGCAAGTTAAGCGGCGGCAAAAGCAGACGCTAGTAACATCGCCGTCGCCGACCACAAACCAACCACCAACCAAATGCATCCATCGCTCACTGATTGCTCAACAATACTAGTGGTACTAGTGTAACCATACAAATGCCTTTTGTTGTTATTGTTGTTTGAGAATTTTATAATCTCTTTTTAAATTTTCTATATACCTTGATCCGATTAAGACCGTTATATTGTACAACGTTGAATTTATATTCCGTTTTAATAAATGATATGTAACTCTTTTGTGTATTCAGAAACTAATGTAACCATTCTGCTCTGGTATTAGTCGCGGGAGCAGGAACAAGCAACGGCAAGAAATAAATGAGGTAGCGATGAGAGTAGTATACATGGATGGACGCCAATTAGTGCGGTATCAACACGCCGTATTGTCCCGTAATGATCGAGTTCAACAAGAGAACTAGAGAAGATGACGACGCTTAACTGCCAAGGAATAAGAGTGAATGCCTACAAAGATGACAGCGGCTAATAATGTGTACAGTAGCACCATATTTAGTATGCTTATGCAACCATTAAAAATAGCAAGAGACAACCTAAAAGATAGACCGTTGGAGAAGTTAGCTTTAGTGTCGTCTATAGGTTGACGTGTAACTCTTATAATTAGCTGCTATCTATAATTGTTAGAGTTGCTCTTATAATACTATTGTCTAGAGAAAAATGAAATAGAATTTAGTGAAGTAATATTTAGTGGACTCTAGCTGAAATAGGGACCCAAGGTTCTCTTATTACAGTGCCAGAAGTACCAGTGGCATATGGATTATGGAGTGCTTGGTAAAGGTTGAGACCTCCCAACATCTTGTCTTTGGACGAGCAATGGGTATATATGATCATTGTAGTATCCATTATATACGCTAAAAATACTTTTGTAAAAGAAGATGAATGGCTATTGCGTGCCATTTAGTATGATTCAGTTCCGACTAGGAAGTTGGCAGTTGATAGCCGTTGGATACTTGGATGACGATGACGTACGGCGCTCCCTCGTGTGGCAGCGTGAGGAGAGCGAAATGGCACCCCTCCTCCCCTTGGATCGATTTTGAATTAGCCGAGAAGTTAAGCCAAAGCTATGGCAAGCCAAACAAGCTACTCTCTCCGGTTAGAGACAAGTCCGTTTTGAATTGTGTACAGTCAACATCTTAACTATAAATTATTTTTTATCTATTGAATTTAGATATTTAAAATTTATATGAATAGATTTGATTCGAAAAGTAGTTTCATAATTAGTAGTATAATTTTATTATATTTTATAAATATGTTATATTAAAACATAGTAGTCAAATATATATTTTGTAGATAGTATCAATTATTAAATTGACTCTTATTTCTTATTTGTGATCGGAAGGAGTAGCTTTGTGTTGTCTGTGAGCTTAGCTTCTCTTGCTTGCAATCGATACACGAGATTACCGTAGTTTGTACTACTAATTCAGTTGCCTCCGACCATGCATACACATCAAAAGTACGGGAAACAGTTCATAGATCGAGAGCACCAGCAGGACAACTGCCAGTGACGCTAAACATGCAACCGCAAGGCTTTGACAGTGTACCGAAATGTCCACTTACCTCCTCTTCTGAAGAGTGAAGAATGGTCATTCTCCGGCTCTCAAGCAAAGCAATCTCCTCGGCTTCTGTTGACTGAGCAGTGTGGCCTCTTTGTGAATAAAATAACATAAAACATAGATGTGTTGTCGGAAGTTCATTTTTTCCTGTCTCTCGGCCTAGCTCAGCAGCTCAGTCGGCTTGTGCGGTTGATAAGAGACGGAGAGCATTTCTTTGGAAAGGGTGGAAGGAAATTTAGAGTGGTTATTGTGCGGTTGTCTGGACTTGTGTCTGTCGATCGAAGGAGCTTGGAGGGCTCGGTATCCATAATCTTGAAATCTTGGGATGGTCCCTTCGGATGAGATGTCTCTGGTTGCAATAATCGCTGCTAAACAGGCTATAGTCGATGTTCAGTCTCGCAATACCCACTAAGGTGCAAGCGATGTTTGCGGCGTCCATGATATTCGAGGTCGGAGACGGACGCTCGACCCTATTTTGGTCGGATAGATGGCTATCTAGTCGCTCTATGGAGGATATAGCGCCGGACCTAATTCCTTTTGTTGCAAAGAGGGTTGTCGGCAAAAGGACGGTGTATGCGGCCTTGCAGAATCGAGCTTGGCTTAAGGACATTATTGCAGCCCTCAATGGGCCGGCGACCTTGCAATTCCTGCAGGTGTGGGATGCAGTCGCGGGCTTGCAGTTACTTGAGGGAGTTCCGGACCAGCATCGCTGGACCCCGATACCTTCCAGCATGTTCTCGACGCGCTCGGCATACCATCGTTTCTTCACGGGGGGCCATTACCTTCGAGCCATACAGTAGGATTTGGAAGACATGGGCCTCACTGTGGGCCAAATTCTTTGTCTGGTTGGTGACTCTGAATAGATGCTGGATAGCGGACAGGCTAGCACGGCGTAGCTTACAGCACTCACCGAGCTGCCCGCTATGTGATCAGGTAGAGGAAACGGTGCAACACCTGCTGACTGATTGCGTGTTTGCTAGAGAGATCTGGTTCAAAATGCTACAACGGGTGCAGCTAGGGTTTCTGACACCGACGCATGAAGACATGAATTTTCAAGCTTGGTGGAGTCGCGCGATGGAACAAGCTCCCAAGGAGGTCCGCAAGGGTTTCAACTCGCTAGTGATTTTGGTGGCATGGTTTATTTGGAAGCTGCGGAATCGATGTGTGTTTGACGGAGCTCGTCCCTCAATTGATGGTCTTCTGGTAGACATTTGTGAGGAGGTTCGGTTGTGGTATCTAGGTGGAGCAGCTAGGTTGTGTGCCTTGTTAGGTTGACCAAAAATTCATGATCGTGCTGAGCTCATGGCGCGTTGTTTCACCTCTAACTAACCCGGCTATTAGAACGGTATTGTATTTAAACTCGTCTTCGAATTCTTCCACCACTTAATATATTGACACGTAGCTCTTCTGCGTTGTTCACCAAAAAAAGCTCAGTCGGCTTGAATTTGAGTTACTATTTTCTCGTTGATACAAAATGGCCTACTTCCTCCGAGCTGATCTCTCTCCGAAACAGCAAGGTGTTAAAATGTTTCCCCTTTTAGCCGGATGAATTATGCACCTACTTCTTGATCATTGTATTGTGCATTTAATTTTACGACCCACTCCAGCATCTCATCATTTCTGTCGATCATGTGCAGATTTGGAGAACATGATGCCTGATGGCATTCACAAATGCCAAATTGGTTTGCAACTTCTTTCCTCTCCACTCCAAAAAGCATATTCTCTCTTTTTTTCTTTAATAACAAAAAGAACGGCTCTGGTTAACTAACTAATCTACTATCTTTTGATCATCCACCAAACACCCCATTTGTGCTACTATTTTCAGCAACGAATTCAGTGCCTTTTGCGCCCTAATTCTTACACGAGTTTCGCGAGACTGTCGGTGATCGGGATAGTAGTGCAATGGCATTATGAGCAAGCAGAGAGTAAGCTGAAAACCAAGTTGGACAAAGATGTTTAGCTGCTTCCAGACACGGATGCCTACTTTTGCTAATCTTGTGCAAGTATTAACAATTCTGCCGACAGAGTCTACGGCCACGCTTAAATCAATCATCAGGCACATTAATTTTTTAGACTACATGGTGACTGGTGAATGGTGATGCCGCAACCCTCTCTAAAAATGACATCGATCAGGAGGGGGGGGGGGGGGGGGACCTGCACTGGTCTCTGCGTACTGCATTGTATTTGTGAAGAAATTAGTGTACGAAATTAGTTTCCTGATGTCAGGACGGGTCGTATTCAGAAACGAAATGTGCCTGCCCACTAATCCAGGACGGGTCGCAGTAGCATCAGTACTAGCGTACTACTCTCTGTATAACATGCGATGTGGACAGGCAGCGATTTCTCTGGCAAGGGCTACAATACCCGCGGAAGAAGCTACGCAAATTCATACCTATGAGTTAATTTTTAAATCCACACTCATATTTATTATCCGTCACAGGTAAAAACTGAAATTCCTGTCCGCTATCGTGGGTATGTGACTCATGATCACATCCGTATACCCACAAATATAATAAAAAAGTATTGAACATAAAATCAAGCATATAACAATAATATCATCAATTTAAATATACATCTCAACTAAGATAATAAACAAGCATCTCACAAATACATCATACATAACATGTATATCATAGTAGTACATTACCACATAGTTAACACATACAACATATTATTCCATAATTCAATCACACTTAAAAAATGCAACACAAACAACATTGTTCAACAATACAACAAGTCTAACCATACAAGCAAATACAAGTATCAATAAAATATGTGTGGAGTGTTAGATGAAACAAATCTTTTTTTTAATCTTATATACCCACTTACAATCTATAATATTGCTCCCCTTTGTAGGTAGTACTAGATGTTGAGTTTTATTATCCATTAGAGCTTTATACTCAATATCCATAGCCTTCAGCTAAATTTTGAGATTCCCCAGAAGATGTTAAGAACACATACTTAATTGTGCCATCAGTGTATACCTTTTCTTTATGTATGCCACTTTGTAACCTTGTTTTGGGTCGCGTAGAGGACGGTGCAGAAGACACTGGTGCAGAAGGAGCTACAGAAGACTCTGGCGCAGATGCTCCAGGAACGACAACATCAGCCACACTGGGTCGGACTCCAGACTCCGTGCCGGATCCTCTTGGGAGTGTAGCGCTCCTGGGAACTAAAATTGTCTGGCGCAGGATAGCCAGCAGAGCTCGAGACGAAGGGTGCGCTCAAGTGCGCGCTTGGGCCTTGGAGCGTGTCACAGCGGGAGCCACCTGCTCCATCAGCTTCAGGTTCCGTGCCATATTGTTGTTGATCAAAATCCGCACGCTGATGTGCATCAACTTCATCATAAAAAATATTATTAGTGCCAGGATTATCAGTTAATTGATCAGCCAAATGTTCTCCCCCATAATCAAGAGTACCAGGACTTTTCAAAGTTGGAGGAAGGAGAAGAATTTCGAATGTAAACGAGCACCATCATTAGAATGTAAAGTGGAGAAAGGGCATTCTCATCAAATATAACATCCTTAGAGATATAGATGCGACCCGAGGAGATATCAAGGCACTTAAATCCCTTGTGAAGATTACTATAACCAAGAAAAGTGCACTGCTTTGAGCGAAATTGTAACTTTCGAGAATTATAGGGACAAAGATTAGACCAACAAGCACAATCAAAAACTCGCAACGAGGAGTAATTTGGTTTTTTCTAGAACAGACACTCTAGGGGTGTGTCAAACTGAATAACTTTGCTGGGAGTACGATTAATAAGTAAGTAGTAGTGAGAAAAGCTTGATCCCAATATTTTAGAGGAATGGAAGCATGAGCAAGGAGGGATAACCAACCTCAACGATATGGCGATGCTTCCTTTCAGCGGAGCCATTCTGTTGATGGGCATGGAAACATGATGGGTTATGCCATTTTTCTGGAAAAAGGAGTGCAATTTTTCATACTCTCCTCCCCAATCAATCTGCATGGTGATACTTTTTCTATTAAAGAGTCTTTCAACAAGACTCTGAAACTCATGAAATCTCTGAAAAACTTCAGACTTAAATTTAAGAAGATAAATCCATGTAAATTTGCTGTAATCATCAATAAAGCTAACATAATATTTCCAATCCCTAACAGAGTCTGGTGCAGGACCCCAAACATCAGAAAACACAATTTCTAAAGGGAATTTTGACACACTTGATGACTTAGAATAGGGTAGCTGATGACTTTTAGCTCTCTGGCACGCATTACAAACAGACTCATTATTGGACTCACTTTGACAGGGAAGACTATTATTACTAATGACTTTCTTAACGATGGAAGATGCTGGATTTCCTAGATGGTTATGCCACCTAGTAAGAGATGGCTTGATGACTCCAAAAATTTGCTTCTTTGTGGACGCAGAAGGAAGGGGGTAGAGCCCATTGCGACAACTTCCTCTAAGAAGAGTGTTCTTCGTGGCCTAATCTTTAATCAAGAAAAAATCAGGATGAAATTCTAAAAAGTCATGATTATCAGTAGCAAGGCGGTGAACAGAAACAAGATTTTCTTAGCCTTAGGGACATGAAGAACATTATTTAGATGAAGATTACGAGTAGGGGTATGAACAGTAGCATGATCAATATGACTTGTATCCATACCTACACTACTTGTCGTGTGAATCTGATCGTTGCCATTGTACTTGTCTCAGACAATCAACTTGTTGAGCTCTCCAGTGATATGGTCGGTGGCGCTTGTATCAGTGTACCAGTTGGTGTCCACTCCATTGGAGTGAGTTGCTGTAGCATCGCTTCTCTCTTCAGACACAAAGTCAGCATCAAATCTATGCCAGCAATTTACAGCCGTGTGACCCTCCTTGTCACATAGTTAACACCTAGGACGACGACCACCATTGTTGCTGCCACGATTGTTGGAGTTGTTGGAGTAGTTGCTGCGGTTGCCGCGACCACTGTTGCCACGACCGCCACCACGGGATGTGACATTGACATACGACTGCGACTGAGCGCCTTGAAGAAGATCCATCCTCATCTCAAAACTCAGCAGCTGAGTATAAAGCTCACCAACTGATATTGGTTCCACTCGCGATACAAGTGCCAACACGAGGGGGTTGTAGTCGTAGTTGAGGCCAGTCAGGATGTACGAGACCATCTCTTCGTCATCCAAGGGTTTGCCGGCAGACGCCATCTCATCTCC
Source organism: Phragmites australis (assembly GCF_958298935.1). NCBI lineage: Eukaryota > Viridiplantae > Streptophyta > Magnoliopsida > Poales > Poaceae > Phragmites > Phragmites australis. The sequence goes on along the minus strand of NC_084923.1, from coordinate 36,302,960 downwards.
AAGTGCCTTCATCTTCCCAACATCTTCGACAATCATCATGTTGCCCTTCTTTGTTGTAGCCAAAGCTATGCGTGTGTTTACCGATCGCGCACGAGTCTGCGAGGAAAACATCTCCTCTATGGTGCGCCAGACTTGTGACGCCATCTTGAACGCGATGAATTGCGTCAGCACTTCCCGAGAGAGGGAAGAATTTAGATAGCCAAGGACCTGCTAATCCGAGGCCACCCAGCGAGCGTATGCTGGGTTCGGTGCTTTAACCATCTTGTCTCCATTCTTGACGTCGATCTCCTTTGGCGGAGGTATCTCGATGCCGTCGAGGAAGCCTTCCAGCTGTGCACCACACACAGTCGGGAGAACCTGTGCCTTCCACAAGAGATGATTGTTCTTGGTCAGTTTGTCCATGATCGTGTGACCGAAGAATGGGTTCATGGCGAGATTAGAGGAGCCGACCATTCCTAGATGCAATCTAAGGAGAAGGGGCTTTGATTACCATGAAAGTAATAACAGCTTTTGGGTAAGCGTATCTACTCCATCAGGAGCCACGAGTTGCGTGTTAATATAGAGCCGAAAACTTGGCCGAAGATTTACATTGTTTGGTTACAAATCTTGGCTGGCAAGACAGAGCTTTCTATCTATACACATTCTATGTATATCTCTATCTATAGCCGGATACAAATCGTATCACAAAAAGATTAGTTTCATCTAACATGGAGTGGATACATGAGGGAAGCGGACACGGATAAACCGATTTTATACCCGTCTCTCTATACCTGTTTGGTTAACTTCAAACCCACACCCATACTCATAGGTAAAAATTAGAACCTAAATCCACGCTCGGTAGGGTTTTTACTCCGCGAGCACATGGGTAAAATACGTTCATTGCAAACCCTATCTAAGATGCTGTCATACTGCAGGTATACCATCTCGGTCCAAATAGGATTGCATAGGTAGAAAGTGTTGCGGTTGCAATGTCACAGTAACAAAGATGCATTGTAGGGCCTGGAAAAAGCTTGAAAGCTGCCTTATGTAAACAACCGATTCAGAAATTGGGGAGGAGGTAGAGTATATACTGCTCGTCTGCTCCATATGTTTGTCGAACAGGTGTGTAGTTGTGTAGTGTCGCTGTGAATTACAGGCAAAGCAATCTAGATAAATACACTACTTTTTCGGTGTTGGATGGATCCCTGAAACTAGCCGGTAATTAACTCCATTATTTCTTGACAGGACAGGTGACGGTAATTATATGATGATGAGTTGATGATTGTTGCTTCAGGGCATGTGCTAGAGTGGTACTGCTATGCGGTGAATGATTCCTATTGATTGCAAGATTTCTAGTACTGCTGCTGAGTTTTAGCAATTGTACTGCTAAACTGCACATGAGGTGAGGAAAAAATGAAGCAGGTGCTGCCGTGCCTTTCGTGGATCTTGCAGAGAAAATTTGAGCGGGGCACCTGTGCAATTCTTTCAGAGAAACAGTTCAAAACGCTTTAGGCCGCAATGTCGCATGGCTATCACAGGCATCGTCCGTAAGAGCGCTAACCGATCTGAACCTCGATCCGACGGTTCGATGAAGCGAATCAGACGGAATGCTACACGCTTCCGCCTCCGCAATGATCGAGCACCTGCTTAGTTCCTTCCGCTGTACTGGTGAGTGGTGACGCGTGAACACAAGAGAGGACAAGAGAGGACCAAGACAGGGCCAGACAGCTAGATGACTAGTAGATCAGTGAGTCATCAATCCACTGGAAATCTACTTGATATCATCAGTCCAACGTTTTCTTTCTCCATGGAATTATTGTAGTGATTCTCTCTCTCTGACTCTCTCTCCCCCCGTGGGCATTACACAATTTCTTCATCTTTTTTCTAGTAAATAAACAGCACAAGCAAGTGAGCCCTCACCGGAATCATTAGTCAGCAACAGTAATCCTCATAAACATATAGCCAGAAGCTAAGAATCAGCCAAAAAGGGCTAATCATTCCTCTCTCATCATTCGCTCGCACATTTTCTTGGGCGCACATGCAAATCCCTCCACGAAATAGAGCCGAGCCGGCACACCAGGTCCAAAAGCGTCAGGTGTACACTCATCGCGCCGCGCCCTCGCGCCGCCCGTTGCCGTCGGTACCCAACCACCACGCAGAGACAAGAACACTGCCGCGCCAACCAAGTGTCAAGAATTCACCAAAAAGATTTTTTTTTCTTCCCACCCGGAATCGAGCTTTTGCGCCCCAAACTTTGTCCTTGCTTTCCGTGTTTAACAGGAGTGAACAAACCGACGATTAAATCGCCATCACCACGGGCCGCTCCCCCTCCCCGATCCGATCCCCGGGTGCCCACTCTCCGCTTCTTGCACGGCCGCATTGACTCTGCTTCGAGGTGAGGCGAGGAGAGGGAGGGATCCAGGAAAGGAGGCGTCTTGCTGAATGCTGATAGATAGTTGCACTGCTACTTTTCGGGGCCGCTGGTGAGAGATGGCGCCGTAGCGGTGGGATGGGGAGCAGCTGGATCTCTCCTGGTTGGAGCTGCCGTCACCAGTCTCACTGCAAGATTCTTTCCCCTCGCTTTTATTTTGCTGATGGTATGTATGTGAGAGCCATGTCTTTGATTTTATTTAGTTCATTTTTTTTCTCTCCCCTTCTCACGTTTATCTCTGTGGCCTCCTTTGATTGTGTTCTCCTCCCTTTGCTGCAAGATTGCCTTTTTCCAGGTCCTTTTGGGGCCTGTCTCTTCATCATCACTGTCTTCATAGCTTCCTCGACCAATTAGAATTGTTTTTCTTCAGGATTGCGCCTGGTAAATTCATCTCAGGGGATTCAATCTCTTTGCTTCCATGGTTTTAGGATCGCAGTTTCTTGATGAATTCAGTTCGTGGTTATTGGGCTCATCAAAAGATGATCTTTTCTCTTGGGGGTTTGATGATCAACCGATCAAGTAATCAAGTAAATTTCAGTTCGTGGGTTTTCGGCTCATCAAAATTTGTTTTTTCCCCTCCTTCCCAACTTGATCAACCGTTGAAGTAATCGAGCAATTAATGTCGTTTCTTTCCTGTTAGTCTGGAACTCCACCTGCATTTTGTGGGGGCATTTGGGAGCTGAGAAGGAGGTGGGAGCATCTTTTAGTTTGGGTTGTTAAGTTTTCTTGTCACTGCCCCCCCCCCCCCTTCCCTTCCCTGTCATTCCTTCATTATTATTGCTCGATGCTTTATTTCCTAGCTGTGCACGCAACCTTCATCTGTTCTTGTTTTGGTTCAGAATAATTGAATGGGGTTTTCGAGCAATTTGTGAGGGACCTTTAGCTTCGATAGATTGTTCTTCAGAAGTTAGATGATTGATTTAGGAGTTAACTCTCTACTGTATCTATATATCTATACTGCACCCTTCCAATTCTATGATTGGAACAGTTGCAAATTCTGGCACAATTTTTGGAGATTGGGATGCTTGCAGTTTTGCTGCTCTGATTCATGGTTGCTTGCTTTCATCATTCACTCTCTGTTTGTTCATGAGGGAGGCAAAAATAAAACTTATGTTCGTAATTGGGTTTTATGTCTTCAGATATTGATTCATCATATAGAAAGTTAAGACTTTATTGCTGCGTATTGTGGTGTCTTTGGGTGGTTACTGGTTAAGGGGAAATAGCGAAGTTGCAGTATCGATCTTCAGCCATGACTTATTGTGTATAAGTGAATCTGAAAATAGGAGAGATAATGATACTTTGCGTACTTTGTTGTTCGTTTCTTCGTGCAAAGAATATTTAGTCTTCTGTTTGATGCTCAGAGTTTGAGGGGTTTTATTATATTGCAGGTAATTGACTGGTGTTAGATTGTGATTGCTTCTTGTTGCTTTCGCCATTCACTGGTCGTAGAATTACAAAAGATCAAACAGTTCTTCATCAGAAGTTAAGAACATCTCTGCTTTTTGGCTTGTTGGCACAATGACAGCAACATCGCCAACCAATACAAGGCGCAAGTACTCATGGTGGTGGGACAGTCACATCTGCCCAAAGAACTCGAAATGGCTACAAGAAAATCTTTCAGGTAAATTATTTCCAAGTATTTGGGAGAATTTCCTTAGATGTCAGACACCTTGAATTCTAAATTTCTTGGAACTGAATATGCCTGTGTGGTGTTCTTAGTCCTTACATTAGAACTGCAATCAATTCTGAATCGATAATTGAATTGACAAAAAGGGTAAAGTCAAATTCGACATCCAGCTCCGTGGGAGTTTAATCTACACAAATGCAGAGTTTAAATTTCTAGCTTAATTCACAAAATTCTAACGCATCTTAGTTCTCTCGATTGGCTGTTATTGGAGATACAAGATTGGCATTTCAAATTGAAGACTTTGAAAATAAGAAGTTAATTTGAAGCTTAAAAATATTAATTTTGCATTTAAAGCATTTAAAACTAGGAAATAAGAAAAATTCTTCACACTGTATGCAGCATTTGATAAAAAGGATCCGCGACCTCAATCACTTTGAGCTTATTGGCAATTTGGCATCACTTGTGGTTCCAAGGATAAATGTGAAAAGTAATTTGTAATTTTTTTAATGATAAAATACATTTTTTAGGATCTCCTACATAATATGATCTGAAAATGACTTGCACTGTGATGGTACCTGTATAAAAGCCATACGAATATTGAGGAAGCACGTGGACATCTTTAATTCTGGCATATGACAGTACGACTTAGGTCTTTCTGCAGGCACTTATGCCATGGTTTAGGATTTCAGGTGGCTATTGTAATGAATGACCATATTCCAGTCTGATATCACTTGTTTCATATTAGTTTTAGACTTACAATTGAACTGAGACAGCCAATCAGTTGAGCACTGTGATAGTCAATATGAACTTCAGCTTCAGAGCAGTGCACCACATTCTTGTACAATTTGTTACCACTATGCTCTAGGCTGTAGTACTTGGTCTCATATGATGCTTCCCTGTCTTAGATAGTTAAAATGATAGTATAGTTTCTGAATGGATCTATCTGGGGAACTGATCGGTAGTTGTGATGCTTCAATTTCAGAATTGCCAACATTTTTTTTTAAAAAAAAGTGAAGAGCTTGTCTTTTCTTGAATGCTTGATAAATACAGATATGGATAGCAAAATCAAGCTGATGATGAGGATCATTGAAGAAGATGCTGAATCATTTGCAAAAAGAGCAGAAATGTACTACCGAAGGCGACCTGAGCTGATGAACTTACTTGAGGAGTTGTATCGTGCATACCGAGCTTTAGCAGAAAGATATGATCATGCAGCAGGGGAACTCCGACAGGCACATCGAAAGATAGCAGAAGCATTTCCTGATCAGGTTCTAATGGACTTGGATGATGACCTCCCAGCTGACACTGCTTCCATTGAAACCGACATGGACAATCCAGATACGACTCCTTCTTTCCTCTCGTTCATCAATGCTAGCGATTCAAAAAGGCATGCCAAAGGTAAGCCTGCGAAGATTTGCAATCACAAATGTAATATTGAAAATATAATCCATGTCAAACTAAATGTGCTCTTGCAGATGACCAAGATTACGAGAGGCTGCATAAAGAACTTGCAAGCTTGTCAAAGGAAAACCAAGACCTCAAGGACAGGATCTCATCCATGTTAGAGCAGAGCAACAAGGCTGAGTGTGAAATCCTTCGCCTCAAGGAGTCCCTTGCACAACAAGAAGCAGAGAAAGGAGCTGCAGTTTCACTATGCCAACAATCAAGTGCTAGATTACAAAACCTCAAGTCTGAAATATTACATACCCAGGAGAAGTTCAACAAGCTGAAAGAGGAGATGCAAACTGGGCCGCAGCCTTTGGCCAAAGCAGATGAACGTTTCCTTCTGCTTGAAAGAGCTAACCAGGACTTGCACTTGGAGCTAGCTAATCTGAAACTTATGTTGAAACAGAATAATGACGAGCTAAATGAGAAGCAAGCCGAGTTGGAAAAGCTTAATATCTCTACAGAAGAAGAGCATCTCAAGCGTATGCAAGCAGAAATGGCACAGCTCTCTTTGGAGAAGCAATTATTACTGGCACAAGACAGACTGAGGCATTTGGCTCTTGAGAAGCAGAGTGAAGTAAGCAAGGTAAAGGACGTCGAAACAAGCAAAGTTTTGCTTCAGAAAGAATCGGAGAAAATTCTTGAAGAGAACCAAAAGTTAAATGATCAAAGTCGCTCTTCTTCCGCAGTGATAATTCGTCTGCAGGATGAGATAATTTCCATGAAGAATGTACAACGGAGACTTGAGGAAGAGGTTTCTCGACATGTGGAGGAAAAGAAGACACTTCAACATGAGCTTTCTCACCTTCAAGAGGATAGGAGTGACTTGGAGAGGAAACACTTTTCAATCAAGGAGCAAATACAATCTGTGAACTTGAATGTAGAATTCCTACAAGCACTAGCCCAAGAGTTGAGGGATGGCCATGTTGAGCTGAAAGAGATTATCAAGAGCCATGAGAGCATTGAATTTCTGCATAATGACAACCTGAGACAGTTGGAGAGGATGTCGGAGACGAATGCACATTTAGAGAAGTCTTTGTCAGCTGCAACCACTGAGCTCGAGGGGTTGAGAGAGAACAAGGTGGCATTAGAAGAATCATGCATGCACCTCAAATCCAAGATTCACACTCATCAGTCCGAGCGAGCTGTGCTTGTCGTACAGATTGAGGCAATTTCTCAGACCATGGAGGAGCTACTAGAGAAGAATGTTTTCTTGGAGAATTCAATATCTGACGCTAATACTGAGCTTGAGAGTTTGAGGAGGAAGTTGAAAGAACTGAAAGAGTCCTCAGAGGCACTTCACAATCAGAATTCTATACTTCAATCTGAGAAGAGAACTCTTGTCCGCCAGGTATGTTTTCTGAAAAATTATATTTTCCAGATCTCATAGAAAAATAAATTGGTTTACCTTCTTAGTAATAGCATTGTTATTTCAGATTGACAGCATCATCATCACTCTGCTGAATTTGGAAAGACATTACACAGAACTAGAAAGTCGACACTCAGATCTGCAGAAGGAGAAGGACTTGGTGCTCGATGAAGTGATTAAACTACAGGAACAGATCAGGCTTGAGAGGAAGGAGCATGAAGATCTTGCGCACTCAAGCAACACTCGATTCGATGCTCTACAGAAGAAGATTAGCCAATTGCTAGAAGAGGGCAGGAATAGAGAGGTGCAGCTTGGAGAGGAGGAGCTCAAGATTGTAAAAGCTCAGATAGAGATATTTGTCTTGCAGCAGTGTTTGAACGACATGGTGGAATTAAATTCTGATATATCAGCACAATTGCAAAAGAAGAAGGAACTATGCAAGGTCCAGGAGGGGAAAATGGACAGCTTATCAGAGCATAATCAGAAACTAACTAAAGGGATTGATTCAGTGGTGAGAGTATTACATTTGGACCGTAAGTATGAATCCTTAGACCAAATGAAGCTTGAAATCATTGTGCAGCTCATCTTGAATGAGATCAGCTGCCTGCTGAATACTATATCCGATGCCCAGGATGTAAAGCAAAATGAGCTTGTTGAGAAATCACTTGTTGTTACACTTCTGGAGCATTTCGGACAAGAAGTGGCTGAGTTAAGGTCAGAGCGGAACATCTTCAAGCAAGATCAGCAGGCAAAGAATGAGGAACTGCTCCAGCTGCAGAGAGAAAAAGAGGAACTTATGAAGATAAGTGATGAGTTCTTGGAAGAGGTGGAGGCTCGTAACCACAAAGTGGACGAGTTAAAGGCCGAGGCGAAGTTCTTAGTTGGAAGGCTGTCAGAACTACAGGAGTCTAGGAGGTCATTGCAAAGTGAGGTTACCAAGCTGTTGGAAACGAACTCTTTGCTGTCAAATGAACTAAATGACTCCATGGAGAAACAGAAGATGTTTGAGCATGATTTCAGTAATCTTGTTACTGAAGCAGTCAGCAAAGATATCCTCAGTGTGATCTTTAGAAGCCTTCATGAAGAGAGGACGTTGCAACTGAAGTCTTTGCATAATAATTTTGGCTGTCTGCAAACAACAGGCAGTGAGCTTTATCAGGGGATCAAGATGATGAGCAAGAAGCTTGGAGACTTAGAAATCGAGAACAATTACCTTGTCAAAGAACCCGGTAGAACCATGAGTGTTTATGATGGATCTTTTGTGCAAACTGCTGCAGGAAAAAGGCATCCAGGGCGAAGAGATTGGCACCTTCTGAATTCTGGCAGGAAAACCCAGCAAGATGATCATGTAAACATGGAGGTGAAACAACATAAAGAAGTTGGCAATCCTGATTTTCAGGAATCAAATGAAATGCTACAGGGGGAGGTACTTAAGTTACGGAGTGAAGTAGAAATGCTTAGGAGCAAGGAGAAGTCTGTGTTTGACATCAAATCTTGTGATGAAGAGATCATGAAATTGCTGGCTAATATGCAAATGGCCATCATGAATGCAGCTCTGTTCAAGGAGAAGGTCCTTGAGCTCATCATAACATGCGAGAGTTTTGAGATAAGTGCCATGGTACAGAAGGAGGTGCTAAAGGAAGACATCACTCGAAGAAACTCGTATGTAGATGAGCTCAAGGACAAACTGAATGCTGTTGAGATTGAAAATAGAAGATTGAAGGTTGATCTGAATGATGATTTCACAATGATAGGATCATTGCAAACTGAAGTCAGTGCCCTGGAGAAACAAAACTTGTCCCTTGCTAACGATTGCTTGGAATCAAATAAGCTCAGGATGGAGGTATTCGTTTGCTTTGCCATGTTTTATTCAAGATCTAAGGATCATAAATTGTTCCTGCTACAATATTATATTGTCATCTCTAACAAGTTAATACTTTTCTACTAGCGACTTAGCACAGTAAGCTTAGCTATTTTCTCCTTAACCTTCAGTTGAAGCAAGAGGTCAAATAATTTAAGTAGTTTTATGTGTTTGCAGGATCTAGCAGTACTTGTGATAACATCTTTTTTCTTTCTTTCTGGAACTCATTACGCTTGTTTCCTTTTTTAGGTAAATGCACTATCACCTCAACTTCTGAAGACCACCATGCGATCCGGCGGTGATGAAAGTGCAATGAGTATGGTGAAGGATATGGAACTGCAAAAATTGCCTGGAACAATCAAAGCACTCCAGAAGGTGGTCACAGATACTGGTGTCCTTCTTGAACAAGAGAGGCTTGATTTCAATGCCAATTTGCAAGAAGCGAAGAAGCAGATTGAGGTGCTGAAGCTAAAGGAGATCTTGGATGATGATATAATTGAAATGAATTACGAGCAAATGTTAAAAGACATACAACTTGACCTCATCCAAACTTCTCCAGGCCGTAGAACTGGTCCATTTGGTCAGGAAAAGAAAAATGTAGCACAAGTAGATGACAAGATGGTCAACTTTTGTGGCCTTGTTGGGCCGAGCCATGGACATATCACTGATGACCTAAAGCCACCGCAAAGTGAGTCATTCGAGAGAGACAACAATAAACAGGTGCCTTCTGATCTAATGGCTGTCAAAGAGCTCAGGATTGACAAACAAGAGCTACCAAGGTCAATCACCACGGAGCCACACCAGGAGTGGAAGAATAAGGTCGTAGAGAGGTTGTCTTCTGACGCCCAGAGGCTCAATGCCCTCCAATCCAGCATCCAAGAACTTAAAACAAATGCTGAAACATCTGAAGAGCTCGAACTTGAGAGTGTCAGATACCAAATAAGAGAAGCTGAGGGTACCATCATGCAGTTGATCGATACCAACAGTAAGCTATCCAAGAAGGCCGAGGAGTTCACATCCGCTGATGGTCTTGACGGGGAAAACATTGACTTGAGGAGCAGACATCAGCGTAAGATCTTGGAGCGCGCAAGGAAGATGTCCGAGAAGATCGGGAGGCTGGAGGTGGAAATGCAGAAGGTCCAGCAGGCTTTGCTGAAATATGAGGAGCAGAGCAGCAGAAAGACATCAAAAGCCGTGCGGCGACGGTCAAAAGTGCAGCTTGTAGAGTATCTCTATGGTCGAAGGCGGGACAGCAGCAAACAGCAGCAAAGCTCATGTTGTGGTTGCATGAGAGTGAAAACCATCGATGACTAACTCACCTTCACACCGCTTCTTTTTTTAAGGCGTAAAGGAAGGCCGAAATGCATCAAGCTATCTGTTTGTTCATGCTGTTTTTAGGTAAATGAGTGGATATATAAGGATTGTAAATGGTAGTCATGGATAATAACCATCTGTTATAAATGACTTGTTGCTTGTAGCTTCTGATCATGCTTCATAGTTGGTCTAAAGTGAATCATTTGTTGCTTGTAGCTCCTGATCATGTTCCATAGTTGGTCTAAAGTGAATCTTAAAGTGAAAGTTTTCCGTAAAAAGGATACGACATACAATTGATGGAATCTTGGAGGACATTATTATATGAATTTATCTATTTATTAATAAAAGGAGATGACCTTTTCATGACTTTCCCATTACAATGGGTAGTGTTGTAGTATAAGTAAATTGCTCATCTTTTTTATAAGTTTAGGTTTTTAAATGAGTTGGTTGGTGTATGTAGCTCAATAGCTAGAAAAAGAGAGAAATAACCTAATTTATAGAAAAAGGCAAAACATCATGTCTTTAACCCCCTCCTCACGTAATCTCATAAATCTAAAATGCAAAGCATTTACTACATCCAACAAGCAGTCGAGGACCATGCATTAGCCAAGCTAAATCTTGGGTGGGTATTTTGCTGGCTCGAATCTTCCTAGCATGGCAGTTGGTTGTAGTTGGGCATAGGCCTCACAACAGGGCGGGTCGGGACCGGGTGCAGTAAGAATGCATCCAACCTGAAACCCGAATAAGAAAACTTGATCCGAGCCCAATAGATTTAACGGGTGAAAAATCACCTCGGCCTTGAACCTGGCGGGGACCCAAAACCCTATGGAGACCCCGCGGGTGGGAGGAGGTAGCCAAGGCGGGCATAGGCGGCAGCGCGGTGGGCAGGGGTCGAAGCGGTGGCAGGCGAGCTGGCGATGGGAGGCAGGAGCGGTGGCACACTTGATGAACGACGGCAAGACCGCGGGAGCGACGGCTAGGGTTAGGTGAGCTAGCTAGCTAGGCTAGGGTTAGGTGGGCAACTAGACTTTAGTGGGCTAGCTAGCTAGGCTAGGCTAGCGCCTGTGTATTCGGTCTTGAGCGCCCATGGAAACCCGCGGGTGAATTCCTACCCTGCCCCCAACCCGACCCCATATCGAGGCCCCGATCCGCATCCCCCGTGATGCAAATTTTTGCCTCCACCCCCTTTCGGGTGCAAAACCCGCGGGAACCCGACCCGCCTAGACCTATTGACAGGCTTAACTGGGCATGGCCAAAGTTGGGCCTCAATCAAAATGGAGACCAAAATTTCAGGCAAAGCAAAAAAATTGGCTTAGCACACTAAGGCACTAAACCAAATAGCCCCTAATAACGACTAGATATTTATTTAGTTAATACTTTCTGTTTTGGGCTACTATACCACTTCATTTTCACTTTGGGCTTGCTTCTTCTTCTCCTTCCTAATTGGGCCCGTTTCTTCTTTCACACATGGGCCTATTTACTTCTTTTCTTCTTTCACTGCGTGGTCCATTTTCTTCTTCTTCTTTTTTTGTCTACTTCTTCTCCTCCTTTTTAATCGGCATGTTTCTTCTTTCACTGTGTGGTCGCTTTACATGTTGATTTAACATTTTTCACTGTGTGGTCCCTTATAAGAATGTTGATTCAATATTTTTCTTAAAATGTTAATTCAATATATTTTACAAGAATATTTTTGAGAATGCGCCATACACATTTTTATTAAGGAGGAGCAAGAGTGCTGTGCTAATTGTAGTTGTGGGAGAATTTGAAAAATAATTCTCATTGATGATCACATGTGTATTTATACACCAATTATAAAGGTTGTTACATAGGTTGTTAGCTTGTACATCAAACTCAACACATATCTACACGGGTCGTTGTAATCGAATGGCTGTTGTCATGTGTGCTGGATAAGGAGCAATACCGGAGACGCCAGCATAGAGAGATAATCCAACAGCCCCTGCAGTATCAACCGGGAGAGGATTGCATGATGAGACTGGAGCGAAAGTCAGTGAAGACCTTGGTCGGCAGTCCCTTTGTGTAGATTGCAGTGTGTTGTAGAGTCGTTGGAACGTGCAGGACACACACCTTCGTGTCGGTGAAGATCGATTTTGACGTGCTTGGTACGTTGATGCTGAACTGGGTTGGTGGAGAGATACACGGAGATGATGTTGTCACAGTAGACCACCGTGGCTGTAACATCCTGAGTTTAAGCATACTAATTAATTACAAATTTCACTCCAAATTAAAAAAAAATTAGGATTAATTAAGCTAACTAAGATTAAGAAAATAGGTATGTGGATGTATATATACCAGTATATATACATTCATATATATTAGATGTGCTAAGTTGAATGGGATCCCAGAGTGCACTAGAATCAAATTCAAAATAATCTCTGCATTAAGTTGGATCTTGTGCTTTAATTGAGATTTTGTGGTTCTTTGTGTGGATATTTGAAATTGAATGTCTCTCAATTTTAAATCTACTCTTAGATTCTATTCAGCTCAAATCCTCTCCCGAAGATCTATATCCAAATCCAAATCAAGGTTCAAATATTCTAAATGGAGTTGATCTTAATCCAAAGTCAAAATTCAAAATTCAAAGTATTCCATTTTGAATTATTAAAAAAAAAAACCCTCTCTCTTTTCTTTTTCTCTTTTTCTTTTTCCCTTTTCTTCAACCGGGCCGGGTTCCTTCTCCCTTTTCTTCTCTCTCGGCCAGCCCAGGAGCCGGCCTCCTTCCTTCTTCCCCCACGCGTGCCGAACCATTCACCGCACTGGCGGCCCGGCCGCTCCATTGCGCGTGAGCCTCGGCCGTCCACGTGTCGCCAATCCCGCGAGTGCCCGCGCCTTTCCTCCCTTCTTCCCTTTCCAGCACGATGATGCCTCCGCCGGCCGCCGTTTCTCCGGGAAAATCTCCCCACCGGCCTCCGCGATCTTTGCTCTCTCTTCTCTCTCGCTTCTCTCCCCCCCCCCTCCTCTCCCTCTGCTGCCCATGCCCCCGCTGCCCATGCCGCGAGACTTTCACGTGAAAAAGGTAGGTGCCGGCTGCTACCTCGCCGCTGACGTCGTGTGACGCCATCGAGCCGCACCGTCTCTCTTCGTCCCTCTCCCCTCTATAAATAGAGCCCTAGTCTCTCTCTCTCTCTCTCTCTCTCCCTCTTTCTCCCTTTTGCCAAGCCACAGCATTGTCGCCGCTACGACTTCACTATCACTGATCCACCGTCGACGTGTTGCCGAGGAGCACCGGGGAGCCATCGCTATCCGTGTGCCGTCGCTTGTCCACCGGAAGCCCGACGGGAGCCATCCACGCATGGAGCCAAGCCAACGCTGTCGGCGCTGGTGCTTCTCGTCACCGGCTGCCTTCCCGTTCCTTTGACCCAGACGTCGGTAAGCCTTCCAGACCCCCTGCATCCGTGTAGATAGCTTGTAGGCATACCCCGAGCTCCCTCTTAGCTTGTTTTCGCGCGCCGTCGTGAGTTTGTCTCTGCCACCATGTTTGCGCTTGCCGCCGGCATGCTTCTACTTTGTGATATGATCCGGTCGTCGTGCCATGATGCCTATAGACGTTAGGCCTCTTTTCTTTGTAGGTTGGCCCCTCCCCGTGTAAGGGAGGTGCTGCCCATTTTTCCCCACGCCGTTGCCCTCTCTCCAGTCGTGATCTGGCACCATTCTTGCTGCGCACCGCCGCCATCAAGCTCCCAACTGAGTCCGTTGTATTGTGTAGTAGGCCGGCATGCTTTCGTCCTCACCCTAGCTGCTTGTGGCTTGGGTCTTTACTTTCTGATGTGCTTTTGTTGGCCGTTCGGCCAGGTTTGTATTATTATTGTTTGGTTTGTAACCTTTTGTACTCTGTAACCTTAATACTTATGTACAAAATTTGACTGTGATACTACAACTCTTATACTATGTGTATCAGCTACTTAATCCAGGGATTGATATAGGAGGCACAGGAGATCCCGGGATTGAGGTCTTACAATGGTCTTTGTCAGAGGTCATCAAAGCTTGTGGAGGAGTCGCCGAAGCCAACATGCCTCGGCGATACCATTTGCAACACCATAGTACTCGGCCTCCGCACTAGAACGTGAAACCGTGTGTTGCCTCTTCGATGACCAAGAAATGAGGTTGTCACCAAGGAATACAAAATAGCTAGAGGTCCATTTGCATGTGTCGGGGTAGTTAGCCCAATCATCGTCATAATAACGAGATCATGTGAAGCTGATTGGTGAAGCTACAGTCCGTAACTTAATGTACCTTTGACATACCGAATGATATGCTTGAGTAACTAAAAGTGCTGCTCGCGGGGATCATGCATATGCAAGCATACTTGTTGAACAGTGTGTGAGATATCCAGTTTGGTGAATGTCAGGTATTGAATACCACTAGCCAAACAACGATATAGAGTGGGGTTGTTCATGGGGGCTCCAGCATCAGTAGGGAGTTTGGAACGTGCCTGCAACGGAGTGGCATATGGATTGCACTGCTACATGTTAGCGTGATCTAGGATTTCAGCAGCATATTTTTCCTAGGAAAGAAAGATCCCATGACTGGTGTGGTACATATTAATGCCAAGAAAATAATTGAGAGAGCCGAGATCAGTCATAGCGAATTCACGGTTAAGTGAGGAGACTATTGTCTTGATGGTAAGTGAACAGAGAAGGATCACTCATGCAACTTTGAAAGCCGACATAAAGAATGAAGGAGTGGAAGTGGGTGAACCATGTCCGCGGGGCTTGTTTGAGGCCATACAGTGATTTTCTCAACCAGTAGATATGATGACGCTTATCAGAATTGACAAAGCCAGGTGGTTGTTGGCAATACACTGTCTCGGCGAATGTCCCATGAAGAAAGGCATTTTTAATGTTGAGTTGGTGAATTGGCCCATCATGAGTCAAGGCGAGGGAGAGAACAATGTGAATCGTTGCTGGTTTAACAATAGGACTAAATGTCTCATCATAATCCAGTCCCGGTTGTTGAGAGAAACCACGTAACACCCATCGAGCTTTGTAGCGAGAGAGAGAGAGAGAGAGAGAGAGAGAGAGAGAGAGAGAGAGAGTGAGAGAGAGCCATTAGGGCTAAATTTGTTGTGGTAGATCCATGGGCCGGTAACCACATTGGCATTTGGAAGGGGAGAACAAGATCCCAAGAATTATTGGCAGTAAGAGCATGGAACTCATCAAGCATTGCTGCGAGCCAATTCTGTAAGTTTTTGGGATGGGAGAGAGAGGAGTCTGAGTGGTGGAGCAAAGATCAAAAATGGTTTTGTGTTGGCGAATGCCATCCTTGCCTTGGGTAACCATAGGATGAGTATTTTGTGGTGGATGATGTGTGTGGCACAACCGGCAGTGGGACGACAACAGGGGCAGTGGGTGCAGCGTCAGGCATGTTGGGCACTGTAGTAGATGAACTGGACACACTAGGCGCGGCAGCTGTGGAACTAGGCACGACGGCTGGTGCACTAGGTAAAGGAGTAGGGAAATTGGTGGTCATGGCAGGTGCCAGAGGAGCGACTGGAAAGAAAATAGCAGGGACAAGATCAATGTCAGGATCATCTAGAAAATGATATATGGAACTTGGAGGTTTAGAGCATACTGAGTAATCAGCAATTGTCCATGCAGTAAGAGTGGGATCATTGGCGTTAGGAGCCATCATGCCATCGATGTACTTGAGGACATTGAACTTGCCAGTGAGACACTGAAAGAGCTCACATCAGTGAGAGTAATTTGGTGGGTGGAGGAAATGGTGAATGGATTGTGCATGCGCATGTTGAGGGTAGAAAGGGCGGAAGGGAGGTTCCTAGGGTGGTAGCGGCAGCAACTGCATTAAGCTACTGGTTGTGATCGCCCATGATGGTGTGTGAAGAGGACACCGAAGGATCGGGAGTTAGGCTGATACCATGTGAGAATTGTAGTTTTGGGAGAATATGCACAATAATTCTCATTGATGATCACATGTGTATTTGTGCACCGATTACAGAGGTTGTTAGCTTGTACAAAAAAAATTCAACACACATGTACACATGTTGATTATCTCTATATCCCGGCCTCTTCGGCACACATGACAATAGCCGTTCGGTTACAGCGACACATTTAGATATGTGTTGAGTTTGTTGTACAAGCTAACAACCTCTGTAATCAATGTACAAATACACATGTGATCATCAATGATAATTACTGTGCATATTCTCCCAAAACTACAAATCTCACAAGTGCGACTGGATTTTACATCACCAGCTTGAAACAAGCTTTGAGACTTGCACTGGTTTAGAATTAGAGCATAATTTACATGGAAGGATAACGACCAACCCGGCCTCTACATTAGAATCTAACATACAATACATAAATCACCAGTGTGACAGGCTCTGGATTCCCGAAGTACACAACAAACAACCCTCGTCAATGATCTTGTCAACCAGGAGTTGAGTAAGGATAGCAACTCCCTGGAAGACATGATTATTATGCTCGTTCTAGATTCTCCAAGCAATGAGGATTACCATGGTGTTGAACCCCTTGCGTATGACCTTAGGCACTCACTTGCCACTCTATAGCCACCATGATATCAGGTCGATTTAAGTCACTAGCGCAAGCTGCTGCAATCAACCATGTCTCAAAATGTGGTTCTAAA
Organism: Phragmites australis; assembly: GCF_958298935.1. NCBI lineage: Eukaryota > Viridiplantae > Streptophyta > Magnoliopsida > Poales > Poaceae > Phragmites > Phragmites australis. The sequence continues at coordinate 36,286,312 of NC_084923.1, read as the reverse complement.
CTTCACAGCTATGGACACAAGCAAGAAGCAGGTGATCGAGGGTCTCCATCTCGTACAAACAGAGTGCACACATCCCATGATTTGGCAAGTTATGGCATTGTAGCCAGTCTAAGGACATCTTCCATGCAACTAGAAGAAGAAATGATATTTGTTTGGAGCACGTGTCTTCCATAGCTGCCTAGTGCTGAGCATTGTAGTTTGGCTAAGGAAGAAGGCCTGATAGGTGCTCGACATGAAGTAAGTTGAGGATGACGACCATTTCAAGAGGAAAGTGTCATGTTCCTTTGATGTTATGGTTATCTCATGTAGATGGACCTAGAGTCATAGTTACTCCACGATCACCTGGACCGAGAGGGAACCCTTGATGTCCCTCACCCACTACCTGTCAGTGAGGCCATCATGCATCGTACAGGGATTTAGCGACCTCTTATCAATTGACTCACCCACGGACCATTGATCCCACCAAAAAAGAGCCAACTCTCCTCTCAATTGTCGGCTAATCGGATAGACATCAATGCTCGTAACATGGGCACCACAATCTTGAAGTTATTGAAGATGATTCATGCCCAATCCTTCGCATGATCGATGCATGCTAGCCACAACCATTGGATATAGAGAGGAAGGCTGAGTAATTTGACGTCTGGGATTCCAAGACGCCCAGCTGCAATAGGCGGCACACTTGGACTAGGTGACAAGACAATGCCCACCTAAGACAACCTCAAAGATGTGCCAGAGGAAGGCTCATCTCAGCTAATCAATGGATTGGGTGACCCATGCAGGAAGCTAAAGGGAGATAGAAAGGTAGATGGGGATGAAAGATGGCAATGAATAATGGATAGTTACCATATCTGGGTATCTTAGGATTTTCCATAATTCTCAGGATATATCTTTATCTCTGAGAAGGGGATCCCTGGATGAAAAGAAACCACCCGTAGGTACCTAAGACATTCCATAACCGAGAAGGTTTATCTCTAAGAACAAGAAGGAGGAGTCTAGAGGACATGCACACCCCCATATATATATGGAGCTAGGGGACCCTGCGAGAAGGATAGGTCAAACCAAAGCAACACAAGCCAAGACAAAAGCAATAAAAGCCGAGCAAGAAAGTTGCCGACTAGGTTTAGATCCATCTAAGCTAGATACACACCCCCTTGTAACAGGCTCAGATTAATATAAGACAAACATGATGTAGGAATCTGTATAAAAACCCCTGTGTATTTTCCTACAATTCGTCTACTCAAAGCATCTCTATTTCTTCAACAAGTTTGTTAGATCAGCGATTCACCAATCATTGACAGTTGGCGCTGTCTGTGGGGATCATAAAAAAAGGTGTTGAAGCATCTACAAGCAAGATGCCATAAACATTGTCCAAAGCTTCGCCGAGAACCGATTTTTCAGATGAGGGGTTCTATGACAATTTTACCCCTTGTCCTGGAGAGCCGATGATTGATCGGGTTAATTTTGACAATGATTCTAATTTGATTTGTATGGACCAATGCACCAAAGATTACGACATCGAGTTAGAACCACTTAGCTTCCAAAACAATTGTGAATGTTCGATTCATAACAAGTCAGGATCAACCCCTGCAGCTTTTGACAACATGGATTATCAAGACACCAACCTGGAGCAATTTGATGAAACATCCATGATGGATCTGGACACCTCCTGCAGTGGAGGTTACCCCTGAGAAGTTTTCTCTATCGGAGATAGGGGTGATTGAAAGTGCATCTAGGCCCCCTAAGTGGGTTTTGGCTTATTAATGACAAAACGATTAAAGAACTAACGTGCTTTGTAAGTATTGAACAGGCATGAGCATTAGTTGTGAAGGCAAGTGACGTTTGTCGCCCGTCGAAACAATTGAAGATTCATCGAAGGCTATTAAATAGGTCTTAAATTCTTTTCACTTTTGAATTTGAGTCTAGGATAGATTTTTTCCTAGAGGGATGTTTTTATTTTGCTTGATTAGTGTCTCAATGCTCAAGAGAACCTTTAGAATCACCTAATTGAGAGACACATTCACTCACGGACACGAAACTCTTTCTGAAAATTCTCTGAGTCCGGAGTCTCCGGTGATCACCGGATACTCCGGTACTCAGCGCAAGACCGGAGTCTCCGTGCTAGTCTCCGGCAGAGAGTCTCGGCTTCTGGTCCTTCTTTAACAGAAAAGACCGGAGTCTCCGGTGTTTACCGGATACTCCGGTAAAATGTTTCGGTAGCAATCGGAGTCTCCGAGGTAGACTCCGGCAGAGGCTCTCGGTTAGCTTTTAATCTTTTTAATAAAAAAAAAGGACCGGAGTCTCCGGTGTTCACCGGATACTCCGGTAATATGTTTTGGTGGCAGTCGGAGTCTCCGAGGTAGACTCCGGCAGAGGCTCTCGGTTAGCTTTTAATCTTTTTGTTTTTATTTGAAAAGACCGGAGTCTCCGGTGTTCACCGGATACTCCGGTACCTGAAGTTGCCGGAGAGTCCGGCTTGTCTCCGGACTTAATCTTTTTGGAAAATCTGTCAGGACCGGAGACTCCGGTGTTCACCGGAGACTCCGGCAATTAAACAGAACTGTAACGGCTAGTTCTGACACGTTCGGTGACCGTTCTGACGCCGTTTTGGATTTAGGACCGGAGACTCCGGTGTACACCGGATACTCCGGTAAGCTCTGACAAAAACAGTAACGGCTAGTCTGTGAGAGAGTGCTATAAATGCCCCCTCTCTCCATAGCATTGAGTTTTTGCTGTGACTGGTTTCCTTGAGATCTCTTGAGCACTTTAAGAGCATTCAAAGCCTCTCCAATCATCTCTAGAGCCAAATTTGCAAAAATTTGAGAGTGTGGTTTTGGAGAGAGTTCAAGCCACTTGAGCATTTAGTTCTTCATTGAGCATTTACTGCGATCATCTCCTTTGAAGCTTTGGGTTTCTAGAAGGAAAGGAGTCGCCCGAAGAGCACCCAAAACTTGTGGTGTGCCTCGGGAAGTTTGTAAGCATCTTCATATTGAGTAAGAATTTCTAGCTTGATCTTTGTGGTCGCTAGAAGAGGATAGGGTTGGAGAAGACCCGGCTCTTTGTGAGCTCCTCAACGGAGACGTAGGCACTTCTTTGTGAGGTGGCCGAACTCCGGGATATATTCTCGTGTTCTTACTTGTGAAACTTACTTGATCGCGTGCATTTGGTAATTTGTCATTTAAATTGCTATAGTATCAATCTTGCTAGTTTTAATTGTTATTCTAGCTTGGTAATATCTACTTGACCTAGTGCAACTCTTAGAATCTAGCTGTGGCCTTTAGTTCAAATTTATTCTGAAATTTCCTGTCAGGCCGGAGTCTCCGGACTAGACCGGATACTCCGGACCATACCGGAGTATCCGGACTTCACCGGAGTATCCGGCAGTTTAATCCGCTGTTTTTTAGTTTTAAATTTCAGAAAAGCCTATTCACCCCCCCTCTAGGCACTTTCAATTGGTATCAGAGCCTAACCTCCTACAAGGCTTCACCGCTTGGAGGGAATTATCATGTCGACATCCGGAAGTCCGAGGGGTCCGAAAAATGATCCATCAAGAAGTGATGATGGTAATGGTAAAGGAAAGGGAAGTGAAGTTCCTTTCAATTATGATCGTTTGAATTCTTCTAGCAATTACATTTCCGTGCCTTCCGGACGTGCGCCATTCTTCGATGGTACACATTATGCCGCTTGGAGGCACAAAATGAAAATGCACTTGATTTCCCTTCATCCAAGTATTTGGAAGATTGTTTGCACAGGTTTTGAGCTGCCGGAGGAAGACCAAGAGCTCACCTCAAGTGAAGAACAAAATATGCATCGCAATGCTCAAGCTACAAGTGTGTTGCTTAGTGCCTTGAGTCCGGAGGAATTCAACAAAGTAGATGGACTTGAGGAAGCTAAGCAAATTTGGGACACACTTCAAGTTGCTCATGAAGGGACTACAAGTGTGAGAGAATCTAAAATAGAATTGCTTGAGGGAAAGCTAGGAAGATTTGTGATGGAGGATCATGAAACTCCTCAAGCAATGTATGATCGGATGATGGTGCTTGTGAACAAGCTAAGAGGACTTGGAAGCGAGGACATTGATGATCACAAAGTGGTCAAGAGACTTCTTAGGGCATTTGCTCCTAGAAATCCCACTTTGGTGACGCTTCTCCGCGAGAGAAGAGATTACAAGAGACTCACACCAAGTGATGTGCTTGGAAGGATTCTTGCTCATGAGCTTATGGAAGAAGAAGCAAATGAAGTGAAGATTCATGCTAAACAAAGCTCAACCTCAAGGCATAAAGAAATTGCATTCAAGGCAAGCAAGAGCAAGCAAGTTCAAGAATCAAGCACAAGTGATGATGAAAGCTCCGAAGATGAAGAAATGGCATTCTTTGTGAAGAGGTTCAAGAAATTCATGAGAAAAGGAGGCTATTCAAAGTACAAGAGAGACATGCCCAAGAAAAGAACATCAAGAAGGGCATGCTATGAATGTGGCGAAATTGGTCACTTTATAGCCGATTGTCCGAACAAGAAGAAGGGAAAGGACAAAGAAGACAATAAAGTCAAGTCATACAAGAAAGACAAGAACAAGATATACAAGAAGAAATATTCGGGTCAAGCACATATTGGAGAAGAGTGGGATTCCAACTCCGACTCGGACTCCGATAATGAAGGAGTCGCCACCATTGCTCTTCATGAGCTTACACCAAGAAAATCACTCTTAATGAGTGATGATGATGATGATGATGATGATGATGATGGAGACTCCCCAAAATGCTTCATGGCCAAGAACCGCAAGGTAAAATCTCAATCCAAACTCCTAGATAGTGATAGTGAGTATGATAGTGATTGTGACAATTTGTTCAAAGGTTTGAATAAAAATGTCATGGCTAAAATAAAGGAGCTAATGGATACAATAGATAGTCATGAAGAGACCCTTGAGAGGCAAGAAGACTTGCTCATCCTTGAAAAGGAGAGAAACCTTGAACTCGAGGAGCTCATTGCTAAAGAGAAAGAAAAAGTTGAGAAATTGTCTAAAGATTGTGATTTAGCAAATTCCTCAATTGCCGATCTTAAGAGTAACAATTTCGTGCTTCTAGAGAAAGTATCTTGTTTAAATGAAAATTATAGAACTCTTGAAACACAAATTGATATTCTTAAGAAAGGCTCCTCTAACTCTAGTGAAGCAATTTTACTATCTAATGCATCTACTAGCAATGGATGTTCTCGTTGTTCTAACCTTGAAATAAATGCTTGTACAACTAATATTGAATCCTTGCAAGCATTACAAAAGGAAAATGAGAGGCTAAATGCTTTGGTCAAATATGGGTGCATCAAAACTTATAAGTCAAAGGATGCACTTTACAAGACTATCCAAGCCAAAGATAATAAGCAAAAGAGAGGTCTCGGTTTTGACCAATATACAAGCAAGCCAAATGATCGTGTGGTATTGAATGGAGTGGAATGCCTCAAGTTTGTCAAAGGAGGCAAACAAGTTGATCAACCTACTCAAACAAGGCAACCGAAGGCTTATGCCCCCCAATGTTCCTTTTATGCTTCATACATGCTAAAGAGAGACCACCATGGTAAAGTGGTTGCTCTCTATGTTGGTCCCCGCACAAGAGATAGAATTGTGAAAAGGAATGTGTGGGTGCCAAAAGTGCTTGTGACTAACGCTAAAGGACCCAAACAAATTTGGGTACCTAAAATAAAGGCATAACTTTGTTTTGTAGGCATACTCCTCCGGCGGATCAAGTTGGGTCATTGATAGCGGTTGTACAAATCATATGACCGGAGAAAAGAGTATGTTCTTCTCCTTTGAAGAAAATGGAGGACCTCATGAAAACATCATTTTTGGTGATAATGGAAAAGGAGAGGTAATGGGACTAGGTAAAATTGCTATCTCAAATGATACTTCCATTTCAAATGTCTTACTAGTAAAATCACTCAATTACAACTTATTATCCGTATCTCAATTATGTGAAATTGGTTACAATTGTCTTTTTACAAATGAGGGTGTGATTGTCTCTAGAAGGGAGGACGCCTCTATAGCCTTCACGGGCAAGTTGAAGGGTAAACTCTATCTTGTTGATTTTTCAACGGATGGAGTGATGCCTAAGACTTGCTTGATGGCTAAGTCTAGCATGGGTTGGCTTTGGCATCGCCGACTTGCTCATGTTGGCATGAGGAATTTGTCCAAACTTCAAAGGGGTGAACACATTCTAGGACTAACGAATGTGACCTTTGAGAAAAATAGAGTTTGTAGTGCATGCCAAGCAGGAAAGCAAGTTGGAGCATCTCATCCCTTGAAAAATGTGATGACCACCTCAAGACCATTGGAACTTCTTCACATGGACTTATTTGGGCCAATCACTTATATAAGCATCGGAGGTAACAAATATGGCCTAGTTATTGTTGATGACTTTTCACGTTTCACTTGGGTATTCTTCTTGCATGATAAAAGCGAAACTCAAGCCATTCTCAAGAAGTTTGTGAGAAGAGCACAAAATGAATTCGAAGTAAAGATCAAGAGAGTTAGAAGCGACAATGGAAGCGAATTCAAGAACATACAAGTTGAAGAGTTTCTTGATGAAGAAGGAATCAAGCATGAGTTCTCGGCTCCATACTCCCCTCAACAAAATGGAGTGGTCGAAAGGAAGAATAGGACTCTAATTGAATCCGCAAGAACAATGCTTGATGAATACAAAGTATCGGATCAATTTTGGGCGGAAGCAATCAACACCGCATGCCATGCCATTAACCGGTTATATTTACACAAGTTGTTGAACAAAACCTCATACGAGCTTCTAACCGGTAACAAGCCAAATATTTCCTATTTTAAGGTATTTGGTAGCAAATGCTTTATTCTAAACAAGAAATCTAGAAGTTCAAAATTTGCTCCAAAAGTAGATGAAGGGTTTATGCTTGGTTATGGTTCAAATGCTTACGCCTACCGCATTTTCAACAAAACCACCGGATGTGTTGAAATTGCGAGAGACGTAACATTCGATGAATCTAATGGCTCCCAAGTGGAGCAAGTCGATACAAATGTCTTAGGTAATGAAGAAATACCAAGCGAAGCAATCAAGAAGATGGCAATTGGCGAAATCAAGCCCCTAGAACAAGAAAAGACTCAAGAAACTCAAATTGATAGGGATCAACCATCTTCTTCAATGCAAGCTGAACCATCAATGTCAATCCAAGATCAAGACGACAAGAGATCACAAGATCAACATCAAGACCATGAAGATCCGAACAAGTTCTTGAATAATGAAGTGGAAGACATCCAACATCAATCTCAAGTGCCACATCCACGTGTTCATCAAAGTATCCAAAGAGATCACCCCGTGGACAACATCCTTGGTGATATACAAAAGGGGGTAACTACTCGTTCAAGAATTGCAAACTTTTGTGAATTTTACTCTTTTGTTTCCTCTTTGGAACCTTTGAAGGTAGAAGAAGCGCTTGAAGATCCGGATTGGATAATGGCTATGCAAGAAGAATTGAATAATTTTAAAAGAAATGAAGTTTGGTCCTTGGTGGAAAGGCCAAAACAAAATGTGATTGGGACAAAATGGGTGTTTCGCAACAAACAAGATGAAAATGGGATAGTAACAAGGAACAAAGCTCGTTTGGTTGCTCAAGGATTCACTCAAATCGAAGGTTTGGATTTTGGTGAGACATACGCTCCCGTAGCTAGGCTAGAATCAATTCGTATTTTATTAGCCTATGCTACTCACCATGATTTCAAGTTATATCAAATGGACGTGAAGAGCGCATTTCTAAATGGACCAATCTCCGAATTGGTATATGTGGAGCAACCGCCCGGCTTTGAAGATCCCAAACATCCCGAGTATGTCTTTAGACTCCATAAGGCGCTTTATGGGCTAAAACAAGCCCCTAGAGCATGGTATGAATGCCTTAGGGATTTTCTTGTCAAAAAGGGCTTTGAAATAGGCAAAGCCGACTCCACTCTCTTTACTAAGAATATTGATAATGACTTATTTGTTTGTCAAATATATGTCGATGACATTATATTTGGTTCTACTAATCAACAATTTTGTGAAGATTTTAGTAGGATCATGACAAGAAGGTTTGAGATGTCCATGATGGGAGAATTGAAGTTCTTTCTCGGTTTTCAAATCAAGCAACTCAAGGAAGGAACCTTCATTTGCCAAACCAAGTACATCAAAGATATGCTCAAGAAATTTGACATGGAGAATGCCAAACCAATCAAAACGCCCATGCAAGCTAATGGACATCTTGACCTCAATGGAGAAGGTAAAAGTGTGGATCAAAAGGTATATCGCTCCATAATTGGATCCTTGCTTTATTTATGTGCATCTAGGCCCGATATTATGCTTAGTGTGTGCATGTGTGCAAGATTTCAAGCCGCTCCCAAAGAGTGCCATTTGATGGCCGTTAAGAGGATTCTTCGATATTTAGTTCATACTCCATACCTTGGGCTTTGGTATCCAAAAGGGTCATCCTTTGACCTCATCGGCTATTCGGACTCCGATTATGCCGGTTGTAAGGTGGATAGGAAGAGTACTTCGGGTACTTGCCAATTCTTGGGTAGGTCCCTAGTATCATGGTCATCCAAGAAACAAAACTCCGTAGCTCTATCCACTGCCGAAGCCGAATATGTTGCCGCGGGAGCATGTTGTGCTCAACTCCTATGGATGAAGCAAACTCTAAGAGACTATGGACACAAAACTCCCAAAATTCCACTTTTATGTGATAATGAGAGTGCCATCAAAATAGCCAACAATCCCGTACAACACTCAAGAACCAAGCACATAGATATTAGACATCATTTCTTGAGAGATCATGCAACAAAAGGGGATATTGACATTCGCCATGTGAGGACCGAAAATCAATTAGCCGATATCCTCACTAAACCACTTGATGAGCAAAGGTTTTGTGAGTTGAGAAGTGAATTAAATGTCCTAGATTCTCGGAACGTGGCTTGAACTGTTGCATACACTTGCTTGTTGTAGATTTATAGTTTTTCTAGTTAAGAGTTTGCGAAAACTGCATTTTGAGTGTTTTTCTCAAAACTATTTGGATTTTTTGATCTTCCGATCAAAATTTGTAACTTGTGATCATAGTTATGTAATGATGCTTGGTTGGCTGATCACATTTGACAAATTAATCCTCTTGTCCAACCTTTCTCCTTCCACTAAAATTTTATTCAGCTCTAAAATCTGCTGTGACAGCTCCAGGTCCCGGAATGTCCGGTGTTCACCGGAGTATCCGGACCTGACACTGTTCACAGACTCAGCGTTATTTTGTTCTGTTTCCAGTTACCGGACAGTCCGGTGTTCACCGGAGTCTCCGGTAAAAGTGTCAGGACCGGAGTCTCCGGTCTACACCGGAGTTTCCGGTGTCTCCAGAATTCTATATTCTTCCCCAGCCCGAACAGTTACCTCTTTTCATCTATTATCTTGTCCTCTCTCCAAACGACCTTCTCTCCGGCGATTTTGAGAGGAACTCAAGGATTTTCAAGTCTTGCTACGATTATCTCCTGGATTCAAGGCGGGAATCTCCGGAAATCTCTCTTTCTTAAAAATCCCCGGAGGATTTGAGCTCTAAGGTACCGTTTTCAACAATCTTCCCGATCTCTCAATGCTCTTGTCTAGAGTTGTTTTCCTTTGGTAGAATAGTTCCTAGTACCCTCTAGAACCCATTCCCAAACTTGTTTCATCCCTAGTCGGCCATATCCTCCAAACCCTAGATGGTTAGGTTTTCTGCCGGGGCCGACCGGAGTATCCGGTGTTCACCGGATACTCCGGTATCAACCTGCAGTTTCAGCTTTTCCTGTCCAATCTTTTATTCCTCAAATTCTTTGATCATTCCATTGCTTCTAGGTGCTCTTGCAATGGCCGGAGACCGTTTTGAGAAGGGTCGCACTTTTGAGAGGAAGAAGAAACAAAGAAGTGATCCCCTCTCTCAAAAATCAAGTGCTCCTGCCCAATCAGAAGATAGTGGAAGCGGCCATGCCAGTGGTGAAAGAGTTCGCAAAATAGCCGCAAGTGGTGGTATTCACATCGAGGAAGGCATAGCTGCTGAAAGTAGTGACAGGGACCTTGTGACCCTCTGCCGAACCAAATCTCATGCTATGCGAGGCAGAGAGTCTGCAAGGGGAAAGGGGCAAGCCAGAGTAACTGCAGGAAGAGGTCGAGGAACGATGCCTTCTACTGAAGAAAGAGGCAAAGGTGCTGCACAAGATAGCTCATCTGAATCCGAGGATAATGAAGAAGATCAAGCTGATGAAGTCATTGGTCCCCTAAAGCTTCACAGACCTCGGAGGACAGCTTCTGTTGTTGATGCTCCAAAAAGGACAGTAAACTACATGAAGAATGTATCAAGGGTTGTTAGTGAAAGGTTAAACAACCCATATGATTTTGAGAAGAATGTTGCCGATTATCGTTTCTGGAATGACTTTCAGGCAGACTTTTATGAAACGGTAATTTTGGCCAAGAAGAAGCCTATTACTCCCATGCAATGGATTGATTGGGATTATATGGCCAGGAAGAACAACCCAGTGTTCAACGAAGTGATTGCAGCCTGTGAGAGCAAAAGGGTGAAAGATGTTATGGCTTTCAGATATGATTGGTGCGAGGAGGTTATTGCCCAATTCTATGCCACAGTGTGGTTTGAGGGATGTGAAAATCCCATTATGCACTGGATGACAGAGGGAGTCAGATACAGGATCAGTTTCAAAGGCTTCGCTCACTACTTCCATCTAGATGTCAGAGATACCTCCAGGGATCAGATTCACAATGAAAATCAACTGACACTGGAAGAAATTGGGTTCATGTATCTAAATCATGGACGAGTTGAGTTTGGGAAACTCACAGGGATGAGGCCTTTCTATCGTTGCTTGAATTCCCTATTCCGGCTCACCTTGGCACCCAAGAGTGGGGATGCAACTACAGTTCAAAGTATCTCCAGAAATCTCCTTGCAGCCATGTCAAATGATCATGCTCCGTTCAGTGTGGCTTACTTTCTATGGGAGGAAATTGTTTTTACATCCAAGTCACCTATAAAAAGTTGTGGATATGCCCCTTATCTCATGTTTATCATTGAAAGGATATCCAAAAAGACTTTTGTCAAGGAGATCAAGCATGAACCATACAGAATGAGGCCGTTGAACATTCAAGCTCCATCTCCTTCTCCATCTCCTCCTCATGCTCCTCCTAGCTCAAGACCGTTTGCCTCGAGACGTGCTCCTCCTCGAGGGTCTTCCTTCATCAAGAGTGCTCTCAAAGCAATTTTCAAGATTTGCACTCACAATGCCACTGAAATCAAGAATCAAGGTGCTCGCTTAAAGAAAATGGAGGATCGTCAGAAACAAATGTACACATCCATGAATCTCCAACCCCCTTGCTCTCCTATTGAGTCAGATGAAGCGGAGAGTGCACCGTTTGAGGTTGAGAACCCTTGGGCATGGTATGATGAAGCTCAAGCAGCAGCCGAAAGCTCTCAACAACAAGCTCAAGACGATTCCTCTGACGGCAGCGAAGGAAGAGAAGACGTGGAAGACGATGATGAGGAAGATGGTAGCAGCGAGTAGGCTCCTTCTCTCTCTTTTTGGTGCTTGATGCCAAAGGGGGAGAGATAGTTATCCTTTATCTTAGTTTCCTTAGTTCTTTTTTTTAAAAAAATCTCTTTCGCTGTTGGACAATTGGAGTTTGGCTTGTGATGAACCCTTGTACTATTTAATTTCATAAGACCTTTATGTTAGTATGATGATTGTTGCTCTTACATTAGTTTTGTGTGCTCTATGTCTTTTCATAATCTTTTGCTTCCCACTGATTCTAGGATATAGGGGGAGCTCTTGTGTTCCACTTCCTAAAATAAATGCATTGTTGCTTAACTTTGCTTAGAACAATGCATACATTTAGGGGGAGCTTACCATATCTTCTAGAATTTAAAACATTTTCTTGTATCCTTATGTATCCTTTAATCGGGTTGTCATCAATCACCAAAAAGGGGGAGATTGAAAGTGCATCTAGGCCCCCTAAGTGGGTTTTGGCTTATTAATGACAAAACGATTAAAGAACTAACGTGCTTTGTAAGTATTGAACAGGCATGAGCATTAGTTGTGAAGGCAAGTGACGTTTGTCGCCCGTCGAAACAATTGAAGATTCATCGAAGGCTATTAAATAGGTCTTAAATTCTTTTCACTTTTGAATTTGAGTCTAGGATAGATTTTTTCCTAGAGGGATGTTTTTATTTTGCTTGATTAGTGTCTCAATGCTCAAGAGAACCTTTAGAATCACCTAATTGAGAGACACATTCACTCACGGACACGAAACTCTTTCTGAAAATTCTCTGAGTCCGGAGTCTCCGGTGATCACCGGATACTCCGGTACTCAGCGCAAGACCGGAGTCTCCGTGCTAGTCTCCGGCAGAGAGTCTCGGCTTCTGGTCCTTCTTTAACAGAAAAGACCGGAGTCTCCGGTGTTTACCGGATACTCCGGTAAAATGTTTCGGTAGCAATCGGAGTCTCCGAGGTAGACTCCGGCAGAGGCTCTCGGTTAGCTTTTAATCTTTTTAATAAAAAAAAAGGACCGGAGTCTCCGGTGTTCACCGGATACTCCGGTAATATGTTTTGGTGGCAGTCGGAGTCTCCGAGGTAGACTCCGGCAGAGGCTCTCGGTTAGCTTTTAATCTTTTTGTTTTTATTTGAAAAGACCGGAGTCTCCGGTGTTCACCGGATACTCCGGTACCTGAAGTTGCCGGAGAGTCCGGCTTGTCTCCGGACTTAATCTTTTTGGAAAATCTGTCAGGACCGGAGACTCCGGTGTTCACCGGAGACTCCGGCAATTAAACAGAACTGTAACGGCTAGTTCTGACACGTTCGGTGACCGTTCTGACGCCGTTTTGGATTTAGGACCGGAGACTCCGGTGTACACCGGATACTCCGGTAAGCTCTGACAAAAACAGTAACGGCTAGTCTGTGAGAGAGTGCTATAAATGCCCCCTCTCTCCATAGCATTGAGTTTTTGCTGTGACTGGTTTCCTTGAGATCTCTTGAGCACTTTAAGAGCATTCAAAGCCTCTCCAATCATCTCTAGAGCCAAATTTGCAAAAATTTGAGAGTGTGGTTTTGGAGAGAGTTCAAGCCACTTGAGCATTTAGTTCTTCATTGAGCATTTACTGCGATCATCTCCTTTGAAGCTTTGGGTTTCTAGAAGGAAAGGAGTCGCCCGAAGAGCACCCAAAACTTGTGGTGTGCCTCGGGAAGTTTGTAAGCATCTTCATATTGAGTAAGAATTTCTAGCTTGATCTTTGTGGTCGCTAGAAGAGGATAGGGTTGGAGAAGACCCGGCTCTTTGTGAGCTCCTCAACGGAGACGTAGGCACTTCTTTGTGAGGTGGCCGAACTCCGGGATATATTCTCGTGTTCTTACTTGTGAAACTTACTTGATCGCGTGCATTTGGTAATTTGTCATTTAAATTGCTATAGTATCAATCTTGCTAGTTTTAATTGTTATTCTAGCTTGGTAATATCTACTTGACCTAGTGCAACTCTTAGAATCTAGCTGTGGCCTTTAGTTCAAATTTATTCTGAAATTTCCTGTCAGGCCGGAGTCTCCGGACTAGACCGGATACTCCGGACCATACCGGAGTATCCGGACTTCACCGGAGTATCCGGCAGTTTAATCCGCTGTTTTTTAGTTTTAAATTTCAGAAAAGCCTATTCACCCCCCCTCTAGGCACTTTCAGTGATAATCTGGATCATCATGATGACGATCCTACAAACAGACAAGGTCCTCCAGCTCTGGCGGTAGGCAATGGTCAACCCCAGGAGAGCACACCAACCTCAGTCCTTAACGAAGTCCTGGTCTTACCATCTCTTGAACATCAGCAAGGGGCTGACCGCTTTAAATCCATAACTGTTAAGAGGATCCTCCTTCTATAAGAGGCCCTCATATGCCCTTGAACCATAGATTTGGCTACCCCAGCCGGTAAGGATTGGATGAACTCAGCGGTCAACTTAACAAAGGAGATCATCATCTAGGCAGAGAACTCTCATCAGGCTCTAGCCAGAAACAATGGTAATCAGGGCAGACTAGGCAATCCCCCATCGCGAGACGCATCGGACTCGGAGAGGCGTAACCCTAGGAATAAGGCTTCCTGAGATGACAATCGGGAAAACAACCGCCGCTGAACTTCACAAGTCAAAGGTCATCTGATCAATAACTTGTGTGAGGTTATCAATGACCGATGAAGACACCCGCAGGCTTCTAAAGAGGCTTCATCTACCCCTCATCGATCTAATTTGGGAATGTCCCAACACCGATCAAATTGGGGCCAATCTCCGATCTCCATGGGAAAGACTCTCAATGATGTGTGTTTGCCCGATCTTCCGAAGGTAATATGCTAAGTCGATTAGTGGAGTTTCGACGTTGATGATCCAAAGGCTCCGATCAGAACAGATCAAGAACCCTCGCAACCACTACACCACCTCCGTGGTTATCAATCGTGCCAAGACGCGGTTGACCTCGCTAAGAAGGCTTTTCCTGCAAGCGAATCAAGAACACAAGCAAGGACAGGTAGATGCAATATGAATATTGCTAATTACCAATGAATCACTCGAGTTTGGGGTTCAACAAACCGATAAACGGTGAAACTGTATTAAACAGAATAATCTAAACTAAACCCAAGTCTAAACTACGACGGCTACTGTGTATATATAGGAGGGCATGAGAAGGTCGACCTAAGGTATTGCAACCGTGGAGAGAGGTGTGCACAACCTGAACTCCAACTCTGACACGATTACAAAACCCGGTAGGGTTCAAAACGGTGACACATCACCTTATTCCTTTTATTCTGACTAAACTATAAGGAATATTTGGTTGAGCTCATATCCATTGGAAATGGCTCGTCGTAAGCTTTCCAGAATATCCAAGATTTCCTAAAATAGACTTCGTATGAGAGAGTTATGCTCGTTTTACTGATGTGCTGTCCTAGAACTCAACTTCGACCGCGACTACGACTTCTACCACGACCACGACCAGGACTAGAGCTCAGCCTTGAGTCCGAGTAGACTTGGCCATCAAGGAGTGATGTCTAAGTAAGGTTATGGTGCTTCTCCTACATTCCTATGCAATAAAATATCACAAGAATTTAGTAGTAATCCATCCAAGGAAATATGAACAGCAAGGAAGGAGTTTACCTGGTGGTCTAATTGTCGTGCACGTGCTCTTGTAATTGGACCTTGTATGATTTGAGGATTATTAGTGGTATTGATCGTATCCGAAGGAGCCATGGGCTCATCACTTAGGGATGCTGGAACCAAGTAAGGCACCATCAATGGATGCCTAGCCTTCTCTCTAGATCTACGGAATGTAAGCTAGCTGGCAAGGTTCCATCCCGGGATGATTGAGAAACACAATGAAAGTATAAATTCTGTTGTGCTTCCCTAGATCTATATCACAGCCATCCAAGCGGTTAGTGGGGACAAGAAGGTAATGGCTAATTACCTCCCTACCACCCTTGAAGTGGCAGCCATGACATGGTTGCCCAATTTACTGCCAGGAACAATCTACTCATGGGAGTAGTTTTGCGATGTATTCCAAGCCAACTTCTAGGGTACATACATTCGCCCCAGTACGAAAAATGATCTCTACCATTGCGAGCAGACGGGGAGTGAAACCTTGCATGAGTTTGTATGATGCTTCAATAACATCCGGAATAGCATCCCTAAGGTCAACGACTACGACGTCATACAAGCATTCACCTGGGGGGTCAGGAGCCGGAGACGTGTGGAAGATATCACCATCCAAGAGCCTGCGATGGTTAAGGAGCTCATGAAGATTGTCAATGAGTCCACTAAGGCTAAAGACGCGCTTCTTCTCATCAAGGAGAAGACTCAGGGCATCAAGCGCCCTCAACTCGGGCTCAAGGGTGACCAGGCAAAGGCCAAACGCAAGAAGAACATCAAGGAAGGTAAGGGCAAGATAAATAATTCTAAGGAACTTTTTGTAGATCTGCCTAACACCCATCCCGACAAGCATTCTGGTTCCACCCAGGACAAAAGTTCCACACAAGGCTCCGGCGAACACGACAGTAAGCCCTTGTGTGACCTCCACTAGACTGAGAACCACAACCTCCATGAGTACCGCCTTTGGAAGAAGATGATCAAAGCGGAGGTCGAGAAAGCAACCAAAGGAAAGAAGACCCAGGTCATGGCCCAAAGCAGTGACTCCGATTCGGATGGCAGTGAGGACGATACAGACTCGATGTCTTTCTAGCCGGATGGGAGGATGATTGACCACATGTTCGGTGGTTCCACATCCTACAAGTCCAAACGATAGTACAAGATGGTGGCCTGAGAAGTCCTAACAGCCATCTCCAAGGGTTGGCAGGCCATAAGTGGTCAAACACGAAAAGCTCCTTCGGCTAAGAAGATTACCCTGATAACTTCATACAGCTAGGCCGCTTCCCAATAGTGGTCGAGTCTATGACAAATAATTGAAGGGTTTCCTGAGTCTTTATCGATGGAGGAAGTTCCCTGAACATCCTCTTCGCCAATGCACTTGAAGGGATGCAGATCTCCTGGTCTGCTATTAACTTGGTTACTCAAGCCTTCCATGGTATAATACCTGGATCTTTGGTCACTCCTATCGACCAGACATCATTACATGTTACCATTGGGAATCATGACAACTTCTGGACATAATATGTTTGATGTGGTTGACTTTGAGACGGCATACAATGTCATCTTGCGAAGACCTACTCTCGCCAAATTCATGTCAACTATGAATTATGCTTATCAGTGCACGAAGATCCCGAGACCCAAGGGGGTCATCACCGTCTAGGGCTGCACAAAAACAGGCTTGCGCTGTAGAAGTGGAGTTTGGACATGGCCATGCAATATCGACCCGACAAGGATACAAAAAACTCAAGTCCTAAGGCCATCATGAAGTCCCACAGCGAAGTCAAAGCAGTACCTCTAGACCCAATGGAGTCATCCAAGACCATTCGGATCGACTCCAACCTAGATCCGATATAGGAACTCACGCTCATCACCTTCCTCCAGGCAAACACCTTAGCAACCGTCAGACATGTCTGGGATCCCCAGGGAGGTGATTGAGCAAAAACTATCTATCCGACCTAATGCAAAACCAGTTAAGCAGAAACTCCCACGGTTTGCACCAGATCAGAAATAAGCCATT
This sequence comes from Phragmites australis, assembly GCF_958298935.1. Taxonomy (NCBI): domain Eukaryota; kingdom Viridiplantae; phylum Streptophyta; class Magnoliopsida; order Poales; family Poaceae; genus Phragmites; species Phragmites australis. The sequence goes on along the minus strand of NC_084923.1, from coordinate 36,269,142 downwards.
AACGAGGAAATTTAAAGTCTCTCCAAGAGGTGGATCACCCCGAGTGGCTTGCAAATCCCTTCATGGTCGAAAAGTCAAATGACAAATGGTGAATGTTTGTCGACTTCACTGATCTCAACAAAGCCTGCCCTAAGAACACTTTTTCTCTACCACGAATAGATCAAATGGTTGACTCCACCTCTGGCTGCAATTACCTAAGCCTTCTCAATACCTACTCTGGTTATCACTAGATTAGCATGCATCCAGAGGATGAGGAGAAGACCTCCTTCATTACTCTGTTTGGAGTCTATTCCTATGTTAAAATACCTTTCAAATTGAAAAATGTCGGTGCCACATACCAACGAGGAATATAGATAACACTCCATGATAAAATCCACCAGAATGTCTAGGCCTACGTCAATGATCTCGTTGTCAAAACCAAAAAGAAAAAAGATCTCATCTACGACCTGTAAGAAATGTTCAACAACCTGCGCAAGAATTGAGTCATACTGAACCCAGAGAAGTGCGCATTTGGTGTTAACGCGAGGAAACTACTCGGTTACTTGGTGTCCTACCGGGGAATAGAAGCCAATCCCGAGAATGTCAAATCTATTGAAGAGATGCAACCTCCCAAGTTAGTACGGGAAGTCCAGAGACTAACCAAATGCATAACAGCACTCAACTAGTTTATTTCCTGGCTCGGAGATCAAGGACTCCCCTTCTTCAAGTTACTAAGATAACATGATAAGTCTGAACGGTCAGCAATTTGAAGGGGTATATTTCTTTCCCTCTATGCTAATCGCTCCCAACCCTAATGAAGATTTGCTTTTATACATTGCGGTCAGACAACATGCTATAAGTGCGGTATTGGTGGTGGAAAGAGAAATGCAAGAAAAACAAGAGAAAACCCAATGACCTATGCACTACATTAGTGAAGTGTTCCACGGTCCTAAAGAATGTTATCCGCAAGGTAACTCTTGTAAGTTACGACATTACTTCAATGCTCACAAGATTACCATAACATCAATATTCCACTAGGAGAGATCTTGCACAACAAAGATGCAATCGGCCGATTCTCCAAATGGTATGTTGAACTCAGAGAATTTGACGTCTGTTTTGTGCCATGAACAACAATCAAGTCGCAAGCATTTGCCGATTTCGTGCTCGAATGGACAAAACAAGATCAACCCCAAGATGACTACGGTAACTTATCAGATGCATGTATTTTATTCTTTGACGGATCACTCACGCTTCAAGGCGCGGGGCTGGGATTATACTAATCTCTCTAACAAGAGAAATCTTTGTAGATCAATTTTCCACCCACAAATAACGTAGCTGAATATGAGGGTCTGCTTGCCGAACTTCGAGTAGTTTCTGTTCTTGGCATCCATTGCCTGATTGTGAAAGGGGATTCACAGTTGGTAATGAAGCAAGTTAGCAAGGAGTATCAAACATCAGATAAGACCATGACGTAGTACCTCGTGAAGGTGAGAAGGCTGGAAAAGAAATTTGTTGGGCTTGAGGTCAAGTATATCCCAAGGAAGGACAATTGCTTCGTCAATAGTCTTCCCCATATGGCATCCTCACGATCTCCAGGACAACCCGGGATTTTTATACAGAAACTCTTGAAGCCGTCTGTGAAATCATCAAAGGACACAGCTAAAGGAGTGGTGGTCTACAAGACCTATGGCTAGCTCGAGGGCTCACCAGGGATTGGCGCCCAAAAAGGAGTCATGAGGGAACTCGTGGCTCAGCTCAAAAGCGAAGTTTCATAGATGACTGTAATCTGCAAGTACCTTCAAGATCGAGTTGTGCCTGAGGATGATGCACTAACCGAGCAAATTTCCCGTCGATCCAAGATGTATACCTTGGTGGATGATGTTCTTTGTCAAAAAGGTGCTCACGAAGTACTCATGAAATGCATCTCTTAGAAGCAGGTAGAGAACTACTCGAATAGATCCATAGAGGGGTGTGCGGAGCTCACGCTTCCTTTCGAACTTTGATTAAAAATACATTTAGACCAGGTTTCTATTAACATACATCTCTCCATGATGCGTGCGAGTTAGTAAAAAAGTGCATGAGCTATCAATTTCATAGCAGGAGAGTACATCAACCTCAAACCCTACAAACGATCCCCTTATAGTGACCATTCACAACTTTGGGCCTAGACATTCTAGGGCCCTTCCCGATAGCACCCGGAGGCTTCAAGTTCCTATTCATTGTAATTGATACCTTCACCAAGTGGATTGAAACTTAATCAATCGGAACAATCATGTCAGCTGTTGCCAAGAAGTTTCATCAAGCGTCTTGACAAGATTTGCGTCCCGAGTAGGATTATCACCGACAACGACACTCAGTTCTTCGGTGCGGTGTTAATCGATTACTGCGAGAAACTTGGCACTACAATTTGCTTTGTGTCCATGGAATATCCACAAAGCAGTGGACAGGTCGAGCAAGCAAACAACCTAGTACTTCAAGGAATCAAAACCCGCGTCTTCAACCGCTTATCTTCCTATGCTAAAACCTGGGATTTTGAGTTGCCTAACGTACGTTGTGCACTTCGAACAACGTCCAACAGGACGATGGGTGAAACACCTTTCTTCCTAGTCTATGGGGTCGAAGCAATACAACCCTATGAACTATAAATCAAATCTCCCCAATTCAAATTATACACCGACAAGGATGAAATCCCAAGAAGACAGGATGAACACAATACCCTCGAAGAAAAAAGGACACAAGTGTTGATACGATCAGCACAATACCAACAAGCTCTCAAGCGCAACCATGACCAGAACATCCACTAAAGATCTTTCAAACCCAAATATCTAGTTCTACGACTCGCACAAAGCCAGGAAAATAGTAACAAGCTATATCGGAAGTGGAAAGGTCCCTATAGGGTGGTTGAATCCAACCGATCAGCGTCGTATATGTTAACTATGGAGGATGGTCCAGTTCTTAAAAAGTCTAGAAATATCGACCAGCTTCTCAAGTTTTATGTGTAAGTATTTAGGATATATTTTGTAAATATTAGTTGCTATATTATCAATATATGCCTTTTACCCATTTCGATACAATGCCTTAAAAAACCGAGACAAATCACTATTCGGGCACTTACGCCCATATGCGCACTCGGAATTCTAAGACAATCAATCCGAGAACCCTTCCCTGATAACCAGTCGGGGGCTTCACGTACACTAGGATTACAAAACTTATCGTGCACACCATATTTTTTTCTTCTTATAAAAAATATCTTTAGGAACAGTATGAAACCTTATCGTGTCCCTAAAGTGCCTGAGAACTAAGTAGTTTTTCACTCTGAGTCTGACCTAAGGTGATCACGATGAACATTCTGAAAGCTCCCTAACCTACTCGGAAGAAACAAAGGCTGAACACTTATTTAAAAATTTCCTTGTGTTCATGAGAAGACTCACAGTCATACACAAGCATTGCAGTAGAAATTGGAACTTTTTATTTAATAAGGTTTTGAGCTCTTTTATATATAAGCTAAGTGAAAGAGGATTACAAGTCCTAAAAGATCTACTCGATGAAGAGGAAGGAGATTCTTTGACCAACAAAGCTTCACTGACTCGGCAAGAGGAAGGAGAAAATTCCTTGTTTCTCTCCAACCACCGGTGCCAATGGAGAAGATCGGGTCATCGACACTCATCGAACTCGTTGGTGTCGCCGCCCAATCATCGACATCTCCGATGACATAGGGTTTGGAAGAGGCATTGGCTCTACACCCTCATCATCGATGCCGTTGCTTCGGCTACTCCCTTCGTCCATCCTCATCGGAATAACACGAGGACGGAGAGGATGAAGCAGCCGACGTCTTGCCATCTTTAACCGAGATGCCACTGGACGCCTCCCTCTTCTCTGCCTCAGCCGCTACTTCATCCTCCTCTATTTCAGCCTCCAGAAGGTCCCAGTCCACCTCATCTTGGACTGGAGACTCCGAGGGCTTACCATATTTAACAGGGATGCCACGAGTCACCGCCCTCGGTTTAGCCTCATCGTCGGAGGAGACGTCGATAGCATCCACCACTGAACCAGATTCGGTTGGAGATAACAGTGGGGTATATCTTTATCTCTGTGAATGAGATCTTTGGATGTAAGAAAACTACATGTAGGTACCAAAGGTGTCCCGTAGCTGGAAAGGTTTATCTCCAAAAACAAGAAGGAGGAGTCCAAAGTATGTACGACACCCCCATATATATATGGAGTCAGTTGACCCTGCCAGAAGGACAAGTCAAATAGAGAAACACAAGCCAAGCCAAAGCAATAGAAGCCGAGCAAAAAAGTTGCCAACTAGGTTTAGATCTATCTAAACTAACCACACCCCCTTGTAACAGGCTCATATCAATACAAGATAAATATAACATAGAGTATTATCCTTAGATAGGCTTGAACCTGTATAAAAATCCTCTATGTGTTTTCCTGCAATTCATCTACTCAAAGTATCCCTAATTCTTCAACAAGTTCATTAGATCAGCGACTCACCAATCATCGGAAAAAGAAAATATTGTTTTTTTTTAGGATTAGATGCCCGCTCAAAGTGAGCAGTCCTGATTTCCAGGTTGGGTGGCGGTCAGCAATCGAGTCGATCAATGGCTACAAAGCTACCTTAGGACACTGACAGAGGGAAGCCTAAGTATTGACAAGGAAATCCAAAGATTTTGCAGGGAAAGGCCATACATATGGTGTCGATGTGCTCCTGCTTGCACCGGATCAGCATATCATGCCATTTTGTGACATTTGTACAGAGGTCCGACGCCCCTCAAAGCAACACATGATATCACCAAATAGTGATAGATTAGGAATGGATGGGAATAGAAAGGCGACCACATCATCCACGTAGAAAGAAGCGTGATGTTTGATTGCTTTGTGACCCAACAGCTCGAACATCCCCCACGCATCCACCTTGATGATCAAAGCGTTCAAGCAATCCATGACAAGCAAGAACAACATCGGCGAGAGAGGGTCCCCTTGTTGGATCCCTCGGGCATGGTAGATTCGGTGGCCCGTGCTTCCGTTGAGGATTACCTTGGTACTAGCCAGGGAGAGCAGGATCGAAATCCAATTCTTCCACTAACGTGAGAAGCCCAGGTGCTGCAAAATCTCGATCAAGAAGGGTCATGATACCGAATTGAAGGCTTTGGCAATATCCACCTTGAGTAGTAGTCACGGCTTCTTACTATGGATTTGCTTGGAGACACCTTGGGCATATGTGAAGTTATCATGGATTAAGAAACCTTTGATAAATGCGCTTTGGTTGATCCCAAACTGTGGATGACCGGTTATCCTTGGAGATAACCGGTTAGCAAGGCCTTTGGAGACCATCTTGCCGAAGTTATGGATGAGGCTAATGGGTGGTAATATTTCACTTCTCTAGGTACTTTGTTCTTGGGGATCAGGATCAACAAGGCCTCACTGAAAAGGTGAAAGCTCCTGCTGTCCAGAATTGAGAGCATGACGAATGTATTCATCACTACGACTTTAATGATGGGCCAAGCCATTTTGTAGAACAGGCCCTAAAGCCATCTAGGCTGGGGTCAGACCAAGCTCCCCGATATCCAGATAATGCGATATGGGTCTGCAGGATCCCAAAATTCCATCGAAGTATTCAAATATAGCCTTTCACTTCAGGGACTTTGTAGCCAGCCTTTCACTTCGGTGTGGACAACCATCGTCGCAGCAGGCAACGTCGACAACCAATAGGGGGAACATACATTGATGTCAACCCAACTTTGTATGTAGTTCGACTTGTACTAAAAAAACTCAACTTCATGAACCTGATACAATCCATGGATGGCTCATCATGGAATGGGTGGAAGGATTGTCTTAGGTGGGCCAAAATATTACTCTCCTGTTCAAAAATACAAGGCGTATTTTATTTTGGCTCGATCTTCAAAGTTATAATTTAATCATTGTTTTCTCGCAAAATATATATTTATGACTAAAAAATTAATATAGTGCGAAAGAGTTTTAAAATATAAATCTAGTTGTATAATTTGTATACATTAAATATACTTATAATTTAACTAATTGTTAATCAAATTATGTAAATTTTAATTTTTAAAAATAAAACATACCTTATATTTTTGAACAGAGAGAGTAAAAAATAAATACAGCACGTCCATCGGATCACATGATTGATCGAAGCTTCCAGACACATGGGATCCGATATGGAGGGATCAGCACGCCCGACCACACCAAGCCCGAAGAAGTTTCTACGGTCTGCATGAATAATTAATTAAAAAAACTTTATGGCTCTTGGGATCGCACAAATTTCCTAGCATTTTGGGGAAGCAACTTCATGTGGGGTTAACAATCATCTTATATACCATTTAGGACATCGGAACAACACTATTTAGTTACCTCATTACTCAAAAGAAATAATCAATAACTAATTTTTAAACAGTAAAATAAAATAAAAAATATAGATGCAGCTTTGCACTAACTAAATTTTAAAGAATACTTGAATAAACATCATTAATTGCCCATGGTTCTAAAGGAATTTGTCCTTTTTAAACAAAGTTTTCAGAAAACCAGGGAAAGAGTATTGCTGATATAATTGGTGCAACGCAAGCCAAAAATGTGCTAGATAATAACTGACATTCACACTATGATAAAAAAAAAACTTTGCCAAAATATATTAGGAGAACCCTGCTCAATTGCGCGGGCACTCATGCTAGTATTCTTTAAAAAGAAAGAAACTATTTGCTGATTTTGCTGCTACAAGGCTTTTTACTGTGATTATACCCTGAATGTGACGAACATCTTGCCGGGTTTGTCGGTGAGCTGCACTTGTTTAAGTTTTTGAACATTCAGATCTTTTGACATGGTCTTCTTACGAGTAAACCCATCTTCCATTCCATCTCCTGATTCTGGACAGGAGTAGGTATTCTTGCATCTCAATTCTTAAATACTCCATCCCTTTCGCGCCTTTCTTTGCATGGTATTAGATCCTCCATGCATGAATTTCAGCCTAAATGAGTAGTAGGTTTAGAATGTTCATATTTATCCTTTTTCAACGATTGTGTCGGTCCTTCTGTAACCAAATTGAATAACAGAGTTCTGTAAAGTGTAAACCATACTTCACACAGCCTTTTAAGCTTTTCACTGAATCCTTGAGGTGCCAATTCTTTAATATTTGTCGTTCTAGTATTCAGTAGTTACCTTGTCAAAAGAAGAACAGATCAACAGACTCATGTTACAGTCATTGCATATTGGGTTGGCAGGATGAGAGACTCGAGACAGGTAGCCTGTTGGGTCCAGATCGAATCCACCCTCCCAAATCGAGTCGGTGGATATAGCTTTTTTAGTAGAACTTGAGTAGCAATCATTTGGACAAATCATGTTGGGTTCTTGCAATCTCAATTATTTTCTACCTTATTTCAGATATCCTCCTTGATTTCCCTTGTACTTCAGACGTGCCTTCAGCTACAGTTAACAATGAACGACACTGGTTGTAAACTCCTCTGTGTGTGTGTGTTAATTTGGTCCTAATACCATGCACTACATAATACGCTGAGGCCTATGTGTCATCTGCTTGACCAAACTGACTGCATGTGCATTCTCTGATCCTGGTCAAATCAAGGCCAAACTGCATGTGCATTCTCTGATCCTGGTCAAATCAAGGCCAAACTGCATGTGCATGTTGATCAGGTCACTTGCTCTGAACTTTAGGAAACCTCGTGCCGATACGATCAATTTCTTGACCCTTCCAAGAACACAAGTGTTATATTTTGAAACGATCATGTGGTGAGCTTTCTTGTCTTGCTAGACGGACCAGTGACATTGGATGTCACCATGTACCAAACAGATCGAAGACAAACCGAAATTCTCCGATATCGGTTTCTTTGTCTACAATTCAAAGAGGAGCATGCATGAAAGCTAGTCTGATCAACTGTTATATCTCTTGTTTTTTTGCGTTGCAAGCTTCAATCAAACCAAGTAATGATTAATTTATTTTTTAATATTGTTGAAGAGATTATGGTTTTTTTGTTTGGAAAAAATGTTGTGAAGGAAAGTTCCAAGAGAAAGGCAGGTGCATGGGGTAACAAGCTGCCGCCGACAAGAGTAAATGTTAAACTACTTTGGATAATAACACTTAGGGTGCAAAAGGAAGGGGTAAACATTGACCTAAAACCGCATTTGCACAGCGAAGATTCGGAGCAAGCAACGCAATCTCACCAGCCACCATTTGTCCATTTTCCCTCACCTACCGGATTGGGCTAAGCTAGAGTCGTGATTGTCAAACACGAGGAGAGAGAGAGAGAGAGAGAGAGAGAGAGAGAGAGAGAGAGAGAGAGAGAGAGAGAGAGAGAGAGAGAGAGAGAGAGAGAGAGAGAGAGAGAGAGAGATGCACTGGATACAGGTGCAGAACACTTTCGTTTCTTAATGTGCCAAAGATCGATGTTCTAACAAGAGATATAAGTAAGGACTAAGGAGGTCGATTTCCAACAAAGGTGCACTTAATCGATCAGCTTGCGACATGTTCTCCTCTGACGTTTCCATGTGTGTTCCTCTCTCTAAAGCACAGGGATCCTAACGATCGATATCTATGCACTGCTAGCGTTGGTTGGCGAACAGGGATCCAGAGATGCATCTGTAAACACGTTAATCTGCTTGTGCTTGCAATGGATCCTCTGATCCGTGAGAATCAAGCCCAGACCACCGTGACTCTCACGTCGCCGATCTTGGGACGGATGGCATCGGCATGACGGCATCAACGTCGTCCAATATTTCCTTCTCTCTCGTCCTACACGACAGGGATGGAGACGGGAGATGAACGCCGATATGACCTCTCACCCGAATCCGCCACTTGTTGCTGCTGCTGCTACCCTGCTAGAATCTACTGTCCTAGTGGCAAATTCACTCAATCATGCATCGCTAAACTATGTACCACTGTCTCATGTAGGGCAGCTAATCATGTACACTTATACACACAGTACACTAGCTAGTACAATACATCAGCGGGAAAAAAGGGACTCAAACTGCTTGAGGCTGAAAGCTGTGGTTTCATCCCCGGCCTGTGCATAGTTTCCAGCTTGTACAAGTTGGGCAGCCCGGCCCAATATTTTTGGGCACGAGCCGGGCTGGGCCAGACATGGTACCTGGACTATCGGGTCATCGGGCTAGTCTGGACAAAAATAGTAATTAAAAATGTTTCTAAACTTAAATATATAGTTTTATATACAATACTATAAAAGTAATGTTTTTTCTAGAAAGTAATGAATTAAGATTCTCGGTCTTTTCAGAGTTTGATCCCGCTCTCGGACTTAGTCTGGTCAAGGTGGGTTGGGCTTGGGCCTGATTCTTCCTGGCTTGGCTCAAAGCCTAACCCAGTGAACACCTTTAGTACAAGTGGATGCATTAGCGCATGTGTGTGGAGTAAGCGGGATGGTTCTCATCATTGTACTTAAAAAGTACTTAAACTTGCGGATGGGTATGGAGCTCGGTGGCAACGCTTCCAGATGGAGTCGAGCCAACGGGGGTTCGAGCTCCCATCCCGCATCTCTTAGGTCTTCAACAAAGACTGCGCTATGGAGAAATGCTGTTAAAAAAAAGGTATAGAAACGATGTACAAATACGATGCCAAAAACATGTAACCCTGTTGCAAGTGAAATCTACCAAATTGTGACTTGGTTACCAAGCCCTCCATCGTCTATAACTACCTATGGTCATCCCACGACCAATAGCCCTCGTTGAACCTACTCCTTGCAACCTCGCCTCTCACCGTCGAGTTGTGGAGCACCTAGATTTCTATAGTTTGGGCAAATGGTGAGCCCTACCCAGAGAGGGCAGGCCTCTTTCAAGTTCGCAAATCGGGGAAGGAGCTGGGGATCTATTGATGAAAGAGTAGTAATTGATTATATATAAGTTGAGATGCAATAAGCCAATGCGAAAAAAAGACTAGATCGAGATCTAGCATTTGTCTAATCAGGTGGTTGAGATTAGGCTTCAATCGCATCAGACGGTGGGAGCATGCATTCTCTAGATTGAGATCTAGCGTACATCCGTTAAATAGCAAATTCACTAATCAAACTCTACTAGGTAGTACTTGGTATATGCATAAGGGGTTTCTCACTTTCTAGTGTAAATGGCAATTAGATGCAGCAAGTATATATTAAAAAATAGTATATATACACACACAATGTCATCACCAACTTAAAAACCTTAGCCAAGTCAACAAAAAGAAACAGTTTGATTATTATGTCAACATCCATGGCCAAGCATAAACTTATCTTGTTCTGTAGCTCCCTCCAACCCCCCACCAAAAACCCATATATATACCACTCGAAACTCCAGAACTATACCACAGTACTAAACACATTCTCTACACCCTCCTAATAATAGCCATACACCCAAATTACTTCCTGTCAAAATGGCACACCTCTCAGAGGCAGGAACCAAGAGAACCCTCCGACACCTCTTCCTTCTCTGCCTCCTCCTTCCATGTCTCTCCCAGCCCATCCCGGCTCCTTCCCCCTCGCCGACGGCGCCGCCATCGCTGCCGCTCTCGCCGTTCAACGACCGCCTCGACGTGGCGTACATCGCGCTGCAGGCGTGGAAGCACGCCATCACCGAGGACCCCAAGAACCTGACCGCCGACTGGTGCGGCCCCTTCGTGTGCAACTACACCGGCGTCTTCTGCACGGCCGCGCCCGACGACCCGCACATCCTCACCGTCGCCGGCGTGGACCTTAACCACGGCCGCATCGCGGGGTTCCTCCCCGACCACATCGGCCTCCTCGCCGACGTCGCGCTCCTCCACCTCAACTCCAACCGCTTCCACGGCACGCTGCCGGCGTCCATGCAGCACATGCGCCTCCTTTACGAGCTCGACGTCAGCAACAACCTCCTCTCCGGCGCGTTCCCATCGTTCCTCACCTCGCTGCCATCGCTCAAGTACCTCGACCTGCGGTTCAACCACTTCGACGGGCAACTCCCCGACGCCGTGTTCGGCCGGCAGCTCAGCCTGGACGCGCTGTTCGCCAACAACAACCGCTTCAACGTGTCCCTGTCGTCGCAGAGCCTGACCAACTCGACGGCCTCGGTGATCGTGCTCGCCAACACCGAGCTCGCCGGCTGCTTGCCGCCGAGCATAGGCGACATGGCCGACACGCTGGTCGAGCTCATCCTCCTGAACGCCAGCATCAGCTCCTGCATCCCGCCTGAGATCGGCAAGCTCAAGAAGCTCAGGGTGCTGGACCTCAGCCGCAACGACCTCGCAGGGGAGCTGCCGGAGAGCATCGGCGACATGGAGAGCCTGGAGGTGCTCAACGTGGGGTACAACATGCTGTCCGGCGTGGTGCCAGAGAGCATCTGCGAACTGCCGAAGCTCAAGAACCTCACCATCGCCGGTAACTACTTCTGCGACGAGCCGGTGTCCTGCCTCCACGTGCCCCTGCGCGACGACCGCATGAACTGCATCCCCGAATGGCCCCACCAGCGCTCGCATGAGGAGTGCATCGCCTTCGAACACCGCCCGCCGGTGCACTGCGGCGCCGACGGCTGCATTCTTCCGCCGTGAAGCTCTCGCCTGTTTGCACCGGCCCTGGTGTGTACGCACGAACGTACATGATCAGTCGTAGCTGGAGGAGACTGGGAAGCTGCATGCCTTCATGCATGGCCATGTGGGTCTAGGAATAGTGGTCGTGCTACAATTAAAATGGGTTGCTAAAGACAAAGTTAATTTGAATTACAAAAATTCCTCGCAAAAAATGAATTAAAAATTTGCGAGAGTTTGATGATTTGTGTCTTCGGTGTCAAACGTGTATTTGGTAGGTAGAAGGATTGCGAGTGGGTATATTAGGTTTTGGCTTTTGTTCTTTTCCTTAAGCTTTTCTTACCTGCACATAAAGGCACATGACTGATGTAGCACAACACAAATGTGACATGTAACTATGGCTAAATAAGAATTTGAATAAGGGAAACGAAGTCTATGTTCTCTGAATCTTATGTTTTGTTACAGTCCTGGCATTGTAGTTGCATTGCCAAATACTCTTTCGATCTGGTTTACACGCTAGCCGAATCTCGTGCAATTGGACGCAAAGATGTTATTTTTATATTTAAATATACAATTATAATTTCTATAGAACTCTAAATGTACTAATAGAATTTAGTTTTATACAACTGCAGTAACTATAATAATTATACATATTTCAATAATCTATACCGTTTTAATCTAGTGATTGTTATACCCTCTCAAACTACATGCAAAAGCTGCCAAATTTATCAAATTATATAATATTTCTCTTGTCTAGAAAATATCATGATATGTACTATATTTTTTAATCTAAAGAACTTGCATGGAAATTAGCTTCATAACTACTTGACCAAACTGGTACATGCATGCATCCCTTAGTTCAATAAATGTTACCATTTTCTTTTCATGTTACTAATATTACTTCTCATTTATGTCAATATCTTAACGTGAACTCAAACTCCAGTAACTCCACCTTATCTAAATGTTTGTGTAATGCACAAACTACCTCATGATCTATATATCTCCATCAAGTCTAGTCACTGTTGATGTGTATAGCTCAACTAGAAAAGCTAAAAATAAAGAAGTGGAAATGGAGGATGCGCAGAATGTCCCTAGCTTAAAAAGATCCACAAGAAAATGTGGCGGCTTATATATTTTAACACTCTGAATGATCTGCTTCCTGCATGCGCATACATTTGCAAACTAACATGTGCAATAAAATTGTATTTTTTGGAGGGGTGGGGGGTTCCTTGCACAAGACGAAACAAATTACGCCTTTTATTTTTGAATTGTTTTCACATCAAATTCTTTCCTTTAGATATTACATTTATACGCTTGATTCACTCAGAATTTATGGTTTATCCTTGGGCTTCTTTTTGTATCTGTGAATTGTTCTCGGACACTGTGTGGTTAATTTCAGGTTAATGGTCATTTTGAGCGGCCCAACTCCGCCAAGACACAAACTTCGTTTATTCGACTTTTAAATTAGCAAAATGATCCATAAGGTTAGTATTTTGTGCTACAATGGTCCTCCCTTTGACCTATCACGCGCCCGATGACGCGATTTTGGCACTTTAGTATTCGTTTGATTAAAAAGACCAGAAATGGAGGACTTTGGTATTTGTTAGGTTCGAAATTGGAGTTCAAGAACTACATGTGTTTCAAGCTATGTCCATATGAACAAATTAAGGTATATATATAATGACAAGGGAACGTAACGACCGAAGATTCTTGTGCTTTTCAAGATATGTCCATGTGGTAGTTTTATGCTATGCATATTGCAAACATATGTATGTAGTATGTCTTTGCTTCACCGACCAATCGATCCAAGGTCAAAAGTCAGGACAACATTGTACACCAAAATCTTTCTTGCCGTTTTCTTTGTTACAACACACAACACGATGATGATGGTGGCAATTAATTTCATAAAGTTAATGTTGTGAAGTCAGGACAATATTGTATGACATGTTCCAATTATTAAAATCAAACTCCTCGCAAAAAAAATTATTAAAATTGACCAACCACAATGTAAAGTTAACTATAAGATTAAGATCGCAAAATATGATGGCAATAAAAGGCGAGCCAATGATAACTAGGCGGATTATCATGCCTATGCTGTGCTTTTTTTTTTTTGTTACATAGAGCATGACAAAAGAAGACTAAAAAAATTGGATTCATCATTTTTGGACAACTCAATATTTATTTATGAATTTATCAATATTTAACACATTCATTTAATTATGGGAAAATAGTTGTACTTTCATGCATGCACATAATTTTAACATGTAGCTGACAGTAATACGAACCTAAATAAATTTGTTTCATATTTTTTTTGAGTTTTAGATATTTTCCTATGAATTTTAGATTATTTCAGCCGATTTATCAATATAACTATTATTCATTTTGCTATTTTTCTGTAATTTCACAAAAAAAAATTATGTGTACGTCTGTGTGTATTTATATATATGAATACACATATGAATGTGGATATACATACATACACATATACATGTATATACAAATACATATACATATCAGTATATATATATACACACACATACACATACGTGTGACCTGCCTGACCAATAGCTACAGAACTTTAACCCCTATAGTTGCTTCAATTCTTAGCCCTTTAATATATGAAATAGATGTGTCGCCCATTACGTAAAAAACCAACAAAGTGCACCCATCATTAGTGATGGCTGCTCAATACGCGCCACTAGTGTTCTATTAGTGACGGATCCTATAAGAGCACGTCACTAATATAACATTTGGCTAGGATCCATCTCATACCTGTCATTAATGACATATCATTACATATCATTAGTGACATGTTATTAGTTACATCTTATCAGGTGACTTGTCACTGTTGTTATTAGTGGCATGTGTCACAAATGACAATAGTGACAAGTCACTTGACAAAGACGTCACTAATGACACTATTATTAGTGACGGGTAGTAACAACATTAGTCATCAGTGACAGGTTTTAACATAATCCGTCACTAATGTGTTGACCAAGAGGCAAACTTGGGCTCAAGCCCAGGTGGCCTTTCGGCCTGTCGTCCCAAGTGGGAGGGCACCAGCGTGGGGATCCTCTAAACCCTAACCCTAAACCTCTATCCCCCACGGTCTCAGAGCAGCAGGTGGAGTTGTTCGAGCAGTTCTCAGCACAGGCGGTCGTGCTGTCATCCGCGCCATAGCTGGTCGCGCTGGTGCTCAAAGCCACCTCCCACCTAGCCCGTTTCACCTTCTCCGAGCTCCTCTCCCTCCCAAGCACTCTCCAAGGTACGCGCCACCACCGGTCCCTCCCTCTCTGTTGCCCCCCCCCCCCTGCGTCACGGTGCTAGGGTTAGAGTTCTCCTTTTGTTTTCCCCTGTTGATTAGGTGGCATCTGGCATCGATCTGATGCGGTGTGTGGCCATTTGTTGGTGCATCTCCTGGGAACGCAGTACGCATCATCGCTGGAGGTGCTCCGGCTCTTCACCTATGACACCTTGAAGGACTACAAGAGTAAGATTACGATCCGTGCCTTTGCAATTCGTACATTGAGTCACCGTGTGGGTTGGTTGCTTTGGATCTCCATGTATGGCCGCTCCGTGTATAACCGTGTGGGTTGGTTGCTTTGCAATTCGTACATGGTGAAAGATAAATAAAGATGCTTTTAACAAGTTTGGTCTAGAAATTGATGACAAATTCCATGTCAAAGGAGTGATATACTGCATGAAACTTGCATTCTTATATGGTCCTAATACTAGAACAAGTCAATATGAACAACATTAGTGACTAATATCACAATTATTAATGCTAGTTTCCTTTTTTTGTTTTTTAAACACACATCAGTAATGTGTTTAGACCTGACTCATCACTGATGATTGTATATTCAAGGACGGGTTTGGACCAATCACTAATGTACAGTCATAAGTGACGGGTCGGGTGATATGTCACCAGTGATGATTCACATTAGTGACACGTTCGAAGTGACGGTGTAGCACCCGTCACTAATGAAGGTTATCATTCATCACTAATAAACTTTTCTGAGATAGCACTACTACAGAACTGACCATAGATGATGGCTCATCACTGCCGGTTGTGCAAGAATCGGCAGTGCAAATCTATCACTGTCAGTTCTTAATCTTTCGTGCCCGAACCATGATGGAGCCGCTAAGAACCGACATTGGTAGTCTGTATCAGTGTCAGTTCTAGCCACAAACCATCATTGATGGTTGCTACAGTATACCTGTCGGAGGGTTAACTCCTGTCGCAGGGATCCTGAGTGACCCCTTTTTAGAGATTCGGCCGGGGGGATGATTCTGAATATGTTTGCCGGAGAAATAAATGGATGTAAACGCGATGACAGGTGGGGTGGAATGATCTAATGCAGAAATGAGTAAATGCGCTGGGGGGATTTTTAGACAGGTTCGGGCCGCACTGCGCGTAACACCCTACTCCTGTGTGGATGCTATAAATGCCCTGAGAATGTCTCTCAGGAATGTGCTGGTTACAAGAATGTTTGTCTATCCTAGAGCCTTAGGCTCCTTGTTCTTCGGTGGTCACAACTTCTATGCCTGTACGAAGGTGTTCTTCGATCTCTGAGCAAGAGTCTGAGAGTTTGAGCGCCCTCTGTACGCTTGGATTCACCTTCGGTCTGTGTGTGCTTCTGTTGGATCTATGTTCGACTCACCGTCTTTGTCCGCGCCCGCCGGCTCCCTTAAATACCCGCCGGTGGTGGCGTGCCCCGAAAGGGAGGGCACGAGTTCCAAGGCGCCATAAATGAAAAGGGCGTCATCATGGCCTCTACGCGAAGTGACGGGGGTTGAAAACGCGCCCCATGCCCAGTCTTCAGTCGTCATGATGGCGCTGGCAACGAGCGCCGTGGAGAGAGCCCACCGGGCAGCCGCAGAGCGGCCCGGCGTGCTCGCCCGGTCTTGTTCGCCTGCCACAGCAGCGCGACAGACGGAACGTCTCGGCGCGGGATGGGACCCGTGCATTAAATGTCCCCACGCCCTTCTGCCAGAGTATGGCAGGGACTGACACCGAGCGTGGCGGGAGCAGTTGGAGGTGACAGGCCACGCGCGCCCTTAAATGCGGCATCGGGCCTTTCACTGACTGACACCTCATCGCTGGACCCCTGTGGGGGCCACTGACGGGGGGCTTCCTGGGTCGTCGGGGAACCGAGTGCTCAGGGGTCACTGTTCACCTCCCCGAGCACTCTCTCCCAAGAACGCCCTCTCTTGGTCCTCGGAGAACCGAGTGCTCGGGGGCCACTGTTCATGGCCCGAGCACTCTCTCCCGGGCTTGACTGTATGGATCCTCGGGGAACCAAGTGCTCGGGGGCCGCTGCTCGCAGCCCTAGGTACACCCCTCCCGGTACTCGGTTCTCCTGGTCGTCGGGGGACTCAGGTGCTCGGGGGGTCACTGTTCACCTCCCAGAGCACTTTCTTCCCGGTCACTTAGTCTTCGCAGATCATCAGGGAACCTGGGTACTCGGGGACCACTGACTGTGGCCCCGAGCGCCCTCTCCCCGGACTTAGTCTTTTTTACCTCGCGGAGATGACCTCCGCGGGAGGGCGCCACGTGGCGGATTGCTGGCCTGGCCTCGGGATTCAGGGACCTCTGGTTCCTGATTCACCGACAATACCAGACCCAAAATTTGCATTCAATCCACTTTTATCTCATGTCCTCATGACCGCTCGTCCGCGCTCTACCTAAAAATTCTAAGTCCCCGACCTCCTCACTCCTTGCTCTCTCTCTCTCTCTCTCTCTCTCTCTCTCTCTCTGTCTCTTCTCTCACTTGTTCTCTCTCTCTCTCATCTCCCTCCCTCCAACCCGTGTGTGGCTATGGCTCACCGGAGCACAGAGTAGGATATGGCCACAGAAGAGGCGGGGCGAGGTAGACTGATCCATGGTGTGGCCACCGACGAGGCGACACAGTGCAGCGTGGCCAGATACATAGCGCACAGCCACCATCGAGGCAGAGCGGCACAGTTGGATCCCCTCGTTGTGCCTCCGAGAAAAGGCTAGCCACGGCGGGATCTACTGGGCCTGCGACCATCGTGGGATCTCAGTGTGGATCTTGTCCCCCACCGCGAGATCTCATCACGACGACCATGGCGTATCACGACGCAGCGATCACGACGACCACGTTGGGATCTCGGTGTGGAAGAGGATCCAAAGAAGGGCCCTAGGGAGCATGACGCCGAGCAGGTCCCAACGGCGATGGAGGAGGACACTAGATCCTATCATGGCTCGAGTGGCGAGCGATGGCGGGTGGTAGCTGATGGGAGCAAGTCGAGGCGGCTTGGGGCGGGCACACATATATATATGTATGTATATATATGTATGTATGTATGTATGTATATGTGTGTGTGTATATATATATATATAGTGGAAAAGGGCAACACTGTCGGTTGGATTTATGAACCGGCAATGATGGGAATTTTCAATGCAAGTTCTAGAACCGGCGCCGATAGTCAGTGACTATTAGTACCGAGTAATTAGTGTGGTTCAATATCCGTCACTGATGGTGATTTTGAACCGTCATTGATAACATATTTTATAGTAGTGTAGTGGCCCTTACAGCGTTATTTGTTACTATGAAGCTTGTTATATGTTTTGTAGTCTATTTGGGGCCACAAAATTGATTGATAATGACTCGTTAACTCTAAAATAATCTAGGCATGTACTTTTCACAAACGTCAACTGATTAGCCGTTCAAGAGAAAGGAAGGGTTGAAAAATGACTGCTGCCGAAAAGCAATGGAGTTAGAGAGAAGGAACTGTAGTGTTTGTCTAAGAGGGTTTGTCATGTTCTTTCTTGATGAAGCATGCATGTGCCCTGTCATGTTCTCTCTTCCTATGATTCTTTGATTTAGCAATAATTGTGTCTTGTGCTATATAGTGTCAATGAAAAGGAAGCCATTCAATCAAATAACACTACCACATAAACACCCTTCCTTGTCCCCTATCACTGCCGGTTTGTGTCAAGAGCCGGCACTAATATTATTATTGTCAGTTCTTGATATGAACTGGCAGTGAAAATAGATTTTTTTTTACTACCGTGGGGGAGGGGGTTGTTGAGTGCAAAAAAACTATTTTCTCAGTCACAAAAATATCAGATTTAGAACTGACTATCATTATTGATTCATAACACAAACCGATAATAATAACTCTATTACCGTCGATTTTAAAACCGGCAATGATGCTAATTTAGAACCATAAGTGATGACCTTTTATGTGGTAATGTAACAAAAAATGCATTCGTGCCTGATGTATATATGCATGTATTATACTAATGATCATCAAACACATTGTTAATTCATCAGTAAAAAGACATGAAAAATATTAGGTTTATGTTGTATGCAACATCATTTGTATAAGAATAGGAAGAGAGAGAGTAACAAATTTATATGGTGAGGTGAGGCTAAGTGGCCAAGTGCTACTCAATCCCTTCTGCGTTGGAAATAATGCACCATCATGATGGAGCCAATTGATCTTTACTCTTTAGTTTCTGTTGAGGTGGATGGATATGTAGAAAAATTTTGGTAGCCAATCTCTTTCTTCCCCTAGTGGTGCTGAAGATCATATCATCTCCCTCTTTTGTTATCTACAGCATTATAAAAAAAATTGCCTCCATCGGACTCCAAGGAAAAGTTATGAATTTCTAAATACGTTATACAAAGTTGGAACCAATGATAATAGTCTATTATCAGTGATGATTTTTAAATGGAATCGGCGGTAACATTCAACTATTTATAACTGTTTTTTTTAAGACAACAATAATTGTATGTCACTGTGAGTCCTTTTTAAAAACTGTAATGATATTTTATCACTGTCTACTAATGTTTCTGTAGTAGCGTGTTCTCTAGTGCTGATAAACTCGTAAGTAGGTTGCATATGAATCATTTATATCTGGATCGTGACGTGTATGGTCCCAAAGTAAGGAAGTGTGTGCGAGAGAGAGATAGCAGCGGGTTACCGAACGGCGTTTGACTTATCAGCAGGCCAGGCATGTGCATTCTCTTCTCTTGAAATGCTGAAGTCACATTCCAGGGGCAACAAGGTGTTGTGAGGTCTTTCAGGTTAGCCGTCCCAATTATGTACGTACGTTAAATCGCGATCTCCTTTGCATGCATATCCATGTACCGTTGCACATGATGGCGTCATTACGATCTATCACCTGGGCGCCGTTCCAGAGAAATTGTTGTGCGTTTTTCCTTCTATATGGGCCGTTCCAGAAAATTTGTTTGCTTGAAAGCAAAAAAAAAATGTGTGCCTGCTTGTATTTCTTTTTCCAAGGAGAATAGAGCTTAATTCCATTACTTATTAACAATAATACACGCTTAGAGTTATATATATTTTGAATTATATATATATATGTGTGCCTGCTTGTATTTCTTTTGCTTGAGGTGGTTTGAAAATTAAAGATTCTTTTAAAAATAAAGATCTTTTTTGGTACCTAAAGAAAGATGTTATTTTTACCAAAGATAACTTAGCTAAACGAAATTGAAATGTGAGTAAAAAATGTTGCTTTTATAGTAACAATGAAATAATTCAACACCTATTTTTTATTATCACTTTGCTAAGTTTATGTGACGTGCAGTTCAGATTGTGTTTAATATTACTATACCATCTGGTATGAATAATTTATCTACATTATATTGAGCTTTAGGACTTAGTAAGAATGATATAATGTTTAACAAATCACCTACTAAAACTTATATGCAGGTACTATTTAAATAGACATACTGGTTCTGCTTTTGAGCGCAACTGTAAAGGTGTGAAGAAGATAAGGAGAGCATTCGACTTACATGCTGTGCTCTAGAGACTACAATGATGCAATTTTTCGCCAATTATGGATAGCAATTTAGTAATAGAATTACTATGTAATAATAACTGTAGCTAGATACTCTCATATTAAAGACCGAGATATTATATTCCATTATCTTTTAAAAAAATTGCTTGACACAAACAAAGGCATTCCCATCAAACCACGCATACTGTTCAGTTTGTTTTGGAAGTTGCTTGGGCTCATGCGTGCGGCAACCATCCGGGCCGCCCGCCCCCTCCTCTCCGCGCGCACAGAAGCCATGGCCGAAAATCGTGGGGCCACGCATCCTCCAAGACCAGGTGTGTCCTTCTCCGGCCCAATAAACTCGCTCGTGGGCTACTAATTTTCTTCTTCTTTACAGGTGTCGGGCCTAGATAATATGCATGTTTAGCCCAGGTTTCTTCTTTCTTTTTTACCGTCCATTTCTATGCAAATTGTATTTATTTCTTCTCTAATTCATGATAGTTTTTTTTTGCTTTAGTTAGTTTTTCATATTTTTATGAAACTTTGTTCACTTCAGTACACTTACTTTCTATTATTTTAGTATTATTAGGACTTTTTAATTGTATATTTTGAAGTGTTTTATGGTACAATTGCATTATTCATGTGGAGGAATTTGCCTGTTCCTCCGATACATTTTGAATTATTTATGTGACATAATTGCATTTTTTGAGTAAAATTTTATTTGTCCTCTATTTTTTTCAAGATTTCCCAATGATATGTTTTGAATTGTTCCACGGTAGAATTTAATCGTTCCTCTAATATATTTTTTTATGTCTCATGATATGTTTTGGGTTGTTCTCATGGTACAATCATATTTTCCCTAGTATAATTTAATTGTTCCTTTAATATATATGCTTTTAGATATCCCCGTAATATGTTTTGAAATGTTCTCATGCTACTGTTGCATTGTTCCCGTAGAACAATTGAATTGTTCCCATGCTACTATTTCATCATTCTAAGTAGATATATTTTGAATGGTTCCCTAGTATGCTTTGAACTGTTTCTACATAATCATGTGTCTTCCTTCTGCCCAGGCGGACTCCAACAGCCACCCACCCATGCGTGCGCCGCACAATTTGATCGACCTGAGCAACTCGGCGCGCGGTTGATTAGTGAAAACTCCTCTGGTTGCAGAGCCCGAAACTCCAAACTTGTGGGCTCTAGTATACAGCTGCGCATTCTGGCAGATATGTTCCATTGCTCTTTCTCCTCATTGTACCAACACAAGCGTAAAAAAGGATATGTCTAGGTGAACTTGAGTACAATTAATGTCAGTCTTGCTCCTTGGGCTGCATCACCTCATTGCAGAATATTCACTCCGATCATAAATATTTTACGTTTTGGACAATAATACTTCGGAGTAATGCAACTTTGATCATTATTTTCTATACAAATATATTTATAAAAAATAAAATAAAGTTATTTTATTATTATAAAACTATTTTTCAAAGCAAATTTGTACCTATGACTTTTATATCGATCCAAAATATTTTGAAGCATATTGGTAGTCAAAGTTTTCAAATTTTGACCGGAACCTTATCCAAATTGTCATGTATTCGTGACTGGAGGGGAAAAGCTCAACATTTTCGTAAACCTTCTTCAAAGCGCACAAGTGGCATAAAACTTGGACCGAAACTGAAACCTACTTGATGCTTTGAGTCTCCTCTCAAAACGAAGATGGGGCTGAGTGAGGAGGCTTTGATGAGATCTGGGCCCTGGGAGCGCAAAGCTAGTTGGTCTGGGTCTAGGCAGCTCAACCGGAATCAAACCTTAGCAAATAAATCGAGGATCAGCTCGATTGGTAAGGTCATTGGCATGCTACTGAGTTAGGGCTGAAAACAGCCGAGCCGGGCCCTGCTCTACTCGACTCGGTTTGGCTCGGTTTGCAAACCGAACTAAAATGATGGCTCGGTTGTTGGCTTGAGCCGGCTCGTGAGTCTGCTAAACCATCAAGCCAGGCATCAGTGCAGATCAGAAGCTCGAAAATATCTCACACACAAACAGAGAACACACGACAACAATAACTACTAAATTTATTTATATACATACATACATGAGTCATAAAACATAGCTCAGGCTCACATCAGGTAACCTCAGACTTGCTACGGCTTTGCAGTCTTCATCACCACACCCAGCTATATGCCTATATCTGCACTGCATACATCACGAGACCTAACTATGAATAAGCAGGACAACAAATCAACAAAGCAAAAATATGCATACACGCACTATCTATAAATAAACGAATTGATGCTGAAGTACTGAACTACTGGGTCGGACATGCTAAGGATCCCTGACTCGGTTTAGCTCACGAGCGACTCGTGAGCTAGCTCAGCTCGACTCGGTTCATAAAACAAGCCAACGATATGGCTTGGACTCGACTTATTTGAGTAACGAACCGAGCAAGTTGAGCCAAGCTTCTACGAGCTCAAACTAGCTCGTGAGCTAGGAGCTTTTTATCCAGCCCTATATTGAGTCCACCCACGTTGGAGCCTCACTCAATGCAGGTGCTCATCTGCTAGACACGTTCACTGTCAAGATTAGATCTGAGCAAGTTATAAATACACACATACGTATTTAATGGTACTATTTGTTTTTCATGCACCGAGGATCTAGAGTTCTCTAATCTATTGTGTAAAAAACACGTACACGTAAAGCAGATGAATCATGAATTCCTCTCAAAAACAGCAAAGAAAGATGAATCAACAGAAGCACAGTGATATCTAGCCGACAAGATCGGCCGGCCCGGTTTCAATGCTTCTTCACGCGACATCCCGGAAGCGGATCGATGCACTGGTACGGTAGTAGCCAGCAACCACAACATCCGTACCATCTATCCGTATACGTACGTACGTACGTATGTATAGGTGGGGTGACGGCGACAGTCCTCGCTGCTTCCCGCCTGTAAAGGTCGCATGCATAATACCAGTGTCGTGCCGTACGAGTAGGTCTTGTGACCGTACCATGTTGCCGAGACGTACGAACACAAGGCCGAGCCATGAACCAGCGCCGTGCTGTCTGTTGCCTTTGGTTGGAAGCTCGAGGATGGACAGGGGGATATCTGCAGAACCAAAAATATCATCTGATCCCGCCGGACAGATACGTTCCTGTGGTTACTTACGCCTGTAGAAAGTTCTCGGCCAAGTAACTTTACCAAGCCAAGCCTTCCAAGTCCACGAACAAGTTTATATGTGCATGGTCACAACTCACAAGCATGCAGTTGTGAAGTTAAAGATTCAGGGAGAACACAATAATAATGGTCGCCGACCTATTTCTAACGACCTACTGCTTGGTACTCGGCACGTTGCACTCAAAAGTTGCTGAGCAAGCTAGGACGAGTACAATCATCAGTACTTGTGATGAGTCGAAATTTCAGGGCTTGGTTGGAACAGGATATGTAACGTTTGTTCAAGCAGATCATCAAATATATAGCGATCTATCCATAGCCAGCTGCCTGAAGAATTCTTGAACGCACACCCAAGTCTCCTCCAGTCTTCCCTACAACAAATTTTCTACATCCTGGCAGCTGGCTTACAAATTTGTCAAAGTGCTTTCGCAAAATTTTTTTTGTCAAAGTGGTAGGCCTCACTGACTGCCCACCTGATCACCTGATCATAGCTGCAGTTGCACTCGCACGGGCCCTTCAACCGACAGATGATAATATCTCTGCATCGCTGTTCTCCAAGCAGTAGCTAGCTTGTCTCCAGACGATCGAGACGACCTGCTAAGCAACTAACCAAGCAGCTTGCTTACTTTGTGAAATCGTTGTGAACAGTCACTGACTTGTGGGCCCAATATATCTGACGGTTATGTGGGTGCTTTGTGTAATGCGTCGCACTGCTCTTAGGATAGTACATTCCGTACTTTGTTGTTTCTGGAGGTCCTTTTTTCCTACTTGTAATTACTCATGAAAGTTTATTTGAAATTATAGGATGCCTAACATACAGTAGTGCCTTGATGCGGAAGGCATGGTAGATCAGTGCCAAGACTCATATGCGAGTCGAAGCCGACAGGGACTCGATCCCTTTCCTATGTGGGTATGGCTATGGATATGGGTATGTAGTATACGATTCATCTATTTTTTAAATACGACAGATAAATTGAATTTTCTTATGGTTCTATTTTAAAAAGTATGTCATACACCTCATAAGAATTATAGTTCAATTGATCAAAGCACCGCCCTATCAAGACAGAAGCTGCGTGTTTGAGTCCTGTCAGTCCCGAACTAGGGTTCAATGAATATATAAATTCATGTTCTTTTTTTCATCAAAAATTTTTCTGAAACAAGGAGGATAGAATGCAAGATCAAATATCTACGAGACACCTTTACTTCATTTTTTTATTTTGCATTTCGCACCTACCTCCCATAAAAAAGTTCTAAAGAAGCCTCCAAAAAAAGAAAGCCCGGTAATAAAAAAAAGAAGTAGTGCCTTGATAGCAGATGAACCGAAAGTAGCTCCAAGATTGCTGCTAAATCAGCATCGGGCGGTGTCCAAGACTGTGCGCGTATATATACGTACGTCTCCAGGAGTATCTTGTTTCGGATTCTCCGTTGACGCTACACTCCATACACTGCATCTGCTCTCTTCAGGTTCAGATCAGGGCCTCAGAGTGTTCAGATACTGTGTACAATAAGATACGCGTAAAGATAACGAGGAGTGCAACACCTCTGGGTACTATACCGTGCATTGGTACGAGAAAAATGGCATCACGAGTTTATGATCGTTCTGTACGTGTCTTCCGAAGATACACCTGAGATCGATGCACAAAACAATATCAGGATTCAGGGTGCACAGGACACGCACCTAGTATTATACGTTTTGTTCACCTTGGCAACAACTAAAATATCCCTAGAACAAAAACTTGCCAGGTAGAAACGACACTTGCTACATCCACGTATACGACATCAAAAGAATCACTCCCGATACGTCCAACAAACAAAACAGGAGTATACATTTTTCTAAAGTCATAGTGACATATTTTATTGCAAACATACCAGCTGCGAGCCAAACAGAAGACAACAATTTACTGCTCCCAGTGCAGATGAGTGCCTATCTAATTTTTTTTTCTCAACTACGAAGAGAGACTCTGGACATTTTTAAAATTTAAGTTTAAGATAGGAGAGTATGAGTTCTGTTTGGTAACGAAACTTACTAAAATCAGTTTTTTAATAGATACTTGTAAACCGGTACGCTTTGAGTTCGAGCCCGGGTGACCGTTCCCTCTATGAGGCACTAACTAGCTGAGTTCTCGTACCTATCCAATTTGATGCCGTTCAATTTGAATTTAGAAAAGGGGTGTGTTACTTAGGAGCTTGTGGTTAATCTTGGCCATATGATGATTCTCTCTACCTAGCAATATCTCCGCGCAAATTTTACGAGTTCATGGAGAAATACTTTGATTCATGTAGAATTTAGCAAAGTAATAAGACTTACAAAAGTAGCTTGCCCCGGTAATAACCACGGAGAAATACTCCAATTCGTAAGTTCTTGAGCGCGGAAAACAGACGAAGAGAATCCTCAAATTTAGAATTCCATTTTCTATATCCGCAACACTATAGCAGTTGAAACCATCTCAACGTATGGTCCACGCTGGAATTGGCCTAATACAACTTACAGGACTATACATTCGTAACCACTAGGATGTAAGCATTTTAGATCTGGTGTGAAACGCGTAGTTTCACAAAAAAAATATGGCAACTTTATGTTAACGGTAGACATTTTACAGTTACCGAGAATATTGCCTTCAAGCTCAGTTTGAAATAACATTAAAAGATTACGAAGAAAAAAATTATACAAATTTGTATCAGCTTCGCTGATTCCCATGTGATCGACAATTTCGCACATTTCAATCGGCTAAAACTCATCTACATAGCAAAAAAGGGTACTACTATTTATGTGACTCGTTGGAGCCTTATCTAAGAGTGACTGAAAAGTAATAAGATTTAAATCAGTTGAATCTGACACTCCCAATCTGTATAGGGTTTATAGCTCATAAAACTGTGGCTAAGGTTAGTCTGACCAAAAAAAAGTGTGGCAAGAAAATTGGTCGATTAACCTTATATAAACTTTGGCAACAAATTCCAAAAAGCTAAAAAAATTAGATAAACTGAAGTTATGATAGCAACTAAATACGAACTAATAAAATCGTGGTTGACCAGGCGTTGTAACTTTACGTTGCAATCCAACAATGCCCTTAATTTCTCTACAAGACGCCGAAGCCGGGTCTTCCTCCATCCGTGTACTGTATACGTATGCCAACAGAGTCACAAACACAATCCTCATTACCACAATCCAAAAACACCGATATTTTTTTGGCAAAATTAAAAAATAGATAACATACTGCACCGTATTTACCAAATAGACAATATATTAATGTATTTATAAATTTAATATGTATATTCGGTATCTCGTGTACCGAAAACCTGATTTCGATACATGAGGCACTGAAAACGCGTGGACCTGATAGTATTCGACACCTGAAGTACTGAATACGGTACTGTGCAATGTATTCAACATCTCAGGTGTCAAATACGATGCACAGTGCCATATTTAACACATGAGATGCCGAATACAGCTGGCCAGTAGTTATGCCACACTCGAGTTAATATTTTCTATTTAACTCTCAATTTTATTTGGAGTATAAAAATAGTTTAAAAATTCTAAAAGTTTTCATAAGTAAATTGTAGCTCATTAGCAACCTATTTTAATTTGTTTGATCAAAATGTCTGAGCCAATAGATATATCTACTTTTATAAATTATAGCAATTTTTAATGCATCAAATAAATTCCTAAAAATCTATAAAAATTTATTAATATTCTTCTAATATGATGTACTAATTTATAAAAATATTTTCAACCCTAGATTACTTGGTGAAAAAGTGAGTTATTTTATAATGCTCTATTTATATTCTTTTTTATCATTTCTTGTGATATTCACTTTTAATTCAATTTGAATAAAAATAAAGTATACTATAATGCTTGCTCCTGTGCTCAGACTTTGAATTTTATAAATATTTGATTCATCTCTAGTTAAGAGAACCGTCAATGTCCTATTACGTTCTTAAAGGTGAAGGTAAACAAGTGAGTACTGAAACTAAAACTCACAAATGACAGAAGAGCCATGACATGCATCCACTTATCTTCATATTCAGATTTAGACTTGAGTATGCACATTGCGCCCCTAATACCTACTTCTGGAGACTACTCATACACTTCAAAGAGAATGAGAAGATGACAGTTTTTGAAGTCATATTTTTGAACTTAAAATCAGAACTAAACACATGTCCATCTGGGAGAAGGCTAATCCAATGGTTAGGAAAACCGACTTATATCTAATTCAAGAAAGAAAAAAACGACTACAGATATCAAAACAGTTTGAAAACAGGCTACTTTTACATGCCTAAATATAAATCTGAGTCCCAACTACTTAGTGCTTAAGCTCTTTTTAATTCAATTTGAATAAAAATAAAAATATCACATGAAATAATAAAAAAACATATACATAGACTATTATAAAAAGAAATAACTTTTTCACCAAATAACCTAAGGTTAAAAACTTTTTTATAAATTAGTACATCACATGAGAAGAATATTAATGACTTTTTCTAGATTTTTGGAAATTTATTTGATGCATTAAAAATTGCTATAATTTATAAAAGTAGACTTATTTGAAGAATATTAATTAAATATTGGCTTAGTTCTTTTGGATCAAACCAATTAAGATGGGTTGCTAGTGAACTCTAGTTTACTTATAAAAAAGTTTAGAATTTTTAGACTACTTTTGTATTTAAAATAAAATCAAGAGTTAAATAGAAAATATAAACACACGTGGAGTGCTTCTAGCTTCTTTCGTCACAGAGAGTGGCATAATAACTGGGCAATTGTATTCGACACCTTTGATGTTCAATATAATACTACATATTGTATTTAGCAGTTTAGATGTCGAATATAGCACTGTGCATTGTATTCAGCATACGAGGCGGTCTGTTTTTGTATCTGAGGTGCCGAATACTGTCGGGCTCACAGATTTTCGGTGCATCATATATTAAAATCGGGTTTTCGGTACGCGAGATATTGAATATACATGTTAAATTTACAAATACGTTAATATATTATCTATTTTAATAAATACGATAATGTAAATTGTCTATTTTTTATTTTTTACCGATTTTTTTCGAAACAATAAAAAACACGGATTTGACCTCGCCATCAGCCATCACCGCACTCCTGCACGGCTGAAAGCCAAGTCAGAGTATGCGCGTCCTCTTTTTCGCCAGTTCCCCTGTCGCTTTCTCGCTCTAGAGCTTCCATGGTTCTCTTTCTTTCTCTTCCGAATACCCTTTTCCCTAGTTCGCCTCCTTCGCCAGTCGCCACCTTCTTCCTTTTGACCATATAAAATTTTGAGGTCCCAAAGCAATCAGCGGGATGAAAGTTTGAACTCACTGCCGCGCAATCTCTCTCTCTCTCTCTGATCAAATGCGGCGAGATCTGTGCGTGTGAGGTGAACACACTCAAAGATTTCTCCTCCACCCCTTCCGCTTCTTGCATTGGTCCGCGAGGGGGATTTCTTGAGGTGTTTTGGTCAGTTCTTGGAGTTAGCAACTGCCATTGGGTGGTTTTGGTGAGTTTTCCTTGTGCCTCTTTTCGTTACTGGGGTCTTTTTTTTTGCGAACTATTTTCATTTCTGGGTTTCAGTTCTTTTTTCTTTTTTAGAGCAAACAGTTCTTTGTTCTTGCAAGAACTGTGACATTGCTCCAGTTTCGCCCGCGAAGTTCCTGGGTGTTCTTGCAGATTTTCTTGTGGTGATTTTGGTCTGCTCTTGGAATTTGTATTGGAGGCTCACATTGGGTTTACTTATGTGCTTTCGCTGTTCAGCGTTTCGCTCCAATTTTTCTAGAGCAACTTGTGAGTAGTCATGAGCTTTTTCTGCTTTTTGCAGCCGGCATTTGAGTTCCTTCTGGTTTAGATTTTCCTTTTCTTTTTGCTTCGAGCTGTGTGCTTTGAATTTGGAGCGCGGGGTAATCCCTTTCTTGTCAGGGTTTATCTTCATCATTTTGGTGCGTTGGCCTTTCGGGTTCAAAGGTTCACATTATCCTCTAAGAAAATGGAAATAATCAGTTTTTTCGGCTAGTTTTGTCACAAAACGCATTGCATTGCATCACGTGGCGGCATTTTCTTTATCATCTGCTACATCCCCCCCCCCCCCCCTCCTCCTCTTCGTTTGCCGCTGTCGCCAATTTTGGCACCATAGTATGCCCACTGAAAATTTGTCTCCATTAGTCCATTAAGGCTTTAAAGTTGTGGTCTCTGGACTACTACTGCAATAACAATGAAAAATTGTCTCCATTAGTCCAATAAGGCTTTAAAGTTGTAGTCTCTGGACTACTACTGCAATAACAATGAAGCTGTAGAATGCTTAAATGCACTTGTTTTAAGTCAAATTTATCGACCGTCAGATCCTGGCACTATAGAGTTTACTTTTCCTTTGGTCAGGTTTCCTTTTATTTGGTCCAAATCACACCAATGCTAGCGAGAATTGTGCTGATTCCTTGTATTTTTTTTTTCAGGACAGAAGAACAAGAAACATCTTGCTGAACGTAGACAGCCATGGATCAATACGAGGTGCTGGAGCAGATCGGTAAAGGAGCATTTGGCTCTGCTCTGCTAGTCAGGCACAAGGTGGAGAAGAAGAAGTGAGACCACCACATTGCTTTCACCTTTTTGTATCTGCATATTTAGTCCATTTTGATCAGTGGGAGTCTGAACTTGCAGGTATGTGTTGAAAAAGATCCGGCTTGCTCGGCAGACAGACCGCACTCGCCGATCTGCCCACCAGGAGGTAGGCAGCTACTGCTTTGCATGGATCATTTTGTGCCTAGTTATGATTCACACACAGTGTCCTTGTTCACCAAGGATAGCTTGTGCAAGTCAACTCCTGGTACAGAATTATTAGTTTTTGCCAGGTTTTGGTTTCCCACCAAGGCACAAACTAGTGTGTTCATGATGATGATACCGCTTAGCCTTTTCCCCTACTGAGTTCTGAACTGAGAGACCTTTTCCTTTTTGATAACGATGTTGTTTGTACTCTGACGTAAACTGAAATATCAACGCAGATGCAGCTCATTGCTACAGTGAGGAATCCATTCATTGTAGAATACAAGGATTCATGGGTGGATAAGGTTAGTAAGAGTAAATAGGAAAAGGAATTAATGTATCAAGTATATAATACCTACCAAATTTGAAATAAAGCTTGCATAAGACTTTCCTCAACTCATTAACTTGTATTTTAGGCCAAGTTGGTAGTATGACAAACTTATTTTACATCATTTTTCACTTTGTTTCAATTTCAGGGTTGCTATGTTTGCATTGTTATAGGGTATTGTGAGGGAGGGGACATGTATGTATCTCTCTGATGATGTTCGTAGTTCCATTGTCCGAACTTTGTGAATTTTTTTACCACTAAAATGTTCTTCCTTTTTCCAGGGCTGAAGCTATTAAAAGATCCAACAGTACCCAATTTTCTGAGGAGGTAAAGTTCGTGACTTTATTTTCGTTCATACGTTTTTGGGTGGTTCCTGGTTACAAAAGCAAGAACATGAACTGTTTTCTCACTCTGCAGAGGCTTTGCCAGTGGCTAGTGCAGCTTCTCATGGCCCTTGACTATTTGCATGCGAATCACATTCTTCACCGTGATGTGAAGGTAGTAGTGCTGCTATGTTTGAAGTACGTCATATTTGTTTTTGAATGATGTAGAAATATGTTCTCTGAAGCTGATTTGTATTTGTTTCAGTGCTCCAATATATTTCTCACTAGTGATCAAAACATAAGACTTGGTATGTCAGTTATCTTTTGTATTAGGCATGCTTTGTAGTTAGTTGCATAATTTTCGCTGCAATTTAATTTGCATTCTAAACAAATGCAGGTGACTTTGGGCTTGCAAAAATATTGACCCCTGATGATCTAGCGTCCTCGGTTAGCACTTACATCACTTCACTTCACTTGCTTCTGTTCCATCATTTTCTTGGTCACGACATATGCCTATATGCTCTTGATGCAGGTTGTAGGAACACCAAGTTATATGTGCCCGGAACTTCTTGCTGATATACCTTATGGTACCAAATCTGATATTTGGTCACTAGGTAAGGCATCAGTGAAATGTAAGAAATATCATGCACACAGTTCCGCAGTTATGGGTTGGACCTTAATGTTTGGTTCACTCTGTTTCAGGATGCTGCTTGTATGAAATGACTGCGTTCAAACCCGCGTTTAAAGCTTTTGTAAGTTCTGAAAATGCTTTTATTAGTTGCTTATGTGTTATCTGAGCAAGCTGATTGATGAGATTATTAAATGACTTCATGTATGCTTTACTGTGTTTGGCTCATGTTGGTGGCTTTAGTTTAGTGCACTGAGCTTTTTTTTTTTGGCTGCATATGGTACTGTTTGGGACTTGGGACATATTTTGGCGCTACTGAATGTTTTAGTAGACCCAACTTGGAAGATACATACAGATTTGAACTGCTTATCTGACCTAATGGCTAGGTAACCTTGCAGCTTAACTGATTCTTCTTTCATTATTTCTTTGGCAGGATATGCAAGCTCTTATTAACAAGATTACCAAGTCGATAGTATCGCCTTTGCCAACAAGATATTCTGGTGCATTGTGAGTTTCTTGGTTATTCTTTTTTATATACTTCATTTTAGTTCTATTCTGACTGTAGCATTTTTTTAACAATTTGTTGCCTCATGCAGTCGGGGACTTGTTAGGAGCATGCTACGGAGAAGTCCAGAGCACAGGCCAAGTGTACTAACTTTGTAGTCCTCTTACAGACCAATTATCAAAGATAAATTATTTTTTACACCTATATGAATCCTTACATCACTGTCTTAAGCAGGCAGCTGAACTTCTGAAGCATCCACATCTAGAACCTTACGTGCTGCAAGTCCATTTGAAATCTTCCCCACCTCGCAGCATAATTTCTGTCCATCAGTCTCCAAGTGACAAAAGAATGACATTTCCCACAGAGCCTGTTTCAAGAAGCAAGGGCAGGAGGAACTCTTTGGGTAATGAAAGGATAGTAACCGTTAGCAAACCTTCTCCTGAGAGAAACTCTGTTAGCTCTATTCAAAGTACAAAGGATTACACCACCACACAGAGTGTCAAAGAGGCATCTGGTCAGGTTGAGGAGGTTACTAGCAAAACCTTACCATCAAGGACCTCAAGTATCATGAAGACTTCGAAGATAACTCCCTACAAGATAATCACAACTCTAAAGAATCGGCTAGAACCTCCGCAAGCATCTTACAACAGAACAAATCGTACTGAGGTATGCCATCTCCAAGTAGATCAATTAAAGGCTGTATATAACATCCTCGATAAGCATGTGAATTTGCTTGGTGGGCATTCTTTTTATATGGTGTCTGTTTAGTGGTCATACTTCAACTGAACCTCGGTGCATATTAAAAAATAAGTACTTATTGTGAGCTACTAATCCAATGTACTGCCAGACGCATATGATTTATTTTCTGGTTTTACCCTACCTGTGTGCTTCCATGACTAAATTACTTGCTCGTAATGTTTTTCTAGCATCGCTGTTATTTTGTTCTCTGCGTGGAAATGACAGTTTAAGCTTCTATTTTCCCCAGCTTTCAGGAGCACCAGGTTACAGAAGCGCTCGACGGGCCCTCAGAGCATCGCTTCCATTGCCAGTATTCGAGACACCCAAGCGCAGCATCAGCATCCTGGAGGAGCTGGAATCCCCGGATGTCTCCGTGAATTCACCTCGGATCGACAGAATTGCTGAATTCCCACTGGCTTCACCCGAGGACCCTTTGTTCTCAGTCGGCAAGCCCTCATCTGCCCACGGCTCATGCTCAGCCACGCCTCCGTTCGTCGACCGGTCCATCACCAAGGACAAGTGCACGGTGCAGACGCTCCGTGCCGCCGACGGTGACAAGGACAGGAGCGACTCCGACTCCTCTGGCCGCAACGCCACCGCCGTGGGCTCGAGGCAGCGTCGGTTCGACACGACGTCGCACGAGCAGCGCGCAGAGGCGCTGGAGGGGCTGCTCGAGTTCAGCGCGCAGCTGCTGCAGCAGGAGAGGTACGAGGAGCTGGGGATCCTGCTGAAGCCGTTCGGCCCGGAGAAGGTGTCCCCCAGGGAGACGGCCATCTGGCTCACCAAGAGCTTCAAGGAGACAGGCTTGTAGTTGTAGCCTCATCTAGCCAGGTCAGTCGAGCACGGTCTCACTGAGTCGGCACGGATTTGAGACTTAACATCCTTTTAATGAAATCGGGACGTCCTCCCCTTTGTGCTTTCTTTTTTTGGTAGTTGTAGCCTCACCTTGCTTGTAGACAGCATCACCAGCACTTCCAGGTTTGTTATGTGCTGCAATGTAGGCGGGACGTTAGCGTTCAGTTGGATGCTGGGAGTGGACACCATCTCAGTGTTGCCCCCAGTATTGACAGCAGGAAGTAGTGAAATACTAGGTCCTGTAAGGTTGGTTGTAACCATCTGGTAACTCGAGAGGTAGTTTCATTCGTCAGTGCTGAAGAATATTTATCCATAGATTCAGGCATTCATCCTACCGCTTTTGATTAGCACCTGCATTGCTTGCTTACGCGTGCATCAAGGTTACTACGTACCAGTGTGTCTAATTTTTTTTTTTTTCGAATTGGACATTCCAAATCTGTGTTGGATTCTGGTTGTCCAAATTTTCTTATAGCTTGATAAGTTTTATCCTGATGTGTAAAATAACTCTTCTGGTTCAGCCCTACTAGGAGCAGGAGACCGTGGCCATGTGAAGGATGCAAGGACGGGAACAAGTTGAGAACTTGTACAAACTGTTTGGGTTCTGGGATGCTGGAATCATGGCATGGGCAGTGTGTTTTGGCCTCACGCGGCTGTCTTCCACTGTCGACAATGCCATGCCAATTGCCAATGTACCGGGTGCTGGCATCTATGGTCTTGTCTCCTGCCTCACACGCTGCGAGCACGGGTAAACTTTGCAGTTGTGTTTCCAACATCATTCATCCTAGCGTCGTCAGTCGTCCATGGTCGTGCCTGGATTGGACGCAACCAGCGACCATGTTCCTTCCAAATTAAAGGATCGTACGTACGTGGCGTGTCGTTACACGGTTAACAACTGTATTCGGTGTGACAGTGTAGTATTATGGTCCAAGTACACCTTAGTAACAACCGTTTTCTGTTCTGGCTGAGAAGCCCGGAGCAGGTTTTGACAAGACGGAAGAAAAGAGAAGGAAGGGATCAGTAAAGCTGCATGTCCGCTGTCGCACACTGCGAGCAGTCGAGCACCATGGAGAAGAAAACCTGGACGAGCACGGTTGAACAGTGTGTCTGCCGACACAGCAACGGGTCCAGAGAGTATAGGACAGGCCCTGCTCCGCACTGTTCATGATCAGAGCTGCAGTGCAGTGCCTCACCAAAATCTCTCTCCAGATTCTTGCTTGTTTTCTTCTTGCTTCGCGTCAGATTCGATTCTTCTCCGCGCAGGGGTGGTCCAAAGAAAGCTTCCGCGTCGGACGGCCCAGTACCCGGGCGCCCTGGAGGCCCAAGCACAAGGAGAGGAGGTCGCCGCAGAGTGGAGCCCAGGTTCCCTTCCTTTTTTTTTTCTTTCCTTGATAAATTCATTATATTATGATTCTGTGCATTCAACATTTAAAATAATAGATTCAACATTTTTTAAAACAAGCTCAACATTCTGGAAAAACTAGTTCAATATTTTCCTTTTCTTTCCTTTTTCTTGTAATCCTTGTCATCAACCATTATGTGCTATGTTCTGTAATTTTGTGCCTTTTCAACATTTTGAATGGCTTGATTAAACATTTTTGAAACATAGTTCAATATTTTTTATATACTATTTCAAAAAATTTACATAAAAAATTCAAGTAATTTATTCAAGATTGAGCTAGTACATTCAAAATGTTGATTTTTTTTTTAAAAAAAGAATGAAAAATCAGATATATTCACATTGGATCTTATTTTGTTATGCAAATTCTAAGCAACATAAAGGTGATCCAAAATAGGGTTACGGTTTAAGAGGAAATGCGCTTCAAAATTGAAATTCAATCCCTCCATACCCCACCCAGGGTTCCAAAAACCGACGATTACCGAGAACAAATCGCGATAACTGGCCATCTTGATCCGGCTCAGTTTCAGATTCCGAACAGTAACCGAATTTGAATTCAAAAAATTCAAAAAAAATCAAAAAAATCAAAAAAATCAAAAAAAATCTTAAAAAACACTAGACATAATTCTAAGATCTTCTGTGAATTTTTTTTTTTTCAAAAATAATGTCATTTGCATCATATTCTATAGGGAGGAAGTTTGAAAAAATGAAAAAAGTTGAAGCGTGCGGCTTAGTTATTAACTCATGTTAAGAAAAAGTTTAACATGCAAACACATATTTTTCTTATGTAGAACGCATCTTAAGAGGATATTTAAAATTGATTTCACTTTATTTAGAGTTTTATTAATTTCTCTATGATTTTTACAAAGTTCACAAGCATAAAATGAATATATTAAGAAACATCACTGCAATTAACTTTTTCATGTCTACTATTATTTTTCCTACGTAAATAGTATAAATAAACTAATAAAAGTGGTTTAACTAATTTTTGAGGTGTGATGGGTCAGTTATGAATTAATCTAGTCGCAACACATTTACATAATCCTGCATGTTACAATAACTAATTCATGAGTTCATGTATTTTTAAAAGACATAGGATCATGTAAGAAGACTAACAAAATTAGTTTCATGATTTTTTGATTAGCAAAGAGTAAACTATGCATTTAACTTGGTTTAACAAATACATTTTCTCACAGAAAATTTTGAACTTTTTTATGAGTATAAATAATTTTATCATGTAGAGCATGTTACAAGGAAACCAACAAAATTTGTTTCACTTGATTTGAAGCTCAGATGAATTAGTTATTGATTTTACAAGATTGAGATAATTTTTAGATTTTTTGTTAAATGTCACTGAAAATCGAGAAAACCGCTCGATAAATCGAGAAAACAAGCGGTTACCGACAAAACCGAGCGGTTACCGATAATGCAAAAAATTCAAAAAAAACCGCTCGATAAATCGTAAAATCATGATTTTCCCCCTAAATTTCAATTTTTTTCAAATATTTTTTTTAATTTTCGTCTAGTTACCGCGGTAACAGCAAATTTTCGATTACCACCGGCGCTAAGCAAAACCTTGACCCCACCGCAGCTAGGGCATCGCACGGATCTCAAACACCGAGCTATGCAAGTAAGGAACCCAATCCCTACTGCACAACGCTACTCCAACCGATAAAGGTAACGGATCCACCAGGGCTATGGCTCCTTTTTCCACCGTGTCCTGCAGGAGGGTACAGCACAGGGACTTCCAATTCAAGTCGCCTTCTCCAACGCAGTACGTACAGTACATCAAGCATCACTCCCCGTGAGCAACATGGCCACTGAAACTTCTTCCAACAGAGTACTGTATCTGCTGTCTGTCTGATGCTTACTCTGATCCCGAGAAGATTGTTCATGGAGGGAGCGCCAGCAGCTTTCTACTGTTAAAAGTTTGAGCAAACACTGCGCGGCAACAAGACTATGAAACTTCTAATAGCAGTATCTTCTTGCTTTAGTTGAGCCGGGAACGACAAGGCTTGACAGATTGAACTAGGACACCGAGTACCACGAAAAGAGTCCTACGATTCTTGGCACGCAGAAACCCAACGTGCCATCAGGTCACACATTACAGTATACAGAAAGAGAGATTGTCCGTGCTCACTGCTCAGCTTCTTCTACTGCTAACTTCAGTCCTCAGCAGTAACCAGTCCCTGTTCCTACGGATGCTAGGATTCCTTGTCTTGCAGGAGGTTCGGTCAGAAACATGGCGAGATCGTCATGCCATGTCAGTGGCCAGCGACCAGCAGTACGTGGTGGTGGCGGCGGTCATCACGGTGCTCGTGGACCCGCACTCGCTGTCGTGCATTGACGGGCTCCACCTGTCCAGCCTCGCGCCCCACGGATACGCCGCGGGCGCGCTCGCCTGCGACGGGCACCTTTGCACGCGCACGGCGCCGCACTTGGGCACCAGCCCGCGCGCGGCCGCCGCCTGCGCTTGCCCCTCCAGCGACGTCCTGTGCCGGGCGCTGGGCTGCCTCTCCCACGGCACCTCGCCAGCGGCGGACGACACCGAGAGCCGCTGCCGGGGCGCGCTCTGCGACCGCGCCTTGGCACGGGACGACTCCGTGTTCGCCATGTAGCTGGGGACGAAGAGCGGGTGGTCGGCCGCCTTGTCCGCGCCCGCGTGCGCGTCGTGGTGATGCTGCTGCCTCGACGCCGGGTAGTGGCAGGGGCTGGTCCGCGCGGTCGCGAAGGAGAAGTCGTCGTAGCGACCGCTGTACGTGCGCGCGCTGGCGTCGGTCAGCGCCGAGGGCGTCGGCGAGATCTTCTGGTACAGCTCGTTCTTGGACGGCGTGCGGCACAGAGGCGTCGCGTAGCAGCTGCTGCGCCGGGACGTCCTTGGCGTGCCGTGCACCTCGACGCCGCCGGTGTCCATCTCCACGATCTTGACGTTCTCCTCCATCTCCTACGTACATTGGCAATAAAACTCTGCTGAGTTCTCCCCTGTTCTAATAGCTGGTTGCACCATGTCTCAAGAACGTACGGATTGTCGCGTACCTGCTGGTGCCGGAAGCGGGGGTGGTGCGGCGAGCGCCGGCTCGGCGTGGCCCGCGGCGTCCGGATGGGCTTCTCGTCTTCGAGGAGCCGGAGGCGCGCCACCCGCGCCCTGTTCTGCGCGGCGACGAGCGCCTGCATGCAGCGCAGGGTGTTGCTGGCCTGCCGCCGCACGAGGTGGCCGCGCACCAGCGCCTGCAGCTTCACGAGCCCCCTCAGCGCGCACAGCGCCTTCCTCGCCTGCGGCACACACGACCCAAGTCCCAACGAACAAGCATCACTCAGACACGTCACTCCACGCAAACCAAGAACCGATCGAGGTCAATGCGCGCCGCGGCGCGCGACACTCACCAGGTAGGATCTGAAGACGGACTGGATCTTGATCGCGGCGGCCTCCTCAATGCCGATGACGATCCGCTTTGACCCCGGCGCGGACGCCGAGAGCCGGACGACGGCCGCGGCCGCCTGCTTGGCCGCCATCGCCGCCTCGGCCGCTGCTGCGGTGGCGATGGCCACCGCCACGGCGTGCTGGTCCGGGTCCACCCGGGGCTCCAAGAACCCATAGGACGCGAGCCGCGCCTGCGCTGCCGCGGCCGCGTCCTTCCCCGATCCCGGCGATGCCGCCGGGCGCCGAAAGCTCCATCGCCTCTTCTCCTTGGTGCCGGGCGTCGACGCCGGCGTCGTCGTCGTCGTACCGTGCAACGCCAGCGCCTGATCCGGCTCCGCGGGAACCGGCGCGAGCGCCCGGGCCTTGTCCCTGCCCCTGTCCTTCTCCTTCCTGCCCGGCAGGAAGCTTCTGAGCCACCTACCCGCCCTGCCCATCCGCGGCAGCAGAATCACGAGCTCTCACAGACCAACTATCAGCACTGCACCCGCACGATCTCGCGCTGCCGGCATTGCAGGCTTGCAGCTGGGAGGCGCAAAGCAAACCAGCCGATCTATCCGCTCGCCTCACCTCACGGCACCGCGCGGTCCGCCATGTGCCACACTGCCAGCTACGTCGCGGAGGAGTGGAGTGCAGTGCAACGGAGGCAAACGGGAATGGAATATATTACACCGGCAGCGGCAGGCACAGCGCCATGTGCGACGCTGCGCTGCGCACTGCAGATCACGCCTGTAATAACTAAGGCCAGCAGCCAGCAGGGGATCCGGGTACGTACGTCGATGGCGCGCTCATGGTTCGTTTGCAGTGGCAGCAGCATGCATCTGCGTCGCGTGCTAGACTGCTGCCAATTCGGGTTTGTTCCGGCGCGTATCTTGATGAACGACTCTTCAGGTAATTTTGGATGCCATCTACTCATTTGTTTTTCTAAAGCTCTCCGATTGAGGTACAAGTTTCACAGAAGTTGATACCATTACTTCACTGAGATTCATTCATGACAAGGATGACGCCACGATATGATCGATGGATAGCTTTGACTGTGGTTAATCTATTGGAGAATCAGTGCTGGTCAGAGCTGCATGTGGTGAGTGGTGACTAATCTCCACAACTCTTCGCAACTTACTCGCACAGCACTCCGAATTGCTGCTCCAGAGTTATTTTTTATCAGAGGTAGGGCAACTAGAGGCCAGTCACACATGGCACAACTCACAAATCTGACACTTTTGAACCACCATAAACCAGCTTCCTAGCACATGATCCGAGGCCAATCAGTATATGAACCTTTATGTTACTTCCTTTCACAATCTATACAGTGCACTGATTTTGATACTGCAAATGACCTTGCATTTATGAACAGCACCATTTTCTTCTGGAATGAATCATAGCCATCGAACGGAAAGTTCGACAGCCCAGATGGATCATTACGGTGAGCGTGCTACGGGGATTTGCTACATGGTGTACTGCCTCAGGTAGTGCAGGGCTAGAGACAGGTGGTTTTGAACTTTTAAGGTACAAGCCTGGACCTTTTGTGGATGGCAGCAGGCAGGCAGGGGTAGTGGTGACGCCTGTGGAGAAGGGGGCCAACAAGCAGAAGTCCTAGCATCCCTCATTGAATTTAGGCAATCAATCTGTGGGGTTTCCAATTCATTCAGTTCAAAACAGGGATTTGAACGTTTGTTTTGCCGCCACAGGCAAATGAAGTGAGAGGAGGGACCATGCATGGTCCATGTGATCACCCTCTGAATTGGACGATGCATGAATGCATGCAACGTTTCGAACTGGTTTGGCTCGTGCTCCAAACTTGAATTTTCTTTGGATCAATCAAAGTTTGGAAATTGATTGTTTCTGTTGTTTAAATATTCTTCCCGGCATGCACGGTTCCTATGATGGACTGAAGCTCATTCTAGCCAGTCTTTCAGACCACAGACAGTCTTTTCTGATGCATATGATTGTAGATTTGCAATTCCATCTTTTTTTAAGTGAAATTACGATAAGATAGCAGTCGTCAGGATCCGTATTTGACTTCACAAACATAAACTATACTCATCGAAGTGGCTGAAAAATACTGTGGACCAAATGATTTGAGCAGCATAAAGAAAGGCTGGATCCATTGGAGAACACGTGCTGTCTGGATCTCGCGCAGAGCATCGCCAATTGGGTAATGTTAGTTATCCACTGGTCTGGGTCTCGCGCAGAGCATCGCCAATTGGGTTACGTTAGTTATCCATTTTTTGATAAATCAAATTTTATTGGTTCTCATAGTTTCGTTAAGATGATACAAATATATAAGAATTTACTCTTATCTCAGCATAGCTAAGATGAACACAGTCAAAGAACAAAAACAAAGAAAACCAAATATATCAAAGCAGTTCTGCTAATTATAACAAATAACGAAATAGGAAATTTAAGGTGGCTGGCTCAAAATCCAAAGCCTAGAACCCCATCCTATGTCAGGTACAGAGCACACTGACCACTTGCTCCAATCGCGTACATAATGCAAGAACCACCTCTCGAGCTTCCGGCTGCTGAAGCACAGACCAAGTACGGAGCCAATGCGTATATATATATAGATAACCTGCAAAGGAGAATTTTTTTCCTCTTATCAAACACAAAGTAATTTATGCAGAGCCAAAACGACCAACATAGTGCCGCCACTGCAACCAGTATATAAGCTTTCAGTTGTTTACAAAGTCCTCAGAGCTAATTTCCCATCATATGAGTTATGCTACAGGGCGGGTAAAGGTTTCAAGCCACTTGGACGATAAACAATGAGAAATAGGCTAATCGACACTCAAAGAAGAGGTATTTAATTGTCTCATTTTTATGACAAAAACAACACATTTGACTACTTGATATTTTCTCTTTATCAAATTATCTTTGGTTATCCTTTGGGGAGATACCACAAGAAAAGTTTAATTTTAGATGGACATTTATGTTTTCACAATTATTTGTTTATGTTTGGGGTATCAATATGTTTAATCACGCGGTATAAAGAATTTACCGAGAATTGACTATTTTTTGTTCAAGTTCGTCCCACTCTTATAGAATATTAATGTTGTTTAGCCTTGCAAGAAGATCATTCCAAGCTAACAGCTTTGGACCGATCAGGCTTCGCCGAAATGAAACATTCGGTGGAGATGAATGCAAAACTTGCATAACAGTTTTCTGCTTATGTTGCACTATGGCGAGCAAACTAGGACATTGGTCACAAAGTGGAGAATTCCTTAACCACCTATACTCCCATAAACTAGTTTGTGTACCATCTTTGATAGTGAAAGTACAAAAGCGAAGTAAATGGCACTTCATCTTCATCAATCTAGCCCAAATGTGTGAATCCTTGGTTTCAACTGGACCTGAGATAATGTTTTTGACCCCATATATTTATTCCCTAATAATTCCTGCCAAACTCCATCTTTGTTTAGAAGTTTAAATAACCATTTACATAGGAGAGAGATATTATGTACTTCAAGGTCTTGGATTCGTAGACCACCCTTCTCTTTGGGCTAGCAGTTCTATTTTACTAGACGATACTTCTTTTGTAACCGTCACTTGGTCAGTAGAATCTGGATCGAAAGTAACCGAGTCATTGGAGGATGCCTCACAAAATTAGGAAGAAAGATATTATGTACATGGGCAAGCGGGAGATAACTGAGTTAACAAGAACAAGCCTATCGCCTAATGACAGATGCTTGCCTACTAACTCCTTAGTCTCTTAGCAAATATCTCTTCTACCCCTTTCCAATATGCATTTGTTAGTTTCTGATGATGGTTTGGGATATCTAGGTATCGTAATGACAGTTCACCGATCTCATAGCTGAATTGCTGAGTATATTGCTCTACGTCCTCCTGTGCCTCTCCAAAACAAAAAAGCTCACTCTTATGGAAATTTACCTTTAGGCCACATAGTTGCTTGAAGGCACAGAGCAAAAGCTTCATATTTTTGGCCTTTTACAAATCATGTTGTAGCATCTAGGCTCCCAGGTAAGTGGTAAGTGTTTTAGTGATTAATGACAACCGTATTATTGTGACTAACATATATATTTTAAAGGGTATAAAAAATTTACTTCACAATGATGAGTGGGTTTCTTAGTCCCTAAGGTGATATAATGGACAATCAAAAGACATATGCATCAAGATTAAGGATCTTCTAGTTCTAAATGTCACAAGGAGATGAAAGACACTTAGAGTAGTTTATGTCTCTTTTCTTAGTTTTTTGACTGTAGTATAAAGAGGGACTAAGAGTTATAGCTTGACCTAATTGAATCTAGACAAGGTTGGATGCACACTTGTGAATTTATAGCACTATATAACTCAAAGGAGCTCATGGTTAAAATATTGAGAAGTTAGAGCTCAAGAGTGCTTGAATTGGACGAGCTCAGAAAATTTTGAGTATATCGGATGGTCCGGCGATACTAGAGATGAACACGCTAGAGTATTTCTTGGATGTAGGCAAAAAGATCTTAAGTATACCAAATAGTTCGATGATCTAAGACTCATTAACACTGAAGTACCTTTGTGTGGTGACATAGCACAAAAAAGTTGAAGTCCATGCCGGATGTTCCGGCGTGTAAAGAAGGCTACACTGGAGCATTTATTGTATATACGATTTCAGCGAGATGTTTGAAGAATATGCACATCGGATGATCCGGTGTGTACACCAGAGTATACATCGGAGTATTTCTTACAGAGATTTCAAAGTCTGAATTTCATGGTTCTACACGACGGATGATCTAGTGTGTGCCCGAGGGCTTCGCCGGAGTGTTTAACAGACTTAACGGCTATTGACAGCTAGCAGTTGAGAGTGGTTGAAAAGGTACACACCGGATATTCCGGCATGTGTGAGCAAGTGCACGCTAGTAAATACCCCCTCACTCAATCTCACTTTGATCTCTTGCAACCCAGAGGCGCCTATACATTGCATGTGTCATCAATAAGTAAGAGAGAGTACTTAAGTGATTTGCAAAGTCACTAATTAAAAGATTAAGGATATCATTAGTGCTTAGAGAGTAGCAAGCGTATATCTAGCTGCACTTTAGGCTTGATTTTGGTCAAGCGAAGCTATTCGTTTATTAATTTTGGTGGTTAGCAACACCTAGTCGGTCTTAGGTGATTAGAGTTATCTCGGTGAGCTTTTGGAGTTCTTGTGGGAGCCTCGGGAAGTGCAATGTACTTGATTTAATGCCTGCCAATCTGGAGATGGAGAAGTGATAATCATGAAGGAGCACTTGAGTCTTGGTGACTCAAAGGAGAGTGATATCATTGGTGGATGCTTTAAGGAGGACTAGGGAGAGTGCCAACTCCTCGATACATCAAGAAAAAATCAG
The DNA here is from genome assembly GCF_958298935.1 of Phragmites australis. Taxonomy (NCBI): domain Eukaryota; kingdom Viridiplantae; phylum Streptophyta; class Magnoliopsida; order Poales; family Poaceae; genus Phragmites; species Phragmites australis. Next base: position 36,225,452 of record NC_084923.1, on the reverse strand, counting down.
TGTCCTTTTTCTACTTTCGCGCATTTACTTTGAGCATTTACATTCTTGCAAGCTTTAGTTTCGCAATTTGCTTAGTGTCTTTGTTTGATTGTTTTCTTGTCTTGATCTAGCTTGTTCGCATAGTTGTATTATATTTCATCTAGGATAAAGTTGCTACTTATTTTAGTTTTCAGTAGAAGTATTTTTAATTAGAGCCCAATTCACCCCCTTCTTGAGTCATTCGATCTTTTCGCATATTCCATGAAAAGGATTGTATCATCCACATATTAAATGATAGAGAATCCATCATTAATGAGATGCAGAATGACACCACTAATTTAGCCATTAGATTTGTCTCTCTCAATTATGACTACTAACATGTCTGCTACAATGTTGAACAACAATGGTCTTGCAGAGGATGTGATCCTAACAATTACTATCCTCTAGAATTCTTGCAGAGGATGATCCTCTGCAAGATCTCTTCTCCAGAAAAACGTCGGATAAGCTTCATGTTTATTGTGTCAACGTTCTCATTCCTTGTTGATAAAATAGCTCGAGATGTGATATAGTCCAGATTGGACATGTTTGTTGCTAGCATTAGAAAGACTATCAATTAGATCTTCAATGTCGGATTCTGCACCCGTGTAAGACAGACTGCATTCACTTCAATCAGTTGTTTTCTCAGTTCTAAGATACTTAATACTCTTCAAGGCAAACAGATGAACTGAGCAGACTGATACCGCAACCATCTGAAGATGTCAACCAAAAAGGCTTCGATCAGTATACAGAAACTTTAATCACTGAAGTTCCAGTTCACCAGATAAAAGAACAACCCGAGTTGACCAAGAAGACCCACCAGACAAACGATATCCCATATGCCATCCTTGTCATTTGTCAATATGACATAGACGAAGAAACTATATGGAGAGGTTCCAGCATGCCTATGCTACACCTTATTCACAGACCATATGTATGAATGAATTATATTGCTTGGCTGGATGCAGATGGAACCCCAACAATTAAGTCTTCCATGAAGCTGACAGCAAGAACATAAGAAAACTAATTGCGCCAACAAAACAACTATCAGCAAAGATCTTCCACTTGATATTAGAGAAGTAATTGCTAGTACAAAAGCACTATGTGAGACTTGAGAATAGAGAGAAGCAGATCAATGTAGTAGCGCACATCAAACAAAATCGATGTATGAAAGACAGGATTATAGAAGAAATAAACACTATGCTTGTATACATAAAATTCACTGATCAGTGAAATAAACTAAATATGATTTTTCGCGCGCTATGGTTTTTCGTTGTTGAGCTTCAGCGAGTACCCACATTCAGCAGAATAAAGATAGTTCAGCCAAGCACTAAAGTAAGCAAAAAAGAAAAGGTTGCTACTTAGTTCTGAACCTTAATAGTACATTTTAGTTATTACACCTAAAAATATGATGCCTTAAGCCAATAACTATTTACTTAAAATGCACACACACATGGAGCGTGGTGGCAAGACTTTAGGGTGGAGTCGAGCCGACGGGAGTTTGATTCCCCTGTCCTGCACCCCTTGGACTATAAAGTCCGTGCAATTTTGGGGAGTACCAGTAAAAATACTATTTACTAAAAACAATCTGCAGAGCAAGAGAAGCAGGAGCGCATTACTCACATGTTCCTCAGCATGGGTATATTTCACTTCAAGGCTTCCAGACTCTGAAAGAGTCCAGACCTTTACAGTCTTGTTCCAGGGAGCATGGTAGTAACTTTTGATCCCAACAAAGCACAGATGTTACAACAGCTTTATGCTCAGAGAGTGTTTGGACGCACTGCTTGTCAGCAAACCAGCCAGATGGATTCCCTAACTGATCCTGGGCACACTGATCGCTGACACAGGTGAACAACCTCCAAGTGCAATCAGCCAAAGCAACATGTCGGTAACTGTAGACGCGCGACAAATAATCCAATTTGTACCGACCGACACATGAACCACCATTAAGCAATCAGAAGAAATCCTAGATTGCCAATTGGTGGCACAGAGGGCAGAGCATCAACCACCTCAAGCATTGGATGAATCGAGTTGGATGCAAACCCAAGTTGAACCGTGCAAAAGAAGTCAGATGAGATTGAGCCGAGAGCCGAGCTACCTTGCTGGAGTTGCAGTCCTGAACGCGAATAGATCCGTCAACGCTACCGGAGTAGAGCTTTTCTGAACCCAGCGGTAGGAAGATCTCACTGATAGCCTGCACTATTTCATGATCACCATAAGAAACCATCACATGTTCATAACTACATGACCAAAATTCATTTGCATCATTTTTTTTAAACCCAATTGCATTTTCAGTAACATGTCGCAGAATTCCCACAAACAATGTCAAAATTCATACACATTGAGCAAATAGCATTGCTATAGAAAGTGCCTTCACTGCTGGCTCTAAAGTGGCTTTCACTGTCGATTTTGCATCCGGCAATGATTGATCGACAGTGAAAGTCACGCCCCAATCGCTGCTAGTTGTACAACCGACAATGAAAGTGGTTCCGAGAGCTAAAAACATGAAATGAGTTGGCTCGAAATCGAGCCGGCTCGGTTGCCGTCACCACCGGCATGCTCCACCACCGCTGCCGCACCAACTCAGCCTTGCTCCGCCCTACACAAGAAAATGCGATGGCACGAAGTCCACCGCCACAACACACATTGTCATGCCCTGCTTGCTGCTGCCGCCCGCGCCCTGCATGATGAAGACCGTCACGAACGAGAGGTAGCATATGAAGTTGGGCGTCGGCTAGAGCTCCTGGCTACAGAAGGAGTGGTACTCAATCATGTTGTCGCCGTCCTTCTTGACGTCGACCACAAGCACGAACCACGTCACGCTGAGGATCTCGGAGGCCCTGGTGAGCCGGCCCTTGGGCTCGCCGCTCTCCACGCCCTCGAGGCGCACGTCGTGGGCGCTGCTCTTGGTCACCCGCATCTGCCCACACCACGGGCCGTCAGCTCCATCGCTCTTGGTCACCTGCATTCACCTGTCGCTGCTGCCGTGCCCTAGTTAGCCACCCCATCCTTGGACCCACGACGGTGGTGACACCAATGAAGGTAAGGGTCCGGCGGCACCCTTGGACCCGCCACCCTTGGGGTAGCCGCACGACGTGCCAGCCTCCAGATCCCCCTTGCCGCCGCTACCGCCCACTATCTCTGCCCCTAGGGAGATCCATGGTCGGATCCCCGCTGAATTCCACCGTGGATCTCGCGAGAGGAGGGGGAGGCTGGTGGGAGAGGAGGCAGGGGAGGAGGCAAGTGGGAGAGGAGGCAAGGGAGGAGATAAGGAGGAGTGATGTGGGCGGTGGGGTGGGAGAGAGGGGCGAGAGAGACATAGAAAGAGAGCGAGTGAGGCAGAGATAGTGGCCACACGCTGAGAGAGAGAGAGAGAGAGAGAGAGAGAGAGAGAGAGAGAGAGAGAGAGAGAGAGAGAGAGAGAGAGAGAGAGAGAGAGAGAGAGAGAGAGAGAGAGAGAGAGACGTGAGTATTGCGAGCCAAAGCCGGATTGAAGTTAGATTTCTGGTTTGAATTAATAACTAGCAGTGATACTATCACTGCCAGGTTTTATACGAGCCGACAGTGAAAAGTCATTATCACTGCCTGTTGTTTTTTAGAACCAGTAGTGGTACCATTATCACTCTTGGTTTTTGGCGATTCGACAGTGATGGACCGACATATAAGACATATTCTGTAGTAGTGTAGATATCCTGCATAACATAGTCATAGCAAGAACAACCATTCTCAACACCAGGGGTGACTTTTTGGGAGTCTTCAAGTCAAATGTATTCTGCAGATAGATTCCAACCAGTTCAAAATGCATCAGTAGATGTACAACATATATGCCATTCAGAGCTACTACCTATTGCAGCCAAGCTAATATTTGTTATCTTCTAACCTAATGCTTCAAAAGGAACAAAAGTTATGACGGATATTACAAACACGAATATTTCTGTGTTGGGACGAGCTGTAACCTTATGCTTCAAAAGGAACAAAAGTTATGATGGATATTACAAACACGAATATTTCTGCGTTGGGACGAGCTGAGAAGCTTCGATTTTGGCCAGATATATGAGTGGAACTAAAAGGAAAATAAATAAGAAGATTTCAAGATCTAGCTGGTCCTTCTCCCTGAACCCACTTGGAAGGTAAAATGGCCCATGAACTGCTCAGATCAGCTAGCTTTTACGAATAATGGAGCACACGACAAGGAATCAGAAAAGCGCTTTTCTGTGCAGTAGCACTCTCAGATGTTCCTTTCCCAAACTGCCTTGAACTCACTCCCGATGATTCCTTGTTTCATTTGTCATTTCCAATAAGGAATGCAGAACTGAGAACCGAAAATGCTGGTACGACAGAGAGACAAATGCAACACGAGATACACAAGGTTCACCTAGGTAGCTAAAAAAGTAATCATCAAGCAGATACATATGACAGCCCTGAACTTAGTTAAATTAAGCTGCTTCCTCTTTGGCAACTGGTACAGAACCCAGAAATGGAATAACAAGTTCCTAACTTCTCCGGCAATAAAAACGATTGGACCAAACAAGTACACCTAACAATTGTACATGAAACACAACTATCAAGCTTCCATTTGAAGTAAAATTTTAGATCAGGCTATTACGACCTCTGAATTCTAAACTACAAACTAATAGATAGAGGGATAAAAGGTGGGCGAGGGGATGGGAAATGATAAAAACCAACCCATTTGTTATGGAACATTTGAGATCAAGCTTACCAGAAACCAAAATGTTGGTAACAAAGCGAGTGCCTTTTCTTCCCCATGGAGTGCACACACAAATTGGATGATGAGCCGAGCCAAATAGCCCAAATACGATCCAAGACACTCCGTTTTTGAAGCAAAATTTCCCTTTCTAAACACTTCAACCTTGAAGCCAGGCGAAGTAAGCCCCCAAAACATCCTCCGAAATACAAACAAAAAAGGAAGAAATTTGACCTTATTTCCAAACTGTAGCACCAGTTGTCAGCATCGTCGACCTTGTCCTCCCCCTTGGCGCTCCCCATCACCTCACCCAAGCCTCTTCCTCCCCTTTTCTGGCTCCCCTCCCCTCCCCTCGCGCCACCTTTATTAACCCACCGCTGACCTCTTAGGACTGGCTCGCCACAGCCCACTCACGGGAGCATTAACTCCCACCATGGTGCGAGGAGACTGGGGCGGGCGGCCTCGCAGCGCATATGCCAGAGGGAGCATCTCATCATCAACATGTTGCTTAATTCCCACAAAACAATGTCAAAATTACTTTTGAAACAATTTTTCTTACTTATCTTCTCCAACTCAATTTCAACAATTGAACCTGGTGACTTTATCTCAATTTCCGCTTTTCAGTTGAACAACAATTGAAAGCTCTCTTCATATTTGCCATGAATCTGGTCAAGTGCTAGCCTCATACCTGCCCAGGCTTTGGAGTACTTCAGCTTGATCTTATATTGTTCTTCCAACTTATCTTTTGCATCATTTGCTCTCTTGTGTGGATTCTTCTTTATCTAGTCTCCCAACTTATCTGCAATCCATTTCTGGCTAGCCATCTTGCCTTCCTTTAGCTTGGTAGTTGGACAATTGTGTTCAAATGGAAGAACTTTTATCTGCATTGTACAAACACAAGTAAATTAGAACATGTATAGATGGGTGCTCAAAGAAAATAGACTACTAAACTGAAATCACATGTATTGTGCGCCCATCCTGCAGCCTAGATGCATGAATACGCCATGGACAACCCTCATGTGAACAACTTGCAACGAATCTTTTCTTATCTGTCTTCAAATTAGCAAACTCAAAACCTCTAGTAATAGCATATTGCCTCATGGCTTTTATGAATGTTACAATGTTAGGAAATAAGGCCAACTTCTCAATGACTAGGTTCTCAAGATCATGCAACACATTAATCTCATCTAGCTCTGCACCATTTATTTGTGACTCAGGAAAATCCACTCCTTTGGCAACAGGCTCAGAAGTATGTGCACTGGCAGCAAGTGCAGGTGGTTCATCTGGTTGTGCATTACCGGCAGGTGCAGCCGGCTCAGCGAGTGGTGCATTGCCAGCAGGTGTAGCTATTTCCTGGCCATAGATATGCTCATCATTGACACCAACATACTCCTCTGAATTGTCAAATATATCAGGCCCTGAATCATATGCTTCATGGGCCAAAGGGCATGCTTGAGTAGAGTCAACTTCTAGTGGCACAATCTCAATCGGTTCTAGGCAAACAAGATCGAATTTGTCACTCCTATTCTTGTCTACAACACCTACAAGAAGCTGGACATGCATCTCTGCCTTATACATTTCAAACACATCTACTAGTTATGTGTCATCAACTAGTCTAATATCCTCACCTATCCCTTTGTTAAAGAACAAAACCGTAGCTGTCTAGCTCGAGTCCCATTCCACAACAGTGCATAAGCTCTTCATAAGCAAGTTTATGGAGAAACTTTGAAACTCCATAACACATTTCAAAGTCTTTCCCTTAGTATAGGATTTCCTACCTTCAAAATCTATACGAAAAAAACCTTGGACCTGAAGCTCTATCATGAACAGGTGCCTAACGGGAAATAGAATACATGAAGTCACTCCTAACGAAATCCTAAACACCATACGGTAAAATAGACTAGAGTAAACTAATTTTTACACCTATGGTAATGCAATGTGCCGAACTCAGATGGATCTAAGAGGGAGGGTTACTCACGATTTTGGAGATCCCGGTGCAGATGCACTAGATCCACCTTGATCCATCGTGCCCACCGGTGCAGATGGGGTCGAGGATGAATGCCTCCACAGATCTTAGATCACCTCCATCACCGGTCGCCTCCGCCGCTGCTGAGAGGAATGGGATTAGGGCTAGGGTTCATCAGGTTCGAGAGAATGAGGACGGTGTGATCCAGCCAGACCACATCCGGATATGCGCATGCCATTCACAGGAGCTATTTGGTTCATATTAAAATACAGTACTCGAGGATGGCATTCATACGGGCTCCATGCGTTCAAATGGTTTGCTTCTAATATCCATGAAATAGTAATAGCACTAGTACAATTTTGTGAATTGTAATGGCATATTTCGAAAAGGGTAGATTTATAATGACATATATCTAATTAACCCTTCTTTCAACCCCCACCCTATCTCAAATATGAAGGGGGTATGACAAGCCTGGCCTCGCATATTGCCTGAATCTAAGAGAAGGGGTGCGTGGTCTGAGATCCCCATTTGTTCTACGGCATGAACTGAAACCAACAGAAATTTAGCTTCTCATCCCGTCAATTATAAATTCCTCTCTCCTCAAAAAAAGGAATTCTTCAGAATTAATGAAGTATCTTGCAGTGCGCCTCTGGATGGAATGAGCTGGGGAATACTCTCTGCTAATTAGCTAGGCCACAGCACATTTGGCTGAGTTCTCGCATGACAGGACTAAGATGTTGTGAACAAGTTTCTGAATTTCTCCTTTCATCCACAAAGTTAAGATTCTATATGGCTTCGAAAAATAAACGATATCTATATGCAGCTAGGTTATTTTGTTGTGATATACTAGTATCTTACTATGTTTCAACTGATTTTGCTATGTCATGATTAACTTGTTGATGCTTACCTTGCAAGGGTCTTGCAGTTGCAGTACAGATCATTATTATATTCCAGATAGCTGTATGTGCGTTAATATTACTTCTCTCTCTTTCTGCCCCTTCGACCTTGTTTACTTTACAGAAGGGAGACCACATGGAGGGTAGCTTGCTGGGTTGGCGATCCCAAGAACGTAAGTTCCTGAGCAACACGAACAAGAATGAGACATTCATGTATATTGGCGGCCGAAGATGCCCCAGATGATCTTTTTTGACGCTGTGCTTTTATCTCCTTTTGCTAAGTGGTGGTCGAGTAGTGAACGGATGCTCTTATGAGGACCTTGTATATGTAAGTCTTAGGTTTCTCTCCCGTGGTTGACCAGAAACCTAGTCAGATTGTTTATTGCCCCCCCCCCCGCCCCTGTTCTTCTAAGATTTCCTTCTTTTTTTCATTTTAGTTGTTCTCCTTTGGAGTAGTAGAACAACATAAATAATTTGTGGAACATTAAATGTGACCTGATGGAACATGATCTATATGCTAGTGGAACAATATTAGTAGACTAGCGGAACACTGCAAATGAAATAGTAGAACATAATCCGAAATATAATGGAACATCGATTCTACTATACTAGTGGAACGCTACAGTTGAACGCATGAAACCGGAATCTAAATAAGCGGAACAATGCCGATGAGCTAGTAGAAAAAATGTATTTCATTTTTTGGAGGAATGTATTAGATTTTTTTTTGGAAGGAAGAAAAGTCTATTGCATATTTTTAAGGAAAAGAAAAGTAGAATTAGTAGATGGGAATGGGCCAAAACTCAAAATAATTTCCGGTCCACGGTCGGCGGGCGTGGTGGGCCGAGTGGGGCGCATTGCCCAGACATGTGACCCAACGTCCGTGGATCGGATCGGATCGGATCAATCACGAGGCGAGCGGCGGTTAGCTCGCCGGCCGCTGCGGCCCGCAGGCCGTGCGAATCGGCGGCCCAGGACCTGTCTCTTTCCGCCGCGCCGCTTCGTCGGGATCCCCCTCCTCTCTCTACCTGATGCTGCGTGCGTGCGTGCCCGCATGTCGTCGCAGCGGACGTGCTGCTGCTGGTCATGCGTTCACGCTGATGAAGATCCCGCCGACGTACCGTACGTTCTTGCACGCACACGCTTTAATCAGTCAAAAAAATCCGCTTTTGGGAGCCGCGTGCAGCCTTGCAGGGCGGCGGCAGAACTACGGGCGGCCCGTTAGCCTTTGTTGGGCGCTGCGCCTGCCGGCCGGTGACGTCCGCGCCGCGCCGGGGGTCCTCTTCTTCCTTCTGAAAAACTGAGCCAGCCGCCGGGCCCTCCCATCGCGCGCCGTAGACCTCGGCAAAGTTTTTTTTTTATTCAGGGCCAATCCCTCCCTGCGTAGACCCGGCTTGACAAACCGTACGCTCACCTGTTCGACAGACAGTGACCGGATTTAAATTCATGTAATCATGCGTATACGCATGATCGAGTCAATGGATCGACGTCGACGGCCAGCCTGCTCTCGGCTGGCTCCCTTAATCTGGTGGGTGGCTGAACTATGCATGCGGGCAGCTGAACTCCCACACGTGCACGAAGCGGGCAGCTGAACTCCCACACGTGCTACAACTAAGAAGGCTGCAACAGCCAGTGGGGCTCCGCACGCGTGTAACCACTACGCGTTGATCTGCCGGTGACCATAAACCACAGCAACTCAACGCTCTGATTAGCATTGTGATGTCCTCTTAAGGAAGGCATCTGGCTTTTAGATATGTATCTTTGGTGATATCATGAGACCATATGCGCACCAACACTCGTGAGCAGGGCTCAATTTACCGTTTTTCAAATGTTAATCACTCCCGAGCGGTAACCAAAAATATGCAGTTATCGCGATAACCGCTTGAAATTCAGCTGAAATTCGCACAAAATTTATTTACTAAAATTTGAAATTTGGATAAAAAAATGTCAGATTCTCTGTTCGGTAACCGGTCCTACCGAGCGATTTTCTCGATTTATCGAGCGGTTTTCTCAAATTTTTTGCATTGTCGGTAACCGCTCGGTTTTCTCGATTTATCGAACGGTTTTCTCGATTTTTAGTGAAGTTCAACAAAACTTAAAAAATTGGCTCAATCTTGTAAATTCAATAACTAATTCATTTGAGCTTCAAATCAAGTGAAATAAATTTTGTTGGTTTCCTTGTATCATGATATGCATGATAAAAGTATTTATACTTATAAAAAAGTTGAAATTTTTCTGTGAGAAAATGTATTTGTTAAACGAAGTTAAATGCATAGTTTACTCTTTGCTAATCCAAAAACCATGAACCTAATTTTATTAGTCTTTTTACATGATCCTATGTCTTTTAAAAATACATGAGCTCATGAATTAGTTATTGTAACATACAGGATTGTGTAAATGTGTTACGACTAGATTAATTTATAACTGACCCATCACACCTCCAAAATTAGTGAAACCACTTTTATTAGTTTATTTATACTATTCTTTATGTAGAAAAAAAATAATGGTAGACATGAAAAAGTTAATTACAGTGCTGTTTCTTAACATATTCACTTTATGATTGTGAACTTTGTAAAAATTATGGAGAAATTAATAAAACTATAAATGAAGTGAAATCAATTTTAAAGATCCTTTTAAGATATGTTCTACACAAGAAAATATGTGTTTGCATGTTAAACTTTTCCTTAACATAAGTTAATACCTGAGCCGCACGCTTCAACTTTTTTCATTTTTTCAAACTTCCTCCCTATAGAATATGATGCAAATGATATTATTTTTGATTTTTTTTTATAGAAGGTCTTAGAATTGTCTCTGGTTTTTTAGGATTTTTTTGAATTTTTTTTGAATTTTTTGAATTCAAATTCGGTTACCATTCAGTTTCTGAAATCGGACCGGAGCGGTAAGCTCGGTAACTGCAAATTTCGACCGTTTACCGTTGATAAATTGAACCTTGCTCGTGAGTTCTCAAAGTTACGGTATATATTGTTAGAATATACGAGCTTAGTCTATTATATATGTATAATTCTAAATAAATCTTAAACGCTCAATTATATGAAGCAGGTGTGTTTCCTTAGTTTCATCTTGCTAATTGAGGTGGATAGCGACCAACTTAAAAAGGTTTCTCTCCTTCACCCTTTTAGCATATGTGGATAATAAGACTATAAGAACACTCATGCGCTCGCTCGTCTTGCCGCACCGGGCTGTGGCAGGGGTAGAGGGTGTGGGCACGTGGCACCTGCGTGAATGATTCGGCGTAATCGGATCCAGTTGCTTGCACAGGTGTGGTCTCCTTTTGTCGTTTTATTTTTTTTTGCTACGTAGGTAACAGATAAATATATTAAAATCATGACGGCGTATTCGACTCCAATTGTGGTGCGTCTCAACCATACGGCTCTCCTTCTATATATATCTGCCAGTCGCCGCACAAAATATAGACGCGAGGTGCATACACGCAATTAGGATTTTGCCTATTTCTCTCTGATGTGTCATCCCACGTAGTTTACTCCATCCCACTACGCTGACGTGCACTAACGAAAGGGAGAGCATGTCTCTAGAACCCGTCACCTTTGGGATCCTGCATCAGGACAGGGTGAATAAGGTTTTTGGGAAGCGCTCGTCACGACTGCTCATGATCTGCTTCCTCTACATCATCGCGATCTACTTCGACTACTTTGTCTTTGTTATCGCCTACTGGATCGACATCACAGTGGCCTCTGCATCGACTACTTCATATTCGTCATCATCTACTGTATCGTGCATTGACATCACGGGGGCATCTGCATCTCACGTCGCCATCGGGTACATACGTAAATCCTACTTGAGTACATCTGCCGGTCGAGTACCTAGTCAAATATTTTATCGAGGACATGTTCTAGTCGAGGCTTGTTGAGACTTGTCGAATCCTACTCAAGGCTAGTCGAATTCAGTCGGGGCTAGTTAGAACATAGTCTATATTGATTTTTGCATCTATTTTTGTTCACGCTATATTTGGAATTAAATTAAATCTAAAAGTGCTATTATTTCTAACATCTAAAATTTTTATTGTAGGCACTTTGATTTAACGATAGTTGGTTTTGCCAATGCACTGAGGCCGAACAAGTTTACCAGTGTGCACTTCAAGAGATAGCAGATCAAAGCCACTATGTGTGGCTTATGGCTATAAACTGCTACTAGGCTGCGTCTAGCAGGTCTGAATGAACTCTTTCCTCTAATAAGGAGAAGAAGTTCGAGGAAACCAACACGCTCTTTGTAGGATGTGCTCTTAGCACTCTTAACGATCGTCTCTGTGATGTGTACATACACATAAAGGACGCAAAATAGTTGTGGGACACACTTAATACAAAATTTGATACGTCAGATGCAGACAATGAATTGTGTATAATGGAGCAATATCATGACTACAAGATGGTCGATAATCGATCGGTAGTCAAGTAGGCTCATGAGATTCAGTGTATTGTAAAAGAACTTGAGGTCCTAAAGTGTACCTTACCCGACAAGTTTGTGGCTGGGGGTATCATTGTCAAATTGCCTCTTTCGTGGAGGAATTTTGTCACTGCTCTAAAACACAAGAGATAAGAGATTTCTATTGAGAGTCTGATCGCGTATCTTGATGTTAAGAAGAAAACTCGAGCTAAGGATGTACATAACAAAGGAGGTGATGGACAGCCCAACGCAAATGTGGTGTAACGGTCCTCTAACGGCAAGTGCAAAGGGAAAAATGACAAGGCCAAACAAACAACCAACTTCAATAAGAAAAAAGATGAAAAACCTTACTTTTTGTACGGTCAGGTTAGCCATTGGGCCAAAGATTGCCGAGACCGCAAAGGAAGAAAGGTTAATCAAGGGAAGAACACAAAATCTGTCAACGTGATCATTGACAACACTCGAGATGAAACTAGTGGGTATGATAATCTATCTATTGTCTTTTTAGTGAATCAGTTTACCAGTTGGTGTATTGATACTGAGACTAATGTACACGTGTGTGCTGACAGTTCAATGTTCTTTTCTTACTAGTCCATTCAGGATTCTTCCGTTTTAATGGGGAATGGGTCTCATGCTTCTGTTCATGGTATTGGTACGGTAGATCTAAAGTTTACTTTGGGAAAGATTGTGTAGCTTAGGAACATGTATCATGTCTCTTCGATAAACAAGAATCTAGTTAGCGGTTCAATTCTCTATAGAAACAGATTTTATTGGTACTTGAGTCTAACACTACTACATAACTAGCCTTTTATGCGGGCCATCACTACCAGCTCCTAATAGGTTGACAGTGATGGGTCATCACTGCCGGTTCATAAGTCACGTGAGAAGAATCAGTCATCGTTGCTTATAAACCGGCAGTGATAAGAATCATCACTGCTGATCGATGGCATGAGCCGGTAGTGATGCCCAGCTCTCTCATCACTGCTGGCTTAAGCCACTGTTTGGCAGTGATAGCGAGGCATCACTGCCGGCTAGTTATATGAACCGACAGTGATGTCTCGGCTATATAAAAGTTGCCCTCTCCTTTCTCAAGCTCGAGCACAATAGACAGAAGCTCTGTTCTTTATCGGTGACGGTCATTTTTGTCACCAAGTTCTTGGTGGCTTCAAAATTTTGAGGAATCTAGTTGAATTTTATTTTCTAAATTGCTCTAGATTTTGAAATGATGAAGATGAACATATGGCTATGATGTTTTGAGATAATGTAGATGCAATTATACCTCATTTATGATATGAAAGTTTCAATTAGTAGCTTATGGTGGAAAATGTCTTTATTATTGATTTACATTAGCTATATGCATAAGCATATTTATTTTTGTTTTTAATGAATTAGAAATTTTAGCCATGATATTAAAGTATATAACAAACTCCAATTATATTTTTTATGTTTTAATTAATTAGCAAGCTCCAATATAAAAACTTTAGATATGAACATATTTATGGTTGATTTTTAATGAATTAGAAAAAATAGCCATGATATTTTGGTATGTAGCAAGTTTCAATTATTTTTTATATTTTAATTAATTAGCATGCTCCAATATGGAAATTTTATTTATGAGCATATTTATTTTAATTTTTAATAAATTAGAAAATTTCGCCATGATATTTTGATATTTAGCAAGATACAATTATATTTTTTATATTTTATTTAAGGGGCAATTTGCTAGGTACCATCGTAAAAATAGTAAAAGTTGGAAAATATCATCATTATGAGGATGAAATGTGGGTTCTGGATATAACCCGTATGTCATCCTCACACCGATGATATTTTCTAATATGGGTATTTTTACAATAGTATCCACCTAATTTTATCTTTATTTAATTAGCAAGCTCCAACATAGAAATTTTATGTACGAGCATATTTACCCTACATAAGAGTTGAATAATAATTAAAAAAATTTAGAAATAGCACTAACAAACACTCATCGAAAGCAGACGTGAAAGCATAAAAAAGTGACTCCTCTAACTACAAACCAATTGTCGGTAGAAGATGACGAGCTAATTTATTTTTTGGTGATTGTAAAATTTTCTAGATGTTATGAATTTGAATTTATAATAATAATATAATTATAGATAGACAGAAAATGAATATATGATGCGAGTCGCGTGAGCGCAGAGTTAAAAAAGAACGTAAAGTATTTACTGATAGCAGTCATAACACACAAGTCAAATATACGGTCTACAGCGGCGGATGCTCTCGATCAATCCATGTACAGGCATTGCCAATCGACGACGCACCTGCCACGTACTAGATTAGTCGCTTCCTTGCTTCTGATGTGTAATCCGTATCAGGCTCTCACAGGATCGTGATTAAGACCGGCTACATTGACCCTGACGGCGACCTATGTCTAGCCAATTATTGCCAGATGCACGCAACCGACAGTTAATCTAAGGGTCGTTTGGTTCAAGGGATGAGATGAAATGGGATGGTGGTGTTTCTTGTTTTTGTGTTGTTTAGTTCAGAGGTCGTAGGGATATGATGATCTTTTTTGAGAAATATTCTCTCAATATGCTGGATGAAGATATCTCTCAAAATATATGGGATGAAGTCATCCACCTTTGCTAATTATGTACATTAGTAAAATGATTAATGATATTAGTATACTTGTATTACTTATTAGTACATATTACTACGAGATTAGAATTTGTAAGGGTTAATGTACTAATTATTGCTAATTAATGAGCTAATTAGAGTATGATTATGGTTAATTAGTATATTTTATTGTTAATTAGTAATGATTATGGCAAGAGTAAAGTTAATATATGTTGGTGCATGTTGATTAGTGTATTATTAATAATTATTATTTAAAATTAAAAAATATAATTAGTTGATGATTCTCATCCTCATCCGTCCTCGTCCCTCCAACCAAACAAAAAGAGACTCATCTCATCCAACCAACCAACCAAACAAAAAACAGGATCATCCTATCCCTAAAAACAGGGACGGCCCTATCCCATCCCACTTTGTCTCCCAACCAAACGGACCCTAAAGGGACCGCTATTACAGAAATAGTTTGGTAGGATATTTTTATACAGATACTTTTGTAAAACCGTCCATGTAATAATTATCATAAATAACTTTAAAAAAACATTTGTAATAATAGTGAGATATCTCTAGAAGTGGTGGGATATTTTTAGTACAAACGGTTATTATTGGTAACTGTTTATATTAATATTATAGACGGCTTTAAATAGAAACCGTCTGTAATAGTAATATAGACGGCTTCTATTTTAAGCTATCTATAATAAAACGAATATCATATAGGGCTTTAAACACGAGTCGTTTGTAAAATTAATACAGACAGCTCGAAATACAAGTCGCTTGAGAAAATAATCGAGGAGAGATTGGATACTTTAGTACAAACGGCTCTGTATTTGAAGACGTCTGTAATATTAGAATAATACATCATCCCCTACCTCCAGATCAAAATAGAATAATGCTAGCAAAATAGTGAAGAACAGTGGGAGCATTTTTAAGGAAGCGGTCAGTGATTTTCACAAAAAAAAAAAATTGAATTTCGGTGATTTTTTTTTTAACCAACCAGGCACCCAAACTCGGGACCTCTCAACTCGAACCTTTCTTACTATCCCACTAGAGAAATACTAGTGATACTAACACCATATGCAATCTTTTTGATATCTTCTATTTGAAACTTCAAACGATTATTTGGACATCTAAATAACTTCAAATAAAAAAAATTCAACTACAAATATGTAGAAATGACATTATTTCTACATGCGGTTCACATAAGAAACCACCTGTGGAAATCAGTGACAACGTATCTTTAAAAAATTCATAATTTTTCATACTAAGTCGAATGAGCACAAACTCTATATGAAAATTGTAGCCCTTGATGAGATCTACATCTTTGTAGTTGAAAAGTTTTTCATTTGAAGTCATTTAGATGCCAAATAATCGTTTGTAGTTTTAAACAATTATTTGGACATATAAATGACTTAAAATGAAGAAAAAAATTCAACTATAAAGTTGTAGATCTCGTCGAGAGCTACAATTTTTATATAAAGTTTGTCCTCATCCGAATTCATATAAAAAAGTTATAATTTTTTTAAGATAGCTAGTCACTCATTTTCATAGGCGGTTCTTTACGTGAATCGTCTGTTGAAATGACCTATTTTAACAAGCGGTTCACGTAAGAAACTGTCTATGAAAATAAACTTTTACACAGACGATTCCTTATTTTAACCGACTGTGCGGTCCATAACCACAGCGGACCTCCGCTAACTGCGCAGACGATTTTTCAAATGAGCTGCCTATGAAAATACCCTTTAGGTATCTCAAAAAATAATTTTTTTAGTAGTGCAAGCACTTATTTAGCCCCGATCCCCCACCGTCCATCATCAAGTTGCATTCATCACCCGCACAGTATGAGACAAGCAAACATATTTCTCCAACTCTAACTCTAATAATCCATAATCAAAATACTCAAACTAAACTCAAGCAATAAAAACTCGACTAAACAAATCGATAACCTTATCAATCACTCGTTACGTATAAATTAAAACACATTTCAACTTAGTTTTAAAAACAAAATTAGAAGGGATATATATGTTCTCTGCACGTTATTGTCAATACAGTCCACACCGCCCACTGCTAAGTTCCACTGACGAATAATGGAGGGATTGAAGTGCTGGCCTTGATGGCGATAAGGATGCGATTGAGCCAAGGTTGGAGTTGGACGCCATGATTTGAGAGGTGGCACCACGGCTAGCTGCCTCGTTCGCTGTCAATCCTCTCGTCTCTCCATGCTGTTGCTTGCCGTCTTCCCGTTCCTTAGTATCCATCTTCATCTTCTGGTGCTGCTTTTCTTGGGGCAAAGTGGAGCGTCACCACTCACCACCACAGTGCTCCAACGTCTAATTCATCAGTGGGAGGGCATGATCTGCACGCACGCACGCACGCACCAAGCAAACATGCACAGCACTACCACTTATCTGCAACGCAAGCTGATCGATCTGCACTTCTGGAGAGACGGCGATTGACCTCTCTTCAAGCCTTGGATCCGGCCAATGTAACCAGCTCTGGCCGTGACCGTGGTGACGGTGACGAATGCGTCGATATGATTCCGGCGCCAGGAATTGGAACTGCAAGGAATCATTGTGCCCTCCCGGTGGACGGCGACGTAATACTGTCGTGCTTCTGCTGCAGCTTTGGCTCGATCGGTTGGTGGATGTACGCCTGCTTCCGTGTCTCCACCTGAGAGATGCACAGTACAGAAACAAAAATAGAGTGCAGTGTATATAGTGTGTCTCTTTGGTGATGTCTCGCTCGCTCATTCAGCTCACCGTTGCAACACAGGGCGGTATCCATAGTGGCGCCTGGCACGTCGTCAGCATCGGATCGAAGCCGCAGTGGTTGTGATCGACTACATGCATGCATGGGGGTTAGTCATTTGTTAACTGTACTAGCTAGAAATTAATCTGCTTGCACTAGGAGATGACCTAGCTAGCTTTCAGTTGTGCTCACTGTACGTACATCTGCGCTTAGCATTTCACTTTCAATTGTTTCTCTCAGAGCTACATATATATGCATGCATGATCAGGCTTTCAGAATTATCATGGCAGCAGAAGCTAGCGAGCGAGCGGTGGTCGTCTGCTGAGATAGAATATATAATTAGCTATTGATTTCCGTTTGATTGACAGAGATTGAAAGAGAAAACACGCAATGAATGCACTCACATGCCACAATAGCTAGCTAGCTCTCCTGAATTAGCATCAAGACTGATAGTTGCCTGGCCGGTTGCACGCACGCATGTAGAGAGAAATGGAACTAACAAGCTGATCAATTATTTGGACGTCACATCTACAGAAATGAGCAATCCTTAAGCCGGCTAAAATTGGCCCAGGGTTTGATACAACAGTAGATACACAATTAGATTCTTGATACTAACCGTGCAATTAATTGCGTGAGCCATCTGCTAGTTCATTTCAGAAAAGAAGAGCAGAAAACTACATTACGCTTGAAGATTGTGGGATGAGACTACCTTGTAACTTGAACGTACAGTTGCAAGTGGAAGGCACCCTGCTGCCGTGCCGGCCTGATCATCCCGTTCAAAGGCAGAAAAACGGAAATCGTAGCGACCAAACATTTCTATGTATCCAAAATATCACAACCCAGTCACGATGCAGGCCTATCGCGGTCACCAGGACATGAGTGTACGCGTCCGCCCGGCCAGTGGTTACTACAAGCTCGATCGATCAATATGCACGGCCGGTCCTAAGATTTCGGTGAATAGGAGTCTATTGAATATAAACGTCAAAATATTTATATATCAATTACAAATACAATATTATAGACATTAAATGTTTTTGTCAAGGCCCCCTTTCTGTGACTCTATCAACTCATCAACTTGTTTCTTTTTTTTTCTTCCTTTTTTTGCTGCTAGATACATGCTTTCTGAACGTCATGTTATCACACAATGATAATTGGGTACAAACAGTCCTCAAAATTGAAATTAAAAAAATCATCAGCAGTTGACAACTAGTGCAAAGCTGTAAAAGTATTGAATCAAATAAACGAAATCATCCGGTTAGGGATTAGCCATTGATTCGATTGAGCATGGGGATCATGCTTATGCTTGCTGGCGATCAAGGGGAGAAGAGGGGAGAGGAATGGGCAAACAATAGCTTACCACGTTCGAGATTGGAGATTAGGCCTTTGCCAATTTTGGACGATCCATGAGCTTTGAGAGGAGGAGGATTAGGTGAGCTGATGCAGACACGTTATTTTGGATGGAGACACGGAGAGGTCGAGAGGAGGGGAGGGGAACGGAAGAAGATCCTGATCGCTACTACTGCTATGAATTGGGATCGGTTTGATTGGGTTCAACGATGACATGTCTGCAGTACCGCATAATCAGGCTTGTGCATGATGCTTCGTTCATTTGGAAATGATTCATCATCCATGATTTGGCTGAGTTAGGTTACTAGGTAACGTAACGTTGGGCCTTAATCTATTTGTAGATTTAGAGACTCACTTAGGTTTGGTTGGTACTTGCTAGCAGGCTGTGCAGCATACATATTTGGGCTGGATTGGTAGGTAGCAGAACAGACCAATACATATGTATACTTGGTTAGGGGCCAGGCGCCCACCCTGCCCTAGGGCCGGCCAAGTCAATGTGGGCACGAGATCCTTCTTTCTATATACGTGGCACTTCACCAGCACATATACATATGGTCCATGGTAGTTTCACATATATATAGTAGAAAAATGCAACCTCACAATATGTTGTGCACGCATGATCTACCTAGACCGTCCATCCCTTCCTCATAATATTGATTCTCTTATCTACCATATGATTTTCTTCAACTATCTTTTTATTATGAATCTTAAAACAAATGAATAGTCCTAATAAATATGGTATCGTACAAGGAAATTTCTGTTCCACGTATAGTAGCATGCATGACTATGTCGCTAACAATCGATCGGATGGGTCAATATTAATTCTTACCAGCACATGCATGATACATGGTCAGTTCAGACAAGTAGCGGTTACTATTGTTAGTTACTGACGACGTACCTTGGTCCCTCTCACTCATGTTCCATACTTGGTCCTGCCATTATTGTTCCAAGTTTCTCCGATCACCTTGTTCCTCAGACCTCACTGGTTCTTCCGGCATTGCGTGCGTACGGGCCCAGATCTACTGATAACTACATCCCGTGCATGCATGGTCCAATGAGCGTTCTGTTCACGCCTTCACCATGACCGTGCAATGCAAGCAGTTAATCCATTATTCTCAGCGACTTGGGTGTGTACGTACAGATGCTAATTCAGGTTATGTTTGGATGCATGCATATGCATACATCCCCTTGATACTCTGTCTTGTAAGTTCATCTCTTAGCCATGTTCGGAACAAAGGAAAAATGCATGAGTTTTGTAGGACTATGATCTTTTGGAAAGCTGACAATATGCCCTGGCATGTAGACCAAAGGAGAAGCTAGTCTTGAACTGCAAAAGAGAAAAGCCAGGAACGATTCATCGAGTGCCATGCAGATGTGTAGACCTGATTCATCATCGAGTCACGGCCGGACAAAGAGAATGAGATATGCCGGCAAGCAAAGCCGTGCCGGCGAGTCACGTAGCCAGAATGACAGATGCTATTGGCCCACGAAGCTAGGTTACGGTAGCAGGTTCGCAAGTCAAGCTAGTTTGACGAATGACGACGGAGAGAGGAGATATAGCTTAGCTAGCTTGGGAGAAGAAGGGACCCGAGGACGGCCCAGCGACACGACACGATTGATTGATTGGATCATGAGTAGAGCAGCTAGGCGTCAATGCATGTAGCAGAGCTCCTTGGATCATGAGTAGAGCATCTTAGCCTATCTGTCGTGTCCGTGCTTATGTACTAAGTAAGTAAATTTTATAATATTATATCTTAGTAATAATTTTAAAAATCTTATTTTTACAATTTATCTTATGATCTACTCTCTCTGGTTGTAAATGTAAGTTGTTTTAGTCTTATCAACTATTCTCTAAATATAAATTATTATTAAATTTCTATGTATTTTTTTCTTTTTTATTCCTGTGTTACTCTTGTTTAATAAATACTATCACTCTCACAAATAAATAAGTTATTTTTTCTAATACAGAATAAATAAAAGGTATTAAGATCATTTGATCTACATAAGTCTAAAATAAACCACGTTTAATTTGATAAGTAATAATTAAAAAAATCTTTGATAAAACCGGTTTCTCCCTTACTACTGTGAACCCTCACTTCCTACACTGTGGTTCGTACTGCGTCTGGGCACTGGGGCCATGCACGCCATCGGGCTTCGAGAAACGCCAGGACACTGTCTTATCAGCGCTTTGAATGCGCGCAGCTTGCCATTGTTCCCGATGCTCTTCTTCTGCTCGATCGACCGCGCCAGGTAATTAATACGGCAGAATCTCGATGAATCGTGTTAAATGCCTCCGATCCAAGGGAATCCAAGTCAGCTAGCTATGTCAGTTTTTTTTTCCTTACGTACAAGAAAGAAGGAACCAAAATAAAGAAAAATTAACTTACTAACAACTACCTTTGTTCTTAAATATACGTTGTTTTGAAAATTTTATTTTATTTTTAAATAGATATTGTTTTAGGTTTTTAAGTTGATATTTTATTAGAGTGATTATGTTAAAAGCTATTGCAAAGTGAAGCTTCAATTCAATAAGTATGATATATTAGTGATTTATGTGTTATTAATTAAATGTTTGAGAAATTGAGAGGGATAAATATGTTATGTATAAAATAATTTATTGTAATCTTGTTCTATATGCTGAAGGCTAAAATAACATTTAAAAGGGAACGAAAGTAGTAGTTGTCAGTCTTATAATGCTCTTAAGGATGTATGTAGACTTTAATATATTCTATTATAGGTGGAGCCTAATTAAATTTGAATATTACATTATAGCTAGTCTATTGGAAAGGTAATCTATTGTGTTATCTATATGTGATATGGACAACTCTTGTAATTAGCTACTGGTTGTTGTAAGAGTCGTGAGACTAAACTGATGCAACACGCTTGTATTCATCTTGAGTGTGTATATTTATACAACATAAGTCTCCAATTAACTAGCTAGCTGACCACAACTAGATCAGCAAGAAGCTAGGGTCAGTGCCATGAGAAGTGGTCATGGGTAGTTACAGATAAATGTTCGTTAACATCCCTGCGTAGTCTTGACATCGTTGCCGGAGATGATGCAAAGGCTAGATCGAAACTTAAAGGATGTTGATGCTGGAAGACCCTTCATCATTATATCAGCAAACTGTTTATCAGTCGCCATATGGAGCACACAAAATTGGCCAAGAGTGAACTTATCACGCACAAAATGTATGCCTAGCTCGATGTGCTTCGTCCGCTTGTGATGTACTAGATTGGCTGAAAGGTAAACAACATACACATTATCACAGTAAACGATCGTTGCTCTATCGATGCCGTGATGTAGCTCGTCAAGGAGTTGTCGCAACCAGCAACAGTCGGCCACCACGTTTGCCACTGCGTGGTATTCGATATTTCACCTCATAATTTGGATCATCGTAGGTTGTCGTTTTGATGACTACGACACGAGGGAGTCACCGGTGAAGACGCAACATCCTAAGATGGATCGACGCGTGTCTAGGCAACCCGCACAAACTTTAGTCGGCGGTGAGGAATGGAGTTCCAGGCCAAATGTGGTGACGCCACGGACATAGCATAGGATCCTTTTGACTAATGTCAGATGATATTCTCGTGGATTGTGCCTATGCAAACAAATTTGTTGCACGACATATGCAAGATCATGTCTTGTCATGGTGAGGTACTGAAGGCACCTTACCAAGCTGCGGTACTCCGAGGCATCAGTGACGCATGCACCAGTGAGCACGATGAGCTTTGGGTTTATGTCGATCGGTGTTGCCACCGGTTTGCACTAAGCCATGGACGCCTGTTGTCGATCGGTGTTGCCACCGGTTTGCACTAAGCCATGGATGCCTGTTCAAGTAGCTCTTCGATGTACTTGTGTTGGGACAGTGTGAGGAACCATCCAAATTATATTCTAATTAATCAGTAGGGCAATTATTTACACAATCACGACCATAATGATTAACCAGAATCTAATCCTGGTAGTCCGGGCAAGTGTTTTATACCCAAAATGGAACACAAGCCTTTACAACATGATTCATCACATCAAGGTATAATAAAGAGCGAGTAATGAAATTATATTGTAAGTCTCTAAGTTATTACAATTTTACCATAATTTACATAGCACGAACACTAGGAGGACAAAAAATAGTTTGCTCCTAGTTGGTTAGAGTTATTACGTAGTGGAAAACACATACAAGAAAGACAAAAGACGAGTAGTGTCATGTGTCCATAAGCATCACCCCAAAACGACATCTCACGAGTACATAACACTACTCTCGCCCATCACCAACGTCGACAGGCATGAAGTAGCCGAACACGAACCCTTTCTTACCTACATAGCAAAGCAACATGAGTACGAAGATACTCACAAGACTTAATCCATAATTGGTACATATAATAACCCGACTTTAAGGATTGCATTTGGGGATGAATTAGCAAGAAACCATCCATAAGATTAAGTGAATTCATATGCAAAATAGTTTTGACACAAGAATGTGAGCACCTACAACTTAACCAAATGTACCCTCTTATCCAGAGATCAACATTGTAACATATCTGTACAAGGAACCATCTCATAAGCAATCTCAACCATCATAACCACTTCCCACATTGGAACTCTACGACGGATACAAATGGATAGAAGCGTGCTCATGACCGAGAGCGCGGCAAGTTGAATTGATCTTACACCATACAGGGGGTACATCTTTACCCACACGACATGAGGATCATTCGGTTTGTGCGATCCGCTAAAGTCCACACAAGAGGATACTTGTGACAACCTTTCCCAATAAACCCCAACCGTTTGAACATACGCCAATAGGTGTGAAGGTCATCTAGAACTATTTTTCGAGCAAACTAGATACCTCTACAAGCCTATTATGCCCATAACACCATAGACTCACACGCCAAAGGGTCACAGCTACAAAGGTATATAGCTCATCTGTCCCATATACGGATACGTGGTAAGTATAGAAAAGTGCTAAAGCCAATTGCAACAATGGATGGTGCTTAATCGATGCAAGCAGTCTATAGCATTTAGGTTCCTCTTCCGACCTACCCCTAGCGCCGCCCACATCTCGTCTTATCCTCACAACTCATACAAACTAACATCATTATGAACTTTGTGAACATTAATAAGCCATAAGCTCACGAATGATGGTCAAACGACCGCTCGATTTGTACCGATGACCTATGCATTGCTAAGCATATCAGATACTTTTAAGTTAAACATTAACATGATTACAACCAGGTTACAAGGATAGGAAATATCAATAAATCAAGGTAAGAGTGATGCAACAACTTAGGTTCTACCCACATAACCCGACATCAACTCGTTGCATACCCAACATACATAAAGCAACAACTTATCAAATTTGACTCCACATGATCCAAATTATGAGGTGAAATATACTTAGATGCTTGTCTTGTTGCTTCAGCGCTTCGATCACACACGAACCCAGTTCGGAGTCAACCTCGACTACTTGAACCATCGGTGCGTCACTCTCTAAAACAATCCAAAATGCATGGCATAAACAAATGAACGATGGAAAAGTATGCTTGCGATGCATGCTCATGAACAACATTAAAAGTGTCGTGTTTCGAAAACATTAGCAAAAGAAAGCTAAACAACTCAGGTTAGAAAAAGGTTTGAATCTCGGATAGGACGATCTAAATTCAAAGGGTTTCTGAGCAGCTGGCGGTCAGATTGGGCTAGGCGATGATCAGACTGTTGGGTTGTAGAGGAGAAAAATGGTATCGAGTGAGTCTGGCGGTCAGACCACAACTGGCAGTCAGACCAGCCCTAATGGTGATCTGACTCTGACTATGGAATTCGACTGATACTTTAAACCACAACCGGTGGTCAGATTGGCCATAGCAGCGGTCAGATCGCTTGGCCTTGCTGGCGCCACCTCAGTGAGGTCACCAGCGTAGGCTCTGACATTGCCTTCGACCACAAAGGGTGCCAAAATACTTCATGAGACTAGAGTATTGTTTCTAGGGTGGTTTAGACAACATGCACCAGACCAAACTCGATAAACCCTATGAACGGGGTCTAAAGTTAGGGTTGAACTCGGCCAAATCAAGATGGAGACCGATTATAGCTCAGAAACGATGGAAAAACTATAGGGTGATGCTCACCTTGGCGTAGGGGATCTTTGTATTGGATCGGTTCACCTCGGAGAAGCTCCGATTTGCGAATCGGGCCTTGGGGGTGGCTGTTAGGCATGAGAGGGAGAAAACTCGGGGAAAAGCGCCTCCACCGATGGAAAGAGGGGAAGGAACTCGCAAAAGTTCTCAGGAAGTTTGGGGAGTCCTCTCCATTGATCTCTGCCCGTTTGGGATGTCGTGGCGATTTCTCCCACTCTCTCTCTCTTTTGGTGAAGTGAGCAAGTGAGGGTGAAATGGAAGAGAGAGAGAGAGAGAGAGAGAGAGAGAGAGAGAGAGAGAGAGAGAGGAGTGGACGTCAGTTGATGAGCTTTAAATCAAAACTCATGGCACCCTGGCGGTCCGACCGTGAGGGGTCTCGGTTAGACCACGAGGGACGGTCTCATGCTCAAAACCTTCTACACCTGACAGTCAGACCGCGAGTGGTATCGGTCAAACCGCAAGGGGCGATCTCGTACTAAAAACCTTATCTTCATCTCCCCCTTTTCCCCTGTCTCCTTGTCTTCTTCTTTTCCAAAGCCTAGAGGGTACTTTTAATTAGCCTTAGACCATTTTCGCTCACAAGTGTAACTATACATGTGATGGAATTTGCGCAAAACATAAAACTATGGTGATTATGCTCGCTTAACCTAGATTAGGATTTTTGTGGTGTGATAGACAGGAACAAGCCGAACTTGGACCGTGTGACATGAATGCCGAGGAAGTAATACAAAGGCCCTAGATCCTTCATGGTGAACACATTGGATAGGATGTTGACGATGTGGCATAGAAGCTCATCGGTGGAGGCTGTAAGAACGATGTCATCGACATAGAGGAGGAGCATTATTGTTGCCATGCCTTGCCACAGGACAAAGAGAGGTGTTGGATCGGGTTGCCGTGAACCTGATCAGCGCCGCAACCTTGGCGAAGCGCATGAATAGGCTCGTAGGGCATGTTTGAGTCCATACAAGGACTTGGACAGGTGACAAACATGGTTTGGTCGTGCGGGATTGATGAAACTTGCAAAGTTGAAGGCAGTAGGCTTCCTTGTTGAGAACTCCATGCAGAAACACGTTTTTGATGTCTAGTTGGTGCACCGGCCAACCATGCAACGCCGCCAACGTGAGCACCACATGAATTATGGTTGGCTTGATGACGGGACTAAACGCCTCATCATAGTCCACGCCTGAACGCTGATTGAAGCCATAGACCACCCACCTGGCTTTTGTAATGCTCCAATGTGCCATCAGCACAAAATTGTGGCAAAACACCCACTTTTTGGTGATCACATGAGTATGTCACAGTCGTGGAATGAGTTCCCAGGTTTGGTTACTGACGAGAGCATCGTACCAAGCTACATGGCGGCTTTCCATTGTGGATCTTACAAACCAGCGCGCACAAATGTATGGATAGGAGATATGGTGGTTGTCGTGATGTTTGCATAGCGAGGGTTAGGTTTGAAGACACTTGCACAACCACGCGTGAACATAGGATGGGCTATGCAACTTGCAGTGTGGCCGTTAGATCGATGGAAGTAGTGTTGTGCATGTCTGGTGGTTGGTCGTTAGGATCAGCTAAAGACGCGTTATGCATGTTGGTTGGATCAGCGGTAGGTGTGGCATGCACGACTAGTGGCGAGTTCTCATGGCAGGTGTATGCAATGACGCGCGCGTGTGATGCACTTGGTAGTTGAGTGCATCACAAGCCAATGAGGGAGCAGCGACGGGTGATTGTGTGACTGGTTTCTAGGCAAAGGGAAATTGATGCTCATTAAAGTACATGTGACGAGAAATGATAATGCGATGAGCAGAGAGATCATAGCATCTATAGCCCTTGTGGTCACTAGGATACCCAAGAAATGCACATGTAGACGATCGTAGAGCTAGTTTGTGTGGAGTCATGGCTGTTAGTTTGGATAACACAAACTGCCAAAGGTCCTGAGATGAGTATAGTTAGGCGCGTGACCATACATCAGTTCATAGGGTGTTGTGGGCTGCTTTGGTTTTCAAGGCCACTGGTTTAGAAGGAATGTGGCGCTATTCAAAGCTTCAGCCCAGAAAGTGAAGGGCATGGAGGCCTGAATGAGCATTGTGCATAGTGAATCATTTAGGATTCGAAGAATGAGCTCAGCTTACCCATTTTGCTGAGATGTATACGAGCAAGTGAGACGAAAGACAATCCCTTTTGCAGAGAAGAAATAACAGAGGGTGTTGTTGTCGAACTACCTTCCATTGTTGGATTGTAAATAGAGGATCATACAAGAGAATTGTGTGGCGAAGTAGGCACAAAAGGCGATGATTGTGTGTGTGATATCAAACTTTTGTCATAGGGGGAAGATGCACAATGAGTGAAGTCATCAAGAATGGTGAGGTAGTACTGATAACCAGAGATACTGAGAACCGGCGAGGTCCATACATCACAATATATCAATGCAAAAGGAAATGTAGTTTGAGAAGTAGAAATAGAAAATGGCAGCCATTTATGCTTCCCTAAGTGACATGCATGATATGAGTTAGGCTGTTCTTTATTACATTGAAAATTGAAAGAATGCAAAATGTGATTAAAGGATGCATGTCCCGGATGACTGAACTGCCAGTGCCATATCTTAGCTGTTATTGCCAGAAGTGCCCAAGCCATAGGATGTGGAGACGAAGGAGTCGTGAGGGGGTAGAGATCTCCGTCACTTTCACATCGGAGAATCATTTCCTTGGTGTGTAGGTCTTTGATACAAAAACCATAAGGATCAAATTCCACGGAAACAAAATTATCACGTGTGAGATTGCGAATGGAAAGAAGGTTTTTAATCAAGTTTGGAGCAACAAGAATATGGGAAAGGTGTAGAGGGCGAGTAGAGGTTGGAATGGAGGAAGAACCGGAGTGGGAGATAGGAAGATAAGAGCCATTACCAACCATTATGTGAGAATGAGAGGTGGGAGATAGAGATGTAAGATTACCGTGGTTCGCCATGTGAGAAGAAGTGTCCATGTCCAAGAACCAGTCATTGTTACAGGTGGTGGACGACTGCATGTTCATTGCGTTTAACGCCTGTATTAGTGTGGCCTGATCCCACGAGAGCTGTGCAGGTGCTGAGGACAAGGTGTTGGCGATGGGCGATGGCGCGGTGTGGAGGGCTTGTTGCTGCGGTGCGCCTGGTCGAGGGCCGAGGACACCAGAACCAGATGGCGACACGTTGCATGCATGGCATTGGCCACGACTGGAGGAATGCCACCCATGGATTGGCAGTAGGATTTGCTGACAGCGCGTTGCGGTTCGAGCTGGATTAACTACCGTCATTTTTTGTTCTTCTTCTTTGTTTTTGTGCTTGTTATTGTTGCTGCCAGAGTACATAGGGGTAGAAGCAGCGTTGCTAGGCATAGACTAGGTGGCAAGCCCCAGCGCAGCCGACGTGAACATGCTAGCAGTCATGCTGTTGCTAGAGTGTTGTGCCATGAACGTTGCAGCCTGCACCATCTTGGAGGCATTTTCAACTCAAAGTTCTTCAAGAAGTAGATGGGATCGAACTTGAAGGAACGACAGTAGGGTGGGTTGGATCGTGATAATCGGAATGATGTCGTGAAGCCGGGGGCTGAGGCCGCAAAATAGTGTGATAATGAGGACATGTTTGGAGATGGGAGAGCCGAGGTTGTGGAGGATATCCGCGAGCGTCTGGACCTTGGTGCAGTACACTAGCATGGTCATGTTGCCCTAGTCGATGTTGCGGAACTCGGCGTCGACGTAGACATAACACGTTGTCTTGTTGTCGCGGAATAAGGAATGAATGGCACGTCAAAGCTTGTACGTCGTATCCTCTTGAGTTTGCACTATGAGGAGGTTCTTAGATGAGATCGTGTAGTAGAGCCAAGAAACGATTGAAAAATAATTTTGGACTCAACCTAACCCAGAAAGCGACGATAAAGCACTAGCTCCACTATTTGTAGTTTGATTCATGAAGATCAAGAACCACTGGGACATTTATACAACATGAGTCTCCAACTAACTAGCTAACTAACCACGACTAGATCGGCTAGAAGCTAGGGTTAGTGCCATGGGAAGTGGTTATGCATTACTATAGAAATGATTTAGTAGGACATCGTTGTACAGACAAATATGTGAAGCTATTTATGTAAAGATTATCACAGACAGCTTTAAATAAGAATCAGCTATGACAATGACGAGACCCCTCTGGAGGTGGTGGGATGTTTTTATTACAGACGGCTCTAAATATGCGCCTAATTGAGGGTTTAAATTCTAAGTACACCATAACCCATAATAGCTAAATTGTGCGGGCTTGTTGTATATGCTTAAAAAACATATCATTTGTTCAGTAATTTAGCATTTGTAAGATTGCATAATCAAGCCATATTTAAAGGAGACTTGAGAAACCCCTAGCTAATACCCTACCATCAAATAACTTGATAAATAAATCTAAACCGGAGCCGCATGATTTGTAAGAAATAGTGCTATATTATCTGCCATCAAATATCCCCAAGTGTGATTTTGCAGTGAGAGGAGACTTATGGTGTGCTAATTGTGATAATTTAACTTGTGCGGATTTTATTTGCAACGAAGGTTGACCCCTAGGTGTGTGCATATGCAATTTTATAAAGTTGAGTGACAAATTTTATGACCACGATAACTTTATGAGCAATGGTTTATAATCTCAACGAAAGCTGGTCATTTTAATATATTTAAAATGCTTGTATCTTGTAGCCTATTGATGTATTATACATTTATAGCTAATGATATAGAAAATAAAGCAAATGAACTCATTACTTCCTTTTAATTTAGTGTGTTAAAACTAATTTGTTAGTTTATTATCAGGCACGGGATTGACTCAAGAATGAAGAATGAAGAATGCTTTACAATGTTGTGAGAGTTTGTAATATTGATATTTTACTTCTGTTTATGTGTATGACTTTATGATATTGAATGAAAATGTTCTATTGCTGTGTGTATGATATGTGTATATTGTTCGATTTATTGTTGTTTGAATTCAAATGATTCGTGAATGACTTGTAACTGGAGCTGTCTGGACTGAATCATGTTCACAGACGGCTTGAAATTTAGAACCGTTTGTGATAATCTCTAGTACAGACGGCTGACAATTCCTATATCACAGACGATTTGAAACTTAGGATCGTCTGTGATAATCTAGGGTACAGATAGCTCTGGTTACAAACTATCTATATAAATATTTATACATACGGTTCAAATTTCGCCTATACAAATTTAGTTTGTACAAAAAAAAATTTCACAGATTATTGAAAAAACGTCATACATGGGTGTTACGAATCGTTTGTACAAATAAATTATCCAGTAACAGTGATGGACAACTACAGATAAACGTTCGCTAACAGTTGCCTATGTTATTCGAATTCGAGACGCTCATCTCGCACCAGTCACCACCGTGGGTCTTGCACCTGCGCGCATGCGTACGCGCTACCACGATCGAGGCTAGTATCAAGCGACCAGCGATGAGACTTGCCGTGTCCGAGCCACCGCCACCACCTGCACCGGCAGCAACTTAATTGCCGATCCACCACGACGCATGTCGCCTCCTACACCGGCCGGCCGGCCGGGTGCAGCGCGAGCGAGCGCGGCTGTACCGTACGCACTGTGGTTGCTGTCGCGCGCAGCAGGACCGGAGGGCATGGCGAGGAGGGGCCGGCCGTGTATGGATGGGCTTGACGCTAGCTGTACGGCTGTACCTAGCCAATGACGCTACCAGTTAATTTTTAATCGTTCTCCTAGCTAAATTCCTCGTCTCTCCATGCTCTATAGCATAAAAACTGCGATACTACACAAGTTGTTAGGTGTCTAGCTATCTAATGATTGGAAAATTTACTGAAAGCTTAAAAAAAACTCAGACACCTTAGGGCATTACAGTGGTACGGACGGTTGTCTGCAGTACCATTCCATGTCATCTGCAAACGAGGTTACAGGCAAAGCACACAATGGTTCGTCCATAGATAGTCTACATACTTTGTAAACGACGGACGGTTCAGATGCATGGTACCTAGTTGCTGCTCCGTTACAACTTACAGCGCATCTCATGTCTATTTCCTGTTTTGGCAGAAATTCAACTCCCAGGTTCACCTCACATATGAGGTTTGTGGGTTAAATTAAAGAGGCTTAAGCATCTATTTTTCGTTGGAATGAAAATTTTTGAGTCACTCTAAACCCATTTTGGACCCAATTCTAGCTCTATAAATTCGTAGAGCTAGCAATACACAATTTTTTCAAAAAAAATTGAAGCTAAAACTCTGCCAAACTAACCCTAATTAAGAACAAGCTTTTATAAAAAAAACTAAAAACTAACTAAATTAATCAACGCATCGATATTTTTAGAACCTAGCACCGTATACAAAGTTTTTAAGTACATTTGTAGGTAAATCTATCCATTCTTTGGTCAATTTCGATAACCACTACCTTCTCTGTGGTTCGAAATTCAGACCATACGCGTCAAAAACGTCAATTCTTCTTTTGACGAGATGAAGTGCTTGCCTGGACTTGGTGATTTCGTCACTCATTTTACTTCTACTCGCCTTCGTGAGCACGAGCATTTACTGCAGTCCACTTGAATTAATTCTGTGCTGGCGTGGGCCCGTCAGTTGTCACGCCATGGCCGTGTGCGACAAGCGTTTAAACAGAACGCGAGGCTGATCTCTCCACGGTAATGGACGATGATGAGCGATCCTAACAAATGACTGACGCGAAATCTAGCGATCAACTCGATTGGCACGGGCGATGGCATATATGCGACCGAGCCCATCTGTGTTTTAGTTCCGCTTGACACAGGTGCTCATCTACTGCCTAGGATTAAATCACAAGCATATATATTCACTCCTCGCATTAGATTCTAAGTAGTTTAAGGATATACACGCATATACGTTCAATGATACTGTACGTTTCATGTGCACTTAGGGTCTAGAGTCTTTTAATATATCCCTACCGTGTGTGTTGGAAGAATGGTACTACATTGACTCCTTGACTTCGGCTAACATCAGCCAACTCCGTAGATAGGAAGTGATCGGTGATGCTACCACTTCTGTGGAGCTATTTGGTTGCGTGTTTGGATTCGAAGGGTGGCTAAGGAGCGAGGAGCCCAAATGCTAAACTTATAGTAGGTCGAAAATCGCTCAAGAAATCAACGGCTTGAAGATTCAGTCGATGTAGAGCAAGGATACCAAAGGAACGAAGCCTCTATCAGAGATCGAAGGAACGAAGCATAAGGAGGATTCGAAGTTTCAACTCTCAAAGACCCGAGGGTAGTGACAACAATGGTAATGAATGCCCGTGGTGCCGAAGGCATCTCTTATAGAAGATAGTTGCAGAAGTATAACAGTAAAATCTCATATTTGTACGATATGATAATTATACAATGACTATAATGCCCTGAGGATATTTTGGATATACTGACAAATAGGGGTACTCTTACAATGTAGATCGGGGTGGTTAATGTATATCTATAAATATCTCTAATCCCTTTGATGTAATAGGCTAATGAATTTCAGTTCCACTATATACTCATTTATTGTGTTACAGCCTCGATTCCTATGATCACAACAATGTGTAAAGGATGCGCATACATATGTGCGTGTATATAGTGTAAGTGAGATGTACGTGGGTTATGTGTATTCTGCATGTACCCTTAGAAAACAAATTGGTTGATGCCATCTTCAGCTTTTACCGTTCCAAGCCCTCTTGACCTTACCTCTTGTGCCATCTTGTCTCATTTGCTCTATGAGGTGTATTCTATCTAGATTTTGCGCGAGCAATAACTGTGTGAAGGAAATGATACAGAAAATAAAAAATAAAATAAAGCAGAGCCGGTAAGGGGTCTTGATTCGTAGTTTCTGAATACTGTCCAAATACAAATGGTTCAAATCAACTGGATTATGTGAATTATCGGTGCCGTGACTAAGAAAATCAAATAGAACAGATGAAAGTAAACAAATACGGGTACTGGGGATCGCCACCTCCAGATGGCACAATTACTACTCGTCTACGGTCTACACTCTACAGTCATATCATCCCTGTGAGCAAGCATTGATGCAGCGAAGAGCGTGAGAATCAGCAGCTTCGTCATGCGTGAAATATATATCGAGTTTTTTTACCGCCTGAGGAGTGAGAGGCATCTTTTGCTGGAGGAGTCTGACAGAGGTGGAAGGCAACGCCGGCCATGAAACGACCTCGAGAGAGAGATGACAAATGCCGTTCGTAAAAAGGACGAGGGAGTCACAAAACACGGGTGAGAAGCCCAGTCAAAGGTAAGGAGCAAAACATACAAAGCCAGTACACGTCACATTTGGATGGAGAGATGATGAACTTTGGTCGTTCGTCGAACAGAAAGAAAATGCGGCCAAAAACTTACACCGAGAAAGCACTTGGCTTCACGCTCTTTATCTAGGAAAAACCTCTTTTTTTCCCAAAATTAATGTGTGAGTCATTTGTTCTTGTCATAAACAGCTGTAACAAACCAAAGCATTTGGAATTTTATGTACAAAAGCAGTTTTGAGTTATCTTTAGAAAATACTAGTTGTTGGGTTTTTTTTCTTACATCCACCCACCTCGATACACACAGCTGAATTATTTTTCATCTGCTTGACTGCGTCTAGTGGCTAATATTCATTTCGTGTGTTGAGTTATTTCAACAATTAAAAATACCAATACAACTACGAATTTAGTACATTTCAATCGACTGAAATCAGAGCTTTGTTTCACTCGACGTGTTGTCTATCCGATCGTCCGATCGTGTGTCTGTCTTTTGATCTGTACTATCAGGAATTTTTGTCACCAGAAAATTGTATAAATCTATACTATAGAAAAATATTGTTCACTTGTGAATCAATTTTTTTATCAGCCATTAGATTTTCATCCAACGTTTGTTGTTGTCAAGTGAAATATACCCTTATTTTCACTCGATTAAAAATTAGCAACTCCCGTACTGTTAGGTAACGGGCAGGCTACGCTAGCCTAAAACAAATTTTTCTACCGCATTCACCCAGAAAACTATGCTAGGAGGAGATCATAAATCGTTACCACTCGACGCGCAGTGCAGTGGAAGAAGAGTTGGAGTATACCAATCCAACGCCGTGCGCGTCAAACTCATCGAGCAGCTTCTCGATCAGATCCGCGACCAACCCCACGCAGGTGGTCATGCTCCCCGACCAAGTCCGAGCAGGTCGTCGTGCTCCTCGACCAATTCCTCGACCAGCTCCCGATCAGGTATGTCGCGTCCTCCACCCGTTTTGAGTGGTTGTGTCGTGCTGTCCGACCAGATCTGAGTGGTCGCTTTGTGTTCCGCGATTAGACGAGTAGGTACGTCGACTAGTTCGTCACGGCCGGTGACCAGTCCCGAACACATCGTGATCAACTCACAGAGAAGATCAGCGCCGTAATAGCAGCAGCGCCTCTACGATATCCACACGTACTGGGTAGAAACACCGAGCGCCGAGGTGCTAGCACCGCACGTGCGACTAGGGTTTTGGAAGATCGTGTAGAAAGTTGTGGCTAGGGTTTCGGAGTGGCTCAACCTTAGCATGCACTACCCACGCCTCTCCTTATATAAAGCTCGCCAATAGACTCACACGTTGGAAGCCCTTTAGGACTCTAACTTCTCATGGATCATAATCCAATCAAAACCCATATACGAATCCAATTCACATGTTTTGTTCTAACCCATTAAGTATGTGATCCGTCAGGTTCATTTACAAATGGCTACGACTTGGATACCCTTTTCAAACCGAAATCAATAGCGGTTACTAGTAGGACATGTTGACTTCCGAGTATACACAAAAGATCATATTGACAACCTTAATATACATATGCACTGATCCCTTCGCCTCACGATACCAGTCAAGCTCAAGGCGAGTACGTGCCGCCCTTGTAATAGATCGACCATTCATTCAATCAAATAGTGGATTCATCATAATTAACTCTTTAATCATATTGGCGTGGTCATATACTTTCTTGATCCAACTACCTCGAGGGGTCCAGAGATATCTCTCCCGTTATCAAGGAGGGGTAAATTCCATCTTGATCGCTCAGACCCCACGACATGTAGTTTCATGACAAGCTCGAAAACTATCTTTATGACTATCCAGTTACGGAATAGCGTTTGATAGCCTCAAAGTATGCCACTGCACATTCTGGGAATCAATGACGATCTCAGATCTAAGAATCTTGTATGTATACCATTTGAGATAACAATTGATGGCACATTATAAATAACAATCCCAGTAGTATCTCAATATGAGTCTATCCAACATCATATTCTCTAACATAAATATCCACATTATTGACTTGGTATCTCTATACCTATGATCCATGAAACATGATCATCAATCAATACATGTGTTGATCTTATATATCATCACAATGACATACAACCAGGGATCGACTAAGAATAACACCATGATATAAACAAAGAGTTTTATAAACAAATCACATACTTACCAATCAATATAAAATGTAGTCATTCTTGAATAACATATTATTCAAAAGTACATTAACATAGACGTGTGATATATTCATATTTATGATTACCTTTGAAACATATCACCTTCACATACAACTAATGTCTCCACCTGTCACCATCTTTATCTCGCCTAATTGACAGATCTAGAAGTATTCCTATAAATCTGGATGTCAACTACACAATGACCCTTCAACTCAATTCTCAACACAAAATAACTTCTGCAGCTTTTATCTATTTTTGATTAACATGACCTTTGGACACAACGGAATTAGGATAATTCAAGCTTCCATGAAAATGCGCATGTACATTTTTGTCGTGATCCATTTCAAAAGATGAACTTTCTACGCTGTCCATGCATGCATGTGTACGTAGGTAATGTACGTAGGTAATTGTTGCTGTATCCTAATCCATTTCAATGGTACTTCAACTCTATTATCGACAAACATTAACTTCTGTAGCTTTTTTAAAATCTATTTATGATTGATATTTTCGCAGAAAAGGCAACTATCTTACAAACATAGGTAGCTTCATTACCCTGAAACTCGAGGCACAACAAAAAACTAGATATTTCAAGCTCCGATGAAGACAAAAAAACGGTCTTTCTACGCCGCCCATGTGTGCATGCGTATGTAATTGTCATTGTACCATAGTCCATTTCTCAACTCGTATATCGACCTGGAAATAGCTTTTGTAGCCTTTTCATCTTTTTCCGATTTAACGTTGGCACAAATGACAACTATAGTACAAATATAGCAAGCTTAAATACACTTGAAACTCCGACCATAACCGAATTTGGATAATTCAAGTTCTCATGACGACAAAACGAGTCATCGGTAAATTTTTGTCGTGATTCGTTTTAAAAGATTGACTTATGTGCTCTGTGCATGAATATGTACATACGTAACTTGTTATATTGTAACCTTTAGTAAAACTATTTTATATTCTATTTACAGAATCAGCTAGTTTGATCGTAAAACTTACCTTGCCTTGGTAGAGCAAGGTAATCCGTGCTCATAATTAGATATGTTATAATATATAGATAAAAAAATAATAACTATGAAAAATATAAGGTGTACTATAGAAAAATGAGCTCAACAATATCTGCTAGAGAGTACGTTGAGCTGTGTACCAGTACCATAGATCACGTTGTACATAGCTTTTTTCCCTGAACTAGCCATGGACAGATGGACATACTTGCACGACTTGTAAAGTGAAAAACAAGAGAAAAAACGTCGAGCAAGACCTGCACAAACGAACGCGCGCACGTCTATAAAACCACCGGAGGCCTTAACCAACTGCTCCACTTCTCTCTCTCTCTCTCTCTCTCTCGTCCAGTGAGTAGTAACGCGCCCCACTCGGCACACTCACATCACACTCTTCTCCTTAACTCCGCCACCCACGCGCGCATGGGCGATCCCCGGGCCCGCACGTCCGGCGAGCTCCGGCCGCCGGAGCTGACGCTCGACCCGCTCGAGTTCCTCTCCCGCTCCTGGAGCGCCTCAGGCCGCGCGTTCGGGGCCCCGCCGCCGACCCCGCCGCCGGCTGCGCTCGTCAGCCCCATCGCCGAGGACGCCGCGTGCGAGCTCGACGACGGGGGCGCCTGCGTCGCAGCCAACGCCGCGGGCGGGAGCTCCTTCTCCTTCGCGTCCGCGGCCACGTCGCAGCTCATCATGGAACGGATCCTCGCGCAATCGGTGAGCCTCTCCTTCCTCCCTCCTCCATCTGTCTTTGTTTTTCCTGTCGTTTCTAAATCACAATTCGTTTAAAGAAAAAATTGAATCCTTTCAATTGTTGCCGGCGATTTCCCTTCTGTTCGTGGTAACATCCGAATCCTTCCAAAAAAAAAAAAAGATGTGCGCTTTGGTCTTTTTTATTGCCGATTTCTGTTCTTTTTTCTCTAGCTGCATTCTACTGCAGATTGGTTAATTCCTTATTTTCTTTACAACATTTATATGACGAGCCTTTGATTTTTTTTTTCTGTTAACTCCTACTGAAATTGATGGATCTTCTCCGAAACTTTTTCTGATTAAATTGCAAATTTCCTCTCTAATCACCTTTTTCATATCAGTTCTTTTCCTTCTGTTTTCTCTTTGACCCCATGTTGGGACAAGAAGAAACGGCCAAATGAGAGATTTTCCTCCCAAGGGCGAAACAAGCAGTGTAATCCTCACCCTTTTTTAGTTAATCACGCAGCTTACTCGCAATTAATGATCAGGGCTCCCGTTTAGTACCATCAAATCCTCATGCAGTTCACATGCCCTTTTTTCTGACAAAACAAACTATCGCTCGGTTTTTGTTCTTGCCAACTTCATGCCTTTTTCTGTACTGATGTCTGAAACATGCCTGTTGTGTTTGTTGCAATCGGCAGCAAGAAGTGGCGCCGCTCACCTCCGGCCGGCTTTCGCACAGCAGCGGCCCTCTCAACGGCGGCGGTTCCCTCTCCGACAGCCCGCCGGTCTCGCCGGAGATCGACGACGCAAAGGTGCGTCCTTTCTTTGCCACCTTGTTTCTACCGTGCTGTGCGTGCCTCCAAGATACTCCAGCAGCTGCACATAGTACTACTACTTGGCTGCAATTTTTAATTGCCTGAACTGTACTGAACTGGCACTAACCTGCAGTTTCTTAGTAGTTCTTTGGCTCACTTGCTGTTGATCGTTGATCCGTACTAGAAGCACTAGGTTATGCTGTTTCTAAGTGTTAGAATAACCAGGGGGAAAGATAGAACCAAGGCACGGCTTTTGCTGCCGCGGCTAGTGGACGCACTGTTTGTGTTTGATGTGTGAGATTCTTTACATCTCTGATGACCGTGCGCTCGTTTTAAGGGAGGGAAATCATCGCTGGTGCGCTCCACAGTCCGCACCCTTAATCTTGTGTCAAGCTTCTAGCTGTTTAATGGTGTTTGCTACGCCATATTGTTTTTCTAGGAAATAGCCTCTGTTGAACTACTTTTTCCCTCTAATTTTCTAGGAAAATAGCTTCAGGTTACCTAGTCTCTTGCTGCATCTTTTTTTTATAAGGAAAATAGCTTGTGTTTACCAACTTTTTGGCTCTTTTTTCGTGAGTAGGATATGGACCTGTGCGTCTATAGTTTGTTTTGTATGTGCTAAGGTAAACAGTTGACGCATCATATGTCTGTGGAAGTAATGTAACATTATTTTACAAAATGAATTCACAAAACTTTCTAAAGATCAATACTAGTATGATAGGCATCGCAGCTTCGGTTAGTTTTGCCTATCATTCCCCTACAGAGTGGCAGAGTGTGAACTTCACTGTGGTAAAAGAACAGACGAGGTCACAAGCATCATTTGTCCAAGAGAACAGCCATTGGAAGCTGTGGGTCTGCCTGGGACAAAGAGACCAGCCTTGCAGCATTCCCTGTGCGCTAAATTTCCTAGAGAGAGAGAGAGAGAACAAAAAACAAAGCTAGACAAAGAACACATAGGCATGCCTTTCTCTCCTTCCAATAAAACTCCTGACTGGATAGTAAACCTTTGCTTTTTCCCCACAGCTTTTGTTTTGCCCAATCCGTTTTGCTAGCTTTCTCTCTTGAGAGTTTGTGAACTCTCGCCGTCTCGGTGCCCATTGTGTAATCTTTTGTCATGGACATGTCTCTTTCCATCTCCCCACCGACAACTCCTGCATGGCAGATTGAAGTCCGCATCCAATCACATCAGTAAACATTCCTCTTGAATAACTGTACCAGATCATTGTACATAATTTATTCCTTTGCTATGCCCATGGGCGCCGTTATCTTCAGCCATTTGAAATCCCCATTTACGAATTTGCACTGAATATGATATAGGTGCATACTATTAGTTAGTATATAGACGCATGTGATTGGAAAATTGAACAGTTTGATGGCATATCTAAATTTGTAGGGTCGATATAGACATATTATAGAAATCACCTTGGCATCTTCTTGGTTTGAGGAAAGAATCCTCCTTTTTCCTAAATATAGGATCCTTGTGCCAATCTGTCAAGGAAAGTGGCTCCTTTCCCTGCCTTCCTTGCTCTTGTTCTTCATGCTTGTTTCATTCTTTTTTGTACCTCCATCACTGTAGTAGCAGTGGGATGTCACTCCCCGCTGTGTCCTCGGAACAATAATTTCCTGTTTCCATTTTCCTTTTTCTGTTCTAGCAGCATGTTTCCTTCGAAATGCTAGTGCCTGGATGATTTTGCATACAACCACAGCATGGTGCTAGAAGAGCAATTTGCACGGAGATTTCATTCATTCAGATAAACCAGCCTGTCAATTGGTCCTCGCCTGATACATTCTTTATTTGGAATTTGGAAGGAACCTTTATTAGCTCATATTGCGAAGCAATGCGAAATGCCTCCATAGATTCTGCTGTTCCATGGCTCCCCAAGTTTTGATTTCTAAGGAAGAAAT
Organism: Phragmites australis; assembly: GCF_958298935.1. Classification (NCBI taxonomy): domain Eukaryota; kingdom Viridiplantae; phylum Streptophyta; class Magnoliopsida; order Poales; family Poaceae; genus Phragmites; species Phragmites australis. The sequence goes on along the minus strand of NC_084923.1, from coordinate 36,185,753 downwards.
GGCCCAAGAATGCCCCACACCACTGCTGTTCCACATGCCCCCCCCCCCCCACCCAAAAAAAAAACCCAAGAAAGACAAAGCCTTATGAGATGTCAAGGTCAAAGATTTGATTAGGATAGGCAAGCAATGCACAGGGGCACTCTGGTCATCCTACGGCCACAGTTCTACAGCCCCGTAACCTCCTCTGATTTACTACAAATTTTCTATCCCCTAACATGGTGTGTCCTGTCATACAGCAGGGTAGTAGACCTCTGATTTACTAAAGAAGCTTTGATTCCCGCTACTATCTCAGTGCTTGTCTCTGGCCTCTGGTCTCCTGCTTGTGCAAGCAAACACTGCAGCATGTCCAGTCTGCCCATGTCACCCTCCCTCTGCCCATCTCTCTCTGGGTTAAAAGCAGCAGGCTTGCAGGCAGGCATGCAGTCCGTGCCGTTTCCGCATCATGAGGCTAGTTGCGCCTTTTTGGTCCCTAATCAAGTGTTATTCCTTCAGCTTTTCTAATCTATTGTAATGATGTGCTCTTTAGCTGATCTAGGACTAACATTGCCCTCCACTGCTTCATGATTGTGTCCATTGTCCTCTGTGGCTCTTGTACGTTGTTTGGTAACTGGAATGGAATATTGGCATTTGGCAGGCTTCACCTTTCATCAACTGTTATAGATTAACATTGTGCAAGCATAGTGATTTGTTGTACTGGCCAATGGAATGCACCGGCCTTGGTTTTTGAATAATCACTACTGTGGGTTAAGGACCCACCAGGGAAAATTGGAACCGTTCTGTCACTTCAAGGTCTTGCCCTTGTTGCAATTCACACAGCACCTTTACTGTAAGGAATTTGTAACTTGCAACCCATTTTCTTGCTGATAGGATGCATTACTATTTGTCTGCTTTACAATATTAGTCATGGAAATATTTAAGAACCGATTATTCGAAATTTTTGTAATGTCGTTCTAATGTGTGCTCTATACTAATTGGACTACGGAAAAAATATGCAGTACTGCAGAGCAGTGAGCACGCCGAAGCCACAGGTGTACCGGGCCGGCAACAAGACTGTTGGCCGGTGGCTCAAGGATAGGAAGGAGAAGAAGAAAGAAGAGACCAGGGCACACAATGCACAGGTTCATGCCGCTGTCTCGGTTGCGGCCGTGGCTGCTGCAGTAGCAGCTGTAGCTGCCGCGACCGCTGCAGCCTCAGGATCTGGCAAGGATGACCGTGCCGCCCGCACAGACATGGCTGTGGCGTCGGCAGCAACACTTGTGGCTGCACAATGCGTTGAGGCAGCAGAGTCCATGGGGGCTGAGCGTGAGCATTTGGAGGCTGTTGTTGGATCTGCCGTGAACGTCAGGACACCTGGAGACATTGTCACTGTCACAGCTGCTGCAGCTACTGGTCTGCCATTTCCACCAAATGAAACAACCTGTATCTCCTAATCAAACTTATATGCATATGATCAGTAACTGATTGTTGATTGCAGCATTGAGAGGTGCAGCGACATTGAAGGCGAGAGCTTTGAAGGAGGTGTGGAACATAGCGGCGGTGATCCCAGTAGAGAAGGGCACAGTGGGGGGAGGGCACCATCAGAAGCAGAATGTGCCGAAGCAGCATCGCAAGTTGGAGAGCAATGGCAGTAGCATCAGCGACGACGTTTCGCTTGAGGAGGAGAACAACTTCCTGGGCATCTGCAGCCAAGAGCTGCTTGCTCGCGGCACTGAGCTCCTAAAACGCACTCGGAAAGGTACCATTCTGGTGATCATTCTGATTCATGACGTATTAGAACTGATGTATTGATGCATGTTTTCTTTCCATGATTACGTTTACTTACAGGTGCACTGCACTCGAAGGTTGTATCAGTGTACATCAACCGGATGGGCCTGGTAAATTCTGCTGCTGTTGAACTGTAGTTGTAAACTTTTGCGATATTTGTGATTATTTGCTTAGTTGACTGTGGCACTTGTTTGCAGGTAATGCTCAAAATGAAGAGCCGGCATGTTGCAGGGACAATCACCAAGAAGAAGAAAAGTAAGTGGCAAAACAAGCATGTCAGTGAGAACACCCAACTACATTGTCCATGTCACGGTGTACTGATCCATGTCACTGTGAACGCAGGTGTTGTGATAGATGTGTGCAAGGACGTCTCGGCGTGGCCAGGTCGGCACCTGCTGGAGGACGGCGAGCACCGCCGTTACTTCGGCCTCAGGACGGCAGAGCACCGGGTGATCGAGTTCGAGTGCACCAGCCAGCGGGAGTACGAGATGTGGACAAAGGGCGTGGCGCGCCTCCTCAGCATTGCCGGTGAGCGGAAACGCCTCGCGTGACTCTTGCCCACGCCACCGCCAGCCTGCCGACGCCGGTGTCGGCCCGGGCCATCTGTTCGCTAGGCTGTAGATGTGAGGTTGAAGGCAACAGAGCGACATGGGCATGGCGGGGATGCGCCCCAGCGTGCGTCCCACAGGAATTATGTAGCTAGGGGCTCCTCCTCCTCCTGCTGCTGCTGCTGCTGTTGTTAGGGCTGAAAATTGAATCAATGGCGGTGTGGTTTGTGTGTGCATGTGGGGAATGAAGTGCATGGGGGTGCCATCCCTCGTGGTGAGAAGAGGAAGGACAGTGCTCGGTGAGCTCTGTGCTCTTCCCTCTTGTTCTGTCTCCTGTAAGTTTTGCTGTTTCCTTTTCTTTTCTCTCATTTGGGGTGTGGCAATACAGAAGTCTATCTGGAATTAACTGTGGCTGGAAAAGATAAATGCTTTGTTATGATAGTAACTTAGTAATTAGTGAAGGCAAAATTCACACTACTCCCAGATCAATAGGAGCCATTAATTTTTCTTAATCCAATGGCTAGTATTTACTATTATCTCTTACTAGGTAAGAATCCACCAATGACTAGATAGGGCTAGTATGGACTTTTCTCTTCGCATAATTAAGGAAGACAATATTGTTATCATTAAAACACAAAGATAAATAAGGAAAACTTCTGTTATGGTGATTAGTGTTGGTATGTACCAAATTTGATCCCACTGATTTCTCATCTTGCGCAAAGGTGGGCACTATTACTTTAGATTTCTTTTTTCTTCATCTTCAACATGTGTGAAACGGCACGGTGCAAACTAGAAGCTAGGATGTGCACATCAGCACTTACGCAATTAAGATAATGACTTTTCGTTTCCCTAAAAAGAAATATATTACGAATTTATTTGTGAAAATATGCCGATCATGTTTATTGTGTTTCTAAGTACTATTTGCAGAATTTTTAAAATTCCAAATCCATACAAAATCATGCACATCTATATCCACAATCAAGAGAAGAAATTCATCATTCAGCATGTACGATTTACGTCATTACTCAAAATATTGATATTAATTAGAATGAAATAATTACATTCCTTTTAAGCATTCTCTTCTCTAAATAGCCGGTAACTTGCCATACTAGCACATTCTCGTATGGCGGCCTTGTTTGGATGAGCCAAAACTAATAGTCAGTTGACTAATAATTAGCTAAGGTCTGTTCGGATACATTAGCTAATAGCTAGTTGGATTACTAGTAAATGATTGTCTTACTCTTTGCTAGTACTACTTCTTTGGCAACTTGCAAAAGACATTTACTGCTTTGCTGCCTTTGCAGCCATTACTACTCCCGCCAAAATGAAATATGTTGTTGTTGCGTCTCTGCTCTCGTGTGACTATAAACTTAAGAGCATGAATAAAAATTAACTGCATGACTACAAACTTAAGAGCATGAAACTTAAGGTATGAATAAAATTAAAATGCTTATGGTGCATACAAATTTAATTATTTGTCCATACAAATAGTCTCTCTCGATCACTCTCGCGTAGCAAACAAAACATTAGCAAGGTTATCACGGAAGACATTCATGTCTTAATCTTCGTCACCTAAATGAGTATTAGCACCACTTCATTGAGATGTAGAGGACGCCGGGATTAGCATGTAGTTTTCATCACGATCACACATGTTAAAGTCTGCATCTTCCGTTGCACTTTCTCGAATGAAGTTATGAAGGGCCATGCATGTAAGTATTATTTTGCTTTGCTTTACCATTGGACAACTTGTTAAGTCTAACAAAATCCCTCACTTCATCTTCAAAACTCCAAATGAACGATCGATGACATTTTGAAGAGATGAATGTAAAAAATTGAATACCTCCTTTTTACCACTTGGTCTTGGGGGAAACTCTGGTAAATGATACTTCGTCCCCTTGTACGGTGCAAGATAACTAGTTTGGTTAGGATAGTCCGAGTTGGTAAGATAAAATTTTCCTAAAAAAACATTAGAAATTATTTTAAAAAAAGAACATTAGGCATTTGACTAAGTAACATGAGAGATAAGATGGCAACAAGTGAGTTTACCTGGAGGAGGATGTGGGAACTTGTCGCTATATTTGTGTATAGCATCATTAAACACTCTCATGTCATGTACCAAGCCAGACCATCTCGCGACAACAAAGGTGAACCTCATGCCAAAGTTACATATAGCCAACACATTTTGAGTGGAGTATCATGACGACCGACATGTTGAAGGACCTTTGACGCTGGCACCACAACAGGTATATGCGTCCCATCTATTGCTCCAATGCAGTTATCGAAATGTGGTGAAAACCGAGGACCCTATAGTCTAGGATGCACCGTCCGAAATTGGATCTCTTGGTTTGATAATACCTACTGAGAGCATGCACATACTATGCAACACTTCTTAAAATTTCCGACTAACCGTCTCAGTTGACCTCTCGAAATGATTTTTACCTTGTCTAAATGATTGCGGGGCACCAATGATCCATGAAAACATGGCTTTCCCTCATCTTGGATTTGTTCATGAAAGAGTCATAATAGTACGTACCAATTATACATGTAATGGTACCATATTGTTGCATCACCTCCAGTTGATTCTGTGCAAACTCAAGTGTTTCGTCCTCATCATCACTTGAAGAAAAAATCATCTACAAATATCCACAAACTCATGTTAGTCACAAACTCCTGTTGGCCCAACCATACAATAGATATAGCTAATATATTTTCCATTCAGAATTTTCCATTCAGACAGTAGACAACAGTTTCAGCCAAAATAACAGCCATGCATAGATACACAAGAAGCTAACTAAGATGACAAGCAAATAAGTTCAGTAACTAAAGACACAGATGAGTAGTAAACTTAAGACACCCGTTGACAGACATACTGCAGTTCACAGACATACTACATTTCATAGACATATTACAGTTCACCAGTTCATAGCCTAAAATCACCAGACAAATTCATGACAACTAACAGGTAGCAAATAACAGATAGCTAAGAACCTAGTACATCTTCTTCAGCTGGCACCACCTCTTCAACCAACCAAGCCTTCCTTCGTTGGTGGTGAAGGTAAAGAAAATATCACGTTTCTCAGCTTTCACAAACAGCTGGCTAGCCATGAAATGCTCGATGTTTCCTTTCGCTGCTCCACTTTCCACAGCCAATAGCATCGCTTTCTTGATGGATTCTGACCTAAGTTCTCCCTGCAGCACCTTTTGGACAATAGCATTATTGGGCTGCATACTATCCAATAGTTCCTTCATAATCTTCACCATAGGGCTCCTTGACTTCTTCCTTGGATTAGTGGCACATGTACTAGTGCTACTACCTCTCTTCATGCTATTGCTACTCATAGGGCTTTCGTCATAGCCATCACCCTCATCACTTTCGTCACCTTCATCACCTCTGTCACCAATAAGTTCGTCAGAAATGCAAGTGGAGGACCCATTAATCAAGTTGATCTAGACACTTTGGAGGGCCATACCTAAGCTTCTTCCATTCCGAATGTCCCTACAAAAATATCTAGCAGTGATGGAAATAAATTAATGTCACAACTCTGACACAAATGCAGTAAACACTAGGTGACTGGATTGAGTTGAACATCCACAATCATGATATTTCAGTCTTTCAGAAAACAGGAAGACAAAGGTGAAAGCTTGTGGACACCTAAATTGGTGCTTACCAAAGATCCATACCCATAAGCTTCATCCTCGTCATCTAGGCCATCACCTCCATCAGCCGGTGTTGGAGTGCCTCCATTTGCAGCTGCTACGACGGTGGTGACCCGAGGACATGCACCACTCCCAGCGGCGAAGACCCGAGGCGGTGCCTCTAGCTATTAGCCAGCTAACTATTATTTTTAGCTCATCCAAACAAGACCTTAATACTCGTCGTACCTCTAAGAGGAGTACAGTAAAACTGCTCATTAACTTAGGAGGTAAGAGGAGTACAGTAAAACTGCTCATTAGTAAATTAAGCATATGTTATTTATGCGACTGCAGTGATCCGCTGACAGTGGTGCCGTTGGCTGTTGCAGTTTCAGAGTCCTTTTTTCAGACGAGTTTCAGAATCTTTGACTGGAAGCAAAGCTGTTTTTCTCTTGTGCCTTCAACATCATCTGCCCTGTTGCCTAGCTGAGATGAGAGCCCAGTAACAGTGAGGCTGTCGCCTCGATTGAATTCCCTGGGGCCCTTCTATGCACTGGATGCAGATGATTTGCTGGTGGAGATTGTACTCCTCTGTCTTATCTTGTTTTCCCATAGTTAAGATCGCATTCCCCTCGACTGTAGGACGATGCAACTTGGAGTTCCGAATGGCTCAGGACCACCCTGCTGATAATTGGACAGTTTGGTTCAGAGGACCGCGCAATTTGAGCCTCTAAAAGTAGTTGCAAAATATTGCCGCTCATGTTGTTCATACATGTTTCAGATGAGTTGAATTTCTTCTCCATCATGTAATGCAGTTAGGAATTATGAACGCTCTTTTTTTTTTTAACTTACAGGAAGTATATATGGACATTCTGAGATTGTAAAAACTGTCGATTCCAGCTGCTTTTCAAGCAGATCGCCTCGAGCCAATATATTTGCTTCAAAGTTTGAGCTGCTCATCGCCGCATAAAGCTGCTGGCTGCAGGCCATGAGTGTGCGTGATGTTCTGTCTTTCCATGCATGCTCGAGATTGGTGAGCTTTGGCTCTTTTCCCGGCTCTGCATGCAAGCAAACGCGCACCGTGACTGCCGTATCCGATGCTAACTGGAGCATGCCAAAATTTTGGAACATGGATCTGATTGATCCGATGCAGAAGGGACAGCATCTTCTCCCTTTGGTAGCTCCATGATCGCGAACACCTTGGGCCTTGGTAACCGAGAACGAGAATCTTGTGCTTTTTTCTTGGTCGGGAGAGGCAAAAAGAGCTGCACCGTCTGAACGATCGATCAGAGGAAAGAAGACTCTGCGTTTGCTGAGGTCCTTGTGTTCGAGCGAGATGGATGAGACTGGAGGAAAAGAGACTAAGGGCTCTTTAGAATGTAGGATTGGAAAAACAAAGTAATAGTAAAAACAGGAGAATAGGATAGGATGGTGGGAGGAACACAGAGGATTAAAAAACATAGAAATTTTATAGGAATGAGCTTTTCGATGGGCCATAGGAAAAACATAGCAATTATTAAAACCAACAGTATGTTAAATTAATTAGGGTAACAAAATTACAACCTTATACATCTAAAACAACCATTTGCCTTATTTGCTGTTGTGATAAGGCCCTAATTTGCCTCATTCATATGAGAACGAGTGGAAAAATAAGATCCAAGTGGATTGTTGGAACACTGTGTTTTTCCTAAGGAAATGGATCGAAGGAAATTTTCCTGTGCTTTTCCTATGGCTCCAATCCTATGTTCCAGACGTTGCTATAGTATCAAATCCTATAGGAACTAAGTCCTGTGTTTTTTCTAAAAAATCCTCTAATCAAAAGAGCCCTAAATTTTTTTTTTAAAAAAAAATCCTCTGATCAAAGGAGCCCTAAAAATTATGATTCGTTGAGAAATTCAGATGTGAAAATGTGTGTGAGAGAGTGAGGGATGGAGAAACACGAGGTCTATTCAGGCAGTCATATATTCAGGTAGGGTAAGATGCTGCTTGCTGCATGATCATCTCTGCTCTTTTGGCAAATCTGATTTGATGTGCCGCAGGCCCTGCAAAAGCAAGCAAGCAAGCATGCATGCATGCATGCAAAGCCTTTGTGTACTGTAACCCCACGCACAGTCACATGCAGCGACCAAAGGCCGATGCCAAGTTTACGTCTTGCTGCTCCGTCTTGCTGCAGCTCCCGTCAGGCTACCACCTCAGCCGAAGCTGATTAGAGAGTAGTACCATTGCTGCAGCCAGCAGATTTGTGCAGCCTAATGAGAATATCTGTTGCGTTAGTGAGACACTAATAACCTTGCTTCAGATTAGTGGAGCCTAAGTAGTACTGTAGTGCCATACGGTGGTGCATTGCATGCGCAACGAAATGGGCTCGGTACTTGAGCATCATTGTGTTGCGCATTGTGCATCGTGTTTGGACGGATGGCTGGCCGGGGAACAGCACAGACCGTATGATGGCCTGCCGGCCTTTTCGTACAGCTCGGAAATTAATCTACGTTGGTCGTCGCCGTGCTCATGTCCTTCCCAACAAAACATCATCCTTTTTTCTCTTAAAATCTGCAGAGTAAAGTAAACACAATTTTGTGACCCTTTGGAGCGCTGTAACAAAATCTTGCATATATAAAATCCTTAGAAACTTAGTGAAAAAATCGATATTTATGGGGCCATCTTCCTCTTTAAAGCATAAAAAAAATCGCAAGAAGCCTGCGAGAATCGGCATAATTTCTCTCATGTGAATTCAATTCAATCATCAATATGTTCTGAAGCAATCCTTCAGCTATAAAGCTACTACAGAAAGCTTAGGCAAATCTAAAAGCGGCAGCAAGGCAAGTCGTGCCAATTAGGCCTCTCTCAATGCTAGTTTCTTAGACATTAATTAAATATTCACTTAAGTAAAAAGTGATGTAACAGTAATTTAAAGATGAAAGAGAGAAGTTTTTTTCTTACAGGAGAAACTAGCTCTTTGGCAATACTAGGTGATTGTGAGGATAAATTATTTTGAGAGACCTTAAGAAACTAGCAAGACACATGCATCTATTCTAAGCTTGTTTCTTAACATCAATTTTTTACTCTCTCTTCTCTTAGATATCACCTAAGAAACAAAGCATTGTAAGTGGTATAATCTCTCAAGATTCGCAAAGTGAAGTGACGCAGCAAGGCTAAGGAGTAAAACAAAAAAGGGCCGAGCCGCCAAGGAGCCCCATAAAAGTACAATCGGCCCATAGGCCCTGTTTATTTCTGCTTATCAGCTGCTTCTGCTTCTCAGAAAAGCTGAATAAATAAATGCCAAACTTATTGCTGACTTATAACTTTTCTAATAAGCTAGCTTCTAGTGAAATTAACTAAAAGCTGATAAGCTAGCTGAGATCAACTTTTTTGAAAAGCAGGTATGCTAAGAGCAAAAAAAAAATTAAGTCCATAAGCTAACCGCTTTTCTTAGAAGCTATAAACAACTTTTTCCAAAAAAATCCATAAATTTCAGCTGTGCCAAATAGCCATAGTAGCCACAATTCAAGCAGCCCATATAGACCTTATACTTGGAATGCATGACACAATCTTATCCAGCCCCCGTTGGACGGAAATGTTTGCGCTTTTCCATTTCATCCTTGGCAAGTGGTCAAACTTGTTCGGGGGGAAGATGGAGCCTTCAAATGGAATGATCATGGATTCCATTAAGAGAAAGTCTATTTAGCCTCCCTCAATTATCCTGTTTTTCCTTTCTTGTGGAAAGTACCATTTTACCAAACCTCATGACTATCACGTCCCAAAATATTCATTACGTAATTAGACATGCCTAATCATAATTGCATTATGTTTTGCATGATTTATTATCAATTTGAGTTTAAGCGCATTCCAAAAGTTATGCATTTTGAACCTTTACGTATTTCCCCCACATACACATGAGTATTTGAGAGTGAAAATGGCTTAGAAGCCAATTAGGAGAAATCCCATATATATTAGAAAAGAAAAAAATAAGAAAAAGGAAAAAGAATGAGACTTCCAGCACCAAACCGCTCCAGCGGTCTATCGGGACTCCCCACGGTTTGACGGCCAATACACAAAGGTCCCATTAAGGGGATCGATCACACGCTCTCTCACTCTCTCTCTTTCTTTTGCTCTCTCACTCTCTCCCTCACTCAAGCCCTAGAGAGAGAAGAAGAGATCACCTCGACGTCTTGACGATCGAAGATCGACGGAGGAACCTTCCCTGAGCTTCCTGAAGACTTCCCCGAGGTCTTTCCCCTTTTTCTCGCTCACCGGAGGTGCATTCTTCCTTCCCAAGCTCCCTCAACCTCTCCAGGAGTCCAATTGGTGGATCGGAGCTCCCCCGGAGAATTCCAATCTAATAGAAAGTTCATCTACACTAAGGTGAATCTTCCTATGCCATCTTTCCATTGTTTTCTAGCTCTAGTCGTCTGCCGTTTGGATTTGAACCAAGAAACCGAGTATACCCTAGGTCTAGATCTCATTCTTGGGGTTTTACGTGTTTGGACCGTGCATGTCGTCCGAGCAATCATATAAAATGTTCCCCTAGACTTATGGACTACTTTGGTGCCCTTCATCGTCAAAAGTTTCGCTGGAGTCCACGCCGACAACCCTACAAAGGCGCTGCCGATAAGGTCTGACGGTCTGACTGTCGCTATGACCGGTCTGACCGCCAGTTATGACCAGAACATCCAAGTTCAAACCCCTGTATAGGAGTCAGACTGTCGCTAGGGCCGGTCTGACTGTTGGTCGGTGGTCTGACCAAAGCTCTCTGTTGGCTCCTGGTCAGACCCCCAGCTATTCAAGGCTGTATGTACTTAGATTATCTTGTCCGGAGTTTCAAACTTTGAAACTCTAATCTTTTTATAGTATTTTGCAAATGTTTTCGAAACATGATGCTCTATTATTGTTCAAGCATTCATCATATACACACGTTTTCATTGTTTGATTATTTATTCAATGCACTTGTATTTTGTTTAAAGAGTGATACATCACCGTTCTTCGTGGTCGAGATCGACGCCGAACTGGTTCTGAACGTAAGCGAAACACCTAGAGCAGCAAGGCAAGTATCTAATCATAATGCACCCTTTTGATTTGAATCAAGTGGAATCTAAATTGATGAGTTACTGCTTAGGTATGTTTGCATGATTAGTAAGTCGATGTCAGGTGATATGGGTAGAACCTATGTTGATGCATTGTCTCTACCTTGATCCGGATAACGCTATTTTGTGAAGTCGGAGATTGACCGTCCGCCTCCTTTTCATTTTGTCATCTCAAACAGGATGAGAACTCGTCAGGGTGCCTGTAAAGGCAATTCGGAGGGTTTGAATGCCCGTGATGGAGAGCCATCCCCTCCATCCTCTATGGCAGAGGTGTTGGACCTTATTAAGGTTATTTCTCAAAACACAGCCCATCCTGTTGGAGTTGGAGCTGGCCTACATGGTGGTTTCTCTAAGTTTCTCCAAGTTTCTCCATACTCGGCCTCCTATCTTCACCCGCGCCAAAGATCCCAGTGACGCTAATGATTGAATTCGCACAATTGAGCATAAACTTACTCTCGTGCGGTGTGATGACCATGAGAAAGTCAGATATGTCACCCATCATCTTCAAGGTGCCATCGGGGCATGGTGGCAGAGCTACCTCGCCATGCAAGCACCTGGCCACTCTGTCACTTGGGCAGATTTTCACATAGCTTTCCATGCTTCCTACATCCCTAAGGGTGTGAGGGACATCAAGAGGCAGGAGTTCCTCAACATAAAGCAAGGGGATAAGTCGGTGATGGATTATGTGCAGGAGTTCAACGAGTTGACATAGTATGCATCGGAGTTCGTCTCCACTAACAAGCGAAAGCAAGAGTACTTCATGGATGGGTTTTCCACGAAGATGCAAGAGAGGCTATCCGCACATAATTTTGATGCTTTCAACATGATGGTGAGCAAGTCAATTATGATGGTGAGCAAGTCAATTACGCACTGGAGTACAAAATGAAGAAGCGTCAAGATGAGAAGAAGCGCAAGAGGGAGGAACAATTTTCTGATGGAGACAATGAGCAACAATTGTGCGCACAACTTTTGTCTCATGCAATGATCATGGTGCCTTCACAGTCTATGTGTTTGGCCCGTTCCTCTCCTAACCAAGAGCAATCACAAGAAGCCATGAAGGATCAGAGAAGGAGCTCAAAACGTAGAAGAGGGGGGCCATGCTTCAATTGCTGCTAGTTAGGGCACTTTGCCCAACGTTGTCGCTATCTAAAACAAGGCGGTGTGGTAAATACCCTAATTATACCATCACCTCTTGGGTCACAGAAGATCCCAGCTCTGAAATAGGGGAATATCCACATCATCACAGTCAAGGAAGCCCAAAAGGAAATCGGTATGCTTTTAAGCATGCTCCTTGTCAATTCTCACTCGATGATGGTACTCTTCAACTCCAGGGCTTCTCATTCCTTTGTCAAGCGGAGTTGTGCCATGACCCATGGTTTTTCTATTGAAGCTATGCACACTCCCAATCTCGTAACAACACCCGGTGAGAAAATATTCTCAGAGGATTTCGTTCGGGATGCACAAATTCTCGTCAATGGAATCACTTTTCTAGCCAACTTGATTGTGATTGACTCAATGGATTTGGATGTTATCTTGGGGATGAATTGGTTGACCCATAATGGTGCAGTTATCAAGTGTGCACCAAAATTCATTTCTCTTGCAAATTTATTCAATGATTGGGTCACCCTATGCCTTGATGAGAGTGACCCCATCTCTATGCAATGGAAGGTGCCATCTCCATAGACCTTATTCATATTCCCTTGTGTGTGATTACCCAGATACTTGGATTGTATGCTAATGTGGGTTGTTGATGTGATTAGCACTTTGTGCACTCCTACTGTGATTGGTTTGACAATTCTAAGTAGTGGAGCTTAGGCCGGAATTCACAGAAGTTCAATGAAGTTAAATGGATTCTAACTGGATCATAGAGGGTTAAATTAATGAAATATGAGAAGTTAGACTAAAATACACTACAAAATACCGAAAATCCACTATAAAATATAGAAAATTTGTTGAGGCCCATCCTGGTCACAACGATGCTCCACCTACAGTTCGCTGTGGTCGTGTTGTTAGAAAGGTGAAATGCAAGGTGACAATGTGTGTTTGCTAATGTGTGTCGGAATGCAATAATAATCTGAAGTGCTTCATCTGTAACTTTCCTAGCACCGAGTGAGCTCGTACCCGGTGTCTCCTTTGGTGGCTGAACCTGTTCGGGGATTTCCATATTGTCAGAGTTCATGAGCTATTGTTGTTGGTTCTTATAACGTGCGGCTGCTGAAAAGAATCATTTTTTTCCATGCACATGTGCTGACTAACCATTGGCTTATTTGAATTATTGAATAAGAAACATTCCATATTTTGACCTGGAGAGAGATTTCTGTGAATCAATCGATAATAAAATGATTTTGCGATTTGATACATCAAGAAATTGCCACTTATGAACCTTTTTTGTAATATTAGGAGGACAGGAGGAGGTTAAAGAGGTTATTGATACTGCTACTACCACTACTAATTTACTCCATTATTAATGGACAGACAGTTCTATTCTACGAGTAGTTCCCGTAATCGTTGTGCATCCGTTTTTTTTCCAACTTGGTATTCTGATAATGATGTGCAAATGCATGAAGCATGTAAGTAGTCTTAGGACTAGGGCTGCTGCAGAATTTGGTGATGTTATCCCTATGAATTCATGATTTTTCACCACTAGCCTGCACTTCTGTCAGTGAGTGCTTGTTTTCTTAGGTGAAATGGGACCCGTTTTATACAGGTGCAAATTTTATTTTTTCAGATTAAGTTCAGTCGTCCCAATCCTTCACCCTTAAATCCTAATAGTTCATCGTACTGCCTCATATGCACTTGGCTTCGGTGTTGGGCAATTTAATTAGCACCCGGGGAGTAACCCGATTTTTCTCTCCTTTTTTTGGCCAGAGAGTAACAACAACCTCTGACTATACGGTTGCAGTGTCATTTTTAGTGTATTCTTGAGAGCGTGCCAATTCCACTAGAAGTCTAAACTTGCCATTTTTGCTGCAACACCAAAATTTACTTATCTAAGAGAACACTGCTATGTTTCTTGCAGGTCCAAGTTAACAACAGTGACTACGACAACGTGACAGGCGCACTGCCCTACCTGAAAGTGAAGAGGAAGTCTCATGAGCTCATCATCTGACCGTTGGATCAAAATTGTATGTCCTGGATGCTCAGCCAATCAGAGGCCCGGGAGCCCTACGCGCTTTAGATATAGGCCTCTCTCTGATTTGAATTAATAAGTGCAGCAATGGTAACATAGCTTCAGAAGCAAATTCTGTTAGATCTTCATACGAAAGACCTTCGTAAGGTCCTGATTTAGCCACATATCTTCTAATCTAACAATTGGATTGAAGATGAGAGAGAGGGGGGACACACAGGGAAGGAGGTCTTTTGTAGAATTCGGTCCTATAGAATTTGCTTTTCATAGCTCCAGTCTTTAGAGGTACTAAGTATGATTATTATAGCTGGTTTTAAGTATACACTGCAAGTTAGGTTAAGCTTCCAGGAACATGTTGCTGCTGCTAAAAGCATTATAACCAAGGTTATCAGATATGGAGGAAGCAAAGCCAACATAGTACTCAAGGCCACCAGGAATAGGATAATTGATGCCAACACAGACCATGTCAATGGTTGTATATTTAATTTCTGCATATGGTGGTGTTGGAGTCTATTTCTCAATGAACCAAACAGTGTACCTATACACAATAAGCAGTTATTATAAGTATTCTTTGATTATTTCAAAACTTTATGTAATATGTGTGAAAATTATTTACCTGATCTTGCAAGGCGTTCGATTTAAGGAAGCATAACAATGGGCATGTTAAACAAGCGGCCACGAATCATCTATATACTATTGCACTCTTTTTTTGCACATACTTTTGCACTTAGTCATGTATCTTCTCAATAAAGACAGGAGTAACAGGCCGAATCAAACTCAATGTCCGATCTATCTTCAACCGGTAGTAACAGGCTTACAACAACCCAGCGGGTCGCAATAAGTGGCGCGGCAAGACACGCTATTTTTCTAGTTCATACTAGAGCACGTTATTGTCGCAATTAAAAAAGGGTCATTCGTGTCCTTTATCACTGCCGGTTTGGTTATAATGAGCCGTGATAAATCATTCTGGTTCATAAACTCAACCAGTATATAAAAATTCAAACCATCAAGAACCGGTAGTGATATATCAATATCGATTCATAATAAGAACCGACAGTAATACCAATACATAAAAAGTTGCCGTAAAAAACCGACAGTGATAATAGCCATCACTGGCAGTTAGAAGTTACGAACCGATAGTGATAGCTCATTGCCGATATGGCTTCCACGCTCCACATGTTCAACTTCTCCCAAAAGCCTTATAAATTTAACTCGCAGGCCTCCGATCGCTCAGTTCCCAGCCTCGCTCCCTCACTCCCCCTCTCTCTCCCGCCCTCTCCCTTCCACCGTCGTCGTTGTCATTGCCGCCACAATGGAAACTCCATCACCGTCTCCGGCTTCGGCCACTCCACGACTCCCCTCGCCACCACCATCTCCTGCCACACCACCCACCCTCGCGCCTTCGTCTGACGATGAAGCTCCGGCACCGCCAGAGAGCTTGGATGAGGCGCAGTCCTTAGACTCCAGATCGGCAAGGTCCCCCTCCTCCACTAACGAAGTTTGGGACATCTTCATTGATTAGCCAAAGTCAAAGAGGCACCAACGCGAGGAGGAAGAGGACGAGGACGAGGAGGGGGATGATGATGGTGACGCCGATGATGACGTCGATGAGTACTTCTTCGTTGTGGCCGGTTCCAACTGGCCATGGTAGGCCTAGGTACGCGGCGGGTGCAGTGGTTCTTTTGTGATGACGATGACCTGAAAGTTTTAGGGTTCCTTTTGCGCGCACGGTCATATTGTTTGTTTTGGTTGTACAACGATTGCTAGCTAGGATTTAGTTATTAGTGTGATAAAAATAGTGATTATGGTTTAGTAATATAAAGCTTAATTAATTATGGATTGCCGGTTTCAATTTCAATTTTTTTACGGGGATCGGTTCGTAGCTAGAACTAACAGTGATAAGGGATATCAATCGGCATGTTGGAGCAAAGAAACGGCAGTGATGCAAACTATCATTGTCAATTGAAGCTATAAACTGATAGTGAAAATGAGTATCAGTGTTGGTTTTTGAATTGATAATAATAATTCATAATTATCATTGTCGCTTAATCATTGCCGATTTAAGGATTGGTAGTAATATAATTTTTAAACCGGCAACGATGAGAGGTTATGTAAGTAGTGTGTGCAAGTGCTTTAGCTAATTACAAATTCGCAACCACCGACCGAACGCTATCGCGGTACCGATTGATGTTGTTCATAGGGACTATTGTTTACTGGACTCCGCTTCGTTTAGATGCTGGCTTCACCCCTGATATGTGTGGAAGACAAGTAGCATGCCATGGCGGGGCTCGGTGGCCATGGCGGGGCTCACCTCCTTATACGCCGTGTTTCCAAAGGAACAAAGGATGCAGAGAGGACTTCAGAAAAGGATGTAATTGCTCGACGGTGCAGCCACGGAGGAAATTCGATCAGGATCAGTGCTAAACTGGCCGTTGTGCATGTTGGATGCAGCTTGTGAGGTGTCGAACGGACGTGACTAATTTGCGAGCTTGCGAGGAGCGCTGCTCGCGCATGTCCCTGACAGTCCCCTTCTTTTTTTAAAAACTTTTTTCCCACCGCTTATTTCTTTTTTAGAAAATTTTCTAAAAAAAATTTGGCTCAAAATTTTTTTAAAAAAATTATCGCGAAAAATTATCGAGAAAAATTAAAAAATATACCGAGGAAAAATAATTAAGAAAAATTATCGAAAAAAAATTACCAAGACACTAATAGTTCTTGTAGCCGTTTCAAGTGGGTCTTATGGGCCGCGACTTGGACTGTCGAATGGTGCGCGAGCAGGCTCCCTAGTGCGCGCTCTTGGATCAGGAATTTCGGTGTCGAACCCTGCCGAGCACATCCACAGCTGCGGCGGTGAATCTGGCCAACCTCATCGAATTGTCGAATCTGGCCAGGATTGGAGCAGCAGTGAAGGTGCTTCGGGCTCGAAGCCGCATCGTGCTGTAGGACGACTGTGGTAGCAGCGAAAGGAGTGGCACGTCCAACGAGAAGTAGCGACGGTTGCTCGAGAGGGAGGAGTTGCGACCATGGAGGAATGCTGTGGTATTGATAGTCTGGGAAGCTCCGGTAAATGGTTTCAGGCTTGAAGGAGGAAAAACATACTTTCATGATAATTAAGGGAGGCAAAACGGATTTTTCTCGTTCGATTAACCTTGGCCCGGCCCAGTGTATGTTTTTTTTTGGGTCAAAGAAAGTTGCTACATAATTTGTAAGCAACCAGACTAGATTTTAAAACGGAGTGGATATTTCCCACTCTATATTAAAAAACGAATATAGATGTTCTTATTCGGATACAGAATTGGATATTTTCGGATCAATATAGATATAGATATTCCTTATCTAAATAAGATATAGAAATATAAAGTTTTTTTGTCGGATACGATTACAGCAATGGATATCCGGTTAGATTCAAAATGGATAATATTCGTTTTCAGAACTTAGAGATAATAAGTTTAAATGACTATATTTCTAAACTATAAGTCTGATTTACAATATGATTATACTATTATTATCTTTGTAATTAAATCTACGAAATAAGACCCCACTTGACTATATTTTGATATGAAAAATTTCATATGACAAGTGGGTCCTACATATCACACTCTCAATTGCTTTAAACTTTAGTATAGTTGCAATCCAAATGTATGTATAATTTAAGGGTCTATATCATTTGACATATATCCAGATCGGTATTTATATTCGATTCGTATTCGCATCATATTTATTTTCGATCCTATCTATATTTGGGATTTCTATATTCATTTTTGTTTTCAATTAAAAATAAGGATAAAAATATGAAAGGAGCATTACCCATCGGTATTCGATCCGTTTTCACTCGTAAACCAGACTGTTCCTTTCTCTTTCACTTTCCACGAATTTGAGCTCTTTTCGAAAAAGAAAATGGAAATTTTCGTGAAAATAGAGCTTCGGCACCGTTTGTTTCCCACGCATCGCTGCTGCAGCACCTGGCGCCGCCGCTCGGTAGCGCCTTCTTCTCCCTCGACCTCTCCTTCTGGCCAACCTCCGCGAAGGACTGCAACAACTACTCGTTGTTTGCGGTACGCGCACCCTCCCTCGTGTTGCGCCGGCACTGCTTCTTCTCCTCCACGGTGACGGCTGTCAGATCTAGTGGCCCTCCTCAATCCCGCTCAGCGACACCCTGCCGGCGCATACTTCGGTGAAGGAGATGACTGAGAGAAAGTAGAAAGATCAAAATTGATTTGGAAACCATTGGTGATTGGAACATTTTGTTTCTCTATTTGCGATATGTTTTATTTTGAATGGAACCAAATTTCTTGTGGAGCAGAGCATTTTCTCTGCGCCCGAAACTTTTTGATTTTGGTGGTGGCACGTGCCGGAGGGGTTGCCGGCGTTGGAGATTTGGAGATGATGCGGCAGCAGGTGAAGGCTCTGGCAGTATGGGCCGCTTGGTGGCTGATGCAGGCCGGCCTGATTGCATGAGCGTTGTGGGCTGCTTGGTTACTTGCGGGAGCTACGCGGTAGAGCAGCACATGCGCGCTATAGACCCTCCCATGTTTCAGTACCTGAAATCTCGCAGCAAATTCACGAAAATGTTTTCTATAATATCTGCTTTGTAATCCTCAATTTTAGTTTTCCAAATAAACATAACCTATTTAATGGTCGAATTTTCTCCTCTACTTAAATGAAAAGAGCAATGCTCCTGCTCATCGGTAACAAAATAATCCAAATTTTAGTATCGAAAGGGCCTTTATGCACCCTAAAAACTAGCCAATGAAATAAGCGGTTTCCTACTTGTAAGCTATGTGCATTGTCTTTTCACAACTAATGTGAGACTATTCTTGTTGGGGGGAATTGTACCACGTGAGCTCAATTTCGTTGACTTTGGCCACAATAGTCAAATCCTAAAAATCGAAACCCGTTCATTGGCTTCATTGACATCGATGCACTTGTTAAAGTAGGGATAATTCCCTCTATACTCTACAGGAGTTAGGCTCAAGAAGACATAGTAAAACCTAAGGAACGAAGTTCGGAGGCGAAGCTCAAAGGCCGAAGGGGCACGACAAAGCTCGAAGAACGAAGAGTGCAGCGAAGCCCTAAGGCCGAATGAAGGCGGTGTAAGGACTTTCAGTGACTTTGGTGACATAGTGAAAGCTCACCTGAAAAGGAACTTGCAAGTTAGCTAGAACCCGATGAGGAAATGGCTGAAGAGAGATTGCTAGTAGCTCCGACAGAGGGTCCAGTGTGGGTCCACAGGACATGTGTCAGGATTTGGTTGCTAAGGATAATGTTGGCAGATAATAACCGAATATCCTTGAAATATTCTAGGATATTCTCTAGTGTTAGAAGGAATATTCCTATGGATAAGGAGTAAAAATGTAATGATGACGGAAGTGGTTGAGATGTGTCTATAAATACCCCTACTCATCTAAGGTAATAACAAGAAATGAACAATTATTACAATGGCAGTTATGATACTATTCATTGTGTTGCGATCACGATCAAAACATTTGGCGTCGTCTGTGGGGATCGAACCCATGACCACATGGTGGTCTCATGCCACCAAAGACTAAAAAAGAAAAGGCATAAGCATCTACGGACAACGAGGGGGCTCGAAGATCCCTTCGCAGCAAGAAGGAGTAGTGGCGGCTGAGGGGGCTGGGGCTTTGGTCGAGGCCCCCAGGGTCGAGTTACCTAGAGTCAGCATGGCTGTCCCGAGCGGAGCAGGGGGGCTGGGGCAGTCAATCCAGACATCCATGAAGGTCGGACGACCGCGCTGGACTCTCTGGAGCATCATCGGGTTCCCTCACACATCCTAGGGGACCATGGAGTAGGGGATCATGATGGTAATGATGTGCAGGACATGAGCCAGGTGGAGGAAGCTAACAAACAAATCCAAGAGCTACATGAGAAACTCAGGTCCCAACGCTAATCCCTTTGATCTCAGAAGGGACGTCGGGAGGCCTCAGCGGCAACGGAGACCCAGAGCTACTTCATCAGCGAGGGTTGGAGGAACCCCATCGACTACAGACGATAGATCAGTCTCCCCATTGGCTACGAGTCTTCAAATGAGATCATAGCCTCCGGGTCTCAAAATGCCTCTACTGCACCTATACGATGGCAAGACCAACTCGAAGGAATTTATGATGACCTTCAAGGTCGGGATAGAGTGCATGGGGTGGGGGAGGGGGAGAGGAAGCCACTATGGCTAAGGCATTCATCCTAGCCATCAAGAGAATCGTGCTCTCATGGTACACCTCTCTTCTGGTGAGAACAATATTCTCCTGGGAGCAGCTTTGGGAAACACTTTTCTTGCACTTCTAGGGTAATTATGCGGCTCCGGTCACCATAGGAGATCTGTTTGCAGTCAAGCAATAGGAGGGTGAGAGCCTGAAGGAATTCACCCAACGCTTCGTGCAAGTGAAGTGCCAAGCAAAGGGTCTTAGTGACGCTACAATAATAGATGCTGCAAGGCAAGGCCTTCGTCCGGGGGCCTTAGCCTCGCGCCTGGCATATAAATCAATTAGGGATGTGGATGAATTGTTCACTAAGATGGAAAAGTACTCGAGGGCTGACAAGGATGAGCTTCGGAGATAGGCAGATATGTTGACCTCCGAGGCCAAGAGCAACAGGGTAGGCAAAGGAAAAACATCTCAAGGAAGGGAGAAGGAAGAATGTCCGAGGTAAGCTCACCGATCTTCGGACATTCATAGAACCAACCATCATCATTTTCACCAGCCAAGGGGCTATAAGTGAGGAGTGCACAACATCGAGGAGAGCTCAGATAAGAGTAGGCGGTGAGGTGGAGACTCAACTAGGGGTCGTGGCAGTAGCTCCAGGCGGCCTCGGCCGTTGTACTATGTAGTACACGGTGAAGATGCAGGTCACACAACCAAGTTGTGTCCTTGAGTAGTGGCCCTAAGGAAGGGCTAAACCGGTAGTCATTTGGACCTTCGAGCTCGGGGTCTTCGCACGATCCTCGAACAATGCACCATGTGAAAATGCGAGATGGGCCCAGCTTTGGGCGAACCCCTATATACACCCACTCACCCTACTACCCCACATCATGGACCGAAGCCCCTCCCTCGCATCAGTCGTAAATACCTAAATTGCTACCACCCTCGCCGATAATGGTTATTGAAGCCCTTCCAACTAGAGTGAGGTCTATCCAGAATGTGGAGAGGGCCTAAAGCGTGATAATAGCCATCTCTGAAGGGCCACCAGTTATGACTTTGAGTCCAAGAGGCAGCAAAGTGAGTATGTACGCAAAGTTAATTATGTGGAAAATAGCTCTCCGATGGTCAGGTATTGGTGGTCACACCAGCCAATAACATTCTCTCAGGAGTCCAAGAAGTGCCCTGTGAACACCAGGCCCACGTGAAGACCGAAAGCTGAACAATAGCATTCATCATCAACTGTTGGATCTGTAGCTCATACCAATTGAAAATGTACCAGCATAGAGATCCAAGAGAAGCGAATGCCAACTGCAAAAAATTCAAGGAAAACAACGGCCTCACCTTCGCGTGACTTAGGTACAATCTCTTCAGGGGATGGCAACCGGGTTGGCTTCGGTACACCGACTGGCTCTGAAGTACGGAGTCAATAGAGCCATACTGCTTGCACGTTGAAGCTTGGTCTTTGCCATTTCACCGAATGGGAAAATAGGCTAAGCACCAGAAGAAACGAGGGACACACTACCCGAAGCATTAGCACAATAGCATCAAGATGGCTAGAAAAAGAACAAGAGCACAAAGGGGGTGAAGAAAAGAATTACCAAAGAGGGAGAGGTAGCCCATATTTATACATCCCGCACTCAAGGCACGTCACCGAAAAACCGAGAGTACGTCATAGCACGTGATCAAATGTACGACATATCATAATGTGAAGGCATCCTGACACATGGGACACATAAAGTCCATGTCACATCTGCATGATGAGAGAATTGCGAGACATGGGGGCTACACATGGAGGAAGGATGTGGAACTGCCAAATTGATCGCCATAATGGGCTCGAGAGTACCCGACGATGAATACTGCATATTTACCATATCTGGCACCCTGGGGTTTCTCGCAATTCTCAGGGTATATCTCTAGGAAGAGGATCCTTGGATGAAAGGAAACTACCTGTAAGTACCTAGGGCCCGTAAATAGGAAGATTTATCTCCAAAAAAGGAAAGGAAGACTACAGAGGACGTATGACACCCCCATATACTCCCTCTGATTGCAAATATAGGTCGTTTTAGCCTCCTCAACTATTCTCTAAATATAAGTCATTCTCGAAATTCTATGCACTTTTTTCTCTTTTGTTCCTTTCTTACCCTTGTTTAATAAATGCTACCACTCTCACAAATGAATGGGTTATCTTTTCCAATGCATAATAAATAAAGGGCAACAAGGTCATTTGATCTACTTTCTTAATCCTTGTGCACAAGTCTAAAACGACCTACATTTGCAATCGGAGGGAGTATATACGGAGTCTGAGGCCCCTGCGGAGGAGGAGAGACAAGAGCCATTAGAAGTCGAAGAACTCACTCAAACTTTTCGACAAGACAGAAGACACCCCAAGCCAAGCAAGGAAGTCATCGACTAGGTTTAGATCCATCTAGTCTTGACACATACCTCTTGCAATAGGCTTAGATCAATACAATACAAACATGATGTAGGGTTATTATCCTCAAAGAGGCCCGAACCTGTATACAAACCCTCGAGTGTTCTCCTATGATTCGTCTACTCAAAGTATCTTATACCTCTTCAATAAGTTCCTTAGATCGGCGATTTACACATCATCAACAGTAACCATCACCATCGTACGGTGCCATAATGGCGTACGACACATGCACTGATACAACTGGGTTCCCATGGGAAATTGCAACCGTTGCCACTCAACCCCAAGCGATGTGTGACTGTTCACTCCCTAAAACCGACCTAATCTGTCGCATATAAATACGGAACTCGCTGCTATGAACCTCACACAACGTCCACGAGAAGATCATATTGTAGAGATGGGACAACACGTGGTACATCCTCACATGGGATAGAGACTTTGTTCGTTGACTTCGGTTATAAAGGTCAAATCCCAAAAACCGAAAGAGCGAAGCTAACGTCAAGGTAGGGATAATTCCCTCTATATTTTGTAGGAGTTAGGCTCGAAAAGGCCTAATAAAACCCAAAGAACGAAGCTTGGAGGCAAAGCCTGAAGATCGAAGGGGCGTGACGAAGCCCGAAGAACGAAGAGTGATGCGAAGCCTTGAGGCCGAAGGAAGGTGATGAGAGGACATTCGGTGATAGAGCAAGGGCTCACCTGAAAAAGAATCCACAAGTTAGCTGGAACTCGATAAGAAAATGGCTGAAAGGAGATCGCTAGTAGCTCCAACGGAGGGTCCAGTGCGCGTCCTACAAGACTTGTGCCGGGATTTGGTTGCTTAGGGCAATGTATGTAGACAATGACCGTAATACTCTGAGATATTCTATATTCTTTAGTGTTAGAAGGAATATTTCTGTGAATAAGGGGTATAAATGTAATGATGATAGGAGTGGTTGAGGTGTGCCTATAAATACCCCAACTCATGTAAGGTAATAACAAGAAATGAACAATTATTACACCGACAGTTACAATGTTGTTCATTGTATTGTGATCACAATCACAACAATTCTAATACAAATAAACACTATTAGAATCTTGAGTTCCCAATTAGTACCTGCTAATAGCTAGACCCCGTTTGGAACATGGGATTTTCTCTGCATGCGTAAGGGTTGAACTATTTCAACACAGGGATGAACTTGTCTCGATCAAAAAATGTGGTACCCCAACTCTTCACTATAGGTAGGATGAGTAGCAAATTGTGAAAAGAATGTATACCTAAAGCTCACCGAAATACAAACGCATATAGATAGTGATCAGCATCTGAGTAGAAAGTTGAACAAAATCCAGAGAACGAAAGGTAATCAAATCATGGTAGCTAGGAACACAAGGACACAAAGAATAATATAATCAACTTCTTGAGTATTATTGTTTCATTTGAGGGTTCACATCGCATAATAAAACTGTTGTTTTTAAAATGCGATGCAGCCAAAGTCGTTCCATCAAAAATCTGACCAGCTCACATGGCACAGCATCTTGTGAACCTGCTCAATCATTGTGTCTATTCTTCACATACATATATTCAAGGGGGGGGGGGACTTTTGATTGGCATACATATATTCAGATATATGTGCTAACGTGAGGCATGGATGAGCGCTGCTACATACGTGCATTGTGCATATGTGAACGCGGTACACAATTTGTTTCTCCAGAATGTATTTCATATACATTTTGTGAAAACTACGTACTAACCAATGCTCTGATTCATCAAATTTTTTGTTCGTTCAAAAAAATTCATCAAATATTTAGGACCCAGTTGAGCTACTGCTCTATTGTCAGAGGTAGTGCAGTTATTAGAATAAACCCAACTCTGTCGTAGCTCATACCTCTTTCGTTAAAATAAAGGGTTAATTAGATTGGTGTCATTATACCTTGATTTGAAAAATACTATTATAATTCACGAAATATGGTGGTAGTCATCGCGATTTTGCATCTATATGAATCACGCCATTATGTATGCCTCCGACAGGTTTGGATCCACTGCCAAGTGCCGGTATTTGCATATTTCTTGTAATGCCCCCGCTAGTCTATACCGACACTCGATTCGACTCGACCAGGTCGCACCCCCATTCCCCACTCCTCATCCACGAGCAAAACGACAACGACAGAGGCGACAGGGCAGGACGAGCTCTCATCGGTGATAGAGGTGGAGCTCATCCGAGTTCCGTCAAGGCAAGATCCTTAGGGGCCTTCAGCACAGTCTAAAGCGCAACCATGTCCCATTCAAAGGTTTGGGATAGTCCGAAGAAGGCGACGTCAAGGTCTAGCACAACCGGTAGCGACGGGAAGGAGCTCCCCTTGTTGATTGCCCTGATTGTAGGTTTCGTGTGATTAAGCTAAAGAACAAGCAAACTGCTAGTTATGGGAGAGTGTTCTACAAGTGTGAGAACAATGTCCATGTTAGTTGGACCTATTTGATGCAATTTGCTGATTTTGGTATTATATCCGAATGGTGTTCGTGTTTGATTTTGTTGCCCGTGGCAGGACGATCTGACGACTTGCGGTTTTTACATATGGGAGAACGAGTACAGGTCCTTTCTGCGTTGCAAGAGGTTATTGGAAAAAGCCAGTGTGCCCTGCTATGTTAACAACAACTGTACTAGTGAAATTGGAGATGGGAATCAACAAGTTCTAGAGTTGAAGCATCGGATTGGCCAATTGACGAATGAAATATTGAAAATGGAGCATCATATAGTGTTGCTAAGCACAATGGTGTGCGTGGGGGAAGAAAGGAGTTGTAGCAGAGAGTGCGTGTGATGTTACTGCTTGTTTTGGTTGGATGCTGGGAGTGCTCATTGCAGTTTTGTGCAAGTGATGTGTAGTGTATGTCATGTTGGCTTCTAAATTGTGAAGTGTCGTGCAAGTGAACAATGTTTCAATCAAGTTTGACAGTGTGCATGAGGTAATATATTGCATTAGGTTTGTATCACTGTATAGAAGCATAACTCTTATTTTAGAATGTACATTGGTTATCAATATATTGCTTTAGGTTTATATCACTGCAGAGAAGCATATGATATAGTTGGATAGTACTATAACTAGGAAGATCAAACAATGATGCTTCAATGATCAGTACCAGAAGCAGTTGAAAGGATCGGTGACATCCTAAGAGGGGGAGGTGAATTAGAACACTTAAAAACTTAACTGGCTCCAAAAACTTCACAAGATAACCTATATCAATTTCTATCTAAAAGTGCTTTAGATTTATCTAGTGTATCTACTCTACCGCTAAAAAGATTTACAACCTATAGCCAATCCTAGCAAGCTACTCTATGAAGATAAATGTGCAAAGGTAAGTTGCAAATATGTAAATGCTGAAACATAAATAAGATAGAGAGAACAAAATCGGCACAAGGAATTTTTATCCTATAGTATCGATAGCATAAATGACACACCTAGTCTATGCTAGAGCTTCACCAAGAAAATACTCCTGGACGGCACCCAATCATGGCTCTTGAGCCATTAAGGCCTCAAGCCGGATAAGCCACCAGGTCACTAAGGCAAGACCTCACTACAAGCCTCTCTTCTAGTCACTTGCTGTCATGATCACTTCAGAGCTTGAGCCACTAAGGTAAGGGTCTCCGTGTCCCTGTACACGTGTCTTGTCGCCTCTCCACACTAAGTCGAAGGGTCAACAATCTTGAACAACTCTGGCTCAAGTTGTTCATGAGTCACCAAGACTCCAAGGTACCTATGTACCACTTGGTACAAGTTAGAATCACTCTTTGATCCACTCTCTAGGCAGCAATCATATAACAACACTCTCTCTAGGCCTATAAGCACTAATCTATCACCAATCTTGTACTTAATTGCTTTTAATGATCACTTTAAGTACTTTTATGGCTTGGATGTCTTCTCAAGTGTCTCAGTGTTTCTCTGAAATCTAGCATGTTCAAATAATTGAGTGAAGGGGTATTTATAGCCTCAAACCCGCCAACTAGCCATTTTCCTAATAGCTCAGAAAAGCTGTTAATATCGGATGATCTGGTGAGAACAATAGTCCTAGCACTGGATCATCCGGTGAGTATATCTTCAGAAACTAGCCGTTGGAACCCCCACTCAAAGCCTCTGTGAACACCAGACACTCTGATGTATACTTCATCTTCATCACCGGACTATCCGGTGAGTACATTTGAGCCATCCGAGTCTCTTCAGCCTCTCTGTGTAAATTGTTCCAGTGTAAACCTCTGGTGTATACAACACCTATCATCAGACCATCCAGTGAGGTATTCTTCGATCTTCATCTCTTGAAAATGCTTTTGCAGAAAATATTCCAGTGTGAAGCATCCGATTTGTACAACACAGGTGCCGAACCTTTCGATGGGGTCTTCTGCTTTCTCTTTGCACTATTCATTATCCACTGTGTTGAACTTGCTTAACACCAGACTATCTGGTGAGGTCAACTATATATGGACATAAAGCTCCAGCGTGTACAAACTTATGCAGCGCCAAACCATCCGGTGTAGTCATTTTTCTTGGGACTTGTCCAATTCAGTCCAAACTTTGTCCCCGCTTCCGTGGCTTCTTCATATATTGCATCCATGAAACCTACTAACATATATTCTTGACAAACATGTTAGTCCCAATAACTATGTTATTATTAATCACCAAAATCACAATTGTGGCTAATAGGGCTATTTTCGCTACAATCTCTCCTTTTTTGGTGATTGATGACAACACAACCAAAATAAGTAGCAAATAATAAACGATACAAAATTGTATAAAGCACAAAGTCTTACCCCATTGCTTGAATGCATGTTCTTACCACTTAGTCCCCCTTTTGTTGTGGCTCTCCTTTCTCCATTACCATTATCTCCATTGGTCCACCCATGCAAGAGCTTCTCTATTATATGCTTTTGATACTAAATGTAGATGAGTCCTCCTTTGTCAACCTTGGCATCTTGCTTATTCTCCACTAGGCATGCCTCTTGCTTTGGTCGTCAAACTTCTTTCTCTTTGTCAATAATCTTAAAAAGGGCTACAAACACATGTTGAACTCGAGGAAGAGCGTTAGAGCACATGAGAGAGAGCTTCATAAATCAAAATCTAATGAAATGATATCAATTGAAGGGATACCACTTGTAGAAATAAGAGGCATTGATATCAATTGTAAAAGACAAACAAATATCATAATTCATAAAACTCACATAATATGATTTAACTTCCCCTATATGTGTGCATACATATGATAAAAGAGAGACATATGCACAACCAGACAATTATGTCAAAATGGAAGTTTAAGCCATATTATGCATGGAGGTAGCTTAAATGAACAAACGAATTGACAATGATAACAATTGAAGCCTTTAAACATTGAATACCTCTAGGGACTTGTTGAACACTCTATGAGACTACAAAAGATATCACTTGAAACACATGTTAGTATCAAAATCACAACCTATAGGATATACCCCCTCTAAATATGTGCATATAAGTGTTGAATACTTGTGAGATATATGTATTTGTTATTGATAACAGTGGGAATGATACCCTATAGATTGATTCATAGCATATAAAGAATACCAATTGTAAAACTATTGCCATATAAGGAACCTACAACTAATAAACCATGTAGATTGCTCATAAAAAAAAGAGAAACATAAACAACCTACAAAATGAAAAGAACGTACACTAGGTATTGCAATAAATTGAATTGAAAGCATGCAATCTTAGATAAGGCAAGTGAACTCACTAATTTAGAGGATTTAGCGTCTAGTACTTTTGTCTTGTTTACTTTTGGGTGGGAATTTAGGTATATAATAATTATGATCTTCATTAATATGCCCAAACTTGTACACTTGGCTTCTTTACTTCATCTTGTAAGCTAAGTTTCTAAATCTCCATAGCCATCTCGGGCTTTAAGTTTTCTTTTGAACCCAAACCGATTGGAGTCACTTCATGTTGGTGATGACTTCCTTAGATACCCAAATGAGTTGGTTCCATCCCCGGTCATTTCTTGCAACCATGTATGCAACTATTTTGCTATTGTTCTTCTTCTTGAGCTTGTAGTGGTTATTTTTTATCTTGGTCTTGTAGTTGAGCTTGATGTAGATGTTGGAGGTCTTGTTGGAGAGGTTCACCATCTTATTCTTCTCCTTTATCTCCTTCTTGACTTGCTTGCATTGGAAGGACTTGTTGTCTTCTTGATAGCACTTGAAGCATGTCATGGTGGACCATTCCGCAACCTTCTTCACCATGATAGCATGATTATCTTGAGGAGGTTGGACATGGTTATTACCCTTTAATCTTGCCAAGTCCTTCTTGTGTTTCTCCACTTCTTACTTGAGCTCATCATTCTCTTGTGTAATAAGTTTATTAGATGATTCTACAACAACATTCTTAATGCATATCTCATTACAAAGGGGTGAGCTGGACAAATTGATTAATCATCACAAGAAGTGGAAGCATCTTCCTTAGGATTAAAATTAAAGAGCTGGGTAGATTGCTTTAAAGTTTTCTTATTCTGAGATTCAATGAACTCAAATTTAGCCTTAAGCTCTTTATGCTCCTTGTTTAGTAAATTAAATTTATTCAATAATTGTTTATAATTAGAAACAAAGGTAGCATAAATATTATTAAGAGAATTGAATTTCTTAAGCTCTTTAGATTGTTTCTTAAGGACCATTTGTTGCTTATTTATCAAATAAAGGAGTTCTTGAGAGGGAGAATCCTCATCGAATTCATCATCACTTACATCGCTATCTATACCTTTGGTCCTAAGACACTTGTGAGATGGCTTGTGAGACAACTTGTGTGATGATGATCTTGAGGAAAATCTTTTCTTAGAAGAGAGGATGATGAGGCTTTCAACACTTGAGCTTAACTCTTCATCGTCGCTCACCCACCTTCCTATGCTTGCAAATACTTTGGCTCTTCCCCTTGTCTCCCTTTTGTTCTTTGTCTTCTTCTCCCTCTTAATATGATCAATTATGTTGTCCAAGTCACCAGTTGATATTAGATGATCAATCTTAGTATTGATCCTCTTGATGTTCTTTTCCACTTGTGACATGAGCTTGACCATCTTGGGATCAATTTCTCCATCGCTTGATGTGCTTTGATCATCCTCTGCATAGCTTTCTTCATCTTGTTTACTATTATCTTTATTTGAGCTTAACTCTTGCTCTTGTCTTATCATCATTGCCTTTATGTATTGATATTAAGCTTGTTTGCTTGTGAGAGTAAGTTTCTTAATGTTAGATGAGGAAGAATCTTCCAACTCTATGTTCATGGTCATCTCATTAGCGGTGATCTTGCCAATCATTTAACTTGGAGTCATCTTCTTGATGTTATTGTTGTCGTAGATGATGGAAACTATCAACTTATCCTTTAGAAGAAAAGCTTGAAGTATTCTTCTCACCACTTGATCATCGTCAATTGACGTCAAACCTAACCCATTGATCTCATTGACAAGAATATTCAAACATGAGTACATGTCATTAGCATTTTCATGGGGTAGCTGTTTGATATCATTGAGCTTAGTTACTTGCACATGATATTTTTCAATACGTACATCCTTTGTGACTTCATGTATTTAAATAAGGTTAGTCCAAATATCGTGTGCATTAGTGAGAGAATAAACATGATGAAATGCATCAACATTTAAAGATGATAAAAAGGATACTTTTTGCCAATGCATTTAATTGCCTCTCCTTGTTGGTGATGTGTTGTCTCATCTCTTTCTCGGTGACTCTTCAAACATCTAAACCTTTAGCTTGCAACTAACAAGTCATTAGAATTTTCAAACGGGAAAAATTAGTGCTGTCAAAATATGAAGCGCTATGGGTATTCATTCCAACTCCGGACGTCACAACTCACTAGGTGGTGAAGCCTAATCGATCACAATGAGACTAAGGCTCAAATGCCACTTAAATTGGTAAAACCTTGTGAAAGGTGTGAGGCTCTAACACCAATTGTAGAGTTAAATGTGAGCCCTAGCTCTGATACCACTTGAAAGGATCGGTGATCTCCTAAGAGAGGGCGGGAGGGAGGGGGTGAATTAGGACACATAAAAACTTAACCAGATCCAAAAAATTCACAAGATAAACCTAAATCGATTTTTGTCTAAAAATGCTCTAAATTTATCTAGTGTGACTACTCTGTCGCTAAAAAGATTTACAACTTATAGTTAATCCTAGCAAGCTACTCTAGGAAGGTAAATGAGCAAAGATAGATTAAAAGTATGTAAATACGGAAATATAAATAAGGTAGAGAGAGTAAACTCGACACAAGAGATTTTTATTCCGTGATATCGACGGCATAAATGTCACCCGAGTCCACGTTGGAACTCCATCAAGGATATGCTCTCAGACGGCACCTAGACATGACTTTTGAGCCACCAACGTCTCAAGTCGGATGAGCCACCAAACCACTAAGGCAAGGCCTCTGATCACTTACCCCCGTGATCACTTTGGAGCTTGAGCCATCAAGGCAAGGGTCTCTACGTCCTCGTACATGTATCTTGCCACTGCTCCATACCAAGTCAGAGGATCAATAAGCTTGAGTAACTATGGCTCAAGTTATCGGTGAATCACAAAGACTCCAAGGTGCTGATGTACCACTTGGTATAAGTTAGGATCACTCCTTGATCCAGTCTCTAGGTAGCAATCATATAGAAATACTCTGTCTAGGCATATAAGTACTAATCTCTCACTAATCTTGTACTTAATTGTTTTTAATGATCACTTTAAGCACTTTGGTGGTTTGGATGTCTTCTCAAGTGTCTATGTGTTTCTCTGGACTCCAACATGTTCAAATAACTGAGTGGAGGGGTATTTATAGCCTTAAACCTACCAACTAGCCATTTTTCCAATGGCTTAAAAAAGATGTTAACATCGGATGATCTGGTGAGAACAATAGTACTAACACTGGATCATCCTGTGAGTACATCTTCAGAAATTAGCCATTGGAACCCTTACTCAAAGCCTCTGTGAACACCGGACACTCTGTTGTATACTTCATCTATATCACCAGACTATCCGGTGAGTACATTTGAGCCATTCGTGCCTCTACAATCTCTCTATGTAAATTGCTCCAGTGTACACGACACCTATCACTGGACCATCCGGTAACGTATTCTTCGATCTTCAACTCTTGAAAATGCTTTTGCAAGAAATACTCCGGTGTGAAGCATCTCGTATGTAGAACACAGGCACCAAACCTTTCGATGGGGTCTTCTGCCTTCTTTTGTACTGTTCATTGTCTGTTATGTTGAATTTGCTTAACATCGAACTACTCGATGAGGTCAATTGCATCTAGACACAAAGCTTCGGCGTGTAAAAACTTGTCCTACGTCGGACCATCTGGTGTAGTCATTTTTTCTGTGACATGTCCAATTTAATCCAAACTTTGTCCCCGCTTCGGTGACTTCTTCATGTATTGCATCCATAAGACTACTAATATATATTCTTGACAAACATGTTAGTCTTAATGACTATATTGTAATCAATCATCAAAATCACAATTATGGCCTAATAGGGTTATTTTTGCTACATCAGTATTCATGCAAACTGAATTCCTCAAGCAAAATACAAATTAGTTGCACAACACATGAACACCGTATTTCATAGTACTGTTAATAAAATAGCATCAGGTCCAGAACAACCATGATCAACTCCTAGCTATTACATATCCAGAAGCACAGAATTAGGCTCCATCTTACATGTTTAGAAGAAGCACAAAATACATGGACCTAAGGCAAATGTTGGCATCACATGCCTTGTCAGTCTAAGAGTTATCTAACAACTCTCTCAAGTGGTGCATTTAAGGTAGCCTGAGCCTTGTTCTTCTTTGGGGTCTTCTTCTTCTTAGGTGTTTTCTTCTTCTTGGGTGTCCACTTCTTCTATGGTGCCTGCTCCTCACCAGCATTAGTGGTAGCTTGTCTCTTCCTGGTTTAAGAACAATTTGGTCAAAATGACCTGTCAAGAAACAATAGGAACAAGAGTAGACAAAGTTGAAAGTTGATTGTTACCTCTTCTTTGGTGTTGGTAAATTACCCGCATCCACCACTGAGAGGGATCGGTGATGTCCTAAGGTGAGGGGAGGATGAATTAGGACACTTAAAACTAATCGACTCTAAAAACTTCACAAGATGAATCTATATCAATTTCTATCTAAATGTGCTCTAGATTTATCTATTGTGTCTACTTTAGCACTCAAAAAGGGTTTGCAACTAATAGCCAATACTAGCAAACTACTCTAGGAAGTAAACACGCAAAGGTAAATTGCTTGTATGTAAATGTGGAAATGTAAAGAAAGTAGATAGAGCAAACTCGGCATAAATAATTTTTATTCTGTGGTATCAATAGTATAAACGTCACGCCTAGTCCATATTAGAGCAGCCACCCAGGCTATTGCTCCTGGATGGCACCCGGTCATGACCCTTGAGTCACCTAGACCTCAAGTAGGTTGAGCCACTAAGCTATAAAGGCAAGGCTCACCATAAGCCTCTCTTTCGGTCTCTTACTGTCGTCTTCACTTCGGACCTTTAGCCACCAAGGTAAGGATCTTCGCATCCCTGTACAAACGTCTTACTGCCACTTCACACTCAATCAGCGGGTCAACAAGCTTGAGCCACGAAGGCTCATAGTGCCAGCGAGTCACCAAGACTTCAAGGCGCCTGCGTACCACTTGGTACAAGGTAGGATCACTCCTTGATCCCCTCTCTAGGCAGCAATACCTAGAAATAACTCTCTTTAGACCTAATAGCACTAATCACCCCCTAATCTTATGCTAATTGCCTTGGATGATTATTTTTAGCACTTTGATAGCTTGAATGTCTTCTCAAGTGTATATGACCTTCTCTGGATTCCATCACACTTAAATGATCGAGTGGAGGTGTATTTATAGCCTCAACCCTGTGAACTAGCCGTTGCCCCAACGGTTACATTCTTCGTAAATACCGGATGTTCCAGTGTGCACCACTTCCAGACATCAAACCATCTGGTGTGTATCCTCCACTCGTAGCCTGCCATTGCCAGCTATCACTAGCTGTTAACTAGTTGCTGTAGCTCTGTGAATACTCATACGATTCCTCCAATGTAAGTGTCAGACCGTCTGACGTGTATATTCCATTGTTCCACTGAACCAAAGGAAATCCTTCTGGACATTGCTCCGGCAAAGTCTTCGGTGTATATGTCGGACTATCTGGCATGTACAACTCCAAATCTTCCTCTGAGAAACACTCCAGCGAGTTCAACACTTCATCAGCAGACCATTTGACATGTACAACATCAAATTCCCACTTCTGACAAAACACTTCGGCGTGTACAAGCCCTTTAGTGCCGGACCATCCGACGTGTACATTTTTCCTGGGACTTGTCCAATTCAATCCAATCTTTGTCTTGCTTTGGTGACTTCTTCATGTGTTGTATCCATGAGACCTACTAAGGTATATACTTGATAAACATGTTAGTCCCATTGACTATATTGTCATTAATCACCAAAATCACATATATACCCTAACAGGGCCATGTACGCTACAACCTCCTCATCAGGTGCCTCAGCAAGCTTGCATGTCTTTTGGAAGTGACCAAAACCTTTGCATCTCCTACATCTCATAGTTCTTCTACCAGGTTCAAGAGCCGCTTGATTCTCTAAACTCTAGGCCTTCTTAGACCTCTTTTCTACTTAGGTGGCCACACTTCGAACCCAAGGTCCACCATAGGCTACTAAGACCTATCTATCATTGGTGCAATCATGCTAGCATATACTGCCTTGAACCTCTACACATAGTAGTAATCGTGCACAAAACCTTCTATCTCAACCCCTCCGTTAGCACAGACCCAAGCCAAGGCATGGGTGCATGGCTTTCCTATAATCTGTCATTGCCTACATGAGCGTCTATGGTTCTGCAAGTCGACTGTGTGCCTTCTGGTCACATTATCAGCATCAACGAGGGTAACTCCTGCAAAATCATCATCACTCCTAGCAACCTTGACAACTCTCAGGCTATTGCTTGCTTTATGGAGCTCCTTCATCATATTTGGCAGGATTCCATCAACCATATATTTCCCAACCTTCCTTCTTAGATCTATCTTCTCCATGATCAACTCCCTAAGTCCATCAACTAGCTTGTGAAGGAGTAGACCCTTCAGTGCCTTGATCTGCTTATTGAAACTCTCAAAAACATTATTTGTGAGGTAGTCACATTTGCTGGCTTTTGAGAACCCACATCTATACCAGATACTTTCATGGTTTTTCTCAAGCCATTCTATAGCATCTGAGTTTGCTTGAAAAATCTGCTGCATATGCCACCTAAATTTGTCTTCTGTATAACTTATTGTATCTAGCTATAGGTGCTGAGTAAAGACAGGTCCACGATATTTCTTCATGAAATTGGCATACATATGCCGCATGCACTCTCTATGCTCAGCTTCAGGGAATGCATTAATAGTAGTTTCTAATCCTTTACAACCATCAGTTGAAATTACCAAACTTGGAGGACTACTTATGGCTCTATATAATTGTTGTATGAACCACACCTAGTTGTTTTCTATTTCTGAAAAAAATGCATATGCTACATAGAATAATCAGTTGTGATCATCTACTGAAGTGGCTGAAGCCAACTGTCCAATATATTTACTAGTAAGTACAGTGGAATCCACTCCCATGTAAGATCTACATCCTTCTAAAAATTCATGTATACAAGGTTTCAATGCAACAAAGATCCTCTTGAAACACATTTTCTTACCTACTTTCTGTAGCTCAATTCAATAAGTGAACCTGGTGACCTCTTCTAAATCTCTACAACCCAGTTAAATAGCAGTTGGAACCTCTCCTCGTACTTGCCATGAATCTGGTCAAGTGCCAGCCTCATCCCTGCTCAAGCCTTTGAGTACTTCAACTTAATCTCATACTACCCTTCAAGCTTCTCTTTTGCATCCTTTGCACCCTTCTGTGGGTTCTTTTTTAACCAGTCCCCCAGCTTATCTACAACCCACCCTTGAGTAGCCATCTTGCCTTCCTGCAACTTGGTTGTTGGATAATTGTGCTCAAATGTCACACCCGGTTTTAACGAATAAAACCAAGTGCGGTTTATATGCGTCTAGAAAGTTCATCACACATAAGGACATCATAAGTGAAGTAACAAAAGTAATACTTTAACTTACAACCGTTAAACTTTTACATTAAAAACTTTACCTAAACAACTCTATTAGCTAAAGTAGACTAAACGATGGCAGCGGAATGAAAGCATCAGTGACCAAGCACTCCACAGGCACCGACCAGAAGACACGCTCCTAGATCACTAGGTCGTCATCTTGAAAATCTTTGAAGTCCTCCACTAAGCAGCATATGTATTGTGGGAGATAGCAAGGGTAAGTACATGAAGTACTCAACAAGTGTGGTAAAATAATAATATGTAGGCTTTCAACAAGAATAGACTAACATATGATATATTTGCGTAAATATGAGTAATAAAAATATATTTGAACTTAAAAGCAATAAACAATTATCAAGTGAAAGTAACCCAATTAATCCAACCATTAGACTTCACCCAAAACTAACCTTCCTGCAAACCATAACCATCTAGTACCATTAGCACCATAGCCATAACCATTCCACCACCATACCCAAAACTATAATCCAAACCATCTAATCATGTGAGGATCCAAGTCTCTCATGACCACGAGTACGGTTGATATATCAGATTTTACACTCTGCAGAGGTTGTACAACTTTCCCACGAGTCGTGATTTCATCACCTGCAAGCAGATGACTAAAGTCTCCATGTTGCAGTGTTGGCCAAGCACTTTACACACTTTCGGGGTGTGTTGCCAGGAGATCACTATGAAACCTTTACAAAGAATCCTCCCAATATGTGTCACCATCACTCCAGATTTCACCGTCAGGGTTTACGCAAGTCTAACTCCTACCTAGAAGCCCCCTCTTGTGCCTTTTGGATTATGAGAATTATCTCCCCTCATCCACACCTTCAATCTGGCCCAGACAACACTAGGAGTACTCTAATTAATTGGCTAAACCTACTCATATCGGTCTCATCTTTGTACAGATCTTCTTGGGTTGTCGCTTCATGAACCGATCCTTATTTAGATCACTTGAGCAAACACTAAACCGATAAAATATCTATGATCACCTTCACAACCACCTATTTGCTCAAGACCTAAGGTTTCATATTACTATACCATTAGCAAATTAACTTTCATTATTGCATAAGTTCATTAGTTAAGTATAAGACACTTCCCAACATCTTGAAAGTATGGCTAAGCAAACCTACCTAAAGACTCATACCAACCACCACTTAGTCTTCAAGGAATGTAAAGAAAGATCTAGGGCAAACCCTTAACATAGGTGACTACTCAGCAAATTGACATTGCATGCAATCTTGTAAAACAAAACATTCAAAAATATAGGTTCAAGATGATCAAGGACACTTACTTTCTCCTTGCTGCTGTTCAGTGTATTCTAGCTCTTGGTCTTGATGTTCCTCGAACTGATCTATGGCATTGTTGACTAATCGCACAATTACCGGTAAAGCACATAAACAAAACACACTAAGAACATAGCACAAAAATAAAAGAACAACAAGACAAAACCTATCTAGAAAGACAAAGCTTAGAGAAACGAATCTAACGACGTAAGAATCGCTGAAAAAGGAGCTAGAACGAAAAAGTTATGAGGCTTCTACTAAATCGGGGTTTTTCTGCAAAAAAGGTCAGGGCTAAAATCTAATTTATTAAAAGTCCAAGGAGTTTTCTATAAAATGACATGGCCTAAACTTAATTATTTGCAAGTCTAGGGTGTTTACTGCAAATTTAGGACGTAGATCTAATTATTTAAACTAACTAGGGGCCTATGTGCAAAACTAAGGCTGATTAGGCTCGGTTGGCTTGCGTGGCGCACACGTGGCACCGACGTGGCTTGCTGACATTGGTTGAGAACGCTGATTGGGTTATGGAGTGACACGTGGTGGCTTCTAACTAGCTACCCAAGAGGTAAATTCTAATCTAATTCGGACCACACGATCTAGATTAGATGACTGAGGAACAAGAGGGCTGCTGGAGGGGATTGACATGGTGGCTCAGGGGCGGCAACAAACAAAACACGGCGGTGCG
Source organism: Phragmites australis (assembly GCF_958298935.1). Classification (NCBI taxonomy): domain Eukaryota; kingdom Viridiplantae; phylum Streptophyta; class Magnoliopsida; order Poales; family Poaceae; genus Phragmites; species Phragmites australis. Next base: position 36,147,914 of record NC_084923.1, on the reverse strand, counting down.
CGACCGAAAAACACGTCGGATATCGCTCCTATGAACGACGAGCTACGACGAGCGGTGGAATATGGAGAGGAGGCGACGATGAACTCGATTGATGGCTTACCTCGAGCGACGCAGCTTAGGAGGAGGGTCGTTGATGACAGAGGTGGTGGAGGTGCTCGGGATTTCAACGGGAAGATGGCTTACCTCGAGCGATGGCTCCAGTGGTCGAGAAACGAAGACGGCGGCTACATGGGCTTTGATGGGTGGTGACGGATCTGTTGATCAGCTCGGACGGCACAACTCGGTGCTAGAACGGTGCAGCTGTGAGCTAGACCGAGGCGGTGGCAGTGGTGACTAGGTATCGACGAGATGGCTCGGGTTTCGGTGACTTCGGGGTGAGATGAGAACGGGGAGGGGGGGGTCTCGAGTTATATAGGCAGGCGAAGAGGACGCTGGGAGGCTTGGGACTCTTAGCAGCGGCACGAGTCCAATTTGGACACAACAGCGGGTTTGAAACCGGCTCAGAGACGATGGCACGATGAAGGCGAAAGCGGGCGCGACGCCTTTAGCTGAGCGGGTGCTCTGGGCTACGGAGCTACTGCGGCGCAGGTTGAGCAAGCTGGACCGATGTGGCCAAAGCGGGAGAGAACGGAGGGAGCAGCTGGCTGGCTTGAGCCGGAAAGAGAGAGAGGTTGGGCTGGGTTAGATTAGGTCTTCTCTTTTTATTCTTTTCCTATTTTCTATTCTATGTCTATTCTAAAGCAAAGCATATCAAAAACAAAAAAGCCAAATAAAATCCAAACAAAACCAAATAAACCCTACATGCCTATTCTCCAGCATGAATGCACTCAAACAAATAATAATAATCTTATTCAAATTTGAATTTAAATTTAGAAAATAGTTATTTCCCTATTCTAATTATTCAACCTATAATCTAATCTTGAAAAATTTTAGTAATTTACAAAATTTGAAAATCAGGGTGTGACATCAAATGGAAGAACCTTTATCTGCAGATGAAAACTATGATTGTTACAAAAAAAAATTTAAAAAAACATTGACGTGCATAATTGCTAAATTATCTAGACTCACATGTATTGTGCGGTTATCGTGCAGTCTTGAACCATGAATGCGTCAAGGACAACCTCATGTGAACAACTGGCAATAAACCTTGTGGGATTTGTCTTTAAACTAGCAAATTTAAAACCTCTCTTAACTGCTAATGCCTAAGTGCTTTTCTGAAAGTAATTATGTTAGGAAACAGTACATCCTTCCTAATGATTAGGTTCTTAGGATCATGTAGCACATGTAGTTTCTGACGGTCAGCATCATTTACCTCTGCTTCAGGAGGCATAGCTCCTTCAGTAGCATCAGGTTGTGCAGTGTCACGATTAGCAAGTTGAGCAGGCTGCTCTGGTTGTGCAGTGTCAGTAGTAGCAAATTGAGCAGTCTACTCTGCTTGTGCAATATCAGTAGCAGCAAATTGAGCAATCTGCTCTGCTTTGTGCAGGTGGAGGGCCATATATGTGTTCATTATCTACACCAACATACTCCTCACCACTGTCAATGACATCAGGCTCAGCTTCATCTGCTTCTTTACTAGTATGTTCTTCAGAATCTGCTAATTTAGATGCAGATGTTGTCTGACCTTTCTGAGAAGGAGGGCAAGATTCACCAAGATTGCTAGTCAGTACTCCTGGGGCACAAAACACAAAGGTTGTAAAGCGCCAGCCTCGTATTATTCACATATCTCTTTCTCAAACACTGCTACCAGCAATATGAAGTACTTCTCTGATTTGTAGATTTCAAGCACATCTACAATTTGGGTATCATAAACTAATTGAACATCCTCACCAATCCTTTTATCAAAGAACCACACCATAGGTTTCTGGGTCATGCCCTATTTGACCTTGCCACTTAAGCTTATCATAAGGAAATCCATTGAAAAGTTATCGGAATTCACTATGCAATTTCGAGTGATACCTTTGGTATAGGATTTCCTACCATCTGACTTAACTGTGACAAAACCTTCAACCTTAATGTCTATTGTGTACCAGTGCCTAGAGAGAAAAGGGACAAAACCAAATCAAATCGTGCTAACAGACGGAACATAAACTACGAATCCGTGCTATTTTTTTTTTACCGAGAACCAATGCATTGTGCCAGATTTAGAGGGATCTATGAGGTCTAGGGTTACTCACGATTTTAGCATCCAGGTGCACTGAGACACGCGCGGTCCATCTCCTCCATCCAAGTTTTGAAACCGCTCGCCAAGGATCTCGCCTTGATAGAACTCAAATGAGCTCCGCCTCCATCGCCGATGAGGTCTCGCCTTGATCAATCGCCTTCACCGTCAGTAGGGTTTCATGAGGAGTGAGGAATGAAGGCGCGGCTTGGTCGAGTCGAATTTAGTGTCGGTATAAAGCAGTGGGAAGTATGGGAAGTATTACGAGAAATATACAAATATTACAGTAGGTCCAAACCTGTCAGAAATGTACATAATGATGTGATTCGGAAAGACGCAAAATCACAATGGCAGCCACCAAATTTCGTAAATTATACAATCGGACAGAAGTATAATAAGACAATTCTAATTAACCCTAAAATAAAAGGAGCAGTTCAGATACTAGCTGTACTTATCGTTCAAAAAAAAGATGCTAGCTGTACCAGTTGAGGGGCTTAAAAAATGAAAAAAAAGTGCAAGCTTTTTGGCCACCCGCATTCCGTGACAGTTCTTCGTCCTCTTCCTCCTTGATTGCCCTGCTCCGCAACCCACTCACGTTTCTGCTCTTCATTCGTGCGTCCGCCACGCCGGATCGCACCCGCCCTCTCCGCTCCTCTTCTTGTTGCCTTCTCGTCGGACGGCGATGCAGGTCGGGGGTGGTGGCGGCGGAGGAGGAGGAGGAGGGGACGCGGCGGACATGCGGGGCCGCCACCGGATCCAGGCCGAGCTCAAGAAGCTCGAGCAGGAAGCGCGCTTCCTCGAGGTGTGCCTGCTGTCTCCTCTCTCCCTTATCCTCGCTTCCTGTCTCTTCAATTCCACGGCATGCCTACTCTGCTGGTCTTGCTGTGTTTGAAAAAAGAAGTCTTTTTGAATCATTGCACAAGGAAAAAAGGGAGTTTCTTTAGGAATCCCAACTCCTTTTTAGGGTCTTCGTGTTGCGATTGCTGGTGAAATGGACATGGATGGCGTAATCGTCCAAATTGTTGAAGCTCTTTGATTTAGCCCAATGTTCCAAGTACATAGACTAGTTTAGAACATTTTTGCGCCATGATTCCTAGATCCTATTCTACCTCCCATCTTCTGCGATGAGACCTTTGCCATGCTTGCTGTCCCAGGATTCTGTTCGTCCCTCTTTAAACCTTCCAGTTTCTCATGGGGAGGGAGGTGGGGGTGGGTTGGGTTGGGGGAAAGCAGTCAAGCGCATGTGCATGTTTTCCTTTGCTGCTTAGTACTGCGCTGGTGCTACACATTTTTTTATGCAAAGATTTATTTTTCGTACCTTTTTGTGGGCCTTTTTCTGACGGGGACAAAAACGCAGCTCTTTTCTGTCTGACAATGGTTTTATGGATATCGCGGTTTGTATGCTGAAAAACAAAAGGGTAAATTCTCCTGCATCAAATGATTGGGGTAGTGTACTGATTACTGAAGACTGAACTTCTGCTGTGGCGTGGTGATGCTCCTTCCTGGGGGGACCTGTGGCATGGGAAGCACTGTTTTCTAGTAATTACCAAGATCCAGTCTTTGTACTTTAATACTAATTTGAGGGGTAGTGTTGGGCACAAAGTATAAACCATTAGTAGAACAGAAGAATTACCTAAGGTATCTATTTTATAAGAATATAGTTGAACTTTGCAAATTGCAATGAGCTAAAGTGGCTATAAAAAGGTCCTTTACGATTAACGAGTGAGCTTGATATTCCACATGATCTTTAGCCTGAACTATGAAGTTAAGTAGGTCACATGTTGATATGTCGCTAAAAAATGCGCTACCATAAACTGGGCAATGCTAACTAGTGTGTATCGGACAATACGAATAGTAACTTTGACCTCAATTGTCTCACTGCTGGCTTTCTGTTGCAGTTCCTACAACACACGAAATTAAGTTTTCTCTAGAAAACAGTACGCGAAAATAATTAGCTAATTTCACTTAAATAGTTACCGTTCGTGCTTTCAAGTTAAACTAATGTTCTTGGCAGTACTTGCAGAACATAAGGGCAGACTGGGGTTCTTACAACATGTGAAATTTATTAGCTGATTTTCAGTGACATACTTGCAACACGAAACAAACCATTTTAAAATTCTCGCACCTTGCAAAACATAGGGCCCTGTCAACTTGAAGGTACCCTTGTGCCATCAACAGCTAGAGAAGCATCCGCTATATGCTAATTCACTTATTTGCTAGCTTGTAATCAGTTATGTGTCCACCATGCAAGCATTTTCTTTTATCAAAGTGTTCGCTAGTTCTCACGCTGAATATCAGGAACTGCTTGATAGAATTGCTGATGGGGTTCCTTGCATCAGTCGACACCTCTTCGGTTAAAATTTTAAAATTAGGGATCAGAATCAGGTGAATATCGTCTTGTCATCTTTGCTATCTTCTACTCTATTTTTTTGGGGGACCTAGGAGCATGATATTGCAAGATGAGTATTTGCTTGTTTGGTATACTTAACATTGTTTTCTATTAAGTCTATCTGTATTTCTTTTCTTAAAGTACAAGTGTTAAAGTATGTAAAACTTTCAATAAGTTGAAATAGCATTCGTATTTCATATGTGGTGGCAAATCCTTCTTTCAGCATCCAGCTGCAGTCTTGCTAGAGATAACAGCAGATGGAATCCAATTTAAGGACTCAGCTAGAAAGCACTCCATTTTGGTGGCAACTCCATTACGATTGATTTAGTGTAGCTGCATGGTCATTCCTGCTGCCATTGAGAATTCTCTTTTAATTGACAACTTGGCTCTGATATATAGATCATTAAATCTGTTGCAAACATGTCATATTGACCTTTGTAGAATTTGACCCTACTTAACCGAGGTAGTCATTACCTACAGGGGTGGAGGATAGTTGTGTCCGGGGGCTGTGGCCCCCCGGTCTAACAAATTTTATGTATTTTGTAGTGTATTTTTCTCTCGGCTTAACAAATTTTATGTATATTGTAGTGTATTTTGAGTTCAATCTCTCATATTTCATTGATTCGTCCCCCTGTGATTCAGTTGGAGCCCATTTGACTTCACCGCCCCCCCTGAATTTGTGTCAAGCTCCACCACTGATTACCTAGTTAGTAAAAATAAAATTTTAAAGGCCTAATAAACTCAGTTACTACAACATCATATAATTGGGCTATCGATAAAGTTTAACACTCGGTTTCTATAATCAACAATACTATTCTTCCAGGTTCACCTGTAAGGATCCCCTGAGAGCCAAAAAGGATGTAGCACTAGTTGACAGCCTTTTATTTGCTAAATCATGAGAATTTGTCGTTTACTTGTTTGTATCAAAAGCAGTATGCACTTTGTTGTTTTAAGGTGCTCTCACTTCCCATTGAATAGATTGGATTAGAGCGGAATACATGGCCCATCTTTTTGCATTTTCTATACAGAAAAAGGAACATCTTCACTTGTTGGTTGTCACAGACTTGTTTCTAAATTGTAATTGCCACCCTTTTCAATAGCTGCACAATACAGAAAGGCAAACCAAACAAATTTATTAGTGCAGCAGAACGAAGCACAAGTTGCCAAATTAAATCAAAATAATTTTCTCGACAGCGGTGCTATAAATTGGATGTCTTCACCTTTCATTCTGGACGTCATTAGCAGTAGATCTGCTTGTGGTTTGCTTTTTATTTGAAACCATAATTTTTTACTACTGGCAAAGATGTTTTTTCCCCAGTGGATATGGTCTTTCTACCCTATTAAATGGATAACCTGATTGTTGAAACAAGAGTTCGTCTTACCCTAGCAAGTACGGTGAGAGTTTTTTCTAAGGAGCAGACTCAAGCTTGGAGATAAAGTTCAAAATGAAGGAACACCACAAATGTATTGATAGTAAAAATATGGACCGGATTAGGGAGAGTATCACAGGAAGACTTGTGATTGTGCTCATTTGTGCTGTGTTGAGCGTGCTCCCTTGCTCAGATGACTATAGCACCTTATTTATAGGGTTGGGCGTAGCTTAGCATACAAGTTACCGCTATGTGCAAAATATCCAAGATCTGGTCGAGTTACATGGCCTTATCCTGGATAACTGCTTTTTACCCTACATAGAAGATAAATATCTACCATGATAACTATTGGGGTGCCTGTACCCCGAGGGGTGAGCCGGCTGCCAATTGCGGCCCGGCGCCGTGATGTCAGGGGTATCAGGATAATCTCCATTGTACTAGGGTGTCAGGACGGCGCCCACTAGCCTAGGTAATTAATACCGGTTACTTCCTTTCAGACAAAGGATGACCGGCGTTCCTCTCCTGATAGATCTTTCTTGAGGCCCGATGGCTTACCCCGTAGCCTTTGCCTACCCGAGCCCCGGAGACGGGGGCTCCAGGGCTTCAGGAGGCATGGCTCCGGGAGATGGAGGTTTCGGGAGGCATAGCTCTGGAAGATGGAGGCTTCGGGAGTCATGGCTCCGGGAGGTGGTTACTCCGAACCCTGGAAGTCAGAAAGCGGCCTTCGGGAGCGAAGCCAAGGGGCTGTCGGGTGTCCTTAACAACAACCCCCAACAGTAGCCCCTCGCGAGGGTGGCCAGCGGAGCGGTCGGGCCCGCGGTTCTTTTGGAGCAGGGCCTTCGGCGGTCCCTGGCTTGCTGTTGATGGCTCATGGTCCCTAATATCTCTTGGCTTGCTTGGGAAGATTCGACCCACTTGATCTGAATGATCCGTTCGATGACGCTGGTGACAAGGGGCATTGAATGCGCCTTGTGAGAAAGGCGTGATTACGTCTTGTTAGGCGGACGTGGGATGCGTGACGTCCAGTGGTTAGGGGGTCGCGGGGGCGGTTTCGCTTCCCCATGATCGTGGCCTGGCAGGCGAAGGAATAGGGCATACGCTCGTTTTTCTAGGTTGGAGGGGGGGGGGTAATCTCTCCCTTACCTGTATAAGGGGAGGGATTACCTTGAGCGGCCTTCTCGTTCGCGTCTCCCCTTTGCCTCCAGTTGTCCTTGCTTTGCTCGTGTGTATGTCGATTGTTGATCTTTTTTCTTCTCCGCTGTCCAACGTCCGGTTACGAAACATGTCGCCAAGTGGGTACGAGGTTGGGATAGTGATGTCGTAGGCGAGGAAGTAGTGCCGGAGTTTGCGTGAGGCCATGAGCAGGGCGTATGCTATTTTTTCAAGCTCGGTGTAGCGCGTCTTGGCCCCTGCTAAGGCCTCCGAGACATAGTATACAGCCTTCTGAGCAGAGTGATTGTCACTCTTCTCCTCCCGTACCAGGGCAGCGCTGACAGCAGAGGCAGAGATGGACAAGTATAGGAGCAGCCCTTCGCCGGGGAGGGGCATTGCGAGTGTTTCGATATGGGAAAGGTGGGTCTTGAGGGCTTCGAATGCTGCCTGGCACTTCGGAGTCCAGTTGAACGGTTCGGAGCCCCTCAGCATTTTGAAGAAGGGGAGGCTATGCTCGGCGGATTTGGCGAGGAAGCGGTTGAGGGCTGCGAGTCGGCCGGCCAAGCGTTGTACTTCTTTTGGATTGGTGGGAGGTGACATCTCTGCCATGGCACGAATCTTACCGGGGTTGGCCTCAATGCCTCTCCGGGAGACGAGATATCCCAGCATCTTTCCTGCCTTGGCGCCAAATACGCATTTCTCCGGGTTCAGCCGTATGCCTGCAGCCCGGAGGCTATCAAATGTTTCTTGCAGGTTGGCGACGTGGTTGGTTTCGAGTTGGCTTTTTACCACGGTATTGTCCACGTAGGCTTCAACATTACTGCCCAGTTGCTGTTGCAGTACCTTGTGCACTATGCGAGAGAAGGTGGCCTCAGGCATCCGAACGTAGCAGTATACCCTGAAGGGGGTAATGAAGTTGGTCTTGCTCTCATCCTTTATCACCATCCACACCTGGTGGTACCCGGAGTAGGCGTCTAGGAAGCTTAGCAGTTCGCAGCCGGCGGTGGAATCTACTAGCTGGTCGATGCGAGGAAGGGGGTATGGATCTCGAGGGCACACTTTGTTTAGCGATGTGAAATCTATGCACATACGCCACTTTCCGCTGTGTTTCTTGACCAGGACGGTGTTGGAGAGCCAATCGGAATGGATTACCTCTCGGATAACACCGGCCTTCAGTAGCTTCTGGACCTCCTCTTTTGCGGCCTTTGTCCGCTCTGGGGAGAGTTTGCAAAGCCCCTGGCGTACGGGACGAGCCTTCGGGTCGACCTGGAGAGAGTGTTCTATAATGCAGCGGTCGACTCCTGGGAGGTCCTGCTGTGACCATGTGAATGTGTCGAGGTTACCCTGTAGGACGGTCAGAAGCTGGACTTCCTGCTCGGAGGTGAGGTCTGCCCTATTTGGAAGGCCCGGTCGGGTTGGTCTGGGTGTACGGGGACACACTTTATGTCTCCCTCTGGTTGTGGCCTCGGAGGGCCATGGTGCCCGAGATATGCCGACGGAGGGTCCTTGGAGCCCTCCTGGGTTACTGCATGGATGTGACGACCGGGGAGCGGAGCAGGGTGTCCGTACTTGATGCCCCTAGCCAAGTCTTGGTCGCCGTGGATGGCTATCAGTCCCTGGGATTCGGGCATTTTCAAGCAGAGGTAATTGTGATGGGGTACGACTCCGAATTTGTTCAAGGTTCCTCGTCCCATAATAGCATTGTAGGTGTAAGGTACGCCCACAACATCGAAGGTGATTACTTCTGTCCGTGCTGCGGGGCCTTCGCCGAAGATGATTGGGAGTTCTATCTGACCTAGGGCGTCGAGGGGGGGGGGGGCATTGAACCCTTGGAGGGTTCTGTGGCCTGGCGAGAGCCGGCTCCGCGGGATTCGGAGCTGGTCGAAGGCATGTATGAATAGAAGGTCCGCCGAGCTGCCTCCGTCGACCAGTATTCTCCGGACCTCGACTTCGGCGATGTTGGCTGAGATGACCAGGGCATCGGAGTGGGGAAATTTCACCCCCTCGGAGTTGTCGATGGTGAACGTCACGGGGGCGTCGGTCCATTCGAAGGCCTGTCGATGGATGCTGGTTGCTCCGATGTGGTACACCCCGCGTGCGTAGTCTCGCCGCTGCCGTTTCGAAGCGCAGCTGGAGCTCCCTCCGCTGGTTATAGCGAGGACAATTTGTTTGCCCTGCGCCCCCTCGTCGTTGTATCGCTTTGCGGATGACCGGGGCGAAAAAGGTAGGGCCAGCTGCGGAGGGTTTTGCAAGGCCAGATGATCAACCCGCCGGCTGGTCTGTAGCCTGCGATCTTCGGACCGCTCCTTGGTGGTCCCCTCAGTTGAGGCGAAGGTTGCTTGCCTCCCGAGATATTCTTCTCGGAAAGTAGTGAGGGTCTGGCAGTTGTCGGTGTTGTGTCCCCGTCCCGCGCCGTGTAGAGTGCACCAGGATTCCCCCTTGGAACACTGATCTGAGCGCGGCCTCGCTTCGGGATGCCTCCGGGGCGTCCTCGGCCGCGTCCCCTGGGGTGGTTTTGGTTTGAAGCACCACGGCTGGGGCTGATGTTGTTGATGTTTCGGCGTTGCCGCTGCCGCCCCCTTTGGGACCCGAAGGTATAAGCCTCCTCGAAGCCCCTCTTCGCTGGGGGAGAGGGGGCGTGTGATGGTCCAGCCTACGAGTGTGACTTCTCGGGGTTGATACGGGAAGTCTCGGCAGCTTGTGAGCGCATACGGCGGAGTTTTTCCTCCTCTGTGCGCGCATATTTCTCGAATTTGCTCATGAGGGCTTCCATCGTGCGTGTGGGACGTCGGTTCAGCCGATCGTATTGGGTGCCTTCGGCTAGGCCCTGGGTCGCGGCATCGATGACCGAAGAGTCCGATATACCCCTAATCTGGGTTTTGGTCTGGGAGAACCTTCGGAAGTAATCCCGGAGGGTTTCATCTGGCTCCTGTCTGATAGTGAACAGGCTTCCGGAGGTTACTGGCTCGACGAAGGTGCCCTGGAAGTTGCTACGGAATAGGTCTCGGAGTTGGGACCAGCTGTGAATACCGTTAGGGTCCAGTGCCTAGAACCAGCGTATGGCCACCCCTTCCAAGGCGAGAGGAAAGCATTTAGCCATGGTGGCCGGTCCACCCCCGTTAACTTCTATGGCGAGGGCGTGGGACCGGATGAACTCATCAGGGTCTGAATCGCCCCTGAACTTAAGTAGCTGTGGGGTCCGAAAGCCCTCCGGGAAGGGCGTCCTCTGCAGGGCGGCCTGCAGGGGAGAGTCGTAGTCTTGCAGGGGATCCTCGCGACGTTGGCTCCGGGGCTCCGGAGGCCGAACGTGCAGGGCCCTGGCGTCGAAGGGTTCATCGGCCCGTAGAGCTTGGATCGGAACAGCGTCGGTCGTCACAGGGGCGGCGGTGGTCGTGCAGGTAGCCTGCTGCTCGACCCGCATGGCCGTTTGTAGTTCCTCCATACGGGTCAGGAGTGCCGCCAGGCGTGATTGACGCTCGGGTGGAATGGTGTTTTCGGCAGTGGCGCCGGCCGCGGCCTCTAGGGGTGCAGCGGGGACCCCGCCCTGCTGCTGCTGTTGCTGTTGGGTCTCCGGAGTAGGGAGCCCCTCGGTCCTGGCCGCAGCTATGGTCATGGCTGGGTTGGCGGTGGTTGTAAGGCCCTCGTCCCCCTTCCCCCCCGGGGGTCGTCGTCGGCGCGGCTTGCGTCTGGTCGCCTGGACTGTTGTACAGGTGTGACCGAGGGGTCGGTTGCCATCGTCGCGGTCTTGGTGGTCTTCTTCTTGGGTGGCTCTCTTAGCATTTATGTGTTCGAGTCCCCACGGATGGTGCCACTGTTGAAACAAGAGTTCGTCTTGCTCCAGCAAGTACGGCGAGAGTTTCTTCTAAAGAGTAGACTCAAGCTTGGAGACGAAGTTCAAGAGTAAGGAACACCACAAATGTATTGATAGTAAAAATATGGACCGGACTAGGGGGAGTATCACAGGAAGACTTGTGATTGTGCTCCTCTGTGCTGTGTTGAGTGTGCTCTCTTGCTCGGATGACCATAGCCCCTTATTTATAGGGTTGAACGTAGCTTAGCGTACAAGTTACTGTTATGTGCAAAATATTCAGGATCTGGTCGAGTTATATGGCTTTATCCTGGATAACTATTTTTTACCCTACATAGAAGATAAATATCTATCATGGTAACTATTAGGGTGGCTGTACCCAGAGGGGTGAGCTGGTCGCTAATTGCGGTCCGACGCCGTGATGTCAGGGGTGTCAGGATAACTTCCATTGTACCGGGGTGTCAGGACGGTGCCCACTAGCCTAGGTAATTAATGCCGGTCACTTCCTTTCAGGCAAAGGATAACCGACGTTCCTCTCTTAGCAGATCTTTCTTGAGTCCCGATAGCTTACCTCGTAGCCTTTGGGAAGCCTGCCCGAGCCCGCAAGACGGGGGCTCCGGGGGGAGGCATGGCTCCGGGAGATGGAGGCTTCGGGAGTCATGGCTCCGAGAGGTGGTTACTCCGAAACCTGAAAATCAGAAAGCGGCATTCAGGATGCGTGGGCCCACCGAAGCCAAGAGGCCGTCGAGGGTCCTTAACAACGACCCCCACATTGATCTGGCACGAATATGGAATATTGACCTTTATAGTTTTTGAAGCTCACCCAACTTAAACTGGGTGTACATAATCAGTACTAAAACTAGGAAGGTCTAACAAAAATTTAGTGTTTAGCAACTATTACTGTAACTAATACTACTACTATGTCAGGTGCACTTGTAAAGATTGTATTGGCTCTCATCATGATGTTATTATACTTACTACAAGTTCATTTTGATAAATTGTAGTGATTGCCGTTCCTATTAAGTGATATGCAGTTAAACTTTTTAGGTTGCTATCCTTTCAAAGGGTAGGTTGGATTACAGTGGAACACATGTCTCATCTTCTAAATGTCCAGCATATTCACTAGTCACACAAAAGAAATGCAAATAAACAAAGCTACTTGCACTGTTGCACATCCGAACAAAGCACAATTTACCAAATCATATCATATTAAATTTCTCAATATTGGTGCTATGGAGTATAGACTAGACTACTTATCTAATTGCCTTCACCTTCATTCAAGACATTACTGTCAGAGATATTTTTTTTACTCATTCTATAACTATGCACAACCGGAAAATGTGTCTTTTTTTTCTTTCAACATTTCTGGTATTCCACCTCCTAGCAAATGAGATATATTCTCAATGTTTTCTGAGGACTAATTTTGACAATGTGACTGCATGCAGGAGGAAATTGAAGAGCTTGAGAAAACAGATAAGGTATCATCAGCATTGCAAGAGTACGTGTCAGAAGAAAATGTGATCAATTCCATTATTACTCTTTACCATATGGTGCTAGTGAAAGCATTTCTGGTGTTGTTATTGGAGACTAATTGCATTATTTTCTTGTACCAGGTTTCTAGCAACCATTGAAAGGAAAGCCGACCCACTACTTCCAGTGTAAGAAAGGAAAATCCTTGTATTGTTTTCATCCAAGTACCGTATTCTTACCCGTATTCACAGTCTTGTGCCTTTTTCTTTTTTCTCCCTCCTGTTACTGCAGAACTACTGGGCCGGCAGATCAGTCCTGGGACAGGTGGTTTGAAGGTCCACAAGATCTGCGCAGATGCAAATGCTGGTTTTTGTAATCGTTCGCAATAATCTTAGGAGAAGCACCAAGAGGCAATTGTCGCTGCGATTGAAGTGTATATCATTCTTTGTCACCCCAGCATAAAGAGTGTCAATTTACGGCAAGGAGGTAATTCTTTACCTTAGTTGACGATTTCAAATGACATCACAAGCTCTGTGGAAGGAATGTCATGCGAAGAAAATTCTGGAATACAGAAGCAATATTTAGAAGCGGGTCGTGTTCGAGAAAAAAACATTTAAAGGGGTGTAAAACTTCGTTCTACAACATGTTCTCTGTACCGAATTCTGTTAAATTGGTGATTTGTTCGGTCTTTAACCCGAATTCCTGGTTCGGAGATTAATATTATTCTTTTTCATTTTGTTAACATATTGTGGGAACTTGTCTAAATCACTGTTGATCAATGCTGACGGACTCCAACCTTATAGGCCCCGTTTGAAATGTGGGTTAATTTTCTGATTCTTGCGGGATCTTTGAAATTTCTATGTTCCAGACAAGGCATTTTTTTTCTCCTGACTTTTTTGGATGGAAACAACAAACAAGTCATCAGATGCTTCTTGAGACCCAGAGGGCATAGGTCTGTGAATTCAGCAACCTTGGATGTAAAGGAATAAGCTATATTATTGGCGCCAATTGAAAAGTGAGCTAATATGTGCTGGGTTTTGTGCATTCCAGGCCTGGTTTAATCGAAAACATAGATATTATTCATAATTCTAGTTACTGATAGACTGAATTTCTAAGAACTGTAAGATAATAACATGGGACATCTAAGAAAAGATACCTGGTCCATTGGGCCTAAATGCACTTGAGTTATTGGGCCTTACTATGTTGCCCAAACGGCAAAACTCATTAAGCCCAGCCCAATTAAAGCCACCTTATCCAGACACCGGCAGCGCGCAAACACCAAAACCACACGGACGAAGCCGAAGCGACCTGGAGAGATATGGCAATGGCGCCACTGCACGCTCGTGCTTGCTGCTCGCCCACCCCCACCCCCACCCCGAGCACCGCCCCTCTCCTCCCCTCCTCCGCTTCCATCTCCGCCTTCATCGCCTCCCATCCAGCCCTCACCCTCCTCCACACGCGATGCGCCTCCATGGCGCACCTGCGCCAGCTCCACGCCGCGCTCGTCAAGTCCGGCCTCGCCAGGGACCCCATCGCCGCCAGCCGCGCTGTCGCCTTCTGCGCGGGCCCGGGTCGCAACGTTACCTACGCGGAGCGTATCGTGAGGCACCACCCGAGGCCCAACTCCTTCATGTGGAACACCGTGATCAAGGCGCTGTCCGACGGGGCCGGACCGGAGGCTGCCGTCGCCTTGTTCGTCGACATGCTCGGTTCGCCCATGCTGCCAGAGCGGCGCACGTTCCCTTCGCTGTTCGCGGCGTACGCGCGCCTGGGACGCGCCAGCGACGGCGCGGCGCTCCACGGGATGGCGCTCAAGCTCGGCCTCGCCGGGGACGCGTACGTGCGCAACGCCACGATCGCCATGTATGCGTCCTGCGGCCGCGCAAACGAGGCGCTGGCTCTGTTCGGCCAGTGCCCAGAGTTCGACGTGGTGGCGTGCAACAGCGTGATTGTGGCGCTCGCGAGGGCCGGGCGCGTCGATGAGGCGCGGGCGGTGTTCGACGGCATGCCGGAACGGACAGTCGTGACGTGGAGCGCCATGGTAAGTACGTACGCGCGCGCCGCAAGGTGCAAGGACGCCATGGCGCTGTTCGCGGCAATGCAGGCTGACGGCGTGGAGCCGAACGCCAACGTGCTCGTCAGCGTGCTGGGCTGCTGCGCCAACCTCGGCGCGCTGGAGCAGGGCGCGTGGGTGCACGCGTACATAGGCACCCACCGGGTCGCCATGAACGCGCTCGTCGTCACCGCCTTGGTCGACATGTACTGCAAGTGTGGCTCCATACACAAGGCTCGCCAGGTGTTCGACACCGCAAGATCACAGGGCCTGGCCAAGCTATCGTCTTGGAACTCCATGATGCAGGGGCTGGCGGTGCACGGGCAATGCCAAGAAGCAGTTGCCTTGTTCTCCGAGCTGAATTCGTACGGCCTGAGCCCAGACAACGTCACCTTCATCGCGGTCTTGACGGCTTACGGCCATTCCGGCATGCCCGAGGAGGCGAAAGCCGCCTTCGCATCAATGGCGAGCGAGCACGGCGTCGTTCCGGAGATCGAGCACTACGGCTGCATCGTCGACGCGCTCGCCCGTGCCGGGAGGCTCCGGGAGGCCGAGGACGCAATCTGGTCGATGCCGATGGCGCCGGACGCGGCCGTCTGGGGCGCGCTACTCTCCGGGTGCCGCCTGCACGGCGACGCCGAGTTGGGGGCGCGCGCGGCGCGCGAGGCCGTGCGGTGCGATCCGCGCGACAGCGGCGCGTACGTGCTCGCGGCGAGCGTGCTGGAGCGCGGCGGGGAGGCCGGCTGCGGCGCTGGCGTGAGGGGAAGGATGAGGCAGGCCGGCGTGGCGAAGGTGCCCGGGTGTAGCATGATCGAGGTGAACGGTGTCGTGCACGAGTTTGTGAGCTAGCTCTAGTGTACTAGTGTTCACCAGCATCGAGATGACATGCACATGACTCTCGTAAAATGTAGGTATATACCTGTGAAAAATTCAAATCGTAATACTGTTTGACCATGCAATTTGAACACATACACGTATGATGTTTACAGAGTGCAACTTAAAAGTTAAAACACATAACTGAATTGCATAACATCTTACGTATCTAAACGCGGTCGCATTTGAGCTCTTTTGACCTATCCACGTCAACTTTTTTACGCGAGTTGTTGGATTGCACCACCAGCTCCTCATGGCCGTCTGGTACGCATAGGCCGACCGCATTGTCTCCATCGAATCGCGATTCTTCGACCGACTTCTCCGCTCGTGGCTGTGTATTAGAAAAATCCACCTCTGCGCTCGGTTGTATGCTAGAAAAATCTGCCCTCTCCCGCCGCTCTCCCTCGTCGGATCGCCCTTTGGCGAGTTGGCCTCCTGGAGCTCCGCCTGCGACCACAACACCGTGTTGGCTGTCTGCATCCTCTCAGCCCCTCGCCGCTCCGTCGCGCCGCCAGCTCCAAGGTCCGCCTCCGGCTCCCCCACCTCCCATTCCCCTTCCAAATCCCTAATCTCCATCCTACCTATTAGTTTCGTCGCTCAATTAGCTGGAGAGGCCAATATTTTTCGACTTTGTGCGACGCTGCTCTACCGCCCACCCGAACAACAAGTCACCATGGCCCCCCCAAAACTCGTGCTGCTTGTGCAAGGTTACTCTTCACCTCCAAATGTTATGCATTGTTACTATCCATGTATTCCAACCTCCCATTACAATCGAAACTATGGAAACATGTTCAAGTTCTACATCTAACAGAAAATATGAGTTTTAAAAGGACTAATACCTCTAGCGTTGAATACGAAGAGCTACAAAATTTTACCAAATAGATATTAGATATAGGAAATAGATTAGTTCCAACAACAAAAAATAATAACGAAATAGAACCAACATGGATACAAATTCCACATAATCTTCTTATTTTTACTGACGCTGCTAAAATCCCTGTAATAGTTGCTTCAGTTCCTATTTTCTTTAGTATAACAAATCACAGAGCAATAGCTGTTCTCATCAAAAAATAATCCAGCCAAGCAATTTTGTTCACCATTTTCCTTGATTGCACTTTGTTTTGCACCAGGTAAAAATTGTGTTTGAAATGCAGACCTCTATCCTCTCTTTCTAATCCACAGAGAACTGCAGATTTCTTTACTTTTCTATTGGACAGCTGTAGAACAATGGAAATGTTCACTCTAAGGGTTTCATCAACGCTATGTTACTATTAACGTGACAGCTCTAGGATCATGGGAACCATTGACCAGCTTTTCCTAGGAGTTAAATAATATCGTCCTGGCTATGACCTGAATACGTGTAAGTTGCTTACTATCAACCTGGGCTCAAATTAGAATTGAAATTGCGTAGTTGGGAACTCAAGCACGGTTAAGCTTTTAGAGTTTTTGTGAATCATGCTTCTCAAGTTCTCATGCACTTAATAATGCTTAGGCTTTTCTGAAGCTGGTTATTTTTTTTCTCTTTGAAGCATGAGGCTTTGATCCTTTGATAAAAGTTATCGGTTGCCCACTTCTGACAGGAACCAAACAGTCCAGGAATTCACTCTTGTACCCATTGCGAAGAGACTTGAGGCTTGTGTTCTTGAAACGGAAGATGGGATTGTAGTGTTCATTTATGGTTCACTGAACATTCAGCTAACACTTAACAATGAATTTCCAATTGAGGTATTCACATCTTGTTTTGTGTTGTTTCACAGACCAGACGAACGTCCATTTGGCCAATTTTTTCCAGGAACTGCTGTACCAAAGACCTGATGCTGTCACTTGTGCTGTCGAGCTATCCTTTGGTGCTACTTCTGTAGTAACATAGCAGCATTTTCTACACTGTTCTGCCCCATGTGATTGTTTCGTCCACTGACGGATGTTGTGAGATACAAAGGATACGAAGTCTCTTTGTTAGGTAACTGTTTTTCCCAATTGCATCTATTCGGCTATATACTCCACCTGTATACCATATGTTAAAAATATATAAATGAACACACATCTTTTGACGAACCAGGGACAATGCGGCCACAATTGATGTGGATTAGACCTTCATATATAAGGTTCAGTAGCTTCATCTCTCATTGTTTAGTTGTTGATCCATGGCCAGTAGAAACATATGCTTTTGTTAGTTGGGTTACTACTGGTTGTAAGTGAACTACATGTTATGTACAACTGTGATAACTGTATCTATAATTAACTCTAACTATGCTTAGATCAGGTCGCTATATATTGTCTAATAGTTCAGTCATATCCCCGTATAGGCTTTAACTGTAGTTGTAGTAGCTATAGATCTAACATAAAAAATTTATATTCTAAATATTATAAACTTATTGTACACTCCTATCTTACCAATAGGTCATATAACACGCTCTTGTTACTATCTATAAGAGCGCCGCGGCTTCCCGGGCTCCCGGCCAGCCGCGCTATCCACGTCGAAGACAATGTTTTGCGCCGTCCGATGCGAATCGCGTGGCTCTCCTGCTTTCCGCCGGGATGGCGCCTAATCGCTGGTTGTTGCTCCACTATGGAGAAAAGAAACCCCGCGCCCCTAAAAATATCGACGCCCTCGTCTGGAAGCCTCGATGCCCCCTCACCTCCGACTTCCATCGTCCGAGCGCCGCTCTCTCTCCTACCCACGCCATCGCCGCCGCCTCCTGTCCCGTGGCCGCCACGCTTGCTGGTGTGACCCCCTTTCCGCAGCACTCCGCCCCCCCCCCCCCCCCGACGCCGTACCCTCCCAATACACTGTCGCACTGGCCACCCGCGACGCTCGCTGGCAACCGTGGTTGCACGCCATCGACCAGCCACCAGCCTATCGTCTCCCACGGCTGGTTCACCACCATCCGCTGTCCGCCACGCTGGCACGGGCGCGACTGCCAGTGCTGAGCGCCTCCGCGTGGTCCCGCCCCTTGGGTGGCAGCCGCACCCAACTAAACCAAGCACCTCAACACATGGTGCTGTGGACTGCGGTCGCCATCGAATCTGGCGCCTCCGGCCCATGCCCCCAAGGCGTTCGTCGTTGGATGAGCTCGGGGGACTCTTCATTGGCTGCCACCGCTACTTGCTCCTGGGAGTCGTGGGTGCTCGAGTGGCGCGGTAAGGGCACCGAGATCGATCTCGCCATGACCCTCGGCCCTCTCCATCCCCTTCCTCGAGCACGTCGTCGTTGTCATGCCGCTACATCTGCTGCCTCCCCTCCCTGGTACAACTCTAAGACCCTGGCCCCGGCCCAACTCCCTCCTCTTCTTGGACTCTTGGCCTGACCTCCCGTAATCTCTTCCCTCTTGTGGTGCTCCAGGAGGATGGCTGCTTTGATTGGGTGGAAATATAGGACTGGAGGTAGGGACTCACTACCATGTATAGCATGCAAGAGAAAGGGAGGAGCTGCCCTTGCATCGATGGAGCTACTACCTATGGGGTGCAGACGACAAGCCTGTGTTTTAACTGGCGGTAGTGACAGGACTAAACATTGGTCGCATTCTTAATTTCTTGCATCTTGACCTGAATAATCCATTCCTTTGTTTGTGCTTTGCTAGATTTTATTGATATAAATGGATAGAACATGTGATGGTGTGTACTATCTGCCATCTATAATACCAATATAAATCCCAAGGTAAATGACTCGATGCTATTATAAATGACTTTGTTTCAAGATAATTCTGCAAACAAGGTTTGATTTGTAGCTTTTTGCATGTGAGTTTTCTTTCCTGTGTGCCCATTTGTTGATTATGTAAAATAGTTGAAAGTTAAATTGTCAAAATGGTTGGGTGTAAACGTAGCAGTATGGAACCTACAGTATTTATCCTGTATCCATGGCTTAAACTTTAAACACCAAAATGTTGTTCAGTTCTTACTGATAAATTGATTTTTGTTTTTCTAAATAGGTTACAAAATTGATTCAGTCAAAGAAACATGAATGGTCTTTGGTAGCGTGACAGCATATGTTTCTCTATTAAAAAAGAAGAGTTGTGTGCCAATTACACACAGCAGTTCAGGTTAACGCACTTCTCAGTGAGAGATGTTCAGGGTGGACCATATAAGGAAGAGCCTGCACTTACTTAAAATTTTCACCCTATTGTTTTGGGTCATTGCTACCTGCTAGTGTTAAAAAAGCTTATAAAGCTAACTTCAATCAAACATCTGGCCATGGTGTGATCTAGGGAGCTCTTGTGTGATTCTTGCCCTTTCTAATCTCTGCTGCTTTTATTCTTGAGTATCATCAATTGAAGTCATAGATGGTTTAGTTTGTTCATTTCAGGTGTTGATATTGTGAGTGCATAACATACTGTAGTAGTACTGTAGCATTCCCAGCAGAATGGGTACCCAGTGCTACAGTGATGCTACAGTACTGCGGAGAGAGAATATGGACATGCAAATCTGCGGAGTTCAGAGACTGCCAGTGGGCCCGGAGGAAGAAAACAATGTCGGTACTGTAGCTGTACTGTACACAGAGGCTGACAGCGGGACCGGAGAGAGAAAAAGAGAGTAGAAGGTAGAAAATAGGGTAGCTACTGGAGATGAAAATATAAGGGATGCTGTAATAATGATAGGGGATGCTGTAACAGTGTTTTGAGGATGAAAATTTGAGGAAGCTGCTGGAGATGGCCTTAGTATGGTTGTGACATTTGAACACATTCTGATTTTTGCTCAATTAAGATGTGTTATGGTATCTTCAGGTTTAATGAGTTGATCAAGCTAATTCAGTTTTCCACTGATAGCATGTGTAGATAGCATTATGTTTTTTAATAGTTTTGCCAATATTTCCCTATTTTGTTTCCGATTATTTTCTTAGGTGCATTGCCTGCTCTCTGAAAATTCAGTGAGCTTCTAGAGCTGTTGAGAGCCATCAGCGAGACATTATCCTCTTAGTTAAAGAACAAGGTAGAGATGTATCTCTTTGTATTTTTAGACTTGAAAAAGCCTATGTTCCATGATTGATGATTGAAGGTCTATATCTCATAACATAACTTTTTTAAGTTGTTGTGCAAAATTCTGCTTATTTTACTGACTTGAGTCATTGAGATGCTTTCTCAAATTACTCCATGCAGGGGGCACCAATAGAGCACTCATGAGCAAGTTACCTAGTTTCTTTGGCAGTCCTTTAGGTTAATCTGTTAATCACCTCATTTGTTCTTTTGTGAAATTTCCACTTCTTCATATGATCTTTATAGCTCTAGGGAACCCTGCATTATTTGACTTGCTATTCCCAAAATTAGCTCAAGGTAACTTAAAAAAATTATGAAGCAATAAATGATGTATATCGTCATCTAGATGGCGAGCCCTGCAGGTTGGTGGTGGTATTTTTAGCTTTCCTTAGTTAGTAACAATTTAAGTTACCAATGACACTTTGATGTGCTCTTAACTGTATAGAACTATAGAAGTAGCAATATGGCGTACTCTCACTAAGCTTCATCTATCCATTTCCTCACTGGCAGGCTATTGAGATTGCAAGGAAGAATAAAGTTGAGAGCTCAACAAAAGAAGTGAGGTGATCAAAGTACATCTGAGGAGAGGATATACCACACGATGACGAGACGCAGATGACCAAAGTACATCTCGCTTTCTCTGCTTTTACATCTTCCTTTTGAAAATGTTAGATAGCAAAGGAGACATAGAGAAAAAAAAGGAAATGAGCTATAATGCCCATTAGAGGAAAATTAAAACTTGATGTGCATGGATAGTTTGATGTAAATTGTCTTAGAAAATGTGCAAAAACATAAAACTTTTGGTTAAAGAAAGAAATTACGTCGATGAAGTGCCAATTACCATGGTAGATGTACAAATATACTTGCAAAAGTTTTTTGAACCTCTAAATTTTCATTCTTCTCTGCAAAGAAGTACTTGCAAAAATTTTTTGTCTGTGAATGGTCTATGCAAAAAGTTGGAGGATCTGATTAGTAGTAACTGCATTTTATTGGAAAGAGCATTTTCTTATTGCTGGAAGCAAAAGAGTCCTTATTATGTGTTTAAGCTCCTCATAGAGTTTTTGATTATATTTGCTTGATCCAGCTCTCTTTTTAACTCTAATAATGTGCTTATATTTCAATGTTTTTCACTTTTCAAGTTTTCTTTCTTATTTATTTAACCTTTAGACCTGAAAGTTGATTATTTCATTTCGGACATCTTCAGTTACAGATTATTTATTCAAGCAATTCATTACATATAAGGTTTCAAAATCTGATTGCCGATGAGTGTTAATTTATTATCTGAGATTGACCCGACAGGTTTATTTTGGAAGATATGTGTGCGAGTATAAAAAATGTGGCAATGCTATGGCAACGACAATCGGATCCTTAAAGCATCTCGACCTTGTCATAATTGAGGCCTGCAGTGATCTTCACCTGAACACAGGTCAGGTTGCTCCTAGGATGGTGAAGTTCAATGTTCTCTGTTGCATGAGCACTGTTCTGGTTTAGTAATTTGGAGATGATATTCCAAATAATTAGGCTTTGTGCGTACAAATTTTTATTTTATTTTTTCCTAATAACATAACCCTGTTACATCTCCAAGCATAGGTAATATTATGCTTATTTGTCAGAAGATGGGATCTTTCATCTTTGTATAGGTTAGTTTGTTCAATATTTAGTATAGCTAAAGAAATCGAGTATGAGAACTGTGGCTTCACATTTTTCAAAATTTACACAGAACATTAGCTCCATGAGCTCTTGAGAGATTTTGATAGTTTACTAGCTCAAGGTGATGTGTAAACTATCCCATTCTTTATAAAAAGAAATTATTTGATTGGTGATGTCAGAGTGCAACAAATAACCATAGAGACTAAAGTTAATGCCAAATTCCATTATGCTTTTGTTAGCTGTGCTTGCACCATGCAAAGACTATACGGGATGATGGCATACACTTTAAACATCGAACTTACCTGCTCTTACTCGCAGGATGCTTGGCCCTGGACAATTATTGTGAAAAATCCTAGCGCTCTACGAAAAGAAAGAACTGGTGAGCTCATCTCCGTCGCTCTCTACCAAAATTTCTTTCCTTGGCGCTCCTATTGCCACATCTTCATATCAGCATTTATTTTTGAACAATGAGATGGTAAAGGGTGGAGTGAAGCTATTTTTTCCTCTACGTTGGAATATGGTCACTGACTTTATACGCTAAACTTACCTGATCTTACTTGCAGGATGCTGAACCTCAGCTAGTTCTGGTGAAAACTGCTAGATCTCTATATAAAAAGGAGGAGCTGGTGACCTCACCTCTATTTCTCTGCCTTATCCTGCTTATGTTCATAATTATATTGTTATATGCCATCCACAATTTTATGTGCTAACTTATCTGAATTATATAATATCTTTGAGTAGTTGTTTTAGATATCACGTGTTAATATTCCATGAAACATATCAATGTAGAAAGATATATGTAAATTGTCCTGCAGCCTGAAGGCCTCATGTTTTCTTAATTTCTTTGGTGATCTAGGTTCTAAATGATAATATTGTCCCAAAAGATGTTCTATAGTTGCAGGCAAAAGTATTGAAAGGCTTGGGACAATATTCGAATTAAATTTTATTTGAAGTTTTAAATCTCCTTGTGCTTTTCAGCTAATACAATGTTCGATTGTGAGTTCCTGTATGTATTAGTTATGAAGACCTTTTGAGGACAGGCATATTTATGTTTTAATGAAAATCTAAATGTTGTGGGCCATTTTCACGTTTGAAGAGATATTGCTTCAAGGTTTATTTTCCTATTGTTGGTAGAACAAAAGTCAATGCCCTGTACAATTTAGTTCTCAGCGATAGCTCTCTAAGATTATGTCTTCATTTTGCAATTTACAATACCTGTAGTGCCCTTTAATCCTATTTTTAATTTAGTAAAAGGTACATCCCCTCTTGATGCAATTTCCAAGGTCTAGAGTTTTATTTTAATATGTTGTAAATGGATTGATCACATTCATATTCTAGCCCCTAAATGCACAACCGGGGGAAAAAAAAGGAAGGATGAGGCTAGAATCTGTGGATGTGTTTAAGTGATATGTTTAGATTACAATTTTTTCTGTGCATGTGCTTCATAGTAATTTTGGGAGAGATCTTCTATAGTACTGCACCGTTACTAATATGTGAGACTGGACTCATGTGTACCGTGCAGAACTGTAGAGGATCTATGTCTATAATTTGTTACATATGAATTGGTAATTAGCTGTGAGTGCCTGGTGGCTGGACGTTTTGGCCACCAGTCTCAAGGCAGCTATTTGCCAGCAGTTTTGTAATTACCCACTTGGTTGTCAAATGCCAACTAATTAGCATTCTTTTGGAGTTGGAATTTGCAATTTATTAAAGTACAAACTACTCTGAACTGCGAACCAAAACATTTTCGCTTGCACACCGGGACACGTGCAAGCCACTAGTATATGTAACATTCTACATCTAGGACCCAACATAACCTCCACAGCCCAACAGCCAGCGCGCCCGCCAGCCCAGTCGGGCCTGCTGGCCGGCGCGCCGCGCGCACGTGCCCGACCCCTGACCGCCCAGCAACGTGCCTACCTGACCTAGCGTGCGCGCCCCCGCGCCGGCCGCGACTGCCGCGCTAGCACACGTGGCCCCCGCAGGCAAAGCAATGAATTAAGAACATGACGGGTAGTCTGTGTACTCTTTGCATGCATGGCTGTAACATGATTTTTTTTGCAAAATGACGGCCCATGCATGCATGGCTAATTAGATCTGTGCTACCCCGCGAGCGAACCAGATCTTCGCATTAGGACGATTGGACAGCTTGGGCGCATGGTGTGCGAGTTGGTTGGGTGTGGTGTGAGGTGGGGGGGGGGGGGCGTGAGTTAGCTATTCTACATTACAGGTGTATAATAGCGCGTATATATATATATATATATAGGAAAACTAGTATGTACTCCTGGGTGTATGTACTCCCACCTCTCATATACTACTTTTACACATGAGTTATACTTCTTTATCATTTTAAATATACTTTATTAGTAATTATAAGATACTACAATACAAATCCCACGAAAATTTTTATGAAATTCCATAAATTTTATCTTAATTTGCGTATATACTTCTTTTATGTATAAAAAAGAGTATATAGCAAAAATAAAAGACTAACATTGAATTTTTTTTCATACAACTCATATTGGAGTATCTTAGAATTAGTATTAGAATATACTAAAAATGATAAAAGAGTATAAAGTATTTGTTTAGATGGTATATTGCATGTGGGAGTACATACTCCTAGGAGTATAGAATAGGTGTCCTATATATATATATATATATATATATATATATATATATATATATATATATATATATATATATATATATATATAGAATGTGTATAGGGCGCGCGTGCGCTTGATTGAGCAGCTAACCAGACTCTGACACACATGCTAGCCCCACCTGTTGCATCCACCTTCCTCGTGAACTCACTAGATGATAGATAAGTTACAAACTATACAACTATAAGCATACAGTGATTGCTACTATCTATTGCAACTATAGGTATAAAGTGATTATAACTATATGCATATCAAGATTGTAATTTATCTATCAAGACTGATTGATTATAACTAATTGCGATTATATTGCAATCGGTAATATTATAACTATATTATTAAATATGTTGTAACTAGAGTGTCTACCATGTTATAATTAGTCCATATTCGATCATACATGTCATAACTAGATTATCTATCATATAATAACTATATTGTTCAACATGTTGTAACGATCATATTGTAACTAGTCCACACTCAATTATACATGTTATAACTAAATTATCTACCATGTTTTAACAATGTTCACCATGTTGGTACTAGATTGTCTATCATATTATAATTAGTACTCACTCGATAATATATTATCGTAACTAGTGTTTATCATGTTGTAACTATGTTATCATAACTAAGTGTCTACTGTACCGTAACTATTTTATTCAGTATTTTGTAACTTAACTGTTTCTAAATCACAACTATTTTGTTCAGCATGCAGGTGGTGGAAGAGTGCAGGTGCCCGCACCCAACTTATGCACAACGTGAGTCTACTATGCGTGTACACGTATTTTAGACTCACCGTGTGTATATATATATACACGGTGAGTCTATTCTGCGTAGGCGTATTGTAGTTTACTATTGCATCACCTCTAATTACAACTTAAAAATTGTTAGTTACAGCTAAGAAAGTAATCAGTTATAATAGCACAGATAGTTGAGTTACGATTACATGACAAAAGTTATATAATTACAATTAGAGAAGGTATTCAAGTTACGACCGTATATATTTGTAGTAACTGACTATCTTGTGGATCATAATAATACTATTTTTAAGATCGTAACGGAGGGTATCAGCAGAAGTGAACAAGTTACAATCATATGATAAAAAATATATAATTACGACTATAGAAGATATATAAGTTACGACTATATATATTGGTAGTAAATGATATATCTTGCGGATTATAACTATATTAATTTTAGGATTGTAACTAGGGTTATACGTAGAGGTGAATTATGTTACACCTAGATATATAATAGATATATAGTATATGTATGTAGGTATATATATATATATATATCTTTGTTTAGGTCCTACTCCCTAATAACAATTGTCTTTGTTTAACTGAAATTCAGTCCTGTGTAGGCCCAAATGCAGATACTGACGAGACACAAACAACATAGAATTTCGCAAGAAACAAAGAATTCGATTGGCCCACACGCACTTGCCTGCGATCGAGCTGCGATCATTTGGGCCTATTATTCTTCCTGGAGTAGACCTTTCATCTTTGTCTTTAACCAGAATCGAAGTGCGTCCATTAGCAAACAAATCGTAATGGGCTCCATTTGTTTGGTCGTGCTTGTGTCCTATATTCAGATATTAGAACAGTTCCTGAGACGACGCGCACCACAGAAATGATATGTATGATTCTTCTGTTGTGTAGTGTATGGACAGTGACAGCATATATATTGCTGTCAAGATTTGCTTTTAGAGGTGAATCTTGATTCTGTTTTCTACAAGTTATACAACAAGCTTCCAACGCAAGTGACTGTATATTAAGGACTTGTTTATTTGTCTATTTATTGGAAATACTAGTTCATAGATCAGCTAGCTTGTTTCCAGATCAATAATAGTTTTTTTTGAGCGAATAGAGCTATACACAAATTGGCCCCTTTTATTTTGTCATATGTACCATTTTACAGCTCAAGGAATGGAAAATTCTACTCTTGCTAACCATCAAGTAGTTAAATTCGAATGCATCATCTAAATCGTCATTTGTGTTTAAAGCCAAACTTTCAACTTGAATTGATTTAGAACAAACAAAAACAACTCAACAAAACAGACAGAGGCTAGCCAGTCCAGTACAAACCTAAACATAAGATCACATCTACCAGAACGCATCACCCTTCAACAACCATGAACTAGTCATTAATCAAATTTCGATCAGTTCTTAACTGCACCCCACCAGGTCAATCTGGTTCAATTACAATATCGATTCTCACAACATATATTGCCCATCGACATCGCTATGTATTAAACTAATATGTTGACAGCGAATGGCGAATCTAAAGATGGATTTTCCCTTCATTCGCGATCGCTAGCTATGTTATAAATATTGTACTACAGATAGAACATTAGACATGATTTTTACATAGAAAATCATTGTGAAAAAAAAAAACACATCTCACTACTACAAAATAGATGGACAGTGTTGGTTCTAAAACCTCATCAGTACTAGTTTTAGACCCGATACTAATTACTCGACACTAATAGTCACTGACTATCATTGTCGGGTCTAGAACCGACACTAAAAGTAGGCACTGAAAGTAGACACTGAAAGTAGACATCACTGCTGGTTAGTGGTTCCAACCGGTAGTGATGCTTCCTCTCAAAAAACCAAAAAAAGAAAAGAAAAGAAAACGCCCACGGCCACTCACGCCCGCTGTAATGCTCACTTGCTCCGCCTTGCACAAGAAAACATGGCGACACGAAGGTCATCGTCATAGCACATACGCCTCACAATCAAATCATCTCAACAAAGGACATATCAACTCATAATTTTAGAAAATTGCCCGACATACCACAGTGTCAGGTTTGGCACAAGAGTATATACCGGAAGAACATATGAGCTAGCTAGATTAAGATAATTGACTATATATGCTCCGATTGTTGATAGCTACATGATAATGGCGATTGGTGAAATACAGTATATATGTTTATGCGCAACTCGTAATCATTAATCACGAGGGGTGCTCTAGCTAGCTACATATATATGCATGATTACTCATCATAAATGTATTTAAACATTCATGCATATTTTAAATTTGTGCCAGGAGTATTTAGATGTTTGTTAATTGGAATACACATGATTCATGCCCTTGTACATATATACTAGGCAAAGGTCAATGTCAAGAAGCAAAGTCTAACTGCAACAACTTTAATAAAGGAAAACAAAGAGGGAGGGGGGGGGGGGGGGTATTGTTCTACACCTGCATTCTAATAATGCTAAACATGTGATATATATCATGTCTTCCTCACGCGAGTTTTTCGTTGATTTCAGAAAGAAACTAATATAAATCTTGCTAGTTCATCTCTTAATTTCTTTCACTGCAATAGATCATACAAGGAAAGTATATATCTGGCGCTAAAAATACCCATGTCATATATTCCCGCCTACAGAAACATATAGCAAATATTATCACATGGGACCAGGGACAAGTTGTGTGTGTGCATACACACACACACACACACACACACACACACACACACACACACACACACACACTTTTTGTCTATAATTTTTATAATGGAAAATCAATTTCGGTCTCTGCATTATGTGATGCACTCAGCATTGTTCATTATTACTTTTGTTTATATATAAGAGCTCAGGCTAGCTACTCCGTTTCCTGATACAATCTCTTCCTTCAGATTCCTACGTTGTTTATACATAGCCATCACTGCCGCCCTTGCCTAAAAAATAAGCAATAATGCATCCTAGATTAACCAAGAAGCAGGTGTAGTTAAATGGTCGCATAAAAAGATAAACTACTAGTAGATGTCAACTATACCTACTTGATATTATGCAGGTACCTCGATTCATCTTTGGCTTTTGTAGATGCAGATAAGGAAGATCTGTTCCTTTCTTGCTAGTGGCTCCTCGGGAATCTAAATATGACATGGCGCCTTCCATGGGCCCATCCGTGTGTCACTTGGCCACACCAATTTCTTGTGCTTGTCGTTGACCTGTGAGCCTGGGAGATGGGAGCAGCAATCATGCTACCAAAATACTCCAAAGAAAATGCATAGTTTTACTATATTTGTTTTGAAGAGTATCTACACCATCAACAATTCAACATAGTTATGCTGACGGCCATACATCCTTGGATGGTGAAAAAAAAACAATAAATAATGCCATTATGCCAATGATGACTGAATATATCTAAGTTTATGTCTTCTTGTCCAATGCATTTAAGTAGATAGCTACAAAACCTGTATGTTGAAAAAAAGACTATAAATAGTGCCAATGATGAACGAAGATACCTTGATTATTGTAGAAATCTTGTTTATGACCTCTAATAAGTCACATCTATTAAAGTACCTGCTGCCAAAAATACGAGAAAACCCTCCACATTCACGACGAAATCAGTTTAAAAAAAACGAAAATGGTGGCATGCATGATAGATTACCACTAGCGATCAGTGGGGTTTTCATGAAAACTACGTTGATTCGATCAAGGGACAGTGTCTCTAGATCGACGTTTGTGGTACGCATATGTGTTGACACTCTCTTTTGCTTTCAATCCTGTCCACGAAATGGATTGAAGATACTCTACTCCATTAATTGAAACTAATAACATCACATATGAAATCAATAAATATAGTAACGAGAGTCAAAAATCTATACACGTGCATGTGTAATGCATCAAATCATTATTTTCCGCTTCCACTATAATATTTATTGATTCCACTTGTGCGATTGCTAGTGAAGATTATAGTCATGAAGACAAAAACAATGATAGCACAATTTACTGGTAAAACTAAAAAATAACTTAATCATATACCTACAAGTAGTAAATTAACTAAAACATGATGCCTATTAATTAATCCAAACAAGTAAAAATTACCTATTAATTAAAACATGATGCCTATTGTGTATGTTGTTCATGCATGCATTACAACCGTAGTATAGTTATGATATTTAACCACCTTTTAACCAATCCTACATGGAAGAACCACTCCACAAGAATCAAACATCTGAAATTTATTGAAATTAAATTTGAAGATTGTTGTTGAAAAATACAATAGACGGAAGTTAAACAAGTGCACATGATGTGAGTCTAAATGATTACATACCTGAAAAGTGAAAACAACTCTTGCTGATATCTTGTACCAATTGCTAACTAGGATCATGCACTATCTTTCATAGACTCATCGTTATTCTTCAATTTCAATCTTCCAGAGTAATAAGCAAAAAATGAAAGTGCCTGCTCCATGGCCACCTAAATATAACATATCAAATAACATTTTTTTCACATAGTGTTTGGCATATGAACCTGATATTATGCCATTTCAATAAACAAGAGATGTGCATGAGCGTCCAATGAAATTAGAACCAACAAACATAGGAAAAATAGTCTGGTACATAAGAACACAGGCAATCCTACAGACAAAAAAAAAAAACAAATGGCATAACAGATGCCTCACCTCGCAGTGTGGGAAGGAAGTGGCCTCTAGCACAAGATCACAGCAGGGGATGACTGTAAATGCACGACAGCAGCGTGGGACGAGGAGGTGATGAGACAATTGTGACGTACGGGAAAGATTTATGAGATAAGGGAATTTCCAAATTGATTATGACTAATTGATTGGTGCGGTATTTTGGAAAGATATTAACTGATTTGGGTGGTATTTTGGAAGGAGATTAATTGATTATTGTATATATGAAATGGAATAATGACGTATTGGATATTTAATATCGATAGCACCCGTTAAGTGATGCCATATACAAAGTTACAAACTAATTGGAGATTTCCAAATTGATTAGCTTTCTAAATTAATCACATGTTAATTTGGAAGGAGAAATCGGGTGAGGGGTGATGACTAATTGATGTGGTTGGAGGTTTTCTCATTGATTGGGTTTTTTTAGCCTAATCTCTACTACTTAAAAATACATAGTGATTCTAGCACCAAACAAGACATCCTACCACCCTTCTCCAAGATCTTACAGGTGGTCACTCCGCTCCCATCTCCGCACATCGTGCTCGCTCCTCCTTCAGTTCTCCCCCAATCTCCATAACTGACCCCTGCTCCCTCCCCGATCCACGACGCCTCCCCCCGCTCGTTCCCTCCCTGATCCATGCCGCCTCCTCCCCGCTTGCTCCTCTACCTCAACCGGCTGTGCCTCTATCGTGCCCCTGCCTCCATCGCTGCTCCACCCGGAATCTTCCACTCCTTCATCTCCTCGCGCTCCTTGGGGGACCTCACCTTCCTTCTCTACCTATCTGCCCCCGTCGCCCGCATCACCGACCTTCATGTCACACGCTTCTGCATCAACCCACCACCACTCCTTGTGCTCGACCTCGGCCTCGGGCACTGCCTCTGCGTTTGGAACCCCGACCTCATCCTCCCGCTCCGCCACCATGCGGTCTTCACTGCCATCTTCTACCGCGACCACCTGCTCGAGTCTACCAAAGCACCGACGCGTCTAGAACCCTCGCCGCCTTTTACGCCCCCCCCCCCCCGCCTCCCCCGATGTTCGTCTTCATCCCAACCCCTGGCTACCCCATGCTCCTTCGCCTCCATGCTTGCACCCGTGCTGCCCTCCTCCGTATCGGATTGGCGTGGAGTGGAGGCCCATCTGGACGCAGGATCCATTTCCTTGGTTTGTGAGGAACCCTAGCTTGCTTGGATTGTGGAGTACCAGTCAAATACATCAGTCTGTCAACGATAAGTCCATCCCTTAAGGCAACAATACCAATTCACTGGAGAACAATCGGGAAGAACTAGTGCGCCAGATAAAAGATCAAATTTTTCACTGCCTCGGTGATGGCGAGCAGCTCGTCTCCATCGCAAATCATCCATGCCTCCTTCAATAAGGACACTAGGTGCGTGGGAAACAGAACTAGCAAAAATTACCTTTCTATGATTGATTAGATGGCAACGATGGTGGATTAGGGGTGAGAGCTCTGATTCTGGTTTCTTGGTGTTGTATTTCTTCAGCTTGTTTCTGTCGTGACGAAGTATGGATTGAAGATTTTTGATGCATGTAATGGGAGGCTCTGCTATAAAAAGAGTGAGGTTTTCTTCAGATAATTTTTTCTTTCCCTTCTCTTAGTTTTAGTGAGATATCCAATTGTAGGACAACAATCAAATTGGCACGTCTTGTCAAGGCAGATAGAGTATAGGCTACTGATAGCGTGTAGAATTTTGTATCAGCAATGCATTACTCTTTAGCAAAATCACTGTGGAACTATCTGGATTTGATCTCGTTTCCTCGCTGTCAGCATGTTCAGTGAATTGTGCTAATCGCTGAGTTAACAAGCATGTTGAGGTCACTAATGAGTTAACGACTGTATGTTCCTTCTCTCGTTTCAATCAGATTTGGAGAGTAAGGATGAGGTGTTACAGATGACAAAATTTTCACTTTAGGGCCAGGTAAATCGTAGAATCAAGCTAGCAACAATTATTTGAGCTCATGGTTCCAAATAAGGCATAGTTTTGATTTTGCGGAAATTGACTTCATAACTTCTTCGTGATAGGTATTGAACTTACTACTGTTTAGTTGTGTGGTGTTGTTTTGCTGGTTGAATGTGTGGTGTTATTTTGTGTTAGTTTCACCCAGTCAATTATATTATCTTGTGAATTTTTTGTTCCTGTTGTAATACACATGCATTTAACTAGTTGATTACTAAATGAGCCTAATTGTGCATCCCGGACAGATCACAAGTCGGCTTGACAGCAAGTAGGGAGCGTGTCCTCAACAGTGAGCAGGTTAGGGGTGTCTAGGACAGCGATGATTAGAAGTGAGCGGCACACTACAGGAGGGTGTCGCCCAGGACATGGCAACGGTTGCGATCAATTTTATAGTGTGGGTGAAATTTTACAACATGGGAGTGGGCGAAATTTTACAGCGTCGTAATTGATTGCATGCATTATTTGATTGTGGTTTCCTAATTAGCGTGCTTGATTGTGGCCTTCTAATTGATTTGGAAGGAATGAGGAAGGAAATAGCAACCAAATGGGTCCACGTAGCGAGGTGAGGGGGCATGACAATGCAATCTCGACCTTTGGATGCAATGACATGGAATCAATCGAATCTGGTTTGTTGTGTAACATTGGTAACATATGAGGATGTTGGTTATATTTTTTAGTGCGGACATAGAATTTTTTTTGTTTGCTTTTTATAGTATAGATGAAACGGTGGTGCTCACTAGGTCAATAGTACATATCATGTATATCTTTTCCAAGACAAGCTAATATCTTGAACGAATAGCAACATAAAGATAAGCTAGCGTATGTTTAATATTCGCTCCTATAATAATGTGTGACTTTTTTTTTAAAGGGAAGACAATTTAGAATTGAGCAAATTGAATAGCGGGTCTTAAAAATTGTCATCATGGTTTCAAATAGGCCATCAAACTCGTGAAGTAGATATTTAGTCATCAAAACTTGTATAAGTGGCTAATTTATATAGACCATCTAGTTATGCTAGATGACATGACACTATTTGGGGACCTGTCTGTCCACGTGTGCATTCTTTGCCCAATAGTTAGAAGAACATGTCTTTGTTATGAATAGACACTTTTTTTTACTGTAAACATGTAATCAATTACTAATAGTTAATAGTTATGTCTATTAGAAAGAGGTGTCTCCACAAGAGTTTTATTCTATGCTCTCTGTACTCTATCTACTGTTCATTACAATTCACACCACAATACGTTATCAGCCATGCTAGTTTCTACCACTAAGCAGCCAGGAGAAACATCAACTAATGGCACGAAGGCCTTCATCATAGACGGACGATCTACACTGTGCTACGAAGGCGATGCACTCGCGCTTTACAAGGTGTTCATCGACATCAACACAGGAAGAAATCGAGTCCGGCATGTGGCGGTGCACCCAAACCGCGGTGTGCCTAGTTGACCTCACGGTCCTCCGGCGATGTGCCATCAGGTGGTAGCATGCGGCAAACCAACGGCGGTTCCGTCCTCAAGACGGTGACCAACCGCGCCGCTCCTTCCCATGGCCGCTCTGCCCAAATCTGATTGGATCTGCCGTCATCATCCAGGGAGGTGGAGGGAAACGATCGGCCACGAGTGTATGCGGCTCTTCACGGCGTCCTATCTCTAACGCCCTTGGCAGAGCACGGCCATGCACTCGATGGTGGCTCATCCCTCAGGCCTATGCAGCTGCAGGACCTGCCCTCATGGCGGCGTCCTACCATGAAGGCGAGCAAATCCAGTGGAACCGGCGCACCCCAGCCAAGACGATTGTCCTCAAGGTGGTAGCCAACCGTTAGCAGCATCGCTACCACCCTCTAGCGGCGCTTGGACGACACGTTCACACCAACGCCAGCCCGATCCGTGGCGACGGTCAGCACAACTAGAAGTAGCTAGATCTGGCAGCCAGCGCTCCATTAGGGCCCAGGGCCGACAACGTCAGCGCCTCCCTCCGACAGCAGAGCCCAAATCAGCGCCCGACCCCCACGTGGTGGCTCACCTAGCGGTGCTCACATCGGCTGGCCAAAGGCCCGCCCGCCCTCCGGTGGTGCTAGCGGCTACACGCCCTTCTCAGGCAATGGTCAGCCCGGCCGATGGTGGAAATTCGGCATAGAGTCAGCATCTGCGGCCATCATGTTCGGACAAATCCGTTGCCTCCATCTCCTCCGGCCAAACTTAGATGGTGGCGCGCCAACTAGAATGATGGTGTAACCAACGACTGGTCCGTCTTCATGGCGCCGCCTCTGCTCATGGTGCATGGGAGGAGGCCGCCAGGTCGAATGGGCCCAAACGGCCATATGGGCCTCAGCCCAAGTTGTGTCGGCCCATTCGGTCGGCTCAATCAGGCCAATGGCCATTTTACAGAAAAGATCCTACATATACTGTGCATTGTATTTTTATATTAAAACCCTCTGGTTTTAAATATATTGCACTATATTATATTTACATCATGTAAATATGCATTCCAGACCCTGTATTATCTAGAATCATGCAATGTTCAATATGTTTGCTATTAAGCATTCACTATAACATGCAGTTGATTTAACGACCGTGTTAATTTTGCAATTGAGAATTTTCTTGTAGAATTACATATTAATTCATCTTAATTAAGCCCAAGGAGCTCCTACGCCCAAATGTGCTTAATTCAAGCAGAATTAAAATACAAAATTAAGTGAGTATCTCAACTAATATTGGTCTAACACAAGGTCATGGATGTTATGAAATCTACTGCAATATTTACAGATTATGATCATAACAGCGAATTTCTCGTGCCATTATTTTTTTGGTGACTACCACCAAAGTGTTAAACCATTGCTATGCGGTCTATACCATTTTCGTTGACTACTGTCAAAGGGTTAAATCACCATTTTGGTGATTACCTTCTATGTGATTACCTCCATTTAATATTTGCAGAACACAAGGTAATGGAACAATGGTATCTATTGCATATTTGCAGATTATCTACTATTATTGTGAGGTCTATATTTTATCATCTTGACTTAATGATTACCTTCAACGTGTTCTTTCAAATATTATACTTAGCATAACACAAGTTAATAGGAAAATAGGCATCTACTAACAAATGTCATATTATGCTTCCTACTACTGTGAGATCTACACCATATTTGGTGATTATCTTCAATGTGTTAGCTACATAATTTGAGGTCTAAACTATATAATTTAAGTCTCAACTTGACTTTACAAAATTTTGCATCATTATTACAACATTACCACGATGATTTTTAATTTACCTATAGTAAATTAATCAAATCTATGGTCAAATCCATATAAGATACAATGATCGGCCAAGAGTTTGATGAACTCGCGCTTGATGGTCACAATTATCCAATATGGTCAATGGGCGTGAAGGTCAGTCTTGTGTCCCACGAAATAGTACGGGCACTCCAGCCTCCTCAAAATGGAGGTCCACTGCTACCAGATCAAGTTAAATATGATACATTATACATAAATTTGTCGGGGATTACAATCATGTTGTTCATAAAATATGTTTCAAGTTACGTTTTTACAGAAAAGAACCTACTGATACGGAAAAGTTAGATAACATTTTATCTACAATGCTTCCTACTAATAGGATCTTACAACAACAATACCGTGTAAGAGAATAAGTTTATTTTGACTTAGTACATGTATTACTTCAGGTCAAAAAGCACGATAAACTCCTTCTATGAAATCATCATTAACGCTTTATAGACGCTGCTCCTTTACCTGAAATACATCATAATGCTCAGAATAACAATAAGTTTGATGGCTCTGTTAAACGCCATCCAAAAAACTTCAATAGTAAACGCAAACGCAATAAGAAGCAGTAGCCCTATGCACCGGATCAGGGTCAAGGTATTTCCAAAATTAACAAATCTAATATTTACCGTAAGTGTGGATGCTACAAGCACTCCACTAAGAAATACCGTAACCTAAGATATTTAGTTGATCTGTATTTACAATCCATAGAACATATCCAACCTGCTCAAGGATAAAGATTTGAAGCACACTTCAATCTTCAAACTAACTCCATCAAGGAGACTAGTTGTTCACAATAAGTTCTACAAGAACCAAGTAACAATCATACTCTTCTGCAATCAGAAGATCTCATGAGTATGGAAAACATATATGTCGAATTTGCTTCGCATTATATTTTTGGAGATCTTAACTAGTCTCTCAATTCCTTATATAATATGTTATCTATGTTCCATTAAGTGTTGTAATACGATATTGTATCTACACTATGATACTACATACAGTTTGTATGTATTCTATATATCTGATAAAGAATTTCATATCAAATTCTTCATTTCTATATATGGATTTCTACGGGAGTCAATCCGATGGAAAAAAAAAATGCCTAGTGGACATATGCAGCACAAAATCTATACTTAGGGAATCCAAAATATTTCCAAACTCTTACTAAGAGATAAGAAAATATTTTGACAATCTCTAGACGTGATGCAGTGATTGTTGGCTTTGTTCGTACCACAATTACTCTCCTTATGGGTACTCAAGTCAAAATCGATGATGCTATATAGTATCTTGATCCAACCCGTACCTTATAAGTTATAAAGATATTAGTCAGAATGGTTTCCATATTGAAACCCATGATGACAACAAAAGAGGATTTTCTCCTCTTAATCAACGGATATGGCAAGCTTCCCTATATAACATCTGGATTGTACTATACATACATCAAACCTGTACCGCATATTACGTACAAAATAATTTTTCTATCTTGATCAAATTAAGACTTGGAATGATTGCCTTGGTCACTCTACCTTAGAGGTGATGAGAAAAATTATTTATAATTCTATTGGTCACAATATTTCTAAAATCTTCAGATTTGCGTGCACCGCATGTGTCATAGGGAATTTAATTTTAAGACCCTCTTACCTTAAAATTCAAAATATGCCACCCAATTTCTTGAACCCATTCAAAATTATACATATGGCTCTATTCAGTAATTTTATAGACCACCTAGGTACTCTACAATGCTGATGGATGCATCTACAAAATAGTTCTGTATGTGTCCCTTATACATAAGGAAAACACTTATGCCAAACTCATTACTCAAATAATTAAAATTAGAGCAAATTATCCTAGACGCAGGATCAAATCCATTCACATGGATAATGTCATTCCTTAACGTGTATTCAATTATTGTTTAGCTTTGGGCATTGCTGCATTAATGTGCACATTCATAATGGTCTAGCCGAATTTCTCATCAAGAGAATCAAATTATTTGTATGACTGACTATAGAATTGTAATTTGCCAACATCTTATTGGTAACATGTGGCTTTACACACCGCATCATTAAATCAAATTCATTCAACTACAATCATTGGCCTCAGCCAAGTATTTCTCATCTGTGAATCGGTTACGTTATGCACGTATTGATATCACCATCGTACAACATACATAGAAGGGCATTGGAGATCTATATGAGGTATAATTATCTGTCAATCATATTGAGTCCCTCACATGAGACATATACTTTGTCTGTATGCTCATAATATTTGAGGATAATTCCCGGTATTATGGGGAGATTAATACCACAATGATAGCAAGGAATCATAAGAGAATGTCATACACGTTAACATTCAGTCCTCATATCCACGTACCTGATATCTAAATCATTATTCAGAACATCTTGTATTTGAAACATATTATAAACACCCTGCCAGATGCATTTACTGATAACAAATGTGTCACCGAATCCTACATTCCTACTAGGAATATGCCAGAAAGAGTGGAGGTACCAAACAAAACTACTTAACTCCCAAACCAAAATAATAAGGGGAGAAGTACGGTCATAAAGGATAAAGCTACTTGCAAGCTACTGCGGAAACAGATGAATCCCTCCTCTGAGACAGTAAATGCAAATCAACCTCAAGTTGATAGACACCTTGTGGATATTCACTATCCAAACGTCTATGGATGTTCAACATCTAAATTTCTAGCACAAATCTGTACATAAATTCATGTGCTAGGTCATGAGAATATCCTAACTCCATTATTTTCGAAAATACACACAGTTAAACAGGATAATATTTTCATAAATTATATTTATTTCATAGAATTAATCAATACCAAAGACTATAAATTGTCAACATATATTTCTCCTCAAAATGGATGTACACCTTTATTTGGATTATGACCAAAAGTCCTAGGTAGAGTGCTTCGGCACTCAACTTGGTCAAATCAAAGGTGGTAATTAAGGAGAATTGTTTTTGCTCAACAACACAATGTCTTCTCTACGGAATCAAAATGGATTTTCATTCCATAAAATGGTAAAATAGCGAGGCTTGTAGCATAAGGGTTCACACAGAGATCTGATATCAATTACGATGTTACATATCCCATGCTATGTGTGAAAATTATGTTCTAATATTCAATATCATTTGCAGATCAAATGATTGGATAGATTTGGGCATATAAGTCCCTAATGGACTTCGTATTCTGAATCTAAATACAAATCGCAATATATATTGTGTATAGCTTAAAGTCACTCCATGTCTTCAAACAGTTAAGTTGATTGTGGTATAACTGACTAAATGAGTTCCTTTTATAGAAGGGTTACTCCAACCACAATAATTACATATGTGTAGGATTTTGTATCATCTCAAAACCACACACAACAAAATATGTACTCTTCTTAAAGACGAAATTTGAGATGAGTGATTTAGGTAAAACCAAATTTCGCTTAAGTTTACAACTTTAGCATATTCATTCAAAAATATTTATCTATCAGTCCACCAATATCTAAATGATATTGGACAATCATATCCATGAAAACACTTATTGTCATTCAATCCCTAAATATAAATCAAGATACATTCAGACATTGGATTGACATTGAAAAGATATTGAACCTAAAGTTCTATATCTTAATACCATCAAAACACTTATGTATCTTGCAAATCGTAATAGGCCTGATAATGCATTTGCAGATAACTTGCTAGCTTAAAAAGCGCAGCTCTAACCACGCCATTAGGCAGGAGTGGAAGGAGATATCCACATATATCTTTATGGTACCAAAGATCTAGATTTTTCTATCAAAAAAATTAATTTATGATCATAATGGGATATCCAGATACTGACTATATAACTGATCCCCATAACGCCATATCACTGGCTGATTTCAAGGTGATATAGCCATCTCATAGGAATCATCAAACATATTCTAGTGGCTATTTCCACCTATCATTCTGAAACATCACAACCATGTGTATAGTTTCACAGAATGATCAACCACATACATAGACATGTGGTATATGTTCCATTGAATCAACAACCATTATCTATGAAGATAATTCAACATGCATTACTCAAATGCAAACATGTTACATAAAGAGCAATATAACCGAACATATTTCTCCTAAATTTTTCTATCCTCATAATGGGGAGATAGATATCTTGCAAACTAAATCATGTGATAACCTCCCTGATTTATTCACTAAGTCCTTACCAATTCCGCATTCCAAAAAGAAAAAGAATGCATTCACAGAATTGGTATGCGACGATTACGAGATTTGTAAGGTTCAGAGGGAGTTGATCCCTAAATAATAACCTGTTCATATTATACTGCACTCTGTTCCTTTATGAGTTTTTCCTATACGGTTTCTCATATAAGGTTTTTAATGAGGCAATACCTACACAAGATCATATGTCATATCTCTTATTTTTCTCTTTTAGGGTTTTTAAGGAGGTATCAAAGACATATCTGTTGTTCTCTAAACACACTTATGAGTTTTTCATTTTAAAGGTTTTCTCATATGAGTTTACAGAGGGACAATAATCAATATATACTGTACCATTTCTCCTTATTTTTCATTGTGTTTTAAAGGAGTTTTAACAGCATATCACTATTATACCTCATATTTTCTCAAGAGGTTTTCGAAGGTTTTAATATGATCCATAGATCATAATTATTGTTCTCTAAGCTCACCAATAAGTTTTTTCTTCCTATGTTTCTCATATGACCTTACAATGAGGCAATAATTAATATATGCCATATCATTTTCTCCTTACTTTTTTCATTTGATTTTAAAGGAGTTTTAATGGCATATTAATATATTGTTTTCTCCTCATTTTTTTCACAGGGTTTTAGAGTAGTTTTCAACAAAAAAACTTACAACTAAAATAATTGATTAAAGGGGAGTATTATGAATAGACACCTTTTGGTGTAACCATGTGATCAACTGCCAACAATTATGTCTATTGGGAAGGGATGTCCCCTGTCCTTTTATCATGTCAGTTTATCATGTATAAATATGTAAACACCTTGATCAATAAATACAAGAGTTTCATTCTACACTGTCTGTACTCTATCTACTGTTTATTACAATTCACACCGCAATAGTCTTGTCGTTCAAAAGTTTATTGGGATGAGCTAATAAGGTAGTGGCAGGCTACATTTACTTCAGTATCAAGTCGATAGAAGTGATGAAAAATATTTAGATAATTAGATATGCTCATTGGCCAACGCAATGCACATATATAGCCATAAAAAGTATCGTCTAAAAAGCTGGCAAGATCACTACTAAAAAAGCTCATCATTGACGCCTCAATTCATCACTAACGTTTTCAAAAAAATCATCAGTGACAAACTTATCACAGACAGTTCTTGAGCTGGAGAACCATATCTGATAAATTAGGAACAAGGAATTGATGCTTCTCCAGCAATATCTTCCATATGTTTGTCACGGCACTTTTGGCATAAACATATGTATCTAGCGCATGTATATATTACTCTATTCTTAAGCTTCATATTGAAATTATCTATTATATCCAGCATGAGAAGAGCATGCTAATGGATTGGTATCACTGAACGGAGAAGACCCAATGAAAAGTTCAGGTAAACTAAAGTACTGCTTAACGTTTGCTGATAAGTGATGTTCATTGATTTGGAATTATATGGCGCGCTTGTGTCAATTCCATTGCTAAAGTTTTCAATAGTAAAATGGTTTATTTATTTGTTTGCAATGTCTATAGGGTTAGATAGCAATGGTAACACAAATCATTTGTTTAGTCCCAGCTAGCACGCCATCTTTTGGCTGTGCCTTCATTAGTTTAAGCAGGTAAAGATAAATGTGTGCAACTTTGCTAGTCATCCTTATGGTTCAGTTCATCTTAGCTGCAGTGCAAAGACTGC
Organism: Phragmites australis; assembly: GCF_958298935.1. Lineage (NCBI taxonomy): Eukaryota > Viridiplantae > Streptophyta > Magnoliopsida > Poales > Poaceae > Phragmites > Phragmites australis. The sequence continues at coordinate 36,106,761 of NC_084923.1, read as the reverse complement.
TTGTTTTTCTTTTGTATAGTTAATTCGTCCACGAGAAATTCTGAGAAAGAATTACATGATTAGAAAGAGATAAAGAAGCGAGTGTATCTCAAAAGATCGAACCGAAAGAGAAGCTACGGATCTCAATGGAGTATTTTGGAAGGGTGATATTGTGAAGTTTAGCATCTTCTAGTCTAGACATACAGGAAATGTAATGATAACTTTTTTCATGAAAATATTATTACCAACAACTCCTTGAAAAGATAAACGTTGATACCTTTTTTCATGAAATTATTCTTATAACAACTTCTAAAAAAAATTCAGATAGAATAATATTGTATCGAAATCTCATGTACGTGTTTCTCTCAAGCTCTCATTGTCCTTGGAAGAGCTAAAGAACTATACGCATATGATTTGTGCAATTTTAATGAACACACAGGAGCGCTGCGTAATTTTTTGATAAGAGGTTAATAGTCTTGTTCATTGAGCATCCCTTTCAGAGGTAGTCTTGCAGGTTTCAAAGTTTGTGAGTCAAGCCTGGCAGTTGTATTCCAATATGGCGTGTTGAGTCTTGCAGTGACCAGCGATCTCGCCACCGGAAATTAGATCTCTTGTGCCGATGTTGCGGTGACAAGGACATGGCCCTTGATCCTGTGTGAGACGGCAGGCAACCACTGCCCGAATGGGGCAGCATGAAGAGGAAGTGATGATTCTCTTTGGCGCCGAGAAATGGGTCGAAATGCCAGAAAGGTTTACAAATGCGTTTTACCTTTGAAAACCGTTCGGCGGTGGTAATTGCGGTTACCGCAGTAACTGCACAGTGATTCGGTAGAATTAGATAGAAACCGGTCAAATTTTATCAAATTTTTGAATTTTTTAAATTTTAAATTTAAGTTTGGTCGGTAACCGCTCAGTTTATAAAAATGGTGTGGACCGAATCGACCGGACGGTTCGGCGATAAACAAGTGGTTACTGACGATATTTGTAACCCTGAATGCCAGGCATGCTCTAAGGTCTAAATGAATAGAGTGCTGGTCCAAGTTTGAACTCGGCCAAGACCCGTCATTAATAAGAGGTCATTAGTGACGACGAAGGAATAATTCATCACTAAAGATAACAGTGACAGGTTACCTTAAAATCCGTCACTAATGATGAGTCATTAGTAACAGGTAGAGAGACCACACTCATTAGTAACGGGTTATCTAAAGGCATGTCACTAATGAGTTAGTCATTAGTGACGGGTAGAGAGAGCATGCTCATCAGTGACGGGACTTTAGGTGACCCGTCACTAATGACTGGTCGGATCCTGAGTCATAGTTGATCGGGTAAAAAATTCATAACTTTTTTATACTAATTTAGATGGAAAAATAATTTAGATGGGAAAAAACTTTATATGAAAATTGTAGCCCTCAACAAGGTCTACAACTTTGTAGTTGATCACTTTTTTTATTTGAAACCATATACATGCACAAATAAATATATAAAGACTGTCGAAGGAACCACACACAACGCCATAAACTAAAGTGTTGGATCTAATGTAAAACTAGTAGGAATCATTGAAAAAGACACATATAGGGTCACAAAGTTGAAAATTGCAAATCAATACATTTTATCGAGAGTTTGGTAACTCGTATTGATGAAACGTTTACGCAGCACTAACTTTCAGATATAACATTATGTCTTCATAAATTTTCAGGCAAATTGGAGAAGGTTATTGTCAATAAAAAACATCAGAGATCATGTCGAGGATCTTTTGAGCCTTTTTTTAATTAAGAAAGGTACATGTCAAAAGACCTATTTTTTTTTTTTTGGAAATGCCTCCTCGTTAGCTTCAAAAGTAGATGTCAAACTTCAAAATCGAACTCTGTATATAAAAGTTATGGTTGTTTTACTGAATATTGCACAGGTTGGATACAAACTTTTACATACGGAGTTGGATGGAAACAAACTTTATATAAATATTGTAGAACTCGGTGAGATCTACAACTTTGTAGTTGACAAAATTTTTATTTAAAATCATTTAGATATTCAAATAACCATTCAAACGTTCAATCAGAAGATATCAAAATGATTAATTTTGTTATTATACTCAACAACGAATGAGAGGTGAGATAGTTAGAGGGGTTACATACGCGGAGCTCACTTCTGAGGTCGTGAGTTTGAGTCCTGAATTCACATGACTTGTGAATGGTCGGGTGCGGTCAGGTGAGAAGTGACTTATCGAGTGCCTGGTCAGGTGAGAAGTGACTTGTCGGGTGCCTAGTCAGGTGTCAAATTTTGTTCAGACCAAAATATTTCTTTTTTGTTTTTTAAAACATGTATTAGTGATGTAGACTTATTAGTGACGGGTCAGATCTAAACCCGTCACTAATATTTATCATTAGTAACAGGTCAAGTTCATACCTACTAACGTATAGTCATTAGCGACGAGACTGGTCTAGACTCATCACTAATAAGTTCACATTAGTGACATATTAAGGGTGATGGATAAAATACCCGTCACTAATAAAGATTATTATCCGTCACTAATATGGATTTGTCGCATAGTGTCTGAATAGCTTATATGATATTTCCTATGCTTTTAGGTGTAGATCGGACATACCGGGTAGGGCATTTAATTCTATGATTTTTCCGCTTATGTGTCTAATATTCTTTACGTCCTAAATAGACGAACATTGAAAAAAAGATGGATGTGCTCCTTGTGGAGTGATTTTTCTAATCCAACCCTGCCGTTGGTGAGATAATGAAACAAGAGGTTGTCTTGATCAATTTCTGGTCAAACATCTAGTCCTTATCACTTGGAGGCCCAAAAACATGTTGTCGATGATTAGTGAAATGATAATGTAGTATTTGTATGGGGTAGGAATTACTTGGTGGCAGCTATCGACTATAGATTGGAAAAAGACTGAGAAACTAAGTGGATATGTATCTCGGTTTAAATGTGATGAGTCATTGATAAATATTGATTAAGTTGAATTTGGTTTGCATGAGCATATCTATGTATTACAATACATACATGATTATGATTATGATTATAAATAATCGGAGATGGAGAAAAATAGAGTTAGAGAAACTTGTGTGCTTATCTTATGATGTGTAGGTGATTGATGCAACTTGACAGTCGATAGCGGGATGATCGGGGCTAAGCAGGGTGCTTTGTTCCAGACAATCAAGGAGACTGGACGGATTCAAGAGTGATCCTAGCTATACACGTGGAGAGCAAGCAAATCTTGAGAAGATGGATGAAGACGGTGTGTTAACAAAGTCAAGCGAAATCGATGCTGATGCAAGTGACAAGGCAACTCGAGAGATCAGAAGCGGGAGAGACTTACTGGTGGTTAAGGTTGCAAGATAGAGTACGCGTGTCATCATCAGGAAGATTACTTAGGATACAAGAAATCTAGAAAACTTGGGATGCAAGAAATCTAGGTTACTTGGAATGCAACAAATCTGGAAAACTTAGGATACAACAAATCTAGGTTACTTGAGATGCAACAAATCTGGTATCTTGGGATATAAGAAATCTAGAAAGCTTAGGATGTAAGAAATCTAGAAACTTAGGATATAAGGAAGCTTCCAAGACCTATAAATATGAGAGGAGGGCTATGAGAGCCTCCTTAAGCCATGCATTTGAGATTACTTGAGATGCAACAAATCTGGTATCTTGGGATATAAGAAATCTAGAAAACTTAGGATGTAAGAAATCTAGAAACTTAGGATATAAGGAAGCTTCCAAGACCTATAAATATGAGAGGAGGGCTATGAGAGCCTCCTTAAGCCATGCATTTGAGAGTTGAGTTCTAGGGTTTTAGAAGTGGAAGAGAGAAATGCTTAGCCTATCGTTTAAGTAAGAGATGTGTATCTAAAACCACTTCGTAATTAGTCAAAAAAGGACGTTCATCTAGAAGTAATGAACATTGTGTTTCATTTGATCCTTGTATTCATCTCCTTCTAGTTTTCTTTTCTTGACTCGTTTGCATAATTGCAAGTTTTTCAATTTTGTTGTGTTTTTCGTTTTTGTTGGAGAGTTAAATTTTTGCCTTGTTTTAAAGTTATTTTTATCATTGTTAGAGGGATAAGAATCATCTATTAGTTAATCGTGAACCATGCTTTACCTCTAGATTCATCAACTTAGAGAGTTTCTTCACCCGATGCCTAGTTCTTTGCATTTGAGTGTTTCCTCAGTGAGTTGCAAGTTTTTTGAGCTCTGACACTTGGAATGATTTTCTATGGAACCTAGGGTTCAGACCCGTCCATTGGAGATTTTGATCAAAACAATCTTTTTGGAGATGTTCGGTGCACTACTACAGAACAGTATATCAGTACTAGCTCTAAAACCCCCTTCACTGCCGGTTTTGGAGCCAGCAGTGGGTAACAGACAAGGATAGTTGGGGACTATCACTGCCGGCTGAAGGGTTCAGCCGGCAATGATTCCCAGGGTATCACTACCGACTGGTGGTTTCAGCTGGTAGTGATTCCCAAGGCATCACTGCTAGCTGAAAGCTTCAGCTAGCAGTGTTGTGCCTCCTCCCTTCTACTCCGGTCATGTCGTCCCTCTCTATCCTCTCTGTCCTCCCTCTCTCTCCTCGATCTCTCCATCTCTCTCCCACTCAATACATGCATACAATGAGACATATGTAATATAAATCAATAATAATGGCACCTTCATTAATACATAGTAATTTATGTCACACATATACACATAATATTCTCATAGGTCACCCCCTAAAAGTCGGTCGAGTTGAGCCAGTGCAGTATCCCTCTACCTCACCCGCGATGAGGACCACATCTCCGCACGGATGGCTGATGGCTTGTGTATGTGCGGGGACGCGGGAGGGGGGGGGGGGCGATAGTGGTGGAGCAGAGGACCCGGCCACCCTTGATCGACTGCAACGTCGCATAAGCTCTAGGCTTGCCGGCGTGTCGAAGACATCGAAGTTCGACTCCTGAACGCTAGTACGGTTTGAGCATTCGACCTCCTCTGCAGCGCACTGATGGTCCATCCTCTTGTCCTCCTCCTCCTGGGCACGTTTACGGGACACTGCTTCTTGCTCCTCCGCAACGCACAACTGACGTGCCAGCCTCTCATCCTCCTCCTCTTGGGCGCACTGACGGGCCACTGCTTCTTGCTCCTCCTTCGCATCATCATTGGAAGGTCATTCTGTTGAAGAGTCGTCCGACGGTACCAACTTCAAAATACACCCTCATTAATACATAGTAATTTATATCCTATTTTAATGCATAGTAATTAATATCCTTCATTAAAATGGTGTCATTTGGCGATATATAAGCCGTCTAACCCACTGGTAGACTTCCTCCTTATCGTATACTCTATACTAGAAGGTACGGTGTAATCTAAAGGTTTGTCACTGGTCGACGGTATGATCGGTTCATGAAACTCGCCATTTAGGTTGATAACATGTTCCATGAAGAAACCGGTGATCTGTTCTTGAAGGTTATTTATTTCTACAGGTTGTAACTCTTTTGTGCATAGTTTGGAGCGCTGCATTTGAAGAATAGAAAGAATTAGTCCTTGTACATGTGTAAAAATTGAAAAGAAGGCATCGATATGTTATTTCATACCTCAAGATCATTGAACCTGATAGCTTCTCCATTCGGGCTGAATCCGTGCATAAAAGTTAGAACATAAAACGCGCAGAGATTCTTGCCAGGTGATGCCTCATACATTTCAAGAGGAAATGATTCGTCAGTAGAACAAATTGAACCTTTTTATTCAAAAGGAAATGCAAGACATGAAAATTATGTGCGTACCAGAAATTCAGGTTCACATTATACTCCTTCCTGAATGGAAAGTGAATAAGACTCTTTTTATGGTATCTTGTGTACATCCTATACATGAATATAAATACCAATTAAACTTAGATGCAATCATCGAGATGATGAAATGATCATGTTTACCTGTTTAGCATGTCGAAGAGGTTTTGGTAAGTCGTCTGAGCTCTCTTTTGTGAGTCCAAGATAATGATCTTGCTCAAGTTTGGGTGGATGACAAGGAGGATCCAATGAAAGCTGCAAGAATATTATGTCACCATAGCAAATTAGTACTAGAATCGAGTTGTCCATAAAAGCATAACATCCTAGCGCGCATGCACGTACTCATAGCTGTAGGGTAAGAGTATGGATTTCTTGTATTTGTGGTGAAGTAGACACTTCAATATATAGTTCTCGGTGAAGTCTGGACTCTCCCTTACAAGTGTCTGGTTCACAAGCCCAGGATCGATGAATCTGACTTTACGATCAAATTGTTGTCTGCATGCATGGTTCTCCATTCTACGAAATAGAGATGTTAGCCATGCAATTTCAAGGTACAAAATCGTATAACGTGATTTATATGCATAAGTCACTTACAGAGTCCATGTTCTGACTATACCTACGTTGAGGGCATCTTCCTTGTACAGTTCATACAAGTCCTTGAAATACATATAGAAGGATATGTCCCTTTTGAGAAAATATTCATCTGTGTATCTTATGGGGAACGCCTACAAACCTTGCCAGGATTGCTCCAAGTACCACTGATGTAATCGACGCATTTGAGTTTTAAGGTTTCTTTCAATATCTGGTTTGACCAAAGGTTTGGTCAACTCAAACGGCCATGTAACAATATCCGCTCTCATAGTAAGTCGCGCTAGTTCTTCTGCTGATAGTCTAGAAGTAGCTAGGAAGTCTCCAATGCTTGGAGCATCCTGAATGATTGGATCTGATTTTCTCTTGGCCTGCTTCTTACTGATACGTTCATAGTCACTCGGTGGCTTACTTGAAGCCACCCTCGTTTGTTTAGATTTCGCCACACTCATGAAAAAATTCATGGTATCTTCAGGCACAACAGGCTTCGGTGGAGGTGCTGAAGGATGGAAATGAGTCGTGACACTGGCGTCCATAATCTTTTTGGTTTCCTCGACAGTGAGTGAATAGAAATCCTTGGGTTCCACCAACTTCTTAGATGCCACCGACTTCTTAGATGATGTCGTATGCTTAGATGTTGCAGAACCTGATCTTATTTCCGAGCAGATGGCTGGCTTGTTGATGGTACTGGCTTCTTGAGCGGTGGACTTCTTCGAGGCGATGGCTGAGGAGGTGGACTTATTTTGGGAGATGGCTGAGGAGAGGGAGATCTTCGAGGCGACGGTGGCCCGGGTCGTAGTGGAGAGTAGAGATTCCCGGTAGATGTCCCTGGTGGAAACACTATGTAGGCCTTCTCCCACACGATGAATGTGTGCTTGTTCTCTCCTATAGTGTTCGCCCCCTCCTCTGCGGGGTAGTCCACCTCAACATGATGGTACTGGTCAACTGCCTCATCTACTTCAACCACAGCATAGCCCTCTAGTATCAGACGTCCGCCCAAATGTTCATGGGAGCCGCGGGGATAAGCCATGCCGGAAGCCACCTTGATGGTAATGTTCCTAGCACCAATATGCAGTTCACACGGTGTCTGTGCTGTGATGAGGTCCATGGGATAAGTGATAGGGTCAGCTCCTGGAACTCCTGTGGATGCACAGCTACTATGACAAGCATCAGGGCTGGAGCGCGCAACATTAGGAGATGACGTGAACGGGCATGAGGGCTTGTTGTACCGCTTGTGCTATTTTTCTGTCTGTATGTTCTCTCTCACGTTGTAGCACTTGTTCAAGTATTTGTATCATCCTAGCTTATTTTTCCTCTCGTTCTGCATCTCGCTCTGTTTGGGATCTCTTTCGACTCTTGTAACTGTCGACGTCGCTTGGGAATCCATATTTCCATCCCATCACCCCAATGTCTCGTGTGCGACCACTGTGCTCCTTATTTCCCAGGGCCAAGGTGAGCTCGTCCCTATCCCTGTTTGGCTTGAAAGGTCCTTGTGCAGACCGCTTGTGGGCTTCCGCAAGCTTTTTTGCAAGAGTTTGCATCACCTCCTGATCTTTGGAGGTCGTAAAGCATAAGCTTTCATCAGACGAGTAAGAAGCATCCCTCCCAAGAAGGAAGCACGTCGATTGATCACTCCAGTCCTCTATCTCAAGCGTGACACCTCTCTCTCGCAGTTGATCTAGCTGATGTTTCCACTACCGTTCTTTCCTCACGTACCCACAGTTGCTGACTTTGTGGGGGTACAGGTTCTTCTTTGAGTTTGCTTTGTTCACCGCACTCAACCTCTGTGCTTCTTCCGATGTCTTGTACTTAGCAAAGGTTTGCCAATGATCTTCCAGTTGTGGCCACTTATGGAAATCTAGCATTGTACCTTTCTGCACATATGTTCTATTCGGTGTGCCTTTCCAGTTCTTAAATGAAATGCCCATGATCATTAGCGTCTTACGCTTAACTACTTCCATATATGTCCCTTCCAGGAAGTCAAACTTCTCTAATATCTTGGGCCACAAGATGTCGTTCTTGATCGAATTAGGAACCACGTGCGGATCACCTCGTTCGCTAGTCCACAATCTGTAGGTGATGCGCATGTGATCTTTAACAGCAATCCCACATACTGACTTGTATGGCCCCAGAACTCTCTCATGTGCAGTTCGCTCCCCTGCTAGTAAGACCTTCATGATCACAAATCGTCCTGTAGGTATCTTCGAGGGACCTTGAACACGATGCCGCTCCTAGGATTGTTCATTGTTGTGACCCTCCGGAGCATCAAGCATCTGCGCATAAGAGAAAAAACTATTAGAAACCCATGTGATAATATGTAGAACAGATGCATTCATCTACTTATGAATTACCTCATTGCCTCCGCAGGTGTCTGTTTGTTCCAGGTTGAGGTAGTGGTTGGGGCTACCTTCTTCAATGTTTGATGGCAGCACTACATCTTCTTATGGCACCTAGGCCAGATCGGTCGTTGATGGTGCCACTCCTTCTGGAAGTTCTGCATACAATGACGATGAGTGGTTGAGTAGTCTACATATAGAGATCTAAGAAAGGAGGGAGATAGAAATAAAGCTGGCGAGGGAGGGAGAGAGGTTGTCGAAAGAGTGATATAACCATGAAGGAGTCGATAGATAGAATACATACACATACAATATTGTAATGAGTACGTTAGAACCACATTTAACAAAAAAAAAAGTCACATCTAATGTAGCAAAATAGGCATAAGGGTACTGACAATTGACACATTGATCTTACAAGGTACATCATCTTATATAGTAAAATAATAATGATTACAACTAGAACTAGGATTATGACATCTTTATACGTGAAATCACACTTCTTCTTATTTTCGAAGTTAGCCAATTTTAGTTCGGCTTGGATGACATGAGTGTTGTATGCCGCAATAGTTTCATATTTAGACTTGTATCCTTTGTAACATGCTCCTTTGAATCCATTAACTTATGCGTGGCATTCCTCCCAACTGAAGAACACTCCACTTTGCCAGCCATGATGGAGAACATACCATGTCATAGTAGTCCTAACTTTCAGGTAATAGGCATAAATGATATACTGGGTAGTGCTTTTCATACAAACTCATCATGACAGTGCATTGATCAGGACTAAAATAAACATTGCGTCATTATCTATACATTAGGGTGTGTAAGAAGAAAAGGAACAAACAGAAACAAAAATAAGTCATCAGCATCATATGCAGCCACTATCCAACAAAGAGTCTTTTATTTGATTGATCTGCGTCAGATTATTGAGATAATTATATACAGCTGCAAGCTCGACTGAGATAGTGAAAAGACATGCAAGGTGCATGTGTAATAACCATCCTAGTCGAGCTTTGCAGTCATATGTATGGTAAATAGTTCTCTAATTTCATCGTTTGTAAAAAAGTAAAACAAGTATGAAAATAGTGCAATTTTTAATACAACACATAACAGGAGTTGAACTATGCTAGGACTGAACAACATACCATGTTAAAGCAGTCCTAAATTTTAAAGAATATGCAAAAATGATATACTATACAAACCACACTAACACTAAAAAATGTTACCGCAAAGAAAATATAGTGTTCATGTTACATTACAACATAGTGACTCAAGCAAATGGCCTTATTAGGACTTCAGTACTGATTACCTGTTCGAAAAGGAAGCAAATGGCCTTATTAGGACTTCAGTACTTGAGAAGAGTACTAGCTTTCTCTCTGAACAGGTAATCAGTACTAAAGTCCTAGAAGTAATAAAGAAATACGGCATCGAGTCACAGCATCATCACCACTATTTTATTGCATTTCAAAAGAAATGTTTACTTCTCCGTAGAGAGCATTGCCTTATTAAGACTTCGATAATTTGCACCAATGTCCTCCATTGTCCTATTATATCAATGTACAAAAACTGATACCTCTTATAAATAACATTTGAGCTTAACTAAAAAAAGGTCAAGCTCCAACTGCTTGAAACACAGAAAACAAATAAATTTTTCCCAATGAATAATTAGGTTGCATAGCACCATCAAAGACATCCAAACAGGATAAAGACAAGGTTGGTAATCCAAATAGTTATACGTAGCACAACTCCATGTCAGTAATTATATATCTACATGCCATTCTCACTGCATTTTGAAACAAATAAAACAAACAAAGCAATAAACTAGAGAAAAATTTCCACAACTTACTAGAAAAAAGAAACCAATGTAAGCCCATAAAACCGTCAAATTTATACAAGGAAGCCACTATAATTTAGTTTTGCTGGTTTAGTTTCCAATCTATTAAAGTTTGTATAATCAAGCCCTTCTAGCTCACTAGGAACAAAGTGACAGATATCCATCAATTTAGGCAAAATATGAGCAAATGTGATATATGAATGCACCTTATTTCACAATGCGACATGACAGTGGCACGATGGCCAAGCATCATAGCGACACGATGGCCGGCATCACATAGAGAAGAGGGGAGGGGCATCACACGGCTCGGTTAGACCAACGGCTATGATGGCTCAGCTGGGAGGGGGATGGCTACTCACCACGGCTTCGGCGGTCGTTGTCGGGGAGGAGGCGGCCGGAGTCAGGAGGAGCATGGGCCGGGGAGGAGGACAACGGTGTTGAGGAGGACAGGAATGGCGCCAGGGAGGAGGACGGTTATGGCGCCGGGGAGGAGGACGGCGACATCGAGGAGGACAAGGACAATGGACTCGGGCTTGTGGTCCTCCGGCGGCGTGGGCTCCTCAGCGTCGGGAGGCGTTTCGTTGGAGGGCATAGGAGGGAAGGGGGAATTTTGTAAGTATCAGAGGGCACGGGTGTCAAGCCATTTTATTGGGGAGGCCTTTCACTGCCGGCTCAATATGCTCACCGGCAATGAAATGGTACCTTCACTGCCGGCTCAAGAGGACGACCGGCAGTGAAACTACTTTCACTGTTGGCTCAATAAATCCATCACTTTCACTGTCGGCCCAATATGTCCACCGGCAGTGAAACCCCTTTCACTACTGGTGCCGTAGGGTGCAAAAAATTTGTTTTAGTTTCGCACACGCGCATAGAGAATTGAATCCATGACCAGCACCAAGTAAGACCGTACAAACCGCTACGCTACTCATTAGTTTTATATTAAGTTTGTACTATCTATATTTATTAACATTCTGTTGACCAAAAATCTTAATACATATTTATTTAAATTTAAACTTGCTATATACCAAAAATAAGTTTTGTATATACCTAATTTCCTGGTTCAATTTTCTAATTCAATAAAAAATTAAAATAAATATGTTGATACCTAAGTTTCTATATTGGGGCTGAAGAGGACGACCGACAGTGAAACTACTTTCACTGTCGGCATAATAAATCCACCGACAGTTAAAGTAATTTCAATGCCGGCCCAATATGTCCACAGGCAGTGAAATCCCTTCCACTGTTGGTACCACAGGGTGCAAAAAAATTGTTTTAGTTTCACGCACATGTAGAGAAATTGAAGCTTCCATAACAAAAGTGAGGTATAATTAAAAAACTATAGTTGGAGCTTCCTATATATCTTAATTTCATCGACAAATATTTTAAATCATTAAAAATTGCTAATTCATTATTAAAAATCAAAAATCAATATGCTCAATAATAAAGGCATCTTCCACCATCGCCACTACAAATTGAAGCTTCCATAACAAAATTGAGGTATAATTGCATCTAAAACAAATTCATACATAGTAATTAATATAATTTGGCTACTTTATCTTAACGATTCACCCTTCATTATGATCACAACGTACATAGGGAAGTTCATTGGTGTCTTCCATGGGACCTAGGTCGACGTCCTCTCCAAAAGGATGTAGCGCATCGAATTGATTGTAGTCTTTCTCGTCAACAACATTCTCCACTTCGATAATCCTTCTGTTTCCTTGAAGAACCACGTGACGCTCCTCCTTGTTAGCCGTATCTAGGTCCTTTACATAGAAGATTTGCATAACATCATTTGCAAGTACGAATGGTTCTTCCCTGTATCCAACGAGTTTTTGGTTCGCTGTAGTCATACCGTACTTGTCGATCTTCACACCCCCTGGGAGTTTGACCATTGGCACCGAAAAAGAGGAACCTTTAACACTCCATAGTCAAGCTCCCAAATCTCGTCTATGAATCCATAATAGGTCTCCCTATTTCCATTGCAGTCGTAGGCATCTATACGAACACCGCTATTTTGGTTGGAGCTCTTATCATCCTGAGCTCTCGTATAAAATGTATAGCCATTTATATCATATCCTTGGAATATGAAGATTGTAGTTGACGGTCCGTGAGCCAACATATTCAAATGAGCACACTCTATCTGCTTATCCATCACCTGTCTACGTAACCAAGCGCCAAAATGATCTCGATGCTCTCGCACGATCCAAACATCGGACTTCCCTGGGTTTCTAGTGTGTAGCATCTTCTGGTGTTCTTCGACATACGGGTCCACTACAACTGATTATTGCAGAACTGTGAAATGTGCTTGCGTGAATGAAACAGGGTCGTTAGTGTGGAATGAGTTTGCACCTATCGCCCCTTTCCCCTGTAGCCTCCCCTCATGGCGAGATACATGCACACCAATCGATTTGAGATTCATGTAGTCGACGCAAAAATTAATGACCACCTTGGTTCCCAGCCCTCGGCTATGCAGCTTTCGGCCAATTTCGGTTAGGAACATATTTCTTAAGAACTCCCATGAACCTCTCGAAAGGGTACATCTGATGCAGAAACACGGGCCCAAGAATCCGTATCTCTTTCACAATGTGATCAATGAGATGCACCATGATATCAAAAAATGATGAAGGGAACAACGCCTCAAGCTGGGATAGAGTCTTGACCACGTCTTCCTGTAGCTTATCTAGCTTGGTCAGATCGATGGCCTTCTGTGATATCGCATTGAAGAATGAACATAGCTTTATGATTGGGTTTCGAACCTTTGGCGGCAGAATACCTCTAATTACAATTGGAAGCATATGTGTCATCATCACATGACAATCACAAGTCTTCATGCCAGTTAATTTCAAGTCTTTCATGTTTACTAGTCTCTTTATGTTGGTGGAGTAACCGGATGAAACTTTGATTCCATGCAAGCACTTGCACATTGCAATTTTCTCCGCCTTGCTCAGATTGTAGCTAGCGGGGCAAAGGTATTTGTCGCCTTCTTCCATCTCTTCAGGATGTAGATCATGTCTGAGTTTCAAACATTTCAGATCCTTTCGTGCTTGGAGTGTATCCTTTGTTTTGCCAGGTATGTCTAGTGACGTACCAATCAAGCTATCACACACGTTCCTCTCAATGTGCATGACATCGATTGCGTGTTGAACCACCAAATCCAGCCAATATTCCCAGTCATAAAAGACAGATTTCTTTTTAAACATAGGTGCTCTAAGTTTAGATTTCAGAACTGGTGTACTCCCGTGTCCCTTTCCAAGGATAACCCTAAGTCCCTTTACCATCTCATATACCTATCTCCCAGTGCAATGCTTAGGAGGTGATCGAGTCTCAACTTTCCCATCAAAAGCTCTTCTGTTGCTACGGTATGGGTGATCCTTGCGAAGAAATTTACGATGACCTAGGTACATCATTTTTTAGCTGTTCTTCAGCCACACGATCTATGTTTCATCCAAGCAATGCACGCATGCACAATAGACTTCGACAATCTGGCTCGATAGGTTACCAAGGGCTGGCCAATCTTGGATTGTTACGAACAATATTGTGCGTAAGGTGAAGTTATCTTGTTTGTATGCATCCCATACCTGCACACCATCATTCTACAGTATTACAAGATCTTTCATTAATGGTTTCATATAGACATCGATATCGTTTCCAAGTTGCCTCGGCCCTGGTATCAGCACCGGCATCATAATGTACTTTCGCTTCATACACAACTAAGGAGGAAGGTTGTAGATACATAGAGTCACAGGCCAAGTGCTATGACTATTGCTCATGTTACCAAATGGATTCATCCCATCCGTACTCAATCTGAATCTTATATTCCTCACATCTTCTATAAAGGGATTATTATATTTCCTATCGATGTTTCTCCTCTACAGGGTGTCTCAGCACTCCATCATCTTGCGCTCATCGGTGTGTCATTGCATCAGTTCAGCATGCCTTTTGTCCGTGAATAACGCTCCAAATAGGGGACTATAGGAAAATACCACATCACTTTCACGGGATGCCTTTTCTTCTTTCCTCCACCATCGATATCACCATCACGCTTGTACCGTGCTGCACCATAGACAAGACACGCTTGCAAGTTTGCATGCTCTCCGTGATACAACATGCAATCATTTGGACATGCATGTATTTTCTGTACTTCCAACCCCAATGGGCACATAACCTGCTTGGCCTAGTACGTGTTTTCTGGCAGCACATTTTCCTTTGAAAGCAATTTCTTCAAGAACAGTAACAACTCTGTGAAGCTTATATCAGACCGCCTGTTTTCTGGTAGTGAAAGCACGGTATGCAATTTTGTGTGCTCCTTCTCGCAGCCTGGGAACAACGGTGTTTTAAAGTCCTCTACCATACACTGAAACTTTTGAAACTCTATTTCATTGGTGAAGTTCCCCTCCCCATCGCGCAACATCTGCTCTAGATCATCGACGTTAGCGTCAGCCAACATCTCCTCTATATCATCATCGACCAACGTATCTCTGGCAGGTGACATATCGATGTATTCGTCAACTAGCATATCGGTGCACATGTCTTCGTCTTATTTTCCAATGTATTGCCCTTCTTGTATGATCTCAGCTTCACCTGCTCGGTCCAACGGGTATAGCCAGGCATAAAGTCCCCTGGCATCAAGTTGAAATGTATCTGTTAGGTGGTGGTGAACTGCTTCTTATTCTCACAATCAACGCTGGAGAACACATGTATTGAGACCGTGTATTTGACTTGTGCGACGCGGCTGCAACCCTCCACACCGTTCTTGTACTCTGTGCTCACACAGCTCACATCATACATTCATATTCTGTCCATCTACAATTATATCATTATTGTAAATTCAAATTCAAAATATCTAGAAAATTTTGCGATCACCAACAAATAAATTACCTCGCCATCTCCTACCGGCAATTGGCCTGGGTTGGAGGAGCTGGATTTTGTATGCTTTCACGTCCGCTTCCAATGAGTATTTGTTGGTGCCATTCCTAGAAATTTTCTTTATTATTCAACCTTTATCTAGGACACATTAAGGAAAAATGATAAATAAATACACTCATACCTAATATTTTTATATTAGAGATTGCTAATTAAATAAAATATAAAAATACAATTGGATCTTGCTACATACCTAAATATCATGGCTAATTTTTCTAACATTTTGAGTTAAACTGCTAAATATAGGATTAACCTTGGGGATTTCAACTTACTTGACCTCAAAAGGCTCCTGCTAGAAGCTTGCTTGCTGTTGGGGGGAAATCCAGAGTTCACTTACCCTAAAAAATGAAGAAAAGGCAAAGGAGCAAATGGAGAGGAAAGAAGGGATTTTGTTTGGATATCTAGAGAGAGCTCATCTAGACCTCCTTCTTGACCAAAATTGAGCTTGAGTGGTGGGGGAATCAATGCGGGAGAAGGAATGAAGTGGTTGTTGCCATAGGAGATTTTGTGAGGGAGAGAGTTCTGAAATGACTCTGTTAGCTCGAGGTAGAAGAAGGTGGGGAAGAGGAGGATATCACTGTCGGTTCATATATTCCACTGGCAGTGATAGAAAGATATCATTGCCAGTCAGTAGATTAAGCTGATAATGATGAGGGTGGGTGTATCACTGCCGGCTCAATCCATCAGCCGGCAGTGATGACCCTTATCACTACCGGTTCATAAGCCATGATGGTTGATTCTTCTCACACAGCTAATGAGCTGGCGGTTATGCCCCATGACTACCAGCCCATGAGGAACCGGTAGTGTTGGGCCTACATATAAGCTCAGTTCTGTAGTAGTGGTGTGATTTGTTCTTGTTTCTCTCGGTTTCTTGCTTCTGTTTTTATTTGAGGCACGTTGGGTGAAAGATTAGGATATGTCATCCAAAAATTTGGTGAGACTACTATTCACCCCCCCCCCCCTCTAGTCATCTTCCTCGGTCCTAAAATTAGTATTAGAGCCGAGTATGATCACTAGTTGACCTTAATCAGTTTTGTAATCCATAGGCGACAATGGAGAGAAATGGAAAATATTGTTCTTTGAGGGTTGTGACTATTCATATTAGAAGGTGCGCATGGAGGCTTATCTCTTAAACCAAGGAAGTATTATATGTGAGATTGTTGACTCAAACTATGAAATTCCTATTGCTCGTACTTCTCAGGCCCAGACTGATCAATATGAGGTCAACAAAAAGGCTAGGAATATCTTGTTCACCAGTCTGAGTCATAATGAATTTGATAGGGTTCAACACATTTGCACTATTAGAGAGATTTTATCTACACTTAGTATTTTTCATGAGAGCACAAACCATATTAAGGCTAGACGTTAGAACACTTGCAATTAGGAGTATCAGATGTTTATGTAGGGTCTCGGTGAGTTTTTAGATGTCATGTTTGCGAGGTTCAATGGGATTGTGATCAATCTTAGAGCCACTACGGTTATGCCTTATTCTGATCATGGGATGGCGATCAAGCTTCTCTATGCTCTTGACTGTAGTATTTGGGAGGTGAAGAGCTCTAGCATTGAGGAGTCCTCTAGCTATGATACCCTAACCTATGATGAGCTGTTTAGCAAGCTTAAGTCCACAGAGATAGCCAGACGGCTAGGACAAGTCTAGGAATCTCCTGTCCCAGAACATGGAATTGGTGTCAGGATCTAGTAGTGGCAGTGAGGCCAAAGATGAATTTTCTTATGCTTACTCTTCACTGGGTGATTTTTCTTGGTTTTCTTTGGTCTCTATTACAAAAGAGGAGGTGGATGGACTTGATGATGAAGATCTAGCATTGATCGCAAAGAAATTTACCTGCTTCTACAACAACCATGGAGACCAAAGGAGAGGCGGACCTCATGCTTACTATGAGTGTGGTGAGATCACTCATTTCACAAACTGCCCCAAACTCAAGAAAAAGGGAGACCTCAACCACGACTATGACAAGCACCTAAAGAACAAGAAGCCTTTCTACAAGAATCGTGACAAGATAACCAAGAAGATGGCCAAGACAGTTTCATGAGCCTATGTTGCTGTGCTCAGCGACATCGACACTTCCTCAGGTGAGGATGAGAGCTCGGAAGAGGAGAAGCAGCCCGTGAAGAACAAGAAGGAGAATAAAGACTTCATCGGCCTATGCTTCATGGAAATTGAGAATGATTATCTCAAGCCTAATTCACATGAGGTACAACCATCTTATGATCATCTTTTTGTTAAGATAGATCATTTAACTGATGCGTAGGTTAGTCAATATATGTTGATTCGTAGTGCGGCTAGAAATGTTAAGGAACTCAAATCTAAGCTAGAGTATTCGGTGTCCGAGCTTGAGTTGCTTAGATCTAGGGCTAAGGATGAGTAAGAGGAGTGTGAAATTTATGTTGTAATCATGACTGAGCTTGCTGAGCTTCAAACTTTGCATGCTCAAGTTGCCAGTCGGTTTGAGACTGTTGAGAAGAAGCTTCTTGAGGAAGAGTCTAGACCCACTTTTTTAGGTGTTTGCAAAATTGTCCTTTGCACGCAATAGATGTTGAAATAAAAGTCAATTGCATTAAGGAGTTAGAGTCTAGATTGGGGGTGTTAGGTGTTCTAAGGATGTGCAGCTGAATTGTTCTACCTGCATCATCTTTAAGGATAAACTCAACTGGATAAGAGAGCAAGTTCAAAAGCTCATGGCTAAAAATGAGTACCTCTTTTATCTTGTGGAGAAGTGCTTAGAAGGCAAAGGCAAGATGGATTTGATTTTGGCCAAGACCAAGATATGTGTGAATAAGGCAGGATTAGCTCTAGGTTTGAGTTTTGAGAGAGTGACTTACAATAGGCTTGGCAAGATTGTGTTCATCACATCTAGTACCCTTGAGACTAAAAAAATCCAAGATCAGTGCCACATAGCTTGTGCTAGAAAAGAAAAATCACAGGCCACAACCTATGAAGGGAGAGCTTCCACAAATACAACCTAGGAGAGCTTCTTAGCTTGAGTGGAAATCCCCTATGAGAGATTCTAGAGTGATCAATAGGCCATTTCCTAAGAGACGCTATTTTTGCACTTACTGCCAGAGAGAGGGTCACCTAGTGGAGTTCTATTTTGTCGAAGGAGAGATGAGTGATGTGAGTGGGAGTGGAGCACTCAGGACATGTACCATCCTTTTTTGGTGTACATGAGCTTTTTCCTCTCCCCCACTAACGGGTTTCTAACGCTTTCTAGTTTCTTTCTAGAGGTGGTGCCCAGCATAGACCATACCATGGTACATATGATTTTGGTCCACGTGTCAGAGGTTTTAAGTCACGATGTTTTGTCATTCCAGATTTTCCTCATTGTGGTACCGGCCCCCAATGTGTTAGGTTTGATTTACATACACATATTTTTACTCTTTCTCCTCGAGTGACTCAGTGCTAGATTCAAAAGATGTTTCTATCTTACCCCAGCACTGAGTATTTGAGCTCTTCTTACTTTGTGTAGGAGGCAGGTGGAGGCTTGGAGAACAAATGGTTCATTGACTTTGGTTGTTCACGTCATATGACCAGGGATACAACATGATTCTCCAGCCTCATCCCGACGAAGCGGCATGAGTGCATCACATTTGGGGATGACAGAAAGAGAAGAGTGGGGGACAAAGGTACAGTAAAGGTAAGTGAGAGTTATACTCTTAAAGATGTGGCTTTGGTGTAGCATCTTGGGTATAATTTGCTTTCTGTATATCAATTGTTGGATGCGGATTTGGATGTGTGCTTCAAGTGCGATGCTTCTCGAGTTTTTCATTCCTTGGGCATTTTAGTTTGTTTTTCTAAGGGGAGAGCTTAGAGTGTGTCGTCCCTATGGTATTATGTGAGGGAAAGCAATTTTTGAAAATTCTTTTCTTTTGATTAGAGGGAAGAATCTCTTTCAATCATCTGTTTGAAAAATGATTTTTTTATGATTGGTTTTAGTGTGAGTTCTTAAATATTAAAAAACAATAAAAATATAATGAGCATTGTACTTTATACATGTATGACACTTGAAGCTATGTTTATGCCACAAGGTTGTTGCACTTTCATATTTGTACATGTAATTGTAAAGTTTTAGTAATGACTTTTTAATCGGAATAAAAAACTTGAATGAAATCTTGTCATGGTCAAACTTTCTTCACTGTTTGATCTTTTCTAAAAGTGCTAAATGTGAATTATCAAAGTTATATGATAAATGCTGAAAAATGGTTGATAGGCAAAAGATAACGGAAATATATATTGTCGTATTTCTTCTTTATAATATTGCTTATCATTACACTTTGATATGTAATTGGAAGATGTTGTGTATGACCGAAATCATTTATCTTAAGCTTCCAATTGTCTTTTTGACATAGGCTTGGTATGGTTGAAAAGTAAGGCTGATGGTGCAAATAATTTCTTGCAATGAATTAGTTTTTTAAACCACAATAAAGTGTTAAGGTTTCAATGTTTTCTAAGACTGAAGTAGTTGAGTTTGGGAGACCATGCCTTATAAATAAATTGTTAAGTACACTTGATGAGTTGTGCTTACACTATATGTTTACATGTATAGATGGGTTGGTGCAATTATTTTTTATAGCATGGCTTGGTCGAGTTTTTGCTTCATATGTGAATGATTTATGATGCTCATTATAATAAAAATGACAATAACAAAAAAGAGATAAAAAATGTATTTTGAATTCTTGATGAATCCATTGTCAATAAGGGAGAGAGTTTTTGTTCTTTAGCTTCGGGCTTTTGCAATCTATTTTATACTAAATAATCTTGTCCCTACTTTTCTTTAGCTTTTGATCACTTACATATGATAATTCATTTTTGTGTTTCAATTCATTCTATGTTTTTCGTGTATATTGTTAATGGACTCATCAAGTGGGAGATTAAGAAACCAAGTGGATATATACTTTTGGTTTATATATGATGAGTCATTGACAAAGATTGAGTGAGTTGAATTTGGTTTGTATGAGCATGTTTATGTATTACAATGCATGATTATGATTATGATTATGACTAACTGGAGATGGAGAAACTTATGTGCTTGTCTTATGATGTGTACGTGATGGATACAACTTGGTGGTCAATGATGGAATGATCGGGGCTAAGTAGGATGGTTGGTACCACATGATCAAAGAGGCCATGTGGAGTCCATGGTGATCCTAGTTGTACACGTGGAGAGCAAGCGAAGCTTGAGAAGATGGATGAAAATGATGTGTTGACTAAGTTAAGAGAAAGGGATGCCAGCACAAGTGACAAAATGGCCTGAGGAATCAGGAGCGAGAGAGACTTGCTGACGATCAAGATCGCAAGATAGAGTATATATGTCATCATCAGAAAGATTACTTGAGATACAAGAAATCTAGGTTATTTGGGATGCAAGAAATCTAAGAAATTTGGGGTACAAGGAAGCTCCTAAGATCTATAAATATGAGGGTAGTGCTATGAGAGTCTTCTTATCCATCCATTTGAGAGTTGAGTTCTTGAATTTTAGAAAAGTAAGAGAGGAATGCTTAGTCTATGGTTTAGATGAGAGCTGTGTATCTAAAATCACTTTGTAATCAACCAAAAATAGGGTGTTCCTCTGCAAGTAATGAACATTGTGTTTCATCTGACCCTTGCGTTCATCTTTTTCTAGTTTCTCTCTCTTGACTTGCTTGCATAATTGTAAGTTTTTCAGTTTTATTATGTTTTTCATTTTTGTTGGAGAGCTAAATTTTTGCATTGTGTTGAAGTTATTTTTCTCGTTGTTAGAGAGATAAGAATCATCTATAAGTTAGTTGTGAGCCATCCTTTACCTTTAGATTCATCAACTTAAAGAGTTTTTTTTTTACCCATTGTCTAGTTCTTTAGATTTGAGTGTTTCTTCATCGAATTGCAAGTTTATGTGAGATATGACACTTGGAATAGTTTCCTATAGAAACTAGGGTTCAGATCTATCCATAGGAGATTTTGATCAAAACAATTTTTTTAGATGTTCGGTGTGATTTATTATTGTTTCTCTCAGTTTCTTACTTCCGTTTTTATTTGAGGCGTGTTGGGTGATAGATTAGTATATGTCATCTAAGAATTTGGTGAGCCCGCTATTCAACCCCCTCTAGATGTCTTCCTCAATCCTATAAAGACATACGATGTAAACAAGTTCAAACCTCCTATAGGATAATAATCCTATATTATGTGTAATGCTTTGAGCCTTGTATTAGATGTTTAGGGATTGAGTTTATATCAGATTTTTATTTTTAGTCTATAAATATGTGGCACCAACGCCGTTGTAACCATGACGATAGACTTACAAGAGCGGTTATGGTTCTGCCGAGACCTTGGAGCAATAGTATTGTAACTATGGGGGAAACCCTCGTAGTCATGCTCCGAAATATAGGTTTTAATTGTATCTCTTTAACAAATATCAAGTATTAGTGTCGTTGATCTTGCGTTCGACTTTGTGATTTTAGTTGGGCTTCCGCGTACCATGACGACTGTCGTATGACATATGTAAGATTCCACTTTCGAGCAACGCAACGGTCCTTTTCGAGCAAAGCAAATCGCTGTGTGTTCCAGTTAATTAATTAAAGCTAGAAAGCTGCCCAACACGCTGATATGTATGGCTAGAAAGTTAATTAATTGCGTGGAGTCAGAGGGTATAGGGAAGTTGCATTTTCGATGGCTATGCGAAATTTCAAGATGAAGAAAGCGTTTCCAATGTGTGAAAAAGACAAATATCTTGTGAAGAAAAAGAAGAGAGCCAAATCACAATTTATTTTGTACTTACGTTTACAGTGTCTTACAAATGGAACTGAATATAAGCTTGAAGTTTTGCAACAATATAAAACATAGCCTTCCTTATATTTTGTTAGATCATCTCCGAAAGAAATCCAATATAATCTTAGAGATTTTGTCTTTAAAAATCCTCTCCAACAATACCTATATGGTTTCCAATATTTAGATATTCCTAATATCCTCCTCGATCCTAGTTAGAAGTGCAGGAATAGCCAGACTCTAGATGGACCCACTAACCTGCTCCCACCTGCCTGCGCCTCCTGCTCCTCCCATACCTCCTGCTCCCACAAGCTCGATGACGTCCTCCACCTCGCACACCTTCACCTCATCCGTGACCTCGGCCACGGCCATTTCGCGCGCATGTTCCTCTGTCACCTCAAGTGCTCCCTGCCAACGTCCCCGCAAAGTGTGCTCAAGGTCGTTGATCTTCACGACGACGACCCCTCCCGGGTCTCCCACGTCCTCACCAAGTTGTGCGTCCTCTCCTCGATCGACCATCCCTTTGTGCCCACGCTCTACGCGTGCCTCGATGCCGAACGCTATGCGTGCTTCCTCATGGACTACTGCTCAGAGGGAGACCTCCACTCCGTGCTCCAACGCCGCCCTGGTGACCGCCTGCCTGTCGCTGCAACAAGGTTCTACACCACGAAGGTGCTAATCGCGCTCGAGTACCTCCACGCACTTGGCTTCGTGTACCGTGACCTCAAGCTGGAGAACGTCCTGCTCTGGGGGACGGGCACGTCATGCTCTCCAGCTTTGACCTTGTGCTCCCAGCGTCCGTGGAGCCTGCTGTCTAGCGTCGCCATGTGCGAAAATAGAGCCACCGCAGGAGGAGCATCCCGATGCCATCTTGCTTCTCTGGCAGTGGCGGCAGCGACGGCAAGGAGATCGACACGAATGAGTGATTCGAGTTCGTGGCCGATCCTACTACCGTGAGCTCCAAGGACTGCGTGGGCACACATGAGTACCTCGCACTAGAGCTCGTGAGCGGGAGCGGCCACGGCAATGGCGTCGACTGGTGGGCCTTTGGCATCTTCCTCTACGAGCTCGTCTACGGCCGCACGTCAGTCAAGGGTAACATCAAGGAGGTCGCCCTCAAGAACATCCTCTTCTAGAAGGTTAGTTACCCGTAGCTTGACGGCGAGGCTGACGTGGCTCGGCTTCAGGATCTCGTTAGGAGGCTGCTCAAGCGAGACCCACACCGCCGCTTGGGCACCGCGTGCGGCGCCGCCGAGATCAGGCGGCACCCGTTCTTCACTGGAAAGGGAGGGAGAAAAAAGGAAAGGGAGGAAGGAGGGAGGTGAAGGGTGAGGTCCACACGTCGGCAATATAGGAGAAGGGAGAGAGAAGAGTCTATTGGAATATAGGAATTGGATGTAGAAAGTCTCTCAGAGTTGAAGAAGAATTAAGAAGTAAATTTTATTAAAAAGACTCTCTATATTATGATGTAAAGAGTGAGTTTTTAATATCTCTTAAAGATGCTCTTAGTTCGTTGAATTTTTTAGCTAGCTTCCACTCGATCGTCACGGACTAGAACAGCTAGCGACCGGAGGCCACAACCAACCAAGCTGCGCGGCACCCGGCCGCAAATGTCTTTTCTATGAACAGAAGCTGGAGAAGGACATGTCATTTGAACGGAATATACGGAACTGGCGTTGATCGAATCAAAGCTGTACGTGCATGCACCGATGAGCTTCATTTTTCTTTTAAAAAAATTAAATAGATACTATTATAAAAAATATTTATATTAGAAAATATTATCAGCTATAAGGATATCACGTGGATCATGAAGTCGTATGTCACAAATATACCGATGATATTTTTTAACTTGAATGATCTTTGCAATAGTATTTTTCAAATTCGTCCAAACCATTATTGTCTGCTTGGGAAAAACGAATTGGCAAAATATAGATGCAAGAATTGGAAAACACATACAGGACTTGCATAGAAACGCCAATGCGCTACCTGCTCTAAGAACATTAAACAAATGAATTAACGGTTCAGGAGTTGTATTTGGTTGCTCTTGAATTTCGGAAATCTGGATAAAGACATACGGTAAAGTTTTTGTAAGTCCTCTTTCCTAAGATCTCTTATGTCTCCTATATAAGTCCTTAGATCAAATAACTAATACGTATAATATAATAATTATGATATTACAGTAATACATCATATATAAAATATTAAGTTTATAACAGTATAAAAGTTCTTAAACCATAAAGTATATTACAAACCTGACCAATAAAACACAGCGGAACAACAACCAAAAGTCATATGCAGCTAGGGTACAAATGTGATCGCTAATCTACTCCTCATCCCGCACCTTCGTCTCCCGCAAAATCAGCATCCATCTCCTCATCTAAATGATAGCAAAAATTAGTGTAGAAGGTACTATACTTTTTCAAGGATTTGATAGATACATAAATGATAACTCCAGAATAAGGCTTTACGGTTTTTGTTTTAAATATAAATAGTTTATGTAGGTATCCAGTTATAATTTCTACTAATAACTTTGAAATAGTTCAATGCGCGTTTGTCCGATCTTTCGAAAGGTAATATGGTAAGTTGATTGGTGGAGCTTCAACATTGATTATACAAAGGCTCCGAACAGAACAGATTGAGAACCCTCACAACCACTACACCACTACTCTGTGGTTATCAACTGCACTAAGACGCGATTGACCTCACCAAAAAGACTTTTCCTGCAAGCGAATCGAGAACACAAGCAAGAACATGTAGATGCAATCTGAATATTGCTAATTACCAATGAACTGCTCGAGTTGGAGTTCCATAAACCGAACAAGTGGCGAAATTGTATAAAACAGAATAATCTAAATAAAACTCAAGCCTAAACTACGACAACTACTGTATATATAGGAGGGACATGAGGAGGTCGTCCTAGAGTTGTGCAGTTGTGGAAAAAGGCATGCACAACCTGTACTTCGACGCCGACACGATTACAAGACCTAAAAGGTCCAAAACGGTGACACATCACCTTATTTTAATGACTCTGATTAATCTATAAGGAATCTAAGGGTGAGATTAGATCCATTGAAAATGACTCTTCAATAGCTTTCCAACGAGTCCAAGAACGCCACAATTGGACTCCGTATGCAAGAGTTATGCCCATTTTATTAACGTCCTATCCTATAACTCAACCACGACCACGACCATGACCACCACTTTGACCACGACTAGAGCTCAGCCTCGAGTCCGAGTAGACTTGGCCTTTGAGGAGTGATGTTCGGGTAAGGTTGTGGTGCTTCTTCCATGTTTCTAAGCAATAAAATATCACAAGAATTTAGTAGTAACCCATCCAAGGAAGCATAAACAGCGAGAAACAAGTTCACCTGGTGTTCTAATTGTCATGCACGTGCTTTTGTAATTGGACCTTGTATGATTTGAGGAATATTAGTAGTATTGATTGTATCTGAAGGAGCCATAGGCTCATCATAGTTTAAGGTAGCAAGGTATATCTTGGGATTTTTTTATCCTGTGAGAGACTACACATCACTCCGCAGTCCCTATTATTGTATCTAGTGTACATTCAGTACCACACAGCTCCTGACGGATCGGGCCAGTAACCTCATCATATGGACATCTAGTCCACACACTCACTCATTAAAGATACACATACTCCAAGTCTAAACAAGTGAGATCATTGCTTTACATGTCCATGATCATGGACATGGCTATTCGAATAGATTTACACTCTATAGAGGTTGTATATTGTACCCACACGATATGCTCAGCCTCTAACATTGCAAGTGGAGGAGCGAACCATACTGACACGCTTCAATCACCTCCCATTGTTGGACTATACTATGAGACACCTCAATTGCTCCAGGTTTACGTAAGGGATGACAGGGTACCACCGGGACCTTCGTAAAGAGTCTGGTTCCATAAACATCTGGCAAAGCACCTGACAGATGGTTGGGTTCCCGTTGCTCCCCTGACCTCCTAGTAAAATATCCAGCTTAGTCGAGAGATAGAAAGGTCAAGTCCTGCCCATAACAGGACGTATGGTTGCACTGGAGCGTCTTAGCATGACATCGCAATGATTCGGTACTTATACGATCGAGACATGCATCTCCAGCTAGCAATGAATACCACACAGGTAACTCAAGCCCCCAAGATCATCCTCATCAGAGGACTACTCTTCTTGCCCCTGCCAAAATAGTTTTCACCCTTTTTACGCACTACCCGCCATATCCCACACGACATCAAGAATTTCATAATCACCAAAGATTCATGGCATATGAGCTGAATTGATATTCAATGAAGCAACATCTCCGAAGAAATGTATTCCATAGCGACATCTCCAAAAAGATGTATTCTATCTTAAGCATGCTAGATATCAAGGTGTCGTCCATCATTAATATAGATAATGACAGGTAATCCTAGGGTGATATGGATTCATGATAATGACATTAAAGACATGATAATTGTTTGATAGGATTTAACTACTGCAGGCAGTTGAAGTAGCACAATACATATACTACTATAGAAAAGGCCATCACTGCTGGTTCAAATATATCATTACTATCGATTTTTGAACAAGTAGTGGTTAAGCGGTAGTGATAATCCAGTTCATGTAATGGACCAGCAGTGATAACCCAATTATCACTACCGGTTTGTATAATTAACCGACAGTAATAGTTGGATTATCACTGCTAGTCCATTATATTAACTGACAGTGATAATCCCCCACCCCCACCCAATACAACTATTGTTAGCAATAGCATATTCAGAAAATTGCATATGTACATAGACAATTCATCACATACGTTTGTACCTCAACACATTTCATTCACAAATCACATATATACATCCACGACTAACATTTCATTCATAAATGTTCTTAGTTGGTTGGGACAGATAGCTCAAACTCTCTAACGAACAATTTGTTTCAGAAATCTCACAATTCACTTGAAACAGTCATGCAAATGAAATAAATAGGCAGTTCAACCTCTCTTCTTGCCTAAAATTGTCAAACTCACCAAGTCCCAAGTGCTCATTGAAGGAAGCGTTTTATATGCCGGCTCATAAAACTCACCTTTTGGACTTATCACTTCATCATTGATGAACCCGATAAGTTGTTCTTGAATAGCATTGAGTTGATGTTACAGAAGTTTACTTGTGTTCAACTTGATAACCTGTCATTAGAAGAATTGAAGAAATCAATCCTACAAAACATGTGTAGAAACTGAGAAGCTTGTATCAATATGTATTTACATACCTCTGCATCATCTTGTAGCACCCTGTCACCGGTGAATATGTGCTTGAACTCACATACATTGAAGCCACATAAATGGTTGCCATGTTCCTGCTTGTTACACTAAAAATAGATATGAAATATTAGCGGCATGCATCTAGTCATTTAGTAGGAATTTGAGACATGAATATTATGTTCGTATCAGAAAGTTGGTTTGGACAGTAAAGGTCTTCTAGTATGGACAGAATCGAGCATTATCCTTCAGTATCGTGTGAATGCCATGTACATGATTATAAATAATATTACTAGACTTAGGTTCAATTGAATGGAAGATTACTAGAGCGAATAACAAAATGATCAACTTAAAATGTTTAGCAAGTCTATTACATGTTGAAATTATGTTTGTGGTCTCCTTTGGGAGTCAAATACAATGATCTTGCTCATGTCGGGCTGGATAACAAGGAGGACCAATATATATATATTATGCATAAAAGAGTAGAATGAGCATATAAGGAAACACACACATAAAGGTGTAGGGTAAAAATATGTATGTCTTGCATTGTAGCTTCACCATAGCCTTCCACGCATAGATCTCAGTTTCTTGTTGTTTCTCTCTTACAAGATTTCCATTGATAAGTGATGGGTAGAGGAACCCTACTTTGTAAATGCACTCTTTTCTGCATTTTTGTATTTCCATTCTATATCAGAAATAAGTTAGAGATGCAATTAAATGGTAGAAGAATGTAAATCTAAGACACTTACAGTGTCCAACAACTCAAGATAGGTGGGTCGAGGGTGTCTAGCTAGTAAACATTATAAAGTTCCTTGAATTCCAACCACGATACATCAGGGCCGTTGTTGAAATCTTCATCTTTGTACCTAGCAGCGATCATTTATCTACCCTTTTTCATCTTCGTCATGTTCCACTGATGGAATTTGTACATTTGATAGGATAGGTTGACCATCATATCTGGTTTGATCAGCGGTTTGCCCAAGTCAAATTGCCATCTAAGCTCTAGAAAGACAAACTGTTTGGCCGAGGCCTTCTTTAGGTAAGGCTTCTCCTTGATGCGCTCGTAGTCCAATTTCGGCTTTGGATCTAGTGCCCTCATCTATTTTTGTTTCACCATGGATATGAACAACTTCTGCGCTGCAGGATCGACTAGATCCTTCATCTTAGGTTGAGCAGGCTTGAAGTGTGCAGTTACACTAGCGTTAATTGTCTGCCTTAATTCCTCAAGAGTTAGTTTTGACGGTTGAGGAGGTGCCGACATTTGAGGTGGCAGAAGCTTCTTAGATGAAATTGTTTTCTTAGATGAAAGCGATTTCTGAGATGAAATCGACTTGTTAGATTTTGCAGGTGCTGGCGGTGAAGGACTTAGACCTCTTGATGATGCAGGTGCTAGCGATGAAGGACTCAGACCTCTTGATGGTACAGGTGTTGGCGGCAGAGTACTCGAACCTCTTGTTGGTGCAAGTGACTCTTACTTCTCGGCATCTCATGGGGAAGAGGCGGTGACGGCATGGTAGCGACGGTGATGAAATGGGCGGCGGCGATGCGAATTGGAGGTGTGGGGAGGGTCAGGCTTCCCCTTCTATAGCAGGAGTGGGAGAAGGAGGTGGCTATGAGGGTGGCGTGGTGCGCATCTCAGTGGTGGTGCCTACCAAAATTTGTGCGGAGGCGGCGATGGTGAGCACCGGCCATCACGTACGGTGGCCGCGAAGTCACGGTGTCAGGCATTTCGGTGCATGCGCTGAGAGCAGAGAGAGAGAGGGGGGGGGGCGCAAAAGTTAGATGTAGCCTTAAATGCGCCCGGAATGGCGACGACTAGCAACAGCACGGCGACGTGCATTTGAGGAAGGAGAAGAGCACAGACAGTGGGAGAGAGTGAGCGATCAACCTGCGGACTGCGCACGTGGGAGTTAGGCCAGCGCGTGCATTACGACCCGCGCGCGATGGAGTGGATAGGGGTGTTGCGTTGGGCCAGCTAGGCTAGGGAGGTGGCTCGACAAGAGAAAAGAGAAAAGAAAATATTTGGGATTAAATTCAAATAGGAGTATTTGAATTTGAGTTTGGTAACCATTCGAATAAGAGTATTTGAATTAGAAAAAGATTTGAACTTGAACCCTTGGGATTTGGGAGAGGTTTGAATTCAAAATATTTGAATAAAATTTGGATTTCAGCTAATTTGAATCTAAGAATATATTTGAATTTGAGAGACATTCAAATTCAAATCTCCACTCAAAGAACCATAAAAACAAATAAACCAAAATGCATATGATCAATTTATTGCACGGGTTAATTTAGAAATTATTTTGGTACTTTTAAAATACTTAGACAAAATAATATATTTAAATATATACATACATGTGTGTGTATATATATATATATATTCAAATATATTTTTTCTTAATTTTATGTTAGCTTAAATAATTAGAAAAAAATAAATTTTGCTATAATTTAAATACTAAAACTCAGGATGTTACAGTTTTCGTATAATTTAATCTCCTACCGATGGCTCTGATCGGTGGAGATTAAGCTAAAAATATTCTCAGCAAAATTCATGTGGCAAAGTAACGAGACCTCCAATCCATCCCAAGTCGGCCGGTTTGTATCTCGGCCAGTCCTGCCCCTATCCTGTTGCCCACCGGGGACGGGAACACCTCGACACCGCGCGCGGTTGACATCAGATGCACGCCACGGCAGATTTGCTGGTCCTCAGGCGCTTTCTCCCCGGAGCACGACTGGAGCCAGCCCTGCGACCATACGCTGCGCCAGATTTTCCCCCGGGGAAAGTTGCAAGTCTCCAACTGGTTCCTCCGATATTTTCGCCCTCCCCTCGGAGGTTCCATTTCCGCGTCCAGCCGCCAGGTTGTGCTCTACTCCCAGCAGCGGTCGGTAGGCAGCAGCTGCGAAAGGCCAGGAAGGAACAGCGCGGCGTCCCCGGGCTGGCTGGCCTTTTTCCCACCTGCATGCGCGGCGGCGCCACGGCCAGATCAGGATCGATCCCGTGTTTCGCTCCCAATCTTTTTTTGGGACAGATCCACGATCCGGCATCCAACCGTGCCTTGTTTGCTCACTGTGTGCTGCCGTGTTGGCCCTCCCAAATATCAAGGCTAGAGGGGAGTTAGCATGTGCAAATGACATCATACATAAATAATTGTTTGAAAACTTATACAATCAATCGGTCCACGATTAGAGTTAGTCCTCTATCTCCTCTCTTCTTAATTATTTGAAAACTTTTAATTAATTTAAAAATATGTAATTAATAAACACTATCATCATAAAAAAATATTAATACATCATTATTTACTTCCATCTATACTGATGCATCATCAGTTTTTTGTTTTAATTTCTAATAGTTAACTCTTTTTTCCCTATATATGTACTCGGCCTCGGCGTGCGCTCAACTGTAATTAGAAGCTAAATTTATGGGCAACTTTAACTTATAGCCGACAAAAATGCGTAATATCATTTCTTTACAACTCACACATAAGGCAGTTGCCATGTATAAAAAAGAAATTCCGTGAGAGGTAAATGTAATATCACGGAGAATGCATACTAACAACCGGCCGTGGTCACCGACTCACCGGTGAAGTTAAAGAGAATTTTCAACTTGTTAGTGTTTCAAACAATGGTCACTGAATCTCTGTAAAATTTAAATTTCTGCACTAATAAGACTTATAATTTTTAGTTGGATCTAATTACTCCTTCCGTGGTAAGTGATAACCATAATTTGATACTAGAAATACAAAAGCTACAGAAGCGAGCTTCTCATCTCTTCTCTTGTTCTACAGTAGCATCAGGCGGAAAAGTAGCGTCTCCTCTCCAAGGTCGATTCAGCCAGCCCCCTCGCCTCCAACGGCCTTGCTGGCATTGGAGGAGGAGAGTGGCCCGGCCTCCGGCTCCTGGTAGTGTAGTTTTGTAGGTTATTAGGTTAGTCTAGGTAGCCTAGGGTTCTCTTGGTGGTGTCATTCTGGATCTCATCAAGCCTTTTGTTCCCCCTCTTCATCTTCGGCGAGATCGGTTGCGGCGTCGAGTTCTTCGAGCCTCAAGTGCGCTGGAAGCTCATCCGCGAGGAGCAGGAGGTCTGCATCTGCACGTTCGTCCTCTCAGGCTTCTCCGTCATGGCCATCCCCTTCCAATTTGCAGCGTGATACGTTGTCGTGCTTAGAGGCATGGGCCTATTGGCGCTAGCCGACAGCGACGCCTACGTAGTGGTGGAGGTCCACGTGGGTGGTGGCGGCGCGGCCTACGAGGCGGCGCTGGACGTGTTCCTCGAGTCTGGCATGACATCGGGGCTTTTGGTGGTCTCGGTGATCCCCGTGTTCTCTGTGGATGGAGTGGGGTTTCGGTGTTTCCCATGTGATAGAATTTTGGTCCAGGTTGTCGGTGGTGAGCCGGCTGCTGCAACTTCTGTTCCTCATCTTTTTGTGGATGGTGTCTCCATGGTCACTGATGGTCTCATCAGCAAAGCCAGTGGTGATGTACCGGTGTTTTTGCTGGTGGTGCTTGTTTTAGCTGTGAGGGGATTGGAGTTCTTGCAATCCTTCTTGTCACTTGTGGTTAGGGGTCGTAGGTTCCTTGCCGGCGGCTGCGGAGGACTGTGTTCCTATATTCAAGCAAGTGATATAACTACGGATACTCTTTTAGTGGTTCAGAAGCTTGGAAGTTGGTCATCGATCTCAGTACGAGGAGGGTTGCTTCAGGGCCTCTGTTCGTGTACACCGATTGGGATCGTTGTAGCATAAGCGAAGTCAGGACCTGGATGTATTTCATTTTTTTTCTTTTTTCAGAGTTCTTTCTGTAATTTTGGAAATTGTGATGTATTATGTTTTATTTTAATATAACCCTTTTCTCCTCGGAAAAAAAGAAATACAAAAGCTAGGAACAAGAACTAGCAAAGCCACTGGGTAGAGCGGAATACACATACACAAACAACGTAGCTAACTCAACCACTCCCTCCCTTATATACCAACCAAACACCCCTGTAAATCACAACACCGCCATCGCAGCAAGTCACCAAAGCCAAAGACAGGCGCTTGGCTCGGTGCCGCGCCCGCCAACGCCATGGCCGGCAGCACCAAGAGCAAGGCGGCCAAGACCGGCGCCCCGCTCCTCGGAAAGTACGAGCTCGGCCGCCTCCTCGGCCGCGGCACCTTCGCCAAGGTGTACCACGCGCGCTGCCTCGCCGGCGGCGACTCCGTGGCCGTCAAGGTGCTCGACAAGCCCGAGCTAGCTGCCATCGGCATGGCCGCGCGCGTGCTCCGCGAAGTCTCCGCCATGCAGCGCCTCCGCCACCCCAACGTCCTCCGCCTCCACGAGGTGCTCGCCACGCGCTCCAAGGTGTACCTCGTCATGGAGCTCGCCCCGGGGGGCGACCTCCTCTCCAGGCTGGCCTCCCTGCCCGCGCGCAGGCTCCCCGAACACGCCGCGCGGCGCGTGTTCCTCCAGCTCGTGTCAGCGCTCATCTACTGCCACGCGCGCGGCGTCTCCCACCGCGACGTCAAGCCGCAGAACGTCCTCCTCGACGCCGACGGCAACCTCAAGGTCTCCGACTTCGGCCTCGCCGCGCTCCCGGACTCGCTCCGCGACGACGGGCGCCTGCACACCGCCTGCGGGACGCCCGCGTTCGCGGCGCCCGAGGTGCTCCGCCGCAAGGCCTACGACGGGGCCAAGGCCGACGCGTGGTCCTGCGGCGTCATCCTCTTCGTCCTCCTCGCCGGCCACCTCCCGTTCGACGACTCCAACATCGCCGACATGTGCCGCAAGGCGCACCGCCGCGAGTACGCGGTACCGCGGTGGGTGTCGCGGCCGGCGCGCCGCCTCGTGTCCCGCCTGCTCGACCCGAACCCGGCCACCCGCCTCGCCGTTGCGGAGCTCGCGACCCACCCGTGGTTCAAGCGCTCGCTCAGCGTCGACTCGCAGCTCGGCGGCCTCCTCTGTGGCCAGCCGGAGCGCGAGCTGGGGTTCCAGGCCCCGCCGGCGCTGAACGCGTTCGACATCATCTCCATGTCCCCGGGACTGGACCTGTCCGGGCTGTTCGGCGAGAGCAGGCGGATCCGAGAGAAGCGGTTCATGACGACGGCGTCGCTGGAGCAGACGGTGGAGCGGCTCGGTCAGGCGGGCGCAAAGCTCGGCTACTTCATGGTGGGCAAGAAAGGAGTCGAGCGCCTGCCACTGGCCGGCCTGTCCGGGCTGGTGGCGATGTCCATGGAGATGTCGGAGGTGTCACCGGCGCTGATGCTCGTGGAGCTGAGGCTGGAGGGCGGCGACGGCGACGAGGCCGAGGCGTTCGGATGGGAGGAGCTCAGGGTGGAGCTAGGGGACGTGGTCATGGCATGGCATGTTTGTGAACAAGGTTAAAATTTTGCGAGAGGCTGGCATGGTCTTTGCAAAAAGAAATTGGAAGGATCAAAGCTGAAATTCTTTTGTAGGATGGAGGTGTATGTATGTATAGTATGGGTATCATGTCAAAGTTGATTAGTAGGGCGCATTGTTTGATGTTGGAGATTAGATTGTTAATTCAATCTAATTGTGATCGATGTTTGTGATTTGGTTGCCATTGTTGAACCTAGATCTTCTGTGATGCTTGAAGGGTTGAAGCTAGTGATAATATCATAGTCTCTCAAGCGACATGATTCAGGTCTTTACGGATTTCTCTAAGGGTATATTTGGAAGAGTTTCACAATACTTGCTCGAATTTCACAATACGGGTGGATTCTGGCTCACATAGAGGAGCAGTGGCGGATGCAGCGAAGTCATGGAGGGGCTGATCATATTTCTCCTCCATCATCTCATCTCTTCTTCTCCTTCTCTAGCAAAACATAGAGGGGGTTTGGGACGCTATAGGGGAGTGGCAGCGTTGACTTGATAGTCAGTAGCATTCGGACAAGTTTGGATCGTTTGCTGACGGATTGTAAAGCCAGTATACGGGGACTCCTTCAAGCACCAAAATGGACTTAGCTTCAGTCGGCTGCAGTACCAACACAGTTTAGAGTACATCTAGCCCAATCGATCTCCGCACGTACACTTGACTGCCATGGACTCATCGTCTTCCCTGACAGCGGCTGCCAAGTGCCAACCCGCCGGAACACTGTCCAACTGCAACTGTACCCACCTAGCTAAGCAAAGGCAACAACACTCTCCCTTGACATTTGCCTTCTCTCCCAATCTCCCATGATTAGCTATCTGGTCAATTCTTTCTCTGTTGCTGAATCTTGCTTTGCTGAAGAATATGCCATCCTAGCTAGTTAAAACTTCACCAAGAACTCTAGCGCAAAAGGTTGGCAGATACACCGGATAACATGTAGGGAAAGTAGTGGAAGTCGTAATCTCGGTTAGAGCCAATTGGCTCCAATAAGATTAAGGGGCGTGCACGATCAAGGGGAAAGCAAATGGAAAATGCAAGTGGATCGATGGGAGCATCACATCATCTTCAGTGACGTTTGGCATCACCAAATGCGTGATCAAGATGAACATGTATGTTGTCAATAGAACTCAGTAGCGAACCACACAGTCATCTTAATAAAAACGTTAAATGCAGATCCACAGAAAGGTAGCATATATAGCCTGAATTCAGCCACTTGAACTTTGCTAGAATGCTAGATGCTAATGTTTGAAGTGCTGAAGTATCGGCAAATTGCGGCCTAGCTAGTTACTACCTAGAGTAGCTAGTAGATGTTTGTTAGATGCCGACGAAAGCGAGAATGGGTAAGATATAGGAAGAGAAGGAGTGATCTTGACATTGACGTCGATGATCAGGGAAAGGAACAAACAAACCAGCGGTGACAAAATGACAATGCAAGTAGCTTGTATGGACACGGTCTATCCCATCCCGGTTCTGCTGGATAAATCAGCTGTTTAAAGAAAATGGGTTTTTGGTAGCTGCAAGTTTCCCGTTCTGATGACAACATGTAAAGTGGTGAAGGTGAAGCATGTACTTGAAAATTTTTACTGGACGACTATTACGCCGGTTAGTCCATGACAAGAAAGAACGAAGCTCCGATTGAACAACACGTGCAAGAAAATTAAGGCAAGCATTTGTATTTGATTTTGTCGTCTGCTCATCAATATAATAGGCCAGTATTGAATGGACAGACATTGCAAAGATGGGCGAAAGCAAATACCAGTTCGTGTTCTTCTCTCACCGGCTGTTCCGCCATGGTACTATGGAGCTCATAAATTATCAGTGTAGTAGATGCCCGTAATCTAGATAAAGGATAGTTACTATTTCAATTTCGTTTTATAATTTTCTCGTTTACTAACAAAAAGATCAAAATTCGTGAAACTTCGTTGAAATTTCAATCATTTTTTTCCTCTATTGGTTCCACGTACCAGTGAAAGAAAATTCGAAATTAGATATTTCATTCCTCTCTGAAATTCCCAAAACCAAAATTTCAGTGAAATTTTAATCCATGGTTACAATGATCATTAGTTCTGCAGGATGAATCTACACGCAGATACGCACGAGGGCATACTTTGAGAAGAATATTCCTAACACATCTTTGGTAGGAGCTAGCAAAGGTGACTGACCTGGAGATGGCACTTTTACTTCTTTATCAACTCTGTGGATGGAGGAGATCCCGTTTCTTACTGTCAAGGCATCCAAAACTGAAGATGAACGATACCTAACATCCCCGGATTACTGCAAACTTGTCCTTTTGCTGCCATCATCCATCGGATTAGTCCAACTGTGTGCAGGCTTCTCACCTCCCATTGGGTGTGAAGAAAAGGTTCTCCCTTCCCATCAATCAAAAAAGTGCAACAACATGTTCTCACAATCATAGAGGAACTGTTCCACATGCATGTACTGGAATCTGATTAGCGGTAAGTGTTGGACTGGAACACTGTGACGCCTATCACAAGTAACTCTTTTTTAGAGATTACTAGTAGCTACTCATGCAGTGCACACAATTCTAGTCAAGTATGCAAAACCAATGTAAAGATGCGAACATTGAAACATAAACGTCCAAAATCTATTCATGCATCTAATCTATATCATCCCCTTTAGCTTGCTCCTTCGTCACACCCACCTTCTCCTATTTTCGATGGCATTCTCACCACTAGCTACCCGTGTACTAATCTGGCGTCATTGTCCCTACCCTGACCCTGGTCGTTACACCACTCGTGGCTGACGATGTTCCCATCGCATCACCGCTCACCCGCGCCCGCCATCGCTATCGAGCCGGTCTGCCTCGCAAGATCCTCCCTCTAAGACCAGCTACAGTGAATCCCTCTACCTTAGCATCATCGTTGTCGTGTTCATGCACATGGAAGCGGAGAAGAGCTCACGATTTGAAGCACCTAAACTCTAAGAGGTGTGAAAAAATAAACGGCCGAAATCTAGAATGGTCCAGAAGCCCATTCTGGATCTCGCTAGTATGTGTCGCTTGACCTATTATGGCCCAAAATAGAGATTAGTATGTTAACAATCTTGTTATGGTCCGGCTCATTTGAGTCCTAGAATGCTGGAACTCCGGGACTCGAATGCTATGGCGGCCCACTTGCATCCTACCGGCAGCTAGGCATCGTCGTTACGGGAGATCGAGCGTCGACTCGATTGGCAAGTCGCTGCCATGCGACTGAACTCGTATGCGTTGGAGCCCTGCTAGACCTGATGCTTACTTATAGCCTAGGATTAAATCTCATGTGCGTTCACTGAGATTAGATCTCTAATAGGTTATGCGTAAATATATATGTGCGTGTTTAGTAAAACTGTATGTTTTCTCATACGTGTGTGATATGAGTAAGGTGTACATTGGTTGTGTGTTAAAAAAAAAAGGCACCGTCGTTACCCCACACATGTCACAAAGCCGTAACCATAGAACGCTATCTCATCTCAGAGAAATATCCGCGTGACTCCGACCTCCTCCCTCCCACTCCGAGCAGCAGCAGCAGCAGCAGCAGCCATGGGGATAGCCGTGGTGGCTCCCGTCGCAGCGGCCTACTCCTCCTCCCTCGCGCCGCCGCCGCCGCCGCGGAGGGCGCCGAGCCGGGCCCACGTCGCGGCGGCCGGGATGTCCTCGAGGGCGTCCTCGTTCGTCGCGGGCGCTGGCGGGGGCCTCGCGGTGGTCTCCGCGTCCGTGGCTGCGCGGCCGAGGCGGGCCGGAGCGGGGGGAGGCGGCGCGCTCGGGTGCAAGTGCCTGTTCGGTTTGGGGGTTCCCGAGCTGGTGGTCATCGCCGGCGTCGCCGCGCTGTTGTTCGGGCCTAAGCAGCTCCCCGAGGTCGGCCGCAACATCGGCAAGACCGTCAAGAGCTTCCAGCAGGTGAGGTGTTGGACCCGAAATTTTGACAGCGTACTGAAACTAAGTGTTGTTGTGTGGCACTGGTAGTAATGGACTAGCGGTTAGCAACTGCAGAAATAAAAACCCCCCATTGCTTGAGGTGCTAAAGTTTCAGGCCTTCCCGTTTTCAATTGCAGCTTCTGTTTCTACCGATTTAGAATGCATCGTTTTGCTAGCACTAGCTGTGGGTGCAATTTTGAGGACTTTGAGACAGGCAGACAGCTCCCGTGGTTGTAGAATGTTAAATTTAGTACCCTGTCGCTTGTAGCAATAGTGAAGTTTGGTCCACTCCTTAGCACTCCAGCAATTAGCTCTGTTTGTGTTGTCGTGCACTTAGAATAACTTCACTAATAGAAAGATATACGTTGAATTTACGTTGTTTTCTCATTTTTACTTTTGTTTATGTGCCATTTTATCATTTCGATTTAGGAGTTATGTTGTTTGTTATAACAGTGTGAAGAGTGTCGTTGGATTCAGGCGATGTAAGATTCAGGTTGGGAAGTTCTGCAGCTCTTGTTTTGTGAACAGCGATAGGAATTAGAAGATAACTTTGTCGTGCTTATAGTTTAGGCCTGTTCTTCTGATTTAATGGAATCGAAATGGTATTGCCTTCCTTTGTGCATTTGCAGTTGTTCGATCTCTCATAAATGCTGCAGTTTATGATATATGTGGTATTTTTGTTGCTGAAGAAATTTGGCATATACAGTTGTAGCAAAGATAAGGCTCTTGTCTGTATTATATGTTCTGCGATCTTCAGTTGGGAGTTTGCTACCTATTGCATGTACACAGATGATGAGACTGATGAAATATATTTTCTACTAACATCGATGGCGTACAACAAACAGTCAAACAGAGGTGCAACAACGAATACTTCATTTTACCTTCCTAACTCAGATATGCAAATCAATGAACATTCGGACCTTAACAGTTAATGGAACATGATTTTTACCTATTGGCTAAAGTAGATGATTTTTAAAAAAAGAAATGTAAAAGTAGATGTTTTGACCTCGTCACTTGTTTATTCATTTTTATCGGATTAGCTATACCACTTTATCCAGTGTTTAGAAGCAGACCACTCATTATTTTGCAGCTTTCTAAACTGTTTTCTGACCTATGCAAATTCACTCTCAGGCAGCTAAGGAGTTTGAAACCGAACTGAAAAAAGAGCCTGGGGAGGGTGGAGACCAGCCTCCACCCGCGACTCCCACGGCGGTAAGCGACGGGGAAGAGAAAAAGGGGCTTGAGGCATCAAGTAGCAAGGAGAGCACGTGAGGATCAATTGAGAGTTGCGAGTTAGGGTTGTGTATGTAAAACTGTATTCCGCATTTCTTGAGTTAGCGGCTCATTCCTTCCTTGTTTTTTTGACCACCTTGCAGTTGCATGGCATGTAGTGATATTGTTTTGTACCTGGGAAGAACACCTTGTCTGTGAAAAATACCATGTTCAATTGTGAGGTTAATATGTTGAACATAATTCAGATTGGCAATTGACACCTGTAGCATGTCTCTTGTTTTATAGAAACTTAAGTGGTTCCAGATAGCGGTGAAAAGGATGGATATTTTCCACCCGCCTGATTATCCGAAGGCTTGCGAAATAAATATATGGGATGATCGGTATCCGTGTCCGATACTGTTCGACACTATCAATGTTTGACTCCGAATATGAGAAAAAATATAGAATAAGATACAAGATGATAGGTATTCGTTTAAAGTATCCGAATGTTAGATGCTACGAGAAAATTTATCGTGATTTCGCTAAAAAGATGATAACATATAGGTAGATTGTCACACATCCGTAAATAGATAATAATAATGCTCTTGTTTTCATATTTCACCTATCACTCTCTCTGTGCTCACTTTAATTACATCCCTATACTATTTAATATGTTTTATGAGGATACAAATAAGGTAAAAAAAATTTATCTATCTGACTAACTGATGTCTATCCGACTATTCGCTTCGACTCTGAGAAAAAAATAGGATAGAATACAAGATGAAAAAATAATTATCTGGCACTATCCATATCCGACTCCAATCCCGAGAAAAAATTAAGGATAGGATACAGAATGAGTTATATCCGTTTGTATCCGATCTGTTTTCACCTCTAGTTCTAAACTTCCAATCAAGTAGCCTGGCTGCTGAGCTGAAAGTTTGAACCTAGCTTACACTAGGCAACAAGAGTCTAAGGGCGCCTCCAATGTAATAAAA
This sequence comes from Phragmites australis, assembly GCF_958298935.1. Lineage (NCBI taxonomy): Eukaryota > Viridiplantae > Streptophyta > Magnoliopsida > Poales > Poaceae > Phragmites > Phragmites australis. The sequence continues at coordinate 36,066,842 of NC_084923.1, read as the reverse complement.
AAGTTGGTCCTCAGCAACAAATGAAGCCTTAGAACCAGGTACCAAACACTGTGTGAGTGGCCTCGACTAAAGATCAGGCCTCAAGCTTGAGACCGGGTCTCGTCAAATATTCAACAAAATCTGACAACAATTGATTTCCCACGATTGCCAACAACTCAACCCATCCTAACTAATAACTTCTAATTGGCAATACCCGAACACTTGTCCATTGTCTTCCTCTTCTATCCATTGCCCCCTGCTCGAGCTCCTAGCAACCTACATAAAAAGAGACAGGTTCAACTCTGAACTACATACCAATGATTCATCACAAAACATTTGCTAATCTCAAATGGATCCATCGGATAGAAACTTCACAATATTGCTTAGCTTTGATTCCCCAAATCCAAGGCCAGAAAATGCAGGCTTCCAATACATGTACAATTTCCCACCAAACCAATTTCTCACAAGTTTCACTAGTCTCAGTTTGCCCCCACAACTTTCATCCATTCCTAGTTTCCCCATAATATCCCACCCACTTATTTCATGCATAATTAAAATCCTTTTGGTGGTGTAGCCAACTTCCAACATTATGCCCAATATCCACCAAGTTATCAAGGTTATCAACACCAAGCACACTTTATGGACTCAGCTGGAATATCTAGAGTTACTGCTGGTAGTTGAAATTGCGATTCAACAACTCCACAATCGCGAAGAAAATAAGTAGAGCTAGTAGTTGAAATTGAAGACTCAAGTGACAGAAACCCGGATGAAGGGGGGAGGGGATTGAGAGTCAATTACACTGAGGAGGAGAAACTATGGCTATTAAGTGCTTGGCTAAATAATTCAGTAAATTCAATTAGTGGCAATGATAAGAGTGGGGAGTAGTACTGAAATAGTGTAATAGTAGAGTTAAATTTAAATCAGTCTGTAGGAGGAAGCACAAGGTCAAAGGCACAACTCAAAGGCCATTTGGGAAAAAAATTGCAATTGTTGCCAAGTTTAATGGGGTTTATGATAGAGTAAGACGCACATATTGCAGTGAGCAATCTGATGGGATGCTCATGGAGAAAGCCTGTACACTGTTCAAAGGAGAAAACAAACAAAAACCATTTACACTAGAATACTTATGGAGAGTACTCAAGGACCAACCCAAATGGTGAAGTGCCATGGATCGTGAATAGAAGAACAAATGACAAAAGTGGATGAATCAGGAGCATACACATCACCTTCAAATCAAGACACGGATGAGGCTGAGTTAAACAAAGAAAGGCGCCCAAAGGGGCAAAAAAAAAAAAGCAAAAGGGAAGTGAAAAAGAAAAGGCCATACCACAGTCTCCTTTAGGCAACCAGCCAAATGAAGACATGGTTTTTTTTTCATGATGCTATGGCAAAGAGAGCAGATGCACTGGCAAAAATAGCAGAAGCAGCAAGGGAGAAGATTATGATAAATAAGCTAAGGACATACTTAGATTATATGGAGAAAGATACTTCTAACTTCAGTGGAGCAAAATTGAAGAGTCATGAACACCTCCTAGAGTTAAGCAAGGAACTGTTTCCAACTAGAGATGTTTGAACACTTCCCATCAATCCATACTTCCCTATTAGTGTGTACTTTTCTTTGTATTGTTTTAGTACTTATGTAATGGTAGGCCATCCTTGTGTTGAATGTGATGTAAAATGCAAGGAGTACTGAATGATTTATCATTTAAACGAAATGGAATGAAACATTCAATTGTGTTGTTAGCAAAAATTACCTATTGGTCAGGTACAACAATGGGGGCACTTGTAGCATCTCTTAATGTTCTTGAAAAGCTATATGTTCAATGATAATACCTATTATATAGTAGAAAATTGACATGAAGCAATTATTACCATTGCAGAAATGTACGATTGTCATCTGAATGTTAGCATATGGCTCACCAGCAAACCTTATGGATGAGTCATTTGGAGTTGCTGAAATCAAGGCTTTAAAGATCATGATCAAGTTTGTTCAAGGTGTGAGACATAATTTTTTTTTAAAGAACTCTAGTAGGGGAATCCCCTATAGATTGAGAAACTTTTATTAAAAAGCAATGAAAAAGCATATACAAGATTACAAAGCCTAAAAGAAGTAGTGCCATGAGCAAGCATGGAGAAAGCTAGAAATTGGAAAAAAGATCAAACCATTGGGAAAACAAGTCATGGATAGGATTATTTATTCTATGTAGCTGCAAGCGCATAGTGTCCAAAAAGTTTGAACGCCAGCGATCGAAGGAATGGTTTGCCCATTATAAGATCTTTCCATTTCTTTGTTTCCAAATTTCTCAGGCTACAATAGCTAAGACTTCCATAAAAAACTGGTGGTCAAAGACCCATGTGGCTTCACTAATCATATCAAAGAAGTTAGCGTTAAGGTTGCACATAATTCCAAGCAAGGGCCAACACTTGACACTGAACGAGCAAGCAAAGAAGAGATGGAAGGCTGTCTCTTCAAAATTAAAATTGCAGGTGCAGATAACACAATTGTAATCATTGTCTTGAATTTTCTGTCTTTTCCTCTTAAGCAGATTACGTGTATTGATTCTATCTTTGAAAAGAAGCCTAATGAAAATCTTGATCTTTTTTTAGCACTTTGATTTCCAAATCTCAATCAAAGGGGCTGGTGGGGTAATGGATTTGTATGGGAGCTCATAGAATCTTCTAGAAGTGTACTTGTCATTCTCCCAACAATAAATCTAAATGTCTTTTCGAGTACCCTAATTCTGAATACTGTCCATTTTCTAACTGAAGATTTTCAATTCTTGGAAGGCCTCTGATATGGGAGCATGAAAATTCAAGATGGGGGAACCACTTTCCCTATATGCTGCAATGGATAAGTTTTTGTTTCTGGTGAGTAGAGATGAGGGAGGGTCTCTTTAAGATAGTTGCCATTCCATACATCATGCCAGAGCAGGATAGTGGTACCACCCCCTGGGCATCTGGAAGTAATTCCTCTGATGTGATCAATGAAGCTCATGATATCTCTCCACTAGAAGGAGCTTTTGGCTTTGAAGGTATGAGGGATGCGGCCGTTACGATAGTGAGTGTTCCAGATCAGTTGAACCCAAGGGATATCCATATTGTTGTAGAATTTGTGCAGGTGTTTGATTAGAAGATCAGTTGAACCCAAGGGATATCCATATTGTTGTAGAATTTCTGCAAGTGTTTGATTAGAAGAGCATCGCTCTATGATGACAGATTGATAACCCCCAAACCCCCTTTGTTTTTGGGGACGTACACTTGTTTCCGAACGATTAAGGCCCTTCCTCTTGAAGAACCCTCAGGTTCTCCCCATAAGCAATTTCTCCTAGCTCTATCAATAATCTTGATAGTCTTCTTTGGCAATTTGAGGTGCACATGCTATATGTTGGGAGTGAGGAAAGTGCAGAGTTCATCAAAGTGAGCCTTCCGGTAAGACCCAGTAACAAGGAGGTGGTTGTGATTCTTAGCTCAATCCTGTGCATAATGTAAGTCATATATTCAAACATTGGTCGAATGATACCCAGGGAAGACCAAGCTAGGTAAAAGACATAGAAACTATTGTGCATCTGAAAACTCCAGTCAGGAGATTCATTTCTTCCTTAGTCATATTAATGGGGCCAAGTAGGACTTAGCAAAGTTGATCTTGTGACCTAAAGATTGTGTGTAGGTGTGAAGGATGTCTTTGAGACAAAAGAGCTCTCTCTGGGGAGCCCTGAGGATAATGATGGTGTCGTCCATATTGGATAACCGAAAAGTCTGTTGTGTGCATCAGGTTTAGCCGAAGAGAGAGGAGAGCTCTGACTCTTGCCTCATTGATGATGTACTGAAGAAGCTCTACCGCAATGACAAAGAGAAGGGGAGATAGAGGATCTCCCTATCTAACTCCTCTTTTGCAAGAAAAGGATTTTTCTAGAATCCCATTGAGGATAATAGATGAATAACCTAACTCAAAGATGGAGCTAACCTAGGAGGTCCACTTCTGACTAAAGCCTAACTTATCCATCATTTGAATGATGAGACCATGATCAACTCTATCAAAGCTTTTTCAAATCAAGCTTGCGGATAACAATCTCCTCCTTTGATTTGTGACATTGGTCAATATACTCAAAGGCCCATCCAAGACAGTCTTGAATGGTTCTACCTTTGATGAAGCCATACTGGTTCTGATGGACCAAGTCAAGAATTCTAGCTTGCAGCTTGTTGGCAAGGAGCTTGGTGATGAGTTTGAGGTTGAATTTAGAAGGGAGATATGTATGTAGTCACTAGCCTTTATTGGACTGTTCAACTTGGGGATAAGAGTGATGTAAGAGGTATTTAGGAAATGCAAAAAAAAAATCCCTCTTCAAAATCCTCAATCAATTCATAGAAGTCTCCTTTGATGATGTTTTAGCACTTCTTAATGAATAACCCATTGAAACCATTTGGGCTAGGGGTCTTATCAAAAGGAATATCTTTGATCATCTCATCAATCTCTTTCTTGGAGAAAGGTTCTGAAAGGAGCTCAAGATCTTCTCTTAGATAAATCAGTTTGTCAAGATCAAAGAAGATAGTAGTTTCACCTGCAATACTCATTCTATCTTTATTAACTTGCCAAAGAGTTACAACTTTCTCATAGTGGTATGTGATACTTCTCCCTTCATTAGTCTCTAGACTCGTGATAGTTTTGATTCTGTATTGTTCGGTGCCTGCCGCATGAAAGAATTTAGTGTCCTCATCCCAAAGATTGACTCATTCTTGGCCTTAAGCAACCTCAGGATGTGCTTTCTCAGGATGTGTCTGAAATTCTTCTCCTGAATGAACAAGGCTCTACTTTCTTCAATTGTGTCCAAGACTATCAAAGACTCATTGCTCACATTAAGGATTTTGTTAAATTGAGAAATTGATCTGCCTCACTTCCTTAGGTTTCTTCTTGGGATCTTAAATTTAGTCACCTGCTGACTTATGCTGCTAGAAGCATTGACATTTGTGTTCCAAGAATTCTGGACCACTTCCATGAACCATGGTTGATCCACTCAGAATTTATCAAATCTGAAGACCCTAGTGTTTGGAATATTGGTGCCTATTTGCACATAGCAAGCGATGTGATTTGAGATGGTTTTGACATTGGCAATAACAGAGTGTTTGGGTAGCTAGTTGTCCAATTAACAGTTGAGAAGCACTAGTCTAACTACTCAAGTAAAGGATCATCTTGCATGTTACTCTAGGTGAAGTTTTTGCACTTCAAAGGAATCTCTAGGAGCCCTATTTCACTAATTAGGTCATTAAACAAGATCATGTCATTAAGGTTACCATCTGGCTTGTTTCTGTCAGAAGTGCTTCTATAGAGGTTAAATTTACCTAGGAAAATACAATTATCCTCATCCCGAATCTCCAAGTTCCTTAACCAGTTAATGAAGTTGTTCTTGGCTTCTTCATAACATGGGCCATAAATAGAGGTTAACTTCCACTTTGTGGCATCAAAAGTTGAGGTAAATTTGATGGTGATCGCAAAGCTAGAGATGTATTCTACATGACCCAAGAAGTGTGCGCCAACCCAAACAACCAGAATCCCTCCCGAAACTCCATTGGAGGGGGCAAAGAAAACTTGTTAAAATGCTTGGGACATAGCTTCGTGTTGAAAGAGCTATCGAAGGAACTTTTCTTGGTTTCTTTGTAACACCCTAAATCTCAATTTTTGCAATAATTTAAAATTTTGCAGGAACTTAATTAGGTGGTTGCAATTTGTTCAAAACGAAAATTAATTTCTAAATTTAATTTGGCCTAGTTTAAATGTTTATTGCATTCATGCCGTTGTAGTTGCAATAAGGTTTTATGTGTGGAAAAAATTTGCCAAAACTCGCTAGAAATCGCTCGTTCAAACCCTTTTTGAAAAATGGTTCAAAATCAAAAAAAAAGAAAAGGATTTCTAAATTGGAAAATTAGCCTTAGGCCGTTTCTCCCTTCTCTCGGCCCAACTCCCTTCTTTCTCTCCTTTCCCGCGCAGGTCTCCTTTCTCCCGCGCCAGCCGGCAAGGCCAGCCGGCCTCCCGGCCCACCTAGCCGGTCCCCTTCCCGCCCTTGCCACTGCCAGGTGGGGCCCAGCTGAGCCGCTTCCCTCCCCGTCTCTCTCCCTGCGAGCAGGCCTGGCCAAGCAGCCAGCCGAGTCGTCGAGCCGAGCCGTCCGCTGGCAGCTCGCCTTCTTACTCCCGCCGCCTGATGCCGATCGCCCCCAAAATCCCCGCGGCGGTTTCCAATCCGAGCCCTCCCGTGCCTTAATTCGTGAATCAATGCGCACCTCCGCGATCCTCTCCTTCCCAATCGGTCGCCCGGCCATTTTCCCCCTTGATTGGTGCTCTATCTTGCTCAAACCACGCATTCATTCCTTGCATGTCGCCGACCGTTTCTTCTCGAATCCGGCCATCCCCCTTCCTCTCTCGGCTGTTTAAGCCCACCCTCATGCCATTCCGCACCCGAAGAACCTGTTTCCCCTCTCTCTTGCACACGGATTTGAGCTCGCTGCCGTCACCGCCATTGCCGCTAGTCTGAAGCTCTCCGTCGCTCAAATTTGCTTCGATCGAACCATAATTAACTTCATTCCTTGCTTCTATGGTGTCGCAGGACCTCAAGGAGCGCACCTCAGCGACTTTTGGAGCTCCTCCCATCGTTGTCGGCCACTGGACCGTGTTCCAAGTGCCGCCGCCCGTTCTTCCTTGTCGCTGGCCATCTCTGGAGCCCCTCTGCCGCCGTCGAGTCCACCGTAAGAATCCCCATCCCCTCCTCTCTCTTATGCGCTAAACCCCATCTTGTTTGGTGGCTAGAGGCACCTTTTTGCGTGCGCCGACGAGCTCTATCGCCGCCCACCACTGTCGGCTGTCGCCTGCCCGTCCCTCGCCGCTTGCTGTCACCCTATTTCAATCTTGGCCATTCGATCTAGTCCGATGGCCCGGATTAGACTGGCCATACCCTTTCGGCCCCGGTCCACCATGGACCTGTGGACTGGCCATAAGGCCGTGGTCCACGGGGTCCATGCTCATATTCCGTAGAATTTCCCTTTTACAAATAATTCATTAAATCTTTATTGCGTCATAATTCCAATTTTCAGTATAAAATCAATTCGTTATTTCTCTGAAATTCAAGTAAAAATTGCAGATTAGTCCCTGGAACTTCAAAAGCTTAATACTTTTCGCTCGTAGCTCCGATTTGGGCGATTTTTGCGTCCAAATGTTCGTAGCGATGTGTAGAATCTTTTTGTAGGGTTTATGTTTAGTTTCAGTACTGTTTGGTGTACTGTTCTTAGGTTTTCCTTTGTGTGTGCTCTTTTCAGTTTGGCGGTTAGGAGCTGAGCAGTTCGGCAATCTCCAAGACCAAGATTTTGAAGATTTTGAGAAGCATCCTGTCGAAGGCAAGTGCCCTTGAGCATTTCTTTACCCTGTTTTAGGATTTGCAGGTGTAGTTTTATCCTTCATTATGCATGCTTGTCTAAATACGAAACTTCATGATAGGGTTTACTAGTTTTCCTTGAATATTCCATGTCGCCGTTGTTTATTCATAATATAGAATGGGTAGATATGCTAGTACAGTCAGGGTTGGGAAAAATGTTAATCTTGACTAATGAATCATGGAACAAGAATCAGGAAAGGGTAATTTTTATAGCAACATGGTATAGAGATCCTAGCAGGATGGATGGTTTGAGGTGGCGCCTATGGCAGGCTTTGTTTGTTCCTGTGTGGGGTCCTAAGGACCGGCTCTTGAACATGTAACCAAGTTAGATTCGCACAACCACGAGGCCTAAATGGGTACGGCCTAGCCAATTAATTAGCCACCCCTCTAGTTCTGTGGGCATCGTTGGATGGTTATGTGGCACAAGAGGGGGCCTCTGCAGAGATGGAATCGTCTGTTAGCGGTGAAACTTCAGTGGATGCCTGCAGGTTAGTGGGAGCTTTGTAAAGGCCTTGTAGTGAAACCCCGACTCCACACCCCAGAAGTGTGAAGCAACATGGGAATCACGACTTGTGGGGAAAGTTGTGCAAACTCTGCAGAGTATAAACTGATTAATCAGCCGTGCTCACGGTCAAGAGCGAACTTGGACTTCTTCAGGATTAGTTGGAATCAGGGTTTGGTCAGGTTGGTTGGGTAGCCGGGTAATGGGATTACCTGGTGAGTCTTGGTAGTCGGATGAAATCCGATGAGTCAATCCTATTGTCATAGTTATGTCTTCACTTAGTAAATAGGATGCCTATTGTTGGAATCATAGATTCATGTTGCTTAGTGCAGTTAGCCTGCGTCTAAATTTTTTCTTGACTTAAACAACATATCATGTTTCCCTCCACTGGCATAGTACAATCTTTGTACTCACACTTGTTGCTCCCCTCCCTTGCATTCTACTGTTGTTAAGAAGCCGGCACTGAAGCTGCTACCGTCAACGAGGACGACTTCGACCCAGAGCTACTTTTCTAGGCTGGCGTTGCCCCGGTCGACGCCTGTGGAAGATGGAGTCCCTGCTGACGCTGAAGACCTCTTCTTAGTTCCGCTGTGTTTTTCTTCTAGACCCTTAGGTCCTTTTGTAATAGTTTATTATCATTGTAATCTTGGCACTGTGATGATACACTAATGAAGTAAGCACATGTATGAAACTTGATCCTGGCATATATGTGTTGTGCCCAGTTTTGTTCTTTTAAAACTGAGTGTTATATTCTTGCAGGCACACAATTGAACACACACATTCATCAACCTTAGCTTTTACTACTCTCTATTTGTCTTCATTGTTAACCCCCGTAATATTTCAATTGAGGATGGTCCAGCTTTTCTTCTTCAAGGCCATTGAGCAACTATAAAGTAGCGAAGCTGACCTCCTAGCCACATGCTAGAAGAAAGGATAGGGATCCCTTTAGATGAACTCTTAGTGAGCAGCAGATAACAAGCTAGAACACCACCAGGCAACATCAATAATATAGAGGAGCCCCCGACAAGTTTAAAGCCCTCCATCCTCAGGGCATTAATGAGGGAGGGCTCCAAACTAATGCAAGGAGAAGGAACCCACAATTTGGTATCTGTACGGTTGCCTATTATTATATCGTGCATTGTCAGACAAAGACAGAGCACAACATGAACAACCTAGGGTCCTAAACCAATAATAAAGTGAGCGCAAACCAACGGGAGATAAAGATAGCCAAACTGGACCCCATGTAAACTAGAAAGGGGCATAAAAGGACCCTCCACAGAGATAGGAGCAGAAAAGGAAAGGAGGACAACACCGGTGCAGGAGAAGCCTAGCATCATACGAAAAATACAAAATCAGATGCAAGTAGTAGTATCATGACAGTGTGCAGGGAGGGCCACCCAGCAATCACATAATAGAAGTTCTAGCAAAAGTACATGTCTCGACAACTCCACTTCAGAAGCCTAAGTGGAAAATCTGTTTATCAGGATGCAAAGTCAAAAGGGATTCGTTGTGGTCCTGGCGCTCCTCTGATGCATCTTCGGGTCTAGCAGCAAATCAGTTGACACATCCACATGATCAATATTGCAGCCCTCAATCGCCCTCTTATGGATGGACTCCAAAGGGATTTGAAAAAAATGAGTCAAGATAGGAATCAAGATCCGCAAGAGAGGAAAACTTAACAGAACCAAGGAAGGAAACCAGGAGATTAAAAATACCATCAAGAGGGGGGAGCAGCTAAAGCATTAGGAGTCCTTTGATTGCATTTCCTATTCTGGGTGGCTCCTGAGAAGCTATCACCCATTGAACCTTGAAGCTTGGACTCCAGGTGTTTGCTTCTTCTAAGGCTGCTCATCAGTGAATGAGGATCTTCATCCGTGCATGCATATCTCTTAGAGCACTTCCAAGACTTAAAGCTCAACTTCCGATAGGAATCATGCTTTTCATAGCCTTCCTTCTTTAATACATGTTCTTAACTGGCAGACTTGCCTTCAGATCATATTTGTCCTCTGAAATCATGCAAGACGCCTACTATCTGGGACTATCTTCAACCAGACTAATCACCGCATGAGACAGTGAGTGTAAGCTGACATGAACTTTTTTTCTAGGGTCAAGCTGAGAGAAGTCCACCGTGACTTGGAACGAGCAACTGCTAAGGTTGGGACTGGGCAAGAGGTGCTTTTACCATGCTAAGGGCAAGGCTTAAGGAAACGCCATGGAAAGGACATTGGAGAGCCAAACTGGAAAGGCTAGATCCAGTTTGGCTGCTGATCAAGATCATCAACACCGGCAACCGTCTGGTCTTCTTGATGTTTAGTTAACACTGGCCATGTGGACTTGAAATGCAAGTGCCAATCTTGGGCACTATCAGACAAAGAGCTGGTTGCGGTAGAGCTGCTATCCAACAAAGTTAAGAACTCCACCTGAGGCTGTTTGGGGTGTTGGGGCATAAGCAGTGATGGTTGAATGCCCAGCGACCAAGCAGGCCAGGCATTTTGTTGCTGTTCAAGTTCGGCCACTGCTGCGTCCCACACTGGGTCCGACTGAGGCTGTTCTAAAGATTGAACATCTTTAGGTTTTGGCTCTTCTGGAAGACCGACGGGTGGAAAGGGTGCGGGTTGCCGTTGTTTGGCAGAAAGTTAGCAGGCAATGGATTTGCAAACTCATTATTCAGGATGTAGACTGTACATGTCGAAGACCTACCCACTCCACCCATTTTGAGTCCTTGTCTGATCACCAGACTATGGGGAACATGCTCAACGCTATCATAGAGGCATTTAACCAACACATAGGCCTTACTCCTGGCATTGGAGTGCCAGTGGATGAGCTTTCCAAAAGAATCACATGCTTGATTAAGATACGCAAGGTTTATGTAGTCCAAAAGATAGCCAAGAATCATAAACCACCTAATTCTAGAGTATGGCGAGTTCCTAAAATTAATAGCCTTGTCATGCTCAATGAATCTGACTGTTGTGCCGTAGATGATATGGGGGTTTCCATTAAACATCCTATCCCTCTGAAAGACATCCCTGAGTTGGAGGAGAGTGATATTGAAAGGATGGGGACAAGAGTAAAGGACCTGGAAATGGAGGTGGTCTTCAAGGTGCTACCAAATCTACTGGGTGGCAAAGTTAAAGTCTTCTGGTTGTAGAACCTCTGCCTCATCCAGCGCAATGACAAACTCGTCGTTGGCATTGATCAGACTACCAGCAAGGGAGACCGAGGTTCTTGCATCTTCAGCAATGACAAACTCATCATTTGGTCCTCCATCCACCATCGACATCTCTAGTGGGATGAAGCGCCACCAGGTCAATGCCAAAGTTGGCCATTGGAGAACAACCTTTAGAATGAAGGGAGGTTAAAGGAATATCTGGGAGAGCAGTGGTGGGGGAACAGTGAATGGCAAAGGGAGACAAGGGGTTTTCGGTGAGCTTGAGGCTAGGAGAAAGAGTTGGGGTTTTCTGGGAGCAGGAGGTGGTTTGTTTAAACAATGGGTCTATAGAACCCCCTCTAGGACGTGGGCTGGAACTATCATCGTGACTGGGGGACGTGGGTTGGTGACATGTTATAGACCCTTTCAAATTTTAACTCTAATTGCTTCTACCTGTCGAGTTGAGACAATAGGATTTCTTGTGGCAAATAGCGAAAGCATCCTTTGCATATGAAAGAATTTGGAAAAACCTTAATGATATGCCCTAAAGCTAAGCATCTGGAGCATGTATCTTCAACCCCAGGCTATGATGCATGGGATGAACTATTGACTTTGTGTGGCACATCTTTCTGTTGCAAGATGATGCAATGAGTACTTTTAGCGGCTCCCGAAACGCTCCTCGGGCGACCAACCCTCCCATCTTGGGAAGGGACAAAGCTGATCTCCTCTCCTACTATCAGTAATCTTTTGCTCTCTCAACTTCCTCATGGGTGGTTGGCCTAGACCTCTGTCCTTGCTTTCTCTCACGCAATTTAGATGGGGCAACACGCTGTTGAATAGGATAACTTTTGCTGATAGACATGGTGGAATTGAAATGAGAGATAACTCTTCAGACAAGAACCAAGGTTGAGGACGAGGAAGAACAAGAAGCACTTCTGAAGAGACTCGGAAGAACAGGGGAAAAATTGAGAATTAGGCATCTAAACTGACCAATCTTCAACGAGGGAACTAGATAAGCGGGAGAAGCTTTTTTTGAAGGAGAAGTAAGCACAAGGGAAGGGGCAAAGGAGACCCTTTTGGGGTGGGCATGGGGTTTAGATTTTTGCTTACGAGAAACCAGGGTTCATTGGCTGTCTTCCTCCCTAGACCAGTGCTTCACTCTCCCAGATCAAATCTAGCCAACCATCTCTCCAGAGATGAAAGTAGACATCAAAATGCTTAGTAGTAATTCTCTTAAGCGTGTAAATGAACAAACCAACATGCTTAGAGGCAACTGAGAATCAAAAATGCCTATCTAACTCATAGTGGACGTGAAACCCCGCGCAGGAACTACCCAGAACCAAGTGCAGAGCCCAACTCACTACAGAGCACGTGAGCCAAAAGGTGTATATTCTAAAAACCACAAGCATGAAGAAACATCCATTAGTGAAAGAAGAGGGATGGTGTACTGTAGATCCAAAGCGAGAAAGGACTTCCTTCCAGGAGCAAAGTCTCGGTCATCAATCATCATTGGTGGTCGGTTCCCCATCTACAGTTTCGCGCAGTCACTACTCTAGAGGCAAAGGCCATGGCAAGGGCGATAGAGGAGGGCAGAGGGAGCTGGTGGGGTGATAGAGGTGTGGGAGCGGGAGCAAGAGCGAGGATGAGCCATTATAAATCATAGATTGTGAGACACATATTTGGTCAACAATATCTTAGAAAACCTATCGATGAGGATATGTAACTCATGCTTCAACTTGGAAAGGCACATAGATTCCCTGTGATGTTGGGAAGTCTTGATTGTATGCATTGGCAATGGGGAAATTATACAGTTGCATAGAAGGGGCAATTTACATGTGGTGACTATGGAGTACCCACTATCATTCTCAAAGAGGTTGCCTCCTATGACCGCTGAATTTGGCATGCCTGTTTTTGGTGTCGCTAGTTCAAACAATGATCTCAATGTGTTAAACTAGTCACCATTGTTCACACAGGTGCTACAAGGAAGAACTCTAGAAGTTACATTTACTGTTAATAGGTTAGAATATAATATGGGATACTACTTAGATGATGAAATTTATCCTGAGTGGGCAACATTTGCCAAAACAATTCTTATACCTATAGTAGAAGGATAGATTGTATGCTCAGCATCAAGAAAAGATGTCAAATGTACTTTTAGGGTTTTGCAGAAATGTTGGTCATTATACGAACCAACATGACTTTGGCAAAAGCAAGACCTTTTAGATATTATGTATGTATGTATGTATGTATGTATTATTCTACATAATATGATAGTTGAGGATGAGAGACTCCTATGAGTTGCACCATGATGACATATATGAAGAAGATCTACACATCTGGATGGTGCCGTCAAGTGAGCAGACACCCCAAGCCACTGAACGTCACTGGATCCAGTGATGCTCGAAGTAGCGGTCGCCAGATCTAGTGGTGTTTGAAGCAGAGGTCGCCGAATCCATGAGCTTCATCAGCGATAGTGGCTGTGAGAGGGGAACCGTCGGTGACAAGGGGGTTGATGCATGCTCGCATGGAAGGCTGGTGGCGGCGGAAGTATAGCAGTGGGATGCCAGAGGGGAAATGGTCGATTGGAGCTGCGAGCAGCAATCGCTTCGTGCTCGACAGCGGAAGGACATGGGTAGTGGAAGTGGATTTCACGCGAAGGGGATAGAGGAGGTTAGGAATGGATGATTTTTTGAGTAAATTTTCCTTTGGATCATGTATTAGTATATTTGTTGCACTTTGAACCTCCTTTAATAAGAAACCTCCACTTTGAACCATATTTGATGCTAATGTTTTAATTTGCACCATGTTTAAAGATTCAACCTTTGACCATGCTCACGTGACGAGTAGTTTTATTCATCTAAACTTTATGTATTCATTTAGGAGAGTGGACTGTTGTTTTCAAACCAAGCTTTCTTCTTCTTAGTTTCATTCTTCATTGTCTGCTTCCACTTTGGCCTCAAGTTGCTAAAGTCGCATCTTCATATTGCATAGGATGATATCAAGTTTATGGCACCACTGATCATCCAAAAAGCCAACATCTTGTATGTAATTTGACCTTCTGATTACTTGTTCATTAGCATTGCTGAGATAGGCGTCGGGACGATGGTGAAATAGACATGGGCGGGATGGTGTGGCGGTGCAAGTGGTGACTTGTGGAGAAACGACAACAAGGTAGACATGGCTGGAGAGGAGCGGCTGCATGCGGAAACTTGAGGTTGTGGTGTCTACAAGGAATATAAATAGATGATGAAGTCTAAGAGTGATGCCACATTGACTATGGAGGCCTTATATGGAGAATTGACTCTAATAACTTGAGGCCAAATGAGAAGTATACAATAAAGAATGAACGAGAGAAAGAAAGCTTGAGCTGAAAATAAGTCACCACTCAAATGCTTAGACACGATGCAAACTAAAATATTAACGTAAAATATATGATTCAAAGTAACACATATTATTAAATATGGTTTAAAATGCATCCAGGGGCTATTTGATTCTAGCCTCAGGAAGGAAAGCTAAAATTTGGCCATGTCAAAACTGAAGTCATACCAAAATTTAGCCATATCGAGTAGTGTTTAGTTTGAGTCCACACTAAAATTTTGGCTAGTTAAAAATCAGGACGATAAAGAATCTTACCTAGCTTTACTATAACCAAATTTTTAGTCCTGAACCAAACAGAAATCAAATTTTCTAGACATGATCAAATTTTAGCTTTACTTTTTAAAGGCAAAACCAAATAGCCCCTCAAATGCACTAATATATGATTTATAATGAAACTTGCTCTCATTTTTCTGATTAATGGGTCCTATGCTTTTAGAATCGCCGGGGATTACAAGCGTTAAACATATGGCAACAAGAAAAATCAAATCAATATGAACCCATCTTATAACTTTAGAACGGGTTAGGTTATATACATTAGAGATTCCTAAGTCCGCCCTGGGCAGCGGGAACGAGAAAAGAAGGTATTGGGTCTGTACGGCAGCCACCGCAGCGACGTGTGGGTCCCAGTGTCAGCCACCGCTGCCCTACGTCCCGGGGCCACTCGCAGTGAGCAAAGGGGGGCCCACGCCACCGAAATAAACTCACGAGAAGGCGAGAGACGGAAGATATCATGGCTATCCTCACCGTCGCCTCCGCGTCCGCGCCCAAAACCCTGAACCCTAGTCTCGACCCCATTCCCGGCATCCGCCTCCGCCGCCTGTGCCTCCGGTCTTCCCTCCTCCTCCCTCCGCCGCTGCTGCCACCAGGGCGCCGCCTCCGGTGCTCCGCACAGTACGGCGAGGCCGCCGCGCCGCGGCCGGGGACTGCGGCGCCGACGACGACAACGCCGCGGCCGGGCGAGGTCCCGTGGAGCAGGGATCTGTGCAACTCGGTGCGGCTGATCGGGACTGTGGGCACGGACGTCGAGCTGCGGCAGCTTCCCAGCGGCGCCGCCGTCGCGAGGGGCCGCATCGCCGTCTCGAAGTCGGCCACCGATACCACTTGGTAATGTTAATTAGTACTGCCCCATGTTAAAGTCGTCCCATTTCTCAGTCATCTATTTCTTCCCCTACTGTTGGGTGCAAACAACTGTTCGACCGTGCGTGTCAATGTAGCTCTTTGCCGTAGCGTGATGGTTATTGGACGCCGGGGCAAGGCGCTCGGCAATTTGTAGAGCGCTGCAACTTTATTTTTGCTTTTTTTTCTGGGCATAGTTTGTTTATTGTTAGATTGTAGCTAGGTGATTATTGATATCATGAGAGGAAGTTTTGTTTGCGGACAGTGTAGCAAAGTGTTTTGCTACCTATATGGTGAAGTCAGAAAGCGCTAATGAAATTGCAGAACAAACTTCTTGTTGCAACTGAGTGATATGCCTTAGTTAAATATGGAGTTTATTTTGAGCAGCGAAGATTTAAGCATAAGATGTGATAATTAGTAATTATTTCCCGTAGGTTGTGTTAGCTAGCTATAATAATTTTATACAACTTGACAAGATTCAATAACCAATTTCTGATGTACTGTGATGACCAAGACTAACAATGAGTTTTGATTTGGGAACACTTACTGTATGCATGGTTAACGGATCAAGCATTAAACTGAGTTACTTTACTGGGCTCTCTATGGAGGAATAACCATGCCTCATTTGATTTCTGAATATATTAGTTTGCTAACCCCCCCAAAAAGTTAAGAGCTAGGCCCAAGCATGACTGCAAGAATTGCTGATATAAATGTTTCTTGCTATGCAGCTATGTAATACTAATTTTTACGTCCTTTCAGAGTAAAAGATGATGAATAATGGTTGAGATCATTGATAAATACATTCTTAATAGTAATTGTTGTAAGTGTTTAATGGGGAGATTGTACTAGAGGGTAACTCTAGCATTTTGGGATGACCTGTCTGTTGTGGCCTCTGAGCATGTGAAGAAGGGTGACTGGATATTTGTTTCTGGACGGCTCGTATCAGATACTGTTGATGAGGGGCCTTAGAAGCAGCAAATTTATTACAAGTATCATCTTCGCTAATATTTTCATTTTGATTACCATGATTGCTTTACATGCTATTTCCATTATCCCTCATTTCTGTGATTATGATAGATTGATGGATATCATCTCTCTATCTCTCTCAGGTTTTGTGGTTCAACAGTTGAATTTCATTGAGTCCATCCAGCCAGTTCGATTATAGAACCAGAGGCAAGCCAAGATGCCCCAGGTATGGATCTCAGTTAGGCTGTGACACCTTCCGTTTGAATCGTAAGTTTGCTGCCTTTTCCGTTCTCGTCTGCTCATATTCCTGTGAGATCCTTATCTATTTGTCTGTGGCGACATATTCCACTTTTAATAAACATTAGTAAAGTAGTTGTTTACACATTTCACTTTGTGTTCACTCCAGCAGTCCTCAACATGCAACCCTTCTGAAGCTTGGCTTTTGGTTTATTGCATGTAAAGTTATAATTTCAAAATGCACCAAAGTGTTTTTTTAATATCACGGCCACAATTTTTCTTGTAATATATAATTTCATTTGCTGTTAACATTGCCACTATGCCTCCTCATTTACATAGATGTAGAAGTAAATTTCTCTTATGATATGTCCCTCCATTTAATATATCAATATCTGTTAGGCAGCATGCTTCTTGAAAGTGTTTGTCTACAGAGTTTTAATATATAATTTCCTGATGACCTTCTGTGACATAAATAGTCATTTTGGGATTCCCTGATCGCAGATGACTTTCTTTAATTTATGAATTGTTGTATTATGCATTTGATGTCAAACTTACTTGTTTCACTGTATCATGTATGTGTTGTCGTAAGAGACAGCCAATGATGGACATAACTTGGTGCTAGGTTGCTGTTTATTGATGTAATAAGAATACATAAAAAGTAAAAATTGACTCTTTCTTTGTTGAATAAAAGATGGAAGGCGTGGAGGCTATTTTGATTCTACCTTGAGTTCAGCTGAGGATAAAAATAAGGGCAATATCAGTTCGTCCCTTCGATCATCTGAAGAGCTGTGGCAAGCCTTCTTTGCTAATCCTCTTGACTGGTGGGATAACAGGACAAATAAGGTTAGATGTCTTATTTACCTTGTTTGATTATCATTTATTATTTTATATGATAACAGTTTGTCTTGTATGTAAAACCTCTTAATCTTTTTGTTTTTGGAGCATATGTCAAATTGTCAAATAGAAAATACAACTTGAGTGCAGAACTGGGAGAGCACGTAAAAGTCTAAAACCACTCGAAAGAAGTTCATATATTAACAGTCAGTGGAGTTTGGTTGAACATTAAAAACAGATAAGATAAACAGCCAAATTCGGTTAGGAAAGAAAAAATAAAATAAGAACTGTTTCTTCTTTTTTCCCTGGTGGGTTAGTGCTGATGTTTTGCTCTTCTTACTTCAAAATTTGAGACTAGTGTACTAGCAGCGTTCCGCATTTTGTATGCTGGAGCTGTCTTCTGATTTCTGAACCAGATATACCCTTATTTCATTGTATTAACCACTTCAACCAGAAGAGAACACACCAAATCTTCATTTCTTAAAAAAAGGGAGAGAAATTTTAAAAAATACAATTTTTTTGGCACATATATAAAAAAACTACTCATTTAGGTGGGTGTATAAAAAAACAACACATTTAGTGGCACATATTTTCAGAAAACTACACATTTAAGCCAGTGTATAAAATAACTATACATTTCACAGTGCTCATTATAAAAAAACTACTGCTATGTTTCAAAAAGCTAAACATTTAAATCGGTGAATCGAACTCTAAATGTGTAGTTTTCTGATGTCATGTTCAGCTAAATGTGTGGTATTTTAATACATTCACTTAACTGTATGGTTTTTTGCTTCAATGTGTCACTAAATGTGTAGTTTTTTATACACTTGCTTAAATGTGTAGTTTTTTTATACATATGCCAAAGAACTTGTATTTTTTAAATTTCCTCAAAGAAAAGGACTGCACCAAATTTTCTGATTTAACTAGAATAGCGAAAATAAAATTTAGAAATCACAACTTAATCAACATTAGTATAGTGCTTGTACCGCTGCTTGAGTCATGCAATTGAATTTTAGTGGTTTAAGCCTAGTGATATATGCCCATGCAGAGTTGAGAATAGCAGTCGTCCTGAATCAATAAACAAGTCTAATACAAATAACAAACCTCATGTGATTTGTTTTGTGTACTTACCATTTGGTTTTTTGCTTTATAGATTGAATTTTGAACTTGTTGCAAAGAAATGAGTACTTATATATTGTTATGTACAGTGGGACATATCTTATATAAACTAATAGTAATAGCTATATGCAATCATGCAACCACTTTCCACTTTGTGTCGGGCCATCAATTCAACAGAAAAGGTCAAACAGAGATTTAGGATATAGTAGAATGCTGTGCGCTTTAAAACTCCATGGTCAAACAGAAAGTGTAGGAGAGGAACCAACAAAAAAAAAGAGAAGTTTGCTGTCTCAATCTTTTATTTTCACTTTATACTTTAAAGCTATAGTTAGGTTTCCAGGAGTTTCTTTTTTTCTCCCCTCCTGATATAGATTGAGTTTGTGCTTGAAATTTTATTTGGAGGTAGACTAAAATAAGTGATATTCTCATGTTTTTTTTTTAACATTTTGCTTTGATTTGTTGCCCAAATTGAAGTGAATTGTGCTCTCCTTTTGGTTTACACTAGATATGTCTCCATGTATTATACCTTTTGCCCTCCGTATTATGAAACATTGTAATGTGACAAAGAGTAGGTTGGTCTATATTTATAACTGGAGCATCTCCAATAGAAGCTACTTTCTTTTACTTTGACTCATAATAAATGACAAAAGGATCAAGTTGTTAGGTTCACCCACATTGTGTTAAGTTGTGAAATTCCGCTCTTTCTTTCTTTCCTCTTCCCCAGAAGATTCATCATTGAAGTTCGTTACGTTTCTTATTCATGTATTTGTTTATTTGCTTCAATAGCTCATATATCCTACATTTTGTTTTGAAGATATGTGTTCTGGACATTTGTTTGATAATGTTAAATACATTTGATTTATGAATTTAATACCCCCATTTATTCATATCAACAGAAGAACCTGAGGTATCCAGACTTTAAACATAAGCACACTGGTGAAGCGTTGTGGGTTGATGGGAGGAACAGCCCTAACTGGGTTTTCTCTCAGTTGGCAGTTTTGGACTCCAGAATGGATTCTCTGCAAGGCAACGAGAGAAAACGAGTATCCTATATGTATGCTGATGAGTTCATGACATTGGATGGCAATCGATTATCTCTATGAAGGAGGAATCTTCTCAGTCCCCAATTGTCCAGGTCGATTATCTGCTATGCCCGAAACGTGCTATCGGACTAATTCATCCTTGCTGTTTCAATTTTGTTGTACATATATATATCTAGGCTCTGGAAACTTATCAAGGAGGCAGATGTAATGTCGTCGTCCCTAATATCATGCACCCTAGCGTAGTAATGACAAACGCAAACAGAATTAATTGGACAAAGCCATATTGTTTGAAATATCGTAAATCTGTTGGTATGTTGCATCAGTTGAGTGTCATATGTGACATAGTCTTTTATCTCAGACGATGTAACAATACTACTACATCTGTTGCGAGCTGAGTACCAGCTAGTGAAGTAAACTGCGGGATCTCATGTTTTACCGCCCTGTCTGATTGTCTGTGATGCGAAGGAGGCAGATCTACTTGGTACCAGATAGCCAGATACAGCAGATCCAAGCTTTTGCATGTCGAGTGTACATCCAAATCTTGCATCTTGTGCATCTCATTGTTATGGTACACCACAATATACGCTGGTATCTCATAGCTTGAGGTAGACCTGACCTGAAATGGCACTGAAGAATCTGTGCTCTCTGCTCTCTCTCTTTTTTTTTTTTTTTTTTTTTTTTTTTTTTGCCTCCGGCACATGGACCTGCCGTATCTCCAGGCGTCAAGTACGACAGCAACCATACAGCTGCACCGTCCTGAAAGGTAGAAGATACTGCAACAAGACTCCAGAATTTCTTTTGTATTCCATGAAGAGTATTGACTTAATTTTTTTTTGTTCCGATGGCCGGATAAAGACTTGATAACCAATCAACTGACTGATGGAATCAGTCGCTGGTGCCAATGGATGCTTCGATGCAGCTCGATCTCATGTGCGCCTACATGCGTCCTGTCAGGCCGTGGTTCGGTCAGTGCATGTGTTGACAACAAAACGCAGGCAGGTCGTCGGTGCCCTGCCTGCACTCTGTTTCTTGACCGATCTTGGAGATAATTTTCTTTTCTCGTTTGACTGGGCTCGGTCATATTTGTTTTGGATCTTGCGATCAGCTAGTCATGACCATGCTGTTCGAAATTTTAGTTTTGCTGTAGCACATGGTGAGCCTACTTGCTTCATGGTGCATTTTCAATTCAAGTCAATTTGTTCCAGAACATGGACCAGAGGTTCAGATCAGATTTTTATCTTCTTGTTGCACATGGTAAACATATTTCTCGAGGCCTTCTTTTTGGGACTCAATTGATTCTGGAACATGCATGGGCTAACGTTCATCAAAATTTGCCCTTTGTTTGTGCTGGAAACATATCTTGCTGAATCTGAAGCGTTGCGAGTAAACAAAAAGGCGAAGATGCATGTCGCAGTTTGGGTTAATTTTATGTTGCATTTTATTTGCCTTCCCTTGGTATGATTTGATTTTGGATCATACAAAGATGAGGATAACCTCACGAAGACAACTAAGCTGTTCCTCTGACTGTATGACAACATGATTTCAAGTGATCAACGATTTAATATAACTGTGTTTTGTTTGTACAAACACATGAAGAGTTAACTGAAATCTCCACATCTCCTTTGTGCTGCTAAAAGACCTACTTGTCTCTTAAACAAACAAAGCCACACACATCCATGTGTGCACTTTGATGCACCAAGCTCATCCTTTGGCTTGGTTCCAGGAAGAAGAACAAAAAGTATAGAAAGGAAAAAAAAAGAAGCCCATGACATCTTGTCCGGACATCAAATCTTCATTGCCTCAACGATCCCAGGCCTGTGGCTTCAGATCTCTTCATGATCCTCAGCTTCTTGCAAGTGCTAGTGAACATCCTGCAAAGAAATGCAAATTGCACCGTAAGTAAACTTGTTTGACATAATAAAGACGGTCTCCGTTGCAATCAAAAGATGAAGAACTTGGACACTTACTCGAATGGCACGTCTCCGACGAGCATCAGGTCGCCGTCCTTGTCCTCGTAGGTGACCGCGAACTCCGACAGGTTTGCGCCACCGTTGTTGGAGCTGACGAACATGGCCTCCAGGGCCTCCCTGAGCTCCCTGTAACCCTTGTACATCCTCAGGTCAACCTTCCTCAGGTACGGGGCGCCGTCCATGCTCACTTTCACGAAGGAGCCGATGGTAGTGTTCGCTGCTGCGGATGCTGCTGTGTTGCTGCTGGGCGCCTCATCTTTGGTCGCCTGCTTGCTGCTTGCTTGGAAGCAGCTCTTCCGGTATGACCTCACCGGCGGCCACCCTACCACAGGCGCCCTGCAAGAGTTGCCATTTAACACTATGTAAGAACTCTATCTAGGAGACAGACATGTACTATTTGCACGATCTGTGAGCATGAGGGTAGTACTGCTACGCACTTGGCTACCGGCGGTGCTGCCTCGACGTCGTGCTTGCTGTCCTCCTCGGCGGCGGCGTCCTCCACGGCGTCGGTGTCGGTGGTGCGCTTCTTGCCCCTAGGCGTCGACGGCACCGTGGCCTTCATCTGAGGCTGGTCGTCGTCGGCGGTGCCCGGCAGGCCAAGCCTCAGCTCGGTCGCCATGAGGTCGCCCACAGCGGCTTCCATCTCCCAGCAACCTAACGATCGATTACGCTACGCCGGTGATGGTGACTGGTGAGTCTCTGCGTCTCTAACGCGTCTCGAGTTGATGGATGTGTGATCTCTGAGAATGAGATGAGCTGGTGTGTTTGGTTGGTCCAAGGGTGGCCTCGGCGTGCATGTTTTATAGGAGCTGGACAGCCAGGGGAGAGGCGAGGCGACACGGACACATGCATGCAGCGACGTCCGGGCGTGGGCTAGGCTTGTGCTGCGAGGGTGGCCGGGGCGCAGCCACGAGGGCCCTGCCGGGTCGGCCGGCGACCGGATTCCTCGGTCGACGGGGTCACGGCGGTGCCGTAGGATCCGGCGGCAGCCCATGTGGGCAGGGCCCGCCACCCGCTGGAGGATACACATATGATATCTGCAGAGTAGATTGTACTTTCTCTCTCTCTCTATATATATATATATATATATAGGAAAACTAGTATGTACTCCTGGGTGTATGTACTCCCACCTCTCATATACCACTTTTACACGTGTGTTATACTTTTTTATCACTTTAAATATACTTCATTAGTAATTATAAGATACTACAATACATATATACATATATATGTATTCGCTGGCTTTTAATTCTCTATGGCCATGATATGTACATATATATCTAGCTAAATAATTGGGTTTGATTGGTTGGACCGGATGGGCGGATGCGTACGCGGTTTTCCGGGTCTCGGGGTTGATATTGTATTCAGTGGGCCTCATGGCATGTTAACGGGTTGTCGATCACAGCATGCAGTTCCGGTTTTGTATAGTCGGGGACCGATCCAGTTAGGAGCTGAGTGCATTGATCTGAAATGTTCCAAGTCATGGTGGCTGTTTAGATTTCAGAAGTATGATTATCGGTTTGCAAAGACGTAACCCGGTGCGGATGATGCGATAACCCGGTTCCATAGATGAACTATAGGATGATCATGGAAGAAAAGAAAACAAGTGTGAAATGCATGATTACTAGGTGCTATGATTAGAGATATTGGGGGAGCATCTCTCGTGCATTATTATGTGCTGTTTCCTTTCGGCCCTGTCAATTTTATGTATCGCGGAATGTATGGGCATTGTCCGTTACTTCATGACGCGTGCATCTCTTCCTCATCTTCTCATCCATCTTTGAGTAAATCGCACTCGAGGTTCATCATCACGTGATTTTGGCACTTAGGGTCCTTTTATTTGAGCTTCTACTTTTAGGTTTTTCTGAAAAGTTGTATTTTTGACTTATCTGAAAAGCTATTTTTGGAAATAATATGTTAGCTTCTACAACAAATTTTTGGCTTCTCAGCACATGGCTTATCAGAAAAGCGTATTTCAGCGAGCTTCTCAGCTTTAATTTATTTTCCTCAGAAGCAGGCTTCTGGCTTCTCCAGAACCCCGTTTGTTCTAACTTCTGGCTTCTGGTTTTTGCCAGTATCAGAAGCAAAACCAGAAGTAGGAAACAAACAGGGCTTTAGACTTCAAAGTCAAACGACATGTTAAGAAATGGTACAATTTTATTTATACCATTGGAAGTTGCCCAATCCTGAAAATGCCACTGAAAACTGACTAATACTTTATGTGTCACTCTTCTTAAACTTTAGGCCCAGAAATGCCATTTTTGACCATTTTCCGACAATCAAGCCGTGACAAACATGTGAAAAGACCATATTACCCTTATGGCCCACGTGTCAGTGACTTCTTCATCTATTAACTGTCTCTTCTTCATCTGCTCTGAGAAGCTAGTGACCGCATCGCCCGCACCGCGCTCGCCATCTCCAAGATCCGCCCCTCCCGCTGGCTCGCCATCGACCTGCGTGGCCTTTCCAATTCCATGTTCTAGAACTTCAACTACTGGGACAAGGCCTGCACGCTCACCGGTGAGGTCAAGGACCTGAGGAAGACGTTCCCTAAGGTAGTGTTCGGCGCGTATACCTCATCCCGTTGCTGGCCGGCACCGACGCGTTGCCTTCAGAGATGGTAGTGGAGTGGACCGATGACTTCTTCTCTGAGGTCGAGCAAAGGATTGATGGGCCCTGGCTGCACGTGTGGATCCAGGCCACCACAGCCATGTCCAACATGGGACTCTTTGAGGCCGAGATGAGCAACGACTCCTTCTAGCTCCTCAGCATGGCCGAGATGGGCATGATCCCCGTCATCTTCGCTCGTAGGTGACCAGCCCGAACCTGTGGGCCTTAACCAGCCTGTCCAAAATCACGTTGCATATCGACAGAGCTAGCAGTGTCCGCAGGCGGCGAAAGATGATCAGCGCCTCGTCGAGTAGCCCTATTTGGGAGTGAGGTGTCGGAGGGTCACGTGCCGGTTTGCGTGGGCAAGGAGGGCAAGCCTATCGAGTGCTTCGCCGTGTGCGCCGAGCTGCTGGGAGACCCAGCCTTCGTGGCGCTGCTCAGCCAAGCCTCATGCTTGACCTCTCTATGCAGGAGTACGTCTATGGCCACCCCGGTGTGCATCGCATCCCTTGCCCCGTTGCTGAGTTTTGATGCCTCCTGCTCCGCCTCTTCGACGATCCCGTTGCCATCGAGGGCTCCATCTCTGACGGGTTCACTACCCTACATCTGGGGTCACAACAGAAAATTGTGAAGAGATGACCGTTGGGGAAGGAGACAAAGAAGAAGGAAGGTTAGGATGGGTATTTTCAAAGTTGTCTGACAGTTAGAACCAAAGGAAGTGACGATAGTGGCAATAACTGACATAAAGTTTAAGAATGGTGGCACTGAAGGAATATGCCAGTTTGCAATGGCGCAACAAGGATATGACAAGTTTCTAGTGGCATGGAAGGAATTATCTCTTAAGAAATCCACATAACTGAATCAGTTATATTTGCAGTGCTGTGAGGAATCGACCAAATAGTACTCCAATTAATCATCAGAATGATTATTTGCTTAATCATGACCATGATGATTAGCCGGAATACCATTTAGGTAGTTCCGGTATGTGTTTTGTGTCCAAGATCAAAACACATGTCTTTCCAATATATAACATCACAACAAAGCTTAAGAAAGAGCGAGTAATTAAATTATATTACAAGTTCTAAAGCATTTAACCATTTACACAATTTACATCAAAAGGAAGCTAGGAGGATAAAGAACAGTTCATCTCCTAACCAAAACTAGAAACTACGCAGTGGAAGATTAATATCTATGAACCAACAAAAGCTAGGTAAAGCCATATATCCTTAGGCTCCACCCAAAAGCCTTGCCCCATGAGTAGTTTGCACTACTCATTTCTGGCACCTACATCGGCGGGTGTGAAGTATCCAAACATAAGCTCCTTCTCACAGGTAGAACCTGAAAGAGCAGCATGAGTACGAAGATACTCACAAGACTTAATCCATAATGGGTGCATAAAATAGCCTGAGTCCAAGGATTATGCATTGAGCCATTAGTAAGGAGTAGGCCACAAGGTTAAGTAAATTCGCATGCATAAATAACCTTAACACCTATGTGTGAGCATCTAAACTTAACCATATATACCTTTATACTCTGTAACCATTGACTTGCATATAAACGTAAATGGAACCATCTCATGAACATAACTATAAACCGAACCATCTTAAACCCATCTCATTCAAACATACCACACATCCTACATTCGCAACTCTACGACTGCTGCAAATGGACGGAAGCATATTCATTATTGAGAGCATGGAAATTCAAATTGTTCTTACACCCTGCAGGAGGTACAACTTTACTCACACGATTCGAGGACCATACAGCTTGAGTGACCACACAAGCCCACCCAAGGGGTACTCGTGCGAACCTTTCCCAATTAGCCTCAACTATTTGAATCAGGTATTGCTCGGTGCGGAGCTCACTTAGGTTAACTCCCGGAGCAACCACAAGTGTCTCTACAAGCCCGCCCGCTCACACCGTTGATGTGCAAGCCCAAATGATCACAACTATAGAGGTATTTGACTTATCTTACCATTAGATCAACATGTGGTTAGTACGAAAAGTACTAAAGCCAACTGCAACAAATAGATTATGCTTAAACGATGCAAGCGGTCTATGCCATCCGGGTTCTTCTCCTGAATTACATCGAGGAACTCCTCCGGTACAGAAGATACTCCTAACACCGCCCATATCTTGCCTCATTCTCACATCTCATACAACCCACATCATTGTCATTGTGTTTGTAAACATCAAGTAGGCCCTAAGCTTACGAACAATTGTAGCGCCATTGCTCGACTTCTACCGGAGACCTTTGCATTGCTAAGCATTTCTAATAACTCTTAAGTTAGACATTAATAATGTTACCAAGGCTACAAGGATATGGATAATCAACAACTCAATGTAGAGGTAATGTAATTCATCAATATAGGTTCTACCCACCAAAACCCGACAATAGACCCACTACTCATGCAAACATACATAAAACGTAATTTATCAAGTTATGAAATATGAGATCTAAACTAGTAGGTTGAGTATGCTTAGATGCTTACCTTATTGCTTTAACGGTTGCCTGATACTCCCAATGCAACACTCACAGAACTCAGATAGCTCAGCGACGCCTTCACTCGCTTGGACCATCGGCATAACACTCTCTAAATGAATCAAGAATGCATTGCAAAAATAATCAAACAATGGAAAAGTGTGCATATGATGCATGCTTGAAAATTAATAGAGTGTCACGTTTTGAAAACATTTGCAAAAGACCACCAAATGATTAGGGGTTCCGACGTTTGAAACCCCGGACAAGGTAACCTAAGCACAAACAACCTTAAAGGGCTGGTGGTCAGACCGGCGTGGAGGTAGCGGTCTGATCGTCAGCCTACAGAAGGTTTTGGCACCTAGCGATCAGACCGGCCCCAGTGGTGGTCTGACTGTGAGACCCTGTCGGTGCCACTTTGCGAGGCCGCCAATAAAGGCTCCAGTGAAACCTTAGATCACGAAGGGTACCAAAAAGCTCTATGGAACTAGTGGAGTGCTTCTAAAGTGATTTAGACAATATTCATCGAGCTAAACTCAAAATACCCTATAGATAAGCCCTAGGCTAGGGTTATGCTTGGGTATAAATAACATGGGGATCGACTCGAGCTTGGGAATGAAGAAGAATCGGTAGGGGATGCATCACCTTAGTTTAGAGAAGCTTTCTATTGGAGGGGTTCACTCCGGAGAAGCTCCGATTTGGAGATTGGGCTCTGGGGTGGTGTAGGGGCTTGAGGTGGATGAACCCATGTGGAAACTTCACCAATGAGGAGGGTGAAAGGGATGAGCTCGAGGAAGCCTTCATGGAGCTCAAGAAAGTTTCCTCCGTCAATCTTCGGTTGTCATGGACGTCGAGGTGATATCTCCCTCTCTCTTGGTGTGGGTTAAGAAGTGAGTGGGAGTGAGAGTGTGAGAGAGAGTGTGTGAGAGAGAGTTGGCCGATTTCCTTAAGTGGAGCCTCTACGCTGTGGCAATCAGACTGCGGGATGGGTCGGTTAGACTGCGGGAAGCCCACGTAGCTGCCCCCTGACGGTTAGACCATGGGGAATCCCATTCAGACAGCTAGAAGGGTCTTTTGCTGAAATTTCCTAATTTTCTCATGTTTCTATTCTTCCTCTTCTCCAAAGTATTTAGGGCTTCCCTAAGGAGTCCTAGACTATCTTCAAAGTATTTTTGAAACATGTTTAAACTCAAGTTATCAAACGAATATGCATAAACATAATGCCATGATGCTTAATCATATGATTAGCAATGCTTAATCATATGATTAGCATTTTGGGACGTGATAAGTACGCTCCAGTGGATCAAAGAAAAAAGGTGATGTTACAAGGAAGAAGCTCAGAACTACGCGTCACTCACTACTAGAGAAATGATTTATATAGACGGTTCGGAAACCCTGTGCGAGATGCTTTTTTGAACCATCTTTGGAAAAGAGTCTGTACAAATCATATTTGTACATACATGTTTTGAACCTACTATACAAAAGATTTGTATAGACGGCTCATGACTGAAGCCATATGTACTAGGAGAATATCACAGACGGCTCGTAAGTAGAGTCGTCTGTGAAATTGTTTTAGTACAGATGGCTCTAGTGTCGAGCCACCTGTAAAGTAATAACAGTACAGACGGCTCCCATTTCTAGTCGTCTGTGATATGTGAATATCATAGATGGTTTTAGGCCTAGAATCGTCTGTACATTCATTTGCACTATACTAAATTTATATATTATTGAATGTATTCACAACAGATCACTCAATAACAGACTCACAGTCCATTCAACAACAGATTCATAGCAGATCAAACATCTTCATTCAATATCTCAAAGTCATACACATATCATACACAATCATTATGAAACTCACAAAGTCATAAACATTCATTTATACAAAGTCACAAAGTCATACACAGATCATGCACTTGACCTCCAGATTTGTCATTTTCATTCAAAGCAAAGCAAAAGAATTATTTATTCTTCATTCTTGGGTCAACCCCGTGCTTAACAATATATAAACAAACAAATTATCTTTAGCACACTGAATTAAAAGGAAGTAGTGAGTTCATTTGCTTCATTTTCTATATCATTAGCTATAAAGGTATAATAAATCAATAGACTACAAGATGCAAGCATTTATAATATATTAAATTGATCAGCTTCTGTCGAGATTACAAACCTTAGCTCCTAAAGTTGTCGCGATCATAAAATTCACCACTCTCCTTTACGATCTCTGCATGTGTAAAATAGATGAACCATTTTTAAATATACATGAGATTGTCATTTTCAAGAATATTTGTAGGAAATTTATATATATGTAGAAGAAATTTAAAATAGTTAGGCACAATGATGAGAAATGCATTTTAATATACTATAATTACACTAACTTGTGGATATACTAGTAGACTAGAGCCAACAACTTGCATCATATACTGGGCAACATAGTACCCATAGAGGTTGGTGCCCTTCAACTGCTTGTAACACTGTAGAAATTTGTACATGGTAAATTTAATTCTATAGAATGCATATTATAATGGTAAATTGATGTGCGACAGAGGAATTATTACCGAGAACTTATGTTGGTGGGTTGCCAAGGGTTTTTCTCTCCGTACAAGCCCACCAATCAAAACATACTTCGCGAACATCCTTGTTAGAAAGTTTGTTAGATCTGAATACCTTTGTATGTCATAGTTCGTAGGGTTGAAGTATATGCAATGTTGATTCTGTGGAAAGATACAAACTATCATCCAATGATCTCGGTAGTTGTACGGTAGAAGGATAAGGTCCTTTGTTCCACAGAGAGCGACCATGGTCTCCGCGACGTATTTCTCAACCTCCCCCGAAGACCAAGTGATCATTGACCCACATACGACTTGTGGGTGAGGAATCCAATTCTCAAATTCGATCTCTTGGCTTTTTGAATCATATATCTACACATAAGAGTAATGTAAATGAATGAGTGTATCAATGAGTTAGGTGGTTCATTAAGCATAGACCGTGATTATAACGCTTACAATGTCCAACTTGTTCTTGAAGGTCTTCCACACCTTGCCCTCTTGGCTATTACCTATCTTCCATGGCCTCCAAGGAGCATCATTCAGGGAGGTCAAATTGGGCTTTAATTGTTTCACACAAGAAGGTTTTGTAGCTCTGCAGCACAACCTTCCAGTTTGGGTAAGTTATCCTAATCCTTGTCCTTCCAAGTGAGGCGTATGCTCTACAAAATGCCACCTGAATTTGGCAATGCTTTGTTGGAACACCTTCCAAATCGACGTGAGTTATGGTGTAGTGACCCGTGTGCATTTGGTTTTTACCTCAGCCACCTCGCTTTTGCTTCTACGACGTAGTTTGTTCTGTTTGCTCCTGAGAAGTGGTCTCCTTAGCTTGTTGAGCAAGTGACCTCTTCTTGCTGAGGAGAAGAGGTATGAGGTAGTTCAAGTTCATCTTCAGATGCCATCTTCAAAATAGTAAAAGTTGTATACTTATTAGGAACTTATTATAATAGTACAAGTTTGTTATTGCTATTATTTAAAGAATGAGTATTTAGAGAAGTTATAGAGAAACATTTTTCTATATATTAAGCTCCAAATTACTTTAGCTCCAACACATTCAAAAAACAAGTGTTGTATGTTCTATAAAAAGAGATAAATAGAGCATGGATAACAATATTCCATAAATAAAGCTACAAGAGCAGTACATCATAAAAAGATTGAACATGATCTTGCAAGAATGTGCTATCAGCTCATCAGAAAGACAACATCCATCATGTATGAAATAAACTAAACAATGCAAGGTTGAAACTAATTGCTCTCAGATATTCCTTAATAACTGGCCCTAGAACAATAAAGTTTTGCAACCTAATTGTCCAATATACACATCACAAATTGGATAAGAAAACTAAGATCACAACTAGATGTAGAACCTGAAAAAGAATTCTCTGAAATTACCAACTTTCTCTCTAGATAGAGCTGCTATTCTAATTTTCAATCACTGAAAAGGAGAAACAAGTTCTAGCAGCATCGAAATCTAACTGAGCAACAGACCACCAGGAAAAAATTGCAATTACACAACCAACAAATTCTATTGCTCTTTCTGTTATCAATCAAGAGCTATAGCAGCACATGCCTAGAGATTACAACAAATAGGCTAAGTACCAAGAACAACAGAGCCTAAAAAAATTGGCATACAAGAACTAACCACAGAAGGCTTAAGCCCAATCTCCAGTACTACCTATGCCGATCAAAGTATCAGAGAAAAGCTTAGGTCTACAACTATTGTACTTCGTCAACTAACCCAATTTCAGTGCAAAGGATCATCACAGAGCATTTTTCTTCACCAAGCCATCTTCTAAAGGCTTAAATTCTAGTTTTTGTTTCTAGCTTGTCCCATAGAGTTAACCCAACAAATCAAATGAAGCCGCGCGAAGGCAGGTCAATAGTAGCATGAAGGGCTTACCGGTGGCTAGAAGCGAAGTGGACGGCGTCTGGGCAGGGAAGGGGAGGGAGGCCGCTGGGGATGGAGGAGAGCCGGGGAGGGAGGTCACTGGGAGGGGGCCGCCGTGTTGGGGAGGCCGCTGTCATCAGCTGAGGAGTCGTCGGGGAGGGGGGCCACCGAGGAGGGAGGACACTGTCGTCAACCAGGGAGGAGTCATTGGGGAGGAGCGCGGTCGCCGGGGATGTCGCCAAGGAGGAGCGTAGTCATTGTAATCGTAAGGGAGAAGAGGCGGCTAAGATTTAGGAAAGAACTTGGTGGCAGTTTGGGTTGAACGGTATTTATACCTACCTTACTATAGACATGTCATAAGTTCGAGCCGTCTGTACTAATATTAGTACAGACAGCTCTGTCTAACAAACCATCTGGACTAATATTATGTGTACAGATGTCTCGTTATACATAGCCGTCTGTACTGATATTATTATAGATGGCTCGTTACACATAGCCGTCTGTACTAAAGTTACATACAGTTCAAAATAATAGCCCATTTGTACTATTGATTTTCCAAACAAATCACTAAAACTTGCAAAATTTATAAATAATTCATATGAACTCCAAATGAGATGAAATTTTTATGTAAATTTATGGTTTAATGTGTACTATCAAATGGTGTAGATCTCATTCATGTTACTATAACCCAAAATTTACATCAACACTAAACATGCTATTGGTCTTGGAAGCTATTCTTCATTAAGGTCGTTGCCGTCTGAGAGAGGGAAGTAATCAAATTTAATTGTACTCTTATTTGTACTTGTTGATATTAACACCATTTGATAGTACACATTAAACCAAAAATTTACATAAAAATATCATCTCATTTGGAATTCGTATTAATTTGTTATGAATTTTCTAATTTTAGTCTATTGTTTGGAAATTAATAGTACAGGCGTTTAAAAAAACAACCGTCTATATAATAAATAGTATAGATGGTTCCATTTACAAAACTTCTGAGCTAGTAATTTTCTAGACAATTCATTTTAATTTGTAAAATTCATATCTAATTCATACAAACTCCAAATGAGATGGAACTTTTATGTAAATTTTTGTTTAATGTGTATTATCACATGGCGTAGGTCCCATTTACATATTTTAAAACTGAATACAACTAGCAAAATTCATAACTAATTCATATAAACTCTAAAGTAATGAGATCAAATTTAACATGTTACATTGCAATATATAGGTATATAACAATCGAATAACATCATACATCTTTAACAATCAGCCCTTCTTGATGGTCGGAAGTTGTTCTTTGTTAAGGGCAAAGCCATCTCCAAGAGGGTACTCATCAAATTTATAGTACTCTTATTCGTCCATGATATTCTCAATTACGATAATCCTTCTTTTTCCCTGAATGACTATATGAAGCTTTGGATTTGTTGGGTCTTGTACATAGAAGACTTGGACAACTTGTTTAGCGAGTACAAATTGTTTGTCTTTGTATGTGGCATGTTTGAGATCGATAGTAGTCATTCCGTACTTATCTACCTTAACACTTGAGAGTGCGACCTAACGGCACTGAAAGAGGGATATCTTGAAACATACATAGTCAAGTTCCCAAATCTCCGCTATGTACCCATAGTACACACATACCCCACTTTTGTATTGGAAGATATCTACACGCACACCGCTATTCTGTACCGTGCTCTTACTATCCCGTGCTCTGGTATAAACGTGTACCCATTTATGTCATATGCTTCAAATTTCACATCTGTGTGACTTGGCCATCTTACCAACCTGTCAATGTTGTCCTCTGTTGAACTACTATTACTGAATCGTACTACTAACTAGTTGTTGAAGCTACGGTTGTACTATTTTGTGATCCAAGCCTCCGTGCGGCCTAAATTCTCTCCACGTAGCATGTCCTTTATGCATGTCGATATGCGAGGATACTTCAGTCATATGTTGCAAGACCATGAAATGAGCTTTAGATAATGTGGTAAAGTTAGCAATGATTGATTTCCTACCTATGGTCCCCTTCCCATCCAGTCTCCACTCATGGCGAGACATGGGCACACCTATTGGTTTGAGTTGCTCCATGTAATCGATGTAGAACTCGACTACCTCTTCAGTTGTGTAACTAATTGAGAATTCTCATGTACCTCTCAAATGGGTACATCTAACAGAGGAATACTAGGCCACATACTTTTATCTCTCTCACGAGGTGAATGATTACATGTACCATGATATCAAAAAATGACGGAGGAAAGTACATCTCAAGATGAACTAGTGTCTTCACCACATCGGCTTGTAAAACATCAAGTACTTTGGGATCTATGACCTTCTGAGAAATTATGTTGAAAAAATAACATAGCTTGGTGATTGTATCTTGAAGATAGGTCAGCTGGATATTTCGGATTACAATAGGATGCATCTGTGTCATCAACACATGACAATCATGGGATTTCATGCTAACTAATTTCAAATGTTATATCAAAAAAAGTTTTGAGATGTTGGCGGAGTAACCAGACTGAACTTTCACACCATGCAAGCACTAACATAGTTCGGTTCTCTCGGCCTTTTTCAGATTATAGCAAGCAGGAGGAAGCCTTGTTATACCTTTTTTGGAGGGCTCAGGTGCCAACTCAGGCCTAATCTTCATATCAAACAATTCAAGCCATGCATTGAGGCCGCCCTTGTTCTTGCCTGGAATATTAAGTAAAAGACCAATCAGGCTTTCACACACATTCTTCTCTACATGCATGATGTTGATATAGTGGTGAACTTCAAGGTGCTGCCAATACAGTAGCTCCCATAATATTAATCTCTTCTTCCACATGCCACCGACATCCTTAGATTTTTTACTCCCCTTTCCAAACACAACATCGAGATCTTTAACCACATCGTGCACCTCTTGACCATTGTAGTGCCTTGGACATAAATATCTCTCCCTTGTCCCGTCGAATTGTTCCTTCATATTGCGGTACCGGTGATACCTGTTAAGGAACCTACGGTGGTGCATGAACACCATTTTATGTGAGTGGGGCAGCCACATACTCGCGGTACCATCTAAGCAATGAGCGCACACTGTGTCTACTTGTTTACTCTGGCCTGAAAGGTTACGTAGTACAAGCAAATCATTGATCGTGCAGAACATAAGGCGCATAGGGTGAAATTCTCTCTTTCGTACGCATCCCATACTTGCGCCCCTTCGATCCATAATGCTTTTAGATCTTCCATTAATGGTCTTAGGTATACATCAATATCGTTCTTAGGTTGTTTCGGGCCTTCGATAAACAGCGACATCATCAAGTACTTCTGCTTCGTACACAACCAAGAAGGTTGGTTGTAAATACTGAGAACAACTGGCCAAGTGCTATGCTTGCTGCCCATGTTCCCAAAAGGATTCATCCCATTCGTGCTCAAAGCAAACCTTTTATTCCTCAGTTCTACACTAAAGTCATCGAAGATCGTGTAGATGTTTCTCCACTGGGGAGAATCAGCAGGGTGCCTTAGCTCTTCATCTTGCTTGCAGACCTCTGAGTGCCAGCACAACAATTTGGCCTCTTTTCAATTCGCAAACAAATGCTGAAGACACATAATTATAGGCAGATACCACACCACCTTAGCATGAATTCCTTTCTTCACCTCGCCGTTGTCTGATTGACTCTTATGCTTGTATCGAGATGCTTTGCACACTAGACATGAATGCAAGTCAGATAGATCTTTACGGTAGAGGATAAAGTCATTCGGGTGTGCATGCATCCTTTCTACATCCATCCCCAATGGATAAAGAATCTGCTTTGCTTCGTATGTGCTTTTAGGCAGCTCGTTTCCATCTAGAAGCATGTCCGATAAGAGTTCTAATAGCGCCGTGAAACTCTTGTCTGACCAACCATCGCTTGCTTTCAATTTAAGCAGTTCATGCATGAATGATAACTTAGTGTATTCCGGTTTGTATCTAGGGAACAACGGTTTCTCCGAGTCCTCAATCAAGCACATGAACATGTTAAAGTCTTTCTGAGTACTTAAGTTCACATCTACATCACACAACATCTGATCCAACTTATCATTGTCGTCTACACCACCACAATCATCATCATATGTATCAAATTCCTTGTCATCTTCTCTTCTTACGTTGACTTCGAGTTCTTCGATGATACCAACGTCGTCATGTAACACATTCGGCTCTTCACCATGTTTGGTCCAACACGTGTAGTTTGGGTTCAAGCACCTAATAATCAAGTGTGTTTGGATCTTTAGGATTGCATTATGTCTAAGAAAGGATATTTTGTTTCTATAGTCATAACAAGAACAATATATAAATGCAACACCCTTCTCCAAATGATCCTCCTCGACAGCTGCCAGAAAAGCTGTCACACCATCAATGTACCTTTGGTTCGTACGAGAACTGTACATCTAGCCACAATCCATTTAAAATGTACAAAGTAAATTAATGTCAAATTAACCTAATAAAAGAGAGCAACCAAACTTTTTGTCAAAAAAATGAACCTACCGTGCATGCATGCATGAATGAACCATACAAATGAATATTATTTCAAAAATAATTAATAATTAATAGTATATTATATACATGAATACCTAAAAATAAGGGCAAATATTTATCTAGAACACTAGATTAAAACTAGCCATTTATAGTAACACATAATTAAATCTTGATCTATGCTTTGAGCATCATTTATACCTAGAACAATTAATATATTCTAGATCATCATGAAAAAAAATCTAAATCTGGATGTAGATATAGCTGATCTCTCAAGAAAAAATTAGAATATAAATCTACATCATCAATGAATAGAACAATACTATGTCATCATGGAAAAAATCTAGATCTAGATCTAGGTCTAGCTAGCTCTCCAAATAAAATCTAGACCATCTAAACTAAATTAGAACATAATGCTTACCTTAGAGTAACGAACGCCAATAAATCTTCAAGTTTTCACCAAAATCTAACATTTTTTTGGTCAAAATCATTGACCTCTTCCTCCAAAAGTTGCGCACTGTGTCCTTCACTGCTCTGCACTGTAATGGTTTGATCTGGAGGTAAGGGATGGTGTAAACGGCTTTATGTTTGGAGCCGTCTGTACTAAAGTGTCCCACCTCCCCTATCCATTTTCTCAGACAGCTCGTATTTGAATCTGTCTATATTAATTTTACCGAGGTTCCTATTTGGAGCCGTTTGTATTTTTTTTTATTACCGACAGCTCCAAATACGAGCCGTCTATCTTAATACTATAGATGGTTCCAAACAGGAACCGTCTGTAAAAGCGTCCTACCATTTCCGAACGTGTCTCATCGTCATTACAGACTGTTCTTTTTTAGAGCCCTCCGTGATAATATTTGCACAAACGGCTCCATAGAACCGTCTGAACAAGAGCGTTCAACTAAATTATTTCTATAGTAGTGATTATTATGTATAATCCTAAATGTCACTTGCACAGAGCGTTCAACTAAATCATTTCTATAGTAGTGATTATTATGTATAATCCTAAATGTCACTTGCACAATTATTTTTGTGGGAATTTTCATCAAATTTAAATGGTGTCTAAAAGAAGCAAAACAGATTGTAAAAGGACAAGGCAAAAGGCAAGGCCACACTGTTCCTCGTGTATTCTACTTTCCTACTTCTTTAACAACTAAATGGTCCAACAAAGCCTAGTGGGAGTTGTTTGTTTCAAAATTAATCTTCACACAAAACACTGTTTGCACTATGCTATTTCCTAAACAAATCAAAGTGCACTCCTTTATTTGATGATCAGAACCAAATGGACCCCCTTGTCTAAATGTGGCTCATAATACGGTATGTCATGGTAGTACCTAGGACTACTTGGGAGCAAACTGCCTTTCGGAAATCCTAGCACCAGCATTCTCGAAGAGCAAACGGTGAGTGCCTTCTGAAACAAGCTTGTCTTATGGGCAAGGATCAAATTTTTGACGAATTTTTATGAATTATAAAACCAAAATTTAGCTTGTCATAACAGAGGACGAAAAATAACCAAAATTTTATGAATTTCGGTCCTTTTGTCGGTGAATGAAAAAAATTATAAAACGAAATTGAAATCCCTGCTTATGGGTCAAATCTGCATAGTATTTCTCTAGTTTAATTAAAAGGGCTTGTTTTATTTTTTTAGAGGGAACAATGGCCCGTTTTAGATAGGGCGAGGGGTGCACTCGACCTCTTTAGATTGGTGTAGAAATTAGTTCAGTTACCACCCAATCCGAAGGCATTGCACGATCACCACTCATGCATGCAAACACGAGCCCTAACTTATTCTTGCTAGGCTCCTCTTGATTACCTGTTAGTTTCTTCGCCAAGTTAATTCGTAGTTACAAGGCGAATTGAAGTGTTTAAGGCTTATATATAGATCATGGTCTTTCATAGCTCATATAACAAATGGTCTTCCATGCAACATAGAATCCACAGACGTTATCCCGTGGTTGTTAGTGGCACCAGGGAAAAGAAAATTTATGTTTAGATCGAAAGGAAAAAAGCTCAAAGGTACATATGTTTGGTAGCACTTACCGCGAACCCGATCTTGTGTGTCAGTCTGTGGCCGTCTATCGCGTTGTAGTTAGGATCAGCTCAAATGTCCTTGCCCAAAGCTCCGCATAAAGAGGGATCACTTAGGGAACATTTTAATGCTAGAAAAGTTAAATATATAAACTAAGCCAGACAGAACTTACACGTCCAGGAGTCATTTTACATCACTGTAATCATGCTCTCTAGGTTTTTCTTTTGGTACTATTGGTCTTGATGAGTCGAGGTACCACACCAAGTTCTACTTAAGGCAAATGACCAGTAAGATCCAATAACCACCAGTGTTGTGGGCGCCCAATAGGTAGTCCAATTTGGAATAATGTTGCATTACCTTGGCCACATAGTCTATAGTGTAGTTAGGGTGAAGTTGGATAACCGAGATTGTAATGGACTCAAGGTCAAGGAATTCAAGGGGCTCCTTGTTTCTTTGATCAAGTGCCTACAAATAAAAATATAGTTAGATCCAAGAATTAGTGATACTAATAAATGAATGTCCAGTTTCAAGGGACTTACAATGTGAAGATCCGTAATAATGATCAAGGTTGAAGAGGTCGTATAAGTTATTGAAACCCACAAGGAAGTATCCGTCATCTTTTAAGAAGTGTTGTCATTTGTACTGTATGACTATGGCTTGAGCATTGATCTCTCTAGAAGTCTGCATGTAGTAATTATGCAGTCGACATATGCTTGTCCCGCTCTTGTTAGGTCATCTATCGTCAGCAAGGGCTTCCCATATTTGAATTTTGTTGGGCACTAGTCCATGTTGCTCTGATGTTCATGGACTTCTTTGCTGATACAATGGCCTTCAACCTCTTCGGTATGTACTTTTTAGAGCATTTCTTCTTGGCCTCCTTTTCCTTCTTCTTTGGGTTCTTTAGGGGAGACAACATTAAAGCTGGAAGCGAGGTTGTTGGATATGGAGGAGGAGGCCGTGAAGCCGGATTCTTTGGAGGAGGAGAAGATAGTGAAGCTGTCTTCTCTAGAAGTGAGGGGCATAGTGGTGGTGCACTTGAAGCACGTCCAGACTGGGATGCATTGGAGACCATGATGTCGCCCCTCTTCCACTGGATCCTTTGTCGAAGAGCTTCACCTAGCATTGTGACTTCATTATTGGGGGGGGGGGGGCTCCAACACGTGATCATTGGCATTGCTATGTACCATATCCACCGTAAACATAGCATAGCCAGCACGTATCGGGACCGCATGTAAGATACAAACATTTAGAAGCACCTGGCCCCTTATGACCTCGATGAGATAACCACCAGGCGTGATTACAAGGTTGCAGGGTGTGGACTCTTCTAGCAGGTCAATAGTATCTGATTCAGTCATGGTAGCAGCTACATGTTGATCGACCTCCTTGGAGGCGTATCTAATCTTCCTTGCAGTTTCAGGGCTTACTTCCGCTGGGATGGTAATCTCTATTCCCTGTGCTGCAAGCATTTGCATGATGTTTGCATAAACTTTTTGGCTAATGTCCTGTGTCAATGCATCCACGTCCACTGCACCCAACCTCTTTCTCTTCTTGTACATTCCAAGGTCTTTAGGAAAGCCGTATTTCTAGTCCTGGGAACTTGATACACCTCACACTCGACCTGGGTACTCCGGGTTTCCCAGTGCTGCTAAGAGAACATCATGTTCCCTGACCACGGTGAAAGATCCTTGGTTAGCTTCAGCTGCCTTTTCATTTTACTTTTTCTGCGACTGACTAGGTTTCGCCATTTCTAAATGTGATTTCTCTGCTTTTAAACAACTCACCCCTTGCACGTAAATATGACCAGGATCGTCCAGGGAAATGCAACCAAGGATTCTCGCGGCCTTCTTTAGCTGACTTTTCATCCTTTGCCTGCTATTTCACCCTTTTCCCCATGTAACCGGTTGCGCCAGTCCTGTGTGTGCTTGTTCCTAGCCCGAATTTGCTTCTTCTCCTCACTCTCCTTTTTGATCTACTCTGAGATCTTCATCTACACAAAAGCATCCTAATATTCCTCTTTCAAGTGCTTGTAGATCTCGAAGGGTGCCACCCCTTTAGCCAAGACACGATTAACAAGCTTGCTCTTAAAGTTTTGGTAAAGTTTTGCGATCGCTTTTATTGTTGCATTGACTGCGGCGATCGTTTGATGCTCACTCTTGTTTCTAGGGTATTTCAGATACTCCTTGATGACATTATCGAACAAGTTTCTCTTAGCTTCATCACTGAGGCCATCGAATTTAGCCGTTATTGGTACCTCTCCAGAACACTGAGCCCTGCAACCCTCCGAAATCTATTCAAGGCCTTTTCTTCCATAGGCAGGCTGTCAACATCGATTCCTATGACGGTAACCTTGTCCGTCGACCACAGTGTTTGTGACCTTGGCTTTTGGGCTCGTGCACCACTACTAGTTGTCTGGCTTAGAGAGTGCACTTCCTCCATCTAGATAGAAAACAAGTGGAGTTGACATAAACAAAAAAAATATTCCTGTATTCAAGAACTATAAAATGCATTGACTCATATCAATACCTTTTTAGTGAGATTGTATTCTTCACTACTTGCCTGACGTTGGCTCTCCCACTTGCACGGAACAGGGCTCGGGCTGTGATACTGGCTTTCGCTACTGCTGGAGGAGGATGATGGGTGCGGGCTTGGGCTCCTATTCGCCCCATCTTGTGCGGGGGTGACCTCTAGTGTTAGCATCCTCTGTGCTTGTGGTTTCTGAGGTGTGTCAGTCCTCTTCTGCCCCATGAAAATCAAGTGTAGTATATTCTGTTCTTAATAGAGGAAAGAAAAGGAATTAAGGTTAAGAATATGGTAGCATCAGTTTAACTTCAAGAGGTGTAGAACCGTGTCCCATGCGGGACCAAGGGTAGTTTCTACCTCATGACGTGGCTATGTGGGTGCCTAGAAAGCAACCCTTGTAATGCTAATTAAATATACTTAAAATATGCTCATAATTTAATCAACTTCAATCTAAAAAATTGTGGGAAACCGTCCAAATAGTATTCGAGCTAATCATTAGGATGATCATTTTCCATAATCATGCCCACAATAATTAACTGGAATATCATTCCAATAGTCCCGGCATATGTTTACTTCCAGGATCGAAACACATGCCTTTACAACAAGCACATGATCACAACACATAATAAAGAGCGCATAATTAAATTAAGTTACAATTCTTTAAGTAGATTAAACTTTACAAAAACAATACATAACCCGAACATTTGTTAGAGTAGTTATGCAGTGGAATAAGTTACATGATGACAAAAGATGGGTAGCGCCATTTTCCCTAAGGCGCCACCCCCAAAATAATCAACAAACGAGTAGAATGACACTACTCCTTCTTGTCGCCAACAACGGTGGACGTAAAGTAGCCAAAAACTAAAGTTTCATCACCTAAAAAGCAAACAAAGCATGTGAGTACGATGGTACTCACAAGACTTAATCCATAATTGGCACTTATAAATAGCCTAACTCCAAGGAGAATGCATATGGGTAATTAGCAAGGACTCAGCCGCAAAGGTTAAGTAACTTCATATGCAAAAGTGATTTGGACTCAAGTGTAATCATCTACACCTAACCAAAACACATTTGTATCCTGAGATCATCAACATAACAAAGCTGTAACTTGTACCATATCAACTCTTCATCAATATCACCAGCTATGTCCCAACATTCCATCACAACATCCCAATAATGAAACTCTACGATTGATGTAAATGGACAGAAGCATACTCATAACCGAGAGCCCAGTAATTTGAATTGATCTTACACCCTACAGGGGGTACATGTTTACCCACACGACACGAGGACCATTCGGCTTGTGTCACCCGCTAAAGTGCACACAAAGGGGTACCCGTGTCAACCTTTTTCAATTGAGCCCCGACCATTTGAACATGCACCTATAGGTGCGGAGGTCCACTAGGGCTACTTTCGGAGCACCCTAGTTATGTGTAAAGGTGTAGAGGTAGCTAAAACTACTCCCCGGGCATACTAGATACCTCTATAAGCCTATTATGCCCACAACACCTTTACGACGTTACCTCTATAAGCCTATTATGCCAATAACACCATAGGACAACAAGCCAAAAGGTCACATCTATAAAAGTTATTCGGCTTATCTACCATTATATCAACATGTGGTAAGTGTGGAAAGTGCTAAAGCCAAGTACAACAATTGTCAGTGCTTAATCGATTCAAGTAAGCCTATAGCATCCGAGATTCCCTTCTCGAGCCATTCCTATTGCTTGCCTGAATCTCGTCTCATCCTCACTGACTTACACATCCCATCATCATCATCATTGTATTTGTGAAATAAGAGTAAGCCCTAAGCTCGCGAATGATGGTTGAACCACCGCTCGACTTCTACCGATGACCTAAGCCTTGCTAAGCATAACATATTTATTTTAAGTTAGACCATTGAGTGCTATATCCAGAGCTACAATGGATCAAGAGATAACAATACCAAGGAAGGGTAATACAACAATTAGGATCTACTCCTAAAACTTGATATTTAACTAGCCATCATGCAACACATACGTATAGCATAACTTATCAATTTGACACAACATATGATCCAAAGTAATGGGATGAGTATGCTTAGATGCTTTCCTTGTTGCTCAGCTTGATCACAATTCATAGCAATGAAATACGGATCACCCTCGATCACGCCCGCGTCACCCTCC
This sequence comes from Phragmites australis, assembly GCF_958298935.1. Classification (NCBI taxonomy): domain Eukaryota; kingdom Viridiplantae; phylum Streptophyta; class Magnoliopsida; order Poales; family Poaceae; genus Phragmites; species Phragmites australis. The sequence goes on along the minus strand of NC_084923.1, from coordinate 36,024,400 downwards.
GATCCTTCGTTCACTAAAGAAGAATGTGTGCAATGATGAGCATGAAAGAGTGAAAGTGCATCTAGGACCCCTAAGTGGGTTTTGGCTTATTGATGACAAAATGATTAAGGATCTAATATATTTATCTAAGTTATGAATAGGTTTATGTCTAAATTGAGAATACATATGACATTTGACGCCCTTCGAAAAGAAAGGAGAAGAAACTAGGAGTACTCAATAGGATTTAAATTCTTTTATTTTTGAAATTGAGTCTAGGATAGCCACTCTATTAAGAGGGTCGCATTTGATTGCTTGATTCCGGCAGAGGGTGCTCGGTTCCGAGGTAGCTTCACCGCTTGGAGGAAATTATAATGTCGACATCCGGAAGTCCGAGGGGTTTTCAAGATGATCCATCGAAGAATGATGACGGTAATGGTAAAGGAAAGGGAAGTGAAATTCCTTTCAACTATGATTGTTTAAATTCTTCAAGCAACTATATCTCCGTGCCTTCCGGGCGTGCACCATTTTTCGATGGTACACATTATGCCGCTTGGAGGCACAAAATGAAAATGCATTTAATCTCTCTTCATCCTAGTATTTGGAAGATTGTTTGCACAGGATTTGAGTTGCCGGAGGAAGATCAAGAGCTCACCTCAAGCGAAAAACAAAATATGCACCGCAATGCTCAAGCCACAAGTGTATTGCTTAGTGCCTTGAGTCCGGAAGAATTCAATAAAGTGGATGGACTTGAAGAAGCCAAGCAAATTTGGGATACTCTTCAAGTTTCTCATGAAGGGACAACAAGCGTAAGAGAATCGAAGATAGAGCTACTTGAGGGCAAGCTAGGAAGATTTGTGATGGAAGATCATGAAACTCCTCAAACCATGTATGATCGGATGATGGTGCTTGTGAACAAGCTAAGAGAGCTCGGGAGTGAGGACATTGATGATCACAAAGTGGTAAAGAGATTGCTTAGAGCATTTGCTCCTAGAAACCCCACTTTGGTGACACTCCTCCGAGAGAGAAGGGACTACAAGAGGCTTACACCAAGCGATGTGCTTGGAAGGATCCTTGCTCATGAGCTCATGGAAGAAGAAGCAAATGAAGTGAAGATTCATGCCAAACAAAGCTCAACCTCCAAGAACAAGAAAGTTGCATTCAAGGCAAGCGAAAGAAAGCAAGCTCAAGAATCAAGAACAAGTGAAGAGGAAAGCTCCGAAGATGAAGAAATAGCCTTCTTTGTGAAAAGATTCAAGAAGTTCATGAGAAAGGGAGGCTACTGAAAATACAAGAGAGACATGCTCAAGAAGAGAACATCAAGAAGGGCATGCTATGAATGTGGCGAAGTTGGTCACTTCATAGCCGATTGTCCGAACAAGAAGAAAGGAAAGGACAAAGAAGACAATAAGATCAAGCCATACAAGAAGGACAAAAACAAGATATACAAGAAAAAGTATTCGGGCCAAGCACACATTGGAGAAGAGTGGTATTCAAACTCCAACTCCGACTCCGATGATGAAGGAGTCGCCACCATTGCCATCTATGAGCCAACACCAAGAAAATCACTCTTAATGAGTGATGATGACGACAACTCCCCAAAGTGCTTCATGGATAAAAGCCGCAAGGTAAAATCTCAATCCAAGCTTTTAGATAGCGATAGTGAATATGATAGTGATTGTGATAGCTTGTTTAAAGGTCTGAATAAAAATGTCATGGCTAAAATAAATGAGCAAATGGATACAATAGATAGTCATGAGGAGACCTTCGAGAGACAAGAGGACTTGCTCATCCTTGAAAATGAGAGAAACCTTGAACTCGAGGAGCTCTTTGCTAAAGAGAAGGAGAAAGTTGAGAAATTATCAAATGATTATGACTTGGCCAATTCCTCAATTGCCGACCTTAAGAGTAACAATTTCTTGCTTCAAGAGAAATGATCTTGTTTGGATAAAAATTATAAAACTCTTGAAACACAAATTGATATCCTTAAGAAAGGCTCATCCAACTCTAATGAAGCTAATTTACTATCTAGTGCATCTACTAGCAATGGATGCTCTCGTTGTTTCAACTTTGATATAAATGCTTGTACGACTAATGTTGAATCCTTGCAAGCGTTACAAAAGGAGAATGAGAGGCTAAATGCCTTGGTCAAATATGGATGCATCAAAACCTATAAATCAAAGATGCACTTTACAAGACCATTCAAGCCAAGGACAACAAGCTAAAGAGAGGTCTTGGATTTGACCAATACACGAGCAAACCAAATGGTCGTGTGCTATTGAATGGAGTGGAATGCCTCAAGTTTGTCAAAGGAGGTAAACAAGTTGATCACACGGCTCAAGCAAGGCAACCAAAGGCTCATGCTCCTCAATGCTCATTCTATGCCTCATATATGCTCAAGAGAGACCACCGTGGTAAAGTGGTTGCTCTCTATGTTGGTCCCCGCACAAGAGATAGAATTGTTAAAAGGAATGTGTGGGTGCTAAAAGTGTTTGTGACTAACGCTAAAGGACCCAAACAAATTTGGGTACCTAAAATAAAGGCATAACTTTGTTTTGTAGGCATACTCCTCCGGTGGATCAAGTTGGGTCATTGATAGTGGATGTATAAATCACATGACCGGAGAAAAGTGTATGTTTTCCTTTTTTGAAGAAAATGGAGGACCTCATGAAAACATCATTTTTGGCGATAATGGAAAAGGAGAGGTAATAGGCCTAGGTAAAATCGCCATCTTAAATAATCATTCCATTTCAAATGTCTTGTTAGCTAAATCTCTTAATCATAATTTGTTATCCGTGTCTCAATTATGTGAGATAGGTTATAATTATCTTTTTATCAATGAAGGTATGATTGTCTCTAGAAGGGAAGACTCCTCAATAGCTTTCACCGGTAAGTTGAAGGGTAAACTTTATCTTGTTGATTTTTCAACGGATGAAGGGAAGCCTAACACTTGTTTGATGGCTAAGTCTAGCATGGGTTGGCTTTGGCACCGCCGACTAGCTCATGTTGGCATGAGGAATTTGTCTAAACTTCAAAAAGGCGAACACATCTTAGGACTAACAAATGTCTCTTTTGAGAAAAATAGAATTTGTAGCTCTTGTCAAGCAGGAAAGCAAGTTGGAGCATCTCATCCCGTTAAAAATGTGATGACAACTACAAAACCATTGGAACTCCTCCACATGGACTTATTTGGGCCGATTGCCTACATAAGTATTGGAGGTAACAAATATGGTTTAGTTATTGTTGATGACTTTTCACATTTCACTTGGGTATTCTTCTTGCTTGACAAAAGCGAAACACAAGCTATTTTCAAGAAGTTTGTAAGAAGAGCCCAAAATGAGTTCGAAGTGAAGATGAAGAGAGTGAGAAGCGACAACGGAAGTGAGTTCAAGAATATACAAGTTGAAGAGTTTCTTGATGAAGAGGGAATCAAGCATGAATTCTCGGCTCCTTACTCCTCTCAACAAAATAGAGTGGTCGAGAGGAAAAATAGGACTCTAATTGAGTTCGCAAGAACAATGCTTGATGAATACAAGGTATCGGATCAATTTTGGGCGGAAGCAATCAACACCGCATGCCATGCCATCAACCGGTTGTATCTACACAAGATATTGAACAAGACCGCATATGAGCTTCTAACCGGTAACAAACCAAACGTTTCCTACTTTAAGGTTTTTGGTAGCAAATACTTTATTTTGAATAAGAAGGAAAGAAGTTCTAAATTTACTCCAAAAGTAGATAAAGGTTTTATGCTTGGTTATGGATCAAATGCTTACGCCTACCGTATTTTCAACAAAGCCACCGGTTGCGTTGAAATTGCGAGAGACGTGACATTTGATGAATCTAATGGCTCCCAAGTGGAGCAAGTTGATCCTAATGTGCTAGGTGATGAAGAAATACCAAGCGGAGAAATCAAGAAGATGGCAATTGGTGAAATCAAGCCTTTAGTGCAACAAAAGCTACAAGAGACTCAAAATGATCAAGATCAATCATCTTCATCAATGCAAGTGGAACCATCAACATCAACTCAAGATCAAGGCGACAAACGACCACAAGACCAAAATCAAGATTATGAAGACCCAAATAACTTTTTGGATGATGCAGTGGGAGATATTCAACATCAATCTCAAGTACCACACCCTCGCGTTCATCAAAGCATTCAAAGAGATCACCCCGTGGACAACATACTTGGTGATATACAAAAGTGGGTAACTACTCGTTCAAGAATTGCAAATTTTTCTGAATTTTACTCTTTTGTTTCCTCTTTGGAGCCTTTGAAGGTAGAAGAAACTCTTGATGATCCAGATTGGGTGATAGCCATGCAAGAAGAATTGAACAACTTAAAAGAAATGAAGTTTGATCCTTGGTGGAAAGGCTAAAGCAAAATGTGATTGGCACTAAACGGGTCTTCCGCAACAAACAAGATGAAAATGGGATAGTAACAAGGAACAAAGCACGATTGGTTGCTCAAGGGTTCACTCAAATCGAAGGTTTGGATTTTGGTGAGACTTATGCTCCCGTAGCTAGGCTTGAGTCAATTCGTATATTACTAGCCTATGCTACTCACCATGATTTCAAGCTATATCAAATGGACATGAAGAGTGCATTTCTCAATGAACCAATCTCTGAATTGGTATATGTGGAGCAACCGCCCAGCTTTGAAGATCCCAAGCATCCCGCACATGTTTACAAACTCCATAAGGCGCTCTATGGGCTAAAGCAAGCTTCTAGAGCATGGTATGAATGCCTTAGGAATTTTCTTATCAAAAGGGCTTTGAAATAGGCAAAGCTGACTCTACTCTCTTTACCAAGAATGTTGACAATGATTTATTTGTTTGCCAAATATATGTCGATGGAATTATATTTGGTTCTACTAATCAACAATTTTGTGAAGATTTTAGTAGGATCATGGCAAAGAGATTTGAGATGTCTATGATGGGGGAATTAAAGTTCTTTCTCGGATTTCAAATCAAACAACTCAAGTAAGGAACCTTCATTTGCCGAACAAAGTATATCAAAGACATGCTCAAGAAGTTTGACATGGAGAATGCCAAACTAATCAAGACACCTATGCAAACTAATGGACATCTTGATCTCAATGGAGAAGGAAAAAGCATGGATCAAAAGGTATATCGTTCCATGATAGGTTCTTTACTTTATCTTTGTGCATCTAGGCCCGATATCATGCTTAGTGTGTGCATGTGTGCAAGATTTCAAGTCGCTCCAAAAGAGTGTCATTTAATGGCCGTTAAGAGGATTCTTCGATATTTAGTTCATACACCTTACCTTGGCTTATGGTATCCTAAAGGGTCATCCTTCGACCTCATCGGCTATTCGGATTCCGACTATACCGGTTGCAAAGTAGATAGAAAAAATACTTTGGGGACTTACCAATTCTTGGGTAGGTCCTTAGTGTCTTGGTTGTCCAACAAACAAAACTACGTAGTCCTATCCACCGCTGAAGCCGAATATATTGCCACGGGAGCTTGTTATGCTCAACTCCTATGGATGAGGCAAACACTAAGAGATTATGGCCACAAAACATCCAAAATTCCACTTTTGTGTGATAATGAGAGTGCCATCAAAATAGCCAACAATCCCGTACAACACTCAAGAACCAAGCACATAGACATTAGACATCACTTCTTGAGAGACCATGCAACAAAAGGGGATATCGATATTCGCCATGTGAGAACCGAAAGACAACTAGCCAATATCCTCACTAAGCCACTAGACGAGAAAATGTTTTGCGAGTTGAGAAGTGAATTAAATATCCTAGATTCTCGAAACGTGGCTTGAACTGTTGCATACATTTGCTTGTTATAGATTTGTAGTTTTCTTAGCTAGGAGTTTGCGAAAACTGCATTTTTGAGTGAATTTCAAAAAATTATTTGGTTCTTTGATCTCTCGATCATAATTTGTAATTTGTGATCATAGTTATGTAATGATGCTTGTTGGTTGATCACATTTAGCAAATTAGTCCTTTATGTCCAATGGCCTTCTTCCGAAAAATTCCTCCCCAAATTTCAGCCTTCAATCTATTCTGTAACAGTTTCAGGGGCCGGAATGTCCAGTGTACACCGGAGTATCCGGACCTGACACTGTTCACTTTTCCAGCTGATTCCTGTCCAGGTTCCAGTTATCAGATAGTCCGGTCTTCACCGGAGTCTCCGTTATAGTATCAGGACCGGAGTCTCCGGTCTTCACCGGAGTCTCCAGGGTCTCCAAAATTCTTATATACCTCTCTACCCGAACAGTTCCTCAAACTCATCTATTCTCAACTCCTCTCTCCCAAACTTAGTCTCTCCGGCGATTTTTGAGGAATAACCAAGGAACTTCAAGATTTTCATCTTTCCTCACTTGGATTCAAGGCCGGAATCTCCGGAAAACTCTATTCATCAAAATCTCCGGAGTATTTTTGCTCCCAAAGGTACTTTTTCCCAAATCTTCCCGATCTATCAATGCCCTTATCTAGGATCGATTTCCCTTGGTAGAATAGCTCCATATACTTCCCAGAACTTGTCCCTAAACCAGATTCAACTCTTGTCGGCCTAATCTTCCAAAACCCTAGGTTTTGGGGGATTTCTCGGGCTGACCGGAGTATCCGGTGCGGTGTCTGCCTGATTTTCAGCAGCATTCTATTCATTAGGGTTTCTTCATATCCTCCTATTCCTTCTATCTCTCTCAGGTAATTTGCTATGGCCGGAGATCGCTTTGTGAAGGGTCACACATTTGAGAGGAAGAAGAAACAGAAGAGTGATCCTTGTGCTCAAGAGGCGAGAGCATCGGCCCATTCAGAGGATAGTGGGAGTGGGCATGCAAGCGGTGAGAGAGTCCGCAAAGTGGCCACAGGAAGAGGAATTCACATAGTAGAAGGGACATTTGCTGAAGATTATCAAAGAGATGTTGTCACTCTGTGTCGGACCAAGAGTCAAGCAATGAGGAGCCGCAAAAGTGGTCGTGGAAAGGGTGTAGCCCAGGTGACAGCAGGAAGGGGAAGAGGTGGGATGCCTTCTCGAGAAGAGAGAGGCAAAGGCATCACCACGGAAAACAGTTCTGAGTCCGATGAAGGTGAGGAAGAAGAGGAAGCTGATGATGTGATTGGACCTTTGAAACTCCATAGACCACTAAGGACTGCCACTATCTTTGACACTCCAAAACAAACGATGAATTACATGAGGCATGCATCCAGGGTGGTCAATGAGAGATTGAACAACTTGTATGACTATGAGAAGAATGTCGCGGATCATCGCTTTTGGAATGACTTCTAAGCAGATTTTTATGAAACGATGATCCTATCTAAGAAGAAGCCAATTACACATATGCAGTAGATTGATTGGAATTACATGGCTCGAAAAAATGATCCCGTGTTCAATGAAGTCATTGCAGCATGTGAGATCGAGAAAGTCAAGAACATAATGGCTTTCAAGTATAATTGGTGCGAGGAAGTCATCGCACAATTTTATGCCACCGTTTGGTTAGAGGGATCGGAGAATCCCTTTATGCATTGGATGACAGAGGGAGTCCAGTACAAAATAAGCTTCAGAGGATTTGCTCATCATTTTCATTTTGATACTCGAGACACATCCAAGGATCAAATCCATAACGAGAATCAACTTACTTTGGAAGAGCTTGGGTTCATTTATCTTAACCATGGACGAGTCGAATTTGGAAAACTTACAGGAATGAGACCATTCTACCGTTGCTTAAACTCCTTGTTTCGACTCACTTTGGCACCAAAGAACGGGGATGCGACAATTGTGTAGAGCATCTCTAGGAATCTCCTTGCCGCCATGTCCAATGATCATGCTCCCTTCAGTGTAGCGTATTTTCTTTGGGAAGAAATTGTGTTCACATCCAAATCGCCCATCAAGAGTTGTGGATACGCTCCCTATATCATGTCTATCATTGAGAGAGTATCCAAGAAAACCTTTGTGAAGGAGATAAAGTATGAACCCTATCGGATGAGACCCCTTAACATCCGAGCTCTATCTCCCTCGCCATCACCTCCTCATGCTCCACCAAGCTCAAGGAAGTTTGCCTCAAGATGTGCTCCTCCTCGAGGGTCATGTTATATCAAAAGTGCTCTCAAAGCCATTTTCAGAGTGTGCACTCATAATGCTACACAGATCAAGGAGTAAAATGTTCGTTTGAAGAAAATGGAGAAGCGTCAGAAAGCTATGTATGCCTCCATGAACCTTTAGCCACCTTGCTCACCCATCACTTCGGATGAAGCGGAAAGTGCACCGGTTGAATTTGAAAATTCATGGGCATGGTATGATGAAGCCCAAGCAGCTGCCGAGAGCTCTCAAGCTCAAGCTCAAGATGACCCCTCCGACGCCGTTCCTACAGCAAGCTCATCTCCTGGCAACGACAATGACGGAAGTGATGATGATGACGACGCCGATGACGACGAAGCCAGCAGCGATTAGGTTCTCTCTCTTTTTGGTGCTTGATGCCAAAGGGGGGGAGAGAGTTATCCGATTAGGTTCTTAGTTTCCTTAGTTTCTTTCTTTTCTAGCTTTGGACTCTATTTCATCATTGTTGGACATTTGGACTCTATTGTTTGTGTGATGACGACGCCGATGACGACGAAGCCAGCAGCGATTAGGTTCTCTCTCTTTTTGGTGCTTGATGCCAAAGGGGGGGAGAGAGTTATCCGATTAGGTTCTTAGTTTCCTTAGTTTCTTTCTTTTCTAGCTTTGGACTCTATTTCATCACTGTTGGACATTTGGACTCTATTGTTTGTGTGATAAACTATGTGCTCTATTTGAATTTGTAAGACTTTTTATGTTAGTGTGATGCTTGTCATATTTCTTAAATTAAGTATGATTCATATCTTGCCATATGCATCTTGTTTACTTAATATTGCATCCCACGGATCCTAGGATATAGGGGGAGCTCTTGCAAATTTAAATCTTGAATATCTGCATTTGAGTGTAACTCAATCTTAAATCAATGCACACATTTACGGGGAGCTCACCATATCTTCTAGAATTCAAAATCCTGTTTCAAATATCTTTTATAAGCTTTAATCGTGTTGTCATCAATCACCAAAAAGGGGGAGATTGAAAGTGCATCTAGGCCCCCTAAGTGGGTTTTGGCTTATTGATAACAAAACGATTAAGGATCTAATATGTTTATCTAAGTCATGAACAGGTTTATGTCTAAATTGAGAAGACATATGACGTTTGACGCCCTTCAAAAAGAAAGGAGAAGAAATTAGGAGTACTCAATAGGATTTAAATTCTTTTATTTTTGAAATTGAGTCTAGGATAGCCACTCTATTAAGAGGGTCGCATTTGATTGCTTGATTAGTGTCTCAATGCTCCAGATATCCTTTAGAACCAATAAGTTGAGAGACACACTCACTCACAGACACCGGGTTTGTTTTGCAAAGTTCACTGAGTCCGGAGTCTCCGGTGTTCACCGAATACTCCGGTACTCAGTAATTAGTCCGGAGTCTCCGAGGTAGACTCCGGCAGAGGATGCTCGGTTCCGATTTAATTTTGTTGAAAAAGACCGGAGTCTCTAGTGTTCACCGGATACTCCGGTAGTTGGTGAGTTTTAATGCCGGAGTCTCCGAGGGAGACTCCGCTAGAGGTCAATCGGTTAAGTCTTTATTTTTATTGAAAAAGACCGAAGTCTCCGATGTTCACCGGATACTCCAGTAGGAGAAAATGTTTTAACCGGAGTCTCCGAGGGAGACTCCGGCAAGGGTGTCTCAGTTAGCATTTATTCCTTTTGATAAAAAGACCAGAGTCTCCGGTGTTCACCGGATACTCTGGTACCTGGAGAGGCCGGAGGGTCCGACAAGTCTCCGGACTTAGTATTTTTCGATAGCCCTATCAGGATCGGAGACTTCGGTGTTCACCAGAGACTCTGGTAACTTAACAGATTTGTAACGGCTAGTTCTGACACGTTATGTGACCGTTCTAACGCCGTTTTTGGATTTGGGACCGGATACTCCGATGTTCACCGGATACTCCGGCCATGTCTGACAGAAAAGTAACAGCTAGTTTTTTAGAGAGGTCTATAAATACTCCCACACCCCTTGACATTAAATGCTTGCTGTTGCTGATGAACTCTAGACTCCTTGAGCATTCTAAGAGCATTCAAAGTCCCTCCAACCACCTCTAGTTCTAAGTTTTGCAAAATTTAGTGAGTTTGGGTTTGGAGTGAGATTAAGCCACTTGAGCATCGAGTTCTTCCTCGAGCATTCGCTGTGATCTTTACTCTTGAAGCTTTGTGCTTCTAGACGGCAAGGCGTCGCCCGTAGAGCACCCAATCTTTGTGGAGTGCCACGGAAAGTTTGTAATCGATTTCAAATTGAGTAAGGAAATTCTAGCTTGATCTTTGTGGTCGCTAGAAGAGGATAGGGTTGGAAAAGACCCGGCTCTTTGTGAGCTCCTAAACGAAGACGTAGGCACTTCTTTGTGAGATGGCCGAACTCCGGGATAAATCTCTCGCGTTCTTATTTGTGCAATTTACTTAATCGTGTGAATTTGTGAATTTACATATAAGTTGCCTTAGTGATCATCTTGCTAGTATTAACTGTTGTTTTAGCTCTGTGATAACTAGTAGACATAGCTACACCTTTAGATTCTAGCTGCTCGCTTTAATTCACAGTTGTTCTTGATTTCCTGTATAGACCGGAGACTCCGGACTAGACCGGATACTCCGGACCAGACCGGAGTATCCGACCTTCACCGGAGTATCCGGCAGTTTTAATCCGCTGTTTTAGTTTTAATTTTCAGAAAAGCCTATTCACCCCCCTCTAGGCACTTTCAAAGAGATGCGGTGAAATGTGCTACATGATGCATAACAGTAGTAGATGCATCATAACATCAAGCTAAGAATGCAAGACATACAAAGGAACAATGAAAGTTTGTGAAACAACTACATTGGAAGTTCTGTCAGGCATCCGGATAATCCAGGTATGGCCAGAACCTCCGGGTTCGGACCTTCCGGGTTGAGAAGGAACTTCCGGGTTCGGACCCTCCGGGTTGGCCCAGAACCTCCAGGTCGATCTCTAGTTTGGGTTCTCGGTTAATTCTTAATTCAAAATAATCCAGAACATCTGGACTAGGCCGGACCCTGTGGGTTTGGTCAGATTGTCCGGGTTTTACTTCGAGCGAGGTGCTCGGTTAATTTTAAAACGAATTACCCAGAAACTACGGGTGTACCCGAATAGTCCGAGTTTTGGCAGACTAGAACTACGCGACGATTTCCTCGGTTGAGTCAACGTGCATGTAACAACCTATCCCACCTAAACATGTATAAGGACCAATGTAAGGATTCTAAACCCAATTTACATGCTAAACAACATGAAAACTCGAGTTGATTTGAAATGGCTCACCCGGAACCTCTGGGTTCTTGCAGAACTCGAGTTCGCGATGATTCGTCGATCGTTCGACTTGCATGTTGAAATCTAAACCACATAAACATGAAATGGAACTAAGGCATTGGTTCTAAACCTAATTTACTCACTCTACATACTCGATTCACTAGCTATCTCATCCATTCTCCTCCTACCATATCCATTTCATCAAGAACATAAGGTGCGTTGCAACCCCTGATTTGCAGCCCCTAAACTTGAATTCATCCATCCTAAAATGTGCATTTCCAAAGAAACCTAGTAGAACTCACCCAAGATTCTTGTTGTAGTCGGAGACCTTCGGTGTGGAAGAAAATGAAGGGAAATGCTCGGAGAAGAGAAAACCCCGCTGCTGAAATTTTAGTGAGGAAAGGTGATGAATTTGAGTTGCCAAACCTTCAAATCTTCATGCATGCAAACAAGAGTTAGATGGATGGGAAGATAAGGAGGAGAGGAATGTAGTGGTATAACATGCAAACCTCGAATCCTTGTTCTTGAGTGGGACTTTAGTGAAGAAAGGAGAAGTTTGAGGGAGGGAGAAGGAGCAGTAGCCCTGCTACTGTGTTGGCCGGTTGGAGTGAGGGGGAGAGTGAGTGAGGGTGAGAGAGGGAGGTGGGGCTGCTAGTGGGGATGGAGAAGAAAGGTGGGGTCAGCCCAAGGTGGGTACCACGAGCTAGAGAGACAAGCTAAAACTACTGCTGAACTATTATAAAAACATGTGCAGCGATTATAATTTCCAAAGAGACTCAACTAACGACAATTCTATCATCGGTTATTTTCAAAAAGCAAATCAATAACAAGCACCATATGAAATAACAAACAATCCACAAAGCTTAACAATTCAACATGATGCTAATGATGCATAAATGATATGATTATACTTCATGACATGATTAAGGAAATAGGACGTAACAAAAATGCATATGAAAAATCACACAGTAGCTATATATATTACCCATACGAACAAAAGCTATATGAAAAAACAAATTAAAAAACATAGATATGAACTAGATCGTCTAAGATGAATATTCAATTGGGTCTAAAATTTGGTCTACACATTTTACATGAATGTACAAGGAGTAGATTGCAATCTATTTCTTAAATTAGAGTTTAAAATTGGACCTCTAGCTCTAGAAATATGCATCTCCATAAATATTCAAACTTCCAAAATCTAGAGCATATTAACAAGTGAAACAAGCAATCAAATCAATAGTAGAACAAATTACTAAACTTAGACCACCTAAAGGAAATGGATGGACAAGATCTCCCCCAAATTTGAAGCCTCCAAGCATGAAATGGCCTAATATTTCCAAGTTACCACTAACTGACACACACGATTCATTGCGGCTTCTGTATTAAGACAGTTTTGATTACCATAAAAATATTTTCAAGTTTGCACATTTCAGTAGTCAGGAAGCTTGACTACTTGCCATGTTTTACAAGAACTACATTAGTACATGAAATTTGCAGCTTAGAGATTAGCACTTTGGTTTTGAGCTAAAAGAAATGTTTTATGAGAGATGAGGAGACATTAACCAAACAGGCGATTTTGTTCCATGAGAAGTATTATTACAAAACAACGCAATTTTGTTTTCTCTCTCCTTCTGTTGGAAATGTCGTCTACTGTTATGCTTGACTCTGGATAGGTTTTCAAGTAAAAAGAATGCAGAATCCATAGACTGGACTGGAGAGTGGTTGGCATCAGCCCAAGTTAGACACCGAAGGTACAAATTGCAAAGACAACAAATGCTGTCACTAGCGTGGTGAAGCTAATATCTGGATGCAGAGTACAAGTAATAGTTAGATTGCCTGCCACTGCACTTGTTTGTGAAATTTGTCCTAATCATGGAGCCGAGTTAATTAGATTTTTACTTTTTAAGACTGCTTCCTTTCAGTTGATACCAGGTTGCAGGGCATCCATGAATCTAACCATATATAGTTCAGACTGAAGAATATTTACTAATTTCAGTTCCCTTTTTATTCGAGGACTCCTCTTCAGTTTCTTGAGGTGCTAAATCTAATAATCTCATTTGGACTACCCATTTTTTTCCAGATCTTAGGAGGCATAGCCAATTTGCTTATACAATTACTAATTTTGCAGGACATGAACCTTACTTACATGGGAGTGTTAGACTTGTGAGCGAAGCAAAAGGCAGCCAACAAATATGCTACTCAAATTGGAGCGTTAATGATCCAAAGCCCAAATTTCTGGTAACTATATTTTCTTCAGGTGGCTAGTGCAGCAGCAACTTTCAGTTTCACGTACAACATACTTGTTTGTATAAATGCAATATTTATATCACTGGGCACCAAGTGAGGGTCTTATATGTATGTACCAAAAGGAACATTTTGCATTGTTAATGCTGCAATATTTATATCTCAGTGGGCAATAAGTGAGGGTGGAGTATTGAAGTAGTGAAGGGGTGGGGGGGGGGGCGGTGGCAACTTTGATTTATTGCTGCTAAGCCTGCAAATTTAATGGCGGGTTATCTTTTTGAAAGGAGTTGAACAAATAAGACAATGATACCTAGAGTATATTTATGACCATAATTTTTGTGGCCATTTATGATTTATCCTTATATATTTACTGTAAAAAGCTAGAATACTTAGAAGGTATCATTCCATTTTTTTACTTGACACAACCTACATCGATCTAATTAATTCTTCATCCAAATCAAAATTTTCATTACAGCTATAACTGACACCAAAATCACGGAAGAATGCAGTCTTGGGCATCAACAAGGTATCCGAAAGGGCAACTCTAACCATCGTTTCTACTATAAAATATTTATAATGATAATAATGTAGAAGTTCTATTAAAAAACATAATAAACATGTTTTCATACTTTAGACTTGTCTACATTGCTCAACTTTCGGAGAAGACCCACCGATACGCAGGTACCCTCCCTCCACCTTTCTCCATGGGGCTTGCTTTTCTCGCTCATCTTTCTTACACACACGAGAGAGAGAGAGAGAGAGAGAGAGAGAGAGAGAGAGAGAGAGAGAGAGAGAGAGAGAGAGGTGCACCTGGTGGGGAAGGAGCCCGGGGCGGCACATTGGGGACGAGGAGGCTAGGGTGGCATGTCGAGGACAAGAAGGTTGGGGCCCATCGAGGATGAGGAAGCACGACGGTGACGCGGAGGAGAGGGCATCGACGACGGCTGGGTGCTCGGAGGTGGCTCAGGGTCAATGGAGGAGGCGCGCGGTGGCGAACTCTAGCACAAGCGAACGGGAAAGACTTAGGCAAAATGACACGGAGGAGCACCATGGGGACGCAACCTATATATACATATAGGTCATAGGTGATGAATAACACCCATCACCTATGATAACCACCTGTCACAAATAACAAGTAATAGGTGATGGGTGATACTCTTAATCCGTTACTTATGACTTATAATAAGTGACGGGTGAAAATAGTAAAAGATGACAGTGATATTATTCACATGTCACCCATTCATCATAATAAGTGACAGGTGAATATTATCACCCGTCACCTATTACATGTAATAAGTGATAGGTGAATATTATCACCCGTCACCTATCACTTGTAATAAGTGACGGGTGAACATTCTCACTCGTCACCTATCATATTGACAGAAATCTTCCAGGTCCAAATTCAATTTGACACTTAATTCAAATTCAAATAACTTTACATTAATATTACAAATTTGACATTAATATTTCAAATTTGACATTAATATCACAAATTTAATATATATAAATTCAAATTTGAAATCTATATTACAAATTCAAATTTGACATAAATATCACCGTTTTTGTGTTTTCTTGACATGAATCCCTTCGTTATGGTCAGAGACCAGGTATGGAGTTTTCTCAGTCGACGAAAGGTGTGGCATGATTGTAGTAGCAAAAGGGGGGACTTCATCAAATTGATTGAACTCCTGCTCATCAACGATGTTTGCAACTCCGACGATGCATCTTTTTCTAGCAAGAATCACATGGTGTTTCTTCTTTATTGTGTCAGTCATATAAAAGACGAACATCTTTAGTGAGTACGAAGGGTTCAGACTTGTATCCGATATGTTTGAGATCAACGCAAGTGAATTCATACTTGTCATTAGTGACGCCATTTGCCCCATGTATCCAACGGCACTGAAGCAGGGCTACCTTGAATCCCATGTAGTTCAGCTCCTAGATCTCCTCTATTTGACCGTAGTATATGCCCCTTTACATGTCGTTGTCATAAGCATCTATACAGACACCAATATTCTGTATATGCTCTTCTCATCTTGAGCAACCGTGTAAAATATGTGTCTGTTTATATCGTACCCTTGATATGTCATAATTATGTATATAGGACCTGATGCCAGTTTTTTTATCAGAGCACTTGTAGGAGTACTAGGTTGTCTGATTCGATCTCAGAACCAAGTCATGAACCTTTACTTATATTGCCTCGTAACCCAAGCTTCGGTCTACCCTGGATTCTCTTAAAGTAGCATATAGGAACACTTTGCTCATTTGTTGTAGCACGAGGAATTGAGGTTGGTCATATGCCTTCGGATCTTGAATTATTGCCCTCTTCCCCAAAAACCCTACACCTATGAGCCTCACCTCATGGAGAGACTAGGCATACCAATTAGGTTATTTAGGTCAATGTAATTAACAGACCACTCCATTGAGTCCTCCATCGCGTAACACTACATGATGTATCCCTCAGGAAAGGCTCGATTCCTTACCTACAACTTGAGAACGCCCATATATCTCTCATATGGAAACATGTGATGTAGGAACATGTTACCAAGGTAGTGTATTTCTTTCACAAGGTGAGCAGTGAGATGCACCATGATATCGCAAACGGATGGTGTGAAATACACCTCAAGAATACATAGAGTCTCAAAGTGTCTTTCTTCTAGCTCCTCCAACACATCTGGATCGAGCACCTTTTGTTCAATTGTATTAAAAAAAAGCACAGGCTCAAGATAGCCTCACGAACCTTAATTGGGAGGATGTTCCTAATAACTACCGCAAGTAGTGATGTCATCATCACATGGCAATCATGGGACTTCATCATGGCGAAATTCATTTTCATCTCTTTCACTAAAACAAGTCTTGCAATGTTAGACGAGTAACCAGAGGGAACTTTCACACTATGCAAGAACTCACAAACTTCTTTTTTCTCCTTCTTGGAGAGTGTGGTAGCTTCTAGAGGTAGGTGTTTTCCTTTGTCTGTATCATGTGCATAGAAATTTAGCCTGAAGCCCATTTCTTTAAGGTCAGCTCGTGCATTCTCATGATCCTTTCCTTTTTCCTTTCATTTGGAGCAATGTACCAATTAGACTCTCGCAAATATTCTTCTTTACATGCATGTTATTGATAGAGTGGTGAACATCTAATTTTTCCCAATACTCTAGCTCGAATAGTATTAATTTCTTGTTCCACATTCCTTTTTGTTCATCGTCCTTGGAGGATTATTTTTGTTTACCAAGGATAACATTGATATTCTTAACCTGATTGTGGACATCTTCCTCGCTGAAATATCTCAGAGATAACACTCTCTCCCTTGTGCCATCAAACCGCTTGCCCATGTTTCGGAATGGTTGCTTCCTAGGAAGTTAACGTTGATGCCGCGTGTACACTATTTTTTTTGAGTTGTTCAACCTCAAACTGCATGTGTCATCTAAGCAATGGGGGCAAGCTTCACCTTTTCTTTTGCTCTGACTTGACAAGTTACGAAGTACTAGCAGATCATTCATAGTGACAGACAACATGGTATGAAAGGTAAAGTACTCTTGTTTGTAATGATCCCAAACATCGACGCTTTCTGACCAGAGTTTCTTAAGATCATCAACTAAAGAACTAAGGTACACATCGATATCGTTGCCAGGGTGTTCCATTCCTGTTATCAAGATCAACAACATAATGTATTTTCGCTTGTTACAAAGCCAGGGTGGAAAGTTGTAGATCGACAATACAACATGACAGGTGCTATGTGAGGTACTCATGTTACCAAATGGATTCATGTCATCTGTGCTTATAGCAAATTAATATTTCTCAATTCTTCAGCGAACCAACTAAATGTAGAATTAACGATTCACCATTGAGTGGAATCCGCCGGGTGTTGTATCATTGCGTCATTCTTATGACCCTCCTTAAGACAATGCATCAATTGGGCCTCCTTTTTGTTGGCAAACAAACACTTCAAACGGGAATTACAGAGAATACCACACCACCTTCCTAAGAAGCCATTTACTTTTCTTAACTTCATCCCCATCACCACCGTCATTTCTATGCATATATCGATGGGTTCCACACATGGGGTATTGATCTAGCTCTACATACTCTCCACGAAACAAAATACAATCCTGCTTACATGCATGTATTTTTTTTTTCTATTTCCAGTCCTAAAGGACAAATTATCTTCTTCGCATCGTAGATGCCCTCGGGCACCAAGTTCTCCTCCGGTAGCATGTCCCTTAGCAGATCTAGCAATGCTTCAAAACTCTTATCAGTCAAACCATGGGTTGCCTTCAGCTGTAGAAGTTTTAGGTTCCCAAATATCCACGTGTACTTCTCCTTACAATTGGGATAAAGTGGCGTCTTGGAATTCCATACAAATTTCTAGAATTTAGCAAACTCACCATTATTATACTTGTCGTGCCGCTCGACATCACGCACCATCTGGTCCACATTCTTCACAAAATCCTTGAGATCATTATTATTGAAACCTAATATGTCCTCATCCCTGAGATCATGATCCATATCACAGGGTGTAAGTCCTTGACCCACACTATCGACATTGAGGGCCCGATTCATCTCTCCCTTGTTAAGGCCTTTCTTGCCATGTTTGCTTCAACATGTATAATTATCTTTAAATCCATGCATGACCAAGTGTGCTTGGACATTGTCTGGATTCGGGAACTTCTTATCATTCCTGCAATCACGATATGGACAATATATATTGCCGTTTTACCATGATCTTTCATATCCTCCAAAGTAGCTGTCATAAAATACTTCACCCTGCTTAGGTACTCTGGACAAGTCTGGGTCTCAAGGTTCACCCAACTTCTGTCCGCCATCTACAATGTAAAAATATTCATTCTTCATTAACAATTACCTTAATTGGGTGGTTAAGCATGCGATTCAAAAATCTATACAATTATACTAGATCTGTGGCATGATGCGGTATAGATTGGACAAATCTAGTATCAAATCTAACATCAATACAACTCACTTGTACTAAGATTTTGGATAAAGATGCAAAATGGTCGATTACAACTCAAAGTACAAAAAATCAAGACTAAATAGGAGTTAGAGGAGCAGGAAAGGGGAGATGCAAACCTTCAAAGACCAAGCAACAATTCAAACTTCAAATCAGCAAGATATTGGAAAGTCTCTTGTGAAACCGAACAAAATCGTCAATCTACTATGCGTGCAGTACTGTTGAGTCTGTTTTGCGTGCACAGTAGCTGGCAATCTCTTATAACAGAGCTAAGTCATTGGTGATAGTTCGGAATATGACCCGTCGTAAGTGATAGATCATAACATACCCGTCACTTATAACTCCTGCAGGAAGACCTGTCACTTATGACCAACTTATAAGTGACGGGTCGTAACATGATCTGTCTCTTATGACTGGTGCAGGGAGACCCGTCACTTATGACTACCCGTCACTTATGACTGATGCAGGAAGCCGTCATTTATGACTGGTGCAAGGAGACCCGTCACTTATGATCAGGTCATAAGTGATAGGTGTAGTTATGATCCGTCACCAATATGATAAGTGACAGGTAATATTATGATCCGTCACTGATTACCTGTTATCAATGACGAGTTAATGTCTAGTCTCGATCTAAGGCTACATAAGTGATGAGTCGTATAATGACTCGTCACTAAATTGTGTCTCTTTTATCCGTTTTTCACGTAATGATACAGCGCACACCAAATCATCCAAACCAAGACCTTTGTTTTATTTTGCACAGTTTCTGTATAACTAGCTACGTCAAGTTCCAACTCCAAGATATATATTTTATCTTCAAGTCAATTTCATAAAATTACACTACATTTATCATAACTACCAAATAATCATACCTTTAAGACAAAGTTTCAGAAAACCACACTTTAACGTGTATAATGTTTTATAAAACCGTACTTGTAAAAGCTATGGTTATTCCTAACGAGCCTGACAGGCTGGGTACACCGGTCAGTCTCACATGCTTATCCTAGCTATTTTCATTTTCTTACATAGAGGTAGTTTCCATGTTGGATAAGATTACAAGTTGGCGTGATTGAATGAGGAGATGACGATGATAAATGCAAAGGATGATGACTACTTGTATTCTATCTCGTGTTGTACTCAAAGCTCTCCATTCTACCTCACTCTTTTAGGTAATGACGCTTATGTGTTCACTTTTAATTATCTCATGTAGAAACTCTCTCCATATTAGCAAACATAAATGAGATAGGTTTACCATATTAGCAAACATGTGTTCTGCGAAACGTGTTACGCAAAGGAATATCTGTTTTTCTTAATTAAGTTGTTGCTCGGTGTAATTGTATGATAAATTACTCTTTATCTTCCGTGCTAGCCTCTTAAAACACAATCATTTTGCTTTCTAGGTAGTAGTATATCAATATATAGATCTCCATTGGGCTCATGCACAACAATTTAGTACTATGTAGATAATCTCCATTTTAGAGCAACTTCTTTAATTAAGTAGTTTTCATAGAATATACATCTAGATATCATGTCAAGAACAGACGCCAAACAAAACGTAACAAACGTCTCAGACAATTGATAGAATGGGCAAGACTATGATGCATATATATACTGTCTATTGGCTAATAGATCAAACTATTACAAGTTATAGGTCTTCACCTTGTAGCTAGCTACCCAGACTAATCTGACTTCCTTTTTTTCTTGAAGTGTCGAGAACTTTAGATAGATCATGCTCCTGATGTCGACACATGCATAGCACTCCATGATGAAAACAGTTTGTTTTTGCAGGTAGCTAGGTTGTGTGTGTTATTCCATATGATATGTTGCTTTTGTCAGCATCAATTAATCAATTCAATGTAATCTATCTAAGCTACGATCAGTTTCTTGGTGGTAACCGATTTAGCTGCCTCGAAATGATCAAGTTGTTTACCTAATTAACGCGCTAGAATCAAGTTTGATTCCCTGTCACAATGCTACTGTCCATGATTGGATGCATGCATTCACATCAAAGCTTCCCAGTACCATTTAACTGCTGGCGGATACCATATGTCCCTGCAACCTCCTGCAGGCACAAGCAGAAATATAAAGAGGCTAACGCTTGTGATAATTAGGATTTTAAACCATGTTTCAACTGTATCTACATGATTGAAAATGTTGTTCTTTAATTTTCGATCGGGCTGTTGATGTCGCCCACCACGCACTGAAAGAAAATTCCTTGGATTCCAGACGGTCTGCAGCGTATGCATGCATATGATTATGACAGCTGCACCGACTAATTAAAGTGTTGTTAAATCGTTATCGGTGCAATGCAATGCAATTGGACTTGCAAAAGGTTTGAATATTGCATCCGGCACTCGATGAATTGAATATTGCATTCGGGTTCCCACGATTACTGCAAAAGGTTCATGGCTTAGTTTGTTTGTCTACTGGAAAGATGCCATGTGTTGCAATAACCTCCTACATCAAGCATATTAACAAATGCATTTGCCGTGTGATGAACCGTATAGTTCTTTACTACAGTCTAGCGTTGGACAATGAACACACACTACTACAGATATCTTCATTAGTGTCGGTTCAAAATAGTCATCAATGACGGGTTTTGAACCGATACTAATTACTCGGTACTGATAGTCACAGACTATCAATACCGAGTTTAAAACCGAT
The DNA here is from genome assembly GCF_958298935.1 of Phragmites australis. Lineage (NCBI taxonomy): Eukaryota > Viridiplantae > Streptophyta > Magnoliopsida > Poales > Poaceae > Phragmites > Phragmites australis. The sequence goes on along the minus strand of NC_084923.1, from coordinate 36,003,203 downwards.
ATTGAAAATCACTATTAGTACCGGCTCGTGGATCAAACCGGCACTGATAATACACATATCAGTGCCGGTTGGTATTACTAACCGGTACTGATAGGTGTACTATCAGTGCCGGTTTGTTTTTACCAACCGGCACTGATATGTATTTCTCGCCCTTTTCAAAATGAGGCAGTTGCCATTAATACCGTGGCATTTTCAAAATTTGGTTGTTGTCGGCAATAGTATACGATATGTTTATAGACGTATATATAAATTTAACTTACAAGATGTCAAGTTTTACCGTAGTATATATACACAAGCACACATAAATTTCAGTTTTAAAACATCAAGTCTCGTCATAGTATATATACAACGCATGCATGTGAGATTTCATTACAACAATGAAAAAGAGTTTAAGGTTTCTTGCTAATCGAAGGTTTTAAACTCTGCTTTTTCTTGTTGGACGATGAAGGTAACGAGAGAGAGGAGCCAAATTCATGGAACTCGCCGGTTGGACTGATGACGAGGTTAGCCCCCTGCTGCCCGGCGTCACTCTCGACACCACCACCAACAGCCTCTGTCTGGCTCTGGGCAGTCTGGCAACCTCCGCGAACAGCTGTGCTGACTTATATGGCTGTGGCATCGGTAGTCACCAGACGCAATACATCGACCAGTGGAAAATCCTACTATAACACGAACTATGAAACCTCAACCCATGGGAAGATCGGGGATCAAAAAGTCTAAGAAAAAATCAGGCATACCATGCGGCGGGCCCTCTCTGAAGGCAACATATTGCACAGCAGAAAAGCGTCTCGCAGAGGACTATTCTTCCTAGCAGCGACTGCCATTAGGAGTTTGACCCGCTGGTCAACGACATCGTCAGCCAACTCTAAGATAAGGGAATACGTAAGATACCATACGATCTACAAGCAGACACCATAAAAAGGGATGCGATGTTACCTATGTAGCTTTCCTAAGTACGTCATCCCTCCCCATGTACAAAATAGGCCGGGTGCTCTCTCCTCCACAGAGGACATAGCCAACGCTTTATGAAGTCGCGGACGACGTCCACTCCCGTCAACCCGGCATTCACGAGGTTCTTGACTTGGGCCGCGAAGACCAACAGCTCTGTTGTGGGTGTGGGAGTGGTTCCACAGTCCTCATTGTACTAAGCTGGTCCGCTCGGCACACGGATATTATCCATGGCGTCCTCTGTCTTGAGGTAGAACTTGTCCTCCCTCCAGCCCGACCACAAGGACTTAAGGTCTGGCTGTGTAGAAGTACCTAAAGAGATTGAGGCACAGCTCGACCCTGATAAAGTTCTCACACATGTGAGCAAAAACGCTTAGCATGATAATGGAGTTGGGGTTGAGGTGGATGTGATGGACGTCATAGAAGGAAACGACGGTGGTGAAGAACTCGGAGAAGGATAGCACGAGACCGGCCAGGAAGAATGAGGAAAACATCATGATCTCTCCCTCGTGGGGAGCAGGCGTGTCCTCCCCAATGCAGTACCCAGAAGAAAGATTGCGAGGAAGCAGACAACTCTCGTACATCACCTTTAGCGTCTCCTCGGTGCACATCGACTTGGGAAAGTTTGGCTCGTTGCCAGTGCATGGCGCCATGAGATTTCTGGGGGAGGGGGCTGTAAGGAAAGCTCTGATGAAAAAGAAGGCGATGGGTGCTGGGTTCTAGGGCTTGGTGATGGGGAGATGGCGAAAAGTTTCGTGGGGAGCCTTTGGCTGTCCAACTTATAGGGCCCATGCGATATCCCAACCGCCGCGAGCCTAGCTGTTTCAGAATTCAAGAGGCCGCATGGGGAACCAAAATCCTCTCGGATCTTGCGGCAATTAAAGTTTCTCTCTCCCACGATCCTCTCCCACGCACACGCCTTCCTTTTCTCTCTCTCCCAGGATTCTCTCTTTCCAGACGTTTAATCTCCCCTCAGGATGTGGTTTTCTGAGCCAACCATGAAAGTAGACCATATCGCCAACCACTTCTTGGGCGAACTCATGGTATGACTGGGTTTGACCACATGACAAATTGCTCCATCTACCGTATCTGCGAGGGAGCTTAGGGACTACAATCCATGTAAAGAATAATAGGGTCCCCTAGCAGGGGGACCTACGGTGGTCAAATATCAGCATTTTCTACATGTTATGATTGGGCAGGAGCATGGTCCTCCGTTGTGTCCAGCCAGCGACCACATGACCAGTTTCTTCGACCAATCACAGGTCTCAGAGGGAAACCCCGCAACCAAGTTTCTCTAGTCGTGAGGCAGGTATGTGCCTAATCAGTCTAATTTCATTACATACTTTTCCATTCAAGTGTTATCTCTTACACAGGTCGTCCTTCCAAGCGGACCTAGACATGGCTGGCAGAGGCTTACCGTGTCCCGTCCGATATCATTAAACACTACGGGACAGCCTGACAAAGCGTGGCAGTAGGTTTTGCAAGAGCGCAGATGGCACGTGGGGACGGAAACTGGCAGACCATGCAATAAGGATGGCTCGGGCGTTGGACCGATGGCATATACCTTGTAGACCAACAGGGCAAGTGGAATGTGGCTACTCACCGTAATGATGGACATAGGTTAGAAGGATTAGCTAGACCTGGGTCTTGCTTGGGTCTCTATGTAAGTCCTCTCTCCCTCGAATATATAAAGGGAGGGAGACACAGAGAAGAAAGGGAGTGTATCCAGTTTATTCAGACCCATATCAAAAAATACACAGGATGTAGGACTATTATCCTTAGGGAGATCTGAACCTGAATAACCTTTGGTGTTCTTGAGTTCATCACACACACGCAGCTAGGACATACGGCTTTAGGTCACTGATCATGCGTCCGTCATCAGGTATACCCTGTTATCATTGTCAAGGGCAACCCTCGATATAATTAATATATAAATTATAAAGATAATATTTTGTGCATTAAAAATTATTTTCGAGTCACCACACGGATGAGATCGTCACCCTCCGTGCGGCGAAGCGCAACCTGGAGGACAAGCTCGATAACTCCGCGTGAAACAAAATAACAAATGAGAGTGAGATAATCCCGTTTTCTTGCATCGATCATTTGATAAAGAACAAGTTTGTGTGTGAGAATTTTCTTACCTTGACATCGACAGTAGACCGGTTGATTGGGAGATTTAGCATGATAATGTTTTTGGTGGCGTCACTAACGTGCTGTCAACTCCGCTTTCTCTCCTCGGAGTCCCACTGTCTCAAGGAGACGAGAAGTTGAGATCCTTGTGTCCCAGACTCCCAAGCTTACGACAAGATCGCCAGATGGCAATACTAATTGTCTAACCTACTGTAAAGGAATGCTTTTTTTGACTGGCCAAAGATCAAAGCCCTTGCACACAGGGGGACCCCTTGATTTTGAGAGCCGCGGACACTCCACTTGTCCCCCTCCAGGACTGGCCTGACTACAACACTATACTTGTCAGCCTGGTACACTAGGATGGCAAACCCTTATGGGTTCTCTATAGGAACAGCGAAGATGAATAGTCCATGTAGGGATCATCGGCCTGTACATCTCAAGACGGGGTGCGGGCAATCACGCAAAAGCATGTGATCGACATGTTTGCGATCATTGAGATATAGACTCGTAGTGTAACTCCATTTATGCATGTCTATAATCTTACGCAAAGGGACGGATAGGACAGCAAGATACATTCATTGTGTCGATCAGCACAACAGATCGATAGCGATAGTGCCTCAATCAAAATCCACAGCGAGACGGATGGAGATCGATTGGTGTGAGTCATGCCTCATGCGTCGATAGTCATGTTTGAGACTATTGTGGCTAAGATCAAGTGTCAGATCAATGCAAATGTATGTGCAAGGGATCCATTATTGGAACATAATGATTAGTTCTCATCTGTACTTACGGTATTCCTGATATTTACATACTAACGTTATTCTTTTATTATTATAGAAAATTGTGCTTCGGACCAGATAAGTTATTCATTGTGGTACTTCGCACAAGGTAATGTAATTTTTATTTGGTTCAGCTTCGTGTAGCTTTTGCTACTCAGAGGCAGATGACTGAACTAAACAGTTTATTTCTGAAAATAACTTATGAGAAGTAAAAATTAGTAAAAAAAATATCATTATACTAGAAGTTAGAACCTAATTTGGAGAATTTTTATTGTTTCTGAGGGATGATGTTATAAGAGATATTATATATTTTATATATTTTATCTGCATCAAAGACCAATTAGAAAACAGTTTTTCTATAGACACCTTTTCAACATCAGCTTTTAAAAACAATTTTTGAAAAAGTATAAACCTAACCAAACAGACTCTAATACCAGGGATCAACACCTAGGATTGCACTCTGTGCTAGGGACCAAGATTGTGAGGATCACCAAAGTAAGTAGGATCTTTTTTTTACAAGATCGGATCATGGAGTCACGATCCTATCAGATTTCTGAAAATACGTATATCTTTTTTAAGAAATGAAGCATGTTCATCATATTTAAATCTATACCAAAATTTTTAAATTATCTAATTAAATTCCCTAAATTGAAATGCACTTATTCACATTATATTGTTGCACTGGGAAAGAGTTTATATTAAAATAGAAGCACATTATATCCCCAAACCCTACAGATACCTAAAGGGTTTTGGAAAACAAGAAAAACAAGGAAAACAAATCCAGATCATTGATCATCTTCTTCAGCTCCGACAATCTCCGCCGTTTAGAACGAGTCGAGACCATGAAGCGGGCCCCTCGCGCTGAAACCGTCGACTAAATCCAAGCATTGGAAACGCTGTAACATCCAGCACTCTGAAATCATTACCCAAGCACATCTAGACAATTGAATGTGAATCGGCCATTGCGTCACCAGCTCAAACACAGGAAAACCAGGTCCTCCGCGACCAACTGCAAAAAAGCCTTTGACCCGGAACAGCAACCCACCAAAAGAATGGCATCAATACCAAATCCCTCCACAGAAAAGGCCAGCATCTCCAGCTACAACACCGGAGCTCTAGCAAACAACATCTACCACACTCAAAGCACAGCCATAAACAAGAAGCAACAACAGCACGACATCGGCCGCTCGGAGAAACAAAAGCCTCAAAAACCTCACTAAAACCACACAGAAGGCGGCCACTGATCGATGCACCACTGGAAGACACTGGTCGTGCTACCAGTGCTTGCACTCGTAGCCTCCCCGTCCTTGTCCTCCTCTCCGAGCGGCCCAAATGGCCTGAACCCAGCCAAGACGGCTTGGACAAGGCCCACAGCGCCACGGCTGGCACCGAGCTCCACGTCAAGGGAAACCGCAGTGCATCATTGCGACACCGACACCATGCACCACTATCATTGACATCAGAGATAGCACCACCAAAAGAGAAACTGAGCAAGGACGAAAATACCCTATCCAAACTCGTCTCCATGGGGGTGAAGAAACTACAAACCTAATAGCTAGATCTACAACCTAAAGATAGAAATACTACAAATGGCCGTCGAACCCTTGCTTCCACAGCCCCTCCGGAACCAAAAGGCCACCAAAGGAGAGGGGGAGCCGAAGGGGCCAATGCCAGGGATGAATCGCCTGTTGAAGCACCGCTTTCTACTGTTCACAGAGGGAACGGTCTGGAAGCGATAGAGAGAGCTCCTCAGCGAGTATTTTATTCCCATTACATTCACCTGATGAAAAATTCTAATCCATGCTCCGTGCCATGTCGGCTCCATATAGATCACAAGATAGTGTGTGTGGTGAGAAATGATCACCAGGAAGGCTGGCATTAGAAATGCCCACATGATTACTAGTGAAACATGTGACTTGTCGATCACGAGGGCGGAGCATACGCTGCTGGCGTACGTGTGCGCTCGTGCATGCTTGGGTTGGTAAGGGCCACCGCGCACATACAGAAACCTAGGACACACGCGTGCAGCGACCACCTACATCAGATGATTGATGCCCGACAGTTTAACTAATTCTGAGTAGGGCCCGACCTCAACAAAGGCCTTCAAGGTAAGAGTTTGGCTCATGCTCGACTCTATAAAGTTCCACAACTGTTAGGTTAAGCTCGAATTCGTTTCGAAAAAGCTGAGCGAATATAATCTTCGATATACAAGCTTGTATAAAAGCTCGAGTAAGCTCGAGTTAGGCTTGAAAATTTGGGAGATAAACGTGTGCATAAAAAAAAGGGTCAAGCTCTGAACACATATTCGAGCTCAAGTAGGGTGGAAAGCGGATACCAATGATCCGTATTATTTTACATTATGTAGGAATGAGATTGTTGGCCAGAGAGAGGTGAATAGACGTTTTAATAAAAATTTTCGAAATCGATAGCTTTCTCCTATTTAGATCAACCAACGTACCTCAAAACTTAAGTGAAAGTAAAAATAGAGAGAAGTTTTAACAAGAGAAAATCAAGGCAACATGACTCCACGGATGGTATATGAACCATAGGTTCCATTTAAGATCAATCCATGTGTCTTAGCACTCGAAAGATCACAACTTGCAAAAAAATAAGAAAAGATGAACACCGAGCAACGAAACTCTCTAAATTAATTATCTAGAGGCAAGGGAATTCAAGACTCCATCACGTAAGCGTGTGTATGCGAATTTTATGCCTCTAGCAAAAAAAAGAATGACCTCATAAGATGCTAAAATTTCAGCCGAAAAACTAAAACGAAAATCAAAACCGGAAACAAAAAACTTGCAAACTTGCAAGAGAACCAATAGAGTGAAACTAGAAGGAGGAGGGGAATATTCAAGTATATGTAAAAACATAAACTTTATTACTTAAAAAGGTCAACCATATTTTAGACGAATTACAAAGATTTATCTCTCAAAACTCTCACATATTACATAGGCTAAGCATTCATCCTTCTCTTCTCTAAAAACCTAGCTCTAAACTCTCAAATAGGTGGCACAAAGGGGCTCAAGTAGCTAGTTCAAACTCTCTTATAGCCCTACCCCTCTATTTATAGACTTAGAAAACTTGATATCTAAGTTTTCTAGCTTTTTTCTAAAATACTACTTTCTTGTAGTACACTCCTACCTACCACCGAGGGTATTTTGGTCTATTTTTTATCTATTCATTGGACGGCCGCAGTGCCTTCACGACTTAGCTTCGTCTCGACGCAAGCTTTACGATGGTGCTACGTACTCCTCCAGTCCTCCCACGGTTTTGAGGCCAAACTACGAAACCGCCTGCATGCTTCTCAAAGCGTGACTCGCCGCCTTGCTTACACCTTAAGCAAGCGCTTCAATGTCGACACGTGTACTCCATCATACGATCCTGACCGCCCGCAAATATCTCCCGCTTCCGATCCCTCGGGTCGCCTTATCATTTGCACCGGCATCCCCTTCGCTTGACTTTATCAACACGCCGTCTCCATCCGCGTTCCATGCTTTGCTTGACCTCCACGTGTTCAGCTAGAATCACCCTTGACTCCGCCCGGCCTCCTTGATCATCCGGCACCAAGCACTTCGCTTAGCCCCGATCATCCCGCTGTTGATCGTCAAGTTGCATCCATCACCTGCACATCATGAGACAAGCAAACACATATCTCCAACTTCAATTCCAGTTAGTCCATAATCAATATGCTCAAATAAATTCCCAAATCAATTCAAATCACATCAAAGCTCATGCAAAATCGAAGATCATCAAGCCAAATAAATACCAATGTCAATCATTCATCACAAGTAAACCAAGACATATTTCAACTTTGTTTCTCACATTCGTATCCAGCTAAGAGCAAATATGGTATAGATTCTCCCAACCGATCTACAAATCCGCGTTATTCGTATTTGCATTCAAAAACGAGTAAAGAAAAATATGGATGGGGATGCGGTGCAGAGTTTCGTCGTTCGACATCCGAACTATCCATATTCATATTCATATTTGCGGTAGCATCATACATATATTTTTTAATATGCCTAAATATTGGAGTAGTAGTCATTATTTAATGAATTCATGCTCTTTCATGTGAAATAAGTCAAATTAAATGAGTAAGTGCAATTCTACAAGGATAAAGCGTCACTATTGTCTTCACATCACAGAAGTTACAAGGATATCTGCATCCAATGAGACTGAATAGATATTCAATTCATATTCACATTTGCATAACATTCATTTCATATACATATTTAATTTGTATTCATTTTAAAATATGAAAACAAATGTTTTTTTACGATCAACGGGGGGAGAGTATCCCCACCTGGATTCCATTACGAGAATAGTGGCCCAAAAGAGGCCCGAGGGATTACATATAGGGAGTTTGTCAAGAGATCACTACGGGGTTACATTGAAGGGGAAAAAGCGAAGCACCAGGTGTTCGCAACATGCCAGTCGTCTCGTGGTAACCGGCAGCGCCAAACTGGGGGAGTGAGAGGCTGGCGGACCGCAAGACCACCTCGTTCCTATGCTTCCAAAGTTGCCAGCAACAGAGAAGAAGGGATCACGTCGAGTGCAGGGGTGGGATGTGCTCCAGCTGTGTCACCTCCCAAAGGCAGGGAACGCTCAATGCCCCAAGGACGAACACTTGTAAAGCAGCCCAGGCCGAGTGTGCGAAGGGGCACTCAAAGATGATGTGGTCAGCGGTCTCCAGTGCATTGCCACAGAGATCACAGGTGGCATCCTTCACAATGTTTTTGAGCAACAGTTTGACTTTGCATTGGATCCTCTCCTGAACCAACAAACAACTAAGTGAAGAATTGGACCCTCGGCAGCGCTCGATTTCGCCACACAAAAGCGTAGTAGGCGTAGTGCTCGTCACGTTCAGTCTTGAGAATCTTGTAGATGGGAGCGGTAGGGAGGGCACCTTGAGCAGTGAGCAAGGGGGGAACATCGAGTATCCTCAATTACCGATAATTCGACACCATCGATGGACCTCCGCAAGTTCCATGATGGCCGCGTGAGAGAGGCGCGGGACCAAATGTGCAGGAAGAACCTTGGAGAGCACCGTGCGGACCGACGCCATAGTGTTAGTGGCATGGCTATGTGGAGTAGGGTAGGCATCGGCAAGTCACCCACTACTGAGCCATTCATCCTCCCAGAACGAGGTAGATTGGTTGTCACCCAAGGCTACCATGGTGAGCACACGATACGCGGCAGGAGCCCCTAGAGGGAAGGCCAGTGTGCACCTTCGAGCTCACCTTCCATAGTAGAGAGGTCAATGTGCGCGCGCACCTAGTGCACCCATGACGAGTCTCCGGGGTTGGGCAGCCTGTAGAGCACCTTTAGCAGGAGGCAATTGTTCTGGACGCGAAGGTCCATCACGCCGAGGCCGCCTTCCTCCCGTGGCTGGCAAACCTTATCCCAAGCCACGAGACATGGAGCCTTGCTGATTTTATCCTCACCGGACTAGAGGAACGCACGACGGCGCGCATATAGGGCGGTCACCACGCTGGGCGACAATTCAAGAGCGCACATGGCATAAGTGGGTAGGCTGCTGAGGACCACATTGACGAGGACAGTGCAGCCAAGTGGGCCAAGCAGGGACACTTGCCATCCAACGAGGTATTTGTCAGCCTTGGTGATGATAGGTGAGAAGGTTGTCAACCGAAGCTTCTCAGTGGAGAGAGGGAGCCCAAGGTATGTCTGGGGAAACCCTCCCGCCGACAGCCAAGCACATAGGCACGACTCACAAACTCTCTCCAAAAATTGATCTAAAGTCTAGTGGCTAGGGAGAAGGCGACGAGCAGGCGCTTGAGGTGAGTGACGTCTTGGAGGTCAGCCTAGAGCAAAATGAGGGTGTTGTTCGCATATTGGAGCACTAGACAGCTAAGGTGTTCGGCGATTAGGTGGCGCACTCCGTCGTTGGCCTTGATCAACACTTGCAGCACATCAGCGATGAGAATGAACAGGTAAGGGGAGAGAGGGTCCCCTTGGCGTAATCCGTGGTGGCATGTGATCTATGGTCCCGGGCAGCCATTGACCACGACGACGGACTTGGACGTGTGAGGAGATTGTTGATCCATGTCTGCCATTGGTCAGGGAAGCCCCACACTGACATTGTCATGAAGAGGTTGTCCCAATTGACCGTGTCGAAAGATTTTGCAAAGTCCAACTTGAGGACAAGAGTCGCGACTCTTCGCTTGTCACAGCATTGAACCAATTCCAGGGCGTAGATTAAGTTCTCGGAGATGGATCAGCCACAGATGAAGCCGGTCTAATCAACGTGGACCAATGTTGGGATCTCATGCTGCAGAGGGGAGACAAAGCATCTTCGCCACGAGCTTGAGGCTGTAGTTCTGTAGGCAGATTGGACAAAACGCATCCACGGTGACCGCGCTGGCGTGCTTGGGGAGCAGCACCATGTAGGAGTGGGTGATGCGCTCAAGATCAGTTGTGCCATCCTGAAAGGAGTGGAGAAACTCCATGACCCACAGCTCGATGGTGCGCCCGACCACCTAGTAGAAGCTAGGGCCGAAGCCGTGGACATTCCATGACTCCAAGTTAAACACACGAGCATTCGATGTCATTGGGAGGTCGGGAGCACCGAGCTACAACAAGCAACTAGGGCCGCTACTCGAGCACCAACCATGGTGAGAGACAGGGACGCACACACGTCGAGCCTAACGAGGAGAAGAGACAACCTAATGAAGACACGTGACCAACCATAGATGACATAACGACGCACAACAAAGACCATTTGTATGCTAACAGGATGTGGCAAAGCAATAGTCCGCGTGCTAACACTCGCTTTGGCGATCATCCCTTAGCAACCGACACCGAATCCTGGGCAACAGTGGCAGTCTTGCCCATGCCAGCCACTGCAATGATCTTGCAAAGATCTGCATGAGAGATTGGCTTCTTGGTCCTGTGCATAGGATTCTTCTTCGTGACGAGCATCTTCAACTCATAGGAGCATGATGCAAGGTTGTTCTGCAGTGCTTTGAGCTGCACCACACGCATGGTCATATCCATGAAGTGGGTGGGCTCCTTTGTCGCCAGATGCTAGCTGCAACGAGCACCAATGCCCCGGGCGCGAGTGCCCGCCAGAGCCTCTGGGTGCCAGGCTAGCAGCAGTGGGGCAGCCGTGGTCGTCGGAGTGTGCGTGGTGATCGTGATCACCAGTGGAAGCGAAGGAAATGGGGCAAGAGGGTACTCATGGATGAAGCCCACGAAGAAAGAGGCAGGCAAGTTCAAGTAGGAGGCGGCAAGGATGCTGCCCTATTGTGGAGGAGTGAACACGCGGTGGTAGGGGAAGGAAGGTGGGGTGGCGGGCTCATGTATGGGGAGATTAGGGTTTGTTGCCGGAGTAGGTGGTGGCGGCCCAAAGAATGGGACCAGGTTGCTGAAAGTGTCCAATTGTTCAGCACATAGCCAAACCCGCGGGGTGGTTACGCGAACAATGGAGCTCGAACCACTAGGGCACATGATCCACATGTCGTCTGGGATGTCAAGCTACCTATGTAGCTCGATGGTGAAGTGGAGTGAGGAGCAATCGAACCCGTTGAGGTAGGTAGGGTCGAGCTCAGCGACGGTGCCGAAGCTACAAAAGACAGCACGTATGTTGCCCTCCAACCAGAACGTGAGGGGGAAGTCGAGAATGAACAGGTGATCAAGCCACTCGAGCAAGCGGAGGAACTGGTTCTAGGTCTCCACTGAGCGCTCGAGGTCCAGGTGCTCACCATCGTGAAGTAGTGGGGCCAGGCTCATGGCAAGCTGACGATCCGGAATGGTGCCGAAGCGGAGCAACATGGCCCCACAAGATGACGGAAGAACATTCAAGCGAAGGCCAGGGGCAATCGAGTGGAAGGCGTCGCGTATGAACAAAGATGGGTTGGCCGCTGTGTTCGGGCTGAGGAACGCATAGGCAAAATGCATCGCGTCGGCCCAGCGACCCTGGGAGACCCAGATCTCCACAAAGTTGAGAGGCCCATCATCGAAGTTGGAGTCGCTCTCCACTTCCTCCTCGTCATCGCTGCCTGCATCGGTATGATCTGCTGGCGCCACTGCTCGGGGGGAGGACATCCGAACGGGTGAGGCCATCATGGGCGGAGAGAGGTTATCTCGCGAGTTTGCTGGGGATGCCGCAAAGACCAGCAGACTGGCATCCGTGGGGCGCGTAGGGCTCATCGGGAGCCCGACACTGTTGGGTATCGACGACCCATAGGATCGCGCACACGACCACCTCGTATCCGACCACGGTCTCTTTGACCCCGACCAGTACGAGACTGACTAGTACGTGTCCAAGCATGACCAGTCCGGAGATTTGCGGCTGTGAGCGAACAACCAGTCCTCTGACCACGTAAGCGACCAATAGTACCAGAGTGATTACCCGAGTGATTACCCGAGTGACCAGTCGTGTTGTACTCGTCCACGTGTCCACCGCGTACAAACTCGATCACGCGATCATGTGGCTATACGTGAGTCTCAAACTTCCCAGCGTGGATACAAGGATGAAAACTCAATGAGAACAGAGAAGCAGGATTAAAAAACTCTCTGGAGGAAATTTTATGACTCTACTCAACTTATATGAACTTGCGACATTTTTGACTTATCTTAGCATACAATCCAGGGATTACAAATCTATATTTATAGTGATCGGCTAACTCCGAATCATAACATGAATCGTGCCATCCCATGATCCTTGATTCTGGACTCTAATTCTGACTCGAACTAGACCCGTGCACACCGCACGTTACAAAGTCCTAAACACATTCGAACTAAGACTCTTACTTGAATACAGCTCCAAGCTGTGTAAAAAGAATCCCCGAGGCCCACGACCAGGATTAAGTCCAACATACTCCCCTTAATCTTGATGTGGGCCAAGATCATGAACTCCCAATAGATGTCGTATGAGCACCAGCTTCACAGCCGGCAATGCCATCATCAGAGCATCAGCTCGCTGCTCATCCGTGCATATGAAATCCACCTCAATCTGGCCTCCTTCAACACACTCACGAATGAAATGAAACTTGGTGTCAATGTGTTTACTGTGGCCATGAAACACTGGATTCTTCATCAATGCAATCGCTGATTTGTTATCAGCAAACAATTTGACTGCTTTGGGCTCTTCTCCTGTTAGCTCCCCCAACAGACTTCTAAGCCATAGTGCTTTGCATGCCGCTGTTGTTGCCGCCATGAACTCAGCCTCGCAAGAAGAAAAAGCCATTGTTTTATACTTCTGTGAGTTCCATGACACCAAGCTTTCATTAATGTAGAAAGCCATACCTCCAGTACTCTTCCTGTCATCCAAGTCACCAGCGAGATCACTGTCCGTGTAGCCGGTGATCACCTCTGTTTCTCCTCCTTCGGTATACACAAGACCATAATGCACGATGCCCTTCAAATACCAAAGAATTTGCTTAACTACCTTGAGATGCATCACCGTGGGCTTCTCCATAAATCTGCTTGCCACTTCGACATCAAAAGAAAGATCGGGCCTTGTATGGAGTAAATACCTCAGGCAACCAATGATGCATCGATACTCAGTTGCATCAACCGACTGTCCATCTGGATCCTTATGCAGTTGCACCCTTTGTTCTATGGGGAATTTTTTGGGATTGCAATCCAGCATACCGAATTGACCAAGGACCTTCTTCACATACGTTGTTTGCTTGATTGTAATTCACCCATCTTCTTGCGCTACCTCAATCCCAAGATAGTAATTAAGTAATCTAAGATCGGTTATCTTGAACTCACTCATCATCTGCTGCTTGAATGTCATGATCTCTTCTGGACTTTCTCCTGTCACAATGAGATCATCAACATAAATTCCGACAATGATTCCAGCCCGACCTGTTCTCTTGTGTATATGACATGATCCTATGTACATTTGCTAAAACCAATCCATTTCAAGCTCCTATCAAGCCGTATGGTCGGCATTGAGAGGATCCTAGCCTGGAGAAGCGTGAGCTTCTGCTCGATGGTTTGGAGCCAGTGGTCAGTATTGAGAGGATCCTCAGCCTGCGTAAAGGTGGGCATCTGAGTTCTAAGAAAATCTGAGAAGTTGTCCTGGCGTCCGGCTCCACCTCCTCCTTAAGAAGATGTATTGCGCACAAGAGTTTCAAGGAGTGTCGTCTAAGCTTGACGGTTTTGTTCTATTTGCATGAGATCATACGCCATACTCGACGGTGGAGGATGTGGAGGGTTGTTCTCATTAGAACCCTCGGGAAGATCTCCGAGATATTGGCGAGTTCTCATCATGTTGTGACGATAAGATGAAAGAGGGAAAGGTAAAATTCTGATATAGCAACATAGCATTAGCTTGATATCACTCGCTTACATGCAGAATACCATATTTTTGGAAAATGCATGCTATATGAGCAATAGGGAAATGATGACATGCTCGATCCCTATCTATACGTTTCTTTCCCGAGCATATCTCTCCGCAACAAACATCAAGATCACATGCACTTATATACACAATGACTACCAATCATCACCCTTCATGCTACCTTCTATTTCTCGCTTGAACGGTGCTTGTGCATCTTATCGCACAAGTGACATTTCATACATTGTTGCCAACGTATTCACTTTTCGTACCGTCGCCTTACAGAACACCCCATGTAATCGCCACATGGGTAGACGACCATAACTACCATCGTATGGTGGATGTTCATACATTATTTCTAACATGTTCACTTTCCGTACCATTGCTATACATAACATAGCAGGCCCTTGCCTCGCCCTGGTTAAGCCCCCGATATTTATCGCCATCTGGATATGTTCCTTACCTTTTTCGTGGATGCAACATGATTCACAAAGACATCATAATGCTGAAACAAACAACTTAAATGAAACAACCAACTGTACATCACACTTAGGGGTATATTATAGCAATTTATACATATTAGCATGAAGAGATAAAAAGAAACTTTAGTTGGTTGCTTTAGTGGATTCGACACCTTACTAACCCATGTCTTAAAGTGTTTTTAGGCTACTTCATTAAACCAAGCTATAATACTATGTTGTGAGGAACTGTCCAAATAGTATTTCAATTAATCATTAGGATAATCATTTGCTTAATCACGACTATGATGATTAACCGGAATACCATCCCGGTAGTCCCGGCACGTGTTTTGTACCCAAGATTGGAACACATGCCTTTCCAACACATAACATCATAACAAAGATTAAGAAAGAGTGAGTAATTAAATTATATTACAAATTCTTAAGTATTTAACCATTTACATCAAAAGGGAGCTAAGAGGATAAAGAATAGATTACCTTCTAACCAAACTAGAAATTACGCAGTGGAAGATTAACATCTGTCAACACCCAAAATCTAGGTAAAGCTATATGCCCTTAGGCTCCACCCAAAAGCACGCCACATGAGTAGTTTGCACTACTCATTCCTTCCTGCCACCTAGATCGATGGGCGTGAAGTAGCCAAACACGAGCTCATCCTCATCGGTAGAACCTAAAAGAGCAGCATGAGTATGAAGGTACTCGCAAGACTTAATCCATAATGGGTATATATAAATAACCCGACTCCAAGGAGAATGCATTAAGGTATTAGCAAGGAATCAGCCACATGGTTAAGTAAATTTCATAAGCAAAATGCAACTTTGAATACACATGTGAGCTTCTATACTTAACCACTAGTACCATTCTATCCCATAATCACCACAGGAACATATGTAACTGGAACCATAATAAGCATATCTGCATAGAGAACCAGCTCACCCAGAACCCAACATGCCATACCATAATATCCCATATTTGTGACTCTACGACCAATGCGGATGGATAGAAGCATGCTCATGACCTAGAGCATGACAATTCGAATTGTTCTACACCCTGCATGGGGTACAACTTTACCTACACGACCCCAGTCTATCCTCTTGGCCCCCGAGATAACCTTTCTCATACCTAGAACTATCCACTTGCACATGCCCCTAAAGCACTAGGGTTACCACGATCATGTCCCGAACACCTCCAGCTATCCTCCACTTTGCTTCTCCTTTATTTTTCTTACGCGTCATAGAGACGCACGGCAAGTGTCACCACGGCGTATGATACTCGTCTCATTCATCCATTATCCAAATATGTGGTTATACAGAAAGTGCTAAAGCCAACGGCACTGACGGACGGTGCTTAAACGATACAAGTGGTCTATGGCATACGGGTTTCTCTCTCGACCTACCCCTAGCACCGCCCACATCTCGCCTCATCCTCACATCATTGTCATTACGGTTGTAAACAATAAGCCCTAAACTCATGAACAACAGTTGAATCATTGCTTGACTTCTACCGAGGACCTATGCACTACTAAGCATTTCAAATAACTCTTAAGTTAGACATCAACAATGTTATCTAGGCTACAGGGACATGGATCATCAACAACTCAAGATAGAGGTAATGCAATTCATCAACATAGGTTCTACCCACCAAAACCTGACAATGGACTCACTACTCATGCAATCATACATAAAGCGTAAGTTATCAAGTTATACAATATGAGATCTAAAGTAGTAGGTTGGGTATGCTTAGATGCTTCCCTTGCTGCTCTCATGTTTGACTGATACTCCCGACGCAACACTCATAGAACTCAAGTAGATTGGCGTCACCTTTAGTCGCTTGGACCGTCAGCACAACGCTATCTAAATGAATCAAGAATGCATTGCATAAACAAATGAACGATGGAAAAATGTGCAAATGATGCATGCTTAGATAATAATAGAATACTGTGCAAAAGACCACCCAATGATTAGGGTTTCAAAGTTTGAAACCCTGGATAAGATAATCTAAGTGCACAAAGCCTTAAAGAGCTAGCGATCAGACCGACATGCAAGTAGCGGTCAAACCGCGAGCATGTAGAGAGTTTAGGGCCCTTGCGGTCAGACTTAAGGCGTGATGGTGGTCAGACTGCTGATCAACGATCAGACTGGCCCTAACTACGGTCTGAATCCTAAATTTAGATATTTTAAACTGACCTACTGGCGGTTAGACCAGCCCTAGTAGCGATCAAACCGTCAGACCCTGCCGGCAGCACCTTCACGAGGTCACCAACGAGGACTTCGGTGAAACTTTCGACAACGAAGGGCACCAAAATACTCCATAGGACTAAGGGAATGTATTCTATGATTGTTCTAATGACATGCACAATTTGAACATGTAAAACCCCAAAAATAAGATCTAGACCTAGTATTCATTAGGGTTTCACGGCAAAAATCGAAACAACGATCACATAGGGCAAGGAAACGATGAGAAAACGGTAGGAGGATGTTTACCTAGGCATAGAGGAACTTTGTATTGGATTGGAATCCTCCAAGGAAGCTTCAATCCACTAATTGGACTCCCGGAGGGTGAATGAGCTTACGGAGGAAGAAACGGCGAGGAAACCCTTTTCGCGGGGAGGAAAGGGGGGAAAGCTCAGGGAAGTCCTCCGGGTAGGTCGTGGGAGTCCCCACCTCCGATCTTTGGCTATCGACATGTCGATTAGGAGCTCTCTCTCTCTCTCTCTCTCTCTCTAGGGTTTGTTGGAGTGAGAGAGTGAATGAGAGGGAGAGAAAGGAAAATAAGGAGAGAGAAAGAGTGAGAGAGGCGATCGACCACTTAAGGGAGTATCTGTGCGCTGACTGTCAGACCATGGGAAGGGTCAGTCAGACCACGAGAAGCCCACATGGCAAGCCTACGTGGCTGTCCACCTAGCAATCAGACCGTAATTCAGCCTGGTCAGACCACGAGAAGGGTTTTTGCTGAATTTTGTTCTAATTTCTCCCTCTTTTCTTTCTTATTTCTTTTCTTCTTTTCTCCAAGTTATTTAGGGTCTTCCTATATCTTACTATACCATTTTCACACCCGAAATATCCAAAATAATAACTAATCGCATAAAACATACCGCCATAATGATTATGCATGCTAAGCCCTATAATTAGCATTTTGAGATGTAACAACCATCTTCCAGTTTGCATTTGGCTTCTATCAAGCTCATGTGGCCGCTTAGTCTATAAATTTCAAGGCGGGCCTCTCTTCAATAGGTGATAAAAAAAATGTAATAGCATTCTTCTTTTTTATGTGCTCATATAAAATTGTGAAATACTGGCATGATGTTTATAGTTATGTACCATTTACCTCTAAAGAGGTTGTTCTGAGTCATTATTACACTATTAAAAAAATTGATTGAGATGCGCCTAAAACGAGTAGGCATATTAGTGAGGCATTAATTCTTCTTTATGAAATTATTCGTAAATCATAATTTCTGAAAAACAATATTGTGCTCTTTTTACTTGACTTTCAGATGCTCAGATCTTTGTCCTCTAAAAGGACGAGGAGTAAATTAGTTCTATCCTCAAAACATTATGAATGCAAAACCGGAGAAACATGTACTGAGGTACAAAAGAAAATGAATGCTGATTTTTAGTGCCTATTATGTGATTTTGCCAATTTTGTCCTTGCAATTTTTCCTTCTTTTTACTCGCTTCTTTATACTCTTTAATTGTTTACATGGCTTCCTTTATAGGACATCTTTACCATTCCAAGTTCTAATCCATGTCTTCAGGGTTTAATATCTTTAGGAAGAACTGGCCAACCAGACCATCCAACCAGAGAGAAAACAGTGAAGAATAATTTGGTTTGTATAAAAAAATAGTTGAAAATGCATATATTTATGTCTTTAAAACGAGAATGAAGTATTGTTTCTGAAGCCGCATCTCATGATTATGCAATTTTGTGTGTAAAAATCCACCAATTCTCACTATATGTTTGTTTTCTGTCTGTTTTACACTGTAGTCCCTTTATATTAACTATATTTTTTGGCATTGTTGGTCACATTAGTTGGATGTCTGGAAGGATCTTTCAAGTGAGGTATGTTTTGTGGTGAATGCTTATACTAAGGTGCGACATTAGCTCTATTTTGATAAGCTTGGGACCGACAATAGTGATTAATCATTTGAGTTGGCAAGTTTTTATCACTTTTATGGTTTTTGAATTCCTCTAGACAGTGATAAGCCAAGACAAATTTGGTGCTCTAGCGCTTGGTAGCAATTTCTGAGCTCAAATGGTTGGTGTGGTTCCTCTTCCATATGCTACGCTATGTCTGAATCTGAATGTTCTAGAATCTCTTTGCATTAGTTCCCTATTTTACTTTTGGTTGTTTCCCGGTGTCCCCTACTCCCATGTCTGACACAATCATGATTGGAAAAATTGAAAATAAATATATTTGGTTGATGATGTGAAAAGTTCAACTAAATAGAACTAATAGACTCAATAGTATAGTACTATAGATTATCTCAATTTGTAACGTCACAGGATGAACTCATAGGTATGAAATTGGCTAATTAAGCCGATGATAAAATATGCTATATCGTAAAAATATGCATCCCTATTGTAACATAAGAACACATAACTAGTCCCTATAAATTATCTATATTTCACACATCAGCTAAGAACGTATATAGGTTGCGCGAGACTGAAGGAGAGGGATCGATTGAGTGGCATATATACGTGCGAACAGAACTACTTTTGGATCCGTAATTTTGGGGAACATTTGTATCTTGACTGCTTGTAGACTGGATACACTCATACACCCATGGCCATACAGTGATGGCGTGAAGGATGAACAGTGAACAGCGCAGAAATTCGCGCGTGAGCATGCTCGCTCGCCCAAGACGCGGCGACCCACGTACTATCCCGTGACGGCCCACCAGCAAACCAGCCCACACGAGCGCGCGTAATGATTCACGACAGTTAAGTCATGTTTATTTTTTATAAAATTTTCAAGCTAAAACTTTATTTAAAAGTTTTGACCTAAACTTTTTCCAAAAAAAAATTCTCAAAAGTTTAAACTAAATTTTTTCTTAAAAGTTTTGATAAAAAAGTTTCTTACAAAAGTTTTCAAAAATAATAAGTGGCCGAGGAAATTTTTTCGAAAAAGAAAAAAAGAGGCCTATCAGAAAGGTGTGTGCGGAGCCAACTCAAGCGCGCGAATTAGCCAGCCCAGACAGGCGGCAGCATGTCCATGCATGTGGCAGCTTGGACCGAGACAACCCAGCTAGCGCTGTCATGATAAAAAAATGTTTTTTTCCACTCCATCAGTGTCTGTTGGGTTCTTGAGCTTATTATATAGGATGATGTTATTTTTTAATGTCTAAAAATAGTATCTATTTCAGGAAAAGCGCAGAGCCATTGAATCTCCATCCAACACGCCACGCTTCAACCTCTGTTGGATCCCGACGCTAGCTCATTCTCCTCGCCTCCAGCCCACCTACGACTATCTCCCGCAGTGTCTATCACTAGATCTATGCCCACTACCACTATCATGCTAACATCTTCGTTTTGGAGCTCTCTTGCTCTGGCACCCGCTCATCTGCGACCGATGGTACCCCAATCGCCTCGTCGCTCAGCGTTCATGTGCGTCTTCTCCGTCGGACCGGCCTCCTTCCCCTAGAAGCTCTTCTAATCCCAATAACAAAGGAATTCCTCTCCCCTCAAATTAACCCCTAACTCCCGCTAGCAGTCACCGCTCTTCATCGTTGAGAGATCAAACTTATTCTCAAGTGATTGAAATTTAGGAGAATTGTACTATATATTGTGGCATGTTTTGGATCCAGATCCGTATATGTTGAGGACGAACAGAGTATTCCCTTCTTTATTTCTGAAAACTATTTGAAATTCACCAATCAAACGCTAAACAGAACCACATATTTGACCAAATTGACGTGTCAAGCAACTGTAAAAACATAGTAGCTCTATTTTGTTTAGGGGGCAATTGTGTTCTTACCCCTACTTTGGATTGTAACTGTGAATTTGCCCCTCCTTTTCCAACTTTGTGATTTTACCTCTCTTTTTTCATAGTGAAATTGCCATTTGCCCCTAGTTTGGGGTTCCATTAGGTGAAGCCAGATTAAATAAATTTTAAAAAAGAAGAAAAAATGGAAGAAAGACTAAACTCCCCTCCCCTTACGCTTTCACCATGCGTGACTCACCCATGACTCTCTCTCTTGACGGCGGTGGGGCGCAGACGAGGGGTGGCGCGGCCTGGGTGGCGCGGTCCACTCCCTCCCAAACCTTATCCCCTCTCCAGCTCCTCTACTCTCTCTCTCTCTCTCTCAGCTGCAAGCAGCAGCACATCTTCCTCTGCCATTTTGCCCCTCCTGAGCTACAGCAGCATTGAGCTGATCCTACTCACCATCTCCGTCGAGCTTTTGGCCTTCCCATTGCCCAGAGCTCCGCCACTACTCTCATCTGATCTCCCCCTCGTTTTCCTCACAACCAAGCACCATTGAGCAACACACCACCATTGCAACACCCCCGAGCTCAAATCTGAAGCCACCAAGCACAAATCCGCCCAACCAAGCCTCAAATCGCATTTTGGAAGGTCGTGCGGAGCTTTTTCCGCCGAATCCTGTGTGAATCCCTTAGTTCCTGGCCAAATCAAGTTTCATGCGCCGTTCTTCATCTCCAACTCAGGCCGGCAACGCCTCCCTGCCGTGAGTCGCCGCTGCAGCATCTCCCCACGCTGGATGAACCTTGGGTGAGCTTGCCTACACACTGGTGAGGCTCACTAGTCCCTTTTCCTCCCTCCCCACGAGCTCTCTTGCTGCAACCGCGAGCACCCAAGTTGCTACGTGCCATGGACGTCGGCGAGCGCGTTGTACCGTCAGCCATGGCTACCTGGGCGCTCTTTACCAGGTCAACCAGTCTGGCCCCATGCTTAGTCTCGGTGGCTAGCTGCAGCTGGGTGTAAAAAGTTCCACCTTTTAATAATTGGTTGAGAAGAAAAGTTGAGAAATGGATTTATTCTTATAATGTTAAATCTACTGCAGCATTGTAATATTCATAGGAAAATAAATCGAGTTAGCTGCCTTTTACAAAGTCATAAGAAAAGTAGGGACAAAATCTGCAAGGGTATACATGTCCTTTTACGCATTTACACCGTTAAATGCTCTTAATGGACTGGGGCGAACACAATCTTCAGTTCGAAAAAGCGGAGGCAAAATTGTAAAGTTGTAAAAGTAAAAATAAAATCAAGGTTTCACTTCTAAGTAAGGGTAAAAACATAATTACCCCTTTGTTAGAGGCTTTGGATCAGCACAAGAATCTGTAGCCTGAAGGGAATTTCTCGTTTGATGGAACAGGGCACTGGCGGTGGGCTGGCCACCCGTCCGGTCGTTCCGCAAGAACATCCTCGCCGTCCAGTCCCAGAAAGGTGGCGGCGGTGGCAAAGACGACGGAGGTGACAACAAGTCCGGCGCCGGCACGACCGCGGCGGCGTTCGTGAAGGTGAGCATGGACGGCAGGTGGACCTGAGGATGTACGGGAACTACCAGGAGCTGTCCAAGGCGCTCGACAAGATGTTCAGCTCCTTCACCACCGGTACGTACGTACGGTCTCTGACTGCAGACAACTTGCTTGTCATGGCTTGTACGGTGGCTGCTCGTGAGGTGTCTGTCCTGGCTCCCCACGAGCACGTAGACGTACGGTGTCGGCACGTACGTGCATGTCGCGCGCATGTACGTATAAATGCAGCAGTACGATAGGATACGGATGGCCATGCCGTATGGTTGCTTTGCTTAAAAAATCGACAGATATACATATATATTCTCACGTAGATAAGGTTTGCATATACTTCAATTGGCAGTTGGCCACTTGGTTCATGATTTGAACTTTGAAGTGCAGTCTCCATATTTACTCTCTTCAATTCAGTCCTTACTCTTGATAACCAAATTAACCAGGGATAAACATTTACGTTAAAGGATAACTTATGGAAACACTCAGTTGACATGGGTAATCGGCACCAGCAACCTCAAGATATATAGTCCATTTGTGTTTCTCGTGTTGCATTGCAATAATGTTCTTCAATGTATATTTCTTCAGGCAGCTGCGGGTCGCAGGGGATGAAGGGCATGAACGAGAGCAAGCTGGCGGACCTGCTCAGCGGCTCCGAGTACGTGCCGACGTACGAGGACAAGGACGGCGACTGGATGCTCGTCGGCGACGTCCCCTGGGAGTAAGCCACACTTCCTGCGGATAAAACTCAAGCTCACTAGCGGATCAAAGCGATGTCCTTACCTTCCATTATTTTTCCTCTTGGGAAACTGTAGGATGTTCGTGGAATCGTGCAAGCGCCTCCGGATCATGAAAGAATCGGAAGCCGTCGGTCTCGGTCAGTCACTGCCCCAAGAACACTTCACTGTGTTATCTGACGTGTTCTTTACTTCGCTTCAGAGCTTATGCTAACGAGATGGATGCTGTGGTTGTTGATTTCAGCACCGAGGGCGACGGAGAAATGCAAGAACATATGATAAGGCATTGCGTCCGGTATTAACTGCAAGGATACGGCTCTGGTCATCTCTGTATCATAATCTTGTGAAGTTTACTACCCTGAAAAGTCTGTACGATCGTCTGAGTTAAGGCATGTTCATGTGTTCTTGTGCTGAAGTTTCATTTTGTTATGTGGAGTTTATACAAACGTAACAAAGATGGCGGCATTGATATCTATGTGTCATTGTTACAGAACATACCTGCCTCTTTATACCTGTTCTTTGCTACCTTCTATTCGCACAATGCGATTGGTGATACCTGTTACTGCAGGTGTTCTTTTTTAAAAAAAATAAAGAAAAAAGATTTGCAGGTAGGACCGAGATTGGCGACTAAATGGGATGAATAGATGCTTTAATAAATTTCTTTCAAAACTGATAGTCTTCTCTTATTTGATTAACCAGCACACCTCAAAACCTCAGCAGAAGCAAAAACACTATAGAAACTATTTAAGAAGGAAAGATTCGAGGCAACATGACTTTACAGATGATATATGATCCATATGTTCTATTGCACAAAAATTTATAATTTTAAATCAACATGAGCTAGAGAAGAAAACTGTACCCCCAAGTTAATAGAATAAAAGCAAGTGAATTCAATGAGAAGGGATCTCACCATCACGGTCCTGTTCCTTTGCTCTACCATGTTGTTTTGATGTTGCATGTATGGCGCGGTGAGGAACCGCTCGATCCCAACCTCCTCGCAGAGCAGGGTGAACTCGGCAAAGAGGAACTCCCCGCCGTGATATGTTCTCAACGTCTTGACTTGTCGTCCACTCATGTTCTCGGTTTGTAGCTTAAACTTTTTGAACACAGAGCAGCCTTGATCCTTCATCTTGATCACATACAACCACATCCATCGTGAGTAATCATCAATAATTAGCATAAAATAACTGTTACCAGCAAGGGTCGTGGGTGTGATTAGACCACACAGGTCCGCATGTAGCAGCTCGAGTGGCTTCTCCGCCCTAAAACTTGCAGCCACCATGAACGGTTGCCTCGCCTGCTTTGCCATCAAACACCCTTGGCATAGCTAGTTTGGGTGCATGATCGGCGGCATGCTCACTGCCATCTCGTTATCAACAAGTAGCTTCAGAGCTGCGAAGTTGACATGTCCGAGCCTCGCATGCCAGAGCCACGCCAGGTCTTCAAGACTAGCTAGGAGACAGACTAGCATCACTAGATGTACCTCGATTTTGTAGAGGTGATTTGGAGTTTGCCTCACTTTCATCAGCAAATGTGTAGGACTTCCATCATACACACGAAGATGTTCAGTATCCATGATCACCTTGTGACCAACTTTGCTAAGTTGTCCTAAGCTGATGATATTGCTGCACAGTCTTGAAATATAGTAGACTTCTTGCAACAGCCACTAGTCACCCTTCTTGCAACTGAACATGGCAGACCCTAAGCCCATGATCTGTACTGTGGAGCCATCCCCGAACTTCACCTTGTCAGTGATACCTTCGTCCAACTCTCTAAATTTCTCTTTATCACCGGTCATGTGATTGCTAGCTCCATTGTCTACGTACCAGACCTTAAAGCTGGAGCCTCCCTCCGTGGTGTAGCGCAGTTCCGGCTTCAACTTCTCTTCATTCAGCAACACGGCATCCCGCCTTTGTTGCAGCCCCGATGCAATCTCCTCTGACACTACGAGCAGTAAGGCCAGCTTGGTGTCATCGGTACATGTGAGGTATGTCTCACCTTTCCCTTCCCCCTTCATCTTTGGTGCCTTGCATTCATTTGCGTAGTGCCCCATCTTGCAGCAATTGTAGCACTTGATGTGACTCTTATTGCAGCGACCACCGCCTAAGCCGCTCTCCTCGTCATTACACGATGTACCACCGCGACCACCTCTGCCACGGCCTCTGCTGCGACCACAACCACCCTAGCCGCGGTTGCTATCTACATGAGGGTGGTATTTTCCCTTGTTACTTGACGAGGAATCACCACAGTCCTTCTTCTGCCGCACCAGCCACTCGGCCTAAGTGAGCAGAAGTTGATTGTCGCCATTGCTTTTGCTGCCGGATGCACGTGGGTGAGCATGTTCTTCAAAATCCTTCAGCTGTCCCATGGCTTCCTCGAAAGGCATGGTGTCGAGGTCGTAGAACTGCTCGATCTCGGCGATCACACTCAAGAAACGATCTGGCACGATGTCAAATAGCTTCTTGACCAATGCAGAGTCGTCAAGCGTCTCCCCTAGGTTGGTGTACCTGACGTACATGGCGTTGAGCTTTCCGGCGTACTGGTCCAGCGTCTTTCCCACCTACATATGCATGGTGTTGAAGTCGCTCTTCAAAGTCTTCAGTCGCGCGTTCTTGACGTGATTCATGACAACGAATCTTGTCTTAAGACAATCCCAGACCTCCTTTACAGTTTTCTTCCTCGCCACCTACAACAGCAGGTCCTCCAAGAGCGCTTGAAAGAGATGCGACCTCGCCTTCTTGTCCTTCTTCTCATCAACGGCCGCACCGGCTGTCGGCTCGACTACTTCCCAAATGCCTTGATCCTCCATCACCGCTTGCACACGAATCACCCAACTCATGCAGTTCGTCTCTGTCAACTGCAGGTACTGAAACGGCCCATCACCGCTCTCCAGCACCGCTTCGCCCTGAGGAACGATCGACATCTTCATGAGTTGGTGTTGTGCCCTTCCAGCTCTGATACCAGATGTTGGTTATGACTCCCAGAATCACAAGCATGACCAGTCCACCGAACCACGACAACGCAAGCGACCAGTTGACGCTCCCTTGACCACACACCTGACCAGCTAGTTTCGACCATGAGAGCAACCAGCTAGTTCAGGACATGCGAACGACAAGCTAGCACGAGTTGTACTCGAACACGCCTCCGCCTTGTACGTGTTACTCTATGATCACGTTAATCGACCAGCTACGTGCGAGTCATGTACTACTCGGCAAGATGTACCTAATACTTGACGAGAACCATATTGTCGACGAGAACAACGAAACAAAAGAAGCAAGATGAAAACTCTCTGGAGAATAATTTATGACTTGACTTCCACTTTTAAAACTAGAAATTACAGCTCATATTTATAGCACATGCTAACTCTTAATCCTAATACGAATCGTGCCATCTCACGATTCAGACTTCGACTCAAACTAGACCTGTGCACACCGCATGTTACAAAGTCATAAAGACGCCCCAGCTGTATATGAACTATATATGTACTCTTTACTTCCGCACCACGTGAAATGAGTCCCCGATGCCCACGCTAGAATTAAGTTCAACACCTCGCTCCCCAACGAGACATACACGATCGAGTTCGGCAGTTGCGCGTCCAGCCAAGGCATGGTGGTGTCCTCTCCATTCATATTGGCGCAACGATCTCCATCGGGTAATGGCAGCTGGAGACCAACGGGAACAACCAGCTTGCTAAGGAGCGTCGCCACCAGCAGGAAGAACTCAGGCCCCCACTTGAAGCAGTTCCAAATGGCCTCGAGCGTGCACCTCTCAAGTGTCAAGTAGTAGTGTTGGGCTGGGCGATCGACATACCAAACGCGCCATGGTTGGTCTGATACCGTGCCTTCTACTCCCGCTCGTAACGGGACATAGCCTCGGTCGTTCTTCAATAGAAGCAGTGGGCTCAGCAGCGCTCAGGAGAAGCATCACGCATGGTGTTGAATAAACACTACGTGAAAAAAAACTCATAGATGATCGATAATAACCTTTATGGGTGACGGGTCCCGCACCCGTCACCCTGAATACGTCACTGATGACTAGTTATTGGTGATAAGTAAGGACCCGTCACTAATAATATCATCGGTGACGGGTCATACTGTTACCCATCACCTATGAGCGTCTCCCATGTGCTGGGGTGACAGACATAAGTACCGTGTAACTTCTTCACCCATCACTTATATCCTAACATAGGTAACGGGTAACCTAGTTACCCATCACTTATGTTTATCACCTATGTGCTGGAAGGAATACATAAGTGACGCGTAAGATAGTTACTCATCACTTATGTTTAATATAAATGACGGGTAACCAGGTTACCCGTCACTTATATGTATGTTACTCTATAGGAATATCCTGTTTTCAGGCTGTATCTTGGAGTGTAGCCAAGATTTAGCAGCCGTCTTCTCCCTGCAAATAACAGCAACACCTCCAAATCTATATCGACAAACACGCATATAAGAACTCATTTCATCACATAATCACAAATGTTATAAAGTTCCGATCAACTCATATTACATATATAAGACCTCATAACCTAGGGATCCATCATCGAACTAGTATTATCATACAGCAATAGATCAACTAGTATTATCATACAGCAAGAGTTTATTCTAGACATATATCTTTGTAATATATTCTAAGATGAAAGCAGTAGAAAAATAGGTATGACTGACATGATGGATCACAATAAACGTATTTGTCAGCAACGTGAGATGCAAAGGTCCTTGTGATAACGATACATCAAAAACGACAAAAAGGATGTAGAGAAAGCAAACCGTGATAGTATAGAGAAAGCAGATCACGAGCATTCGTGCGGAGTGATTCCTAAAAGTCTTATTCGTGCTCTCCCGGTGTAAAATCTCAAGAGTGATGCGTTTCAGAGTCATGTTCTCCCGTTCGTCGATGCACACTGGCACAGAAGGATGGAGTAATCTACCGATGGCAGCGCAACAGATGAAAGAGGCAAAAACCTAATAGCGTATGTTTTTTTTACAATGGCGGCATGTATATATAGAAAAAGTTATGTGGTTGAAACGTGTCATGATTGGATTCTTAACCGATATAATTTACATATATATTTATTTGCCAAAGTAATAAAAGAATAAAACTGTAAAAAGATGTTGTACTTGGGCAACCTACTAGACCTAATTTGGTGCATCCACACCCTTCGTCCTGGCCATAGTCCGGTGAGGTGAGCACATGTTATCTTAGTCCTTCTATCCACATATGTTAAGTGGGTGGATGAGACAATTCTTTTTAAGTTGGTCATCTTCACCTCTACTAACCAGATTAAATTGAAAAATACACTCCACCCCTATTAAGTTGGATCTTTAACATTTATTTAGAATTATTCTTAAATATAATGGGTTAGTCCCATATATCTAACACACTGCACCTAGTGCGAAGCCCATCTGGATTTGAGATATGGAACCAAGCAAGTCGCAAGACGGCGTTACAATTTGGCTTTCGTGTGGAACCTTGGGCTGGAAGGCAGCGGTGGCAGCCCAGTGGTGGAAGCTGTCGACGATGATCCTGTTAGGCCTGTTGCCCTCGTCAGCGCACGCGGCACCCAAGAACTCCGCAAAAGGGCGCGGCGAGGCCGTCGAAGGCTTTAAATAGGAGCTCGAACTTCTCGCCGGGGACGGCGTTGGTGGACTCGGTGCCGTCTGGGAGACCGCCGACGCGCGGAAGCGGCGTGGAGACGAAGGACACGTGGTAACCCCGCGACGCGAGGCGCTCGTCGAGTTCAGGTACGCGTGCAGGTGGCCGAACGCGAGCCACGGGAAGATCACAATGCGCAGCGGCGGAGAGGATGAGAGCACCCGGCGTCCATGGCGGAGGAGGTGGACTTGCAGGTGTGATCCAGCGAGAAGAACCGGCTGCTTGGTGCTCACTCCAGCGGGTCGAATCGAATCGACACTGTATTTTGCAGCAATTGGTAGAGGTGTTGATGTCGTAGGAGTTGCAGTCTTCCATTAACAAAGATTCTGCATGTGTTCTTTTAAAAAGGAAAAGAACAAAAATCGGCCGCAATGCTACAGTCTGTCAAACGGCGATGTGCAATTGTTTAAAGTGGACTGGGCGAATATTGATTTATGACATAATGCTGAACTACGCAACAGCATTGCCTAGCTAAGTCACTCTCAATGCATGATGCCTATAACTATTTCTTACAGAAGAGATAATACAATAAATACATACTAAAAACAACTCTCCTAATACATAATGTCTAGCTTGTATTTAAAGAGTTTTATATGACCAATAGATGAATACGAGAATATGTATCGATGACACTACATATCCCCTAATACATATTTAGTTATTTCTTATCTCTTGAATTTCGAGTCTAGCTTGTTTTTTTCGTAAGACACTAACTCTCTTTCCTTGTTTAATTATTTGCCACATCAGATTTTATCCTTTATGGACGTGTATTTAATATCTAAGATAAGCTAAGGTGGAAAATTGGAAGTGGTCACTACTCTCAATGGCAATAGCATGTGTATTAATTGATCTGCCACGTAGAACTTTTGCTAACTTGGTAAGGAATTAATGAGCAGAAAGGAAAATTGTATCCCAGGCACGAAATCTAATACTAGGATACAGTATCATACGACATAATTGCTCATAACATATGCAACAGTTAATTTTCTTGTGAGGCCTAAGAAATAACAATACGATACAATGCACTGTAGGGGTTGATTCTACCCGCCAATATAACCAATATATTTTGGATGTAGCAATATGATACAATACATTAAGAGTAGTCTTAACTGCCTAACTGGTTTCTTTTCTTTTTTTTTTTTTTTGACATTGCTATCTAGTGTCTTGATCGAATAACGAGAGAGGCATTCTTCCAGGTGGGTGAAATGCCCCCAGAACCAAGAGCTAGCCAGATGGGCTACTGTTTCCGATCGACCAGAAGGGCAGACAAGCATGGGACGTTTACGCCGAGAACTAGTGTCAATTTTAATGTCGAGAACTAGTGTCAATTTTCTTTGTGTTGTTGTGAATTGAATTGAGATGCACAGAGATGTCCATCTCCATGTTCTATATTGAGTAAAGTACAACCACGGTCCTTAAACTTTCCCGCGATCTCATCTAGATACACAAACTATTAAAATACATGTTTGAGTTACTATGGTTACTAAGTGTGTCACTGAGGTCCAAATCGTCATAACCAGCATAGACTTGCCAATGCGCCACGCCAGCTTGGCCATCTCTCTCATCCCTCTTCTCTCTCGATTTCCCCTCTTCATCACCCTCGTTTGCGTTGGGCAGCCCATGTGGCATGCCAGCATGTCCAGCTCTGTTCTTCCTTCTACGTGCATTATTGTGGATTTTTTAATAATATTATTTTATTGGAAAATTACAAAAATAATAGCTAAATTCACAAAATTGTAAGAATAAGTCAGCATATGGAGTGCCAACTAGATATCTATCGGCACTCCGCGGCTGACATCCTACGTAGCAGTGGGTCTAGAGTCCTGTCGACACGCTGAATACCGACAGGTGGTGAGCCCATGTAATGGGGGTGTCATGTTGGCTTTCGGAGGATCCTGAGAACCTGTTGGCACGTGGAGTGTTGACAGGTTCCATGTCATAGCCTGTCAGCACGTAGAGTAAGTGACATGTTAGGCCTATCGGCACTCCGCGTGCCCATAGGCATGTATTTATTCCCCCGTCGCCAATTTGTCTTCTCGTGCGCACAAAGGACAACGAGTAGAGTAGAAAATTTAGGAAAATTAGGAAATTAGTTAGAAGAACAGTAGAAAATGTCTTATTTTTAGAAAAATAGTTAGAGTAGATTAGAAAATATAGTATGGTTACAAATTTACTTACAGTAGAGTGGAAAATACAGTATTGTTAGAAAATTAGTTATAGTAGAGTAGAAATTTTAGAAAAAATAATGATATTAAATTTAGAATAGAGTATGTATGGTTGAGATTTTAGCAATAGGTTCTTTAATCAAGGATAGTATGGCCATTACAATAATGATATTAAATTTAGAATAGGAAAACAGTGATATTGTATGACCATTACAATTACGTAAACTGATGGAGTATAGTACGGTTTATGAATCAGGGAAGTCGACTGTTGATGCGGACATCCTAGCCAGTCATATAAACAAGATGCTTCAACCCCAGTCCAAGGACCGATTATACAAGGCCATGCCAAAAAGATACAACATGAGGGTTACGAGCAGCGCCCATGATCCTCGACCAGCTCCGAGCAGCGCCATGTGATCCTCAACCAGCTCCGAGTAGCATCGCGTGCTCCTTGACTAGCTCCGCGAAATCCTCGACCAATCTCGAACAGTGCCGCGAGATCCTCGACCACGAAGAAGAGACAGCGACCACAAAGAGCAAGTGGTCCATCTCGTCTACCAACTCATCGACCACGAAGAGAAGGCCTCGACCGCCTCCACAACCTTCAACACTCTCAGTCTTGTGACAACTGCTTCAACTTCCATGAGTTATGTGACCAATCCTGTGATAATTCAGTATGCATAATACACATGGTTGGAAAGATAATTAAGTCTACTTTCATAGTCAACAAATGGCTCGTCATTTCGACTTCCCAATAAGGAGTAATGGCCAATTTACTGAAGACTGTCAGAAGCTAAACAGGCTGCGCGAGGCTCCTGGACTTTAGACCTTTCAGGTAGCTTATCCTCAAAGAAACTTAAGAAACCTTTCACACCTAGCTAGGAGGGTTGTTCCTAGTATAAATAACCCTTGTATCACTGTTATACACACACTTTGGATAATCGAACCCCCCCTGTTTTTAGCAATATGCTAATAATTTCAGAGATAGTGATCTCTACCCCTTTGCTCTTGTGATTTTCTTGTAGAATTACATAATTCGACGTCTCCCAATTGGTGCTTCTGCTCCGTTTGATTGCAGTTTGTGTTGGTTGGTAACTTAGAGTGTGGTTGGACGATCCTCAATTCAGGTTACCAGTTAAAGACGGTGGTTGACTTCGAGTTTTATTTGCTAGGTTGCATTGTTATCCGGCTGCTTGCAGCTAGTTATCCGGCTTCTTTGAAGATAGTTATCTTGTTCGTGATCCTACGTCGTGAAGATCGGGACAACATCCGTATCAACTGGTATCAGAGCCTCATTGCCACGGTAGGATCGTTTACCCTTATCTATATATTTTTTGTGTTTGTCCTATCCACTAAAAAGCAAAAAAAAAAATGCCAAAGCCCTTTATTTTTGCATCTGTTATTTTGGTGAGTTTAGTTAAGTTTTTATCCATTATAGTCTTTGTTTTAGTTGCTGGTCATCCATCCTTCATGTGTACTTTGTGTCGTTCTATATTTTTGCGTCATTTCATATCTCTATGTGAACATTCTAAAAAAAAAGTCATAGCCCAAGTTCATCCTTTGAGAAAACTTTGAACCCATCAAATTCTAGCTGCTGATTGTGTTGGGTTTTATCTTCTATTCGTGCTAGTCATATATCTGGTCTTGTGGTGTTAGAAATCAAAAAAAAAAGAGAAAGAAAGTTGTTGAAAAAAAAAAGAGGAAAGCTTGAGAAAGAAGTGAGAAAGATTCATTTGCACAACTGCGTAAACCTTAAATCAAGTTGTGTAATTAAGTGTAGTCCTTTTGTTAAAGTGTGCAGAGTGTAAACCGTCCCTCAAGTGCGCAACCAATTTGCTATCATTTCTTTGGTGCAAAATTTTGCTTGGGTTTGATTACAACACTTGCATCCAGAGCATACTTCTTGTTTGCATCAAACCTGAATTTTCTTTGTGCGTGAGTTGATCCACATACTTCATTCATATCTTGTGATCAGCACTAGGCATTGAATCTTTAGGTTGGATTGTTTCTTAGCTTTACAATAACTAGAATTTCATATTGTTCCTTGTGCATCAAACTCCCTACCAAACACCACAAACAAGCCATCGTAAACGTAAAACTAGTCGTGTATTCGCTTGATCATCACTTTTACCACCACACGTTACTTCTGTAATCTACAAGGAAAACATAAGAGCTTGGGTTGGTAAGAGACGGTGAGGTTGTGCGATTCCACATTGTCCTATTTCACATATATTTCTACTCAAGTATCATTAACCATGTAGGAAAGATGATGATTAATCCGAAGGAATGTGTGTCTCTTGCTCAATTCAATGAGCTGAAGTAAAGCTTGGAGGAGAAATTGGAGAGGAGTTCACAAGATATTCAAGCCCTCATGAATCTTGTTCGTGGTCGTCAACAAGCCTTTGATGGTGAGAGTGATCAATACGAGGAAGTTGATGAAACTAATGCAGAAGTTGCTGCCCGGCATGCAAGACGACGACAAGAACGTGATGCTTTCCATGGTCGTCGACCACCACATCCAGAACATGGAGACGATGATGTGCATAGCATGGGAAGAGGTCGTGGTCGAGGGAATAATGACCATGAAGAATAAGAAGAGGTCGAGTATGAACCATTACAAAACAATGGTCGTCGACATAAGGCAATCGAGCACGTAATCAACCCCAAGAAGAGAGGTTTGGTAAACTGAAATTTACCATGCCTAAATTTGATGGAGGATCTGACCCTGAAGATTATCTCACATGGGAGCTGAAAATTGACAAGATATTTCGCATGCATAACTATTCTGAAGAAAAGAAGTTGGCAATGGCTTCTCTCGAGTTCGATGATTATGCTCTAATCTAGTGGGAGCAAGTTATCTGTGATCGTGAGGAAGTAGGACAACCTGCTATTGTCTCATGGACTGAAATGAAAAGAGAAATGAGAGCTCGATTTGTGCCGAGGCATTATCGGCGTGATCTTTTTGATAAAGCTGCAGAATTTGAAGCAAGGTAATCTTTCCATTGAAGAGTATTACAAGGAAATGGAGAAGGTCATGATCAGGACTAACATAAATGAGCATGAAGAACAATCTATGGCACGGTTTATGTCTGGTTTACACTAAAATATTCAATGCATTGTTAAATTTCAACCATATCAAAATCTTGTTAAACTAGTGCATCAAGCAAGCAAAACCGAGTGTCAATTGCAGCAAGATGCGAAGTCAAGCAAAGTCAGCCCTTATAGCACTAGAGTTGCAGCCAATGCAAGCAAGAATGCCTCACGATTTACTGCAGCTCGAGGAACCGTTACATGCTCGAGTGATGGTTTCCGTTCCAATACTCTTAGTGGAAAGGAAATCACTACTGCAAGTTCAAGCAATAAACCTACAGCATCCACCACTTCTTCCATGGGTTCTACCGCTAATAGTAGTGAAATTTAGTGCTTCAAATGTGAAGGACGTGGTCATGTCATCAAAGAGTGTCCGAATAACCGCACCATACTTGTTAACGAGCATGGCGAGTATGAATCGGCTAGTGAAGAAGAGCAAGTTATTGAAGAAGATGAAAAATTTGAGGATGCTCCTGAAAATGAGGATCCCACATTATGTGAGTATGAGAGTGGAGCTTCTCTTGTTGTGGCTCAAATATTGAGTGTGCAACTGAAGGAAACTAAAAATAGACAGTGGCATAATTTTTTTCAAATAAGAGCTAAGGTTGAGGACAAGATTGTCAAGATAATCATTGATGGTGGCAGCTGCCATAATCTTGCTACAGCATCCACACCCACATCCATCCCCCCTTGTTTAGCTATGTGCTAACAATTTCAGAGAGAGTGTGTAGCGAAAATAGCTCTATTAAGCCATGATTGCGATTTTGATGATTAATGACAATATAGTCAATGAGACTAACATGTTTGTCAAGAATATATGTTAGTAGGTCTCATGGATATAATACATGAAGAAGTCATCGTAGCCGGGACAAAGTTTGATTGAATTGGAGAAGTCCCAGGAGATTTGTTCTCACCGGATGGTCCGGTGTTAAGAAAATTGTACTCACCGGACTATTTAACAAGACTATTTTTCTGGAGAAAATCTGAGTTGAACTGATCGGATTGTCCGGTGACTTAAAGAAGTTATCACCAGACTATTTAACAGAGTATGTGGAAAACCCAAAAGAGAAGAAGTTATACACACTGGAAGGTCCGGTGATGACGACAGTGCACACCGGAGTATTTTGTGCAGAGAAGAAGTTTGGTACGATCTGGCTCAGGATAACTCACCGGATAGTCCGGTGATGAAGAGGTTGTATACACCAGAGTATCCGGTGTTCAGAAGAACTCCGAATGAAGTTCCAACAGCTAGTTTCTGAGAATGTACACACCGGATGGTCCGGTGCTTATACCTCATAACGCCGGATCATCCGGTGTTCACAGAATATTTGAGCTGTTAGGATAACGACTAGTCCGCGGGGTTGAGGCTATATATACCCCTCCACTCATTCATTTGGAGTAGCTGGAGTCCAGAGAAACCCTTGTACACATTAGAAGACATCCAAGCCATGCAAAAGCATAAAGTGTTTATCCAAGGCAATTAAGCATACTATTAGCAAGTGATTAGTGCTTATAGGCCTAGAGAGAAGAGTTGCTAAGTATTGCAACTTAGTGTGTAGATCAAGAAGTGATCCAAGCTTGTACCTCTTGGTACGTCAGCACCTTAGAGTCTTTGTAACTCGCCGGTAACTTGTTAACCCTTCGACTTGGTGTGGAGCGACGACAAGAGGATTGTGCGGGGACGCGGAGGCCCTTGTCTTTGTGACTAAAGCTCCGAAGTGAAGACGGCATACAAGTGACCGGAAGAGAGGTTAGTGGTGAGACCTCGCCTTGATGGCTTGGTGGCTCATCGTGCTTGAGGCCTTGTCTTGGTGACTTGGTATCTCAAGAGCCGTGACCAGAAGAGACTTGGTGACCAGGAGCATATCCTTTGTGGAGCTCCAACGTGGACTAGGGGTGGCTTGTGTGCCACCGATACCATGGGATAAAAATCTCTCATGCTGAGTTTGTCTCTCTATCTCATTTACGTTTCCGCATTACTTACTTGCAATTTACCTTGCAATTATCTTAAGCGGTAGAGTAGACACACTAGATAAGCCAAGAGTACATTTAGATAGAAATTAAGATAAGCTTATCTTGTTAAAGTTTTAGAGCCAATAGTTTTTAAGTGTCCTAATTCACCCCCCCCCCCCTCTTAGGATGTCCTCGATCCCCTTCAATTGGTATCAAAGCCTTGTACTCTTCAATTGGTATCAATGCCTCCTATTCTTTCAATTGATATTAATACCTCATGGATCATAGCTTATGGAGCTCTCTCCCAAAATGCTCTAATATTTTTCCCTTGAGTTCAACATGTATTTGTAACCTTTTTGAGATTGTTGACAAATGAGGATAATTTTTTAGACCAAAGCAAGATGTAAGAACTATCTTGACTAGAGTGTTGACAAAGAGGGATGCATCTTGAGTTGACAAAAGAGATGAAGAAGCTATTACATGGGTCGATCTAGGGAGATATAAAAGGAGGGGATATTGTAACAAAAAACAGGAGACATAAATTAGTAAGAACATAATTGCCTTACAATTAGTATCATAATTTGTTCTTACCATGCATACAAGCAAAGAGGTATAGCCTTATAAACTTTTGAAATCATGTATTCTCTTAATTGATCTAAATTAGTATCATTTGCCTCTTGTTTTGGTTGTGTTGTCATCAATCACCACAAAGGGGGAGATTGTAGCGAAAATGGTCCTATTAGGTCATGATTGTGATTTTGATGATTAATGACAACATAGTCAATGGGACTAACATGTTTGTCAAGAATATGTTAGTAGGTCTCATGGATACAACATGAAGAAGCCACCGCAGTCAGGACAAAGTTTGATTGAATTGGAGAAGTTCCAGGAGATTTGTTCTCACCGGATGGTCCGGTGTTAAGAAAATTGTACTCACCGGACTATTTAACAAAAGGACTATTTTTCTGGAGAAAATCTGAGTTGAACTGACCAGATTATCCGGTGACTTAAAGGAGTTATCACCAGACTATTTAACAGAGTGTGTGGAAAACCCAAAAGAGAAGAAGTTCTACACACCGGAAGGTCCGGTGATGACGATAGTGCACACCGGAGTATTTTGTGCAGAGAAGAAGTTTGGCACTGTCTGGCTCAGGATAACTCACCGGATAGTCCAGTGATGAAGAAGTTGTATACACCGGAGTATCCGGTGTTCAGAAGAACTTTGAGTGAAGTTCCAACGGCTAGTTTCTGAGAATATACACACCGGATGGTCCGATGCTTATACCTCTGTTAACGCTGGATCATCCGATGTTCACAGAATATTTGAGTCGTTAGGATAACGACTAGTCCGCGGGGTTGAGGCTATATATACCCCTCCACTCATTCATTTGGAGTAGCTAGAGTCCAGAGAAACCCTTGTACACATTAGAAGATATCCAAGCCATGCAAGAGCATAAAGTGTTTATCCAAGGCAATTAAGCATACTATTAGCAAGTGATTAGTGATTATAAGCTAGAGAGAAGAGTTGCTAAGTGCTGCAACTTAATGTGTGGATTAAGAAGTGATCCAAGCTTGTACCTCTTAGTATGCCAGCACCTTAGAGTCTTTATAACTCGCCGATTACTTGTTGACCCTCCAACTTGGTGTGGAGCGATGACAAGAGGATTGTGCGGGGACACGAAGACCCTTGTCTTTGTGACTAAAACTCCAAAGTGAAGATGGCGTACAAGTGACCGGAAGAGAGGTTAGTGGTGAGACATCGCCTTGGTGGCTTGGTGGCTCATCATGCTTGAGGCCTTGTCTTGGTGACTTGGTATTTCAAGAGCCGTGATTGGAAGAGACTTAGCGACCGGGAGCATATCCTTTGTGGAGCTCCAACGTGGACTAGAGGTGGCTTGTGTGCCACCGATACCACGGAATAAAAATCTCTCATGCCGAGTTCGTCTCTCTATCTCATTTACATTTCCGTATTTACTTACTTGCAATTTATCTTACAATTCTCTTAAGCGGTAGAGTAGACACACTAGATAAGGCTAGAGTACATTTAGATAGAAATTGAGATAAGCTTATCTTGTGAAAGTTTTAGAGCCAATAGTTTTTAAGTATCCTAATTCAACCCCCCCCCCTCTTAGGACGTCCTCGATCCCCTTCAGAGTGATCTCTACTCCTTTACTCTTGTGGTTTCCTTATGGAATTACATAAGTGGACGTTCGATGTCTCCCAATTGGTGCTCTTGCTCCATTTGATTACAAGTTGTGTTGGTTGATAACTTAGAGTGTGGTTGGGCGAATCCTCAATTCAGGTTGTCGGTTAAAGACAATGGTTGGCTTCGAGTTTTATTTGCCAGATTGCACTGTTATCCAGTTTTTTGCAGCTAGATAAGAAGCTAGTTATCTTGTTCGTGATCCTACGTCGTGAAGATCGAGACACCATCCGTATCAACTATAATGGAGTTCAAGGTTTTTTACGGCCCTAGATATGTCATGTATTGTGACGGTAGGGTGGATTTGAGTAACTTCCAATATATGGATACTGAATCGAATAGTCCGGGAGAGATGAGGCGGGCCCAAGTGTTAGGTTGAATAGTCCAATATGTGTTCTCCAGTGCATTGAAGTCGGACACGTGCAGGGACGTTGGCACGGAGCTACTAGACTTCATGGACTACTGGGAGTTGATCCCACCTTGGGTTGACCCGGCCAAGCTAATGGCCGATCTGCGTCGGCTCGCACGTCGTTGCCTCGATGGGTTTTGATGCGCTTCGTGCCAGAGGTTACCGGACATCGTCAAGCCTACCACACACACGAGGTCTCCGACACGTGTTCAGGCTACAGTGCCATTCTTCTACATGGAACCAACGTCATCGTCTCAGCCACCACCAGTGAACTACATGCCAACTCTTGGTTTCCGCTCGGGTGGTATAGTTCCAGGTCTGTCACTCTCAATTTGATAACTCGGGATTACACCTTATAATTTTATTATTAAGTGATGCACGATATTTGACATGGTGGAACCATGCAACAATTCCAGGCTCCTTCAACGCTGCATCAGGCTTGACGCACTCCCTATCAAACGATTGGTTCACCATCACGCTCAACGAGGAGGGTTCGTCGTAGACAACGGGGCACCTCTACCTACGCAGTCGTCGCAGCCCGACCCTAGCACCCCTGCAGACGCTGCATGGCCTCGCCACCCTTCGCGCGAGCCCCTAACGTACTCCACCGACCATGTGCGTCATAGAGCAACTGCCTGATGTAGGCCGGCAGGCGTGCCCAACAAGCGCGCTTGTGGCCAGGGCAACACTCCTTGACTGCACCATTAGATAGTATTTTGACATATTTATGTTATTTCTATTATGTGGTTGTCATGTCATTTAGGATGTTTATGTCTCTACTATGTTATCAACCATATTGTTATTACATGTATTCTTGTTCCATCCCAAAGCATAGCATCGTGCAATCGTACATGCTTTCGAACTGTATCAGTGTGTTGTCCTATCAATCAATAAATCATTCACTTGCAACTTTTCAAATAAAAACCCTTCGCATTACGAACCCTACTACTATTACACGTGCAACTAGAATACAACATTAGATGATGAGTTACAATTTATTCAATTACAAACAGCACGGTACAAGGAAATATAACATAAGGCTAAAGCAACATATCGAGATACATTGCTTCTAGTCATACTGACTTAGAATGAACTGCTAAGACTCTCCTGATTCCCAGCATCGTGCGCTAGTGGTGGAGGAGGAGAAAACTTTTGGTGACACATGCAAGGGCACCAAGGATCGAGGCATGTGATAGGATTGTCGATGTGGATGATCAGCTCATCCTCCTCTAGAGGGATTGGAATAGCATCAACCTCACGCTGCAGGTCGAAGATAAGGTCTTGCAGGTGATGGATGTACTCCTGGATGTTCTGTTCAACGGGAGGATCGACCCATCTCGTGTAGTGATGGCCTCCGCTAATGCTACCATCATACATCTGCACAACACAGTTGTATCCATGGGAGCTTTTGTCTACTCCTCTTTCGAGTAGTCGTAAGTTCGCAGATGATGGGGTGACCGAAAATCACCCTTCTGCTGCAAAGGGAAGTTGTCGAGTGGCTCCTTGTATGCACTAGGACTAACGGAACCCAGCCGTATCACCGGTGCCCTCCCCATGCCAGTATGCCCTCTAGTTCTCCCTCTCCCACCTTTAGCAGTCATTCTTTCATTGTACCTACGATTGCAACTATGCGAACCGTTTTATAGATGCACTACCACGAATAATTGTGCTAATATTACCGTTAAGCCTTACATACAACGCTTATTGTAACTTTTAATCCTAATCCAACGATTTATGATATAGCCTTTTTAGATCTAGGCTTTTCACGGAGGTACCTTTTTCAGATATAGTCTTTTTAGAAGTAGTCTTTTTCATACATAGACTTTTTAGATGTAGGCTTTTCAGACGTAACTTTTTCAGATGTAGACTTTTCATAAGTAGCCTTTTCAGACTTAGGTTTTCAAGAGAAATCTCCATGGAATCAGTCCATGAACCAATATTGATTTTTTGTATAAATAGAAACCCAGGAGGCAACTTATCCCAACAAACCAAAGCCTTCTCCTCTTACCAAAATGGCATCTGATCCTCACCCAGAAAAGTCAATATCGGATATTTTGCCTGTTAGGGTTGAAGTTCTGATGTACTGATGTGGAGACCTGTGTAGGGTTCAAAAGTCTAACGACTTATCAAACACATACGGCAGGAAGTTCTTCATGTGCTTCCACTACGAGTACGACCCACCAGAGGGCAACACCCATGGTGGCTACCACAGCCAGGTACTCACAAATTGCAGAACTCAAACACAACTATCTGTCATTTACCACTTACGAATTTTTCCTTCTTTGCAAATCTCCATCACCACTATGCGACTTCATACAATTTTTCCTTCTTTGCTAATCTCTGCTACCACTATGCGACTTCATACAGTGGATCGATAATTAGCAGAGTGAAACATATGTGTTCCTCATGCACACCCAACATCAGACGGCATGGAGACGATTTCATTAAATGAAAACCAACGAGAGGAGAGAGGCGACCCACAAATGCCTACAGGAGGAAGAGCAGAAGAGGAGAGAGGAGCAGAACTTCCTCAAAGCGAAGGTGTGTGAGGCAGATAGTGAGTGTAAGCGCGAGAAGGCACGTCAGCTTGTGCAGTTGGACCTGAGGTGGCGAGGAAGGAAAAGTACCCATGCTGCACTCTGTACACTATCAGTATTAATCGACTAGTTTTAATTCCCTAAGGTATGTTAGATTTAGAATCAGTACATGTCCAGGTTGCTTTCAAAATTATATCATGCATACCAATGTCTTCATTACTTTTTGTATGTGGCCTTTTTAAATTCCCTATAACATGTTATGTTTCTCATCAGTACATGCTTATGATGGAGTAAAAAATGTATCAAACATGCCATTATCGCTGTTAGAATCAATGTATGGCCTATGGTGGTTCCGGCACATTAACATTTTAATATTACTAGTGGTATTGTTTAGTGCCGATATATGTACTTTTTCTATGATTGTACCTCATTAAATGATTCTTTCCAAATTAAAAAATAATATTGTTAAAAACAAAAAATTACAAAAAAAAAAAAATGGGTCAGCTATCGCCTAGCCCGACAAGCATATCGGTGTCCACCCACGAGTCTGTCAGCATGCAGAGTGCCAACAAGACCCTGAGCCCACTGCCACATAGCCTGTCAACACATGGAGTGACGACAGGTGACTAGTCGGCACTCCGCGTGCTGACAGATAACTATTATTGTAATTTTGTAGATTTAGCTATTATTTTTGTAATTTTCCAATAAAGTAATATTATTAAAATAATCCATTCTTGTGCGTGTTGAGCGGAGAGGGAAGGCCATGTTGGTGTGCCACGTTAGCAGGGTTGTGCTGATTTAGGCGATTTGGACCTTGAGTGGCATGCTTAATATGTTTAGGGACCTAGGTCTGCATTTTAATAGTTGACCGATGGTATACTTTAATCTTGTATATTTCTCTGATCCCGCTAAAGGAGGAAGCATGCCATGTGCATCGAGATAGGTCATGTTTTTAAATGCCTCTCAGCTGTTTGGAACTTGCATTATCCATGTTCTTGTGACCATTTGTATTCAGCCAAGCTGCCTAGTATATGAAGGTGCAAGGTTGGCAAAAGACCTTTGGTGTTGCAAAGGAATGCGGTATCGTTATTATGAGGAATTTTTGTATGCTGTTTCCAGGTCATTAGAAAATTGTATTCACAGTCCCCGTTTGCTAAAGCTATGTCAAATTATGTGAAACATATTTTTCCCTTTGGGGATCTTGTGTCCCCTTGCAATGATGACAGGCTCCCAAGCAATCGATTAATTCTCAAATGCTCCAAGCAATACACAGCCAAGTAAACAATGGAAGCTTGAAGAATCTTGTGTTTTTTTGTTCTTCAGCTAAGTTTCAAGTATCTTGGCAGCAAGTTTGTGAATGTAAGTTCATAGCGTATGAAAATTGCTAATGCTCTGGGATATCTCCCCAAAAGATAGTTTTAACATTACAGAATCAAAACAGAATACTGTGGTAATGGATTATGGATATTTTCTTACTTACGTGTAGGGGTTGACGAATCAATATGTCCAGAAATAACTCATTCCACGTACCCTAAGAAGTTAACAAGAGTGAACCATGCATATAAGCAAC
Organism: Phragmites australis; assembly: GCF_958298935.1. Taxonomy (NCBI): domain Eukaryota; kingdom Viridiplantae; phylum Streptophyta; class Magnoliopsida; order Poales; family Poaceae; genus Phragmites; species Phragmites australis. The sequence goes on along the minus strand of NC_084923.1, from coordinate 35,960,751 downwards.
AGTTCAAGGGAACCAAGCTCATTATTGTTCCAAAGAGAATACAGGATCATGGTTACAAATTATTGCTCTACCATGTTTCGTAGGAGAGTTCGAATGACTCACAGGAAACCCAATAGGAATTCATACAGATCCTAGGTACCAATCAGCAACTTATACAACAAGCAGTAAGGTTCTGATGCAATACAGCAATTATACAACGAATTAATAATATTATGTTGTGCATGATTCACATATTTGGGTGTGTACAATGCTCAGTTAACTTACTCTGGTGTTTTTTTTTTCTGAACGATGACTAGCTCCGACTATGTTATAATGGATCAAGATGCACAGTGCACTGGGTCCATCTCAATTGGATCAATTTGTTGTCCTCCGATGGCTGAAAGAAATACAAGAGTTAGACGATGTCCTGCTAAAATGGCTAGGCGACAGGCAGCTCTGAAAGATGGGAGTTTACCTGACGCTGTTCGAACTGCGAGACCTGGACCCGTTTTGAGCCATCTGCTAGCCGCTTGCATGGAAGATATGGTTCAGCTGCAGCGAACTCATTCAGAACCTGGCAAAAAATTTGGCAATACATTGGAAAAGCGAAAGACGAACAGATAATGCCCTTTCCAATTTCCATTTGCTAATGAAAAGATAGCTCAAATGACCATTCGATAAAAACAATTTGGCCAAGTTTCTTAATTGTGTCAGCTAATTTGGTGGATGCAATGAATAGGAGTCCTCTCTTTCTTTAGGAGTCTGCATTGTGATTATTAGCTAATCACTTCAGTTACTTGGCACTTTGTTTCAGTTTTAAAATTATTGAACCAAATTATAATCTTCAAGTTTGTGTTTATGTATAATAAGCCGCAACAAATTTCAAACTGTAAACTACCAATTGTCAGCTACCAGCAACATTATGGTCCCTTAAAAGATTAATGCTGGGTAATAGCATCTTCTATGGCATTCATTTCAGTCTACCACAAAAGGATTCTCCATTTATAAGTGCTCAACTCAAAACTTTGAAGGGGCAATCAACAAAAAAAGAAACCAAACATTTTACTTTTCAAGTTTAAAAGTTCAACAAAGTATATACCAGCAGTAATGTCCACATCCATGGATGGCAGAGCCACCTCATCACAAGTGTAGCTTGCCTTGAGGTGACTCGTGACCACGCACAGGCATCAGATTGAAAGTCGGCGATGCCTGAGTGATAATAATAAGTCACAAAAGGTCGATTGAACCGCTTACGGAGATCAAAGCATCAAGCACAAGCACCACTGGAGAAAAAAACTCAGCCTTCAGGATAATGATTAGTGTAGCTAGGGGTTAGGGTGTACAGGTGCCAGGTGGTGCTCCATTATAACCTGTCTATCCAGGATGTGGGTTGTTGAGCATATGCCTTGTGAAGTTAGAGGGCCTGGAACTGAGTCAATGAAGTCTATAAATGTGTTCTTCAGGGGGAGCGGCGTGACTGCTTCCAGTGTATTGAGAGAAATAAGTTACAACATCAGTACACATTACATGGTACACCGCTGCCCAATGTACAGGAACCAATGCTAATTGAAAGGTTTCTAAGCTATGGAAACTCTAATGCTGCTCTAATGCTGCTAATGCTGCTCACTCTATGCTAGACTCCAGTTCATATAAATTGCTTGATTAGGTTTTGTGGGTTGCAGGTTATCAGTGTCTGGAGGGCAAAAACAAGCGAAAAATCAAAAACCAGAATGAATTAGTTTCCCACCAAATTAGAAACGAGATACCAATTTTTACCAATTGCAAATCAAACTTTTATGTCAGTTCAATTCACTTTGTTTTATTTAGATCACCCTGATATTTTGTACTTCCTGTTTGCTAGTAGAGAGAATGATTTGCTGCCTAGTAATTAAATACTAAAATAAGCTCATCCAATAATATTCAATCTTTTGGCTAATGAACTGCTAACCAGTAAGTCGCAAAAGAATGCTTTAGCCAATAGGAAGATCCAGTTGGGCATGAGAAATGGGCTCATTAAATTAGTGCTCACTCCATTTCCAAATGCTAACATATTTGACCAAAACTTTTGTACACAAACATTTTGCACTTAACTACTCCCAAGGAATGTTTTCCCAGAATGCACCTCTTAGCTCACCACCTCATCACCTTTTCACCTCGTTGTTTGTGCTTGAGAATTAAGATACTATTAAGGGGCACTATTGGTCACATTTTCTCAATAAAATGATTGCCTAATTTCTGATTGGTCAACAGTGTCAATTATTTGCAAACAAAGGGAATACCTGATTTCTGATTGCTCCGATCAACATATCTTGGCATCCAGATGCATGGACATTCTTCAAATTTGGGCACTGAAGAAGCAGACGTTCTGCAATTCTGATTGTTAACAATGACAACTATTTTACTTGATAACCTGGGGAAAAAATGAAAGGACATGATACCTGGATGTAGATTTGTGCAAGAGTTCAGATTGAGATCATTTAATTCTGGACAATTTACATATAGAGCCTGCCATATGTGAAATGGGTTATTTAAGTTCAAAGAAATTGAGTTATAAGACTGTAAATAAGCAACAGGGCATATCAATGCTGATAAAATTCCAAGGCTTACATCTATCGCTGAACAGCCCCATAGACTGAGTTTCTTCAAATTACCATGCTTTATAATAAGCTTTTGGTGAATAGGTTGCTTTTGTAAGGTGGATGACTTTCGAATAAATCTAATGCCTCCATTGATTTCGCCAAAACATGGCCCTTCTTTTTCATTCTTCAAATTAGCGCATAGGCTCATTCCACAGTCCATGAGTTGAAGACGTGGCAACTGCGCTGTCGCTAACTGGATCCCACCTAGAAAATCACAAAAAGAATGTTTCTTACATTGGGGAATTTGAATAATGTCTGGTGAATCCATTTTCAATGGGACAGGACTAATAGGCCGCAGAAAGAAATCCAGGGCTTACGTGTGGTCACGTTTGGGCAAAGAGCAAGGAGTAGCCTTGATAAAGTATGAGGGAACGCCTTGCAGATCATCCCGACACCATTATCACTGATGCTAGATCTGGAGCATGGTCAAAACGAGTAATTGCATCAGCTAATCAAAAGTAACTTACTGATCGGAAATAAATCAGCAGCTTTTTTAATCGATAATTTAGTTTTTCTTCCAAAGAGATGAAATGAAGCTTACCCGCTTAAATCAAGCAACTCCAAGCTTGTGCATGATCGAACAATAGATGCAACAGCTGCATCTGTTATCTTTGAACCTAGAATCAAGGATAGCATACACAATCCCCTGATGAAGCCATAACGAGATTGAAATTAGAAAGTTGAAATAATACAAAACTAGAATATTGATGAGACTACTATGTTATAACTAAAAGATCTGGCAAGATTACATCAAAGAGATGGTCGGATAGAACAACCAGGATAGAAGGATACCTGAGATTAGCACTCTCTAGAGCAAGTACAGCTTCATTGGATAACTGATTTGATGATATGTGTATTTTTTTTAAGTTAGGGCATGTACCACCCAGGCCATCCATCAAAGTAACCAGATCAGTACAATCATTACTTTGTTGTGCGAAGCACAGTGAGAGCTCACTCATGCTAGGACAGTTCATGACCTGTAAGAAATGGGTCCAATGAATTAATGCAGCAAATAAATTTGCTATAACAGTGAATAGTACTAGAACACAGTATTACCGATTTTGAAAGGGAACAAAGACCTGACAGCCAAAGAATTGAAAGGCTTGAAGAGCTTAAATTAAGAAAATCCAAATTAGAGCAGCCACCAATTTTGAGGACTGTGAGAGAACACTTCTCTGAAACAAAACGACTTAGATCCTCTCTGTACACAAAATAAAGCCAGCTTAGCATATATAGGAAATGAATGTTCAAAATAAAATCAGCATTAGATGATATAGTTCGCAAATATAGTTATTTACAAATCGGCATATATTTCAAGATGACTTGTGCAGAGGGATAACCATAACTAGACTGATTTATGCAAGCAACACATAGCATGGCAATTGACAAATGACTAACGCAGTGACTTGAAAAAGAGAGCAACTAATTGCACTGCACAAGTAAAATTGTAAATAACTTTAAATTTTCATACAACCTCGCTTGACAGTATTTGACTGCTTAAGAAACTTGATCTTATTTCACAATTTTAGTTGAGGAGCTAGCATTGCAAACGAGGCAAGACATCTTTAGTACCAGTCATTTAAATTAGAACCAGGAATAACGTACCCAGTCATCCTGTTGACTGCATTGGCAGCTATGGTAATCTCGAGAGTTTTTAAACTTGGGCTAGAAAATGCAAGACGTACCAGTGTAGTGGAATCAACATCACTGCAGTAAACATAAAAGAACAAGACACATGTTAGAAGTACTACTTATTTTCACAGTAAAGAAACATACACCGGAGGATTAAAACTAGATTAACTATCTCCACTATGCCACTATGATCAGAAAAAAATAACCTAAGATTGTTGCCTGGAGCATTCATCACTACTTTTACTCCCCTCCTCTAGCCTGGAGCATTCATAACAACTTGTCCCCCGGGATACCGTATGTTAATGGGTATTCAGGTGGGCTCTTCGCCCTCCGTTGCTTCGTCAAAAAAAAAAAACACTAAGATTAATGCTTATCCTCTTTGGTGTCAACTTAAGTGCATCAGATAATTCCATTGTAGATAAGCTTCACATCAGATCATTTTGATTTAGAAACAAAAAAGACAGACTAAATACCATAAGTGCACGACTGGATCTGCATTTGTTAGCCTATTTGAAAATAATATCAAGTGGAATCTTTTTGGGACAAAGAAGTATTACATGAAGAAAAGACCTATTTGCTGGTAATCAGACAGTGTATCCAACGAAAAAAATAATAACAGGTAAAAGATGAAAAAGACTAAACAAATGAGAAAACTGAACAACAATGATAATTTGAAGAGGTTTGTCCACAGAACATGAGCGAGCTTATCAGTTATCACCAGCAAGGCTCTTCTTAGTGTTTTTCACATGTAATTCTCTGTTGCAAATTTGCAATTTGCAATTAAATAATGTCATAGTATGATATTATACCAACAAATCATGGATAATCATCAGTGATTACTGTTGAGCGAATGAGCGCTCACCAATTAGATCATGAGTACAGATTGTGGGTCTCAAAATTACAGCATTAATCAGAAAAAGAATAATGTTTTAGAAACATAAGCTTCATCAATAACAAGTAACAACAAAGAAAATATGAAACGGAAACATTTTTATTGGATTTGCAAACAGATGTATGTTTCTTTATACATATCAATCTAGCAAGCACCTTAGTACCTTACTTATAGCCACCGAGCAGCAACTATTAGCCTAAATTTGATGTCCACACACAAATTATCATAAAAACTTAGTAGGTACTTCTGGAACCAAATTCCGGGGCTTTTATCATTACTACTAGTTTGGAGTTGTATGCTTAAAATCACAGGATCACAGCAAAGGATAAGTCACACTTTGGTAATGTCCAAAAGTGGCACATTTTATTCTGATCTTGCCACACCGACCCAACCAAAGCTCACATACTATCTGGGGGCACCAAGACCTGATCTCCTCACAGAAACACAGAGTTCACATATCAAAATATGGCAAGCAGATAGCATTTCCCCTATAGTTCCATAATCATATATAGAATGCAATGCGACTTGACATGACCATTGCCCAAACTTGCTAAACCATTAGCAGATCGGGCATAAATCTCCCATATTTACCATGTCCTCTTGTCATGAGCCGACAATTAGAGATCTAAGACAGCAGCAGTAACAAACCGGACATCCGTCTTACATGGGAACTCACCCATAAATATCACCTTTGCTATCATATTTTAGTGGTTTATACTGTAGCCTATAACCAAAATTGAATTGTCGTAAGCAGAAATTACGCGCAACACAGTCCCTTCACATCGCGTCAGCCGAGCATGCGCCGATCAAAGATCCACCCATCGATCTCACGGCGGAGTGCTCAGATCGCGTCAAAATCGCACCGATCTCGATGAGATTCGTTCAGATTCGCGCGGCCAGCCGGGGTTCCTCACCTTTCCATTCGGAGCGAGAGGCGCGAGAGCCCGGGGCACCGCGGGAGCAGCGCGCCGACGAGCCCGACGCCCGCGGCGCGGAGGCGGAGCTCCTCCGTTGCCCGCCAGACCCAGCTCGCGCAGTCGCGCCAGCCGCGGCTGACCCCCGCGGCGGTCATGATCCCCCGGGGCCCGAGCCGCCGCAGCACCTCCGCCATGACCTCCCTCGGCACCGGCCGACCGCCTACCTCCACCGCCTCCCCGTCCTCCTCCAGCTCCCCCTCACCGCCTCCCATCTCCACGTCCCTGACCCCCTCCTCCACATTCGGCTTCTTCTCCGCCTCGTCGAAGGAGAGGACGCGACGGAGCCTCTGCTCCCCTCCGCCGCTGGCGCTGGCGGCCCCGGATGAGGAGGAGGGCGACGGGGTCGGGGCGGCGCCGGGCCCCGCGGCGGGGGAGGGGACGGCGCAGACGTGGCCTTTCTTGGGCTGGCCGCACCGGCCGCAGTTATAGCTCCCCCGCGACTTGGGCCGGGGCGGCGGCGCCATGGGGTCGGCCATCGGGTCGCCGGGGGGGTTAGGGTTTGGGTGCTGTTGCGTTAGGTCAGTCAGGGGATGGGGAGGCAGCGGGTGGGCCGCGCGGGAGATTGTGGAGGGATTGGCGCCATTTTTGGGGCCACGAGAGGAGACCGGGCTGATGGGGGACGGAGGGGACGGCCCCCGCAGGATTCCGTTTACCCCAGCTCCGGCCACGACGCGCCTCGCATGCACGGGGTCACAGTGAAACAAAAACGAGGGTGACGAGACGTGAGCTGCAAGTCGTTTGGTCGTGGGGATTTGCTCCGCTCTGGTCTGAAAACTGCAGGTTTTAAATTTTACCTTCAAGGCTTATTTAAAAACTATGCTTTATATTTATAGCATATATGCTTTTTTTTTAAAAAACTGAATATGACCATTTTATTCTATTTTTTAAAAAAAATTATATCTAGACTTACAACACTTATCTATAATCTATTTTAATATGTGGCAAAAACAGAGAAAGTATTTAATAAATAATATATTAGTTGGTTTGCCTATTAAATGCAGTTATGTAAGTAACATTGCAAAAAATTGTTAGTAAATTATAATAGATCTATGGATAATTTAAAAAATAAATTAAGATAATTCACATCGGGTGTTTAACAAATTTTGTAAACAGATTAGAACAATTCAGAGGCAATATCAGATCTAAGCTGCTACGTATTTTTAATAAAAAAATATCAATAATTTGTGAACAGTTCTGTTACAAGCAATTCTATAAAAGTAAATTGGTACAAATTCATAAGCAATTTTATATTCTTTCAGAGCAAAATAGATGTACATATTATAAGACTAAAACATATATGTGTAGGTTTTAGATTTTACCTTTGATGATCCTCACCTGATAGGAATTTGGAATTTGGTTTTCCACTCTTTCCTTTAGCCTTGCATCGAAGAGTTGGGGAACGGCATAGTCTCAACCAGGTACGGAATTCTTGATTTTGTCCACAGCTGATGGAATTTCCATCGAGATTTTTCCTTCGGTGTTCACACGTACACAACCCAACTATATTTTTTGCCAATGGACAGTCCGATGGAAAAAAAGGTTTTGAATCCATTCCCCCCGCCCCCACCCCCCCCCCCTCCGTTAGAAAAGCAATTCAAACCAAATTTGGTCATCCTCTACAAAATCAAATGCTTGCATATCTAAACCTAGAGATGGTCAAATAGGCCATATCTATTGAGCCGGTCCGAGACTTGATACTGTAGACACGGTTCAGACACAGTACGGCACGATCCGAGCCGAGCTGGCACGGCACGAGACCATAGGTTGTGCCTGGCCAAGCACGCGGCACGACGGACTGGCACGGCACAGCTCGGCTAAGTCGGGCCGACACGGGCACGATCTAACGTGGGTCAGCACGGACGGGCACGACCTGACCCGGTATGTTTGAAGCCGTCTTTTTGGTAATTTGTATATATATTTTTAATTTTGCAGCTATTTTTTTTATCTATTTTCTATATTTTTATCTATTTTCTATCTATTTTAAATCTTGTAGCTATTTTTTTATTTTTTGGCTGCCCGTGACACTGTGCCTATCGTGCCCATCGGGCCGACCATACCGCTAGACTCAATCGTGCTCGGATCGGCCCGGCACAGCACAATATATGACGGGTCGTGTTGTGGACCGAGGGCGTGGCACGTGGGCTAGCACGGCACGACCCGTTACACTAGTCGAACCTATCAGACCGTGTCTAGCTGGACCCGTACTGGCCCAACCCGACTGACCTATTTAATCATCTCTGTGTAAAACTCTATAGTTCCGGTATGACCAAGGGCAACCACAGCCACATTGAACTGGAATTTCCTGTTTTTCATTCGGAGAACTTTAGGAGCAATCAATTTGAAGTTTTTGAATGTTACCTGAAAAAAAGGTTGCATTCCATTCCAGCTCCTAGAACCTAATTAGGGGGTGTTGATTGATACGGTTCTGCAAGCCAGTTTTAGCCGGCCACCAGTGCATCGCACCGCATTACAGTCTACAGTAGTACGCACTCGGTTCCCCGGAAAGTGCAGCGATACGTCGCCACGCCGTGCCGCATCTTCACTTTCACTGCGTCCAACCTAAGCTGCAGCACTGCTAGGACGACCCATGCTGACACGTACCCTACGCGCCCAAGTGGCTCCACGTGGTTGGCCCCGGCGGCAGCACGCGCGCCCAGCGTACGGACGACGAGCGAGTCACGCCATGCAGACCAGCGGCCTTTTGGTCGAAATCTAAAAATACAAAACATTGGTACAATATATTCCAAAATAGATAATTTATAATTATATTTATAAATATAGCATATATATTTAGTACTTTATTCACCAAAAATGTGTTTATAAATCTAATTACCTATATCTAATGAGGAAGGGAGCTACTTCGGATGATTCTAAGGGGAGATTTGAGTAGATCCATGCACTACATAAGAAACCAGTAAAAAAGGCACTACATTATTGACGGCCGCTCAACACTCATCACTAATGCTCTATTAGTGACGGGTCCAATAAAGATGTGTTACTAATGTGTCTTTTTATCAAGACCAGATATAGACTCGTCATTAATAAGTGATCATTAGTGAGGATCGTAACATAACATATCACTGATGATAATAGTGACGGATCAAGTTATGATATATCACTAATAACTAGGTTATCAGTGACTGATCATCCTAGGCTAATTATTAGTAACGAGTCAAATTGTGACCTGTCACTAATGATAAGGTCATCAGTGACGTGTCGTCCTAGGCCAGTCATGAGTGACGGGTCACAACTCGACCTGTCACTAATAATCCACTCATCAGTGATGAGTCGTCCTATACCGATCATTAGTGACATATCAATATGTAATCCGTCACTAATGATCAACTCCAGTTACTAATGACGGTATTCGCAAATATTTTTTTATTTTATTTTTCTTTTATTCTTTCTCACCTCAGCAGCACTAGAATATAAAATTTGGCAAAATTAGTCATTAGTGACGGGTTATGATTATGACGTGCTACTAATGACCTTTGATAAAGAATGTTAAAAGATAAAATATCCAGTTTCTATCACAACTACGTGATAGCAGAGGTGGTAAGGTGGCTATACGCGTGAGGAGGAGGTCGCGGGTTCGATTTACATGTAACACAAACTTGAAAACAATGTGAAAAATGCATGGCTTGTGAGGCATATGGGATGTGCCTGCGTTGGGATGGCTTGAGTGAAAAAACTAATTTTTTGACTTTTTGTGTCCAAAAAATGTTCATCGGTCATTAGTGAGGGATCAAGATTACAATCTATCACTAATGTTCAGTCAATAGTGACAGGTCACAGTTACGACCCGTTAATAATAACTAAACATTAGTGACAAGTCACAGTTACAACCCGTCAGTAATGACTAAACATTAGTGACAGATCACGATTATGATCCATCACTAATGACCTCAATAGTAACGGGTTATCACCCGTCACTAATAACCTATCATTAGTGACTCGATAATAGTGACGGGTACATGACCCATCACTAATGCCTGTTATCACCCATCACTAATGACTTTTTTTCACGTAGTGATAGGAGAGGCGGCACTGTTCTTCCCTAGCGCTCGCCAAATCTGACGTTGTACTCGCTAGATCTAAGAGGGGAGAGGGCAAGGAGACAGAATGAGAGGGTACAAATGACTTGAGAAATACAGCACGCTAAATTGAGTTATATGGTATTCATTTTCAAACTCCATGATATGCAAATCATGGAGCCAACTATTTTGGTCCATGCGATAGTGAACTAACCATTTTTTCGAGTTAGAAGTGATAGATTTTCCACATGCAGAAAATCCCTCTTCAATAAATGGAACATAGTCATTTTAAAACCAGAAAATCCCTATTTCTTGACCGGGAAATAAGGATTGATCGATTAGGGAGTATTTGAATGTTAGAAAAGTTAAATATGTAAACTAAGTCAAACAGAACTTATGCGTCGAGCATTCCTTTTACAGCGCTATAATCATGCTCTCCAGGTTTGCCTTTTCGTCCTACTGGTCTTGACGAGTCGAGGTAGAACACCAAGTCCCACTTGAGGCAAATAACCAGTAAGATCCAATGGTCACCGGTGTTGTGGGCACCCATAAGGTACTGCATTTTGGTATATTGTTGCATTGCCTTGACCACATAGTCCATAGCGTAATCGGGGTGAAGTTGGATGACCGATATTGTAATGGCCTCAGGGCCAAGACATGTGATGGAATTCTTATTCTTCTTTGTTTCTTTCATCAAGTGTCTATAGATAACAACATAGTTAGATTTAAAACTTAGTGGTATTAATTAATGAATATTCAATTTCAAGGGACTTATAATGTGAAGATCTGTAATAACGAAACGTCCAGGCCATCAAGGTTGAAGAGGTCGTATAAGTCATTGAAACCCACAATGAAGTAGCCGTCGTCATTACTTAAGAGGTGTCGTCGTTTGTACTGTAAGACTATGGATGTGTCATTGCTGTCTCTAGAAGCCTGCATGTAGTAATTATGCAGGTCGACACATGCTTGTCCCGCCCTTGCTAGGCCATCTATCGTAATCATGGGCTTCCCATATTGAAATTTCGTGTTGGCACTAGTCCACACTGCTCCAATATCCGTGGACTTCTTTGCTGGTACAATGGCCTTCGACATCTTTAGTAGGTTCTTCTTAGAGCCTTTCTTCTCAGCTCCCTTTTCCTTCTTCTTTGGGCTCTTTGGAGGCGATGGAATTGGTTCTGGAAGTGAGACTACCGGATGCAAAGGAGAAGGCAGTGAAGCCAACTTCTTTGGAGGAGGAGAAGGCAGTGAAGCTGCCTTCTCTGAAAGTGAGGAGCGCGGCGGCGGTGCATTTGGAGATTGTCCAGACTGGGATACACTTGAGACAATGGTGTCACCCCTCTTCCACTGGATCCTTTGATGAAGAGCTTCATCCAGAGTTATGACTTCATCATTGGGGGGATCTCCAACATGTGATTGGTGGCATTGTTATGTACCATGTCTACCGTAACCATGGCATAGCCTGCACGTATCAGGACCATATGTAAGATACGAACACTTGGAAGCACCTGACCCCTTGCAACCTCGATGTGATACTCGCTATGCCTGATTACAAGGTTGCAGGGTGTGGGCCCTTCTAGTAAGTCAATCGTATCTGGCTCAGTCACGGCAACAACTACTTTTTGATCGACCTCCTGTTGGAGGCGCAGCTACTCCTCCCAGCAATTCTGAGGCTAGCTTCCGTTGGGATGAAAATATATGTTCCCTTTGCTGCAAGCTGCTCTATGATGTTTGCGTAAACTTTCTAGGTGATATCCTGTGTCAATGCATCCACATCCACTGCAGGCCTCTTCCTCTTCTTGTACATCCTGAGGTCTTCGGGAAAGCCGTATTTTCAGCCATGGGAACTTGACACACCTCGCACTCGACCTGGGTGCTCCGGGTTTCTCACACCGCTGAGAGAACATCATGTTCCCTGACCCTGGTGAAAGAACCTTGGCTAGCTTCAGCTACTTTTTCTTTTACTTTTTCGACGACTGCCTGGGTTTTGGTGTTTCTAAATGTGATTTCCCTGCTCTCAGACAGCTCACCCCTTGCACGCAAATATGACTTCGATCGTCCCAAGAATTGGAGCTAAGGATTCTCGCGGCCTTCTCTGGATAACTTTTCGTCCTCTGCCTGCCATTTGGCCCTTATTCCCAGCGTACCCGGTTGCGTCAGTTCTGTGGTTATACTTGTTCCAAAGCTGCTTCTTCTCCTCACTCTCCTTTTTGAACTACTCTGAGTTCTTTATCTACACAAAAGCATCACAATCTTCCTCTTTCAAGTGCTTGTAGCTCTTGAAAGGTGTCACCCCTTTAGCCAAGTACCGATTCACAAGCTTACTCTTAAAGCTTTGGTGAAGTTTTGCAATTGTTTTTATTGTTGCATTGAGCGCGGCGATCGTTTGATGCTCGCTCATGTTTCCATGGTACTCCAGATACTCCTTGTCGACATTATCGAACAAGTCCCTCTTAGCTTCGTCACTGAGGTCTTCGAACTTAGTCGTTATTGGCACCCACTCCCGAGCAATGAGCCATGTGACCCTTCAGAATCTATTCAGGGCCTTTTCATCCATAGGCAGCCCGTCAGCATCGATTCCTGTGACGGTAGCCTTGTCCGTCGACCACTGTGTTTGTGACCTTGCCTTTCGAGCTCGTGCACCGCTACCAGTTGTTTGGCTTGGAAACTGCGCTTCCGCCATCTAGAGAGCAAACAAGGGGAGCTGACACAAATAAAAAATACTCTTTCATTCAACAAGTATAAAAGCATTGACTCATATTAATACCTCTTCGGCGGGATTGTATTCTTTGTCACTTGCCCGACGTCAGCTATCCCGCATCGGTGACAGGTCGGGGCTCGGACTGTGATACTGGCTTTCACTGCTGCTGGAGGAGGACGTCAGGTGCGGGCTTGGGCTCCTATCTGCCCCATCTTGTGCCGAGGCGGCCTCTAGTGCTAGCATCCTCTGTGCTTTTGGTTTCTCAGGGGTGACAGTCCTCTTCTGCCCCATAGTTTCTTAGAGGAAAGAAAGGTAATCATGGTTAAGAACAAGGTAGATTCAAAAGATTTTCTTTTGATCAAGTGTAGTATAATCGTGGTGATTAAATCTACTAGTCGAACTATCAATTGGTTCAGGCTTTTGCTCAATAAAACATATGCTAAGGATAACATATGCAAATAGAACAAGCATAATTTTCCAAACAACACAGGTTTTGCATAATTCCTATAAGCAATTCTAATACGCTAAGAGGCTACAACCACTCGAGATGCTTGACCCCCACATAAACCCACCAAAATAGAACAACACTAAGTGCAAACCACTGCTCCACCCATACCCAACTTACCCACCAATTACCCAAGAACTGCCTAGGAACACCAAGCCTAAACCGCCGCATCACACCATTTAAAATCAGCAATAGTCATAGGATGAAACCTACAAAATAGTAGTTATAGAATGAAACCTAAAAAAGAATGAGCAATAGTCATAGGATGGATGGTTCCTGAATTTTGTATCCTACTACTCACACAAATGTACTAATTGGAGGTAAGTAAAAGCTAGGGGAAAGGTACCCCAAGTATCACTAAATGAAGAATGACTATCTCAGTCCTTTATTAGCTCAGCTTAAGATACATTTTTAGATTAATTTCCTAATTTATGGAGATGAAAACACAGAAATGGTAAAACAATTACCAGCAATTCAGCATCAGCTTTTTAGCAGAAATACTACTGTGCAGGTGGCAGCTGAACCTTTTCACATGGAAATTTCAGGAAACAAGTAGCAAATGCATCAGAAAAGCATAATGCTCACTAAGAAAATTCAAACAAGTTCAGTGGAAAACAACCATCATGCTCTACAACCACTCAAGCACAGCTCCTGGGCCTTTCACATTCACATTCATGTTCCAGAATTAAGCAATTATTTATCATACAGAGTATGCTCCAAAGACAACTTTGTGCAACTAAAGAGAAATATAAGCATCTGATCATGATTATACCTACTATATATATTGAGAGTGGGAAAAGAAAAGCTAGTTGATTCAAGCTTCATCTGTAGAAGCTAAGTGGGTGCACTGAGATGATATCAGTGCGCGATCCGAGAGATTTGGGAGCTGACCTGGAGAGAGGAGGAGCAGCGTCACGGAGGTTAGGGTTGCCGCGAAGGCTGAGGTCGTCACGGAGGAAGGCAACGGTGCTAGGTGCTCGGAGGTGACGGTGGTGCTCCAAGTGCGGCGGGTTCAGGGGCGACGACGGGGCTCCGACGGGGGCGGGAACCCGAGGACAACGAGGCTCCGACCACGACGGCGGGCTCGGGGGCGACAACAGTTCTGAGGGCAGCGAGGTGGACGGCGGTGTGCAGAGGAAGGCGATAGCACCAGGCTCCTGATCCTCTGGGACGGCGGCGGCGAGGTGGACGACGGCGCGCGGAGGAAGGCGATGGTGCTGGGTGCTCGGAGGCGGCGGCGCTCCGAGGGCGGCGACAAATCCTAGCGCAGGGGACTGAGGCGCGAGAGGGAAATGACTTAGGCGAAGGTCGCATTGGTAATATACATAAAGGTTATAGGTGACGGGTGAGAAATTTCACCCATCACCTATTATAACCACCCATCACTTATTGTGAGTCATAGGTGACAGGTGAATAATATCACCCGTCATGTATAATAAGAGATGACAACCTTTGTTATGCTAATTAAATAGACTTAAAATATGCTCATAATTTCATTAACTTCAATATAAAAAATGCATATAAAAAATCACACAGTACCTATATATATTACCCATATGAACAATAGCTATATGAAAAAACAAAATTAAAAAACATAGATATGAACTAGATCGTCTAATATAAACATTCAATTGGATCTAATATTATAAATTCAAATAACTTGAAACCTAAAATTCAAATTTCACATAATAATATTACATATTTGACATCAATATTACAAATTTAATATATATAAATTCAAATTTGACATTAATATTACAAAGTTGACACTGAAATTCGAATTCGTTGTTTTCGTGCTTTCTTGACATAGATCCATTCGTTATGGTCAGAGCGCAAGTATGGAGATTTCTCGGTTGGCGAAAGACGTGGCACAATTGATTTCATCGAATTGATTGAACTCCTCCTCATCAACGATGTTTGCAACCTCGACGATGCGTCTTTTCCCAGTGAAAACCACATGACATCTCTTCTTTGTTGTGTCTATCACATAAAAGACTTGGCGAACATCTTTAGCGAGTACGAAGGGTTCAGACTTGTATCCAACATATTTGAGATCAATACTAGTGAATTCATACTTGTCACTAGTGACGCCCTTTGCCCCATGTATCCAACGACACCGAAACAGGACTACCTTGAATCTCAAGTAGTTCAACTCCCAGATCTCCTCTATTTGACCATAGTATGTGCCTATCTGCATGTCATTGTCATAAGTATCTATACGGACACCACTGTTCTGGTATATGCTCTTCTCATCTTGGGCAACTGTGTAAAATATGTATCTATTTATACTGTACCCTTGATATGTCACAATTGTGTATATAGGGCCCGATGCCAGTTTTTTATCCGAGCACTTATAGGAGTAATCGATTGTCTGATTCGATCTCGGAACCAAGTTGTGAGCCTTTGCATATGTTGCCTTGCAACCCAAGCTTCGATCTGCCCCGAATTCTCTTCAAGTAGCATCTGCTTGTGCTCATCGACATATGGGCACACTTTGCTCATTTATTGTAGCACGAGGAAATGAGCTTGGTCATATACCTTTGGATCAGGATAATTGCCATCTTCCCCAGAACCCCCACACCTGCGAGCCACCAATCATGCTGAGACTTAGGCACGCTAAGTGGGTTATTTGGGTCAATGTAATTAACAGACCACTCCAATGCTTTTCCCGTCACGTAACCCTACACGATGCATCCCTCAGGAAAGGCTTGATTCCTTACGTACGACTTGAGAACGCCAATATATCTCTCATATGGAAACAAGTGATGCAGGAACACGAGGCCAAGATAATGTATCTCCTTCACAAGGTGAGCAGTGAGATGTACCATGATATCAAAAAAGGATGGTAGAAAATACACCTCAAGAAGATATAGAGTCTCAAAGTGTCTTCTTTCTAGCTCCTCCAGCGAGTCTGGATCAAACACCTTTTGTTCAATTGCATTGAAGAAAAAGCACAGGCTCAGGATAGCCTCGCGAAACTTTATTGGGAGGATGTTCCTAATAGCTACCGCAAGCAATGACATCATCATCACATGGCAATCATTGAAGAAAAAGCACAGGCTCAGGATAGCCTCGCGAAACTTTATTGGGAGGATGTTCCTAATAGCTACCGCAAGCAATGACATCATCATCACATGGCAATCATAGGACTTCATCATGGTAAAATTTATTTTTAGCTTTTTCACCGAAATAAGTCTTGCGATGTTGGATGAGTAACTGGAGGGGACTTTCACACTGTGCAAGAACTCGCATAATTTTTTTTTCTCCTTCCTGAAGAGAGTGATAGCTACTTTTCCCTTTATTTGGAGCAATGTACCGATCAGACTCTCGCAGATATTCTTCTTTACATGCATATTGTCGATAGAATGGTGAACATCTAATTTTTTTTCCAATACTCTAGCTCGAATAGTATTGATTTCTTGTTCCACATTCCTAACCGTTCATCATCCTAGGAGGATTATTTTCGCTTGCCAAGGACAATATTGATATTCTTAATCTGATTGTGGATATCTTCCCCGCTGAAATGCTTCGAAGATAACGCTTTCTCCTTTGTGCCATCGAACTGCTTGTCCATATTTTGGTATGGGTGCTTCCTGGGAAGGAAATGTCGATACCGCATGTACACTATTTTCTTTGAGTTATTCAACCTCAAACTGCATGTGTCATCTAAGCAATGTGGGCAAGCTTCACATTTTCTTTTGCTCTGACCTAACAAGTTACGATGTGTTGACAGATCATTGATGGTGACAAACAACATGGTGTGCAAGGTAAAGTACTCTTGCTTGCACTGATCCCAAACTTCGACGCCTTCTGACCAGAGTTTCTTAAGATCATTGACTAAAGGCCTGAGGTACACATCGATACCGTTGCTAGATTGTTTCTGTCCTGATATCAATATCGACAACATAATGTATTTCTGCTTATTACAAAGCCAGGGTAGAAGGTTGTAGATAGATAATACAACAGGTCAGGTGCTATGTGAGGTACTCATGTTACCGAATGGATTCATACCATATGTGCTCATAGCAAACCTAATATTTCTCAATTCTTCAACGAACCAACCAAATGTGGAATCAAAGATTTGCCACTGAGCGGAATCCGCTGGGTGTCGTATCATTGTGTCATTCTTACAACCCTCCTTATGCCAACACACCAATTATGCCTCATTTATGTTGGCAAACAGACGCTTCAGACGGGGAATTACAGGAAAATATCACACCACCTTCCTAGGACCACCTTTACTTTTCTTGCCTCCATCCCCGTCACCACCGTCATTTCTACTCTTGTATCGATGGGTTCCATAAGTGGGGCATTGATCCAGCTCTGCATACTCTTCACGAAACAAGATACAATCATGCTTACATGCATGTATTTTTTTTCTATTTCCAGTCCTAAAGGACAAATTATCTTCTTCACGTCGTAGACGCCCTCCAGTAGTATGTCCCTTAGCAGATCTAGCAATGTTTCGAAACTCTTGTCAGTCTAACCATGGGTTGCCTTTATCTGTAGAAGCTTTAGTTTCTAAATATCTGCGTGTACTTCTCCTTATAGTTAGGATAAAGGGACGTCTTAGAATCCCGCATAAAGTCCTAGAATTTAGCAAATTCACCATTGTTATACTTGTCGTTCCGCTCGACATCTCACACCATATGATCCACATTCTTCACAAAATCCTCGAGATCATTATCATTAAAACCTAATATGTCATCATCCCTGAGATCATGATCCATTTCACCGGGTGTAAGTCCTTGATCCACACTGTCGACATGGAGGGCTCAATCCAACTCTCCCTCGTTAAGGCCTTCCTCGTCATGTTTGTTCTAACATGTATAATTCTCTTTAAATCCATACATGACCAAGTGTGCATGGATATTGTCTGGTTTCGAAAACTTATTATCATTCTTGCAGTTGCGACATGGGCAATACATTACCGTTTTACCATGATCTTTCATTTCCGCCAAGGCAGCACTTATGAAATGCTTCACCCCGCTCAGGTACTCCGAATAAGTCCGGGTCTCAAGGTATATCCAACTTCTGTCTGTCATATATAATTAATGTAAAAACATTCATTCTTCATTAACAATTACCTTAATTTCGTGGTTAAGCATGCGATTAAAAATTCTATACAAATATACTAGATATGTGGCATCTCGCGGTAGATCGGGAAAACCTTGTATCAAATCTAACATAAATACAACTCACTTGTACTAAGATTTTGGATAAAGATGCAAAATGACCGATTACAACTTAAAGCACAACAAATCTACCAAATAAGGATTAGAGGAGAAGGAAAGGAGGAGAAAATAGGAGATGCAAACTTTGAAAGACCTAGCACCAATTCAAACTTTAAATCAATAAGATATTAGAAAATCTCTACCGGAGCCGGTGAAAATCACCAGCACTATGCGGACAGAACTATTAAGTAATTGTTCGCTCGCACAGTGACTGGCCAACTCTTTAAACAGAGCTAAGTAATAAGTGATAGATGATAATATTACATGTTACTTATTATTTGTTATAAGTGACATGTCATAACATGATCTGGGGAAACCTGTCACATTTGCTAAGTCATAAGTGACGGGTAATAACTGGTGCAGGAAGACCTATCACTTATGACTAAGTTATAAGTGACGGATTTAGTTATTACCTGTCACTTACGATCGTCACCTATTATTTGTTATCCGTAACAGGTAAATATCTGGTTCCAATTTAAGACGACATAAGTGAAGACTTATGTAATAATCCATCATTTATGTGTCTCTTTTATCTGTTTTTTACGTAGTGGTTGTAGACTGTAGTTCAACTATCGTTTCGTCGTCGATCACATTTGGTTGGTTCTTGCCATCATTCTCTACTCTACCGATCCCTTCCTCGGCAGCTATAGCAGATGGTTTCTGTCGGAGTCACACCGCTGAAGATGGCCACCGTGGTTGTCGGAGCAGGGCCGACGACTGCCTGAACGGCTGCCGTGCCAGCCTGCCAGGTAACCCGCCGTGAGGAGGCCATCGCCAGCCGCGCGCCAAGCACGCGCATGGATCTCCTATGCATGCATGGTCGATGTTGTCTTTTAGTTTCTTCACTAGCTATCAGGTCATCTCTTGTCATCACTAGTTGTCTGTCGTTTGGAGATGAGCTAATATATACGTTACACAGAGTCTTTACTACCATATATAATATGGTGTACTTCTCCGTGAAAATTTCAAACGCATTGTACTTCGGTTCCATTGGTTACAGGCGCCATGGAGTTTCATGGGTATTCTGAATATATCAAAACACAGACGTTTGGATACGCTATTTTTAGGAGTTCTAGCAGGACCAGAACACCGACGGGCGCGTACGGAGTAGTTCGCCCGGCCCCCACCGACTACACTGGGCTGCATGCATGATTGACCGATCGATCGTACATGCGGCCGCGTTGCGCAATGTCCGATCGAGGGCTCAGCCCTATCTGGGGTTTGGTTTGGAACGCATAATACATAGTCTGATATGTAGCTAGTGTTCCTCTTCTCGGGCTCAGCCATATCCTGCTCGATTACGTAATAACAGTCAGCGCGACATGTTTATTTTATATTAGAGTTGTAAGAATAAGACTACGATTGGTTACTCGTATGAAGATAATTTTATAATACTAATTAATAGATCCATCTACTGTTTGTATTCATTAAATTAAACTGACATAATATATATAAATAGTTAAACATATTTCTTTCTAAAATTTTAGACATCTACCATACCAGGTTATTCTGATAGGAGCAACCAATCAAATCGCTAGTCCACCAGCCCACCCAAAAAAGAAAGGAAAAAAAATTCGTCCCATCGATCGGTCCCGCCGGCGGGCTGCACAACCGCCCGCAGCCCGCGCGAATACGGCGAAGGGATCATCCCAACGCACCTGCCCTGTGGCCACGTGCTCTGGCACCCAATCCCAGCCCACCCCGCCCAATCGATCCTAGCTCGCGTCGCCGGCCGGTTGCTGCGCGTACGTATTTGTGTGCACTGGTCAGGTGCAATGCAAATCGCTCGGCGTGGCCACTAAACATGGCCAGCGTGATACCGAGGAGGAAGGTACGTTGGTAAACAGTGCAGGGAGACGGCAGACTAAGCAACGTCAACGTGGAGCTAGTGGGATTGGCTTGGCTGGCCTGCCCACTTTCTCTTCTCCTTTTGCCTTGGTTGCGAAGCCGAATTACTCTCCATGAATTCCACGCAGTAAAATTGGCCTGGTAGCTAAAGTGCTAAACACTAGTGATAAACAAACCAGATTGGGGACGAGGAACGTGGCCGCCCGACATGCTCCATCGCTCGGACTAATTACGTCCTTGCCTGCTCAGGTCCACAGTAATCACGGCCGCTACTACCAGTACCAGTACGATGGTCGGGCAACGCGCGCCCGGTGCGGCTAGCCGTTGGTGGCGATGGCGTGCAGCGATCGACCCACGGCCGACGCGCGCCGTCTACTCTGGTACGGATCGCTCACCCACGAAGGCACGAAATGTCGCGGGTGCTAGCGTTCGTAGCACCCGCTGTGGCGTCGTTGGCTTCGCTTGGGTTGGCCTGCCTGCCCACTTTTCTTTCGCCTTTGTCGCGCTCGGCACGCAGACGCATTTCCATCCTCCACCTCCCCCGTCTCGATCTCTCCTCCTCCGCCTCCTCCCCCAACCCCACCTCGCAGCGACCACCAACCCCATGCGCCATGCAGCCCGGCCCCACTTCGACGGAGGAGCCCACGGCGCCGGCGGAGCGAGTGGAGGAGCCGACCGCAGAGGCTGAGGCTGTGGTCAAGGCGGAGCCGGCGGCGGTACAAGACGGCGAGGAGGAGGCGAAGGGGGAGAGGAGGGGCGGCAGGGGGAGGAAGAGAAGGAGGCGCGGCGTCACCTCCCCATCCTCCTCCTCCGCCACGGCGGCGTCCGCGGGCGCGGGGAGCGGGGTGGTGATGGTCAAGCGGGACCTGCTCGCGCGGTGCATGACGTGCCCGCTCTGCCACCGCCTCCTACGCGACGCCACCACCATCTCCGAGTGCCTCCACACATGTGAGTCCTCTGCTCCCCCCTTCCTTCATCTGCTTTCCCCGCCGCCGTCGTTAAAGCTCCGGTCATCGCCTCGGATTCGGTTCCCGCACGTCGGTTGCCACCTGATTCGACGCGTCTCGCGGTCCACGCTCCTCCGGGACGTGGGATTTGGCGTGTCGCTGCCTCCTCGTGCTCCGGGACGTGCGCGGGGGCGCTCTCGACCGCTCCTGGGAGGATTCGGTGCGCTTTCGCGTGTCGCGGGTTTGGATTTCGCTTCGGGGACGGCGTCGGCTTGCCGTGATTGACCTTGAGCTAGCGGCGAGCCAGGTTGCCGGGGGTTCTTACCGGCCGGGGAGGGCTTTGTTCTCTTTCGCCGCTTGTTCTAATGCTTTACGTGCGCTATAGTCCTGTTCCTGTCCATCGATCGACGTACGTACACGGGGTGGAAATGTTGGATTATATGAAATGGATGCTGTACAAAATGTGAAACATGTATCATGGATTGTTGATACTTTCGCATTTTTTTTATTTTTTTAATCCTCTGAGCTAGAGGATTCACTACTGGTTTCGCTTTTAGTTTGGGTGCTACCAGTTGACTTGATGCTTTATTCAGGTTTTATATTCGGATGAAATCTTATTCAGTTTTGGGGTGTGCAACGTTTATGGGGCAAATGTAAGCCTCTAACTGTGATCCGAGAGAGGGGTGCACGTAGTTTTTTCGTATTGTGCTGCTGCTTCCACTTCCGGTATAAACTGTTCAGTTTCATAAGGAGCATGATTTGTGTGCGCAGCTCATATTCGGATGCCTGAGATGCTTCTAACATTATCCAATTCTGGGGTACCTGAATTATTTCGTCACTAGTACTTGCCATTATGAATTCTGGGCCAAATTTGAACAAACATGTAACTAGTGACTATTGCCAAGATGGTATTTGTAAAAGGCAGAGAGAAACACTACAATAGCTGTAGAAAGATGGTAGCTTATGATTACAAACGTGGATCTTGGGTGGAATTGTGTATAGTTGCTGATATGAGGTCAAATCTGCCTGCTTTGCATTTTTGTTAAAATCATTTGAAGAATCCTGTTTAGGCTTCGTCTTCGTATTGCAATTCACTTTTAATTACAGACCCTAAAAAAATTGTTTTTAATCACATACTGGAGCATCTTGAGTAATTCCTGCACATAACATCTTGAGTACGTTTTAGTGTGTTACATAGCTGCTGCTATATTGTTGCTAATATGTGATTCCATTTTGATGCACTGAAACGCTGATGATGACGGATAAATTTTGATGCTATCCTATCTCAGGTCCCTTTGCTTTTTTCTGAGTTTATTCTGTAGCATTTTGTTCTTGTTCTTTTGGCGGACAACCATAATGTTTCTCTTTCTAGCTTTTCTTCTGCGGTATGTTTTACAATAAACAGGTTTCTGATCCTACCACTAATTGCACAGTTCAGTGTACAACACAATAATAAAAGCAGTGGGAGCATGTTCTTAGTGTCATAACTTCACTTGCTGTGAATAACATCTTTGATTCCTTGCAGTTTCAGTTTTTTTTAAAAACAATTAATGTAATTTCAGAGCTATAATCTTTTGGTTCTGATGCAGTTTGCAGAAAGTGTATATATGAGAAGTTCAATGACGAGGAAGTAGAATGCTGTCCAGCATGTAAAAAAAATCTTGGCTGCACTCCTGTTGAGAAGCTTAGGTATACCTACACTCATGAGTGTGTACATTTATCCATTGTGCTTGTCGCTGAAGATCTTAAGGTCAAAATAACTGTATGATGGCACTTTCAATGTATGACTTTCATGTTTAAGTTTGCTGGATTTTTAATCATAGTATTACTTTCAATCTAATGGCATATACAGAACCTAAAACTGATGCAAAACAGATCAAATCACCTGTCTGATTTATTTATTTGACATAAGCATTCCATAAGGTACTGATATGGTTTAGATTTTCCCATACTAAAAATGTGGATGTGAACTTGTTTTAATTTGTTTCTCATCTGAAGTGTTATCTTATTCGAATTCGGTAATGAAATAAACGTATTTCATTATGATGTGTTGATAGTTGGATAATACATTTTCATTTGAAAAATATATGGATATGGATGTAGTTTGACCACTACTTTGTTGGTTTTCGATGTGGTGCCACTCCCAGAACCTGGTACTTTGATTCAGATCTTTGTAATATACATGAAAATTACTATAAAGTAATAATTGGTAGTAAACAAAGGGAAAAATCATAGAAATGCTCAATCTGAAGGACTTAATAACTTCATGAACAATCTCGATGGACATAAATTTGTAGCACACTGCATATTAAATAATCAAGTTCTCAGCAATGCAGCAAACCATTTTATATCAAGTAAGAAATCATTGTTGTTCGCTTGAATTCTGGGTTTTCTTGCTTTATTTTTGTGTAGTGTCTATTAGAGTGTGTGGGTGCCAAAATTTTGCTCCTATTTACTCCATTGATGTTTCCAAGGGTTCTTGTCACTGTTGCAGTTGATTTAAGTTCATTGACATCTTGTGAAAACACATTGTTACATTTGGCATACAAATGCCCCGGACTAGTTTAATTACTACACGATAGTACTTGTATTCTTTAGTTGGAAAAGAAATAGTTTTCTACTTTGTTTCTTCAATTTTTCATTGGTACCTTATGCCTTTCTTATACTCATTTTTGTGTTTTCTAATATTCAGAGCTGATCACAGTTTACAAGATGTAAGATCAAAACTTTTTCCATTCAAAAGAAAGAAGATTAAGGCAGAAGAAATTCCATCTCCTATTTCACTTCCCACTAAAAGGAAAGAGAGATCTATCTCTTCACTAGTTGTCAATACACCTAAAGTAAAACCAACAGGCTTGACTGGACGGCGAACAAGAGCAGTTACCAGGAAAGCTGCTGCTGCCTTACATGGCCTTGGTCCAATTCTCGAAGGTCCTGTGAAAAAGGAAATTGATAATGGTGACAGTCATTCTCAAAGTTCAAGCTTGCCAGCTAATTCAGGCAAAGCACCGCAAACAAGAAGACAGGTAAATGACACACAGTCACACACCTTATAATTTATATCACCAGCATCATTATGCTAGTTGCAGTGGACCTAGCTGTGGAGTCATGGGTCTGCATCTTAAATTCCCAAAAGGTACAGTAGCTAGAAGAATGCACATACCAGCAGTAACCGGATCCTATTCCCTGCAGATATCATCAAACGTTGAGGCCTCAAACTATTCCTCCAATAAAGATGCCGAGGATGATAGTAAGGAGTTGGAGGATAAGGGTGAGCTCTGGCGGCCTTTAAACTGTTTAGAAGCTGCGAACAGGACAAAATCCTTTAGGTTGAGTTCACAGAATCTAGTTATTAAGGGAGAGCAACACAACGGCTCTCCCAGTAGTACATATCCTAACAAAACAAAGGTAAGGGAGCATCTACAGAAGTCAAAAATTGAGGATGACAAGAAAGATGTTCCCATGCCACCAGTGATGCCAAAAAGGAAAGTTCAAGGCACTAGGCGGAGGAGGAGAGAACTTCAAGCTCCAGCAGATGCAAAGCCTGATGCTGCAGCTACACAAAATGAAAAGAAATTCAGTTCTCTATGGTTTTCATTGGTTGCTTCATTTAACCAGTAAGCATCATCAGTTCATCATAGAATCCTTTAAATCTTAACATTCACAAAAATAAATAGCTAGCAAATACTTCTATCTGATCTTCTCGTGCTCTAATTATTTTCAGGCAAGGGGACCCACCTTTACCACAGATACCTTCCCACTATTTGCGTATAAAGTGAGCTCATATTTTACTCAGCTTTTGCTTGAGATGCATGAACACTTGAACAGTATAATATTCTCACTTAATAGATTTCTCAAAATATGACCTCGACACAAGTTCTTATTAATTTTATTTCACTTGATCGTCAGTGGATAGATTTTTGAGAAACAAGCACAAAACTCTGGACATATAATTTAGGAACTATTGTTATAAGGAAAAAGAAGAAGAGGTATACTTTCATAAGTTGTATGATGAATACACAGCATAAATTACCTTTGCAGCGACCCTTTAAGGAAAGTGGGGTGCATTTTTCTTGCTAGAACTGATGGGTGCTTGACGTTGCTTGGTCAGTTGAAGTGTAGAGGGGCTGAGATCAGTGAATTTGCTTGACCATTTAATCTTGTGAAGAGGGGCTGAGATCAGTGAATTACTGATCCTTGATCATTGATTCCAGAAATTACTGAAGTTTATCTGGTTCATCTTGTTTAAGCCATGCCTTAGTTACTCGATCTCGATGTATAGATATGCTGGTTACTTGACTATGGAATAGAATTATAGCGTCCAATGTTAGCATCATTTTAACTTGTTTGTAAATTTGATGTCCCTTCAGTAATAGAATACATTATCAGATTCAGTTCCATAACATTGTGTGTTTGTGTTATTTTGTGAATTGATATTTGTGTTATTTCGCGACTTGATATCCTATCCGTTCTGATTATGACTAAAATGCTACGTGTATTATGACAGAGATGGAAATGTACCTGCTTCATCTATCCAAAAGTACCTTATGCAGAAGCTTAGTCTTCCCAGTGAGTCTGAGGTGAGTCCTATGTGTCTCATGTATTAGTAGATAACTGCTTGTGTGCTCTAGAATTTTTCTCCTGTCAAGATTTAAGAAATATCTATGCTTGACTGGGTTTGAGTTTTGCCAACCTTGTAGCCATCTGTAGGTGAAAGACATGCTTCATTTCTGATATCGATCCCCGTTACGGATATCTTTTGCAATTTGAACAGTAAATTGTACTCGTCAAAATGCATGCTATATCAATGGGCATTGTATCAATAAATTTTCAGTTTGGGGTCTAGCCTCTAGATTCTTTGAAGGAATATCCGGAATGATGAGTAACATTTGAAAGTATTGGTTTCCCTTTATAGTACCATTTTGTTGTCTCAGATGCAAATCACACACGGCATTATGTATCTTAACAATGTCCTTTACAATTTCCCGTGGTGATACTCTTGGGATCAGCATTTTCCCCAAGGTATCCCTTGTTTCTTTTAATATAATTGCAACACACATGTTCTGCTAATTGTTTTTGGGCTTTGTGGAGTGCTGCTGTACAGCTGTAGGCTCAGCTAAGCATGTTCAATTGACTGAGAAGCTCTTAATATTTCTGTTACAGGTGGAAATAAAGTGTTGCGAGCAGCTGGTGAACCCTACGCAACCTCTGTGCAATTTAGTGGAGTTGTGGTTGAGGGGACGATCGACGCAGACAACACAGACCATGATAGGCTCCTCTGCGAAAGAGTTTGTAATGATGCTAACATACGGGCGGCCAAAGGCCCCTGCATTGTGAGCGCACCATGCAAGATTCATTCCATTTTCGACCTGAGGCGGGTCACATATTCTGCCAGGGCCAGCCATTCGTTGGATCCCTAGAAGAGGTCGTGAAAGATAAGTCTCCTTGATATAGCCTCAATAATGTGGTTGGCTCACTTGGCGGACAGCCCTTTGTGTCACATTCATATATTCTTTGATGTGCGTTGATGTTATTTGATTCCTTTAGGACGTATTTTTCCTATTTATTATACATCAGAAGTGGAATAGATAAGAAGTTGTGATTGATACTTGTAAGTATCATATTGATGTATTTAGGTTGGACATAAATTATAGAGAGAAACTTGTAGCCTTTGCTTGTAAGAGATGACTAGAGTTGATTGCAAATTGTCTTTCGGCTGTATCTTGAATTATTGTAAACAAAATTGGTTACCCAATATTTCTCTTTAAACTCCTGCTGTTGAAATCGCCGTTGTTGATATATTGTTCTACTGGGCACATACATTCTTGATCTTGTTTTCTGGAGCTACTACCGGGCATAGTTTCACAGGAATCTAGTTGCTGTTAGAAGTGAGAACTGATCATATAAGATTCGTTTCCTTTTTGTTGACTTCAGCTGTTGTTTGAACTGTCTCCATACACTTTTGTCACTAACTCTTGAGTTCTATTTATTTTCGGTCTAGAATTCTATTGTCTGAATTTTGCCAGGCTCTTTTTTATGGTACTGAGTAAGGATGCGTCCCCTAACAAACCCATCTACTGAATTCTACAAAAATAATGTCCTTCAGGGTTCAGCCATCAGTTCACTGCGTCATACTGCGAGGAGAAACTGACCTGTTTTAAACTTTGTGTTTGTGGTCTTGCGGATAGTTTACATTTCTTTCCTCGAAACGGTGGATTTTTCAGATTTAGGACGGCAGCAGAATGTACCCACCATAGTTTGGTCAATCTTTACATTTTGACTATCTATATTTTTCTGGCCCACCTTTGAATATTGATATTTTCTAAATGTTAAGCTTGAACAGAAGAATTTAACAGGGATTTATTCACATTTCAAGAATGTAACGGCGATTTATTCATATTTCAGAATTAAACATTCTAGCTTTATACTTCTTTCCGATTGAGGTAATATTCATGTTATCACCAAAAAAAACTAACCTGATCACCTCACATGTCGCTGTTAGTCTTCGCCATACACATCAAACCATCAAAACATATACTTGAGTGCTTGGTGAACCAAAAAAACCTAATCGCGAGATGAAACTCGCGAGTCATGTACCATGAGAGCATGAATCCAATTGTCATTCATAAAAGGCGATTAATCGAGCAGGTATTTTCTCTTTCTCTCAGGACATAGGGCAATTATAACTCTTATCGTAATGGCAATCCGACAATAACATTTGTATGTTGCTGGATTGGAAATCAATGCCCACATAGGAGAATAGGGAAATAACATTTCCCGTTAAGGCCTGCTTGGATAGAGGCATTGACATTTAAACCCTTGCGATTTATGTTTTCTAATATACTGCCTTGTGATTTATTTAAACTTAAAAAACTAACATTAAAAGTTCTTAGAATAAACTTCATAATCCAAAAGATCTGTCATGTGCTCCAAGCTTAAATTTTGTTGTTAATATATATTTTTATTTTTTAATATTTATAAAAATACATATATATTTTAGAATATTATTCATCTAGCCTACCGTCACACGGTGTGGTCCATCCAACTGATATAACATCCTGTTACCTAAGGAACAGCCGACACTTAGAAGGATTCTGTTGAAAAGATTATAACATTCTGCTAGGGCCATTGGAAAAGGAACAAAGATTTCCAAAGCAGCATGGATCTTGGCGCACCAACTCCAACCGGCCATGCCCCGCCCGCCTTCTGCCACCCTCGCTCGCACGTTCTTGTTTCGGCTGGCCGTCCGCGTGGGTGGCGCTCGATCGCACACCTCCCTCTCTGCTCAGAGCGTACGTTCTTGCAGCGGCCAGCCCCGCCGCCATGTCCTTCCGGCTTCGTTCCGCGTGTACGCGCGCGTTGCACAGCCTGCACGTCTTGTCTCCAACAAGTCCTGAAGAAGTGAAGAGGATCTCTGACGCTGCACGTCTTGTCTCCAACAAGCATTTAACAGCAACTGCATGGGTAGAAAAAGTATGGCATCGCCCGGGCGACACTTTTTAGTGGGCCCATCCGATGCATGTCGCCTTTTCAACGGTTCGTTTATCGAGCGATATGTGATTGTGAACACCAAGTGGATCAAAATATTTAATTTTTAATCGCTATGCTGTAGGTCTCACAAGATGTTGTTTATTAAATGATTTAGATGTATAATATTTTAAAATAGTATGTATTTTTACAAATATTAAAAATAAAAATATATAAATAAAAAGCTCTCCAAGCATCAAGCTTGACACCTTGCGAATTTTTAAATTTTTATTTTTCAATATTTGTAAAAGTACATATCTATTTCAAAATATTGCACATCTAAATTATTGTCGTCGGTTGGTTAGATGGTATCTTACTGTCGCCTGTTGACGGGCAACACATTTGAAAAAAAAGGATGTCAATCATTCTAACGGGCAATAACTAAAAAACACAGTGTTTCAATGCTCTCAAAATTTAAAATATTATCAAAATATTTATGATTTTTTTTTAAAAAAAGTATGTTGTAAAGGATGCTATAACCTATCTCGCAAAAAAATTCAAATCAAATTAATACTTTTATAATGAAAAACAAAAAAGACAAATTTCATTGTCAAACTATGTATAATAAAATTTATCTTTTTTATTATACAAATCATATTTTTATCTAATTTTTTTAAGAGCTAGATCAATGGTATCCTCTACAAAATACATTGTTTTTAGAATTTTTGTAACTATTTTGATACTATAGTAAATTTTGAAAGTAATAGAACACAATGTTTTTTTAAGGTGTAATCCGTAGGATGAGGGACGGTGGTAGTATAAATAGGCAATATTTTGAAATGGTATGCATTTTTACAAAATATTGAAAAAATAAAAAATAAATAAAAAAGATCTCCAAGCCTCGAAGCTTGGACACCTTGCGATCTTTGTACCATCACGACCAAATCCAACGGCCCAGTATTTACCATCTCCATTCTCCTCATCTCTCTCTTTTGTTGATTTCGGCCGCCCCTCAAAACCCTTCCCCTCGCCTGTTGCCAGTTGCCACACCGGAGCACCAAATCTACCAGCGGTTGCAAGCTCCAAGCCCAGCGCGGATCACACCTGCGCTTCCAATCTCGGCGAGGGAATCGGAGATGCAGCAGGTAGAGACGGGGCAAACCCTAGCCCCCAACCCGCTAGGGTCTAGCTCTGCACTTTGATCTGTTCTTGTTTGTGTCCGCGCGCGTCTGATCTGGGGGCGGGGAGCTGATTCCTCAGGGGGACGGCACGGAGGCGCAGGTGACGTGGGAGGACCAGCAGAACATCAACCGCTTCGGCCGCCTCAACAACCGACTCCACGAGCTCCACGACGAGATCAAGCTCGCCAAGGTAGGTTCCTTACCGTCTCTCCCTCTTTTCCCCTTTCTTTAGCCCCTGTCGTTTGCTGCGCCGTGCTCCTGGTATTTGCATTGCTTCACATGTGGTGGAAACGGAGCGCCAGTTGTAGCCTTCGAGCAGATGAGAATTTTAGCAGGTAGCGAGGTGCCGGCTCGCTAGGTTTCTAGGTTCTTGGGATTATGGTGCTATGTTTGCAAACAATGCCGGAGTGAGTATTCCCATTTCTTGATTTGTTTGCAAGAAAGGAGGCTAGGAACTTAGGATCCCATGCACTTGTGCTATGTTGTTTTATCTTTTCAGGAGGTGGTATTGGGTAAAGTTGTGAGCCCCGTTTGTGTAGTACAGTCGTTTGTTAGAGAAATGGAGTAGTTTCTGGATTCTCTTGTTTATGCATCTGTTTCACTTAAGAGTATTTCCTTCATTTGTGATATGGCATTATGTTATGATCTGATTGTTTGATGGGCGCACTTGGCTATATTTTTGGTTGGCTTGTGGAATTTGCTATGTATAGCATTTAATCTTGTCTGGAAGAGTGGAAGTTAGGGGAAAAAAATGCTTCACAAGGAATTTTAACTTCTAGGAAGTTTGGGCGACCCTGATTCTGGCTTTGTTATGAAAAAACACTGCCTATATCTTTTGTTCTGACCTTTCAATCACCTTTGTCAGCTCCCATGTATTTAGCTCCATATGGGGTTTTTCGAACTGCAATCATACTTTAACCAAACACACGCTCATTGTGTATTTGGATTCCAATTATTGTGCTAGTGCTTCCATCTCATATAAACAGATGAATGCAAATTGTAGTTACCACAGAATAATGAATACTACTTTAACTCAGGCTCTTCTATACATCTTATCACTTCAGAAATAGAAGCATCTTGCTCAAGTAAACTGCCATAATACATTGTGCCTTACCCCATTTTCAACGACCACAATGGAGGTATTTTTGGTATATTTCTTAAATTTACACATTCTCGATGACCACAATGTAGACTATATGTTGACTTGGAGATAGTTGAAGGGTGTCTACAGTTGATGTCTTAATTTCTCATGACTTTACAAGAACAAACAAAAAGGTGCAATAGAGGAAAGGAAAGAGTTAAACCGCATAATAATTTTCTTTAAAATTAGTCAATTTGCTTAGGGTTCTATATTCTTAATGGTTGGATCAAAGGTTGGTGATGTAGTATCCCACGTCTTGGAGATTTTCCAGCAGTCAAGGTAGTATGTGTATCAATGCCTGGAGTCTTCTGAACTAGTTATCATGAGGGATGTTGTGCTAAGAAATTGCTGTGGATGGGGCGATAGGCTATCATGGTGCTTGGTTTGTGTGCATCCCTGTGGAGAGGCCATCATGGTGCTTGGTCCATGTTCATCCCTCTACATGTTGATAGATGTATATGAATGAGGCATTTTAGGTGTATTCTATAGTTTATCTGATGGGTTCTTTTTTAAAGATTTTTATCAGATGGTTCCTGAATTCATGTTAAGTAGACATGTTTTCACCTTTGTCTCAATAATAATCTTGGTAGTTGGTACTGGTTGCGAAGATCGCAAGGTGTCAAATTTCCTTTCATTTTGTTTCACTCTATGTAGATAAGTAGAAGAAGATTATGAAATTAGAATGTTACTTTCCCACATTACTTTAAAATTTGGCTGCGTAGTGCTACTATTTATGGACAGTACAGCTTCTCTTTGATGGAGGCTGCTGTTGAAAGTAAGGACCTGCTTGTAAATTCAGGGTTCCTGTGGGAATTTAACTGTTTCGTATGAAATTCGTATGTTTGTAATAGGGCCCAAAACATTCCTAAAACATCTTAACCTTAAATGCCATTTGCTTGTATACTACATGTACCAGGAGGCAGATGAAAACCTTGACGACGCTGGGAATGAACTCATCTTGTCAGATGAAGATGTGGTACGCTTCCAAATTGGAGAAGTGTTTGCTCACATGCCAAGAGATGACGTCGAGACTAGGCTGGAGCAGATGAAAGAGGATGCAGCTAAGAAGCTGGAGAGGCTAGAGGAGGAGAAGGAATCCATCCTCAGCCTGATGGCTCAGCTGAAGAAGATACTGTATGGGAAGTTCAAGGATGCCATCAACTTGGAGGAAGATTAATAACAGCGAGTTCAATTGCTTGGTGTCCTTTCTATGTCTGGATCTGTTTTTGTTCTTCTGCCCCCCACTATGGCATGTTTGGCATAGCTTATGTTTCTGTACGATCCGTTGTCTGGAGAATCTTGTGAAAAACAGATTTTGCTTCTCTGGATTATGTAGTTTATTCTCAGAATCTGCTTACTGATAATCTGTTGTAGACAATCTTACCGTTCAGCACAGTTTCTACGGAATCCACAAGCAGAAGCTGTACCAAACAAGATCTATAGTGATCATGTGATGCTGGATGGAGAGTTTCAATTTTTAAAGCTTTCCTCATAAGGCATCGGCTAACGGTTGATGCTTGTACTGCAATAGGTTAATGCTGTTCAATCTTTAGAAACGTAAGGGATAGACAGTTGTGCTTCATCTAAAAACGCATCGTGGGAACTTGGCAATTTGCTATCAATAGTGAGGGCAAAAGTCTGTACTTTTGCCATCTTAAGTTAGTGAATGGTTCGTTTCTGATGTGTTTAGGGTGTTCACACCGAGTAAATTTTCATTTTTTATGATTCATCATATGTATCATATTCACAAGACATTCTCTAGTCTAATAAGTAAAATATCTAAATTTCTAGCATAATAAGTGGGACATTCGTTTGTTTTTATTCTGGTCCGTCACTGGATGTGTTTGTATGAGTTGAAGTGAATGGGCGTTGCATGAATTTTTCTTCAGTTCAATTTCACTCGTGCGGGTGGTACATTTCTGTTGATTTGTTAGTTGATGTCGGGGCCCAAGGTGAAAGTTCGTAGACTAGCCTATTCCCTGGATTAGGGGCTGCAATATCACATGCAAACGGTCAAATTATTCAGGTTAGATTAGGGGCTGCAATATCACATGGAAACGGTCAAATTATTCAGGTTAGATTAGTGGCTGCAATATCACATGGAAAAGGTTAGTTTAGTAATCTACGTGGGACATGTAAATCTCCGAGTGCTTGGATCTTCACCCATCATCTGTGCTTGGTTCATGTATATTGTGGTAAACCACGTGCAGTTGTATTTGCAAAAAAAAAAACAAAACCTATGTCATTAGGTTAGTATTGAGTCATTAGGTTGTTATTTGCACACACGAGATAAGTCTGAAATGCTCTCAGTTTGTGGGTTCTTTTTCGGGTGAATTGTATAAAACTATAAGTATTATGTCATTTATAACATAAAACTATAAGTAATGTGATTAGTAACACAAAACTATAAGTATTGTGCACTAATTTCACACAAAAATCGATTTTAATTAAATTCACTTAAAAAGTAGTCTTATATTTTTTCAAAAATCTTATAATTTTTTTTACGTGTTCTATAATCTATGTGCAAACTATTTTAACTAGATTCACCAAAAAGCATATGTAAAATTAAAATTAAAATTCTCTAAAAAAAAAAGCTACTGGCCTCAAATAAAATCCCAAAAATTTGGAAAAATTCAATAATATTCTTATTATATGATGAATTTCTAAAATTATTTCCATCCCTATGTTATATGGTTAAAAAGTGATTTCTTTTGTAATACTCCATTTATATACTTACAAAGAAACTTATTTTTTTTACCATATTACCTAAGCTAGAAATAATTTGAGAAATTAGTCCATCATATATGAAAAATATTAGTGATTTTTCTCAGATTTTTGATATTTTATTTGAGGCACTAACAATTGTTTGGAGTTAATTGTTAGGAGTTATAAAAGTAGTCTTTTTGAAAAATTTAGTTTAAATTTTACACATGTTTTTTGGTGAATCCACTTAAAATGGATTGCACATGGATTATGAAATACGTACAAAAAGTTGTATGATTTTTTGAGAAACATAAGATTATTCTTAAATAAATTTAATTAAAATCGGGTTTTTATGTGAAAATTGATACACAATACGTATAATTTTATATTATAGTTTTATGCAGTTTCCTTTTCTTTTTTTATTTCTAGTGTTCCATTTCTACCTACTGCTAAGGTGTTCAACAATCGGATCAATCTGGAATTTATAGTTGGCGCGTAAAGGGACAATGAGTCAATTCTCACATGCTGACTCACCCAAGGCCGCACAATGCTGGCTACGCGCACGTACATGTGGCACTTCATGTTGGTCCAAGGGTGTCTTTGACAAAAGACGAATTTTTTAGGACTTGGATAGACATTTTGAAACCTTGGGGACTAGAGTGGCCCCTCAATAAAACTTCAAGGGTGTAATTTGGCTATTACGTCAAAGATAACCCTTCTATCTAGGTTTGCTTTTGGTTCAGTACACGTGTTTGCACATTCTTTTTTGGCGGTTATACATATTACTCAGATGTACATGTACAAACATTTTGAGACTTTTTTGAAGTGTAAAAATGTACTAATCGATAACTGGTGAAGATCCAAGCACGTGAGATAACCCGGGTATTAATCTACGGTTCCTCGGCGCGACCGCTCCTGTTATTAGTCATCTCTCATTGTATACATTTAGATTAGGAATATCTCTATGTCAATTCAAAGCAACAAAAACAATATTTGATCTGCTTCATATAAATAAAAGAATACAACCCCTTCTAAGTTCTAATTAAGAAACAAGCCAGGTCTAAGAGAAAAAAAGGAAAAATTGCATATACCCCTATAAGTAAAATAGTTGCATTTAACACACTACAAGTCTAACATGGTTGTTAAATCCCTCCTCAAGATTCTAACTTATTTGCTGTGATGTGACTTCACGTAGGATGCCAGCATGGAAAGATGAAGATTTGCTGGAAAGATGAAGATGAGAAAGGGACTAACAACGCACTATAAAGTCTATTGAATTAAATATATCATTATAATTCATTACACAAATTAGACCAAACCAGAAGTTCAATAAATCATATTACATAGTTAAATCATCCTCAATCATCAACTACTGATGCTATCAATTTACTTAGAGCACTCGAGGTCACAACACGATAAATATGTTAATATTATCTTAAGTGAGAACCATGAAAGATTTTGTAACAGGGTTAGACTTGTGATATAGTAAATACAATTATAAAATTTATAGGAGTATTTACAATTTTCCATAAAAACACAACCATCATTTAAAGAAAAGGACAATCCGTTTTGTACTATCGAAAGATCATGACTTTCGAAATATACCACCGAAAGAACCTGGGGCCGTAAAAATTAGCACCCAAGCACCACAACGTTCCGGAATTTGCCATTCTGACACATTCCGTAAGCAATTTGTGTCGGAGTTAACCGGTGTTTAGACGCCGCCGGCGAGCACGAACACACGCACACGGGTTGGAACGAAGACAGGAATTGGTGCTGCTAAAACTTAACAGCGTTTTCTGTATATTGCTTAGCTATTTAAAGGGAAAAACTTAGTGCTAAACATGACAGCTAATCTGCCCTACATGCGCAGCACGAACGCCAGTAGATCGGGCATGCCCATGACCACGAACTTGCCACGCAGGACCCGGACGCACTCCCGCATGAACTTGCATGCGCCGAGCTGCACAAAATTCGCACGGCCGCCTAACAACTTGTTGAAATGAAAGTAAATGAAAAACGGGAAATAATCTTGGTGACGCGCTGGAGTATGACAACATTTCTTCCCCCTAATCCTTGACGCGATCACCTGAATGCTTGTTGACGCCGATCTTGACACGCAGCTCCTGGAAGCGAATGCGCCCGAGCGCCTTGGTGAGGATGTCCGCCAACTGATGTTCTGTTGCAATGTACTTGACGACGATCCTGTTCCCTTCAACACACTCACGGATAAAGTGATAACGAAGCTCGATATGCTTACTCCGGTCGTGGAACACGGGATTCTTGCACAATGCGATGGCAGACTGATTGTCCACCCTTAGTTCCGGCGCTCCAAACTCCGAACCGATCATGTCAGCCAAGAGACGAGCTAGCCAGACACTTTGACACGCAGCTGTGGCAGCTGCGATGTACTATGCCTCACACGAGGACAGAGCTACCACCTTCTGCTTCGCTGATTGCCAAGTGATAGGGGCAAATAAGGAAGAAGACGACGCCGTTGGTGCTCTTCCGAGCGTCGAGATCTCCTGCAAAGTCGGCGTCACTGTAGCCGATCAGTCTTGGTCTTCCTTCCTAATGCCTGGCGTAGTGGATGCCGTGGTCGCGCGTTCCAGCCACGTATTGTAGCACACGCTTCACCGCGACCAGGTGCTCCTCATGCGGCTGCTCCATGAACCGGCTGAGAAAACCCACCGCGAACGTCAGGTCTGGCTTGGTGTGCAATAGGTACCGAAGTCCACCAATGATACGCCGATACTCCGTGGCGTTCACCGGCGAGCTCGTGCTGATCTTGCTCAACTTCAGTCGTTGCTCCATGGGGGACAGACTCGAGTTGCAGGAGCTCATGCCGCTGCGCTCCAGTAGCTTGCCTGCATATGCCGACTGGCACAAAGTGATGCCGCTGGAACTTTGATTTACCTCGATGCCCAGGTAGTAAGACAGCAGCCCAAGGTCACTCATCTGGTACATCTCCTTCATCTCGAGCTTGAACGCCGTAATCTCCTCTCGGCTGGTCCCCGTGATGATCAAATCATCGACATAGACACCGACAATCAGCCGTGATCCTCCTCTGCTACGCGTGTACACGGCATGCTCGGAGGAGCTCTTCAGGAACCCGAGCGACACCATAGAGGCATCAAGCTTGGAGTTCCAAGCTCTGGGTGCTTGACGAAGCCCATACAGAGCCTTCCGCAGATGGAGCACCTTGTGCTTGTTGTTGTCGTCGACGAACCCCGGAGGCTGAGCGACGTACACCTCCTCTTTGAGCTCGCCGTTGAGAAAGGTGCTCTTGACGTCCATGTGATGGACCTCCCACTTCTCGTGTGCCTCCAGAGCCAGCATCATGCGCATGGACTCCATGCGCGCCATCGGCGCAAACACCTCGTCGAAGTCGATGCCGGCGCGCTGTACGTAGCCCTTTACCACCAGCCGGGCCTTGTGCCGCACCACGTCGCCATTCTCGTCACGCTTCACCTTGAAGACCCACTTTAGCCCAATGGCTTTGTGGCTGGCTGGGAGCGTCACAAGCTCCCAGGTCTTGTTGTCCTCAATGGCCTTCAACTTATCGCGCATCGCCTTGCGCCAGCACGCGTCCTGCTCAGCCTCCGCGAACGTGGAGGGCTCATCTGCCGTGGTGAAGTGGAGCTCCTGGTCAAGCACCCGGTGGGCGAAACCAGGTGGCGAGGCTGGACTAATGAAGGCATCGACCGTGTGGAACCATAGTGGTACGTCATCGTGGTCGGTGTCGAGGTCCAGGTCATGCTCTGCCGGAGGCGATACGAACTCCATCTGTGCAGGCTCAGGCTGCGTAGAGCAGGTGGTGTGCGCGGCGATGCCGGAGCCGGAGTGGGGGACGCTGGTGCCAATGCTGGTCTCGGTACTGGAGCCGTGGCTGATGCTGGTGCTGGGACAGGTACCGCCGTCTCGGTCGTGTACTCAACGACGAACGGCTCGACGGTGTGCTCGCCGCCACTGTCGTCGTTCTCCCAGCGCCATTTCCCGGCTTCATTGAAGACGACGTCGCGCGAGACGACGACGCGCCTGGTGGTGGGATTGTAGCATCTGTACGCCTTGGACCCGCTCTCTTAACCGATGAAGATCGTCGAAGTTCTGCGGTTGTCAAGCTTCTTAAGGTTCGGCCGCTTGTTCTTGACATGCGCGATGCAGCCGAACGTGCGGAAGTAGTGCACGGCTGGCTTGTCCCCGTGCCACACCTTGTACAGTGTCTTGCCGTCGAGCGCCCGTGTCGGAGCGCAGTTGAGAATGTAGACGATGGTGGAGACGGCCTCACCCCAGAAGTAGTCGGGGAGGCCTTTTGCCTTGAGCATGCACCTCGCCATGGTGACCACGCTCTGGTTGCGGCGCTCAACCACCCCGTTCTGTTGCGGGGAATAAGGGGCGGTGAGCTGCCGCTGGAGGCCACGCTCTGCGCAGTATTCGCCGAACTGCACAGAGGTGAACTCCCCCCCCCCACGGTCAGTGCGGAGGATCTTTAGCTTCTTGCCAGACTCCACCTCGACTGCGGCCTGGAAATTCTTGATGGCCGCCGGCGCTTCATCCTTGCTAGACAGCAGGCGAATCCACATGTATCGACTCAAGTCATCAACCAACGACAAGAAGTACCTATTTCCGCTTGGTGTTGTGGGAGCAATTGGACCACAAAGGTCGCCGTGGACGAGGTCGAGGACGCCTGCTGCTCGCTGTCGTGCTTGTTCGGGGAACGGGGTGCGCCGATGCTTGCCTGCGAGGCAACTATCGCACAATTGATCCACCTGATCAAGGGGCAGCAGGCCACGAACCATCCCCTGGTTCGCCATCTTGCGCAGGGACGTGAAGCTGAGGTGATCGAACCTGGCATGCCACTGCCAGGCCACCTTTGAGCTCCGCGCAGACAAGCACATTGGCTGATCAATGTTCAGCTCGAGGTGGTAGAGCCGCGTTGATGAGCGCCGCACCTTGGCAAGGAGTTGACGACTCTGGTCGAAGATGCGCAGGACGCCGGTGTCGATCTCCACGCGGCAGCCGAACTCGTCCAATTGCTCGATGCTGATGATGTTCGCCTTGAGCCGAGGAATGAAGTACACCCCGGTCAGCGCCCGATGCTCGCCATTCTTGCACTTGAAGACGATGGTGTTGTGCCCTTCAATTGTCACCACGGAACCGTCAGCGAACCGAACAGACCTGCAAATCCCGGCGTTGAGCTCGGCGAAGGCGCTCCTGGACCCGGTCATGTGATTCATGGCCCCGGTATCCAGGACCCAACGGCGATGGTCTCGGTCCTTTCGCAGCCCGAACTGAGCGAAGACCTTCTCCTCGACGATCTCCACGGCAGGGCGCGATGGAGGAGTTGGAGCAGAGGATGGTGCGGCTGGAGTCATCGCAGCTGTCGGTGGAGACGGGTTGAGGACGCCGCTATGGGCCATTAGCAAGGCCTAATCCTCCTCTTCACCTTGGGCCAGATGGGCCTGCTCGTCCCTCTTTTTCTTATGGCACTCCTTGGCCCAATGGCCCTTTTTGCCGCAGTAGCCTCACTGGGCGTTGCGGTTCGCTTCCCCGCTCGACGGGGACTTGCCGTCGCGTGAACTGCCTCTGCGTCCGCGACCGCGTCCCTTGCCGTTGCCTCGTCGCCCGCCGGGGCTGGATCTAGACCCGCTTTTGTTGCCGTCGCGGATCTTGAGACGCGCGAGCCACTCTTCCTCGGTGAGAAGAAGACGGCCGCTGCTGACCTTCACCGGGGCGAACGCCGGCTTCTTGCGTTGCTCGACGGCACGCAGACGTCCGATCGCCTCCTCGATGGAGATGGTGTTGAGATCGAGCAGCGTCTCTATGGAGATCGCCACTTGTTCCAGGTGCTCGGGGACGGAATGGAGCATCTTCTTCACCACCTCCTTGTCGGAGATGTTGTCTCCAAGCACCCGTAGCTGGTTGGCCAAGGTGGTGATGCGTAGTGCGAAGTCTTCAACCGTCTCACCGGGCTTGAAAGTGATCTCGGTGAAATCTTGGCGCAGCTTGTCCGCGTTTGCTTCCTTCACGCGCTCGACGCCGACCCGGACGGACTTGATTACCTCCCACGCCTCAGTGGCTGTCTCCTTCACGGCCAGCCCCGCCTGCATCTCAGGGGGCACTACACAGAGCAGGGCAGCGAGTGAGTTGCGGTCGTCGCGGTAGTCGTCGGTGCCGGGGTCGATGGCGCTCCAGAGGCCCTGCGCCTGCAGGTTGACACGCATGACAAGTGACCACTCGACGTAGTTGGTCCGCGTGAGGACAGGGTAGGCGACGGACCCCGAGCTCCTCTCGATGACTCGTTCGACGATCACCTCACGCACGCTGTAGCGGCGTCGTGGTCTGCACGGCGGGGGCGAGGGCGAACGGCGACGATGCCCGTCAGGTGGGGTGAGTCCTCGACCTTTGCAACCGCCCGGCTGCCGACATGACCGCCTCGGATCACAACTCAGGCTCTGATACCAAATGTCAGAGTTAACCGGCGTTTAGACGCCGCCGGCGAGCACAAACACACGCACACGGGTTGGAACGAAGACAGGAATTGGTGCTGCTAAAACTTAGCAGCGTTTTTTGTATATTGCTTAGCTATTTAAAGGGAAAAACTTAGTGCTAAACATGGTAGCTAATCTGCCCTACATGCGCGGCACGAACGCCAGTAGATCGGGCATTCCCATGACCACAAACTTGCCGCGCAGGACCCGGACGCACTCCCGCATGAACTTGCATGCGCCGAGCTTTACAAAATTCGCACGGCCGCCTAACAACTTGCTGAAATGAAAGTAAATGAAAAACGGGAAATAATCTTGGTGACGCGCTGGAGTATGACAACAATTTGGGCTTAGGAGCTTATGTGAAAAGGCGTTTTTGCCCCTCTGTGCCCAGCCTGGTTCAGACGGGAAGCGTGGAGAGCCATTGCCAGTTCCTAACATGGCACACCTCGCTAAAGATGCTGCGCGACCGCGGGTACAGGCGTGAAGCATGCCGGCCGGAATCGGAGCTTGCTTGCACCCTCCCGGACTTCTACGCTTGGTAAGCCAACAAGCCCGAGCTGGAACACCTCGCATTCTCCACCACCCTTGCCTCCGGCTTCTCGGTGGGCACGGTTTGGGGCAAGCGGGCGGCGGAGTCGAGCAGGGACACGAGCGGCTGCAAAGGCAAGCAGGGGGCGCGCACGGCTTGGGGCGAGTGGCAACGCAGGCGAGGTGAGAGTGAACAGGAGGGAAGAGGCGATGAGGGGTATGTTTGTCTCACTCTAACTGCAGGGATGGTTAACATATATTTGTGTAGTTCACCAAGCCACCTTAGGGCATGTTTGGATCAGGAGATTATAAAAACCAGCAAAAACTTCTGTAGCTCATCAAACAGATTATGGTTCAGATAAAAAAAATCCAACAATCCGGATACCTATAATCCCATAATCTGGCTCCACCTACCTATTAGCCGATAATGGATGGAAAAAAGACAATTTTGCCCCCACACTTTATCCTTTCTGTCAAACATTTTCTCCCTCACATAGTCACACATCTCGACCTTCTGTCTCGGTCATGTGCTCCCCCTCTAGGGTGCTGCTGCCACCGCCCCAAAACCCGCATCTTGGCGCACTCCCACCACTGCTGTCCAATCTCGCCGCCGTTGGCCCATCCCAGCTCGTCGATGCCGCCCAAGTCTTGTCATCCGCCGATGGGCCTGTTTGGGGAGCAAGGCAATGACTCTGAGTTCATGGATCCCATCACGCTGCCGCCCAATCGCGTCGCTAGGGACTTCTTCTCGGAGCCTGACACCTCCCTTGGTGGTCGTGCCATTCCTCCTTGATGCGGTTCCAGCAGAATGGAGGGTATCAACCTCAATTCCCAGGCCACCAATTTCCATAACCTGATGTCATACAATGACCTCCTCCTTTCTCCGTCGTTGCCCAACATCGGTGAGGCTGAGGTCGCAGGTGGGCATCGGTGCAATGG
Source organism: Phragmites australis (assembly GCF_958298935.1). Taxonomy (NCBI): domain Eukaryota; kingdom Viridiplantae; phylum Streptophyta; class Magnoliopsida; order Poales; family Poaceae; genus Phragmites; species Phragmites australis. The sequence continues at coordinate 35,918,916 of NC_084923.1, read as the reverse complement.
GCCTAGTCGATCCACAAGTGCTGGACGTGGCGCCACGGGGACACGCACTGGATCGAGCGTCGATCATGCTACCACGGCGGCAAGGCCCTTCCGCCCTCCTAGGACAGCTAGAGTAGCTACCAGAGGAGGACATGCAACTCCTCGGGGTTCCACCATCGTAGCCAGGGGTCGTGGAACACCTTGGGTCCGCCACCGTAGGTGGAAGTGGTGGCATGCCTCCGGCGGGTGCCCTTGCAGGTGGGAGTGGTGAAACTCCTCTTTTCAGCCCCAGCGCAAGTGGGAGTGGTGCCTCTCCATGGCTGGCCGATGCACATGGTGGTCCAGAGGATGAGGATGAAGGGTTTGGGGACCTATCGTCGGTGAGCAATTTCTTTCTTGCCCTTTTGATTTTGTGAACTGATGATGTCATGCTGTAGGCATGTGTTCTTGACTTGATGTTTGAACTGATGACCTTTGTCTCAAGTGAAATGTTGTAACTGATGTAGTGATCTTGACTTAAAGTACTGTATGCATGTGGTCAATATGCTTTGGAGTTTAGAGTTAAGAAGATGAGTGTTCTTGGTTTTGTTGCCATCTTGATGCAAAGAAATCATTAGATGATGATGTTGTTTTGGTCATGTTTACTGCTAGAGAGTATAAAATTGATTCATTGTTTTGGTCATGTTTGCTACTACATTTACTGGAAAGTGGGACAACGAAGGAAGTGTGGAGCATTTCATGGCCAGCCAACTATTTGTCAAACTTTTGAATCATGATATTTTCTTTATCTTTACTACCAACGAAGGAAGGCTTGGTTGGTTGAAGAGGTGGTGCCAGTAGAAGAAGATATACTAGTCACTAAAGATTTGAAGTTGCCAACTCGCTAATGTGTCATGGATCAGTCTATCCTATGAACTGATGTTGATTTATGACCTTATTTCCTATATGTAGTGCTAAACGGAATTTGCTATATCTTGTGAACTTCTCAAGCTGTCAGTGCAAAATCTATCGTATGCTATCTGTTTTGTTATTTGCTTGTGAGGGAATTTGCAATATGTGATGAAACTTATGAATCTCATTTCTTATTTTGTGAATTGATGCCTGAATATATGATATCTGTCATGTCTCATATACAATGTGATATTGCTTTGTTCGTGAGCTAGTGTATGTGGAAAATTCGAACCCTTCTATTGCTATGTTTGTAGATGATCTCTAGACAGTACTCCTAGGATCCAAAAATACCCCTAAGTGGGTCGAACCGGACAGTCCAAAGGCAAGAGTGAACAACATACAAAAATGAATCGGTACAGGCGTCGAGCTCCTCCGAGATCATCCGAGTGCCTTCAAAACGAGCACCGACTACCGGCAAGAGGTCCAAGTCGGGGAAGCAGGCGCGGATGCAGGCGAGGGAAAGGCAAGCGCCGGAGACCCCGACCTAAAAAAGGTGGTCACCGATAGCCTCGTGAATCCTTTGCTCGAGGCCACCTGCCTCCTCGGAGGCCACCAGAAACCACTCAATATGACTGGTCATGGTGTTTCCAGGTGTCGAGCGTACCTGAACACCAGCGGATCAGAGCAAGGAGTCGAAGGGGGTAAAGGCCCGGCTAAGATGGTCGTAAAATATCACTCGCCGCTCGTCGCTCTTCTTGCTCAGCAGCTCTAGGTCTTTCTGCGCTACCGACAGATCCTCCCGATAACGGCGAAGGCGGTCGCAGAAGTTCTCTCTTTGCAGGACGCATTCCCGGGTCACCCGCTCTAGTTCCCTCCGCACCCCGAGTAGCTCCTCCCGGCAAGCTGGTCAAGAAACAGGTCATAAGCCACACAGGAGTCAGTTGGTCGAGCCTTGCATGGGTAACTTGGGACCAGCACGTGGCTCAAGTGGTCAGAATAACACACCTTAACGGTCGCTCGGCGTACTCGCTCGCTCAACCACAAGCCCCAGCTCACGTTCGGCCACCGCCTCCAGAATACTCTAGTCAGCGGGATCATTGGGAGGATGGATCAGGGGCTCAGCAAGAGCCCGAGGGCTGGTTGGCGTAGGTGGGGGCTCAGTACAGACAGATGGTTCGGACACTCCAGGAACTCTACGACCACAACAACACAAACTCATCAGGGAACAAAAACAGGAGGCTTCATTAGAATATATTACAAGACAAAAGTTACAATCAAGTTTTTACTCCTCGGTGGCCTTCACCCGGAAGATAGAAGTCACGTGGTCCACCGCTCCTTGACACCCCCGCTATAGCCACTCCTCAGCTTCAGGCCCGGTGACCACAACCCCCTCCTGGATAAGGTCCAGGATAAAATGGGGGTTGCGACTGCGGTAGCACCGAAAAATGTACTCCATAGTTGACCTCAGCGCTTACACCACGTCCTCGGAACCCCTCATCGCCAGGGTGGCTAGGAGCTTAGAAAATTTTTCTGCCAGAACCCTGATGGCGTAGGCCCAGGCCCGGGCTATGTAGTTGTCCTTCGGCTCGGTGGCTCCCAGCCCGAGGCTCCCTAGGGGATCCGCCAGCGCCTTGAAGGCGTCCTGGAGAATGCGGAGAATGGTGCGTTCGTCCTCCTTGAGCTTGGAGTGCTCAGCAGAAAGCGTGGAGTGTTCAGCAGAAAGTGTGGCCTTCTCCCGCTGGAGCTCTCCACACCTTTGCTGCAGCAGGAACGCGGCCTCCCTTTCTTGGGCCAACTGCTTTTCCAGTTCAGCACACCTACTGGCCATCGCTTTCTTCTCTTCAACCAACCTGCAAACAGAAGTGGGGAGGCGACTGACCAGAGCAAGCATTTCGGGGGCCGCCACAGACTCCTCGACCGGTGCCAAGGAGACCAGAACCGTCACCGACGCTCCAGAAGGCAAAGTCAGGGCTAGCGGAGGCGCTAGGATGTCCTGTGGGGGCGTCGTCGAAGGGGTCGTGATGGGAGCCGTGGGGGTTACCACGGGCCTGTGGCAAACAACAAAGTTACTGAATCAGGAAGGAACGGAAATCCAAAGCATCTATACTTACCCAAAAGAAACTTATCGCGACAGCGGGGAGCTAAGCACAACTCTCATCCTCACAAAACCGCAGGACCAACCGACCGGGGAAGACAACCTCGCTAGGGGTCCACTAGTACTCGGGGTTCCACGAGCACGTTTGGACCCCCTCCGCGGTGGACGAGTCCTCCGCCAGCCTCTTCTACGCAGATGCTTCGTCCACGACGGTCTGGTCGCGAGGTCTGTAGTCGGACCTAGCCAGGTTGGGGTAGGCCTGGCCTGTTCTGTTCTGGTCGCGAGGCGTCGGGTCTTAGAGGGTTGGGTCGGGTCACTGCGGGTCAGCCTCCCGCTAACCAGCACCGCCCGTAGAGCTGCTACCCACAGTCACCACCTGACCTCGAGTAGATGGGTCGCTTCCCCGACCTAACGGGTTGGGGTCGCGACCAGGTCGGTGAGCGTCTGGGGCAGCAGTAGGCGACGGCGAGGGCTGGCGACCCTCACATTCAATCTCCCGGAAGGCCTCCTCGACCTTGTCGACTATCGGCCACAGGACATCTACCTCGGGGAGATGCTGGAAATAATTCGAGCCATGAGACCATGACCTAGGAAAAGGCTCGAGTAGGAAATTTTGAAAAAATGCTAAACATACTAGTCTCATTCGAGCCCTCTCTGGCAGGGGAGATCACACAGGGGGACACACAGAGGGCCACCCTTTCTAGTGGCCACCAGCATTAGCGACCTGACCCGCTGGTTAATGACCACGTCGGGAAGATCTGATCAAAGAAAATAAGACACCACTCAACCAACAGACAATGATATAAGGACGGCTGTGATATTACCTGCGGAACTCTCCCGGGTATCATCATCACTCCCGGTATACAGATATGCCGGATGGGCTCTCCACTGTAGGGGACACAGTCGGCGCTTCATGAAGTCGCAGACAACTTCCGACCCCGACAGGCTGGCTTCCACAAGCATCTTGACCCGGCTAGCAAGGAGCAGTAGTTCAGCGATCGGCTTGAGGGAGCTCCCCCAACTCTCCGCAAGACGTGCTGGTGCCTCTGCCACGTGGAGCTTGTCTAGGGAGTCGTCGGTCATGAGGTAGAACCATTCATCCCTCCAGCCCGACCACAAATATTTGAGGTTCGTCTCCAGATAAGAGCTCGCAACACTGTCACGGAGACGAAAGTCGCAGCTTCCGGTGGCCGGCCCGGGCTGCGCCCGGACCGTGTAGAAAAACCGGAAGAGATCAAGACATGGCTCGATCCCTATGAAGTGTTCACACATGTGAGCAAAGATTCTCAACATGATGTTGGAGTTGGGGTTGAGGTGGAGGTGGCAGATGTCGTAGAAGGAGATCACGGTGAGGAAGAACTCAGAGAAGGAGGGGACAAGACTCGCCAGGAAGAACAACGCGAAGATCATGATCTCCCCCTAGCGGGGAGCAGGGACATCCCCCTAGGGTGATATCCCGAAGACAGGCGGCGCGGAAGCAGGTGATTCTCGTACATCTGCTTCAGCTTCGCGGCGGTGCACTTTGACTTGGGGAGGTCAGGCTCCTTTCCGGTGAGCGGTGCCATGGGAGCTCAACGGTGGTTTTCGTAGGAAAGACGGGGTGTGGTTAGAGGCGATGGGCTTTGGCGCAAAAGCTTGGAGTGCGAAGGGGTTTCCGGGGTTTCTGCCTTCTGATTTATAAGATCGGCTCGGTCCCGCCGCATAGGAAACTGATGGCCGTCAAAGTTTTCTCCCCCCTTGATCTCTCTCTCTCTCTCTCTGATGGTTAACCTCCCCTCGAGATGCGGTTTCCCAAGCCAGACACGATGGTGGGCCATGTCACCGACCACTCCCTAGGCAAAGCTCTTGTCCACCCAGGGCCCGAGTGATACGACTAGGCCCGACCTTAACATGACAAAAAACAACTCAGATCATCACATCCGCGAGGGAGCTTGGGGGACTGTCGATGTAAAGAATATAGTGGTCCCCCACCAGGATGGCAAGCAACGGTCAGCTATGGGCAGTACCCACTTTCGATCTTTGATCCATGACCCCCGTGCGACCAGTCGACGCCAGCGCAACCACGACCAGGCCCTCCGCAAGGTTCCCCGTGACCAGTCCTTACTGGTCATGGGCAGGTACTCGTCTAGGCCAGTCAAATCTCATTTAATGCCTCTACTTACACCATTTTCCTTCCTCGGGCAGTCCTCTCCAGCTGAGGCTGTAGGGTCGGTGCAGAGTTATCTTATCCCATCCAGCAGACATTAATTGTTACGGGACGGGTGCGCAGACATGACAGGGGGCACAACAGGTGCGCGTGGGAAGCCTGCGACAGGACAGGGCAGGCCGAGCGCTTCGGGCGCTACAAATGAGGGTGCGACCGATGGACGGGACGGCTGCTGCAGGGACCCTGGGCAGGCACAATGAATGTAGGCTTGTAATGATTGCTTATATTGTTTCTTAGGACAGGTATGGGTCTGCTGGTTGGACCCACTTGTAAGACTTCTCCCCTTGGAATATAAAGGGGGGATATCTTCTGTGAAAAAAGAGGATGAAGAAAAATACACATGATGTAGAGCTATTACCTCACGAGGGGCCTGAACCTGTATAACTCTGGTGTTCTTGAGCAGCAAACACACACATATTCCATAGGCACACCTAGAACGCCAATCATGCACCCACTGTCCAGCATACCCCGGAATTATTGTCAGAGATTTACCCTCGACACTTGCCTTGGTGGCTCAAGTTCCGAAGTGATCACGATAGCAAGTGATCGGAAGAGAGGCTAATGGTGAGATATTGTCTTAGTGGTTCATCGTGCTTGAGACCTTGCCTTGGTGACTTGGTAGCTCAAGAGCCATGACCAAAAGAGTCGTGTCGACCGGGAGTATATCCTTTGTGGAGCACCAGTATGGATTAAAGGTGGCATTCATGCTATCGATACCACAGGATAAAATTCCTTATGCTGAGTTTGTCTCTCTACCTTATTTATATTTTTGCATTTACATATTTACAATTTATCTTGCTAGAGTAGGTTGCAATCCTCTTGAGCGGTAGAGTAAACACACTAGATAAATCTAGAGTACATTAGATAGAAATTGATATAGGTTTATCTTGTGAAGTTTTTGGAGCCAATTTGGTTTAGGTTTCTAAGTGTCCTAATTCACCCCCCTCTTAGAACGTCACCGTTACTCACAACTATCTTCTACACCTCCTAATGAATCCATTTTGGTGGTCATTGACACCCCTTCGTCCAAGCCTCGCTGTCGATGATCTCATCCGAGGAAGTCATTGTTGACGAGTATGTGAGGAGTGAAAATGCATTATCTTGTTACATGTTTCTTTTGGCAAACCGTATTTTCAGCTTCATGTTTTCTTCTCAGGCATAAGTTTGGAATCAAACAACATCTTCCACACCATGCCTGAGCAGGCACCCCTTTTCCTTAGGCATGGTGTTGAGAGTAGCAACCAAATAGCCCCTGAATGCTTGAACTCCAAGACATGGGACATGGTGATGTTTTTTAATAGTGCTAAGAGCTCTGACATTCACTTAAGAATAAGGTAGGCACCCAAATACAAGCCCAGGCGGCCTCTACCAACCGAGCAAACACTCTATGCGACATAGATAGTGTTGTGACTTGTGAGTGACGGAGGGATCAGAGGGGAGAAACGGTTGATTTAGTAATTTCAATAGGGGGAGTGTAGGTGACATATTGTGTTTGATACCACTTTAACATTGAAACACAATTTTGCTCTGCTTGGCTACCTATTCATCTCGCTCCATCTTGGAGGTCATAGAAAGACATGAATGGCCTACTACATTAAAACCTTACTCTTAATAATGGTGAAAGCCTCCTTCTCTTACCTACTTGGACTCATACCTTTGGTATACCTCAATACAAGACAAGCACCGGAAAGGATATCGAAAAAAACTAGGCTATCGCCCTATGTAAGCCGGTTTCCCCTCTCCTCTAAGGGACTCCTCTTTTAGTCTATTTTAGTTCATGTGTCTATCACTATTGCCATATTCTCTCTCAATTGTCTATCATTTTAAAATGAGGCATACACACTAAAATTTGGTGTGTTTAGTGTGCAACCAACCTTTGCCAATGCTTGTCGTACTTAAAATTTAGTAGCGATGACCAAATTATCTTCTCTTTGTCTGTGCTAGTTCATTTGTTTGCCAATGTTTGGTCAAACAATGCATTGTCAAACTGATGACCAAATTTGGTAATGACAAACTTTGTTAAAGCTTGGCGAGGAAATTTTGGCAGCAAACCAAACAACCCTTATAACTTGTGAAATGAAAGTAAACGTGTTGGCTGTAACGCGACCTACTACACTATCTTAGACTCTGAACATGATCAATGGGCTTCGGAGCAGGAGTAGGACGAAGATGTTGCCCAAGGGTTAAAGGTAGGGATAGCAATCAAGTACGGATAGTGTTTACCCATACTCGTACTCACCGGTTTTTTACTCACCTACGGGTATACCCACGAACCCCCATAGGCGAAAGGCTAATACCAAACCCGTCGCCTGTGGGTACCTGTCACTCGCGGGTATACCCGTGGGGGGTGGCGCGGGGGGGGGGAGGGGAGGCTGCGCATAATGGCGGGGTGAGGCGAGGCGAGCTAGGGCAAGGCGGCGACGTCCTAGCGGCGAGGCAGTGGCGCCCTGGAGGCGCGGGACGGTGATGTGGGGCGAGGTGGCGGCGGGGTGACAGGGCGATGCGGGGCGAGTGGGGTGGTGGTGTCCTGGCGGCGCGGGACGACTACACGAGGCGATCTAGGGCGGGGAGGCGGCGGGATAGCAGGACGTCGTGGGCGAGCTAGGGCGGCACAACGTAGTCCTGGTGGCGAGGCGAGCAGGGGTGATGGCGTCCTAGCGGTGAGGAGCGCAAGGGTAGGGTGACAACGTCCTGGCGGTGGGGAGAGCCGCGCCGGGGCAACGACGAGGGATGGCGGGGTGGGACAGGGCGGCGTCATGGGATGGCAAGGTGGGGCAGGGCAGGGTGACGACACCCTGGCGGCAGGGTGAGTTGAGCTAGAGGTTGAGCTAAGGGGTGTAGGGTTAGATACTCGTATCTGTACATATGTATACGAAGATATTAAGGTTTTAGAGCAAAATTCCTGCATGTCATAGTTTTATACGGGTATTATGGGTATAAGTATGTCTTATCTATACTCATACCCGTATACCCATGAGGTAGTATTTTTGTCTACAAACATACCCATAGGTATCAAATGCTACTCATATTCTACTTTATTTAGATATTTACTCACAAGTAAATGAGTAAACGGAATAAATTACCCTCCCTATTGAAGGTGCAAACAACAACAGCTGGCAGTACTTTTCTCACACATCTTAAAGCAGCAATCCGTGTGGTAGGTAATGAGGTGGGCACATGCTCACATGCTAGAAGATAGACTGCAATCTTCACTAGTTGACATCAGGTTCACAGCGTGTTTTTTTCAATAATAACATTTCAATAGAAAATTATAAAAATAATATCTATTTTAAAAAAATTATAAAAAGTACTTATCGGCAGTATTTCGTATGCCGACGTGTTGCTATTTAATTTTTTAAAAATACATAATATTTTTATAATTTTTCATTTAATTAATATTATTTAAAAAATGGAGAGCCAGTGTCGGAGCGAGATTCTACTCGCTCCCGCCTCCAGGTCAAGCTGTCGTTTACGTTTGACCTTTCAGCAGCTCCAATGCTTGCAATGCAACAGGCACATGTGATCGATCCCACGGGACCTACGATCGACTCACGTGTCTCTTACTCGTTAAACCAATCATAATATGCCCATAAATAGTGTATCTTCTCGTTCAGAGATAAACCAATCATTACTGTTGTATTATGATGATGCAGCACAAGGAATGAAAGAAGCCCCGCACGTCACCGGTTCAGAATTTTCTCCCGACAAGCATTCCAAACTTAATCGTTGTACCAATAATTTTATATTCAAATCGGAACATCCATTTAGTACTCTGTATTATTTTTATCCCGAAGAATATTGCCATATTTTTCAGTGTTATATTTATTTGGAATTGCAACGAAAATCTATACTTCACCAATAGATTCAAAATCGCAACCGATTATTGGAACAACAACATTAAGGCTCCGCTTGGAACTCGGGAATTTTACAAATTTCACGTGAAACCATTTAATCACCTTAAAGTTCAAACTACCTTCTCTAGCTCGTTGTATACTTGATGGTAAGGACACGAGACACAATCCTGTGAATTTCCTTATCTACCTGTCCAATTTTTTTTTTGCTGTAATTACCCTTATGTATCTAAATAAAGTGAAGTGCTTGAAAAAGGTTTGTGAAATGTCTCAGCCAAGTGGATGAGAAAACGCTTTTTCCGAAGACAAAACGCAATTGAGTTAGGTAAAGTTTACTCTTCACACTGACTCGTGTCTTTGACATTTTGACCCTAAAAGGCCATCAACCCTTAATAAACAAAGCCCCCCAAAAAGGTAACCCTTATCCAGCCGTTGATCTCCTCCACTCTTCAACATCGACGGCCCTGATCAACCCAACGGTCAAAATTTTCTATACGGCCCTGCAATAAATTAGTCCGAGGGCGTCGCTTTTTTCAAAGGTGAGAGGGCTCCGGCTGCTATTTTATATAAACCGGCGTCCTCGGCTGCGAAAAAGAAAGGAATTATTTTCTCCTCCCCTGCGCCTGGGCTTCTTCGTCCCCTTCGCCTTCACACCTTCCTCCATTAGCAGCCCGAGGGCTCGGACCGCCGCCCTCCGACTGCCGGGTCGCGGCCCTGGATTCGCTCCTCCGCGTCTACGGATCGTTTCCGAGGTGAGTTTGTGAGCTCGAGCGGCACCTTTTCGCTACGAATTTCGTGTGGTGTCGTGCTTTCCTGGGCGAGTTCTTGGCGGGGGGAATCTTTGGGCGCCCGTGTAGCGGGGTTCTTGTGGCTGTTTGACGCGGCTGCACGCAAGAAATCCCCGCTCGGATTGTTTCTTGCCGCGGCCGTCAACGTCGGTCTCGGTGCCCGCTTCTGGGATTCCTTGCGGGTACGGCTCCCCCGTGATCCGGTCACGAGCTGCTTTCTTGGCTCCAAGCGTGGCACTTCTCCGATGGCTGTTGCGTGGTGTTGCGATAGAAGAGCTACCTTGGTGATATTTTCTTAAATCTGAGCGATTTTTTCTCCTTCATTTATGCTATTCAGATCTGCTGCTTCGGCAGTTGCGAATAACCTGAGGTACGTGTGGAGAGCTCAAGAGAGGATTCTGTCTGTTTTCGGTGCGTGAATAATGGAGGAAGTGGAGGAGGCGAACAGGGCAGCCGTGGAGAGCTGCCACAGAGTGCTCGCCTTGCTCTCCCAGCCGCAGGACCCGGCACAGCTCAGGAGCATAGCTCTGGGAACAGATGAAGCGTGTGCCAAGTTTAGGAAGGTGGTCTCCCTACTCAGCAACGGAGGCGGAGGAGTAGGAGCAGGACCATCAGTCGCAGGCGGGAGCTCAAGCCATCCTAGAGCTAAGCTTGTGAGCAGAAGACAGAATCCGGGGTTCCTCAGTCAGAAAGGCTTCCTTGATAGTAACACCCCGGTGGTGGTGTTGAACAGCGCTCATCCTTCGCCTAGTTCAGCGCAGGTGTATCCTAGAACTGGAGCTTTGGATGCACAGAGTGTGCACCCGCATGGAGGACCTCCTAAGATGGTCCAACCCTTGTCCGCGCATTTTCAGTTTGGTAATGTGTCATCACGGTACCAGTTCCACAATCAACAGCAGCAGCAGAAGTTGCAGGCTGAGATGCTCAAGAGAAGCAACAGCGGCATTAACTTGAAGTTTGATAGCCCTAGCGGCACAGGGACAATGTCGTCGGCCAGATCCTTCTTGTCATCGTTGAGCATGGATGGTAGTGTGGCCAGCCTGGATGGCAAGTCATCATTGTTCCATTTGATCGGTGGGCCTGCAATGAGTGACCCGGTGAATGCACAGCAGCCCCCAAGGAGGCGTTGCACGGGACATGGGGAGGATGGGAGTGGCAAGTGTGCCGTCACAGGCAGGTGCCATTGCTCAAAAAGGAGGTAAGTCCGCTATTCCAGTGCTTGTTATTTTTATGTTTTAATGCAAGGTACAATATCATCAGATGTTTTTTTTTCTTCTCTCGTATTTCAGTAGAAAGTTGCGGGTGAAAAGGTCGATTAAAGTTCCTGCCATCAGTAATAAGATTGCTGATATACCTCCAGATGAATACTCATGGAGGAAATATGGGCAGAAGCCAATTAAGGGTTCCCCTCATCCTAGGTATGGACTGGACGATGACTAGTTTAATCTTCCTTGCATGTGTGTTCTTGTTAAATAATGCTAGAAATGAGCTGTGATGATGCTATAATTAATGGCAACAATATTAACACAGCAATTTTGTCAGCAAAGATGTCATCATTTGCAATGTTATAATATGGTACAAGTGCATATTTCCATGACTGCATGACATACTCAAGTGCTTTCTGATAAATAATGCGCCAATGATAATCAGAGCACACTTTATCTGAGTGGATATTTTTTAGGATGCTATTTACATTGTGTTTTCTATCCTCAAGGTGCTTCAGTATCCAAGAGGTGTTGATACCTTAATTGCTGTGACATTAAATAATTACTCTATGGATGATGTTGTTTCTTTGGTGTGCACTGTTTGGAAAATAGATCAATCATGATGCTAAAAGTGGATCCCTTTTACTGCAACCAAAATTATGCAGTGATGGTTCATTATCTACATAATTCCCCATCCATGTCAGTTGCTCACCTCGTCTCTAACGTTAATATCTTGATAGTAGATTACACAACTACACCTGTACATTAGTGGTAACCACATGAATGCAGTTGTCTGATGAATGACACAGATCTTTGGTTCTTTTTAGCTAACACTAGCTTAGATACATGATTTAATGTATTTCTATTTTATCATCAGTCAACCATGTTGCTATCTCGATATCGGCAAAAGACTAACTCACTGCTTGCTTGAATGAAATGCAGGGGTTACTACAAATGCAGCAGTGTGAGGGGCTGCCCAGCAAGGAAACATGTTGAACGATGTGTAGATGATTCATCGATGCTCATCGTGACATATGAGGGTGAGCACAACCATACTCGGATGCCAACTCAATCTGCACAGGCATAGAGAACTCCTTGATCATCACACACTCTTCAGGAAGTGCCAGCAACCCAACCCTTGCATTGTCGGCGATCAACTGCTCCGGTCTTGTTAACATGGATTGCAAATTGACAAAGATGGAGCCATTCTAGCTGTCATTGTGTTGTTTGGCCTCCTCACCTACATGTTTTGCAGCGAGAGTGAAGTGGGATAGCACAAAATTTTCGTCTCCCTTGTGGAGGTATTAAAATGATGACGATGAAGAACAAGCCGGTAGATAGGACACCTGAGCTGTGCCCAGGGGTAGTGTTAAGAGTTGGAAGGGAAGATATCGTGCAAACATGGAAAAAAAAGGGGGGAATAGAGCAGATCTTCTTGAATCACCCCGATTTCCCTCGCTCACTCTCCATGTACCAAGATAGTGTCAAAACTCAAAAAAAGTGCACAAAAGCTGGTTTGCTATTATAGCAATTTTCATCGCCCAATGATTAGTGAGGTTACACTCTCTTATGATCCTACACAATTGTGGATGAAAATATCTTTTTATAATATGTAAATGTTATTTTCTTATTGAAAGTTGAGTGCAAAATGTAAGTTACGAAAATGCTCGTTCATCACATATTCTCGCCATTGCTGATTGTGCAAAAGAAAATGGGTAAATTGCAAAAACCACCCTAGAAGTCACTTTAAATTGCAAATAAACTCTTGCAAATATTTTAGTTGTAGCTACCACCCTAAATCCCCCGAGGGTGCTTAGAGAAACTATATCAAGATATATCTTGTGATATGATCTTGGATGTTCCGACCTCTAGCTGCACACTGGAACATACCGGATCGGAAGAATAGTATTTATGATCGGTTTTGCAGAGCTTTTAAATTAGATTTCAGAGCGAAATTAGTATGAGTTCTATTAAATGATAGTTTACAGTTTTTAGTTTTTAGAGGGATTTTGTGGAAGTGAAATATATGTTAAGAGCTGAAAAAATTAGTTTTTCTAATTCATTTCTCTCACAAAATCACTTTTTTCATACAATTTATCCTATAAAATCACTTTCAGTTACAGATCACTTCTTCAAATAATCACTTCCCTCAGAGAATTTAAATCGAGAGGAACTCTATCAAACAGGTCTGTAGTTTCCTCCACGACATTCATTGGGAAGAATTGTTCTTTAGAGTTCGTTGGGAAGAACTGCGAAAACTGAGATGAAGTAATGATACAGCACCAGTTTTGCACATTCCGACCTCTGGATATAATCATGTTGACAGGAATCTCGTGTTCTCGTGTATACATATAACTTTTAGAATAATTCTGGTAATGATAGGCGAGTGCGCAAGGGATCTGCTTGCTGGGCTGTGACTTGCTAGCTAGTGCTTAGTAGGCAGACAATAATCAGAAGTCCAGAACACATGATATGACTACAGACGGGTCCATGAGTTGGTATATCACCGAAAGGTTAAAGAGAATCATGCGTGACTCTTGCTACAAAATAAATAAGGTTAGTGTCCAGAATCAAAATAAGTCGTTGCCACTTTTCGACTTGGAAATAAAAGAAGAAAGATGGGGACCACACACGGCCATGAGGAGGGGAAAGGAGCTGGGAGATGAGAGGTTGGAGAAGAAAGATGGGGGTATTTGAGTCCAGAATTTTACATAATGGCATGTATAAAAAGGGAAAACACTTTGGAGTGACATCTTTCCTAGACAAAAAATGGAAGCGGCATATTTTGATTCCGAAATTTTTTTACGATAGCATATATCTAATTAACCCAAATAAATAACCTTTGTTAAGAGCTTGTTCTTCTTTTCGCTAATCGATAATAGCAGAACGCTTGCTATTTCGGTAAAAGTGAAGTTACATGTTGGTCCAAATCGATCATTCAATTTAGACGCATACTAGACTTTTATAACTGATCATTTGTTTCCTGTCATAATTGCAGATATAACATTTCCTAACCACTTTAGCACACACAATTATTTTCAAGTTTGTCTGACTTGTAGTGATCGATTTGTCTACCACGGTTCCGCGAAAAGATAGGCACGCTATACTTGGACAAGAAAATTGTGACAGTATATGGCATTTAATCAAACATATGTTTCAATCAAATCGCTACTCCTATGATATATTTTAATTATTTCTGCTGCTAGCGCTATTAGGATTTCAAGTGGTCCAGTTGGAAGCCATTTGTTTATGGGGCCTTTATTTATCTTAGCGTATGCTCTTGTTAATGCATATTGCTGTTGTTGCTTTAATCCATAGATGAAGATCTACTGGCATATAAAAAGCAAAAACTAATGCAAATAAATTGTTCCATCAGCACAGTTCTAGCGCCGCAAATAAATTGGATAAGTGCAAGTACATGAGCAAGGAGTTGTATAACCCATGATAAGACATCAAACTTGCATTTTCTAACCATCTGTTGCTATAAGATGTCAATCGTGAACAATTGTTCAATCGGAGATAAGCATTCGATCTATTTCTTGTGGGCCTTCCGTGTGACGTTGACTTGTTTTTATCATTATGTTAATCGGTCACACTGTGATCAATCAATATTGAATTTGGAGTTGTATTAGCGATGCAGGATAAAGTTAGAATAAGAATCATGTAACCTGTCTTTTCTTCAGATATGCTAGGTAGACAAAATAGTAGAACAATATGACTTTTCCACTGAACTAGAAATACAAAGCTGTTCATTTAAAAAAAAACAGAAATACAATGTTTTTCATAGATTTTTCATCCATCAATTGATACATCACACTATGAGAATTCGCCTTAAGTAATCGGGGAAAAATAGAGAATTCGCCGTAATCTAGTATTTATACCTGTTATTTCATCCGGACCATTCTTCTTCCTAGCCATCTCAAACAAAAACCTCATCGTAATTTCCCTCTGATCAGGTCACATAAACACGTCTGTTTGAGAAGATCGTGCCATTTTTTGGGCCTCCTTTGCCTACCAGCTGCGATATGAAAGTCCTATTTCTGCTTTATTAATGTAATGCTCCGGTCCTATTCCAACCAACTCCCGTTCTAACTTTGCAACAACAATTTCTGGTCGCAGGTAGCAACGCTGGAAAGAACGGATGTTCTTTGACAAAAAGAACAGTATCTGCAAGACTGCAAATTGGCATTGCTTCCCACTTGAGGTTTTGAAAGCAGCCTGCTCAAATGCTGATCGAGCTTGGACGACCTGATGTGAGTCTTCAGTAATGGTGTACTGCGGTTTGGGTACCTTTAAATGCCTTATTATTTAGTGTGATTGCCGCTTGGTTCGTTATTGTGTATAAAATGTTGCTCACATCATTATGCCTCTTTCAGGGCGTTTGAGGAATCAACACATCTAAGATGAGGTGGTCTATCATATGTCATCCTATAAATTTTGGTGAGATGACACTAGAGCTAGGGCTTGGACTATGCCATATTGGCAGGACACGGTTCTGTCGTGTCTCATGCCTCGTCGTGCCATACTCACTCACTAGACACGATCGGCTCATTGTGCCATGCCGTGCCAGCACGGGTTAACTCCAGGAAGGTTCAAGCACGGTTCTTGGCATGCCGTACCATCGTCGTGTCATACCGGTCCAGGCACAGCCTTGCTCCATATCGTTTGACAATACTTACATATTTATCTCTTACCATATTATACGTGTGCCTTTCATGCTTACATATTTATCTCTTACACCAAATAAATATGGTCTTAGTGTCTCACACTTTGTATCAAAGAGATTTGAGGATAAACACGGAAAAATAATCATGCAGATTGTGTCATACCCTTTTCGTGTCGTGCCGACACAGGCATAGCCCAAGCCATCATGTCATGCCAACATGCCCACCGTGCCAAGGTCCTAAGCACGGCACGGCTCTCATGTTCGTATCGTATCAACCTGACCCAAAATATTTCAAATCGTACCATGCTTTGTACCGTGCCAAAACGTCATGCTATAGACGGTCCAGGAATGGCACGACTCAAGTCCCAACTTTAGATGATATCATTTCTCACTTTTGTACTAATTATGTGCTTGTAAAGGATAATGTGTTGATGGATCAATCCTTTCCACTCCTCAAATCGAACAACTAGGTTAGGTTCGGAGCTAGCATCGCATGATTTGTTGCCATCACGCTCCTCTGACCGAACACCACATAAATTAGACGTGATACTGAACCGGGCCCAGTTACCTTATTGGGCTGACCCAGTGGACCAATTCAAAAAGAAATTAGATGCTTCAGGATCTTCCTACAAACCTGTACTGTGACGACGTTAGGGAGCAAAGATGGTTGAACTAAATCTCACTGCAGTTCTCGGCAAGCGTATCACATCCACGGACCACATTGCAAAGGAGAAAGGATGGCAAGGTGTGCGTTGACGTCCTGACCACCACATAACCTGTTGCACAAGCATAGCGAATCAACCGAAGGGAATAGGGCCGCTAGATGGGCATGACTTCAAGCCGACAACTGTAGTGTCTTAGATCATCCCAATCGATTCCCATCAGGACTCAGAATCTTTTTATAAAGAGATTTCGTTTCTTTTAGCACTCCAACGATTTCTCTTCACGAAGGTATTTCCAAGATCATTCCTTTCAAAATAAGATTCTCTCTTCTTTTTCTTCACCAATCCATTTGAATGAAAACTGTTAGAGATAAGAAAAAAATAAAAAAAATTAGAACGGGAAGAGGAATCGAGAAGAGAATAAAATAAAAAAATATGGTTAAGATAGTTTTATATTAGTTGTGGAGCAGTGATCTACATTTGCCTTGTGCCCAAATAGTACTGCCGGGCCTTTGCCTTTCCAGCTTTGTTGTCCCTCTCGTATCCAATTTCAAGCACATAACCATATTTCATCCAGAAGTTTATCCGAAGGTTAGCATTCACGAAAGAAACAAATAGACACCCTCGGTCTAACCAAGAACTTAAGCTCAAAATGAACATGAAGTTAAGCAGCTTTCCCACCATAAAAAACGATCGGTCTGCTATATACGGCTACAAATTTAGGATTATTATTTTGCTACCATTGTCTAGTGTTCCTGAGTGGTGATACAAGCTCTGCCTTGAGGGTCGAATAAGATTTAATTGCTAACACTATCACTATGCCTCCTTTGTAACAAAGGATTTTTAGACGAATTTTGTGAGATTTTTATCCTATAGGACTTTTTCACATAGCCCTCAGAACAAAGTGTTGGGAAAATGACACATCATCCCCACTATGGCCTGAAAGAAGACATAGAATTTCAAGAACAAAGCCACGCGAAGCCAAAACAATGCCTTCACACCTGAAGAGGAGTCAGAGATCAAGAATCCGCGGGGCGAAGGTGAAGCCAACAACGAAGAGGATGGAGCCCTCCGATGGAGATCGGCGGGCCCTAGGAAGAGTAACCATGCGAAACATGACACTAAGGTCCTTCATCGCATATTACTCCGACGGCGAAGCCTGGTTGGAGTACTACTTTAAGGGCAGGTGTGAAAAACTGTCTAAATTATATTTTAATTAATCATCAAAATAATTTATAACATAATCACATTCATAATGATTAACCAGAACCTAATTTCGGTAGTCCTAACACGTGTTTTCTACCTAAGATCGAAACACATGTATTTCCAACATATAACATCACAACAAAATTTAAGAAAAAAAAAAGTAATTAAATTATATTATAAATTCTTAAGCATTAAACCATTTACACATACAATAAAAGATTAGAGAAACTATGCTGCAGATGATAACACCTATTAACACCAAAAGCTAGGTGAAGTCATATGCTCTTATGCTCCACCAAAAACATGCCACACGAGTATTTTTGCACTACTCATTCCCGCCACTTACATTGGTGGGCGTGAAGTAGCCAAACACGAGCTTCTCCTCACCGATGGAACTTAAAAGAGCAGCATGATTATGAAGTTACTCGCAAGACTTAATTCATAATAAGTACATATAGATAACCCGACTCCAAGGATTATGCAATGAGTCATTATCAAGAAATAGGCTATAAAGTTAAGTAATTTATAAGCGTAAGCAACCTAACATCTATGTGTGAGTATATATACTTAACTCAAAGCATATCGATCCTGCAACATCAATCTCCATATAAATGTAAAAGGAACCATCTCATATAATTAATAATCCACAACAACTAAACCCAACATACTATATCATATACCCAAATTCGGAAACTCTACGACCGATGCGGATGAACAAAAGCATGCTCATGACCGAGAGCATGGCAATTTGAATTGTTCTTACACCCTGCAGGGGGTACAACTTTACCCACACGACCCGGGTCCATCCTCTTAGCCCCTGAGATAACATTTCTCATACCTAGAACTATCCACTTGCACTTGCCCATATGGCACCGGGGTTACCGCAAGCGTGTCCCAGACACATCTGACTCTCTGTCGCCTTACTTCACCTTTATTTTTCTTACGCGTCATAGGGATGCACGGCAAGTGTCAACACGGCGCATGGTACTCGGCTTATTCGTCCATTATCCAAATATGTGGTTGTACAGAAAGTGCTAAAGCCAAACACCGACGAACGATGCTTAAATGATGCAAGCGGTCTATGGTATCCGGGTTCCACTCCCGACCTATCCCTAGCACCGCCCACATCTCGCCTCATCTCACATCTAATAGATCACACATCATTATCACTGTAATTGTGAACAATAAGTAAGCTCTAAGCTCGCGAACAATTATTGAACAATTGCTCGTCTTCTACCGAGGACCTATGTATTGCTAAGCATTTCGAACAATTTGTAAGTTAGACATTATTAATGTTATCAAGGTTACAAGGAATAATCAACAACTCAAGGTAGAGGTAATGCAATTCATCAACATAGGTTCTACCCATCTAAATCCAACAATGGACTCACTAATCATACAAACATACATAAAGTGTAATTTATCAATTTATACAATATGATATCCAAAGTAGTAGGTTGAGTATGCTTATATGTTTGTCTTGCTGCTCTGGTGTTTGCTTGATACTCTCGGCGCAACAATCATAGAACTCTGGTAGATTGGCATCGCCTTCACTTGTTTAGATTGTTGGCGCAATGCTCTCTAAATGAATCAAGAATGCATTACGTAAACAAATGAACGATGAAAAAAATGTTCAAATGATGCATGCTTGGATAACAATAGAGCGTCATGTTTCAAAAATGTTTGCAAAAGATCGACAAAAGACTCAGGTTGGAAAAGGTTTGAACCTCAAACAAGGTAACCTAAGTGCATAGAGCTACAAACCATTGGCGGTTAGACCGCGAGTGTGCAATGAGTCTTGGGCCTTGGCGGTTAGACCGGTGTTGAAGTTGTGGTCAGACCGTTGATGTGCAGAAGGTTTTGGCCTCTGGCGGTCAGACCGACGGTATGTCAATGGTCGGATCACCGTCTGACGATCAGACCGGCCCTATTGGCGGTCAGACCATGAGATTCTGCCGGTAGCACCTTTGTGAGGTCGTCAGTGAAGGCTCTGGTGAGGCCTTCGATCATGAAGGGTACCAAAATGCTCCATGAAATTAGTAGAGGGTATCTAGAGTGATTTGGACAACATTCACATAGTCAAACTCAAAATACCCCATGGATTGGATCTAGGCTAGGTTGAACTTGGGTCTAAACGACATGAGGGTTGAATCTAGCTCAGAAACGACCGGGAAATAAGCGACAACCTGACCTTCTCGCATGAGGACACATCCAAGGCCTATGCGAGAAGCATCGTAGTAGACGTCAAAACCCTTATCTACTTCAGGCAGAGCAAGAACAGAAGCGGTCATGAGCAGTTTCTTTAAGGTCTGGAAAGCTAACTCATACTCATTCGACCACTCGAAAATATTCCCTTGCTTCAACAGCTCAGTCATAGGTTTGGAGATTTTGGAGAAGTTCTCCATGAACCAATAGTAATAATCTACGAGTCCGAGAAAACTCCAGATGTCGGTGATATTCTTAGGTTGAACCTAATTAAGAACTTCTTGCACCTTTCTTGGGTCAACAGTAACTCCGCTCTCAGACAATACATTACCCAGAAAAGCGACTTCTTTGAGCCAGAACTCGCACTTGCTGAACTTGGTATAGAGTTTGTGATCTCGAAGTCGGCTAAGAACAACATAGAGATGCTCAGAATATTCCGCTTCAGTCTTGGAGTATGTAAGAATGTCATCAATGAAAACCACGACAAACTTGTCGAGTTCCTCCATGAAGGCTGTGTTCATCAGATACATAAAAAACATCGATGAATTAGTCAATCCGAAGGACATGACGGTGAACTCATAAAGCATGTAACGGGTAGAGAAGGTCGTCTTTGGAATATCCATTGGTCAGATCTTGATTTGTTGATAGCCCAATATCAAATCAATCTTATAGAAAACCCAGGCACCGGTTAATTGATCAAACAGAAATCAATCCGAAGAATTGGATACTTGTTCTTGACGATGACCTCATTCAATGGACGTTAATCAACACACATCCGAAGAGTTTGGTCCTTTTTCTTTACAAAGAGCGTCGGGTATCCCCAGGGTGAGGAGCTCGAATGAATGAAACCCTTTGAGACCAACTCCTGAATTTTCTTCTTCAACTCTGTCAATTCATTTGGAGACATCCGAAAAGACCTCTTTGAAATCGAGGTTGTACTAAGCATAAGCTCAATAGATAATTCCACTGCTCGGTCAGGGTATTCCTGACAGTTCTTCTAGGAAGACATTAGAAAACTCACAGACCATAGGAATATCTAGGAGATTCATGGTTGCGACCCCTGTCAAGGCATATAAGTAGGGACCGCCCTCTCCAAGGTGAAGAGAAATCCGCACACCACTTGGATTATTGAGAGAAACCACCCTCTTGGCACAATCAATACTAGCACCATATTGGGTTAACCAATTTATTCCTAATATGATATCTACTTCTCTAGTATCAAGGAGAATCAAATTTATAGAAAAACTGAACTCCCTCAATGAGAATCTTTGCCAAAGGGACGAACCGATTGGATTGCAACTTAGCACTAGGTGCATTGATACGGAATGAAGAAGGTAAGGTTTGGGTGGCAATATTGCGACTCATAACATACCCTTCCTTGATGAATGAATAAGATGCCCCAGAATCGAAAAACATAATTGCAGGGAAAGAATTTATGAGTAGCATACCCATCAATACATCGGCATCCTCGTGAGCTTCCTTGGGGGTGGTGTAGTTCACTCGGCCATGCTTGGGAACATGCGTTGTCTTGTAAGGTTAGGGAAGGGGTTGCACTAACTATGTAGGCTTTGGAGCAGTCACCATGCCTTTTGGCTTTAGGAAAGGGCAATCCGGTGCATAGTGACTGGCACGGCCACAATTATAACACAGGCCGCTGGGGCCACATGTCATGCTCCCCTGAGATATGGTAGGTATTGGAGGTTGTCCTTGCAGAGCAGAAAAAGATGGACGCCGCACTATCTACATTGGTTGTAGAGCAGTCGAAGCTAACATGTGAGATGGAGGAGGTTGACTCTTCATCTTCGTACGTTGAGAGCTCCCGCCCATGGAAGGTGACAGAACCGTCTTGCGCTTCTTCTCCTCCTAGTGGCCCTTCATCTTGAGATCGACCGTGAGGGAGGTACTCACCACCTTGTTGAAGCCGGTGAACTCATGAGACGACAGCCAATCTTGCATCTTTGGGAAGAGGCTTCTCATAAACCGAGATTACTTCTTCTCATCGATGTTGACCTCATTCGGTGCATATTGTACAAGGTGATTGAACACTTGCACGTACTCCATGACAAGCTTGTCTCCCTACTTGAGGTCTAGAAACTCTCACCTCTTGATCTCCATCAACCCCTTGGGGATGTGATAATCACGGAAGGCTTGACAGAACTTCGCCCATGACACCCGGTGGTTGGCGGGAGCATGGCCAGAAAGTTGGACCACCACGTGTCAACAGCACCCTGAAGCTAATAAGTGGTGAAGAGAGTCTTCTCATGGTCCTCACACTGGAGAAGCGTGACCTTTTTCTTGATGGTTCAGAGCCAGTGGTCGGCATCGAGAGGATCCTCAGCCCGCGTGAAGGTGGGCGGCTTAGTTCTAAGGAAATCCAAAAAGTCACCCCGGTGTCCGACTCCACCTCCTACGTGAGGGGTCGTGTTACGCACGGGAGCTTTGAGGAGCGATGTCTGAGCTTGACAGTTTTATTATATTTGCATGAAAACATCCGCCATGCTCAGCGATGGAGGCGGTATATGATTGTTCTCATTGGAACCCTCGTGAAGATCTCTGAGACTTTGGCGGGTTTTCATCCTGCTAAAGATGGCAAAAACGAGAGAAGGCAGAAGATTAAATCCGAACTTTAGTTGGAAATAGCAACGGCCGAACCAAGACAAATGATGCACACTAGAGCATGACATTATAGTAATGAGTATGCATGATCAAAAGGTTTAGTAGAGCACGGCAAAAACACGGCCAAGCTCACCCTTGCAACGTCTTCTGCGCAAATGCCAGTAGTCAGACCGCCGCTGGTGGTTAGACCGTAGGCAATATGGTGGTCAGACCACTGCCTACCTGGTGGTCAGACTGCTAGAAGTCTGGTGCCAGCAACAGTGGCCTTTCCACCCCGTTCCATGCACGATGGATCCTTATCTATGTGTTTCTTTCTCAGGCGCATCACTCCGTAACAAACATTAAGATCGCAGGCACCCATACATACCATGACTACCAATCATCACCCTTCGTGCTACTTTTTCTTTCTTGCGCGAACAGTGCTTGTGCATCTCACCGCACAAGCGATATTTCATACGTTGTTACTAACGTATACACTTCTCGTACCGTCGCCTTACGGGATACCCCATGTAATCGTCACATGAGTAGACGACCATAACTACCATCGTATGGTGAATATTTATACGTTATTGCTAACATATTTACTTCCCATACCATAGCCATACGGGACACACCAGGCCCCTACCTCGCATTGGTTGAGCCCCCGATATTGACCGCTATCAGGATGCGTCCCTTAACTTCTTACCTTTCTCGTCGTGTGCGTTAATGCAATATAAATCATAAAAACATCATAATAAGTAAGAACACAATGCAGAAATAAACAATTTAAATGTAGCAACCAACAATACATTACACATAGGGGCAATAATAGAGCTAGATACGTTATATATCTCATGAACAAAAGCTACGCACTAACCTCATGTTACCTAAGCTCGACTAACTTTAGCTGACAAGCCCAATCCCTAAACAAGCACATAGGAAAACTTTGGCGTAGAAGACCTACTCCTCACACATCTCCATCGTGTATCCTCTCTGTCGGTATTTCCTACCATTGCACCATCAGCTTTCTCTCACATTCTTGCTTTCTTTTGCGAGGGAAATGTTTCTAACTCACCTTTAAACCATAAGAGAACAAGGTGAGTTAAAGAACAAGTTGATTCATATTAGGAAGCTTAAAGCACGGGACAACTCTAAGAAAAAGGTAAGGACTAAAAGAAATCACATCCCTAGAGCGTGAAATTAAACATTAATTAGTTTCATTAGTGAGGTTGGCACATTTTACTTAAAACCACCATACTACCCTAACCTATGGTCAACCATGCTCTGATACTATATTGTGAGAAACCGTCTAAATTATAATCTAATTAATCATCAAGAATGATCCATAACATAATCACATCTATAACGATTAACCAGAATCCAATTCCGATAGTCCCGGCACGTGTTTTGTGCCCAAGATCGGAACACATATCTTTCCAACATATAACATATTACAAGTTCTTAAGCATTCAACCATTTATACAATTTACAACGAAATATTAGAGAAACTATGCAGCGGATGATAACACCTATTAACACTAAAAGCTAGGTGAAGCCACATGCTCTTAAGCTCCACCCAAAAGCATGTCACACGAGTAGTTTGCACTACTCATTCCGCCACCTATATTGGCGGGTGTGAAGTAGCCAAACACGAGCTCTTCCTCACCAGCGGAACCTGAAAGAGCAACGTGAGTACGAAGGTATTCACAAGACGTAATCCATAATAAGTACATATAGATAATCCGACTCCAAGGATTATGCAATGAGTCATTAGCAAGAAGTAGGTCACAAAATTAAGTAAATTTATAAGCATAAGCAATCTAACATCTATGTGTGAGCATCTATACTTAACTCAAAGCACATCTATCTTGCAACATCAACCTGCACATAAATGCAAAATAAATCATATCATATAATCAATAATTCTCAACAATCAAACCCAACATACTATGTCATATCCCCAAATTCAGAAACACTACGACTGATGTGGATGGACAGAAGTATGGTCATGACCGAGAGTGTGGTAATTCAAATTGTTCTTACACCCTGCAGGGGTACAAATTTACCTACATGATCTGGGTACATCCTCTTGGCCCCCAAGACAACCTTTCTCGTACCCGGAACTACCCACTTACATATGCCCCTATGACACCGGGGTTACTGCGAGCATGTCCTGGACACCTCCGGCTCCCCGTCACCCTGCTTCTCCTTTATTTTTCTTACACATCATAGGGATGCGTGACAAGCGTTAGCACGGCGTATAATACTCGGCTCATTCATCCATTATCCAAATATGTGGTTGTACGGAAAGCGCTAAAGCTAACGGCACCAATAGACGGTGCTTAAACGATGCAAGCAGTCTATGGCATCCGGGTTCCACTCCCGACCTACCCCTAGTACTGCCCACATCTTCCCTTATCTCACATCATATAGATCACACATCATTATCATTGTAATTATGAACAATAAGTAAGCTCTAAGCTCACGAACAATGGTTGAACCATTGCTCATCTTCTACCGAGGACCTATGCATTGCTAAGTACTTCGAATAATTTTGTAAGTTAGATATTAACAATGTTATCAAGGCTATAAGGATATGAATAATCAACAACTCAAGGTAGAGGTAATGCAATTCATGAATATAGATTCTACCCATCTAAACCCAACAATGGACTCACCACTCATGCAAACATACATAAAGTATAATATATCAAGTTATACAATACGAGATCCAAAATAGTAGGTTGAGTATGCTTAGATGCTTACCTTGCTCCTCTGGCAGTTGCTTGATACTCTTGGCGTAACACTCATAGAACTCTGGTAAATTATTGTCGCCTTCACTTGTTTGGACCATCAGCGCAACGTTCTCTAAACCAATCAAGAATGGATTATGTAAACAAATAAAACGATGGAAAAATATGCAAATGATGCATTCTAGGATAATAATAGAGCGTCGTGTTTCAAAAACATTTGCAAAAGATCAACAAAAGACTCGGTTGGAAAAGATTTGAACCTCAAACAAGGTAACCTAAGTGAATAGAGCTGTGAACCACTGGCGGTCAGACCGGCGTTAGGGTGGCGGTTAGACCGCGAGCGTGCAGAGAGTCTTGGGCCTTGGCGGTCAGACCAGTGTTAAAAGTGATGGTCAGACCACCAGCGTACAAAAGGTTTTGGCCTCTAGCAGTTAGACCGACAGTATGTCAGCGGTCAAACAGTCGTCTGACGGTCAGACAGGCCCTATTGGTGGTCAAACTGTGAGATTCTACCGGCAGCACCTTTGTGAGGTCGTCGACGAAGGCTCCGGCAAGGCCTTCGATCATGAAGAGTACCAAAATGCTCCATGAAACTAGTGAAGTGCTTCTAGAGTGATTTGGACAACATTCACTGAGTCAAAACTCAAAATACCCCATGGCTTGGATCTAGGGTAGGTTGAACTTGGGTCTAAATAACATGAGGGTTGAATCGAGCTCGGAAACAATGGGGAAACGATAGGGAATGCCTCACCTTCGTGTATTGCAGCATCCTAGCTGATCCATCCACTTCGAAGAAGCTCCGATTTGGACATCAGGCTCCAGGGTGGCGTGCGGGTTTGAGGTTGGATGAGTGTACCTCTGGCGAGGGAGAAGAGGGGAGGAGCTCGAGGAAGTCCTCCGGAAGCCTGGGGAGGTTCCCACCGTCGATCTCCGATCGTCGTGGACGTCAAGGTGGATCTCTCCTTCTCTCTTTTAGGTGGAGTGGGGAAGAGAGTGAGGGATTGAGTGTGTGAGAGAGCAAGAGAGAGTGATCGATTCACTTAAGTCGAGCCTCTGCGCTCTAGCGGTCAGACCGCGGGAAGGGTCAATCAGACTATGGAAAGCCCACGTGGCAAGCCTACGTGGCTTCCCCTTAGCGGTGAAACCGCAGGGAATCCCAGTCAGACTACGAGGGTGGTTTTGTGCTAAAAACTTGATTCTATTCTCTTTTTCGATTCTTCTTCATCTCCAAGACATCTAAGGTTTTCCTAAAGGGTTCTCGAATATCTCCAAGTACTTTTGAAATATATTTAAACTCAAGTTATCAAACGAATACGCATAAACATAATGTCGTGATGCTTATGAATGCTTAATCACGTGATTAGCGTTTTGGGACGTGACAACAAGACCAATAGTGATGATGTGGAAAAGGGAAATCAGTTATTGTATCCTGGGATACTAGAGAAAGGACACTTGTAAGTAATATGCTCTCAGTTAGGGGTAATATAGTAAAGATCCCCAGGTAGTTGGGTATCGGTTATATATATTAAAGGGTCAAGATTTGGAGCGATTCTAGATGGTCAGGTCACTGTAGCTACTGGTCATGTAGATCCCACGTATGTGTATGTGCATATATATAGATATGTATACGTGTACGTGTATGTATATGTACATGTACGTACGTATATATATGTATATGTGTGTATGTATATATATATATATATATATATATATATATATGTATGTATGTATGCATACACATAATTTTTTTGTGAAATATTCCAGAAAAATAGCGAAAGTAATAATAGTTATATTGATAAATCGGTTGAAATAATCTAAAATGCATAGGAAAATATCTAAGGTGAAAAAAATATGAAACAAATTTAGTCAGGTTTGTATTACTGTCATCTGCATGTTAATATTATGTGAGTGCATGAAAGTACCACGGTTCTCTCCATAATTAAATAAATGTGTTAAATATTGATAAATTCATAAATAAATATTGAGATGCCTAAAATTGGTGAATCTAATTTTTTAGTCTTCTTTTGTCATGCTCTGTGCAACAAAAAATGGACGCAGCTTAGGCGCACCAATCCATCTAGTGAGCTATAAATACCTCACCCCAAACTGTAATAGGGGACATCTTTTCATGTGCTATACATTCAGTATATCATGTTCGATCCTCCTTTAGCCTTTGAGGCCCACATCTTCGAGTGTGGTCCCCAAGTCCCCCACTTGTTTGGATCCATATCCACAACACAAAGGATCGAGCATCTTAGAATCCTATGAAATTACTATGGAATGCGAGTTATTGAAGAAATATAACATGACCTCTAACATCATGAAAAGTTCGCTTTCTGTCTTTATCTCTCCTCAAATTCTTGTGCTCCATTCAAACGATGGTCGTTCCATCTGTTCTCTTGTGTTTTACAATGCTATATTCTGCACTTGTGTTCTAGGGGGAGAGCCCCCGATGCTTATGTTCCGCATATGGTGCGACGGTCTTGAAGATGACGCTGCCACCTCCGGGTCGTGTCGTAGTTACTGGGATGGAACAAGACCGTCTCCCTGCCCGGCGCTGGACTGGTTTCCCTCGTGGCCAACGACCTGGGGTACACCTCTGGTTTCTGAGGCACGAGTGTCTCTGTTGTTCTTGGTGGCATGGTCTGCTATGCAAACCTCCTG
The DNA here is from genome assembly GCF_958298935.1 of Phragmites australis. Lineage (NCBI taxonomy): Eukaryota > Viridiplantae > Streptophyta > Magnoliopsida > Poales > Poaceae > Phragmites > Phragmites australis. The sequence goes on along the minus strand of NC_084923.1, from coordinate 35,891,150 downwards.
TTCGATTTTGGAATTCTTAGATTCTGTCTCGGTGTCCCATCCTCGGAGTACATCATGCTCATATGGGTCGTATCCCATGATGAAAACCTCACGGCGACCAGGGTCCTCAGAACGGGACTCCACGGGTGCCGTGGATTTGGACATGGGAAGCCCAACCATAGTTTCAAAGCTTGCATAAACGCAAAAAACACACCCCCTACCTATTGCATCAACTGTCGGGGAATGATCCCTGACAATAACTCTGGGGTATACCAGACACTGGGTTCATTATCTATGTCTCGTGTGGGTGTGTGTGTATGCGTCGAACGGACTCAAGAACACGAGAATTATCCCAGTTCAAGCTTCCTGTGGGATAATAGCCTTACGTCATGTGTATTCTTTGATGGAGAGTTAGAACTGGTCACAGAGTACCTTCTTCCTTTTGCTACCTGGCACCTCTCCTCTTTATATACCAGAGGAAATGTGCACACACAAATGGACCGTGCCAAAATAGGAGTCAGGCCTACGCCTGAGGAAGCGGAGCCTAGCTAGATATAGCCCATTATTATGGTGGATGTGCACGTCCACCGCGCCCCATCTTATCACCGAACGCCGTTGCCATCACATGCCAGGCCATCCCGCAGATTAAAGGGCCAAGATTTGGAGCGATTCTAGGTGGTTAGGTATTGTAGCTACTGGTCATGTGGGTCACACGTATGTGTACGTGCATATATACATATATATATATGTATATATGTATGTATACATACATATACGTACACATATATGTATATATATATACGTATATGTGTGTACTACACATATTTTTTTTCGAAATTCTAGAAAAATAGCGAAAGTAATAATAGTTATATTGATAAATCGGCTGAAATAATCTAAAATACATAGAAAAATATCTAAATCTCAAAAAATATGAAACAAATTTAATTATGTTCGTATTACTATCATATGCATGTTAATATTATGTACGTGCATGAAAGTATCACTGTTTTTTCCATAATTAAATGAATGTGTTAGATATTGATAAATTCATAAATAAATATTGAGATAGCTAAAATTGGTGAATCCAATTTTTTTAGTCTTCTTTTATCATGCTCTGTGCAACAAAAAATGGACGCAGCTTAGACGCGCCAATCCATCTAGTGAGTTATAAATACCCCACCCCAGACTGTAATAGGGGACATATTTTCATGTGCTAGACATTCAGTATATCATGTTCGATCCTCCTTTAGCCTTTGAGGCCCACATCTTCGAGTGCGGTCCACAAGGCCCCCACTTGTTTGGATTGATATCCACAACAAAAGGATCGAGCATCTTAGAATCCTATGAAATTACCATGGAATGCGAGTTATTGAAGAAATATAACATGACCTCTACCATCATGAAAAGTTTGCTTTCTGTCTTTATTTCTCCTCAAATTCTTGTGCTCCATTCAAACGATATGGTCGTTCCAGCTGTTCTCTTGTGTTTTACAATGCTATATTTTGCACTAGTGTTCTAGTCAAAATCCCGTGTTTTACCTATTTGTGTGTTCTGTCACACTTCTGTGTTCCAAGGAGGGCCTATATCGGCTTTTTTCAGACGTGATATCGGCTACTTAATACGAAAGCTATTGCACCTAGAATTAACGCACGTATTGTTTTTTTACCAAAGCTATTGTATTGCCTAAGATAGGTAGTTTGGATATATGAAAAAATTGTGAAACATTTTGCCATAAAAAGTAGTTTCATAACATTACACTCCTATGACTTATCTGAACTTACAAAAATAAAATTTAGTAGTGAAATTGACATCTTGTTGAGTTTGGAAAACATACGAATCATTGCTACGGGAAATCGCTTTGCTTATTCTCAAATGTTGCAGCACTTCATTTGAATTGCTCCACATTGTTCTATTTCTGCATACCAAATAACTATATGTGCACGATCAATTATGTGTAAAATATGCAATCATAGGAGGGTGAACGATTGTGGAAGCCAGGTTCAAATTTTAATTCATCCTAAACAAATATTCAATTTAATCTCATAATCAATTAGAGACAGACTGCTATCACTTCACTAAAAACGATGTACAGAAAGATATGACGGTCCAACTGCCCTTAAATTTTAATTGTAGAAACTAGATAGTGATATGAAACTATTTCAATAAGAATCAAGTCAATCGGATCTCTAGATCAAGAGTTATAAGTTTCGCAATTGGACTGTGGTAGATAGTGATGAAAATAGTTTAAACACTAAATTTGTAATTATGCAAGAATTAAGAAAATATGAAAAACTAAACTTTCCATAACTTACCTTGATGCTTTAGTATTATTTTGTATGGATTAAACCAAAACAAATTGCGTTGAACAAAGGATTCACCGAAAATCAACACCAAACAACAAAACAAAAAGAACTAGAAGGAACGGAATTTACTAGGGATGAAATCGGTAACAGAAATCTCTAATTTACCGGGGGCCGTTTTAGAAAATTGCCGACCGTATATTTCGAAATCGGTAATTTTCGGAATCAGTATTGGTATCGGTAAAATGTCCCGGAAACGGTAACGGAATCGGTTTGAGCCAATTCCTACAGTTTAGTCGGTTTTCCGATTTTTATCGGAAATTACCGGTATGGGCTTTCGGTATTTATCGAAATATATCAGCCCGTCCGCAACCCACTTCACCTCAGTATATGGGCGTTCGGTTATTCAATCCGGGCATCACCTACTCACCCAAATGGGCTCACGGCCACGACCCACGGGCGCTCTAGCAATCACCCAGTCACCCAGACCGGCCAGATGGCCTCATGCAGTCACAAGCTCACGGCCTCACGCGGGCACTATCACCCTCACGGACTCGGAGTCACGAGTCAGTGGGTCACGGCCTCAGTGCGGCAGTGCCTCACGCAGTCACGCGGACACGCCCAGCTCGTGGAGGATTCCAGCCTGCGTCGCACCACCGCCAGCCGCCAACTCCCGCCGCCGGCAACGCTTCCTGCCTCCGCCCGGCGCAGCTTCCAGCCTTTGTCTCGTCTGCTTGGCGTAGCTTCCAGCCGGCGTCTCCTCCGCTCATCGCTCGGTGTCTCCTTCGCGCCGACGTCTTCTACTCTTCTCTGCCCAACATCTTCTCTGCCTGACGCTCTGACCGGCGGAGCAGACCGGCGCTCCGACCGACGCGCAGACGGGCTCTGCGCTAGGGGCCTGCACTTCCGAGGCTTCGACGGGCACGGGCTTCTCCACCTCAGGCCACCGCTACTCCCCCTCAGGCTGCCGTGACTCTGCATAACGCAGCGCAGCACAACTAATCTTAGGCAGGCGTCTCCGCAGACCGCAGCCCAGCACACCTTCTCCTCCACATCTGCGATGAAACCACCTATCGGAGAAGTGACTTTCCGACAGCGCACTGTCATGGATCCGCCCCCATCTCATGATGCTACCACCACTTCCTCTCAGAACTCGCTTGTAGGTAATAATCAATTACAAGCTCAATTGCTGTTTCATTTTCTAGTTCTAGTGTGATGAGAAGAAGCTAAATTGCAAAGGGTATTTGACAAATTGTGAAACTATGCTGATAATAGGTATTTGACAAATTGTGAAATAATTTCGTTGAAATACAAAAGTATGAACAACATTACCTATCTCCCATAGCACCAAATGTGATAGCTGTGTGATGATCTCCACGTAAAATTTTATCAACTCAAATGTTTGCTTGTGGTAGGAAAACAACATAGTGCATTTTATAGTTCATTTGCTTTGCTGATTTTCATTTGTCTATCAATGGATGATAGGAACTCAGAACAAAGTGGTGTCAGCTACAAGTGCAAGTGCGAGTACAAGTGCAGTGGGTGCAAGTGCTGATGATATCATTGATGTGGACCATGAGGATGATGGACAACCTCCTTTGAAACAGCAAAAGAAGAGCACATCAGATGTATGGCAGTATTTCACCAAGTACATAGTGACAGTGGAGGAGAATGACAAGCAGGTTGATCAGTTGTGGGCACAATGTAAGTTCAAAGGGTGTAATAACAAAGCCAGCAAAGGTAGAGCTGAGAGTAATCGAGGAACCACAGGGTTTTGGAGTCATCTAAAGTATTATCACAATATTGTTAAAGGCCAGCAACAACTCAAATAAGAAACTGATCATGAGAAAGGTATGACAGTTATTGAACCATACAAGTATGATCAAGAAGTTAGTTTGAGGAAGTTATACATTGCAATAATCATGCATGAGTATCCTTTTAACATAATTGAACATGAATATTTTGTTGAGTTTATAAAATCCCCGCATCCTAACTTTCCTATCAAGTCTCGCATCACTGTTAGAAAGGATATAATAGACCTCTATTTGCAAGAAAAGGATAAGATGTATGCTTATTTTAAAACCCTTCAATGCCGCTTAAGTGCAACTATGGATATGTGGATATCAAATCAGAACAAGGGGTATATGTGTGTGACTGTCCATTAGGTAGATGATGATTGGCGTATTCAGAAGAGGATTATCAATTTCTTCCATGTGCCAGGACGACATACTGGTGAGAATATGTCTCATACCTTAAGTCATGTATGTTGAAATGGAACATCGAGAAGAAAATATTTTCTTTGACTCTAGACAATGCTGCTGCATATGAAGTTGCTGTTAAGGATGTCATCTTAGGACTCAAGAAGCATTATCCATTAATCTATGATGGTCTATTTTTTCATGTGAGATGTGCTAATCACATTCTTAATTTGGTTGCTAAAGATGGTATGAGTGCGATTGCATCTTCAATTCAGAATATTAGAGCATTTGTGGTGGCTGTGAAGGGTTCTCCATTGCAGTGGGAGGAGTTCCTGAAGTGTGCTACTGAGTGTGGATTGGACACAAAGTTGGACCTCTCACTTGATGTTTCTACTAGGTGGAATTCAACGTATACCATGTTGAGGGATGCTTTATATTACATGGCTGCTTTTGAGAGGCTCATGTCCTGCGAACGTGGCAGGTATGAGAAAATTGCTCCATCTTCTGCAGAATGGGAAAAGGCAAAATCTCTTTTACCATGCTTGAAAAAGTTCTTTGATCTCACTGAGTTATTTTCTGGTACATTATATCCAACTGCAAACTTATTTTTCAAAGGCTTTTGTGAGATTAAGTTCTTGCTAATTGATTGGTGTCATAATGATGATCCTACTATTAGTAGCATGGCAATTTCTATGAGTTTTAAGTTTGAGAAGTATTGGAAGAAGTCTAATGTTGCTCTTGCTATTGCAAGTGTTCTTGACCCTAGGTTCAAGAGAAAAATTGTAGAATTTTACTTAAGGAGGGTGTACAAAAATTCCTATCAAGATGAACTTAACAAATTTAATTGTGTTATGAGGAACATGTATGAATGCTATGCTGCTAGTAATCCTTCATCTTTAAAGATTAAAGCACTTGCACCTTCATCAGAGGTAGATTTGTTTATGGACACTGTAGATGAGGAACTTGATAGCTACCTATATGACACACATGACCTGAATGATGATGCAAAAGAGTTGAATAAGTACTTGGCAGAACCACCATTAAATGTTACCAAAGCCAATTATCATACATTTGATATTTTAGCTTGGTGGAAGGGTCAAAGGGATGAGTATCCTATTCTATGGCTGCTTGCTCGTGATGTGCTTGCCATGCAAGTGTCAACGGTAGCTTCTGAATTGGCTTTTAGTGCTGGTGGCCATGTCGTTGATCCATATCGTTCTCGTCTTGATCCTGAGATGGTACAAACACTGATTTGTACTAAAGATTGGATAGCTGCAGCAAAAAAAAAGGTGACAATTTAAACTTCTACTCATGTAAAGTCTTTACATTTTTACTAATTTACATGCCTTGACATTTCAGGTTCTAAGAATGTTTCATCATTGGTCGTTGATCTTGACGTTCTTGAGGCTGTTACTAATAATCTGATGTTTGAGGTATAAAATATAAATTGTACAGCTACTTCTATTTTCTGTTCTCATTTGTGCAAAAAGACTTGCTAGAGATTAATTGAATAATTTTCCTACAAAACAACAGGACGAAGACTTGGCAAGTGATGATGATGAGCTTCAGGTTGAGCTGTAGGCCGTCAAAAATGTGAAGAAAGAGGAATTTCAAAAGTGATGAGTTTGTGTTGTGCTTGGTCAAATAATGTTTGTATGGACAAAACTTGTATGGAGACTTAGTGTTGTGCTTATATGGAGACTTTAATCCTTGTGACGAGGTTGTGTTGTGCTTGACTGCTTGTATGGAAACTTAAATTCTTGTGCTATTGTCTTATCATATAAGATATATTGATATATCATATACTCATGTCGATTATAGTCATGTCATGTATGACTTCATTAAATTTGTCGTATGTGATGTATAACTTGTGAGCTACGTTTTGGTGTTTCCGTTCAGAATTATCGATCCCCGATCGAAATCGACATATTATCGATTCGATAATACCATTTTTTATTTTTCGATACAACCGATACTGTATTCGTTTTCGGCATTACCGCTCTCGATTCCATTTCCAAGAAAAAAATACGGAAACAGAAACAGTTTTAGCGTATTCCGACCGTTTTCATCCCTAGAATTTACTAACTCATAAACTTACAAAATTTAATTTTAATTGCATAGATAAGTTCACAAGATGCATTTTAAAGTATCCCAAAAGAGTATCCGCGAAACTCTAATTATTTCTATTTCTTTCTTTCTCACTGTACGCCGCTCGACAAACCCTTTTATTTGTCGGTCGCAACAGTAACCCGACGGTCTCCTTCTACCGTACGATGTGCCACGCTTTGGGCCACCACGCATGCGTCCTCGCCGGTCCACCGGCTCGCCCACGCGTGCGGCCCCGCCGCTGGGCCAAACCACGCTCCCCGCGCACCTGGTGCTGGACCGACCTTCCCGCACGCGTCTGCTGACGCTGCGCACACCCGCTGGACTGCTGTCTAGCGTCACCCACCTGGGCCACCTTAGCGTGCACCGGTGCGCCAGCAAACCACCGGGCGAACGCACCCAAGTTGGCTGACTCGCCCCCGAGCCGAACCTCCAGCCTTGGCCTCCTCAGCGCCTCAAGCCTATACGCCGCCATGAACACTACCAGAAGGACAGCAATTTCAATTCCCACTTTTATTCCATAGCATGCATACATGCTCAATGGAACTTTTTTTTTGCACCATAGACTATACATCTCATGGTATAATTTATTTTTATGTGTATCGCTCCCTAATTTAAATGTCCCACGTGCGGCGTGACTTCCTGACTAACTTGATCTCAATTTCTCCGTAAACCTAGTCCCATTCTTTATCCAACCACATTTAATCTCAGGACATACATACACATAAACAAAACTAACAACTAATTATGAGCATAAGTTTTTACAAACTAGATTCATATCAATCCGTATAGCACCACTCATACGAGTGTATTACGTATATCAAATCACAACAATTACTATTCTACTGTAAGCATATCTAGGCAACACATACAGCCGGGGGGGGGGGGGGCTCCAGCCCACCCTACTGTCTGCATCTGCACTGAAATGAAGGGGTGGAAGAGGAGGTGGGTGATAAGGAGAAGGAGAGGTGGGGGAGGAGAAAGAAGTAACCAGTCTTTTTAGGATTTGATTCTAGCTTGGTCATTGAACCCATGTATATCATCTAAATTATTTTGCTTTTGCCTATTTCACAATAAAGTTAATTTTTCAGCACACGTGATCTCACAATGTGAAAACTTTCATTACAACAAATTTGATTCCGGTTTGCCCAATTTTTCTGCTGGACCAGCGAAAACCATTAACAGGATTCAAGAATTACATTGCGTCATCAAAAGAACGCATTTTGACACCTCGAATTCAACTCTTGCAAGCATGAACATTTATATGCATGGTCAACGCTACAAGGCTGGCGTCGCTGGCTCGGCGCTTGCGAGCTCCATGGACCGGATGGCCTCCTGGAGCTCGAGCTGGATGGTGGCGCGGGACGGCGAGGCGATCATGTCGTCCCAAATGGACCGGGAGCCGCAGGTGGTGGTGCCGTCGGGGTAGAGGTCGTGGACAGAGGTGGCGTCCACGTTAAGGTTGCTCACCTTCTCCACGCAGTCGAACTCCCGCGGCTCCACCAGCAGGCTGCTGTTGATCCCGTCCTTCCACGCGATCAGCTGCAAATGCAAACATTTGAACAAATCTATCCCTTTTGATCTGTTCTTACATTTTCTGGTTGATGAATTATGCACTATAATACCTTGGCGGATCCCAGGGAGTTGGTGGTGTAGAGCCTGGCGCCGTCGACGAGCTGGCTGTACTTCTGGAACGCGCCGGCGAACCGCTTGTGCGACTGGAGCTGTGACCTCACCCGCACCGCTCGCCTCGTGATGATCGCTCTCCTGATCCCTCTGGCCACGGCGAGGTAGGCGTCGCAGACGACGCCGACAACCTCGATCCTGTACGGCTTCCTCGTCGGAGACGTGCCGTTGGGGGCGCCCTCGGGGTCTTGGACGGGCTCCCAGTAGTTCTCAGAGATGGTGCCGTCGTCGGCGACCTTGTAGCCAACGCCCATGCGGTAGCGCTGGCGGTGGACGGCGCGCGCCATGGCAATGGTCTGCTCCACGAAGGGCTCCCAGGACAGCGTGCCGTCCAGGATCACGTCGCGGCCCTCGTTCAGCGCCGTCACCAGCAGCGACGACGCCGCGTCCGTCGACGACTGGTGCACCTGCACGCGCCAAAAACCCAATCAGCACCGTGTGAATGGCCATGCCAGCGGCCAGGTATCGCGGATCGATCGTTGGACTGCAAGTACGGCAAGGGCTAACTTAAACCAGTCCATTTTCGCCCCATTAAGGGTCTAAATCCTTTCTTGTCCAATTATTTGGCTGAGCACTTCCAACTTTATCTGTTTCACAAGCCATAGGTTTCAGGTTGAAATTCCGGAAAAATTATTGTGAAAAATCTACACAAATGACCCACTCAACCTGTGGTTACTAGGAGACGAACTATGATTCTGAGCAAGAGAAACGACTAGACAAGTAGCCACACTGTACCGTTGTAACATATATTGAGTTACATGTACCGACTAACTCATTCAAAAATCTAATTTGCTGAAAAAATATAAACAATTCACTTGTATTTCGATAATCCTTCTTACATTGAGGCTCTCTCAAGTCTTATACGTGGATATAGAAATTATTTATAATTTTTTATTTAATTATGTCTGTTGGTATCAAACTCGAGATATTTAGTTCTGATATCATATTAAACTGTATACATAAAATTACCTATTTGAAAACCAAGACTGACGAGAAGATATAAATAATTTACTTATACTTCAACAACAAATAAACATCGATAGAAGACAGTATCCTTAAAGAACGAAATAGTAATAGATTAGATAGAACAGCCTCGCCGTCTACAATGATTCTCGTGTGCATAGCAACTACTCATTCATTTGGAAAATTGGGACCGGTTGGCCATGAGCTAGGCATCAGGAACGGATCACTACCGCTGTCTCTGTGACTCGATCTCCACTTGTAACTGTCGGCCAATAATCGATATACAATGAACAGAAAATCACATCTCTTTCTATCACGTGGACCCGGCAAAGATACCTCCACATGTTCTACAAATGGATCTTGGTACTCTGCAAACCGGCGGAGATCAACTTCCTCGCTATCTAAAGGTATGTTTGTTTGGAGGGTAAGAATAAATAGGATATGGTTATTTCTATTTTTTGAGATATATTTATCAAACTTGTCTATTTAATTGGTGGGTAGAATGAGCCACTTTTTCATTTAATTGAAGGGTTAAGGGTGAATAGGATGAGAGTAATTAACTAAATTATATCTCTTAATTTTAAGTAATAATATTTGACTATACACTAATCAACACACACTAATACTTATCAATATTAATCTTATCGTAGCAATTGCTAATTAATAATAAAATATACTAATTATCACTAATCGTACTCTAATCAACACACCAATAGTGCACTAATAAACACCCTACACTTAACAACTATAATCTCATAGTAATAAATACTAATTAGCAATACAACATGCTAATTATCACTAATTATTTACTAATGATCATAATTAGGTAAGGTGGACAGTCTCATCTAGTCAAAATGAATGAATCAATCCATACAATATATTTGAGAATATTCTTGAAAATTAGATGGTACCTTCACCATCCTGCAACCAAATATCTCAAAAATATAGATGGACATCTTCATCTAATCTCATTCCACCAACCAAACGTATCCTAAAAGATGCCAACATCCGCTCACTGGCCAAACACATCCTAAAATCGCCAGCTGGCCGGCATGCCCCCCCCCCCCCCCTCTGTGTATATATACTCAGAAACATGTGAATCTTGTTCGTATAAGTTCTCAAGGTCAAGAGAGTTACATGAGCGCAGGATCCTATGCACCATACAAGTCAATTGGCACTTATTAAAGCTAGCTAGTGTCGGTCGGCCTGCTGTGATATATATAGGACATAGGACTCCTAACTGATCATGCTACGGCAGCCATGTGCGACGCGCTGATCTAGTTGCTGATGCAGTCCAGTGGCCGGCCGGTTGGTCACTCATCATTTTCTTACTACGGAGAACTAATTTTCCAATCCATCAGCACGTCTAGTAACCAACTGCTTTTCTAGTTCTATGTACGATTACGACTCCCTAACCGAAGTGAAGCCTGAAACGCTGGTGCTGAACAAACTTAAAACAATGGGGCTTTTGCTTCCAGACGACGGAAACAAATTCTAGGTGACACGTGTTTTTTTATCATATCTGTATATATAAGTGCGAATAGTTAGATTCAAAGTGTATAACACAGATAGAGATCCTACGAAATCTTTATCCCGAAGGTGTCATAAAATTTACTTCCCTAAATAACGTTAATGAGATATCCCGGAGGTGTCATAAAATTTGTTTCTCTAGACAAGGTTAGTGAGAGACGAGGCAGGGCGTGGGTGCACGTACGAGCTCGGCTGTCTGGAGCATGTCGTTGTGGTGGCCCATGGAGCTGATGGCGCGGTAGATGACGTCCGTCTCCTTGAACGCGTCCGCCTCAACCACCACCGCGTTCGCCTCCGCTTTCGACCAGAACGGCCTGGAAGAATCATCGTTCGTTTCAAGCCATTTAATTTTGCCTTAGAATAATCCACAGCATTCGGGCATGCAGATGAATGCATGCATGGCTCAGTATGATCGCGCTTACTCCTTCTTGAGCTCCTTGAGCACGGTGCTCTTGCCGGCGCCCATCCCGCCGCCCATCAGCAGCAGCACGGGGCTGCGGTCCGAGTGCGCCATGGGGGCCATCACGTCCGTGCACTGCGCCTCGGCCTCCTCGCCGTTGCTCGCGGTGGCGATGCCGATCGCCTTCATCTCCTCCACCAGCGTCGAGAACACCCGCGTCACCTTCAGGTCCCGCGTCACGCGCTCGAACCTCTGCTTCCTGCACCATCATCAATCGTAGGCAGCCACTTCAAAATAGTGCCATTTCTCTTTGTTTGTTTGTCCAAAAATGTCAAAATACTTCGACTTTAAATCCTATATATATGGCCAACACAGCGACAGTTTCTATCGACTTTAAATTCATGTACTTTAGGTCCAACAACAGGAAGATTATATTAGTGATGACCTGGGCCAAGATAAGATTACATCCGCACAAATCTCCCAGTTGACAGAATAAATATAATCGATGCCATTTGCATTGACCCACCAGGTGACGCGAGCTAGCCATGATGGCACCTAATTCAATTGCGTTGCATCTAGCTATATAGTATATATATTTTTTGAGAAAACACTCAACTTTCATCTGCAAGTTTACATCTGCTTGCACTTTGTCATCTAGCCATAGACAGGTCAGAGTGTGTCGATATGTTATTTGTTACTACATGGCAACTGGTCCATGTTAGTCTTACTTGTTTAGATCCAACGGCAGAAAGATACATAAGCAATGATCGATAATGTGGGCCTAGATCGATAACATATGCACGAACAAATGTCTAAACAACTTAAACCACTCATGGCTCTACATGGAGTTGGTGAGCCTGGCCTACGCCATGATCGATGTAGCCCAATGGTTCACAATCACATCAGAGCACCAATACTAGAATAACTACTTGGCTGTCTCCTATAAAATAAATTGACGGACGGGTTGCCTCTGAAAGTAACGTGTCTAATTGAATTACAGAATTTGCAAAAAAAAAAAAGAATTAATCTAAAAAATAATGAATAGTAGAGTTTTTTTTTACCGATGAATAGTAGAGTTTACAGAGTGCAACTCTTCAAAGTTGGCTCATATATATATACCTCGACTAAAATAACATGCCTCATTGTGCACCCATGCATGTTCATGTTGTTTTTTAATCGAATCGAAAGTTACAATTCAGACCTCGACGAATATTGTGATCTAAAATGTGAAACATGCATGTATGTGCAAATTAAATTTACTAACGGAAGCCCATCTCGATCTGCACAACAAAACAGTTTGTTTGTCTAGGTCAAGCCGAATAAGATAAATTATCTAGGTTTGTAAAAAAACCATGAGAACTGAGTGTCCTAACCAGTTGGACTACAGCAAAAGAATTGTGCTTCGCAAAAAAAAACCCCGAAATTTATCGACCATGTGGAGATCAAGATTAAATATGCAGTATGCACTGCAAGTACAAAACTCCACATAGGCAAACATGATAAGATCAATGTCCTTTTTGCAAGTGATTAGCAAGAGTTGCTGATGTTGAGGGGTTCCTAATAGATAGATGCAAATCATTACCAATCTAATCATGCATTCTGAACTACTATTGATGTGACATAACAAAGAGTATAAAAGCCACGACATATTGATGTTCTGAGCGTAATTTTCGGTATCACTAAGCAAATCCGCTTTCGAAAAGATCATCATGTAACTATTTTTGAATCGTTGTTTTGGAGACTAGCTCAAGCAGCTGACTGTTGTAAAACCTATTCGGTCTATTTTGATTACTTGTTGTCATTAACTTTTATTTGTTTTCTTAGACTTAAATTTGACCACAACTCAGCATATATTTATACCAATACATACTAAATTGCACTTTTACGAAAGCATTTCTAAACACATATAATAATTAATAACGGTAAACTATTGAATATTTGACGATATAGAGATCCTGAGACATCAATTTTTTTAGGAAAAAAAAGATGGAGTATGTTACGCGTTCTCGGGAAAAATATAAGAGAGGAGAAAATAACAAAAGTAAAAGCTGCATGAGGGTTTCACCTTGTTGCTTCAAGAACCATGTTCCTCAACTTCTTTTTGGTGCCGCTATCCACTGTCAAGGCCTGCATGCGTGCATATGAGTGTTGGCAAAGTTATGGCAGCAGGTCGGTTAGACGTACTAACTTGCATATTAATTCATGTGTACTTGATTTTGTCACGCCTCTCCTTCATTTTAAAAAAGGAAAACGGTCATGCCTTCATGAAAAAACTAAGGCGTGCACACGTTAACCTTGCTTCCAGATCAGGCCCACATGGGTTCATTACTTCATTGTCATTGCTTACATTTTTCTTCTTTGAAGATCAGGCCTTAATTTTTCTTTTCTAAAGGTTTTCATTGTTATTCAAAAAGTGAATATGACTGGGACAAGGACGGTCTAAACAAAATATATTATAAGTCATATTCTTAGGCCCTGTTTATTTGTGCTTCTACAAGCTGTAGTTTCTTAGAAGACTATTTTTAGTATAAACACATTCAGACTTGCTTTGACTTATCAGGTTTCTGTAGTAGTAAAGTCTGTTTTTGCTTTTTATAAATTACAGTCAGAAACTAGCAAAAATAGACTGTTTGTTTCAGCTTCTAGCTTCTGAGAAGCGGAAGTCAATAGAAATTCAAACAAACAGGGTCTTACAGAAATAGAAAATCGTTAGGCCCTTTGTCAGAAACTGCATGGGGCATCTGTGTAATTTACATTTTGATGGTATGTTTTTTTTTCTGTAACTAAAGCCATAAATTTTGATGGCATGTTTTTTTTTTCTGTAACTAAAGCCATATATTCTAAGATATTTCTTTTCTTTTTGAGGAAATGCAGCTATGGGTATGTCTACTGTAAACTCTTGTGCTATCATTTCATAATTTGGATTTACAACATACCTGGCTGATGAAATAAGTAGCATGATCCCAGTGGAATGCGAAGTAGCCCAAAATGCATTTTTCCAGCTCCTCTACGAACTTGACGTAAAGCGACTCCGCGTCTTCGACATTCTCGAAAAACCCGTAAATGTCATCGATGCAGTTATTGGTGTTCTTGAGGTAGTTGTTTGCCAGTTTGCATAGCTGCGGGCATTCGTCGATGTCCTGGAACCCAAGCTGCCTAGCTGCATGCGCATCACAGCTGAAATTTAGACGGCTCTGGTTATTCCACATCATAACCTGCGATCGCTGTTGTTGCCCATGTGCATCGGTACGTGTTTGGGTTGATCTCGACAACAGGGACCCAGTTAGCTAGGCAGTTCGTGTCACCGCTAGCACACGGTTATCAAAAGGACATGCATCCTAATTTCCTCTACTAACCTCATCACTCTCTTTTTTAATTTGGTTTAATAGGATCGATGACAGGCTAGTCGATAGCTACGTCGTCCATGCTTATTTATTTCCATGAACCAATCAATGTTCACATCACTCAGATCATAATACATAAGAGGATACTTTAATAGCATGTGCATATTTTCCATGAAAATACATGTGCTCAAATACTAAGTCGAAATAGGGTACTTCAATTTCCTTTGGACTTTGATTGGAGCCGGTTGGCTTAAATACACGATTTTTACCGCGTAATTCATCCGACTCTTATTCGACAGCAAAACATTCAGGGACAAGAAAAGACGGCTGTTTTGTCAAACAAACTGGACTTTTTATCATTCAAACACGAACGAACGCTCATAAAAGAGTGACAAGAAACAGCTGAATTTCACATCTCCATGGTCAATTAATAGCAAGAAAGCAGCGGAGAAGAAGAAGAAGAGGAAAAGGCTCACTGACCGACGTAGTGCGAGAACTTCTCGAGCTGCTCCACGCGACCGGACTCGGCCACCTGAAGCCTCGGCATTTCGGCCATGGCCGGCGCCTTCCTCTTGCTCCCCCTGAGCCGGCGGCGTCGCGCCAAGGCAGCGGCGGCCGTGACCGCGCCGGCCGTGGCCAACGCGGCAACGTGGAGCAACAGCACCCTGGCGAACCCAACTGCACCAACAGAGCCAAACAAAGCAGATCAAGAAAGAGGCCCGCGGAACCGGAGGAAAAAGAAGAAGAAGAAGAACAAATGCCCGATAACAACAGCTGCGCTGTTCTTGCCTTTCGGCATGGCGGATGCTCTAGTCCGTGGTTCCAAACGGGCCGGGGGAGAATCACCAAACGGGATCAGGTACCCGATCGAATCCCCGGATCTCGACCCCGAAGGCGAAGGGGGCCGCGGGTGTATCTGCTGGTGAACGGTGGTGGCGCCTCTGCCTCTCGCGGGAAAGGACGGCATGAGAACCTCGTGTTTGTACTGGATAGGAATAAGTTAATTTTACTCTGTCGAACTACTGGATAGGAATAAGTTAATTTTACTCTGTCGAACTTAGATAACTTTTTAAATTTTTAAACCGTCTATTTTACTCTTTCAAACTCAATATCGTCTATTTTATCCTCGGAGTGATTTTTCTCGGTGTTTCTATGACATGGTGACGATTTTATCATGTAGTAGTCTTACTCAGCGTGTTCAGTCAGCGTGCTGACATCAGCGTTATGTAGTAGTTCGATTTTCTTTAAAAAAAATAATTTATGAGAATAGATTATTTTGAAAAATAGGTTTTATGTTTAGAAAAAAATCCAAAAAATATATAATGATTTAGATAAATATTTTAATACGTTTTTAGCTATGTTTTTATTTCTGTAAATATTATTTAATGTTTTCTAGTGTAAAAATTATTCAAAAATGATAGAATAAATATTTTAATTTGGAAAATTGTTTTAGAAAATATAGATTAATTGTGATAAAGTTTAAAAATATTTTCTTTGATAAAATAAATACTTTTAATATGTTTTGTTGTATATAAAATTAGTTTTAATTCTAGAAAATTAGGTTTAATTTCAGAAAAATAGTTTTCGTCATTTTTAGCTGTAGTTTTCGCGTCGTTTCTTACCGTTTAAAATTAGTTTAGCCGTACTTTTTGGATATACTTTGGGCACATTTGAGCATATTTTGAGCACATTTTAGTATATTTGGACACATTTGACCATATTTTAGTCACATTGGACACATTTTAAGCACATTTGGTCACATTTTGACCCATTTTAACCATATTTTGGTCACATTTGGGTACATTTTGGACATATTTGGACTTATTTTAAATATATTTTGGGCACATTTGGTCACATTTGATCACATTTTAGGCATATTTGATCACATTTGACATATTTTAGTCATATTTGAGCACATTTTAGACATATTTAGGTATATTTTGAGCATATTTTGAGCATATATGGACAAAATATGACCAAATATGCTCAAATATGCCAAGATATACCCAAATGTGCTCAAATATATTCAAAATATGGCTAAATGTGCCCAAAATATACCCAAATGTGACCAAATGTGCCAAAATATTACCAAAATAGTTCAGAAGAGTAAAATGGACAGTTTAAAAGTTCAGAAGTTATCTGAATAAATATGATAGTTTGAAGGAGTAAAATGGATTTATTCCTATTGGATAAACCGTATGTGCAGACGCTTCTACGGCTGAAAGCGATGCCACGCCTGAATTTTCTAGTTCTTATCTTATTGGACCTTGTGCTCTTCTTCGTCTTCGTCTTCTGAATCGATCTTGCAGTTGGGGTAGATAATGCGGTGGCTTCGTGTAGGGGAAATTGTCAACGCCATTGTTTAGAGATGAGCGTGAGAAATGTGATGTTCTGTCCGGAATCTTGGCGGGGGCGGCATGATTGAGTGTTTGGTTGATTAGTTCGTTGTGCCGGCCGGTAATTGCGATTAAGCGTGGTCAACCTAGAGACTAGCCGGTTAATGTCACTGGCCATTTCGGCGTCAAACAGAAAACGGGCGAGTAAAGATGAATCAAGCATGCACGACGATGCGTCTCTGTCTCGATCGATCCGGTTCGAGCCGTTTGGTATCGATCCTCGAAACGACGAGCCGTTTCCACGATGGGATCGAGCTGCTCGGCAGCGACGTTCCGAACGAGGGGAGCCCTTGTCTTCACGCTTGATCGGCAGGCGGCTATGGGCAACGATACGGAGCCATCTCCTGGCCATGCCACATCTGCTTCTGATCGACAAAAAGAAAACGAAGGATTAGTACGAATACAGGCCGTAGCATGCATATCTGCTTCTGAATAAAGAATGGCCTGTCCGAGCTGGCTCGCCGATCCGTATCGATCAAGTTGATATGTCAAGAATGATTCATTTGTTTGGTTGTTACATGCACCAGGAAGGAACTCAACGTGTAAATATACATACTTATATCAGTGAGTAAATTTAAAAAACTTATAACTATTTTAACACATGTTAAAAACTATAGCTTCTAATACTCATTACAAAAACCTAAAACTATTTTAGTATATATTAAAAAATTATAAATTTTTCACCATGAATCCACTTGTCATCCTCAGACAACAGGTGGATTCACAGTTAACCCTCTTATCATCCTCAGATAGCAAATAAATTCACAGTTAACCCTCCTATTACATGTCATAAGGATGAAAGTGAGTCCACGATGAGAAAGTTGTAGTTTTTTAATATATATCGAAATAGTTGTAAGTTTTTAAAACGAACACCAAAAATTATAATTTTCTAAACATATATCAAAATAGTTATAGATTTTTAAAATTTACTTTATATCGGTAGAAACAGCAGGATTTAGTGGCGGCTCCTGGTGGGCCACAGAGGTAGCAGAGCAGACCTCCCAAACCCTTAGGCTTTCTGCCACGGAGCTGTTATATGTTGCGACCTCAGCCCACCTCCCACGCACCCCTCGTCGTCGTCCTCCTCCTCTCACCTCTCATGTCCACACCTGGATCTGAAAAGCTCTCCTCGCCGTGCTCGCCCTCGTCCCGCCCCACTCGCCATGCAACACAAAACACTGATCGAGCATACAACACATGAATGGTATAATAATCTCTATCAGAAATAAAATAGGAGGGAATCCAACAGTCATTATTCGGCAACAAAATCCATACCACCACAGCAGAGAGAGAGAGAAAAAAAAACTAATGCTTAGCTTGCTGCTACTAATATGGGTATGTCGGGCCACCGTAGTTCCCTCCATTGTACTGCGGAGCAGGCCCGGCGCCTGCCGAATAACCATAGGGTGCTGCTGCTGCTCCGTACGGTGG
The DNA here is from genome assembly GCF_958298935.1 of Phragmites australis. Taxonomy (NCBI): domain Eukaryota; kingdom Viridiplantae; phylum Streptophyta; class Magnoliopsida; order Poales; family Poaceae; genus Phragmites; species Phragmites australis. Next base: position 35,872,817 of record NC_084923.1, on the reverse strand, counting down.
TGGGTAAGAGCCGTAGCTCGGATCGACCGGCGGAGCTGGAGGGTTGGAAGCTGGCGGCGGGCCTTGGGGAGCAGCTTCCGCCATGAAATTCTGCAAGTGAAAGTTGGTATTAGACGAGAAAGACACATAGCTAGAATCATGCAAGAGGTGAGCCTAAAGCAAGACACCTATAGAAGTGAGCATGTTTGATCCATTAGAAGGTAGCTGCGATGTACATAGCATCACCTATAGAAGTTCAGATAATTTTGATATGTTCGTTGAAATTTCAATGCTTTATGCCCTTTGTTTTTCAATCAAATGAACAGGTATTCCACATGCCAGATTCCCTTTGTGGATGAAGTACCCTTACCTCCCCCTCTCTCATCGGGGTTCCAAAAACCATAATGGCCAGTTTCTGGAACCCTCATTTCTCACACAAAGGTAGGAAAAACTACAAAAGATGTATGTTGATTTGTAAGCGAAAAGAGAGATGTGCTACGCTCTTTAAGTTTCTAGGTTTTGACTTCACATTTTGCCCTATTTCTCAATGGCCAGTATCCTCATTCCTCGCTCTCTATTCTTAACTCCATCAGAAACTTACTGCTTGAGATCCTTTTTCTCTGAAACCCATGTTTATAGCTAGTGATATTAAATTAGCATTAAACATATAAGTATGGCCTTTGTCTGAAACTTCTCTATCTATCTCTATCCTTAAGTATGCATCCAAATTCCTGTGGCTTTTAGCAATATAGTCATATCCATGGAAAATACTTTACGGAGTACGGACGAAACAGATTAGGTAGTAGCTACCCTACAGCGAACTTCATATGATGCACACAAAACTACCAATACGCATGGTGCATTCAACCTATAGCGGTTCTATTAGTGCTATGAACTACATTCAGAAAAAAGGAAATTGCAGAAAGTCAAAGAATAACAATGAAACGAATCATACATGACATAGCCAAAAAAACTTATTTAAGTCTGCATCAGAGAAGCAGACACAGAAGAAAAGGTACCTGGATCAGTTGCTGTGCAGTTTGAACTTGGGATGCACTTCCAATTATCTCCACAGTCATCTCTCCGGGTGCACCTCTGCTTTCTTGAATAGTTACTGTTGCGCCACTGTGCCTACGGATATAACTGATACTTGCACCAGCTGCCCCAATCACAGCATCAGTGTAGGAAAGAGGAATTTGCATGCTATGTGTCACCTTTTGAAAAATATATAAAAATCAGTAGCTACTCAGCACACCAGCCAAATAAAGTCATCCATCATCTTGAGGTCAAGTGCAAAAAAACTAACCTGAGAACCCAAATGTGGTGGTGGTTGATTCCCTGCAGCAGAAACACCACTTGGTGGGGCCTCACGTCCATATGCAGAAATACCATAGTGTGGCTGCTTCTCCATAGGGGGGACATGAGGAGGATAATAATTGTCTTGCGGCCTTGGAGGCATGAACTGAGGATTTCCACCATAACCTGGACCACCTGGAGGAAGGTTTGGAGGAGGGCCCCAATGCTGAGGAGCTGGCATTGGCTGGTCTCTCTCCATACTGTGCATTTTCATCTGTGGAGATTGAAATTTGCATTCATCAAATGCCGCATGCAAGACACTTTTTATTGACAGGGATACATGATAGAATTCGACTTACTTGTATTTCAAATAGTGGGAGAATACTGCGGTCAACAAGAAATTTTCTTAAGTGACTTGCTATCAATTCCACTGCTTTGTGGACACCAAGAGGCTCGCCTTGTATCTCCACAACTCTGTCATCATTCAATGCAACAGAAGGAACGTTCTCTGAAAAGAAAATTATAATAGTGATCTAAAATTTGCACCCATGGGGGATTATCAACATTCCAGAACAGATAAACAAACAAATTCCATAAAACAAACGTTAATGCCTAATGCTAGAGTAATCAGTAGTTCAAAACATTGTATACAAATATTTTCTGCAACAACTATCAGCAAAACTTGAAAACCAAGGTCACAAATTCTAGCATCTACAGGCTGGATTTGTTCTCTAAAATATAGCCAGTCTACAGATAAAATGTAGGCCTCATAAACTGACATATACCAAAACATCACCAATGGATATTCCTTTCCTCACTATCCTTGAAAGCAAAGACAACACCTAAAAGGGAAAAGGCTTTATTGTTTAGGTCTCCAGATTTAATGAGGAACCAGCTAAACAGACCAGTTTACAGGTTCCAACAAAGTGACTAGCTCAAAAGTGTCCTTTCTGTATCTACATAATTTCCTTTCTACTAACTGGTTTTTGCCAGGAATGGATCCATGGACATCCTTATATTCACAATGAAGGAGCAAATAAGGCACATGTGTTTGCATGGACGGTAAGAACTATTAATTGTTTTATCATAGTTTATGCCTCTGTGGAACATGTAACATAAGGGCAAGACACAGCATACGATCAAGGAGCCAATACATGTATCTATCAAATATCTGAAAGAGGATAAAATTCAGCATACATGGAAAAGAAAAGGGAGAAAATGCAAAAACCTTACCAACAATACGGGCAACACACTTTGAAGAATCTTGTATGGATTTAATGGTTGCTCCCTGCTTTCCAATAAGGCTGCCAGCTTGTGAAGCTGGCACTAGCAGTCGTGTTGGTCCTATATTACCAGCACTTCGTTGAGGCTGACCAGATTCACCATCTGAATTATCAGTTATTCGTTTATGAACTCTAAGCAAACCATCCATAGCTGGAGATATTGGTGCATCTGGCTCATCTTTTGCAGAGATCATTACCTTAAATAGGAAAGCAACATTTTTCACCAAATTAATAAACAGTTAAAACAGTTGTTCCCAGAGCACAACAATATTTCTTAATAATTAGACCTAAATGAACTCAGTGGGTGGCAAATGATATGGTGATACTATCATAAACAAATATTTGCATCCAGAACAAGAATAGTGAAATGTAGTCAGTGTACTTAGGTGTAGGTTATATTAGGCCAAGTTCAAATTCTAATCGCCAAAACTTTTATTCTGTATGGGTCACCCACTGCTACACAAGGGATAATATTTAGAGCCCACTAGCAAATTTATATATATATGGCTCCACATATAAACTAAACAATCAGCTTTCTACACCAGGGTTCAATAAGGAGGCCAAATAAGGTACATTTTCCACCTTCCAATGTGGAAAGTAATAATTCCCGAATGTCATCAGATGAATATTCTATTTAATCACAATTTAACTCAATCCATACTACAATAGTAAAAATAGCAGCCAACACGCAACAGAAGAATCTGATGCTGAAATGGCTACAAAAGTTCAATAGAGCATGACATCCTACACACATAATCAACAGCGATGCACAGTGTTCAGGGTGTATGGATTGCTTTTTTTAAAAAAAAAAACACAGTTATAATACTTCTTTCCTAAATTCAGCATCCTTCACAATGGCTATTTTTTTCATTATTATTTTTAATGCATCAAAATTTTCTTTCATATCCTTACCAATTGATCTTAATGCTCAATAAAAAAGCATAGGTACATTTAGTTCTGTTTTGTTCATTTGGTGGTAATGTAAATAACATTGTTCTAGAAAAAAGTCAAATGATGTAAATAACATGAGTTACATGGCACTTATGTTTTAAAAAAACTTAAGCAAAAAAAGAAGGGTTCCTTATAGCAATTTTCCAAACATATTCATTTTCAAACTATGCCAGACAGATAAATCAGTACCAAATTCACCGTGCAGATGAATTTTAGAATTATGTGGCACATGTACTGTGTAAGTATGTAACTCCATTGCATTTTGTTTATCCTTTTTATTTCTTTTATCATAGTGATTTCCTTTCAAAAAAAAAGATCGTGGAATTACCAGATAATATATGGAGCATCTTGAAAGAGATCTTCATCCAATACTCAATTCCTAGATCATATTTGCATCGCAGGTGCACAAAACTGAACTTTCAGAACCATGTCTGTTCGTCCATTTTGGAAAGGTTGTTTGATTTGGGGACTTAGGCTGCAGTCATAACCTGCAAACATTAATGTGTTATGATTATCAAAACTATTCAATTTCGGACTTTGATGGGTGGTCATATTTTGATTATTGTTAGTTTTAAGCCACTCTCTTTATGTGTTGATAAGCCAACTGAGCATGAATGCTTCAGTCTTGTACTTTCGTACTGTTGTTTGGCTATTAACTATGTTCTTAGTTCTTACAATGATTTGTAACACAGCTCTTAAGTTGCATTTAGGAAGCAAGGATGTTCATATTTGTCTTGGCAATAATATAACACGCTCGGCAATGAACCAAGTGGTATAGCTCCGGTGTTTGACAAGCCATGTGATATCGTGGTTCATCATTAAAACTAGCTCCATAGTTGTTATGGCGGCGTGGCGAGACGCAACGACCCACCTTCACAACTTTACAACGCCTATGGCGTGCGGCGTGGCGACGCCATACACACATCGGCGTGGTGAATACACACATTTCAATACTTTTTCCTAATACACATTATCTCTCAAAGTATATACAAAAAGGAAAGAAAAAAAGAAAGAAAAGGAGAATACACAAATAAAATGGGTTGCCAGCCAGCCCAATCCACTAATTCAGCCCATATAAGCCAGCCCAGGCACCCTTTAGTTACCCTAACCCTTCACTCTATTCCCTCCGCGCTCCCTCCGCATTCACCTCCCCACACTACCTGCTCCCTCAACATCCGCCTCCCCACGTCGCTCGCTCCCTGCTCATCCGCCTCCCCACACACGCCGCCAGAAATCCAGACGAGGCGGACACCAGGCAGAGATCCAGACGAGAGGCGGGTTCTAGTCGGGAGTCGGCCTCGATTATACAGGTACCCCTCTCCCTCTATTGCGCCCGCCACAACACACAAAACCATGGCGTCCCCGTGGTGAGACGCCGTTCTCCGTCACATCGATATATCCCGACGCGATGATAGCAACGCTGTAGGAACACACCAGGTATGAAGCTAGGATATGGGTTTTCCTTTTCCAGAATTTGTTTTCAGAAAAAGACATTTGCTTGATTGTATGATTAATCCTTTTCAGCTCATATGCCATTTCATGAATTGCACAAATGTTATATGAAAATCCCGGAGAAGATATGAAAGGAAAACAAAAACATAGCACTGATGAATTTATCCACTCCGTAACCTATATTTTCTGTTTTTTGTACTGATGAATTTACAAGTTTGAACTTTCAATGCTAAGATGGTACGTATGTTTCATAGATTGAAGCTAGATCCAACACTGATTCAGTAGCTTAATTTCATTGACAAACAATAGTCAAACTTACTCACGATAGCATACCTTTCAACACAGAACAATTTGATATGTAGTTATCTTCTGCTAAAGAATTATAATATCATCCTCAAAATTGGTACTAGACTAGTAGTTTCTTGCATATTATGGACCATCTTTACTGCTAATAAATATAAACAAACAAATATGTATATTTTGGTAGAAGTCAAAAGGAAGAGGGCAACTATGTTACTACAGCTGAAATGCCTAAAAATAGCATAACTGATTCTCATTTGCACTAATATAAATTAATCATTTTTAAGTATTTGCATATTTGTTATGTGTAGGTTACAAATTTATGTAATGTAATCTTATGTTGTACAGCCACGCTAAGTACATGGGGAAACCTGATACCTAAGTGCATCCCACACACAGTTCACGTAAATTCATAATTGAATCTCGAAACTGATAAAAATTATATCCCTAGCTTATTGTTATTCAAACTGGAAACTATGGAGTTGACATGGAAATACGTTATACGCAACAAAAACAACCCAATTCATTTCTCAACAAGTAGTGAAGGACAAGGGCAACACCACTGTGCAGCATCAAACAAATCTGTCCTGTGCAGAGATAAAGAAGAAATAAGACCGCTCCTTACGCACCGAAATATCATTTATGATGCAATTGACATAATATTCAAACTACAGATTGGTTAAGAAAAATTGTTGATAGTTACAGGAAGCATTGTAAGCCCTCAACTAAACAAACAATTAGTATTCTTACATTTTTAAGAAGAAAAAAAAATGTGTTTCAAGTTTCAGTTAGGTAAGTTCAGTTGTTCAAGAAACAGTTCCTATTTATATTTTCCTCTGTTATAATGATGCTTTAGGTTGCAACGAGCAACAGCCAAACAGCAGCATAGTCCAACTATGGCTTTCAGGCCTTGATCACACCAAAATCCAGATATCAAGAAAAAATGACTAAATTAGGGTGTTAATTGCTATGTCTGTAAATTACCTCAAACGAAACTCATTTGCATATGTGGGGTATAGTGGCCAGGAAACTGGGTAGCAGAATATCTAAATCTAAAAAAGATCTTTCTAGCTGATTCGTCCTAAAGTACTAAAAAATGCATCGTTGCAAGAAAACAAATGTAACTTCACGCGTGAACCTGCTACACTTAATGACACCATGACATATGCTGGTTGAATCAGTGAGAATACAAACCTGTCATCAAATTCAGATTCCATAAGCTTATATAGACACTTACTGCTCTTTCTGGTACACCTGGTGGGCCATCAAGTATTTTGATGCGAGCTTTAGACTCCTCGCACATCTTCTTGATGACATCCCCTTTGCGGCCAATGATAGCACCTACCTTCTTGGCTGGAACCAGTATACGAAAAACATTCTCTCCTGGCCAACCAGGCCATCTCTTATTGTCAACATTAACCTCCAATTTTTCTGGTTGTTTCATGTCCCCATTGTATGCATTCTCCGGCCCTTCCTGGTAAGGGTTTGCCGGATTCTCATTGTACTGATTACCCTGTTCTTCACTGTACAAGTTTACTTGTTCCTCATTATATGGAACCCCAGACCTTTCGTCATATTGGTCACCAGGATGTTCGATGTACTGATTACTCTGTACTTCACTATACTGCTTCACCACATCGCTGAAAGGGTTCGGTTTTTCTCCATCATAAGGATCTCCAGTCATTCCACCTACGTCATGCTCTCCAAGATTCTCAACTGGTACATCCATATTTTCTAGCCACATAAAAAGAAGATTTCAGTTACAAGCTTTAAATCACATAAGTGTAATATTCAAACTAAAGTAAACATATAAAATTGCATCAGAAAGCGTTTCTTCCCAGGACAAGCAAACCGTGAAAGACCATAAATCATTCTTTTGCTAGTAAAATGGCGTATGGCTTAGTAACTTATGTTTGGTATTCAGCGCCGATCGACTGACCAGAACACTTTAGAGGGACGTAAGCGACCCATGCTAACCACAACAATAATACAAGGAACAGACACCCAATTCTAGGCTAAGTCCAATCGATCTTATATTTTCCACCGCAAACAATTCCGTCGGCACATGTATCTCGCCATGAGCTCATGACCAAACCTAAATCGTTCGCCCCAAAATCAGCGCAGGCTACAAACATCGAACCCTAAACCCTAAGCAGAGCAACATGCTACCCCCAGCAACACTCGAATCTCTTCACTAAAATCACACCCGCATCCCAAATCACGAGGCGCGGAGCTGGGGATTTGCCTAACCGCCCGCGCGAAGGAACGGCACGGGGAGGAGCATGGTAGGGGGAGAGGGTGCCACCTGAGGGAGGACGGGGAAGCGACGACCCGGCGAGAAACCCAGGGCGGAGGCCGCCGGGGAGGCCGGCTGGGTTCTGGGCTTCGGCGGCGAGGGGGACGGCTGCGGATTCGGGTGCGAGGTGGCGGGAGACTGGAGGGGAGGAGCCGTGCGGCGTTCCTTTATTATCTCGACCTGTCGCGCGGAGAGCCATCAGCGGCTTAACGGAATAATAACGGTGGCCGCAGTGCGAAGTTTCCTGCTGGCACTGGCAGGGTGGGAACTACTAGGAAGAAGGCCTTCTCCTGGCCGCTTGATCAAGACAATGGACGGCCTCGATGCATTCCAAATGTCGCGTCAGTATGGCTGTACCAATGTGTCAGGTCAAATGATCAATTGATCCGTAGTGATGTCGTAGGCGTGCCTACGCCCTGTCAGAAACGGGAAATTTGATTATATGCAACAAAGCTGCTCAACATTTAATAATATATTTGAAATTCATCGTATATCCGATGTGAATTAGTGTATAACAAAATTAGCAACCATCCTCATTTAAACTTGAATTTTGGCTGGCGTAGCCGTCTAGCGAATCGCTGGTAATTTGTAAAACAGCAATGAATCGTCTGTTAGTTGACCACGTTATTTAAGAATGTCAAGATATGCCAAGCGAAGGTGCCAGCTGTTTTGTATTTTCTCAATGCGTCTGATTTAGGATCGAGAAAAAAAATATAAGATAGGATATAGTATGACTGTTATTTATTTAAAATATCCGAATGTTAGGTGTTATGAGAAAGTCTATTACGATTTTTTTAAAAAAATAAGATAATATATAGGTAGATTGATACACATTCGTAGATAAATAATACTAAATATTCTTATTTTTACATCTTAGTGATCAAGCTCTGTGCTTATTTTGATTGTACTCCTATATTATTTAATGTAATGTGTGGGATGCAAATAAAGTGAAATTTTTTTATCTATCCAACTAACCGAAAGCTTGCAATACTATTTGTTTCGACTCTGATTTTAAGAAGAAAAAAATATAGGATAGGATACAAGATGAAGAAATAATTATTCGATAATATTTGTATCCGACTCCAACTAAAAAAATAATAGAAAATAATATATGATAAGTTATATTCGTTCGTATCCAATCCAATTATACCTATTTTTTATGTTGTGTTACCACTTTGTGTTGTCTTATATTTGTGTCCACAAATTAAGGATGTGACAGGTTGTCTTATATTTATGTCTGTAAGTTAAAGATGTGCTTGACGTTTTAGCCCAAGTTGCTAAGTAAATTTTTTATTATATTAAATTATTTTCCCCTCCATTTAATTAGTTATAGGAAGTTGGATTTCTAGTCGATTTGCTATATTTTTGAAAGTGCATTGAGCTCCTAAGTATGATTTTGATAATTACTGATAATACTATAAACTAACAATATTGTTGAGAATTGTTAGTATATTATTTCATAGATGATACATGTAGAAGAGGTATACATCAACATGAATAAGCTCAAGTGATGCTCGGAGAATGGATTCATTGAAGAATGCTATGAAGATTAAGAGATATGCATCAATATTAATGAACTCTATGTGATGCTCGGTGATGCTCTTGAGGAGAAGGAGAAGCTCAAAAAGATTGACGATATGTTTGAAGGCTAAGTCACTTATGGAGACTAAGTGACTAAAGGTATGAGATTATCAATTATATTTTATGGACTAACTCATGTGCTATGTGCTTGAGAGAGAGTGGGGTTAGGTTCTATATGAAGATTGATAATAAGAGTGAAAGCCAAGTTACTTGTGAAGATCGTGTAACTTAAGATATGAAATTATCAATTAGGTTTTATGGACTAACTTATATGCTTTGTGCTTAAGGGTGAGTTAGGTTAGGTTACATAAGAAGGCATGAGTTGAATTGAGATATTTAGTATGCCAAGTTGGAAGAGTAAGATCAAGACAAACGTAGTGGATAACTTATATACTTGAATGCTTTGCGGTTCATGCCTCGGTGGTAAACGAAGTGAAGAGCATGAAGATACTGGATACAAAGTGGTTTTCCATGACAAAATGGTGAAGGGCAAGCAATACTCGGGTGCGATGGACCATCCGGTGGTGAAGGGCATGCAAATAACTTGGCGTCGAATGACCAATGCGGTGGTGAAGGATGAGTGAAGGCTTTGCGTCAATGGACCATGCGATGTCACGGGAAGCTATGTGTGATTCGCATCAATCACATGAAGATCAAGAAGGGAAGCGATGATTAATATCGTCATCATCCTTAAGTGAAGAGTTGATGACATGTCTTGAAGAGCTACGAGAAACATCGTGACTTGGATGATGTGTTCATCAAGTCCGATGGGATTGATCAAGGTAAAGTTATAACTAGAATAAGTTATCTTTTGCTGGTCTTAAGGAGTTTGGTGGGAGATCGTGTTATAAGTATACCGCACTATCAAAAGGGACTATCAAAAGTATTGCTTGATTGTTGTGTTGAGTACTCAAATCATGTGCTTAGTGCAAGATGTGTTTATGTTGAGAGTTCGCTTTAGGAGTTTAGTGTTGTAAGTGTGAAAGTGTCCAAATTGGGTTTTAGAGTATTCCTAATTTGATCATATGTGTTTGAGATCAAGATTTCTATTGAGACAGGTAGCCCTCTGAATAAGCTTCCCGTAGAGTCCAAAATTGTCGAAATCAGACTTCGGGATCAAAAGTTATCACCATTTTTTAAAAGGTCAGTTGTGCTGAACTCGGAAGTTCTGAGTGAGATCTGGAAGTTCCTGAGATCCGGAAGTTCCGAGTAACCTTCGGCCAGGGATGCTCGGTCTGATTTTTCAAACAAACCCAGAAGTTCCGGGCTGATCCGAAAGTTCACCTCCAGATTAATTCTAGGTAGCCGGAACCTCCAGATTAATTCTGGATTAGGGTTCTCGGGTGCTCTTAGTGTTTGGACCCAGAAGTTTTGGATGGGTTCGAAACCTCCAGATTCGGGTGTCCTGCATCGGAACCTCCGGATGAAGTTCGAGTTGGAGTTCTTGGTTGCTGAGGTCATGTTAACCTGGAAGTTTCGGGTTATACCCCGAAGTTCCGAATTATACTTGAAAGTTCTAGGTTAGGCTAGAATGCCTTGTAACGGCTAGTTTCTGACCGTTGTGATTCTTGTGACCCTGAAGTTCCGGGTTGTGCAGAATCTGCCTAACGGCTAGTTTTTGAGAGTGGAGTATAAATACCCCTTGTTCTCCTAGCGTGGAGGAGGTTGCTTGGCTGGCTTTGTGTTGGTGGTGTGAGGTGTTTTGAACTTGGTGTTCCACCTTTGAGTGCCCATTCTTCCTCTCTAACAAGATTTGGTGATAATCAAGTCTTGGTGGCTTAGTGAGTAGAGAGAGGTGTGAGAAGGTGTGATGCTTTGGTAGCCCACGGATTGCCACATAGGTTGTGTGTGTTTGAGCACTTGGCGTTGATCGTGTGTGGGTTCTAAGAGTTTGTTACCCTTGGAGCTAGAAGTTCCTAGGCGGCTAGGCGTCTCCGGAGAGCATCTAAGGTTGTGATGTCCAGGGAAAGTTTGTGAAGGCTTAGATTTCACCTCCGCAAGGAAAGAAATCAAGAGTAAAAGCTCAAGCTCAAGTGTGACCGAGCTTGATGAGAAAAAGGGTTGAAAAAGACACGGCTAAAGAGCCACTCAATGGAGATATAGTAACCTCAAACGGAGGTGTCCGAACTTTGGTAACAAATCAAGTGTCTTTATATCTCCTTTACTTTTGTGCTTATTTGCTATATATTTGCTCGCAATTCGTTCTATCTCTTTTTAAATATCTTGTGTAGAATTGAATTGCATGCTTGTATCTATATATGTGATATCAATTCTTGAACCCTCTTATATATCTTGCTTAGAATTGTTATGTGTTCTTATCACCCTAGGATTTCAATCCATCACACTTCATTTAGGGTGTTAGAGCACTAGTTGAACCTATCGTGTTTAGGTTCTGAGCTTAACCCGAAAGTTTCGGGTTCTGTATAATCTGTTGTAAAGCTCTGACTTGGAAGTTTCGGATTCTATATAATCGCTGCGAAGTTCTAGTTTTGTAGGAACGCATATTCACCCCCCTTCGACGACATTAGAGTTCTTTCAATTGGTATCAGAGATAAGTCTATCTTTTTGGACCTTATCGCCTACAGAGTGAAGATGTCGACTAGTGAATTAGTGCACATAGAACCACTACTATTAGATGGGTCTAATTATTTTGAGTGGAATACTCACATGCTTCATAATTTTAGGACTATAGGTCCTCAAATAGAGCGGGTTGTAGATGTGAGTATTTCTCCTCCTAGTGATAAACTCATATCATTTGACGAGGAAGAGAAATACATACATCTCAATGCTCAAGCTACTAATGCTTTATTTAATACTTTGAGCGAAGATGTATTTGACACGATCATACCACTTGAGGATGCTCATCTCATTTGAACAACGCTTAAAGGAAGATACGACAAGCCCAAATGGAATGAGGATGTTCTTCATTCTGAGACATCATTTGGAGAGTGCTCTACTTCATCATCATATCATGAAGAGCATCAAATGACTTTCTCCTTTGTCCAAGAGAATATCACTCTATCATCCACTTCACCAACATTTAACAACGAGCAAGGTAATAAAATGGTGAGTGTGATAAGTGAGTGTCCAATCATATTTGTTGACTCCAATACAACACTAGCAATGAACATTCCATATCCGCTTATGTTGTTGACCCTTACATATCATCTAGTGTAAAATTACCTATTTAACATGATAATATGGTTAATTATTCTCATTATAATGCATCTATTTCCATTAGTATTTGTGATACTAATATTTTAAAAGAAATAGAAGCTTACTTGAGACAAATCTTAGGTGGAAAGGCCTCAAGAGAAATAAAAAAGAAATGTCCACCTAAGAGAAGATCACGTAGTATACGCTATACATGTCATCTATATGAACATTATATAGTATAGATTGTCCTTAACTTGAAAGTGAAACATCCACTTCCTCAAGATGCTTATCCCTTCTTTCTGATGCTCCATTGTGCCTTATGACAAAAGGTAAAAGGTTAATTTTGATAATGCTAGTTTTAGTACTAATAATAGTGATGAGTTCGGGTTCGATCTTTTGAGAAAAAAGATATGCCTAAAATGATCAAACTCATACGCATAATAGAAGGTCAAGAGAAAAAACTCGAGAGGCCAGAGGAATACCTCATAGAGAAAATTGAAGAAATTAAGACCTTAAATATAAAATATGAAAAACTTCAAGAATCTCATAGTTTTTTATCTAATCTTTATTAAGATCTTAAAGTTAAGAATATTTCTTTGATTGATAAATTAGATGCTATGTCCCTAGTGGATTTAGAAATTTCATATCCTAATTGCAATGCTTTATCTAAAGACAAATCCACTATCTTTTATATTGATGATGCTTGTGTTTCTAACTCTATTTCTCATATAGCATCTATAGAGAAAGGAAATATTGAGCTAAGGACTCAACTTGAGGAGTTAACTAGCAAGTATTTGGAACTACAAGAAAATCATTATAAGCTTTTGTGCATTCTAAAAATCTTGTAGCTTCTCGTACCAAGCTAGAAATAGCTCATGAAGTAATTCTCACGAAGGTAAAATCATATGAACCTCATGTGGATAATAGCATATATTCTTTGCATAATGTAAATTTAGTATGTGCTAGTTCTAAAAATTCGTCTAATGAAAATTCTATATCCAATGATGAATTATATATTCTTTATTGCTCTAACAAAATTATCTCCTCTAGTTCTACTTGTGAAACTAACATTATAGAGGAATTTAAGGAACTCAAGGATCAAAGTAAATTCTTTAAAGAAAGATTTGACTTGGTGCTTCAAAGGGAAGACCACACTTGATGAGATGCTAGTTGACCGAATGCATCTAAAAGATAAAAGTGGACTTGAATTATATTCTAACAAGAACTAGTCCAACAATGCCAAGAAGAAGGGTCAAGATCTAAAGAAGATCACCACATTTATGACTTGTTTCAAGTACAAGAAAGAGGGTTATTATGTTCGGGATTACCCTTTGAAGAAGAAGAAGAGATCCTTGATCAATGAACAACAAGATAAGATATCTATGAAGGAAGAAGCTCCTTCATCATCAAGAGATCAAGAAAAATCTCATCATGATGATCAACATCAAAAGAAGATGCCCTAAGCCATTTCAAGATCATACAAGCGAAGGGGTCAAACAAATGGTCATCAAGGTGATAAGCCTCAAATGAAGAATCTAGGTAGCAAAATATGCTACATATGGTGCAATAAGGGGCATTTGTCTTCATCATGTCCCCAAGGTATTAATTCTAAGTCTCAAATCATTAATAACAATTATTTGATTAGAAATAATAAAATTGATAATGTGTTTACCAAATTGATTGGTACTTAAAGTGGTTTGAAGAGTAAAAATACCATTTAGGTTACCAAGCCTACTATGACTAATGTCTTAGGACCTAACAATATTGGTGACATAAAATCTCAAAATTGATCAATATGTGAAATAAAGGGCATTGGAGATTTGGCTAATTATTTGAAGATTTATCTAATTGATTAAACAGCTAAGTTATGTAAAAATATAATTATTATCTACTCAATGTCACTCTATAAAGGTAATTTTCTATCACAATATTTTAAATTCATATTCTTCATCATTATGTTAGATTTATTGCTCTACATAATATCTGTCATCCTTCAGAACCCGGAGGTTCCATACTCAATCCGGAAGTTCCAGATTTTGAAAGTTCCTAGCTCTTTGCATATGTAAGTCTTGTATCTATGTTTGTTTTAGATTTTATACTTATCCTAGTATGTGTAGAGTTTATTACATTCTTGACATAATCTTATTTCCTATTTCAAACATGTCTTGATTGCTTGCTAACTATGCTATGAATTTGTTTCTAGCACATCTAGCTTTCTTGCCGATTAGTATGTGTAAGTTATATAACTAGTATGTGTATGACACATTACATGTTCATTTGTTGATTGTGTGGTTTTAGAGTCTTATTTGCTCTTATGATCATGTTGAACTACTTGTGATCATAGCTATATAATGTTTAATTGTTCGATGATCACAAGTGGAAAGACATTTCATCAAAATCGGTTCTCCAAATCTTTTTAAAGTCCATCATTTTTTCTTGTTCTGGATAACCCGGAAGTTCCGAGTTACCCAGATATTCCGAATGGAACTCAAAAGGAGGTCCTCAGGTTGCATTTCTGCTCCAATCCGGATGTTTCGGATTGAAACTAGATATTCTGGTATCTGTGTGTTTTAATCGTCTTATTGAATTCTATTCATCTCTTTGGAAAAATTAATAGATTATCACATTATAGGGGAGTATTATACTTGGTGTATCTTACTTACTCATAAATTGTGAATATTTGAGCAATATTATTTAGAATTGATATAATTGCTTATCTAGAATCTATGTGGTATGTTAAGCTCATATAAAGCTTAATTTTGCAAGAATCCATTAATTGATCCCTATTTGGTTTTGTATTGAAACATGAGATTCTTTGTGCTTCTTTAGTGACCTATTTAATCTCAAGATTTTAAATTTGAATCATTTTCTCATTTGGCTCAAATCAACTATGTTCTTTATGTGTTTTCTTGTGTAGTTGATTTTGTGAAGAATGCATTTGAAACATGGTGCTTAAGTTATAAACCTTATTCATATGCTTCTTTGAAAGAAAATTGATATATGCCTTGTTGTAATTACCGACTTGTGAAAACTCTATATACCATTGTTTTCTTACAATTGGAAGTAATACAAGTGGTAATCCTTGTTGATCATCTTTGTTTCATTGTTTTTCTTCCAAATGATCTCTTTCTTTGTGAAAGACTTCATTTAACTCCTATATTAGGAATATTTGTTTCTTTAAAGAAACTTTCATTTTGGATTTTATGGAAGCTTGCTATCTCAATGATTGTATCTTTTTCAATATACTTGTTTAAGATAAGTTTTTGAACATGTTTGTAACATACTTAATTCTTTATATGATCAAATCATTGCTTAGTTCACTTATTGAACTTTGTGAGTTATCATTTTGTTGATATTTTATCTTATATGTAACTTGGACAAGATTTTTTATATTTGCCTTCCTATTGGTATCTTTATAGTTTATATTCTATTTTGTTCAAGTTATATCTCCATTGGATATTGAAAGTGACGAGCATGGTTGTTTGACTTAAATGGTAACATCTATAGCATGTTTACTTTTTTTGATCCAACATGTAGAGTAAGCCTCTCTTAAGAGTTTTTATTGGCTAAAAGATGTATAGAGTTTTCATTTGACTTTCAATTGAGATATATGCTTTTAATTCTTCAATTGATATCTATTTTATATGCACTGTTTATTAGAGGGTTTACTCTATATGGTGAGTTTACTAACCTCTTTGACCCAATGAGTTTAGAGATCAAATTGTACTTAAATGAGTTTTAGGTACAATGACGATGTATTGGATGCTTGAGTTAATCATTATGAAGATCATTTCAATTGAATTCATGACAAATGTCTTTATCTTTCAAATTTGTATTTATAAAGAAGACTCTCTCCTTCAACTTCAATTGAAATCATAAAGAATGATCATATCAAAATAAAGCCAAGCAAGCATAAGCATTGATCTACTAAATCAATGCAATATCTTCTCGGTAACTTATTCTTAATTCATGCAACCTACACAAGTTTCAACATTGCATCATATCATGAAAATAGCTTGTGAAAATTTGCTTTTCATACAAGTGCCTAGAAACATCTTTATTGCAAATATTAACAATTTGAAGTAGCATATTTTTTTGGTAACTTTATAATTATATCTATGATTCACCCAATCCTAAATATGCAAAAGAATTTATATCAAATGTTTGAGTTACTCTTATATGCAATATTGATAAAATGGCAAAATCTTTTGCTTGAGATTTTTTGTCTGCTTTAAACGGCTCTTTTGAACATGTAAACTTATGAGATGTTGACATTTTGTGTTAAACGAGGTATTCGTTATAATGTTAATAATTTGGTTATATTCAACTTTGAGTCTAATCCATTGCACTTGTATTTTGGATATTGATTTTAAACTCTTGCTTGACTTGCCTTCAATTTGAATTTGTTTCAAGTGATATCTATTTTTATTGGTATCTCATTCAATTGATATCATTTGGAATTATAATTATTTACCTTTGTGATTTCATTTGATATATTTTTTTAAATCAGTATCTTTTGAAATCTCATTTGGCATATCTTTAAACCCATTTTATCCCGTTGTATAGCATGATCTCCTCACATAGTTTATATTTGGATAAATGCATATGAGTTCACTCAATAATGAGAAGTGCACATATCATGGGGAGCTCATACTATATATGGCTATACACTAGCTTTTGATAATTACTTTTGTGGGATATGGTTAATGTGCTTCGGAAAGAATTTTCTTTTCACAAATCAAAATATTTTGGGGGGAATTCATATTCTTTTAGCAAGTCCTCCAAAATTCTTACCAAATTGATGTTAATTGGAGGAAAATTTATTTTGATGATTCTATTTTTGGTATTGATGTCAATTAGAAAAGAATTTGTATCTGGATGTTATATTTGTAATTGGGGAGAATTTGCTTGAATTGAGGGAGAATTTGCTTAAACATGAGTTGCATATTTTTGCTTTGCATGAGCATATTCATTTTAATATATACATTGTCATGCTTATTTCATATGTATAAAGGAAACTCCATTCAATTTTGAGATAGACAATATATGTAATGATATTCAAGATTCATTCACACATGTATAGATTGTGGAGAAGTTTACTATATATATATATATATATATATATATATATATATATATATATATATATATATATATATATATATATGTGTGTGTGTGTGTGTGTGTGTGTGTGTGTGTGTGTGGATTAGATGTATACTTAGAATTTTAAATTTTTTAAATATAACCATCTAATGAGACTATCATCAATTATCAAAATGGGAGATATTAAAAGCACATCTAGCTCTTAAGTGTGGTTTTGGTAATTAATGATAATACCTATGGAATAACAATGTTGTTAAGAATTGTTAGTAGGTTGTTTCATAGGTGATACATGGAGAAGATATATGCATCAAAATAAATAAGCTCTAGGTGATGATCGGGGAATGGATTTATTGAGGAATGCCATAAAAATCAAGAGATATGCATCAAGATTAATGAGCTCTATGTGATACTCGATGATGCTCATGAGGAGAAGGAGAAGCCCAAGAAGATTGATGATATACGTGAAGGTTGAGTCACTTATGGAGGCTAAGTGACTAAAGGTATGAAATTGTCAATTACGTTTTATGGACTAACCCATATGCTATATGCTTGAGAGTGAGTAGGGCTAAGTTTCATATGAAGATTTACAAAAAGAGTGAATGACAAGTTGCTTGTGAAGATCGAGTAACTTAAGATATGAAATTGTTAATTAGGTTTTATGGACTAGCCCATATACTTTATGCTTAAGGGTGAGTTAGGTTTATGTTCCATAAGAAGACATAAGTTTAATTGAGATATTTAATATGCCAAGTTGGAAGAGCAAGAAATCACTTGGAAGCTTTGTGCTTGAATGCTTACGGTTCATGCCTCGGTGGTGAACAGAGTGAAGGATGCTGGATACAAAGTGGCTTTCCATGACAAGACGATGAAGGGCAAGCAATACTCAGGTGCGATGGAACATCCAGTGGTGAATGACAAGCAAATGACTTGGCACCGAAGGACCAATACGGTGGTAAAGGATGAGTGAAGGCTTTGTGCCAATGGACCGTGTGATATCATGGGAAGCTATGTGTGATTCATATCAATCACATGAAGATCAAGAAGGGAAGCGAGAATGAACATCGTCATTATCCTTAAGTAAAGAGTTGATGACAAGCCTTGAAAATCTACGATAAGCATCGTGACTTGAATGATATGTTCGTCAAGTCCAATGGGATTGCTGAAGGCAAATGTATAACTAGAATAAGTTTTCTAGTTTTGCCGGTCTCAAGAAGTTTTGTGGGAGACCAGGTTATAGGTATACCGCACTATCAAAAGGGACTGCCGAAAGCGTTGCTCAATTGTTGTGTCGATTGCTCAAACCATGCGTTTAGTGCGGGATGGGTTTATGTTGAGAGTTCGCTTTAAGAGTTCGGTGCTGAAAGTGTGGAAGTATCCGAATTAGGTTTTATAGTGTTCCTACTTTGATCCTATGTGTTTGAGATCATGATTTCTATTGAGACAGGTAGCCCTTTGAATAAGCTTTTAGTAGAGTCCAAAATCGGACTTCAGGATCAAAAGTTATCGTCGTTTTTCAAAGTGTGAGTTGTGCTGAACTCGGAAGTTTTAGGTGAGATTCGGAAGTTTCGGATAGCCGGATTCTCCGGATAAGCTCCGGAAATGGGTGCTCAGTCTAGGTTTTCAAACCAACCTGAAAGTTTCGAGTTGATTCGGAAGTTCCGGGTAACTAGAACCTCCGGATTAATTTCGAACTACAGTTCTCGGGTGCTCTTAGTGTCTGGACCCGGAAGTTCCAGATGGGTTCGGAACCTCCAGATTCTAGTGTCCTGCACCTGAACCTCTGGATGGAGTCCAGGGTAGGGTTCTTGGTTGATGAGGTTGTGTTAACCTAAATTTCCAGGTTAGATCAGAATGCCCTGTAATGGCTAGTTTCTAACCATTGAGATTTTTGGTACCTGAAAGTTCTAGGTTGAACTCAGAAGTTCCGAGTTGTACAAAATCTACCCAACGGCTAGTTTCTGAGAGTGGGGTATAAATACCCCTTGCCCTCCTAGCGTGGAGGAGGTTGCTTGGCAGGCTTTGTGCTGGTGGTATGAAGTGTTTTGAACTTGGTGTTTCACCTTTGAGTGCTCCATCTTCCTCTCTAACAAGATTTGGTGAGAATCAAGTCTTAGTGGCTTAGTGAGTAGAAAGAGGTGTGAGAAGGTGTGATGCTTTGGTAGCCCATGGATTGCCATATAAGTTGTGTGTGTTTGAGCACTTGGTGTTGATCGTGCGCGGGTTCAAGAGTTTGTTACTCTTGGAGCTAGAAGCTTCTAGGCGGCTAGGCGTCGCCGGTGAGCACCCAAGGTTGTGGTGTGCCACGAGAAGTTTGTGAAGACTTGAATTTCACCTCCGTAAGGGAAGAAATCAAAAGTAAAAGCCCAAACTCAAATGTGACCGAGCTTGATGAGGAAAAAAGTTGAAAGAGACCGGCTCAAATATAACCAAGCCCCTCAACGGAGACGTAGGAACCTTAAATGGAGATGTCCGAAGTTCGACAACAAATCAAGTATCTTCGTGTCTCCTTTACTTTTGTGCTTATTTGCTATACGCTTGCTTGCAATTCGTTCTATCTACTTTTGCATATCTTGTGTAGAATTGAATTGCAAGCTTGTATCTATATTTGTGATATCAATTCTTGAATCCTCTTGCATATTTTGTTTAAAATTGTTATACGTGTCTATCACCCTAGTATTTCAATCCATCACACTTCGTTTAGGGTGTTAGGGCACTAGTTGAACCCACCATGTTTAGGTTCTTAGCTGAACCCAAAAGTTCCAGATTCTGTATAATCCGCTACAAAGCTCTCACCCAGAAGTTCCGGATTAAATTTAGAAATTTTGGATTTTGTATAATCCGCTGCGAAGTTCTAATTTTATAGGAACGCTTATTCATCTCTCAAGAAACACCAGTGTCCTTTTAATTTCTTATCCAAAATTTTTGAACTTTCCTTATGATTATGTTAAGGAGAAAGAAATGACAAAACTTGTCCACTGCTTACGGACGGCCTAAGGAGAAAGTTCAGCCACTAACATCTCTAGCTTTGAGATCCATATTAAATATAGAGTTTGTATGATAAAATAAAATAGTTTAAAATTTTATTTGCAGTCCAAAATAAAAATCAGATAACTCAACTAAATACTATCAATTCACGCAACGTTCTTAGATCAAGATAGCTCAACTAAATAATCTCAATCCATCTACGGCTCTAAATCCAAGATTTCTTTAACTTAGATTTATCGAGCTCCAAAACATCTTGGATCTGAAGCTATATCAAACATGGCCTAAGAGCCTATTTAACACAGCTCCGGATCCGAGATTCATACTGAATCTAAAATTTATATAGTAAAATAAAATGATTTAAATTTTTGTTTTTTATTTAAAATAAAAAACAAATGACTTAACCAAAATACCTTTAATCTATCCATAGTTTCGGATCTTACATTTTTTAAAGCTAAATATGACCGGCTTCAGAAAAAAAAAATCCGAGATCCAGATTCTAGCCAAACAGGGCTTAACTCTGCAACCCCAGCTCTCCCTCTGTAACCACTGGTAGTGTTGACACAGCATGTGCAAGCAGAGGCGGCGCGATTTTACCCCTCTTTCAGCTCTGCTGACCCAACCCTCCATTTTCAATTTTATGTTCGTCTCAATCTACCATTTTTTCTACCATCAATCAAGTTAGAAATAGTTAGTAAGCATCCATTTGAGTAATACATCACATTGAGAATACTAGAGGGAAGCCTGAACATGCCAAAGCCAAGTTTGGCAACAAGGGTTTATTCGAGTAAAATTTCAGTCGCATTGATGAAATCGCAAGTTTCTTGCAAGAGCGCTCTACTTTTCAGTACAACATTTGCCACTCGGCGTATCTCGAAAAGGTTTTCAACAAACAGGAAATTTTGCTCACATGGGCATCTGAATCCTCAAAGCAAGATTTCTGGGCCCATCGGTCGCTCCTCGGCCAACTCCTTGAGCCTCTGAGTGACCTTCTCAGCAACATGTATGTAGGCTTGCGCTGATGCCGAGTTTGGTGAAGATATGACAACAGGCGTGCCTTCATCGGAACATGTTCTGATGCTGATTTCAAGGGGTATCTATTGAAGAAAAAAAAAGACAGGGTGCATAAGATTGTATGCATATTTACCACATGAACATGTGTAAATTTATGTCTCCAATATTCATATAAAAGTAAAGAAATTTAGTTGTTCATTCCTCAATAAAATGTTCTCTATATCCCAAAAATCCTGAGTATCTAGTCATTAAATTCTCAACATTTTTCAGATAGAGTAGACACAAGGAGCGTAATCATATGAAGAAGTTTGCGCCGATTCTAATCAATTATGACAAGATCCACTCACCTCACCAAGTAATTTCATATCCATTTCCTTTGCAGTTCTCTGAGCTCCTCCTTCCCCAAAAATGTATGACTTCTCACCACATTTTGGGCACTTAAAGCAACTCATATTCTCTACTAACCCCAGAATCTGCAAAAATAACAAACTCAGTTACCCTGGAAAGACTAAGCATATTGGAGAATGGTATAGAGTACAGACAACATGAAGCTAATTATTTTGCATACATAAAATGAAATATGCCCTTTTTTAAGGTAACTGATGGAGTTTGGCAAACTAAAAAAAATGAAGGGGAAAATGTAAGTTTTAACTTAAAAATAAAGCTATATCTGAAATTTTAAAAATGATACAGACAAGAATTTAAGAAAAAACATAAATTAAATATACTGTACAGGAACTTGAACTTTACGAAACATGTTGGCTCCTCTCCTAGCATCAATTAGAGCAACATCTTGAGGAGTTGAAACAATTAAAGCACCTGCAGAAACCACATTTAAAATAGAAAAATTCAAAATCTGTATCAAACAAATATTGGCAGCTTCATAACAGATGTATAATTACCAGATAACCGAAGCCTTTGGGACATCGACAGTTGAGCATCACCAGTGCCTGGGGGCATATCAACAACAAGAACATCAAGGTTCCCCCAAGCTACTCCTCTTGTCATCTTCTCAAGAGCACTCATTACCTGATACCAAGAAAAAAAATTAGGACCATAGAGTATTCCAAAGGAACAAAAAAAACTGGAAATACGAAATTATAGTATTTTTTGTAAGTAAAGAAGGACTCTCCATGATCGACACATTTCCAAGATAGCAATAGCCAGTTCAATACAAAAAATTGCTACGGTTTTAAACTAAGTGTTGCATACAACTATAAATATTTTGAGCGGTAATAACAATAACTTCAAATTAGTCACTTCACCACTTATACGTACTACTTGTAACAACATCTATCGTTTGGAATGAAGAAGTAAAAGAAATTGCCCACATCCACCAGCCGCCAGGCCTTCCTAATCCTACCTCCATACCAATACTAACAGAAAGCAACCCAAGGAGCAATGACAAGTGTATGTCTTGAGCTTGTTTCAAAAGTAACAGATACTTGTATGGTAATACACAGATCTCAGTGGTAGACATCAGCTTATGCTTCTCCACACATTAAGAATGGCAAAAGAAAGGAAAAATGCTTTACAGGAATAATGACCAACAAAAGGATATAGACACTTCAAACGAGAAGTTAATAGAAGCACATGAAAGAACAAACCATAGGACCTCTCCAAACAATTGGCGCATCGTTGTCTACAAGAAAACCAATGGACATGCATCGTACTCCATGGTTCTCAACAGGAATCATCTTCATGTCTATAAAAAGAATGAAAAATATAAATTTACAATGAACCTACAGTGAATAGCAAACAAAAGCGAGATGGCAGGTAATATTTTGTACCAAAATAAAGAAAATCCAATAATAAAGGCATGTTATATCCAGAAATACGAATGACAGGGTGGGGAACATAAATGACCAGGAATGGTAAGCTTATTGGTAGACATCTACGGACCAATAGTGCAGAAGTACACTTTGAAATATCTGTATTCGACTTTCCTGTCTCCACTAAGCTACTACATAGTTTAAAACTGTGAGTTGAAACTGCCAGGTGTTTAATTTAGCAAAACTGATTTGGTCAAAAGGGGGTAAATATGGTGCTTGCAGTTTCAACCAAACCGAAACTACTACAAATGGTCAATCGTCGCTGTTCATTTACTTGAACTAAATCGTCTAAGCAAATGAAACTATCAGTATAGCCACTTAATAAAGAAATGTTGGCAGACCCTGGTATCATTTTGTCATACCCGATTTTATAAAGAAATAAAACCAGATGTAAACTATACCAGGATCAAGTTTCATACATACAGCGACTTCATCAGTGTATCACACACAGTACCATTATTACAACGTTTAACTTAAATAAATAAAAAGACCTCAAGGTCTTAACCAAAGCACACTAGCAAAACACAACGAAGCTCCCATCTTCCACAGGCAATCGACCGGGGGTCCACCAGCCTAACAGTCTTCATCTTCGTCCATAAAGTAATCTAGTTCTCCTTCCTTATCTGAGCAACGTTTTGAAGTATATTTGTATGGAAATAGCAAGTATGAATACATGTCAGACTCCGTGAGTGTGGGGAAAAAAATGACATGCAAGTTTGAATAAAGAAACAGACCATACAGGTAAAATTTGCATAAATGCCATCTATGCTAACGTAAGAGTTATAAAAACATCATATTTAACTAGGTGATTCATCATGTTACTACCAACCTCTGGAAACATCTCCACATGTTTTCCAACTACCTGAAATCCACATCAGGCTCCCAAACCAAACAACTTGATAGCTATTGCAAGTAACCAAAGACCATCCATTATTACCCATCATAGGTAACTAACCATCTAACTGTTACCCATCGCAATTGACCAATCACCAACCAATCCAACTAATCATGTGAAGGGACCACGCCGCTCTTAACCGTGAGCACGGCTGATATATCAGTTTTACACTCTGCAGAGGTCATCCAAGTTTACCCACGAGTCGTGATTCCTATATACACGTGCCATCAATGTGTGTGGCTAGGTTTCACTACAAGACCGTTACAAAACATCCTCCCAACAAAAATAAGCCTGCTGAGGTTTCACCGCCGTTAAAGTGGCACCGCACCACCCAAAAACCCCCTCTTGCGCCTTGTAGCTCCAAAATTAAATAATACTGTAGTGGGGTTGAAGTTGATAAGAAACATACCGATCATAGCATCCGTTGCATCCTAAGCTTCATCAACTGCCATATGGTTCACACAACCTCTAGCAACATTCTGCTTCGCTTGACTCTAAGGTTGATTCCCATTGCGGTTCTGCTGCGGGTTTGCACCTTGGACGGGTGGCTGACTTTGACGTTTTTGAGGACACTGGTAGGCAAAGTGTCCTTCTACTCCACAATGGAAACAAGGTTTTCCCTTGGTGGAAGCTTGAGTATTGTTGCCAGTGTTGTTGTTCCTTTGAGGGATCTGATTTGAAATGCGGGGCGCTTGAAAGTTGGAGCGCTAGTATTGTCCAGCATTTCTAGAGGAGCTTTGATTTGTAGATTGGGTCATGGGCTAATTGTACTGCTGACCAAAACGATTAATAGATCCAAACTGAGACGAGTCATAACGGGGTCTGGTGTTGCTGCTTGACTGACCTGGACGGTCCATCTTGCGCTTGCGCTTAATCTTTTCCCTCTTGTGCTCCAAGATGAGAGCACAATCTACAAGGGCCTGGAAGTTCTTGAAATCACGAGAAGCCAAAGAAGACTGCAGTCCATCATTCAGTCCTTCTAAGAAACAATCTTGCTTCTTCTCATCAGTATCCACGTCTTCTGGTGCATACCTGAACAACTGAGTGAAACTAGTAACATACTCACTCACGGTCATTCCTCCTTGCTTGAGTGCTAAGAATTTCTTTCTCTTGATCTTGATTGCTCCTTGGGGAACATGATGAGCAAGAAAGGCATTCTTGAACTCTTGCCAGTTGATACTATTAGGTTCTTTGTTAGCAGAGACGAAAGCATCCCACCAGTCTACGGCGGGTCCCATTAGTTGGTGTGAAGCAAACAGGACTTTCTCCCTGTTGTTGCACTGAGCGACCGAAAGCTTCTTCTTGATGACCTTGAGCAAGTCATCGGCGTACATAGATTCAACAACATAAGAGAAGGTAGGTGGCTTAGTTCTTTGGAATTCTCCAAGCTTATCTTTGGTTTGATGTGATGGTGCATTCTGCTGCATTAGGGTTAAATCTGAAAAAGAACATGGCCTACTTTGAATAAAACAAAAAGGGCAGGGGCCTTTTGTAAATAAAAAAAGTTCAAGGGGCTTAACTGCAAAATTGCCAATTTTCCCGAATTAAAAAAATAGAATTGACTTGGTAACGAGCTTGCTGATGTGGCTTGACACGTCGGTGCATCGGCTGATGTGGCTGATGACAAGGATGTCATGTCGGCATGGTGGCTAACTAGGATCATGTGGACACATGGCGGCTCTGGGTTCCGTAGCGAAGGGGTATATTTAGATCCAATCTTGGTTGTCTTCTCTAGATCCAACGGCTGAGGGTTGGAGGAGGGGGTTAGTCGGCCGGCAGCTTGAACCGAGATGGCGGAGGGGCTCAGGCACAGCGGCGCACGGCCGGAGTCTCATCGAACTTGAGCTCCGGCTCGCCAGCGACAATGACGAGTGGCGGAAAGTCATCACGGAAGGGCGACGAACTCACCTAGGTGATCCCAAAGATCGGAGAGGCGACGGGTCGGCCTAGCGACAGCAACAGCGACGGCGGCTCACGGGCGGCGGCAGAGAGGGATTTCCAGCGGTGGAGCATCGACGAGGGGCAGCGGAATCAATTCCTCGCGAGTGTGTGGTGCCGGATCTGGTCTCGGATGTGACAGGGAGGTGGTGAGAGCGGCGGGTGGCGAGCTCGGTCACGGGCGGCAATGGCGACGGCAAAGGTGGCTAGGATCTCGGTGGCAGCACACTAGGGCTAGGGTTTCGAGGAGATGCGAAAAACAGGGAGCGGAGGCCCCTATATATATAGGCAAGCGGCTCGTGGGCCAGCGAAGGAGGCAGGAGCACGGTTGGAGTTCGGATCAGATTTGCATTGGCAGCGTCTGAATCGGAGATGAGCAGCGCGGCGCGCAGAGGAAGAAGGTGCAAGTGCGGACGCGACCGAGGCGGGAGACGGGGTGAGAAGAGGGGGAAAACGGGCTCAGCCTGAAAAGGAGTGGGTCGCAAGAAAAAGGAAGAAAAAAAGAAAACGGGAAGGAGAAGAAAATGGGTTGAAAGAAAAGGGAAGGGGATTTCGGCCCAGGGAAAAAAGTAGATTTTTCTTTTATGGAAACATTTTCAAACTTTTCCAAAATTTAAACAGTGCGTCTCGGGGTTTTTCTGAAAATTAATTTCCACACTAAGAAACCCTAATGCTACTACTCAGCATGAATACAACACAGAATAAAAAGTTTAATAACCTAAATTGATTGATTGTTTATGAAAATAGGTTTTAAACCTATACTATTGGTGAAGCTATTCAATAGTCTTGGAAAAATTTAAAAAGTTGCAAATTGTGAAAAACAGGGTGTTACACATTTCTCATTTGCCAGATGGCCACAAATAGTAAATAAAATAATGAAACTAAGTAGATTGTTTTACTTCTCCATATATGGACACGCATAAGCAATCCGGCCATAGTAAGTGAAGAAGACATTACTGTACAATGAGTAACCACAACTTCTGAAAACAGACTTCTCTTTGGTTCTTTCAGCATAGAGTTTTGACTTGTGACTTTAATTTAAAAGTTATATCAAGTCAATATCTCTTCAATTTGTCTAGTATAACTCGACAGATAAACCAAAATTATGCATGAAAAATTGAAAACTGAACAAAACAACATGTTTATTAGTTGGAATATGCAAGTATGAAACAGCATCATGATAAAGGAAAACCCCAAAAATATCTAACCATAACAATTAACAACCAAAATTAAAGCTAAGCATTGTAGCATTGTGAGTTTTGATACAAAAGATATGGTGTACTCCATGGTGTGTGTTGAAAGAGATCAAACTGATACCTTCACTTACTTCAGGCTTAGCATGAAGATTCATCATTGTGGGAATGGATGGCCCATATATGTCAGCATCAAGCAAGCCAACCTTAAGCCGAAACTCCTTGGCAAGTGCTGCAGCAATGTTAACTGCACTAAAGCAAGACCAAGATGAAGGTGAAATTCCGAGGCTAAATTATAACATGCCACTATGTTTGCGCATGAGCATTATAAATCCACCAGCTTTAATTTGTTCAGCTCAATTGAGCAAAATTTCAGGTAAATTTGGCCATCAACAACAACCTGTGAGCATTGACTACCAACTTAAGAAATATGACAACCGCTAGCCTTCTAGCCACTACAATGCATCAAAAGTAAATAAGAAATATGCACCTAAATCGTTGCTATCTATCTTCCCCAAACCCTCCAATTCATATAGTTGATGGACAAACTAGCACCATTTCTGCTTAATGTTAGTTAATGGGGAGTATGTTTGGTCTAGCGTCATTTGTCCTCCTATGTGAATCCCCAATCATAACTCACCATCTTTACAACCTTCTGCACCAATACTAAACCCGAAGAGAACTGGAGAACATAAGCGAGCGATTCTAGGGTACAGAAAGAAAAAAAATGGAAACCTGCAGTGGTGGATTTGCCGACGCCGCCTTTCCCGGAGGCAACCGCGATGATGTCTCCTACGCCAGCGATCGAGGGGCCGCCCTTCGCGGCGGCGCTGTAGCATCTCCTCCCACCAAGTAAAACCTAAACGAAAAGGAACGATGAGATACAAATTTGGAGAAAAGGCGCATTATTTTCAGATTCGCTGAGCCCTCCGCTCGAAACGGCCTGGAAAAACTGCTAATCCGGAGAGAGTTCTTGCGTGGAATAGAAATACGCGGAAGCAATAAACGAAGCGTTGTGGTCTCACCGAGCGAGAGGCTATCCGGAGCATCGACACGCTCGGCGGCGGCGCGGAAGAGGAAGAACAGCGGCGGCAGCGCGGGTGGCGGCCGGTTGAGGAGCCAGCGCTAGAGGAACCGGGTCGGCTCGGCTGGCTGTGTGCCTCTCGAGCCGTCCGATCGCTAACCAACGCCTCGGATTGGGAAGCTCGGGCTGGGGACTCGCCGGCTTGGGAGGAGGAGGAGGCAGGGGGTGTTGTGCAAAAAGGCTTGGTGTCGTGGGTTTTTCTCTCCGTAGAGCTTTCAAGCTAGCGATTTTATTTTTAAAATGTTTGGTGCCTTGGGTTACGTGTTAGGTCTGAGGTTGGGATTTTTAAAAAGCAGTTTTTAAAATTTGAAGTTAAAATAAACAAGTGGATTATACAATTTATTTTTCAAAATCTAACTTTTTATTACAATCAACATGTTGTTCCCTATCAACTTTTTATAGATTGTGACGATTGGAAATATATAAGTGTCTATACAAGCCTAAGGTAATAATTACTCATCAAAATCATTACTATTCTCGAACCGTTATTTAGGGATGAGTTCAGTGGATGGAGGCACATGTATAGTTTATCAGGTCGTTCTTGATCAAAATCCTAAACTTAGTCAGGATTTACGCAACCGTCGTCGCCAACAAGGATGCTCAGTAGTTGATATCGTGTAGAATCCATAAGATGTTGAACCACTAGAAAAGCTAATACTTACGGGTTTCGAAACATTATGTACTGATATATACAACTCTCTTGTAGAGTACAGTTTTGGTGTAAGTTTCTTTTTGGAAGATGTTTTTTTTATGTAAGATTAGATACTATGATGAAACTATTGAACTGTGTAAAGTGATGAACAACACGTGCTGCTATTGCTGTAGCCGTGTTATAATTGTGGCATTTCCATTTTGCCAGAATAGCCTGCTTTAACCTTTTCAGTTATGCTATTTTGATCTTATTACATTGAACTTTACTTGTTTCAGTTGAATGACTCACAAGTTATACTCTTGCAATACAGTTGTGGTTAGTGCACAATGTCCTACCGAACTGGTTGTATTCTATGCAGGAACTAAGGAACTAAAGATATTGGTACACACTATTTTAGTACTATCTCCCACGGAATCACAGGATCAAAGCTGATTGAGGAGCCAGCGCTAGAGGAACCGGGTCGGCTCGGCTGGCTGTGTGCCTCTCGAGCCATCCGATCACTAACCAACGCCTCGGATTGGGAGGCTCGGGCTGGGGGCTCGCCGGCTTGGGAGGAGGAGGAAGGGGGTGTTGTGCAAAAATGCCTGGTGCCGTGGGTCTTTTTCTCCGTAGAGCTTTCAAGCGAGCGATTGTATTTTTAAAATGCCTAGTGCCTTGGGTTACGCGTTAGGCCTGAGGTTGAAATTTTTAAAAAGCAGTTTTTAAAATTTGAAGTTAAAATAAACAAGTAGATTATACAATTTATATTTTAAAATCTAACTTTTTATTACAATCTACATATTGTCTCCTACTAATTTTTTATAGATTGTGACGGTTAAAAATATAGAAGTATCTATACAAATCTAAGATAATTATCCATCAATATCATTACTATTCTCGAACCATTTCTTTAGAGATGAGCTCGGTGAATAGAGGCGCATGCATAGTTTATCAGACCATTCTTGATCATAATCACAAACTTAACTAGTATTTTACGCAACTGTCGTTGCTAACAAGGATGCTCAGTAGCCGTGCAGGATCTATGAGATATTGAACCACTAGAAAGTTAATACTTATGGATTTCAAAACATTATGTATTGGTATATGTAACTCCATTGTAGAGTACAGTTTTGATGTAAATTTTTTTTGGAGATGTTTTTTTTTATGTAAGATTAGATATTACGATGAAACTGTTGAACTGTGTAAAGCGATAAACAACACGTTCTGCTATTGCTGTAGGCGTGGTACAATTGTGGCGTTTCCATTTTGCCATAATGGCCTGCTTCAACCTTTTCAGTTATGCTATTTCGATCCTATTAGCGTACGTTTGGTTCGCTGGACGGAGCCGGGAGATGGCGGTTTATTTTTCTTAGCGTTTTGTTGTCTGGATGGGGTGGACAGGGTGGACAGGACGAGCGCATATTTGCTGAGATACTGGACGGCTCCGTCCGGGTGAAATCGGCCGGATCGGGCCATTCCAGTTCATCTCGTCGGTGATCGTGCGTGCTCCTCCCGTGACGTATGCGTTAGCGATATTTTATTTAACTCTCGATTTTATTTAAGAGTACAAGAGTAATTCAAAAATTCTAAATGTTTTTATGTGCAAATTAGAGCTCATTAACAATCTGTTTTAATTAGTTTGATCAAAAAGCATGAGCCAATATTTAATTAAAACTCTCTAAAGAATCATACTTTTATAACTTCTAGCAATTTTTAATACTCAAATAAATTCCTAAAAATCTGAAAAAATTCACTAATATTCTTCTCATGTGATATACTAATTTAAAAAGTGAGTTTATTTGTAATATTCTATTTATATACATTTTTATAATTTTATTTGATATTCTATTTTTAATTCAATTTAGATTTAAACAAATTCAAATATGTACAAATTCATCGAAATGCTTATGAAATACATATAAATATGAATGTATCATCCCATCCACTCTAATCCTACCAACCAAATAGAAAACTGACTCATCCTATCCATCCAAACCAAACAGAAAATTAAATCATCCCATAAAAAAACACAACAGTCATATCCCATCCAACCTCACCCTTTAACCAAATACACCCTTATATTAAACTTTACTTGTTTCAGTTGGATGACTCACAAGTTATACTCTTGCAATACAGTTGTGGTTAGTGCTCCATGTCCCACCGAACTGGTTGCATTCTATGCAGGAACTAAGGAACTAAAGATATTGGTACACACTACTATAGTACTATCTCTCATGAAATCACAGGATCAAAGCTGACTGATAGGGTGTACGGAAGGGTTTATATAAGTTTTGGTTAATCATTAACAAAGTAACTAGCTTTGGATGGGATAATATTAAATGAAAGTAGTAGCAATATGATTGAACCATCATTTAATGTTTTAAAGATGAAATAGTGAATATTATTGGACTTGCCAAATTATTTAAGCAAACAAAAACAGTTATTACATGCATGGCTCTCGTAACTTTATTTGAGATAGTGTTTTGATGGATAAGACTTTGAGATGTGTGATTAAGATGATAACTACATTTCAAATGCTAGCTAACAATCTTTTTTCTTAAGGAGGTGGAAGCAATACATTAGGAGAAGAAGATGGAGATATGAATGTCTTTCTGATAATATTGCTAATGCTTTGTCTACTATGAGATGATAGATTGACTATCTGTCTTGTATGTGAGAAGATATGAGAGGGTAGATTACTCATTTGTTACTTTAGATGGTTTATTATTATGAAAATTCGTATTTCTCACCTTGCTACAAGTCCAAAATATTATAGTTACAAATACATACACACCGCATAGCTTAATTATCATATAATTAGGATCAAATATGAAAAACAATGAAAGAAAATGTTAAATAGATATAAATATGCCCTCATAAAAACTAAAAATATTACGGGCATTACGTAACCAAAGGGGATATCCAACCCACCCATAATCTAAGATGCCAAATAACCTTTAGCTTTTTACAATCCAACTTTTTAAAATCAACAATCTAGAAGTTGATTTTTAGAATATCAAACTAAAACAAACAAACCCTTAAATAAATAGCTCCCAGCCAGGGCCAGTTGGATGGACTGTGTTGGAAATAATAGCACTTTTAGATTTAATTTTATTCAATTCCTGATATAACACGAACATGAATAGATGCAGATAATCAATTATCGACTAACTCGGATGAGCCCCGACAAGATTTGAGTAGAATCGACTAGAATTCGACCAACTCCAATCAACCTCAACTAAATACTCGAGAGGGATCTTGACTAGCTCACTCGAGAAATGTATCAACTAAAACACTCAAGTAGTATATCGACAAGTTCACTCGATTAAACACTCGAGTAGGATTGCAGTATACGTACCCAATGACGACGTGAGATAAAGAAGCCCTTGTGATGTCGATGTAGTAGGTGATGACGAACATGAAGTAGTCGAGGTTAATCTCGATGTAGCAGACGACGACAATGGTGGCAATGTAGACGAAGTAGCACGCGATGATGTAGAGGAAGCAGATCGTGAGCAATCGCGATGAGCGCTTCACAAAAACCTTATTCACCCTCTCCGGTGCAGGATCCCAAGAGCGACGGGTTTCAGAGATCTGCTCTTCCGTTCGTCAGTGCACGCCGACGCAGCGAGATGAGGTAATCTACGTGCGATGGCATAGCAGAGAGAAATTGGCAAAACCCTAATTGCGAATATGCAACTCGCGCCACACTTTTATGCAGCGACTGGCAGATATATAGAGGGAGAGTCGCGCGGTTGAGACGCACCACGATCGGAGTCGGTTACGCCACCACAATCGAAATCTTGACCGATATGATTTCCGCATATTTATCTGTTTGCCCACATAGCAAAAAAAGAATAAAACTGCAAAAGGAAGCTGGACCTGCGCAAGCAACTTGACCCGATTTCAGCAGACCATTCACGCAGATGCCGTGCACCCACTCCCTCCGCCCCTGCCCCCGCCCCCGCCCCATCCACGACCCGGCCCGACGAGCAAGTGCGCGCGTGTGTTCTTCTAGTTCTCTCATCCACACATGCTAAATGGGTGGAGAAGAGAAACCTTTTTAAGTTGGTCTCTATCCACATCTATTAACAAAGTGGGACTAAATAAACACACTTTCCTCACATAGTTAGGTCTTTAAAATTTATTTGAAATTATACAAATATAATAGACTAAACTCATATATTTTAACAGATTGATCTCACCACAGCATTTTTTTTTTCAGGGCAATCTCATCACGACATCTGAAACAGTGATCGCATTGGATAAAAGTTGACTCCATGGCTACAAAGTACATCTATTGAGGAGCAGTGGATTGTTCTGAATGAAAAATAGCAGCAGATGATTCGGTGCCTAGGTTTTGTTTCTGATTTTTTAAGCTTGGCTTGAATTGCTATATTGTAAGCTCCGTGATATGCAACTGAGTGATCAACACCTATATACTCCGATATTCATTTATGTCACCATGTTTTCTGTATAGGATCTCCACATTCATTCTCTATGCATATTCAGGCAAATTTCATCGCCGTTTCCTTCCATCAAGGGTTGAAACTTCCACTACAACCACATCACGCTCTTCTCTAAAAAATTTCTTGTGTGCATACCTAATACACGCAAATTAGAAAGTTATAGGTATAGGATGACTCTCTTCAGCTTGAGATCAATTTCAGACTTAAATTTAAGACTAGATTGATGATATTAGGCCAAAATTCAGCTTGGCTTGAAGCCCTCTCCCTAGGCTAGACATTGATGCACCTGGTAGTATATTATCTATTCATTTATTCTGTTAATAAGGGTATTTTTTCCCCTCCGATATATTATTGGGGATCAATATATATCAAAGAGCAACTCGCTCACTTTATATGATGATCTTTGGAATTTTAAGAGTTTAAATTCATGCTCATCCGAATTCCAACCACCCCTTGCTAGGATATTGTGATAAGGCTATTTTTTTCTTTATGTTTATATATACTTGGAGACAAATTTTATTTTATTTGGAGATTGCGACCATTAGCGTAGCTGAATCGGAGATATTTCACAATCCAATATCATGGATGTAATTAACCGGCGGCCTCACCAGATCAAAAACCAAAGACTAGCCGTCTACTAAGTCAGATGTATTCCTTAGGTGCAACTCAATCCCAACAGGGAACTTGTACATGTAATTCTATCAAGGCTTAATGAAATGCAATGTTCCCTATATTTATTGTTTTTTATTTATTTTGTGCACATTTGTATAGGTACGCCCGCACATTTATTATTAATCAACACATTAGGACAACTCCTTTAGAGAGTGTGTCTCTTCTCCAAATAAATTGGCACGCCCAGTGGAATATGATTTTCCTCCCATCTTTGTTGCCCTTTGATGGTCATCATAATGATCTTTTGAGTGCTCCAAATATGCCATGCAAATTGAAGAAGTTACCAAGAAGTGACTGATCAGAGACGTTCCTTTCTGCATGTGGATTCGTCCCTGGTAGCGACTCTACACCTAGGATGTTCCACTTTGGAACCCTTCCACCCATGGTTGTTTTTTATCACGATGGTAAAGTTTATGCACATCAAACACAAGAGCTAGCTTAGATTCAAGCAAACAAGTCAAGAAAGGCTCAGAATAGAGCATTTGCTGAAGTCAAGAATGAATGTCGTGACCATGTAGTTGAGGCTAGCACTGTACTGAAGAAATCTATGAATTGTGATATGCCTAGCAAGAAAACTGAAGCAGAGCTGGTAGTGGCTTTGGATGCAGCTTGTGAAAACATGTGCCAAAGCATGATCATTGCAATCAGGCAGTCCTCACTCATGCCGAAACTGTCATAGGAAATATTGCCTCTCGTATTGGCCCATGCAATATCCAAGAGGAAATTGTTTCGTGTATGCAGATGACATGGTGAAGGCTCATGCGCAACCAGTCCCACTAACATCAGCTTATGAAGTAATTCCTAGTGAATTGGCTTATCATTCAGCTCAAACAAGACTCCCAATTCAAGAAGCAATTGTAGAAGAATTCCTGAACGGACGTTTGGGAAAGAGAAGAGTGTTGCCCGGCCCGAACGCCATTATTACGAGGCATTGGATACCCTGCTTGCATGCTGATGTTGTGTCTGGTCCATCTTCGTCTAATACCAGCAATCGATTTGTTGTTTTACAAAATTAAGTGCCAGCCATCGCCCTAATGAATTACAACAACAATTACAGCGACTTAGAGATCAAATGAATGGTCTTGAAAGGCAACTTCAAGGTCTTGAAGCACCTGAGAGTTCATGTTCTGGGGGCAGGTTCGGAACTTACACTACAAGTCGTCGTCCCCAAAAAGATCGTCAGATTTGCCCCCTCCCCCTAGCAAAGAGGTCCTCCTTCTACCTATCAGCCAAGACAAGCACAACAACCCGCTCGTTGGAGCCATTGGCCGGGTCGTCAATGACATTCACACACATGAATATGGAGTTTGTGCCCCAATGGCGTGCTCGGATACCTCCCCGTGAGGTGGCTCCTTCTAGTCATGAAGCCCCAAGGCCGCCGGCACGACAACTAGCTCCAATGCCAACAGCACGACGCTCAGCTCCACCACTTCTACCAACACCGCCTATGAGATCCCGAACCCCATATACACCCAATGAGAACCAATGGAGGCATGAACATCGAAGGAGTTGGCAAGCAATGTACCAAGAATTACAAAACATTGTGCTTATGCATGTTCAAGTCTGTGTCTGGACTGATGGTTGGATATACCCAGATAATGGAAGAGTCAGTGTTCGGATAACACCAAATCTTGATCAGAACCTGAGGTACAACTTCCTTGTTGAACACTTGGCTCCAAGGTCACGTCAGGTCGAGTCTACTAGACCTATCCCGGCTTCATCTGGACCTGCTGAACAACAAAGGGTCGAGCAACCCTAAACATCCCCTACTACCTTAATACAAAGGAACGAGAAGCCATCGGCAGCTCCCAAGCAGACTGCGCAGCCACCGGACGCTAACGCACCTCAGCAACCGGTAGAGCCAGATCTGAGTTCTTCGACAAACTATGATACCACATCTGAAGGGTCAGAAAAGAAATCATTAGATGGAGATGTCGTTATGTGTGGGACAATAGAGGTCAGTTTAGCTGAAGAATGAAATTATGTCAAACCGAAAGACTTGTTTTGGCAAGTTCCCACGACCCAATGCGCAGCTACAAAAGTAGGCCACAGTTGTCCCTTGTTTTCCGTATCTAAGAAATGTCAATCGCTATGACCGGCCTGGCCTTTACAAAAGTATTCCCTCACACTTGCCTCTAGATCAAGATCAACTACAAACAATTGTCACGCGCCCCAGACACAGGATGCTCTACTCGCTTGAAAATGAGTGCACACCAGCGTATGGAGAGTAGCCTTGGGACATCAGATGATGAGGGACAATTCAAATATGAACTTAGATTTACCCACATTTCCACACTTCAGAAGATTCGCCAAAAAATTGCCAATGCATAAATATCATGTCCTGCAAACAATCAAAGGAACCAAACACTCCTGAAGTCGATCAAGAAAGTTACCAACCACCTCAGGAACCCAACTCACGCTCGACGGACAGGACTTATCGTCCACAAATTTTAGTCAAAAGTATAACATCGCTTCTCATAAAATACAGCAACATCAGAGTAGAGACCTGTCAATAAACGGTCCATGGTAATTAAGCAGAACGATGGGGGAAAATAAGTCTATCCTTGGAAAAATAATCGCTGTTGTTTACGAAAATTTAAGTAATCGTAACAGACTTGTTTGAATCGAGCATTTCTGCTGCAGTCATTAAGCTTAAATATGTACACTAATACTTTCCCACCAAAAATACAATCCACTTACGGGCAGCATCAGCTGCAATTTTGTACACCAAGAAACGTCAATTGATTCGATAACTACTGGCCAAACCAAAATATAAATAGAAAAGCCATGGGGGAAAACAAACTTCAAATTTACATGAACACGCCAGAAATTTTCAGCCAGAATTCCAAATAAAAACAAGAAAAGAAAAGGGTTATTAACAATAAACAACGGCTTGATTTCTCAAAAACCCACTGTGCAACTTCAGAACCCTATAGCCTCTGCTGAACCATCAAACCAACATTCAAAAGCTTGTTCAACAAAATACTGAGACTACCTTCTGATATTTCATTGGAGCAAAAAAGTTGTCAGAACTTCAGGTATCGTCAACCTGAGAATGGAAGACAAAGCTTGGAAATGTTGTGGTGATGTCCCTGCTCAAAGTTGACATTATTAGTCTGTGAATGTGAACTTGTGACGAATGCAGAGAACAAATGAAAGAAACACTAATTACTCCTAGATCAAATCACAACAGGAAATATTTTTCTCATGCCAAAATGGAAAAAAAAATGATAAAGATATGAGTCAAATGACTAGATAACGGTTTGACATATCACTTTGAATCAAGCACTATCAAAAAATCGTTTAGTTGAAATTGAACCATTAATATTCTTAATGCATTCATGATTCAATGCATGTGTCATGAGTGACAGTATGGCATATAATAATTAAAAGGTCATATGTCATGGAGAAATCAAATTCAGGGCTTCTTTTATGCGGATGACAATATGGTCATTGTTATTCCGTGGGTGACAGAACTTGACATTGTCAAGAGGATCCTTCCTGTCACCAACAGCTTCAGGGGATCACAAGCAAATTTAGAGAAAAATGTTCAGCTACACCAGCCAGCTGCTCGTCTTAGGATTGCAGGTTGCAACAATATTGTAATTGTTGACAAAGTAACGGCCAAGCATCCTAAATTGAAAGGAGCATTACTTTGACCGGGTGGTAGATTGTTGGTGCTCAAATCAGTCCTTTCAGCCATGCTGATCTGTCAATTGTTGGCGATGAAAATGCCTAAATGGGTGATTAAAGTTATTTGCAAAAGGCTTTGAAGTTTTCATTGGACCGGAGAAGAGTTAATTAAGGCAGCAAGTTGGTAAGTATTTCGTTTCATGGAACAAAGTTTGTCGGCCAATCAAATTTGGCGACCTTGGTGTCCCAGATCCTTCTTTAGTTCATGGTTTATGCTCTAAGATTGTGATGACTGTGGTTCAAGAGCACGAATAATTCAAGAACTTGGTCTGATATTTATGTGGAGCAAGACAAAAGCCATGTTTCAAGCATCAACCAAAGTGGAGGTAGGAAGTGGAAGGACTAATTTGTTTTGGATCAACAATCGACTCGAAGAAGCAGCTATCAAAATTATTGCGACAAATTTATGGGAGCTAGTGAATAAAAAAAAGTTCTGCATAGCCGATCTCTGGCAGAGGCTCTACTTGAACATGCATGGATCCAGGATATTCTTGGAAAGTTCTGTGGTAGCTATCAGAGAATTTCTGCATCATTGGAATGCTTTGGCATAGGTGCAGCTACAGGAAGGGATGGACACCATTCGCTGGACATGGTTGTCTTCACTCTCTTGTACTACAAGCACTGCTTGCAAGGTGTCCTTTCACGGAGTCACACTGCTTTGACATATGCCACGTAGTAAGCAGGTTTGGAAACCGAAGGCATCGTTGAGATGTAAGTTTTGCTTGGCTGATCATTCACAACATATTTGGACAACAGCAGACAGGTGCAGAAAAGAGGGTTAGATCATCCGGCTGTTTGCATCTTTTGTGCTCAGGAGCAGCAGGGCATGCAGCATGCCAGCATACCATGGTCGATTGTACACTAGCCAAGCAGGTATGGTTTGGAACCCTATCCACTACTAATTTTGGAGCTCTCATGCCAAGAAATTTGCGAGTGCCGGATAGGTGCCTTGCAGTGAGACAGGCCGTTCCGAAGGAGCTAAGAATAAGCTTGGATTCGTTGGTGGTGCTAATATTTTGGAAATTATGTAAGGAAAGGAATATCCAAGTCTTCGATAACAAGTTGTGCAATTTGAAACATAGTTGTTGGATGATATTTGTCAAAAGGGTTTTCTTTGTTGTCAATGGCTTCAGGGCTACGTAGTTCGTTTTCATTATCGTAGTCGTTTTGGTGTTTGTCTGTTTACTTGCTTGCTTCTTTTTTGGCAGGAGGTTCTTGTCCGCGTTGTTGTATGACTAAGACCATACCTTGGTCATTTTTTTCTCCTTACATTAATACAATGATGCAAAAGCTTTTTGCATGTTCACAGGAAAAAAAAATTAACTAGTTGATATAAAAATAGAATACTCTACTGTACCGTGGCATCATTAAAATAAATTATGGTTCATGATGCTTCCTTTTCTATTTGCAACTTCCTGGTATATGAGCATTATAACATGTTTTTGCTCTAAGTATTACGATATACTGCATGAGTAATGTCGCAATAACTATACTATATTAGTAACACTTTCAAGAGCAACCTGTTAACCTTCAGGTTATGTTGACCATAAGCTCAAAGCATCATTCATCAACATACATAAATTCTCTTGTTTCAGAAAAAAAAATCAATTAAATGTAAACAGAGTTAACTAACTTTGCACAAACAAGTTAGCATCTCTTACTTGAGGTACTGAAGAGTCATGTTCTTTAATAATGAGGGATGTCTCAGTACTAGATTGCGCCATTCTTCTTTGTCAATTTTCCCATCATGTTTTGTGTCCGCCTCCTCGAAAGTCTTGTAGCAAGAGAAGAAAACAAATTTAACAAAACAATACAATACAATAGCACGCAAAGGGTCAGTCAGTTTGTGCAATGTGCTAAGCTAACACTTGT
Source organism: Phragmites australis (assembly GCF_958298935.1). Taxonomy (NCBI): domain Eukaryota; kingdom Viridiplantae; phylum Streptophyta; class Magnoliopsida; order Poales; family Poaceae; genus Phragmites; species Phragmites australis. The sequence continues at coordinate 35,833,145 of NC_084923.1, read as the reverse complement.
TCAAAAATGCACTGATATCAATCCACGTTTTGCAAAACCCCTTTATTAGTAAATTTTGGAACTATGCCTTAACTCTAGAATCCATTACCTCAATCAACACTGCAAATTAAATAAGTATTACAGGTTAGACAGAACCATTTGTGTTACCACAAAAAAGAATAAGTGTATCAATGTATCAACTAAAGTAAACAATGAACACATCAGCCTTAGAACTTTGTTCAACAAGGGTCCAGATACATTACTGAGTGACACCTCATGATGTCAGCGAACTGTCGTGTTTAGAACAGAAAAGGATATAGTGCTTATCATGATTTGAGTAGAAAGATTGTATTGTTAACGTTCATTTCACAATGGGACTACCATACAGAAGAAAGCTAGGTGTCATGGCTTGAGGGAGATCAGAGTGTTTAAAAAAAATTAGAACATAGATCTGGGTGCGAGAATGTTAGGGAGAAAATAGACTAGTTCTTCTTTTATCACCCAAAAAAGTGCAAGAGAAACAAGAATAATATCCTTTTTTACCCCAAGAGTAGAACTGAAACCATTGTGAGGTTTGTTTTTTTAATAACTAGACATGTTTCTAAGACACTGACTTCTACTAAGACTCGTACCAAAGACTTCTGATAGGATATGAACTCTTACTAAGACAAACCCAAACTTCACTATATCCATTAATCCTTCCTAACCCTCTTCCTGACAAAAGTGGACAGCATATGAGCCAAAATGTTGCTCCAGTGTTGTCACACGCATCCTCCTTTCATAATTTCCACCTGGCCAGCTAGCCGTCTGCTGCTGCCTTGCCATAGGCTGCATCCTGCCACAAGTTGGTCCTGCTATCTGGAGTCCCTTCTTATTCTAATCTCAAGCCTCCATAATAAAATGAGGACGCTTAACTGGCTATGGAATCTAATTTTCATGATCTCCAACATAAGTCCACAACAGATTCTAAACGGTTACTGTCCGGGAGGCGCTGTTTGATCATCGCTGGATTCATGATCTACGTGGAGTTCCCTCTCTTCTTGCTCTCACGGAATATCTACAAGTATGGGACATCATGGCAGAACTCACTCTCCAGCCGGAGGTGCAAGATGAACATCGTTGGCGTTTTTCGAAGTCAGGTCAGTACTCGGCCAAGTCAGAGTATCAAACCTACTTTCTGGGTGCTGTTCGGTTTGAACATTGGAAGCATATATGGAAAACCTGGGCTCCGACAAAGTGCAAATTTTTTCTATGGTTAGCAGTTCACAATCGCTGCTGGACGGCGGACTACTTGTGCCGAAGGGGTTTGCCGCATCCTGCGCAATGTCCTCTATGCGATCAGGTGGATGAATCAATTCAACACATCTTGGCAACATGTGTGTTTGCAAGGCAAGTTTGGTTCTTCCTCTTTAGGCATTTTGGCCTGCCTGATCTGTTGCCACAAGACGATGAGGAAGTCTTCAGCGAGTGGTGGCTGCGGGCTAGCTGCAGGATCGTCAAACCAGCGAGACAGGGTTTCAATTCCTTGGTGATACTTGGAGCCTGGCTGATATGGAAGCATCGTAATTATTGTGTGTTTAACGGTGTTATGCCTAGCATCCAAATGGTCCTGCGACAGGCTGGTGAGGAGGCCCGGCTTTGGTGTGATGCAGGGGCAGTGGGTTTGTCACAGCTAGCTGAGACTTGAGCTCGATTAGCTAGAAGCTGTTGGGGTCGTGTTAAAAGCCTGTGGCGCGCATGTAATCTTTAGCTGGTTTGGTGATGTGTGTGTGAGTAATGTGTTTTTACGTTGTGTACTTGATTTATTACTCTCTTAATGCAATTATATGCCGCTCTCTTGCGTATTCGAGAAGAAAAAAAACAGTTTCTAAACAGCAAAAAAAAAGCCAGACAAGCATGCAAAAATAAAACATTTCTAGTGCACCTTATCAATGATGCTCTCAATGACTTCATCTGAAAGATTCATTCCTGACTCAGCAAGTGTAGCAACAACCATTTGCTTAACCTAATATCAAAACAAGGAAATCAATAAGATACAGCATGCAAAAGATAATGATCAGTGAACTTTCGAATAAATTAGCTAAAACAAAACCACAGCAAATTATTTGGCTTGAATTAAAATAACAGGAAATTTGAACTATAAAAGAAATTCTTCCTCAACCACAGGCACAAGGGTAGGTGTAACGGAAGTTCCATAAACTGTGCCAATTTTTGCATTTTATTTATAAACCAGCATGCATGACCAAGGCATCGCATGATGTAAATCCATGGCTATTAATTTTCATTTCGGTGTCTCTATAGCGTATAAATCCTGGGAACTACCTGTAGGGCAGTTGGTAAAGGCTCCAAGGGAGAAGCCAGTCAGCCAGGGCTCGAACCCTGGCTAGTGCAATGCCTCCAACGAAGGCAGGGTCAAAGACCCTATATCTAAAGAATAAAATAAAATAATAGCGTATAAATCCTTTAGCAACAATTTCTAGTTTCATTGACTAATACATACAAAATCTTCCTTTATCAGCGCAACAGCAATCCAAACTTTCATACAAAAAGTGAGGTTGAAAACCAGTATACAAAACGGTACGGTATCGATTTGAACACAACTCTGATTCACAGTAACCAAATACATTAAAGAAAACTTTGAACCATCCAAAAAATGGGTACAGAAAGTGGTCTTATCTAGTATTTAACTGGCTGGAATTGGATATTTTTAAGGTAGTTCTGGATACATGTGACCATTAGTAATTAGGGAAGGAAATGAAAAAAAAAAAACAAAAACTTCTCAAAATGCAAAGAGAAAAGTTATGAAAACTGAGCTGGCCAGAAAACAACTGGAAATTGGTAGGTTTCCAGCGTACCAGCCAATACCAGGATTGTTAAATGCGTTAAATGAAGCACTTGTCGTACCAACTTGTTATGCTGATTAGCTAAATACCTCTTGTCTTTCAATGAAACCTTGTTGCTTGAGGTCATATAGCTGGAATGAAACTGGAAGGATTGTAGAGTCAGCTACAAGATTTTTTTTCTCAATTACAAACATAAAGAATAAAAGCAAGAGTAATGTAGAAGAAAGGGCATGGACATATGTGAAAAAACAAACTTATGGAATTGCCTAGATTTTCTATGCATCACAACGTAGTGCCGAAGAACCTGAGAGTTACAGCCCATATTGACATTTCCTCTAAGAAAGGGATTGATTCTCAGACAGCATCAAAGGTCCACAAAAGGGAAAATTTACAGTCTGAATTACGATTACTAACTTCTCATTGCACTCTAGTCCATATTACTTGTCATTTTAGCCACATGCACACAGAACGAGGGAGTTGAACTTTGCTTTAATGTTTTTGACGTAGTTTTCCCCTCACTTCCCATCTAATATCACTACCCATAAACAATCAATAGGGGCATTTGGTGGAAAATATTGCATCAAAACCCTCAACATCTATGTCAAACCCAAAATCAACTTCATAAAACAATATCTACCTTAGTGAGGAAGGAGCATTTAACTACTATTACGAATTAATCAAACTAAGTAGCAGTAACATGTTACTTATCTTCATTTTGTGAGTTGTCACATCGCAACTAGTGGTCGCATTTTCGCACATTGTCAGTAACCAATGACTAAACTTGTTCGTTATGGAGGTGAACATGTGTGTGGTTTCTTTATAATAAAACTAGTCTTCAGTAACCTTCAAGTTATCCCTTAATATAGTTTTAAACAGTGGTAAATTATGCTATTATTACTCTACTACATTATTTTGGAATTGGACTCTGAAAACACCCTACATATTATCGTGAACTTACAGTCAATCTTCTCATCAAGAGGAGCATTGGGATGAAATACTGAGAGCGCGCGGGCAAATTCCTCAAATCCTAGAATTCCATTGTGTTTTGTGTCAAATAAATCAAATACCTGCAAGAACAGGGGCAATGGTAAGGGAAATGCACTGTCATATGAACTGAATAAATTATGCATCAACATCATTCTCACTTGACTGTTTTTCATAGTTGGATACAGTTACTGATATATGAACACTGCAGGCATACATGGTTATTGCAAATTTTGATTGGATTGGTGTATATCAGAGGCAGGTGGCTGTAGATGGTTTGGATGTGAGTTATTGTGAAAGTAGATCTCTTTTTTTTTGTAAAGGAAAAAAACAGTTTAGCAAGCGCAGCCTTATGTTCTTGGTACGAAAGTTTCAATCCACCAATGCATGATCATGACCGATATACAAAATAGCATTACAATATTTTTCATATCACAACTACAAAGAAAAGATAGCAAAACAAAATGCAATGTAAACTTACACGATCAGCAAATAAACTCTCCTTCTTACTAGTCTTGAACAACGCCAACTGAAACTCCTCCTGCAACATTCGAAGACAAGATTATCACAACCCGATAACTCATCAAGATTATATGTATTGGTGTATGCACAACTACATCGTTTTTCTTCAGGAAAGATGGGCCACTACCCACTAACCTTGTTGATCAGGCCATCATCAATCACGGCACTGCTGATCTTCTTGAACAGCTCAAACAAGGCCTCGACCTCGCTCACGCTAACTGCACGCACAGTGTTAACCACGCCACAAGACAGACAGAACACAAATGATTATGGTATTCGGAACGAACAGTTAGTGGCAGTAGGGAAACTGAAGCAGCAGCGTGGACGTACAGACGGTCTCCCTGGCAAGGACCTCTGGATCCTCGAGGCCCTTGGGCTGCTTGAGGTCGATGTCGCAGCACTTGAGGAGCGCGCCGAAGAGGTGCTTCACCCCCTCGAGACACTGCAACATGGTACTGCCTGCTCTCCCCCTCTACTAGCTACGCGCTGCAGCCAAGCATCGTCGGGCGGGCGCTGGAGCCGCAATTCGCGGCGCTTAATCCCTAATCAACGCCCGGCGGCGGAGAATCCGACCGGATTCGGACGATCGGTGCTGTATCGGTGCGGCGCGCGATTCTACGGGTAGGGTTTGCTGCGCGGTGTAGGCCGTCGGCGTGGCGGCCGGACGGTGGTAGGACTATCGGAACGGATTGCTGCGTTTGGGGGATTCGGAAGAGGACGACGAGGATGGAACGGTGGACGTCTTCGTGTTCTCCGGATTTTTTTTTTACAATTAAAAAGAAACCACTACTTCGGTGATATTACAAGTTTGCTATTATAAAATTAAAATATACCATTAGAATTATCATTAAAGTGATATCTTTAAAAAATAAAAAACTAGGAGGTATTTTTTTTTCCTAGTCTTCTTTGGTCGTCGTGTTGCGGGTTTTTTTTCCTTTTTCTTTTCGTTTGCGAATCATGATTGACATCGTGCTAGAGCTCATGCACATTCAGCCAAGCCATTGCTAACAATCTAAAAACACCTCAATCTCTACTTCTTAAAAAGTCTTTAATAAATTCTTTTGTTTGCCCACATCATTCGTCTATCCCACACTTCTTTATTCGCTTCGTCCGTTATCTGCTTGCACACTCGTCCCACCTGTGTCGCTTCGCACGTCGACGTCAACCGTGTCGAGGAATCTGTCGACCCCGCACTCTCCCTCGTGTACGATGCCGACACCTCTCACCTCGGCAAGGTCGATTAAGCAGCTTGTCCCAAGTGCACGCCTCGCCAATCGAAATCGAAATGGATTTTGTGAGGCTTTGAAATATTTTATCAATGCCAATCCTTTCCGGCCGCCGCCTCCTGATCCCGTTTGTCCCCACACATCCGCCTCCACTTCAATCAAGGGTGATGTCAGGGCATCTCGGCGGGGATGCTGTCGGCATCGATGGCGGCCCGAGCCAGGAGGTTGACGATGTCGGCAGCAGCGGCGGTGCGGGAGTAGTGAATGAGGATACCTATGCGTGGCGGTAGCATTGGCGAAGGCTTTCTGAGCTCCTCCACTATGGCAACCTCCCCCACGGCGAGCTCCTCCACTACGGTGAGCTGCTCCACCACAGCGATCGGATCCACAGCAACCCCAGATCCAAGACAGTAGCGAATGGGGCATGGAGCTCTAGCGGTCAACGATGACACCAAGCGCTCAGAGATGATATCCAACAGCTGGTCGTCCATCTCAAAGGAGGGTACCCATTGGACAAGGGCCAGGCAAAGGTGTAGCTTCCCTCCCACCTCCTATCCGCGTCTCTGCCGAACCTCCTAGTAACTGTGTTCTCCCCTCCTGCACACCTCCTTGCTTTTGATTGCAATTCTCGACGGTCTAATTACACTTTATTTTTGTCAGATTTATCAGAACTTACCCCAATGTATCGATCCAAGATGTATCTCCAGTACTACATCAACGCTAAGGGGACAAGGTCTACACCATCAAGGTTGTATAAGCTTGTGCTTAATCTTGGTTGATTAGCTAATGATTCGAGGGGACAAGTTCAGATGATTCGAGCAATTATTTTCTCTCCTTGTGAAAGCTTGCTAAAGATATGTTATTTCTCTCTTTTCGAATTCCCTATTATGTCAATTTTGTTGGTGTAGCAAGGGAAATACCTTTGCATTTTTGAAAAGAAAAAACCAAGGCAATCCCTGATAGTTGGGTCACTAAATTATTTCGCGTGAACTTTGTTTGAGATCTCCACTTAATTCTAGTCCTGTGATGAAGCTGCTAGCATGAAAGCTCTAGCCAACAACCTGCATATTTTCTTAGTAAAATACATGATTAGTGGATTATAAAGTGTGGTACTGGACCATACTGGTGCTTTGATGCTGCAGGCCTGCAAAAGAGGAAGCTTGATGAGTTCGTACTATCTAAGAAAAAATCGGAGAAACCCCGACGTACTAGAAAACTAGAAAAAATCGGACTTCTTTCCCTCCCATCCCGCACCGAACCCAAGCGCCATCCACTCCCAAACCCCCTTGCTGAAATTCCGATCTGCTTGGCTCCAGCTTCCACCGTCGGCGACCACCTCTAAAGAAGACGCCTCTGCCCCATTGGGTCCACGGGGCCGCCTCTTCGATTGTGGCCTCGATCGCTTTCGGTGCCGAGGGCGAGGCGGTGGAGGAGGACCGCACCGCGGTGTATGGGAGCCAGCACGAGGACGAGGGGGGTCTCCATGGAGGGAACCCAAGCAGGGAGGAGCTTGCGGCGACGAGGGGAAGAAAATTTGGCGGTGGGTGTGGGAACGGACAATGGAGCAAAGGGGTAGAGGGAGTCGCCATTTGGCCCGGACAACACCGAGCTCGAGGAGCGTGTGGCAGGCGTTCCATCCTCTTTAGCATGATTCACATCAACGACGAGCCGCTGTAAGGGTTCCCTTCATTTACTTGTGCTCCGGCACCTCACCATGGATGAGCGCCTCGCTGCAGTCGCCACCCTCCACGTTGTCATCGTGCCACCCGCTGCCATGCCTTCTTCCTGTCCTCCCTCAGCTCCTCAGTCGCCAACGAAGGTGGCCCAGGTAGCCCGGCCAGGAGTGACGACATGGTCAATAACCGTCGGCACACGTCCAGCTCAAGTGGCAACCGCCATGTTTCATGGCAACCACCGGGGAGGACTTGGACTTGGTAAGAGCATCTCCAATCCACTCCCTAAATTTGTCTCCCTATTTTCTCCATATAGAGAGCTTCATATCTTGATTCTCTCTCTATTTCTCAGCGTGCTCTAGTCCACTCCTTAAATTTAGCTCCCTATTCTCCACCCACCTATATTTTATTAATATCTTGTAACGGTCAAATAGTTCTAACCGTTTTATATTCAACGGGTTTATTTCCAACGGCTATATAGTCGAGCACCTGTGGCAACGTCATGGAGATATGTATGATTAATTATGTAATCGGTATTGTTGTACTAATAGGTAGTATGTACTCGGTATTGTATTAAACATGTAATGAATATTGTTGTACTAATAGGTAGTATGTACTCGGTATTGCATTAATTATATAATCTTTATTGTGTTAACCATGTACTCGATATTATTTTAATAAAACATAGTTCATTCAACATCATAGTGAGGCATCAAAATCAGAGAGCACAAGCATGTGAACATTTCTGTCCATCTACCAGTCTGTTTGAAGCTAAATACATGCTTATTGTTCCGAACATCACATACAAGTATGTTCAATTCTAGTTATGTACAACTCTAGAGACTACAAACTACAAAAATGCAGAGTGGAGCGTCGAACTGCCACAAACTAGCCACAATCACATAACAAAATATCACTCACTATCATTCACAGTAATGCTACACTAGAAGCTCCACCTGTGAGGCAATAAGAAATAAATCTAGCAATGTTGTGATCTGCTTGTCCATTCACAAAAGTAGCAATCTCTCCCCACTCCTCCCCAGTCATCCTCCACCACTAGCACAAGCACAAGCTACTTCATCCCAACAACTAGCGCAAGCAGGACAGCAGTCACCGCCTCATGGCCCTCCTACTCAGCAGAAGCCGCCTGCCACCCCCAATCCTCCTCTATCTTCGCTGCTCTACCCCCGACCTACCGTTGCTCTACCCTCACTCCACCCCTCACACACAAGCTGCTCTGCCCCTGGCCTGCCGCTACTCCGCCCCCCAACTGCAGGGACAATAGCACTCATGGAGCCCCTGTCGAAGATGGACGAGGACCAGGAGATGGTGCCTGTGGAGCCCAAGCCTAAGCCCCCCCGACGATGGTGGCCCCGTCGGCTAGCTCATGCCGGAGTTCGGCCCTCTCATGGTTAAGAATCCCCCTCACCTCTCACCCCTCGCTGGATTCGAGCCACACATGGCCTTCTTCCGTCTAGGGCGACAGCTCAAATCGATCGTCGGGTTGGCCGGGACCTCAAATCGAGTAGCATCGGCTCTATAGGGGTGCGAAAGGGAAGAGGAAGGAGGTGAGGATAACAAACCTAGCGGGAAGGACCTTTCCCGTGGCGGCGATTGGGGTCTAGCGAGCCGGTGCTGCTCGCTAGATGTGGCGAGCGAAGGAGCCAAGATACTAGTTGCTTTTGCTAAAAAATGAGATAGGGAGGGGAGTAAGGAGTGGGTTGGAGTTGCTCTAATCCCATGTGCAATACAAAAAGGTTTGACCTCTCCTCCCGTTCTTTGCTACAGACCTCTCTCTTACGCCTGTTTTCATTCTTTGCTTCTGGTCAGTGAGGGTAGGTCATCGGGTGGAGACAGGGATCGTCGAGGAGGGGAGAAGGGTAGTGGCCCCACCAAGCTAGAAGCGATCGTTGCTTGTTGCCTTAGTGTTGTGCATCTCTCACTCATTTCACTTGGTACACAACTCCGTTTCTTCTCTTCATCTAGCTTGCCCTTTTGATTCGCTACAATAACTGAATTTTCACCCCTGGTGTTCTTGCTGCAGTGTGCTACAAGTTTGCAACCATGCAGGTGACTGTGACTGTGTGCTTGACCATGTATATTTTTCTGTTGTTTTTGCTTAGATGGGATTGTGCGTGTGAACAACACTGCTATTGAGGATGATCATGTGACTTGCTCAGGTTCAACTTTCAGATTGCTTTTTAAAGTACTCTCCTTTGCTAATCATTTTTGACTCACTCGGAATAACATGTGATGTATCCCTAATTTTATGCTCCAGAGGAGCATTTCCATATTAGTAGAGATCAGTAGCACAAGGAATGGACTTTAGAAAGCATAATGAAAGAATATTGATGTTGCTAGGTAAATCATCTGGTTTATAGAGTTCAATCGAAAAACTTCTCAAAGTATTGAGAAAACAACTGACTGATAGATGTAATATGTTGGTACTAAACATTTATGCAAAGAGGATTCTTCATTTTCCTGATCATATAGTTCACCTCTTGAGTTCAGTGGTTGCTGAGATCTTTGTCCTGGATTTTACAGCACCCGAAGAAATTGGCTACTAAGTTTAACTTGCTTCATCTGATTCTTATTATTGTACTGCAAAATTTTGGAAAGGAGAAGAATAGATAAGGTAGCAAGGAGAGCAAGAGATCTTAGTAACCATTGAGCTCAATAGGTGAACCACATTTGCTTTCAGCATTTTCCTTTTACCATTGATGTCCACTTTACCTTTGCTATGCACTGCTTTGAATTTCTCTGTAAAATATAGTGTTGTTGTGCATATGTTCTTTTTTTTCTTACTTTTACAATCTAAAACTTAAGTACTTTTGCAATTTTGTTACTCCTGCCAGCAGAACCTAAGAATTGAAAAATTACAAAGCAGACTAGGTGGCATAGATGTGAGCAAGGTTTATCATTTAGTTGTGTCGTCTTTAGGGAGGTGCATAAGCCCACTTTTAAGCACCAAATAAATTGTTGGGAATGAGTATATTAATCACTGAACCGCCTTTCGTGTGACACTGGTTTCTGTAGTTTTCAAGCAATGGAAAAAATGTTCACTCATTTCATGCTTTTGTACTTTACAAGGATAAACAACATGGTAGAACTTCGAGATATCTTTTCTACTATAAGACAGGGCAATCACGGTTTTGTTTTTTTTTTTGTTATGTTCATCCTAGTTATTGCCTTAAAGTAATTAATTTTTGTACTGTAAATTTTTTTGGAGAAATACCTCAGTTATTAGAAGGGGTGATCACTACAAACAGGTATGTACAAGACATGTTGCAACAAGTGTTTTGTTGAGACAGGGTAGTCACGGTTTTGTTGATCTGCAACAAGTGTTTCTTGTGAATCATTTTGGTTGTTGATGTATGAATCCATCTGAAGGTACATTTGGAGCTCTCCCTCTCAATATGCACTGCCCCTCAACTTGTTGACTTTCACATTTGCTAATTGCTACTCTAGCATCTTCTAACAATTATGAGAATCTATACTATTGCGCCATTGTTTTAGAGCTTCAAAATAATTTGCCGTGTATTACTACTTAAACAGAACTGAAAACAGAGCAACAAGCGAGGGATATTTCTAGGATTGCTTTCAGATCCTGAGAACATCCTGGATCGGTTGGCCGGAAGGCCGACAGCTGTCCTGTGAGTGGTTAAATTCAAACAAATTTGCGTTCAATAATATTATGTTCCCGAGTCATCCTCGGGGGCCCTCGCATTTTAATCTACTCGGCGAGATGATCTCCTCGCACACAAAACCCTACCGTTCATCTACTTTTTCCTGGAACGACAGAGCGGTTCGTAGAAAGGTGTACCGCGCGTACGGTAATGTCCGTCCGAAGCCCTTCGTGGTGGTCGTGGTGTTTGGCCCGCTTTTAAGGACCCCGAGCACTACCGAGTCCCTGGGTGCCCTGGGTAATCCTATCACTCGAGCCTCTCGAGTAGTCCGGAGCCTAGGCCTTAGGGGCAGGCTGTCAGTGCTCGGTTCGGTCCATCTTAAGCCCGGGCACCACCGAACCACGGGGACTCTTGGTCACATTTCCGCCCGCGCGCGTCTCCGGTCTACTGACTGAGTGGTCACGAGGTGAAAAAGTATTCATCGGTCATGGCGTGTTCCGTGCTGGATCGATCCATCTCCCGAGCAAGGAAGTTTGTGTCTTTGTCTTCTGACTTCGATGATGCGGACTCGCGAAGGCTCGAGGGCTGAACGCGCCAAGAACGACAATCGGGACGACTTTGTTCTCGGGGATGGAAAGGTCGGGAACTGTCCGACTGAGTACTCCCCGGGGCTTCAAGGCAAAACATCGGAAGGAACACTAAGTACTCAAGAACACTGGAGTTGCGACCCCAAAGAAAAGCTGCCATTATATTATCAAGGAAAATACAAGCATTTCTGAGGGATCACTCCCATATTTACATCCATCCAGGACAACTACTACAAAAAACCTAGTCGGCGGCAGAGGCGGTGTCCAAGTCTTCTGGGTCATCCCCGAGGGCTGGCGGCGGCGGCCCTTCCCGCCTAAAGCAGGCCGCCACTTCGGCAGCGGTACTCCGAACCGCCTCCCGGGCGGCCTCTCCCTCGGCTTCAACCACTCCTTCATGCGCCGGCTCCAGCGGGAAGTTCGGGTCTCTGCTTCGGTAGCATGCCAAAACGTGCTTGGCCACCGCATGGGCCAAGCCGCGTCCTTCCCGGGCGGCGAGTTCCTGGACGGCCCAGGGCAGTGCCTCGAGGTGCTCGCAGACCTGCTGAAGCCCTAGGACTTGTCGTGCGGGGCTGTCACTCTTCTTGTCCTCGATGAGTCGCCCGAGACCGGCCTTCTCCACAGCCCGCCGCATTCGCCGGAGTATGTCCTCCAACATTTGCTGCAGGTTGACCCGCGAGATGAAGGCAGTCTTGAGCTTCTCCTTCGCAGCCCGCAGCTGCGCCTCGAGTCCCTGGCCCCCAGCCGGGCCAGAAGAACCGCCGTCGGTTGCGGAGCCGGCGACTTGCTTTGTCTGCGCCACCAGTTCGGACAAGGCGCGCTCACGGGCGGTTAGCTCCGCCTCGTGTTTCGCGTTCTCCTCCTCCCTGGTGGCGGCAGCCGCTATCGCCGCGGCAGTCTCCCCCTCTCGGCGGGTTAGCTCCCCCTCCCGACGGGCCAGCACGTCCTCTTGGTGGGCCAGCGAGTCCTCCCGAGGACCCAGATCCGCCGCCGTGATCTTATTGTCCACCTCCCGGAGGGAGATGTCCTCCTCCCACCGGCAGATATCTTCTCTGATCTTCCGGAGGTCGTCTTCCCAACGCTGGAGGTCGGCGCGCGTCTGATCGGCCTCGCCCTCCCGGCGGGTCAGCTCGGCCCGGAGCTCCTCCACCGCCTTCTCACGGACTGCGACCGCTGCCTCCCTCTCCTGCGCCTGCCCCGCCCTGGCAAAGGCCTCGGTGGCCTGCTGCCGCGACTCCTCAACCAGGCGGGCGGCGTCTTCTCGCTCCCGAGCGGCTTCGGTGCGGGCGACCTTCAAAATCTCTCGTTCCCGCGTGACCTCCGCGCGGGTATCTTCCAGGAGTTTCTACTCCCGCGCGGCTGCCACGCGGGCCTCTTCCTGGGCGCTCGCATGCTGCGCCTTCTCCAGGATCAGCCAGGCGCGTTTTGCTTCGAGCTGCCCCTCCTTTGCGTCCACCGCCGCGCCCAGCCGCCCGACCGCCTCCTGGACGCCCTCGATCGCGGCCAGGAGGGGGTCGGCGGGCCTGCTGGGTGCCGATGGAGCGTCGGCCTCCCCGCGATCCGCCTCCGGTCGGTCCGAGGCCCCCATGGGACACCACACAACCATCCGCCCCGGGCTCTGCATGCCCGGGGTAGGTTCCACCGGTGCCGAAGGGTCGGGCGTCGACCGCATGCCCGCCTCGGCCGCCGCGTCCGCCGCCCCGGCAAGGCCGCTGTCTCCGCCACCATCTGCCCCGGGCTCTGCATGCCCGGGGTAGGTTCCACCGGCGCCGAGGGCCCGGGCGACTGCTCCGTCCTCCCCTCGACCGCCGCTTCCGCTGTCCTCCCCTTGGCCGCCACGTCCGCTGGCGCCCCCGCCGTCGCTGCGTCCGCCTGCCTCACCGGCTCTGGCCCCGATGCTCGAGCTCCCTCAGTCGCGGTGGCGCCTGCGGGCGGCCTGCGGGAGATAGGCGAAGATTAAAATCAAAGCTCAGTTCGGGCAAAGAGCGCCCAAGAAAGAGCGAAGAATGAAACTTACCCGGTCGACGTCCCCCGGTACTGCCATTTGGCTGCAGGGAGCCTGAAGTCCGGATCCGGCGGCGCCAGCCCGGAATCCTCCCGTCTCCTCTTCCGCTGAGGGCTCAGCGGGGCCGCCGCGTGGCTCTCAGGCGCCGGGTCAGGCCCCATCCGCACAAGTCGCGGTTCCAGTATCGGGAACGCCGCCGCTGTCGACGGCGACGGCGGGGAGTCTGGCACTGGGATATAGACTCGGGGGCGCTTCCCCCGATCCCCCGGCACCGCCACCTCTACGATGTCGGCGGTGCCCTCTTCTCTGGTGCGGTGGCTGCTGCCCGCAGCGGCCCCGCCACCAGCCCGCGCCGGGCTGTTCACGCCCTCCTCGCTGATCAGCTCGTCCAACCCAGGGAGCTCGGAGGCCTCGGGGCTCCGGCTCCTCGGCCGGTCCACGATCCCCTGGGCATCGAACTCTGGCAGCTGCGCCATGATCGTCACACGATCGGGATTGGCGCAGAGCGCCATTTCCAGCCACGGGAGCTCCGCCGGCTCATGTCCTTCACGCCGGTCACCACTCGGGTCATGCCTTCAGCTCCGCTGGGCCCAGGTCCCAGCTTGCGCCGATTTGGGTCCGAGTGATGTCCTCAAGCACGGTGTAGAACCAGCACGGCTGAGCCCGCTCCAGCAGGGGCGCCAGGCGACAGCGCAGGAAGTCCGCCACCACCACGACCGAGGTCAGCCCGGAGTCGCGCAAGAGTCTGATGCGCTCGAACACCGGCTCCAACCTCGCGTCCTCCGGCGGCGGTACCTCCCACGTCGACCTCCGAGGTTCCGCCGCCGCTTCTGGTAGAGCAAGACAATCGTGGGGGTCGATGTCGACGAAGAACCAGTCCTGTCGCCATTCCTCCCACTTGCTGCGCAGTACCTGGGGGATGTAGTGTTCCCCCAAGCCGTCTCATAGCCGAAGGTTGCAGCACCCCGCGACGTCCACCGTGGAGTACCCTCTCTTCTTCCCAGCCGGCCGCAAGACGAAGAAGTGTCGGAGAAGCGTTGCCGATGGCACCACCCCCACGAACATCTCGCAGAGGTGCGCGAAGACCGCCAGCACCACGACGGAGTTGGGGCTCAAGTGCACCAGCTGGATGCTGTAAGTCTGAAGAACTTGGAGGAAGAATGTAGAGAACGGCGGAACCAACCCCGCCGCCACGAAAGAAGTGAATAGAACAATCCGCCCGGGAACGGTTGTCGCCGGCGGAAAGTTCGCCGGTGTCACCACCACGGCTCCCTCCTGCCCCTCGGGCACCAGCAGCTTCCTAATTTTGGCCGCCGCTTCTTCATTCCTCAGACGAGACTCCGGCAGGATGCCGTCCGGAGTCTTGTCGCGACGGCCTCCTCCGACTCTCGGCATCTCGACGGGAGCGAAGGTGTTCTGGTGGTGGAGAGAAAGGAGGAGAAGCACTCCGGTCGCCTGAAAGGTTTCTAAGGGCTTCGGAGCACGGAGGAGGCAAGAGCAAAATTGCAGGAAGGCGTAAAGAGAGGGACGAATCGATCCACTCCCCCTTTTATATCTCAGAGTTCAAACGTTGCCGCCCAACGGTTCGCTCGGTGAGACGGCCCCCTCGATCGGCGCAACTGCCAGACGTATTTTCCTCGATCTGCGCGGCGGCAGCGCGTGCCGCCCGTACGGTTGTCATGCCCTTCGGGAGTTGTGTGGACTCGTGTCTACTCGTCTCCCCGCTGAGCCGTACCCGAGGCCCGGATCCAAAAGGCCACCTCTTGAAAGCCTGCCATGTGGCGTCCACACCAGCCTTGGCCTCGTCCGCGACGAAGGGCCCATCCGCAGTCTCCGTGCCATCACCTACCAATGGGCCCGGGGGCTACTGTCGGTGTATCAAAAACCGGGGGTCTCTGAGTCCCGAGGCCAGGCCAGCCGTCCGCCACGCGTCACCATCCTGCGAGGTCCCTCCTGCGGGATGAGGAAATTCTAAGTTCCAGGAGAAGGTGCTCGGGGCCACAGCCTCTGGTCTCCGAGCACCCCCAGTTCCCCGATGACCCGCAGAGTCCAAGTACCGGGAAGAAAGTGCTCGGCGGGGGGGGGGGGGTGCCCGCTCGCCCCCGAATACCCTAGTCCCCCGATGGGCCGAAGAGCTAAGTGCTCGGGAGAGAGTGTTCGGGGCTGCGCGTGGCAGCCCCCGAGCGCTCGGTTCCCCGAAGGTTCTACAGAAGTGCTCGGGGCTGCACGTGGCAGCCCCCGAGCACTCGGTTCCCCGAAGGTTCGCACGAGGACACCCGAAGCCCCGACGACCCAGAGGGGCCCGCCGACGAGGTGTCGACTAGTCAGAGGACCAAGGCCGCATTTAATGGACATGCGCGGCTTGACATCCTGACATCCCCAACTGCTCCCGCCGAAGTGTCAGTCCCTGCCATGCTTTGGCAGGGGGGCGTGGGTCCATTAATTGCACGGGTCCCGTCCCGTATCGTCCGGTGTGTCTCGGGATAACATTTCCGGGATCAAGGCGTTCCGCCTGCCACCCTGCCGTGGCAGAAGAACAAGACAGGGTGGGTGCGCCGGATGCCGCTATGGCTGCCCGGTGGGCCCTCTCAACGGCGCCCACCCCTGGGGCGTCCACAGCGACGGGCGATCGGGCGACGCGCCGCTTTTTTCCACCGCCCCTGTCACTTCACTCAGAGAGAATGATGACGCCTTTCTCAGTCGTGGCGTCTCGGAACTTGTGCCTCCTCTTTCCGGTTCGGGGTATGTCGTGGCCGGCGAGTGCATAAAAGGAAGGGGAGGCAGAGAAAAGAAAGGGCGGCCCCCGAATCAGAGATCAATCGAGAAAACATCGGAAGACAGATCGAGACGATCAAAGACATCATCCGAAGAACACCGCAAGCAAGCTTGGGTAGAGTTAGAACAAGGGAGCCTCAAGCTCTCAGTTAGACCATATATTCTTGTAACCAGAAATTTTCCCTGAGGGATCCCCCTTCGGGGAAAGTTATTGCATCCATACAGGAGTAGGGTATTACGCCCCCGTGCGGCCCGAACCTGTCTAAACCCCGGTGCATTTGCTTCCCTTTGCACTAGGTCGATCCTCCCCCACCACCAGCCGTTGCATTTATTTTCACTCCCATTTATTTTTCCGACGAACTTATTCAGGATCATCCCTCCGGCCGAATCTCTAAAAAGGGGTCTTTCGGGATCCCTGCGACAGGAGTTAATCCTCCGACACCCTAGGACTTGTCGTGCGGGGCTGTCACTCTTCTCGTCCGGGACGAGTCGCCCAAGGCCGGCCCTCTCCACGGCCCGCCGCATTCGCCGGAGTATGTCCTCCAGCATTTGCTGCAGGTTGACCTGCGAGACAAAGGCAGTCTCAAGCTTCTCCTTCGTGGCCCGCAGCTGCGTCTCGAGTCCCTAGCCCCCGGCCGGGCCAGAAGAATCGGCGCCGGTTGCGGGGCCGGCGGCTTGCTTCGTCTGCACCACCAGTTCGGACAGAGCCCGCTCGCGGGCGGTCAGCTCCACCTCATGTTTAGCGTTCTCCTCCTCCCGGGTGGCGACGGCCGCTACCGTCGCGGCAACCTCCCCCTCTCGGCGGGTCAGCTCCCCTTCCCGGCGGGTCAGCACGTCCTCCTGGTGGGCCAGCGAGTCCTCCCGGGCGCCCAGATCCGCCGCCGTGATCTCATTGTCGACCTCCCGGAGGGAGAGGTCCTCCTCCCACCGGCGGATGCCTTCTTCAACCTTCCGGAGGTCTTCTTCCCAGCGTTGGAGGCCGGCGCGTGTCTGATCGGCCTCGCCCTCTCGGCGGGTCAGTTCAGCCCGGAGCTCCTCCGCCGCCTTCTCGTGGACCGCGACTGCTTCCTCCCTCTCCTGCGCCTGCCCCGCCCTGGCAAGGGCCTCGGCAGCCTGCTGCCGCGACGCCTCAACAAGGCGGGCGGCGTCTTCTCGCTCCCGCGCGGCTTCAGCACGGGCGGCCTTCAAAATCTCCCGTTTCCGCGCGACCTCCGCGCGGGTACCTTCCAGAAGTTTCTGCTCCCGCGCTGCCGCCGCGTGAGCCTCTTCCCTGGCGTTCGCGAGCTGCGCCCTCTCCAAGTCCAGCCTGGCGCGCTCTGCTTCGAGCCGCCCCTCCTTCGCGTCCACCGCCGCGCCCAGCCGCCCGACCGCCACCTGGACGCCCTCGATCGCGGCCAGGAAGGGGTCGGCGGGCCGACCAGGCGCCGGTGAAGCGTCGGTCTCCCCGCGATTCACCTCCGAGGGGTTTGAAGTCCCCAAGGGTCGCCACACGACCATCCGCCCCGGGCTCTGCATGCCCAAGGTAGGTTCTACCAGCGCCGTGGGTTCGGGCGATGGCTCCGTCCTCCCCTCGGCCGCCGCATCCGTCGGCCCCGGCAAGGCCGCTGCTCCCTCCACCATCCGCCCCGGGCTCTGTGTGCCCGAGGTAGGCTCCACCAGCGCTGTGGGTTCGGGCGATGGCTCCTTCCTCCCCTCGGCCGCCACATCCACCGGCCCCGGCAAAGCCGCTACTTCCGCCATCGTCTGCCCTGGGCTCTGCATGCCTGGGGTAGGTTCCACCGGCGCCGTAGATTCGGGCGACCGCTCCGTCCTCACCTCGGCCGCCGCTTCCACCATCATCGCCTCGGCCGCCGTATCCGCTGGCCCTCCCGCCATCGCCGTGTCTGCCTGCCTTGGCTTCGCCGGCCGGCTTGGCTCGGGCGCTGGCGCCGGCGCCGGCGCTCCTTCGACCACAGCGGCGCCCGTGGGCGGCTTGCGGGAGGTAGACGAAGGTTAAAATTAAAGCTTAGTTCGGGCAAATAGCACCCAAGAAAGAGCAAAAAATGAAACTTACTCGGTCGTCGTCCCCCGGTACTGCCATTTGGCCGCCGGGAGCCTGAAGTCCGGGTCCGACGGCGCCGGCCCGGAATCCTCCCGTCTCCTCTTCCGCCGGGGGCTCGACGGGGCCGCCGCGCGGTTCCTAGGCGCCGAGTCAGGCCCCATCCTCACAAGACGCGATTCCAGCACCGGGAACGCCGGCACTGCCGATGGCGACGACGGGGAATCCGGCACTGAGATGTAGACTCAGGGGCGCTTCCCCCGATCCCCTGGTGCCGCCGCTACTACGCTGTCGGCGGCGCCCTCTCCTTCGGCGACGCGGCTGCTGCCCGCAGTGGCCCCGCCACCAGCCTGCGCCGGGCTGGACATGGCCTCCTCGCTGGCCAACTCATCCAACCCAGGGAGCTCGGGGGCCTCGGGGCTCCGGCTCCTCAGCCGGTCCACGAGCCCCTGGGCATCAAACTCCGGCAGCTCCGCCAGGATCGCCGCGCGCTCGGGGTTGGCGCAGAGCTCCATTTCCGGCCACGGGAGCTCCGCTCGGCTCATGTCCTCCACGCCGGTCACCACTCGGGTCATACCCTTCAGCTTCGCTGGGCCCAGGTCCCAGCTTGCGCCGATTTGAGTTCGGGCTCTGTCTTCAGGCCCGGTGTAGAACCAGCACGGTCGGGGCAGCTCCCGCAGGGGCGCCAGGCGGCGGCGCAAGAAGTCCGCCACCACCATTACCGAGGTCAGCCCGGAGTCGCGCAGGAATCTTATGCGCTCGAGCACCGGCTCCAACCTCACGTCCTCCAGCGGCGACGCCTCCCACGTTGACTTCTGGGGCTCCGCCGCCACTTCCGGTAGGATAAGGCGATCATGGGGGTCGGCGTCGACGAAGAACCAGTCTCGTCGCCACTCCTCCCATTTGCTGCGCAGCACCTGGGGGATGTACTGTTCCCCCAAGCCATCTCGCAGCCGAAGATTGCAGCACCCCGCGACATCCGCCGTGTTGTACCCCCTCTTCTTCCCGACCGACCGTAGGACGAAGAAATGTCAGAGCAACGTCACCGAAGGCATCACTCCCACGAACATCTCGCA
Organism: Phragmites australis; assembly: GCF_958298935.1. NCBI lineage: Eukaryota > Viridiplantae > Streptophyta > Magnoliopsida > Poales > Poaceae > Phragmites > Phragmites australis. The sequence continues at coordinate 35,813,814 of NC_084923.1, read as the reverse complement.
CAGGTGTGCGAACACCGCTAGCACCACGACGGAGTTAGGGCTCAAGTGCAGCAGCTGGATGCCGTAGGTGTCGAGGACCTGGAGGAAGAACGTCGAGAACGGCGGCACCAGCCCTGCCGCCACGAAGGACATGAACAAGACGGTGCGCCCAGGAACAGTCGTCACCGGTGGAAAGTTCGATGGAGTCACCACCGAGGCTCCCTCCTGCCCCTCGGGGACCAGCAGCTTCCTGATTTTGTCCGCCGCCTCCTCATTCTTCAGGCGAGACTCCGGCAGTACGCCCTCCGGAGTCCTATCACGGTGGCCTCCTCCGGCTCTTGGCATCTCGGTGGGAGGGAAGGTTGTCCGGTGGTGGAGAAGAGGGAGGAGAAGCGCTCTGGTCGCCTAAAGGAGTTCTAAGGGCTCCGGAACACGAAGGAACGAGAGCAAGATCGCGAGATAGCGCAAAGAGGGGGGCGGATCGATCCCCTCCCCTTTTTGTATCTCAAAAAATTCAAACGTCTCCTGTCCACGATGCATTCGGCGGGACGGTTTCCTTGATCGACGCAACTGCCAAGCGAATCTCCCGCTGGTCGTGCGGCGTCAGCGGCTGCCAGGCGTATTTTCCTCGATCTGCGCGGCAGCCACGCGTGCCGCCCTCCCAGTTGTTATGCCCTTCGGGAATTGAGTGGACGCACGTCTGCTTGTCTCCCTGTTGGGCCGTACCGGAGGCCCGGGTCTGAAGGGCCACCTCTTGAAAGTTTGCCATATGGCGTCTACGCCAGCCTCGGCCTCGTTCGCGACGAAGGGCCCATCCGCAGTCTCCGTGCCGTCGCCCGCCAATGGGCCCGGGGGCTACTGTCGGTGTATCAGAAACCAGGGGTCCCTGAGTCTCGAGGCCAAGCCCGCCGTCCGCCACGTGGCACCATTCCGCGAGGTCCCTCCTGCAGGGTGAGGAAAGTCCAAGTTCTGGGAGAAGGTGCTCGGGGCCACAATCTTTGGTTTCCGAGCACCCCAGTTCCCTGATGATCCGCGGAGTCTAAGTACCGGGATGAAAAGTGCTCGGGCCGGTGCCAGGTCATCCCCGAGCACCCTAGTTCCCCGATGACCAGAAGAGTTGAAGTGCTCGGGAGAGAGTGCTCGGGGTTGCACGTGGCAGCCCCAGAGCACTCGGTTCCCCGAAGGTTCGTGCGAGAGTGCTCGGGAGAGAGTGCTCGGGGAGGTAAACAGTACCCCCGAGCACTCGGTGCCCCGACGACCCAGTAAGGCTCCCGAGGGGCCCACCGATGAGGTGTCCGTCAGTCAGAGGCCGAAGCCGCATTTAATGAGCGCGCGTGGTCTGATACATCCAACTGCTCCCGCCGAAGTGTCAGTCCCTGCCATGCTTTGGCAGGGGGGCGTGGGGCTATTAATTGCACAGGTCCCGTCCCATATCATCCGGTGTGTCTCGGGATAACGTTGCCGGGATCAAGGCGTTCCGCTTGTCACCCTGCCATGGCAGAAGAACAAGACAGGGTGGGCGTGCCGGATGCCTCTGTGGCTGCCCGGTGGGCCCTCTCAACGGCGCCCGCCGCTGGGGCGTCCACAGCGGCGAGCGATCGGGCGACGCGCCGCTTTTTTCCACCGCCCCTGTCACTTCGCCCAGAGGGAATGGTGACGCCTTTCTCAGTCGTGGCGTCTCGGAACTTGTGCCTCCTCTTTCCCGTTCGGGGTATGTCGTGGCCGGCGAGTGCATAAAAGGCCCCGAATCAGAGAGATCGAAGATAGACCAAATCAGAGACGCGACCAAGACATCGAAACATCGAAGGAGAGAACAAGCCCAGACACTCGACGGTGCCGCACTTAGAAAAAGAACACGGCAAGCATGCCTGAGCAGAGCTAGAACAAGGAGCCTCAAGCTCTTAGTTAGACGATATATTCCTGTAACCAGACGTTTTCCTTGAGGGATCCCCTCCGGGGAAAGTTGTTGCATCCATATAGGAGTAGGGTATTACGTCCCCGTGCAGCCCGAACCTGTCTAAACCCCGGTGCATTCGCTTCCCTTTGCACTAGGTCGATCATCCCCCACCACCAGCCGTTGCATTTATTTCCACTCCCATTTATTTCTCCGACGAACATATTCAGGATCACCCCCCCGGCCGAATCTTTAAAAAGGGGTCTCTCGGGATCCCTGCGACAGGAGTTAATCCTCCGACAGCGGCACACCACTGGCATGTGTTAAGTGTCTTGCAAACACAGCAACATGGAATTCACTGACTCGTGGGGAAAGCTGGACAACCTCTGTAGAGTGTAAAACTGTTATAACAGCCGTGCTCACGGATATGAGAGACTTGGATCCTCACATGATTAGAGGGTGGATGGTTCTGGTTCTGGTACAGGGAGTACTAGATGGTGTGGTTTTGGTTGTAGTACAGGGAGTACTAGACAGTTATGGTGTGCAAAGTGGGGAGCCTTGTATACTAGGTATTGGATTGTATGGGTTACATTCACATAATAATTGCTTAATGCTTTTGAGTCCAAATGTGTTTTCATTACTCACATTTACGCAATTATACCATGTGTTAGCCTATTCTTGATATAAGTCTGCATGTCATTACTTTCCCACACTTGCTGAGTACTTGATGTGCTCACCCTTACTTCCTCCTACAAAAATATATGCTGCTCAGTGGAAGACTTTGAAGATTTCCAAGACGACAACCTGGTGTTCTAAGGAGCGTGTCTTCCAGTCGGTGCCTGTGGAGTGTTTGGTCGCCATTGTTTTCATCCCGCTGTCGTCATTTAGATGCTGTCGTTTAGTTTAATATTTGAGGTTGTTTAGGTGAAGTCTTTTATTTGTAAGAAGTGAACGTTTATTTAATTAAAGTATTGCTTTTGCTACTTCACCTATGACGTCCTTATGTGTGTTAAATTCCTGAGCACACATAAGCCACACTTAGTTTTGTCCGTTAAAACCGGGTGTGACAATAAAGTTTTATCTAATTTTTCCGCATTTGTAGGTTCTTTTTCCGCAAAAACACAATTCTGAGCAGATTTATGAACATCATGATTGTATTCTCCGACGGACTTAAAGTCCTGGAGTCGGAGATGTGTCCATTCATGACATGCATCGGGCAGAATGACTGACTTTGTTGTTCATATATGCTTTTGAGAGCTAGCCACAAAGTTCTCGGATTTTCCATCAGATACTCAGACTTGGGATCCAGATGGATATGATGACTTATGTATAATGCGCCATATATAACATGATCTTGTAGCAGTGGTTCTCCCTCTTGGGGAGGTAGTAGTGCCACTATTATTCTGTGGGACACAAGACTAATCTTGACGTCTGTCGGAGGGTTAACTCCAGTCGCAGGGATCCCGAGGGACCCATTTTTAGAGATTCGGCCGGGGGATGATCCTGAGTATGTTCGTCGGAGAAATAAATGGGAATGAATGCAATGGCCGGTGGTGGCGGAGATGACCTAGTGCAGGAAGGAGTAAATGCATCGGAATTTAGACAGGTTCGGGCCGCACGGGGGCGTAACACCCTACTCCTGTATGGATACTATAACTGTCCTGAGGAAGTCCCTTAAGGATGTTGCTGGTTACAAGAATCTTGATCTATCTAAGAGCTTGGGGCTCTTTGCTCTTCAACCGGTCTAGTGCTGCTCACCTCTCAGCCTCTTTTTTCCGTCTGTGTTTTCTCGTCATCCATTCTTCTGTGCCGCCGGCTGCTCTAATACCCGCCGGCAGCAACGTGCCCCCTATGGGAGGGGGGCACGAGTTTCGAGACACCATAAATGGAAAGGGCGTCATCATTTCCTCTGGGCGAAGTGACTGGGGGTGGAAAATACGGCGCATGCCCGGTCATCCGTCACCATAAATGCTAGGGCAACGGGTGCCGTGGAGAGGGCCCACCGGGCAGCCGCAGAGCGATCCGACGTGCCCGCCCTGTCTTGTTCCCCTGCCACAGCAGCGCGGCAGGCGGAACGCCTTGGTCCTTACGATGTTATCCTTAGACAGGCCGGATGGCACGGGACGAGACCCGTGCAATTAATAACCCCACGCCTCTCCGCCAGAACGTGGCAGGAACTGACGCTGAGCGCGACGGGAGCAGTTGGAGGTGACAGGCCACACACGCTCATTAAATGCGGCATCGAGCCTTTGACTGGTTGACACCTCATCGGTGGGCCCCTCGGGGGCCTCCACCAGGGGACTTTCTGGGTCGTCGGGGTACCGAGTGCTCGGGGGTACTGTTCACCTCCCCGAGCACTCTCTCCCGAGAATGCTCCTTCTAGTCCTCAGGGAACCGAGTGCTCGGGGGTATTGTTCACCTCCCCGAGCACTCTCTCCCGAGCACTCTGGCACGGATCCTCGGGGAACCGAGTGCTCGGGGGCTGCCGCATGCAGCCCCGAGCACTCTCTCCCGGAACTTAGCTCTCCTGGTCGTCGAGGGACTAGGGTGCCCGGGGGTGACCGTACACCTCCCCGAGCACTTCCTTCCCGGCACTTGGATTCCGTGGATCATCGGGGAACTGGGATACTCGGGGGCCACCGACTGTGGCCCCGAGCGCCCTCTCCCGGGACTTGATCTTTTCTCATCTTGCAGGAGAGACCCCGCGGGATGGCGCTATGTGGCGGATGGCTGGCCTGGCCTCGAAATTCGGGGACCCCCGGTTCCTAATACACCGACAACGTCCATAGTCCATGTTGGATAATTGTGACCGTCAAGTGTGAGTTCATCGAACTCTTTGCCGGTCTTTGTATCATACATGGATTTTGACCATAGATTTGATTAATTTACAGTAGGTAAATTAAAAATCATTATGGTAATGTTGTAATAATAATGCAAAATTTGTAAAGTCAAGTTGAAACTTGAATTACATAGTGTAGACCTCAAATTATGTAGCTAACACGTTGAAGATAATCATGAGATGTGGTGTATATCTCACAATAGTAGGAGGCATAATTTGACATTTGTCAGTAGATGCCTATGTTTCTATTACTTTGTGTTAACACTTTAAAGGTAATCACCAAAATGGTGTAGACCTTTATTTAATTCATATTCAAATTGGGTACGCACATTGAGGATAGTCACTATGTGCTAAACATAGTGTAGATCACATAGTAGTACTTAGGTACTACCTTGTGTATGGCCAATATGAGATATGAATTAAGGTAATCACCTGAAAAGGTGTAGACATTTGTTCCAAATTTAATATTGGGTGCGCATTTTAAGGATAGTCACTATGTGTTAGATATAGTGTAGATCCCGCAGTAGTATTAGAGTACTACCTAATGTATGGCTAATATGCAAAGGTTTGTAACATTCTGTTATATCAAGTGGAAGAGGAAATAATCTTATTTGCATTAATAATCAAGCGAAGAACGATAAGAATACGCGGTCTCCAACGTCATCAAGGTTGAAAGTATGGCATCAATGAGTACCGGATGGCCTTCGTGCCTCTGTTCTAGATAGCCAGAATCGATTTCTTCTCTGTGTTGATGCCGATGAACGCCTTGTAGAGCGCGAGTGCATCGTCTTTGTAGCACAGAGTAGATCGTCTGTTTGTAATGAATGACGAAGATACGGGGGCTCCTGAGGATTGATCGCAGCAGAAGACGATGGAGTTCATAAGGAGAGTGGAATCACAACCCATCTCTCTATTCTTGCCGACGGTGTTCTTCTATTGTGACCGATGTCTCGGTGGAGAATATTCGTGTTGATAACGTGTTATAATGTAGATAGTAATTGAGAGAGACAAAGAAGTAGAGAATAAAAACAATGAACTCTTATATTTATTGATCATTGTGTTTACATATTTATACATGATGAAAAGATATGATGAAAGAATGTCTATTGAAAAGACATCTATCTTCTCAATAGACACAAGTAATTGATCACATGGTTATCTAGAAGTGTCTATTCATAACATGACTAAAACCCTTAATTAACAAGATCTCCATGTGGAGGCCACGTGTCACACATGAGCGATTGCCGTCTCGGCGAAAACATTGGGCGTGTTTGGTTTGGCTGCTCCACTCATGCAGGACGCGCACGTGCAGCCAGACGGAGAGAGACTAATGTTTGGATGGCTGCACCGGTGGGAAAAGCTGCACCCGCTGGTGCAAATGCATCCGCTCAGCCAAGCCGGCGGGAAACGTCGGATTCGACCGTTTCTCCTGGGCCTGGCTGGCGGGATGCAGCAGATTAGCACTAATGACGAATAATTAGTGAATATTAGCTCATATTAATATTTTTTAAATTAGATTAAAATTTAATATGATAAATTAATTATTATAGAGTGTATTTATGTTAAATAAACATCATATTAATACTTGTTTTTATTTCAATCTAATGTAACGTATACTCGTGCGGGCAACCAAACGCAATCTCTTCTCAGCCAGACTGAACACATGCAGCCAACCAAACAGACCCTACTGTATCTCCTCAGCCTGTCTCAACTCAGCCTGCATGAGCCATACGAGCCAGGCTGAGGACGTTCGGGCAACCAAACACACCCATTGTGAATGCGGCTTGCCGGTCAAGGCATGGCCAACGCTCCAGACGCCAACCCTGTGTTCAGATGCTGAAATCTGTGTTTGGTTCATGTGTCGACCAGACCAAACCTGCACAGCTCGTAAGCATCGAGTGCCGCTGCCGGCGGCGACCCGACAGATGGATGGGGGAAAGCAGACGCACGTCCCCCGGTGAGCGATTTGAACCGTTTCCGGGTGACACTGCTGGGGTGGAGAAAAGTTCTCGCAGGGGTGCCAACCTATCAAGCCACTCCGGAGCTGGCATACCAGCTGTGTGGACGCTCCATGCCATTCGTGTGATTCGTCTCGTCGCCGTCGTCGATCGGTCACCAGAGTTGGCGGTAACAGGAATATGCATCATGATTCACGCCTGTGATGACTAGTTCAATCTTGAAATACAAGTTTGAAACAGCAACAATAAATCATCAAAGCATGAAACTATACAGCAACGGAAGAGTCTCAGATTCGACAGGAACTTTCAAAGAAACTTCAAAATTATTTCAGAATATTTTCGGCCAGTGATGGAAGGCAATTGGACTCAAACACGAAACAGAAGTTAATGCAAATATGCATGTCATGCAATGGCTACAAGGCAATGCAAAAGTGGCCTGCTATGTAGATCTCCATCATAATAGCGTGCCACACCGTTTAGAAGCAGCAAGTACACAAAAGCATTGTCCAACTTTAACTGCCATATCCTTGTAACATGAGGCGCGTATTAGATATACACAATGAGCCAAAAATATAATCACCATTCATGGGCATATACTTTTGATACCAAAGTTTCATAGTTCAGTCAAATATCAACATTGGCTATTAGGCAAAGCTTACAAGATACCCACGACATATAACAAAACATAACATGTGAAACGACTCATGAAATTTCTTTAAAACAAGGCTATGACAATACAGGAGTACATAAATGCATTAATTAACATAGACAATAGAAACAAAAAGGAATGTAAAAGGACTACAAGGCATCATAGTTTGGTCTATGCAATGCAAATATAGCATATTATCAGGCTTTTCATTAAGGTTTTGAGTTTTGAGTTAGGGTTTGAGGTCATAAATGGGATATAGTGAGCTTCAAACTGAGGCACTGGTTCTGGTCCAAGAAACAGGAAATTGGTTAAGATAGATCAATGAAGTACCAAGGTGTATCATGGCCAACAAGCAGTTAATAGCAAAACCTAAAACTCTAGTAACTTGCAACACCAACCTGCGTGTTGATCACATGAGTTTACAATCAAGAGCAATGGTAATCGTAGTAGTTCATAACTACATATTTCCTAAAGATCACCATAGCAAAAATAGTTCACATAACCTACCAAGCAACAGAACTAAAAAACTGAAATTATTTTCAAACATGGGATATATCTCAGCCAAAAGATGCTAATATATCTAAAAATATTTTAACCAAAAGTTTGTCCACACGAGTTCGAGGTGTACCAACTTACAGGCTACAACAAAATTAAGTCCTTATGATCAAACAAGCGCTACAGCACAACCAAAATGCATCAGTAAGAAACAATCTGCAAATAGCATGCCATCCAGAACATACGAGACGTCATAAAGCTAGGCACAGAACTCTACAAGCAGCAGAATTATCTAAAGAATTGTTTGTTGCAATACGTTCACTAAGGCTGTCTAATAACAGAATAGAATTTTAGGTCTGTCTAAACATGGATCATTTCTTCTAACTTTCTAAGCTCCAGTAAGTACAATCGACAGAACCAAGGTCGCATCAGAATGACATGAAGATTTGGCTTACCTATTCACACGGTACAGCATTGGTCATATCGACCATGTAACACTCATTTCACATCGTTTCTAAGAGCACGACAATCTAGTAATGCAAGCAAAATAATAGATGAAGTAGAATACGAATACCAGAACATGCATCGCGGAACAATCGCAACAAATCACAACTGGTAGCACAGATAGATAATTGATATATAACTGAAATATTAGATACGAGCGGGCATCACAAAGTGCAAAAAATTTCATACGCCACTGTCAAGTCTTCTTAGCACAAATAGTTGAAACAAGAAACCACTACTAGTTCAGGTAAAGATCTCAAAACCAAGAGACGACCGGGAGGATCAAACCCTAGGCGGTGAGCACGACGGCGCCGCCGGCGGCCTTGATCTTCTTCTCGGCGACCTTGGAGATGAGCTTGGCCTTGACGACGATGGGCTTGGCCGGCAGCATCCCCTTGCCGAGCACCTTGAAGTAGCCGAACTGCGTCACGTCCACCAGCGGGGCCTTGTCGGCGCCGGCCGACGCGGCCATGTCAGCGGGCACCATCGACCAGAGGCGCTCGACGTTCACGGCCGGGCAGTAGAACTTGTTGCGTAGCTTGTGGAAGTAGCGCATGCCGACCTTGCCGAAGTAGCCCGGGTGGTACTTGTCGAAGAGGATGCGGTGGTGGTGCATGCCTCCGGCGTTACCTCGACCTCCCGGGTGCTTGCGGTGCTTGCCGATGCGGCCGTGCCCGGCGGACACGTGGCCGCGCTTCTTCCGGTTCTTCCTCAAGCTCGTTGTCATGGCCTCCGCCGACTTGGACTCACCTTTGGCAGGGAGGAGTGGAGGCGGACTGGGTGGTGAAAAAAACCCTAGCGCTGGCAGCGGGATCTTATAAAGCGGGTGTGTTGTTCGGCGGCCGTTGGATCGAAAATGGGGGAGCCGAAGCCGTTGGATGTGGCAGGTTTTCTAGGGCTTTTGCTTTGGTGCTACTGGCTGTGATGGGCTATTGGGCTGGACTGGGCCTCATTAGGTTGGGAGAGAGATCATCTGACGTAACTGCAACGCTTGAGGTCGCCGCTAATGCGTGAGACTCACTGAAGACTGAAGAGTTGGTCCACATGTCTCACCGGTGCAGTTACGTCAGAGGAACCACGTCCCAATACCATTGGGCTGGAGGCAAGAAAGTTTGGGAATGAATTATGTAAGCACCGAGGAGGCTATCTTCTGATATTTCAATGGGGCAAAAAAGTTGTCACCTTCAACCTGAGAATGGAAATCCTGTAATGTGAACTTCTGAGGTAAGCAAATAACAACAGAACAAAACAAAAAACTAATTAGTCCTAGATCAAATTACAACAAGAAATATTTTTCCCATTCGAAAAGATAAAAAGAAGGAAGGAAAAAATACATGAGAAGAATGACATATATTCCCCCTTTGGATCAAACACTATTACGAAATGGTTTGGTTGAAATTTAACCACCAACAATCTTAATACATCCATGATTCAATGCATGTGACTCGACTGGCAGGAGAAATCAAATTCCGGGATTCCTTTTATGCCGATGACGCTATGGTCGTTGTTAATCTGTAAGGTGACTGAATTTCACATTGTCAAGAGGATCCTTCTAGTCTTGCAGCTTCGGAATTACAAACAAATTTAGAGAAATGTTCAGCAGCACCAGTCACCTGCTCCTGCTCGCCGGAGGATTTGCAGGTGACCACAGAGAGTTTTTTTTCTTTTGAGAGGACAACATAGAGTTTTAATTGTTGACAAAGTAGCGGCAAGCTGCCCAAATGGAGATAAAGTTTAGTTGTGGTCAAGTCAGGCCTTCAGCCATGTTGATCTTTCAATCGTTGGCTACGAAAATGCCTTAATGGGTGGTAAGTTTTCGACAAAAAAGCATAAAAGTTTTAGTTGGTCCAGAGAAGACGGCATGATTATTTGTATTTACAGCATGTGTCTTGTTCTGGTTTCCTAACAGTATCTGCATAGTTCTCTATTTCAATAACCAAATGTATCACTGGAGGGCGCCCTGCTCCCTTTCTGAAGTAAGAAAATCGCATTTCCCAGAACAACTGCAGCATTTCCACACCTTAAATATGTGAAAGCAGAGCCGTTGTTCACACTGATACAAATGATGCATCCAAAATTTGCAGTATGCCTTACATCCAAAATTTGACACACTGATTCATTCAAACATGACTCACATACAAATTAGAACATTAGTTCTCTCAACTTATCCACAAATTACAATTTGCTAGGTACATGAATTGCTTACAAGACATGTAATCGCGTTCTGATATTGTTACAATGTTCAGGTATTGCTTGACACACTGTAGGGAGGGAATCAAATGAAGTCGGAATCGCGGGAGAGCAGCCCGCCACCCCTACGACGCCACTGGAAGTGATGGGCATAACGCTGCCTGTCGCTTCCGGACAGCCCAGGATGGGATGGGCAGTCTCTGCGCTTGCCGCGTCTCGGCTCCATTTCACCATCTTCAATTGTGTAGCGGTCGCGCCTAGATTCGTCTAGCGCTCTACCCAGGGCCGTCTCTAAGAATTTAAGGTCCGGATACAAAATACAAAATAAGGTTTTAAAATTGAAAAATTCATATAACAAAAACATACTTTCACTTAATTATATAATTTCAATGTATGTTATTTCTTACCATACTTAGGAATATATCAAATATTAATGGTAAAAGAGTAAAGATAGTACTCAAGCAATAAACTGACCTTATGTTCTACTGAAAAGCATTATCCTTTTACTATTTCTTGAAATGAAATCTTCAATTATATCTTCATACTTAATCTTCTCCAAGACATCATTTTCAAGTGCTATTATCGTCAATCCATTGAGTCTTTCTTGTATCATAGTAGAACGCAAGTAGAACTTCAACAACTTAAATTTAGAAAAGCTCCTTTCCGCAGATACAACAGTCACGGGAATGGTTAACAAAATTCTGTATGTAATAATGGCATTAGGGAAACAACATAGCTATTTCAAATACTTCAAAATATCAAGAGGGCCTATAGATTCCTTAAATAAGATCCTGGATGAACTTTTACTCCACATACAATTCTTTTCAGTCAATATCTGAATGTTTTCCACTCTTAAGTGCAGCCTCAAGATTAACAGAAAAAGAAAACAAACTCTTATCATCCAAGGAGCGCAGCTTATCTGAATTAAACAAGAAACCAAAAGTATTTTCGTACCCCTGATATTGTTCAAATCTCCTAGTAAGTGAAGCTATAGCTTGATCACCAACAACTATAAAATAATTGACCCTAAATGACTCTTGTGCAGATTGTGAAGCAATAGATGCATCATGAGTACTCTCATCAAATTGTCCTTTTCTTTTGATTTTACGCTTGGTGCGGAATTCTGGAGCAATATTCATCTCAAGTGCAATTTCTTTTGCAGCTTCTAATGCATTTGAAAAGCCGGTTTCTCTATACTTATTGAAAAAGAAAATCAACTCCTATACTTTCTCAATTGCAATATCAATAAGCATATCCTTTGCTTGTAGTTGCTTGCTGACCAAATTAATAGCAGATAATATTTCATACCAGATGATTATTGTCACTAAAAACTCAAAGCCACCAAGTCCATTATCCGCCAAGGATTTAGCTTCACTACTTGTCAATAGATCATTATCACTTTCAGTCACTTGTAGTAAAGCCTCCCTTATTTCATGAATCTGAAACCTTATAGCCTTAACACTATCAACACGACTCTCCCAGCGAGTAGATGACAATGACTTGAGAGTCAATCCTGTTATGTTATCTTTAAGAATTTGCCTTTTCTTAATAGAATTAGCAAATGTTATATAGATACATTGTATAACTCCAAAAAAATCTTTTGCTTTATCATAAGACTTTGCCATATCACATAGTGTTAAATTCAGACTATGACAACCACAAGCTAAATAAAAAGATCTAGGATTTATATCCAATAATTTCTTTTGTACCCCTTGATATTTTCCTTTCATATTTGACCTATTATCATATCCCTGTCCTCTCATATTGTCTACATCAAGGTCAAGATTCTTCAATTCATTTTGTAGAACATCAAACAATCATTGTCTAGTTGTATCATTTACATCCAAAAAACCTAAAAAGGATTCTTCAATGCAAACAGAATCTGAAGATGCATCAACATACCTTATAATCAAAGATATTTGTTCTTGGTGGCTTGCATCAGGCGTACAGTCAAGGATAACTAGGAAGTACTTCGCTTCTTTTACCTTTCCAATGATTTCAGACCTGATTGTAGTAGCAATCAAATTTATTAACTCATTCTGGATGCCAGGACCAAGATAATGAATATAAATTTCATCATTCATGATACGTTGAACATGCTGTTGGATAACTGGATCAAATTCAGCCAACATTCGAACCAATCCTAAGAAATTACCATTGTTATCTTGGTACAACCTGCTATTAGTGCCATAAAATGCTAGATTATGTTCTGCAAGAAATTTTACAATCAAGATAATTCTAAACAAAACTTTTCTCCAATAGTCCCTTTCTTTTTTAAGTTCTCGCTAAGCAACTTTATCAATTGTTTGATTCTTTTGCAACCTGAGACGCAAGTCATACCAAATAGCCATATTGATAACATGTTCTGCACTAGTTTCATGCTCTTTAAGTCTAGTGCCAAGATGATGTCAGTTATTGAAACCCTCATTTGCTAACTGACCTTTCCCATGCCTCTTTCTCAATAATTTGCAACAAAAACAAAATACTCTGTCAAGCTCTTTGCTGTATACAAGCCATTCTTTATCATGCTTTTCTCTATTTGAGAGAACTCTAGTGTATGATACTGCAGAAAACCTTCTAGAGAATTTGTCTTTAGAACCTTTCTCAATAGACAAGTCTCTTTTAGGACCTTTTTGCACCAAAATATCAATCATTTTAGGATCAAGTGCATCCAAAGTTCTTGGATCAAATATATCAGGCTGAAAAGAAGTATTGATGTCATTGTTACTTTCAATACTTGGTGATCTATCCAAGCTGGGATTAACTTCATTAGTATGTCCATTAACTTCATCGGCAATATTAGCATCATCACCTTGAACAATTTCTACAGTGTGCGCCTCAACTTCCACTGCAATGTTAGCATCATCACTATGACCCTCATCAATATTATCAGCTAGAGTTTGATATTCAGAATTAAATTGAGATTTTTTGACAACAAATCTATCAAGAGCACCCTTTTGAGTTTGAGCTGCTGCTTCTAGTCTTTGTTTCTTCTTACGCTTTTCATAACCAGAATCATACTTCCTATTTCTAGAAGATATGATGACGATTGAGAAAATAAACGTCTTCTTGTTTTATAAATCAAATAACACTAATAATTTAAACAGTACATGAATTCTAAGCTTAGCAAGATAAGAAAAAGATCAAAAGAAAAGAAGATCGAACCTGCGTGAAACGTGTCTCCCAGCACTAGTTCGTTCGCCGGCGCACCGAGGTGGTCAATGCTGTTCTCAACGGCGACGGACACAGCCTGCACTGAACGGTCATCATTGCACGCATATGTAAGCTCATGTCACAGTCAAAATCTATTTTTTTTAAACATGCATTGATGCATACCAATTGCCAAGTGATCGATTGACGATTGTGCGGTGCCTGACTGCCTGTGAATTGTGATTCCTGTGAATCGATTGACAGTGAGTCGGTGACCCAGCGGAACACGATCGGCATTTGGTAGGGCCCGTCGACTGTCCTGGTGTGTGGCGTCGTCGAGTCAACCTAAACGGTTGAACTGAATACCTGATGAAGCCAGCCGCCAGGTCGCCAGCGCCCCGCACCCAGCGCCCAGCGCCCAGGCCCCAGCGGCTACGACCTGCATGTGCATAATGCGTCGCGTACTCGCGTGTCGCGTCTGCCGGTCGGCGTCGAACGTCGGCACTTGGCACCCAGAACCACAAGCCCTCAACTGAGAAATGAATAGGCCAGCACCCAGCAAACATTCAACTGGGAGCCAAACAGACCACAGGAAGCAGACATGCGCATGTGCCGGATGCTCTTGCTCGGCTTTTATTTTCTCCGATGATTATTGTTTAAGTATATACTTAATACTTAATTAGGATTTGGGACCCCAATTATTTGGAGGCCCTGTACGACAGCCCACTTCGCCTCTGCTACTCGACGGGCTTGGCTCTACCCATTCACAAGCAGAAACAAAAAAATCCAATGCCTCCTAGGCCTACCGTTGGAAGTCGATGGGGATCCAAATCCATATGAACTATGAGCAAGAGCTTGCCATTTCTCCATGAGTTCTATATCTATAGGCCAAAGCAGACCGTGTCCTTCTAAGGAATAAGATAGATACATGTACCGTCTGAGATTCCATGTAATTATTCAGCATCTGTGTTCATGGCGCACCAACCATTTAAGAAGCTTTTCAGTCCGTCAATTAAAACTAGTACCGTAAATGGCTGTGCATTTTGGTACCTTGGAAGCCATTTCTTAAGAATCCAATAGCGTAATCTATCGGGAAATATAAGTGTCAAATATTTTCAGAGCTGCCTCTGCTTTGAGCATTTGCTTCTAGACAGCAGCAACAACTCTCTGCTTCCTCCCTTGTCCTAATCTTTTTTTTTTCTCCTATAAAGTAAATAGTTGCAAATGACCATCCATAAAAAAATAATTAAGAGTTTATTAGATACGAACCCACCGCTCGTGAAGGCCCAGCCTAGTCCAGGCTTGAGAGAGCCAGACCGCACCGCGGAGCTGCAGACTGGGCCGGTCCATTCTCAACCGCCGAGAGAGGCCGAGCAGCCACTCTTTCGCACCCGCCTGGCGTCTCCGCCGCGCACTGCATCGGCTCGCCTCGTGCCATGATCGAACAGTTGGGAAGACACATGCACGTCATACAGTAAATATATCAATAATCGAAGATATTTATGTAAAGACGAAGATACCCATAAGTAAAGACACTCAAACAGACATTCAAGCAGAAATGAATAAAATATAACTTCACGTGGGTTTCTATGGCTTCACGTTTTATCGGCAGACGCATTCCATCGGCAGGCGAATCTATTCCATACTATGTAATTCTTGACTACTACCTAGACAAAATTAAATAAGGAGAAAAAAAACCCTTCTCGCGGCTATAAAAGGCAGGTTCAGGCAGCAAATAGAGGACACCAGACATTAGCCAACAGCCTTCAAGCATCCTCCAGAGCACAGCGAGAGTATCCATAGCACTTTCTCTTATTCCCAGTACTAGTCAACTTATAAAATATGCTATATTGAAGGAAGAATTATGCTACCATCTCTGTAAGGTAATCCTCCGTGTGTAAGTAAGTTTTTGGGTTCCCGAAAGGAAAAATCATTTGTAAGTTATGTTTGTGGAAATGAAGTAGTGTTATCTTTGAAAATCTCTTGATCTTCTAGTTTGTCTATATGAGATGAGTTTTTATGCTATGTACCCTATAGGAGAAACATCTTCGGTAGTTCTCAGGTAATCTCTGCATCTGGTATAGCCATAATAGGGAAATGAGAACTCTGTATCCGTAGAGAAGTGTTCCCTTTGGGTGGAACTACCTGGGGTGATGATAAAAACTTATCACATATATTCATAGTTAGGGATATCCAGGGAAAGTTTTGCTACTCTTGAAATAAGGTAGCAATAAGAATGGTGAGTACCGAATATGATTTTTACGACTATTGTGTAACCAGCTGAATTGTTGGTTTCGCCAACCTGCAAAGATCCTGAATAGCATCACTAAATACTACTGAATAAAGAAAGGTTGCTTTCAATATTGAATATATTATTATTATTATTGTTCAAAATAGTATTTTAATAATATTAAATTAAGTTTTTACTGTTCACAATGATTTTAATAAGAACCGCAACATACAAGGACGGTGGTATGTACGGTATACTATAATTCTAATCTAAACAAGTACTGCATCTAAATAAAAAATGTCTTAGGAAATGTAAATAGCATGATTACAATATCTGGTCTACTAAGTGCAATATAGGTACTTTTTCTTCCTCTCCGCTGCTGACCTTGCCTCACGCGCCCAATGTGCGCTCTTACACTTCCTCCCTCTCTCCGCCTCACAAGCATCCGCTATCATGCGATTATTCTCCTCCCCCATCTTCTGTCGATCCTCTTGAATGCGCTTGAGCGTAGCCTCCCTACTCTCATCGGTAGAAGCGTCTCCAAGCGGCGTGAAGCTAAGTGTGAAGGAGGAACACATCCTCTTTCGACTGTTCAATACCCAGCCACTATAAGAGGTCACATAGTGATAAAAGCAACTAAAATGAAAATCAAAATATTAAGTGGTAAATATTAGTTATTTTTGGAGTAGTTAGGCCATAAGCTATCACCTAGTGGCGGGTGTTTCCCTAGAGTGAATCGTACTCGTAGTTATGGCACATAAAGAACCTCTTTTCGTAGGTGTAAGAGAACTCAGAGGACTTCATGATTCTATAGTAAGTAGTGGTTATATCAACTGAAAAGACTACTTCTGAAAATTCAATTTCTGAAAATCCTACTTTTGAAAAATCTACTTCTAAAAAGCTTACATCTAAAAAGGCTATTTCTAAAAAGCCTACTTCTGAAAAGCCTCCATCTTAAAAGACTATGTTTGAAAAGACTAGGTCTGAAAATACTACATTTAAAAAGGCTAGGTCTGAAAAAAGTTGGTCTAAAAAGGCTATTGATGAGAAGACTAATTCTGAAAATGCTAGGTCTGAAAATAGAATATATGTTTTATTATCACGGTTGGATGTGTGTGGGTAACACAAATTTGACGATAATATTACGCTACGGTAAAATGACGTATGCTGCTACAACATATCTCTAAAAGGATCATGTATCTAGAAACTGGAACCACATCGATCAATGGAGGCTAGGGACAGGAGGGGCGAGGAAGAAGGGGGTGGGGCGACTGACAGTGAGATAGGAGGGTTTGTTTAGTCCAACTGAGTACGATGAGCCTATCTATAATTTTCCTTTGTAAGATAGGAGTGATTTTTGTCCTCTAAGTCACTTAAGGATTTACATGCAACTAAATAAGCTCTTGCCCAAGTGCTCATAGGTTATGATTACATCATTTAGATGTACAATGGGAGCATGAGGGGCGTTGATTCTTCCGATTCCTCTTGGTAGGGTGAGAATTATATCAGAAGCCCAGCTATACTGTGGGACCTCCTTTGGGTCGACATCTGTAACCTCTCTAGCGTAGAAGATCATGCTCCTTGAGACCGTATCGCCATGGGTCTTAGTGAACATGATGTACCTGGACAACCACATGAGGTACACCTCCAAGCGGTAGGAGATGTTCTCGTCACCTGCCCGTAGGTGGATGTTGTCCACCTGTCAAAGGAAAAATATTACAAATATGTGAAAGTGCATCTAGATCCCTAAGTGGGGTTTGGTGATAATGACAAAACAATTAAAGAATTAATTAGTTTTATGAAGTATGAACAGGTGTAATTCAATCAAGTGAGAATGTGTCGCATTGTGATCCCCCAAAAGGAAAAAGAAAAGCGGCTCATGGATCATATAGTTTTAAATTCAGTTATCTTTTGAAATTGAGTTTAAGACGACGTACTATTAAGGGGATACAAAATTTACTTGTGTTGCGTAGAAATAGTGCTCAAAAGATCTAACAACATATGAGACAAACCTCAAACTCTACACTTACATATATGTTAGCCCTTTATGTTGTAAAGATGTGGAAATGTGGAGTGTCCATATTTTGTGGACTGTCCGCATTTTTGCGGAAAGTCCACACTTTTGTGGAGTTTAGGTTAACTAAGGGTGTACGGAAGGTGCACACTTTTGTGGAGTCTCTGTATTTTTGCGGAGTCCCCACATTCTGAAGTTGTAACAACTAGTTTTTAAGAGTTGGATATAAATACCTCATCACTCCCCCTTTGGGTGGCTGCTGCTTTACTTGAAAAGGTGAACAACTTTAAAGTCAAAAGTACTCTCCCCCACCTTGCTTTAGCTTGAGATTTGTAAAGTTTTGAGAGTTGGATTGGGAAAGAGATCTAGTGCTAGAGAAAACAACTCCAATCTTTGAGCACTCATTTTTTTGGTCAAGCTGGTGATTTCGTATTTGTTACTCTTGGTGGTTCGCCCACCTAGATGGCTAGGCGTTGCTTGTCGAGCTCCAAATCTTGTGTTGAGTCCCGGGATGTTTATTTTACCCCTACAAATTGAGTAAGTAACCCTAGCTTGATCATTGTGATCGCTTGGGTGAGAAAAGGGTTGGAAGAGACCTAACTCTTTGTGAGCTCCACAATGAAGATGTATGCACTTCTTTGTGGAGTGGTCGAACTTTGGTGAATAAATTCTTGTGTCTCACTTATCAATCTCTTGTGATTTGTTACATAATCTTGTATCTGTTGATTCTTAGGGCTTCGACCCAATCTATCTCTTTGTAAGGTTTGAGCTGCAAGTATCTGGAGAAAAAGGTTGGAACACAACCTCTGTTGTTTGGTAACTCGTGGACTTGATTCATGTTGTTGTTGCATAGGCACATTTTCAAATTCTCCAAAAAAATATCCAGAGTATCCGCATATTTCTGCGAAACATTTGCATATTTGCGAGAGTCCATAAAAATCTGCAAAGAGTTCGTATTTTGCTGATCCGCTGCGTTTTAGTTTATAAAATTTTCAGGTTCTGCCTATTCACCCCCACTAGGCGACATCTGATTTTTTTCAATATGTTTATCAGTTCATAATGTAAAATATTTGATAAAATAGTACAAGACAAATGTACTACAAACTAAACGAAAAAAAGCCTTTGTCAGGACGTGCTTCTCGGACCCCGAAAAAGCCCTAAAAAGGCTAAGTCATCCCTCCATTGAACTATGGAGAAGCGTATCAGAACCTCGTCATGCCATGCCACGCACATGTCCCATCAGCAGGGAGACGTCCTCAAGCATGGGCGCTATCTCGCCGCACGGGAGGTGAAACATGTGCGTCTCTTAACGCCACCTGTCGACAAGGGCTGCAAGCAGGGCCCCATCATAGCTGAACCATGCAGGCGCCTCTGAGCCCCCCCCCCCCCCACAAACACGTCCACCTTCACCATCCGACATAGCAGAAGTAACCCAACAACACACAACCTGCAAACAAAATACATTTAGTGAGCAATACCGATAACATGTCATATAAAACATTACATTAAAATGGTACAAACCGTAGGATCTAGCGCACGACAAGTTCATCTGGCACACATGGTCGTAGTACCGAGAGCTCCTAAGCTTGCACAACGATGTGGTACGAACGGTGCCTAATGTCGAGTTGAGGGTCAAGCAACTTCAGTTGTGCCATACCTACATGTTCACATGTTATTTACAATTTGATAAGCAAAATAAACACAGAGTAACAAGTAAGCATACAACATATAATATTAGATAATAGATTATTCAAAGCATACACAAATATGTTAACGAATCATAACTTAACACGTTACAATCTCAAATATAGTGATAGTCTCACTACTACAGCAGTAAACTACAATATTGCACACACAAATATCCACAACAGCACGAGTTAACAACAATAATCAAACTTAACGAGCATGAGGATATCTCCCATTTGCAGCTGAGCTAAAAGGTCCTGTGTCACACCCCAAAAACTCTAATCTAGTCATTAAGCATGCATATGCATCATGACATCATATTTCATATTTTTGGTTTTATTTTATGTGTTACAAAAACTTTCAAAAATGTTGTATCATTAAACGCCTTATATTTCCACCATATATATGAGTGGGAAATTGTTTAAAGGTAGTTAGATAGCCCAAAACCATTTAGGAATGATAGGGAGAAGAATTGGTAGAAAAGGGGAAAAGGAGAAAAAACTTTCAGCACATGGGTCAGCCCGCGGTTTGACCGAGCCTTCCTGTGGTCTGACCGCTAGGACTCAGAGCGGTTGCTTAAGACCCCATCGACCACCTCTCACTCCCTCACTCGTTCATTCTATCCCCACCCAAGAGAAAGAGGAGGGATCTCTCACCGTTGCTCCACCTCGAGCTCCACGAAAGCTGAAGATCCAAGGAGAAGGTCACCCACGAGTTCCCCATGTCATCTTCGAACTCGTCCCCCAAGCACCCCCCCCCTTCGCCAGAGAAAGCCACAAGCTCTTGTTCCACCTCTAGGCTAGTCGGAGCACCCCAGAGTCGATTTCCACATCAGAGCTTCCCAGAGCTGGCCAACTCTTAAGAAAGCTTTCCCACACCAAGATGAAGCTCCCTAGCCCCTTTCCCTTTGTTTCCCCTAAGTTCCTCCACTCCCTATAGCTATAGGATCGAGCTCCATCTAGTCTTGGACGTCGATCCATAGGGACCAAGCTTTTGGCCTCATAAATGCCGCTCAAACCTCCTAAAATGGACCCCCTAGTTACATAGAGCATTTAAATGTAGGCCTTGACCAATGGCATCATCGGAATCTTCACCGACGAGCTCGCCAAGTACCACCGGTCGAGCACAGCGGTTTGATCGCCGTTCCAAGAGTCGAACCACCTCTCGGGCTGGTCTGACCATCGGGAATCAAACTGCCACAATTCCTAGGAGTCTGATTGCCCTTCCCCATGGTCCGAATACCACTACCAGTGATCTGACCGCAGTTAACTCAGACAGACCCATTTTAGTGCAGTTTACCATTTTGCTAAAACTTGTTAAATTTATATTAAATTCTTTATAGCTCCAAAAATTATGAACCTATTTTTTTTGGTTTCCTAATAATGCCTCTACCTATTAAATTAATTAATTTTCTAAGATAAATTAATTATATTAAAGCGTCATTAATTCATTACAAGTCTAAAATTGGTGAGATCAATTTTGTTAGTCTTCTTATGATATGTGCTAACTTGGAAAAATATATTCATGACATGTCATATTCCATCTTGTTCATGATCATGCATCATGAAGTTTACTTCATGGCATTTCATCATGTTTATTGCGATGTATTTTTCCTCTTTTAGTGATCGGCGATCCGAAGAGTGATGAAATTTCTTGAGAAGGTTTTGTGGTTTATCTTGATTTGAAGCAGAGCACCAAGGCAAGTGCCTATCATATTTCTCCCGTATTTTGGTGAATTGTTGGTCAATCTGTTATATATTGCTATATGTTGTATTTGCATGTTTAGCTAGTCGATGTAGAAAATCTGGTAGCACCTATATTGCTGCATTTATTTCTATCTTTGATGATCTCAATCCTTATAACCCAGGGATAACCATGTTAATATCTAACTTAAAATTTATCCAAAATACTTAGTAATACATAGGTCAACGGGTAGAAGTCAAGTAGTGGAACGTTTCATCGTTCATGAGCTATAGGCATAATTGCTTTCACGATGAATATGCATGTTGGGATGAAGAGTTGGTGAGAATGAGACGAGATGTGGACGGTGCTAGGGGTAGGCCGGGAGAGGAACTGGAATGTCATAGACTTCTTGCATCGTTTAAGCACCGATCGTTAGTGTCGTTGGCTTAAGCTTCTTTCCATACTACCACGTATCCAAATGGGGTAAGGATGAGCCAATTATCGTAAGTCACCGCATTCATTTGACTCATGCTCCGGGAGTAGATCTAGGTGACCTCTGAATACTCGGTCATGGGAATAAAGTTCAGGGTGGGTACTTGAACGGTTGTCATGTGAATCATCGCTTGCAACCGACGGGTTGTATGGAGAGTGTGCCGTTCGGGTAAAGCCGTACCCCCTGCAAAGTGTAAGATCAATTCGAATTACGACGCTCTTGGTCATGTACATATTTATGTCCATCCGCATCAGTCGTATAGTTCCGATGGTGATCGTATGTGGTACGTTGGGAAGTGGCTAGTGAAGGTTTATGACGAGGAGAGTATGTGCATATGTCAGTTATGGTTATGTTCTTATGGGTATGCTAGGATAGTCCAAGAGTTAGGATTTGTAAGTGCTCAAATATTTAAGCTGTAAGTTCAATTATCTTTCACATAGTTCAATTTAATCCTATGAATCCTATGGCCTATTTCTTGCTAATTCATCCAAATGCATTATCCTTAGAGTCGGGGATATATATATATATATACCCATATGTGTAAGTCTTGCGAGTATCTTAGTACTCACCGTGCTTTGCTAATTATTTTGCAAGTGAAGTTAGGTGACGACTACTTATACCCCACTAAGAGCGGTGTGGTGATGAGTAGTTACTATACTACTACTAACCTCGACTGGTTGCCTTGTGGGTAAATAACATCGTCGATCTTCATTTTCTTTTAGATGTTTATTCCACTACGAGTTGTGTATATTTACGCTAAATAATACCTTATCTTTTGTTTAATGTATTAACTTGTAATCACGTGAACCCTTGTTTAATCATGATATTATGATGTACATGTTGATAGAGATATGTGTGGATAATAGCTCTCCAAGAATTATCAAAATACACATATCAAGACTGTCGGGATTAGATTCGGGTTAATCATTGGTGGTTATGATTGTTGTGATGTGATGTGAGTTAGCACATGGTGCGTTGAGAGACAACCGTATGCTAGATCGTACCTTATTAAATGATCGCCCTAATGATTAATTCAAATAAAATTTGGATGGTCCTCACAACCTTCTTCCACGGGGTTGACACTTGGGCACACCAACGGTGCATTTCTTGTAAGTGTGCTCTGTTCTGCTGAACTTGCTGCACCATTTCACATGACGGATGACTTCTACTTCGTCCATATCATTACGGAGCCTAGTAGTCCTACAACGTCTCTTTTTTAGCTTCATCTTCTTGGGATAGGGGATGAACACACAATCGGGCCCAAGTTCCTTCGTGAAAGAACTATAAATTTTGAAACCATATACATCATTGTTCCAGGTGTTGAACAAAGCTTTCTTCTTGAAGTAGTTGGAAGCGTACCTCTGAGTCTTTATACTGTCACAGCACACACAATAATCACATGCGAGCATGGCTTGTGTAGTAGCATCAGCTTGTAGCAGCTGCAAACACATCTACCATTGAAGAGGATACACTCTTGGATAACTGCCTCATGCTTGCCCCCTCCTTCCTTTATCCCTGCAAAGAACTTCGTATTTGTGCTATGCAATTCCCATGTTCTTCACCCAGTGCATCTTTGTCTTCTTCATCTTGTCTTCATGTACTTAATCATCTTTGTCCCATAAATAAATGATCATCATTTAGCGTTGGGTGCGCTATTGCATAGTGCTCCCTGAAATACTTGCAGTTCCCTTAAAATATGAACTCTACAATCCCCACCAGCGGCAACCTCCTCACACTTTTCATTACCTAGTTGTAAACCGTTGCTAAATTTGTAGCCATAATGTAGTACCTAGCCCCATTTGTGTCGTAGAGCAGAGTTCATTTCTCCTTCAATTCGTTCTCAATCCACTCGCTAAATGACCTGGTAGATGATCCAGTCCTCCGCATTATGCCAGTTTTATTATCCGTTGACAAAGACTTAAGAGGTACTGGTTTGTCCTTCGGTCCTCTTACGGGCCTCCATGCATGCTTCTATGTTTTCTTCTTCGTCAGCTCATTCAGTGTCTTCCAAAGAGCTTCAAACTTCTGTTGCAGGTTCTGACCGTACAACCTCTTGAATATGTTCATGAGGTTCTTATTCTTGAATTGACAGAAGAAGTTTGCACCCAAATATCTCATGGACCACCTACTCTATAGATCTGGCTACACATGTCCTATCTTTCCTTTGTCCATTCCATTATGTAGATCCTGAATATCATTGAGCATCCCTGCATGTCGATCATGTATAATTCACACGTTTGGTCAAGCACCCACAATTATCATTCTAACACGATACAGGAATCAATATCAATTGTTGGTGTTCTCACTCTCCATAAATGCAAAGCACAACGGTAACACTTGGTTGTTCCTATCAACCCCAATAGCATTCATGATATGTCCCATGTATATGCCGATAAGGGAAGTGTTGTCGATGCAGAGGATAGATCCACAATGGTCGAAAGCTTTGATAAATAGTCCTTGGGTTCCTTCGAGTAATGGTTTGCAGTAAGTGTAGAAGATTATCATATGACGCTTTGTAGATCTCGAACCTTATCTCAATCGCCTTCCTCTTTGCCCTCCATGTTTTGTTGTATCTGATAGTGTTCTTGTACTCCTTCTCAATTTGCTTGATTATGAATCCTAGTTCGTAGTTCAGGTTATTCATAATCTGGGCGTACATCATATTAGCGATAAAGGCTGAGGTGATGTTCCTGTGGCTGGGCTTAAGTTCGTCCATTGTGCAAGTGTGGTCCACCACAATCGAAACCTCTCAATACTCAACCAACTTTCCCTTGAAGTCGTGCACCCACCACGAGCAACCCTCCTTCACATATTTGACATCATATTTCTTCTTGCTTGACTTGACAACATAAAATTGTCGTTGAAGTGACATCGTCCATTGAGTCACAACATCTTTCATGGTATGACTAGTAGGATATCTAGGGCCCCCAGTCACCTCATTCTACGTATACTCCCAGAGCACTTGATTCCCCTTATTCACCACAAGGTTATTAAAGTTATAATTATTCCAGTTCACAGGAATAGGAGCATCGTCCTCATTATCCAAAATATCATACTCTGAATACTCATCAGCATTAAGATCCTCCCACTCCATCTATTTAATTAGAGAAGAGATTCGTTCTCTCTCGTCTGCTTCACTGGTCGGTTCAATCGGATAATCTAATGAATGTTCAACATCCGGATCAACATCCTCATTACCCTCATCCTCATCATACTCTTGATCATCATTCTCCTCCTCTGCGTACTCTCACCTTACATCTCCCTAACTGCCTCATTATTCTTCTATTGCATAAGCAACATAGGTGACCAACCTCTTTTCACAACATCATGTAAGTACATCCTCCAAACTTGATCTTCTCTATACGGGTACACCTCCCAGCAAACACCATCTTTTATACGGTTATCCATAATGCTAATGGTCATCTCTTAAACCTCGGGACCTAAACCATGCATCAACTAAGCGTATAAGTGTCCAACACTCTTCTGCATAGGTCTAGAGATACACTTGTCTATTGACCTCAAATACAGACAATACTTACCTTTTTAGACCATATAATATTTCAATATCCCCATAAAAATCATAAACTACCACTTATCCGGCATATCTACCAACTATTAACAAAAAAACCATAACAATATTATGATAGAACATAAAAAATTACGTAAAACTACATCTACAGTAATGCAACATTCATTAAAAATATAGCACAATAGTTATTCTATATTACAACAAAATATCACATGTCACTACATCAAACACTTCTAAATCTTGCATCTACTATCTCAATTATGTCTACACTATGTCTAAATCCTACATCTAATACCTAATATATGTTTAAATTCTACATCTAATTGCTAATTAATGCGTACAAATAGAATCTAATTTCTAAGCTATATCTAACCATAGATCTACATTCTAACTTATGTTTAGTGACTATCTTACCGGGTTTGTAAAAAATTCTGATCTAATCTCTAACCTATGTCAAAATCTACTACTAATGTCTATCCTATTGGGTTTGTAAAAAAAAAATAAAAACATACCTCCTTCCTTTGACGGAGCTTTTTCTCCAATTTCCCCTCCGTTCCCTCCCCTCCTCCTCTCCCTTTCCCAACGCTCTCTTCTCCTTCTCCCTCTCTCAGCTGCGCTCGATGTAAACGATGTGATGACATCGGAAGGAGCGATGCGGTTGGTTTTTATATCCAAAAGGTTTCATTCGAACAATGAGCGACACCTTTTAGATGGACTCGCCAGGTGTCATGGCAAGGAAGATCTCATTCGTTCAGTTAGTAAGAACAAGATCTCGTCGAGCGACATGGCTTATAAGGTGTCGCTTGTTCGTGGGTGAGACTTTATTCTTGCCCGATAAAAAAAACGATGATAGCCTATTATTAGGATCTTTTAAAACGACCGTATAATTTAACAAAGATTAAATATATATAAGGTCATCTCCAACATTAACTCTAAAAATTCATCCATTATAACACTATTACAGCATCCCTAACACTATTACAGTATTACATTATTTTTTCATCTTCAACGGTTACCCTATTTCTTACCTTCTACTACTCTCCTTCTTTCATCAGACCCATATGCCTACATTATGAACAGTGTTGCCGCTCCGGTTTTTATCGGCAAATTTGCCTAACAAAAGACTCGTCCCACAACCCTGTAGCAGCTGCAAAAACTTTTTACCATTTGTATTGGACTGGTATACGAACGTATATGACCGGTAAAACAGTTTGAACGTGAATACGACAGTCGGCCTATTCGGATGAAGCTGGTTGTCTTGCCTGCTGCCAAGTTGAACAGGTCTGAATGCGTGTCTTATTGACCACGACACGGCAGCAGATTCCCTGCGTCCCACGTACGTGTATCTCCATCGGGACAAATGCTGGCAATCTCCTCGATCGTAACCAAACGTAACCACAAAACAAATTTAGTGCGTGACACCCAGGAGAGGAACATGAAAGGACGGATTTTGTGATAAAAAAATGCCGGAGACAGCTTCGCTTGCCGCATCAAAGTGTATATTCCCTCATGATCCGCTGAGCACGAACTCGATCTGTATATTTGTATGATCCATATGCATAAATATTCACATGGAATATCGTCAGTGGCACCCAAACTGACAACGCATCTCATCTGTGACGTGTTTTTCTTTCGTTGTGAGAATAGATGCAGCTCATCTACTAAAGCAAATTCTGTGAGACAGGTTTCACATGTAGACTCTGTCTTTGGGTTATACATATATTTCACTACATCTGCACGCACATACACGAGACATTAGATCAAAATTCTTCTTTTAAAATCCTACAAAATTTGCATCCGCTGATCTACTACTCCCTGCCCGAAAAGTGATTATCTGCTATTGGAGTGGAGTACTACTTGAGAACAGACATGCTCTGCTCTGCACACCCCGCAGCTTGTTCGACCTGCCTCACTCTCACGACGACCGTAAAGGACACGCGCGCAGTGTGAACTCCGGAAATGGGTAGGCATCTCCGGTCACGTCGGCTGCTGGCACTTCTCCATCCACTCCGCAGTGACTACACCGGGTCAGATATGGCAGCCTCGGCGATCCTGCAATGCCCCCAGTACTGGAACGGCACCGGATTCCACCCAACCCGAGCCAACACAACAGGCCGTGGCAACAGTCGAACTACTCGCGGAGCTCCGTTTTCGGTGGCGTGTCTGGCAACAGAAAAACGTTTGGTTTGGCAGAAACGCACGGGAAATTAAATTTGGGATCGAGATGAAGAGTGACAGATCGGGTCGCAACGGCGGGTGAGTTATTTCCGGACGAGGCAACAAGGGCCAGTGTCAAGGTTGCGGTAGCCCATAGGAAAACTTTGTTATGGTAATAATCCTGCAGCGCATACCTGAGCTCTGACAGTGGCATGCTCCGCCCTTTAGCTACCTAATCACGAGCTCGATCTTGTCGCCCCTCTAGTTCTAGTAACACACATATTATATATATATATATATATATATTTGTGCTGCCAAAATCCGAATTAGCTAGCACGACTGCCGAGACCAGTCCCGTGATTGACTGGCACGATGCCGCCGAACGCCGCCCTCTGACGCATGGATTCCTACCTAACCAGGCGGCCGCACCTGCCTGCCTGACCAGTCGACCTCGGTCCCCCAGCCGCTGGGCCCCGTCCCCACCAACTCCCCGATGAGCTGCCGAGCCGATCGATCGCCCCCGGCCCCGACGCGACCACGTAGCAACTGAACCACCGACGTCGCCTAGTGCGTGCCCTCAACATATTATCTTTCGCCTCTCGCCTTACTGCTAGCGTAGAAAATGAATAGCTGATATGTTAATTATTCGATATTTTTATCTATTAAAATATAAATATGAATATTTGTATTTGTCGGTATATTGAATAAAAGGTGCTAGTAAATGGGTACCGTGAGATATATAATGGTTAGAGACGTATATTTACTAAAACTGATCGTTCCCGAGATTAGGGTATGGTTCCCGTGACCAGTATAAGGCATACGCTATCAGTCTCCTTGTGCCATCATATAACTCGTGACCGGTCTCAGTGGTCGTAGAGCCGGATTTGATACAATCTGTCATCGCATTTATTAACATCCACTTAAGTATTTTCCTTTTCTATACGCCAACTTCAGTGGACAAAGTCATAGACGGTGCAGAGGAGCATTGTCCTATCTCGTAGCATTAAATGCTGTGGAGTGAGATTTTCGCAAGTCGACGCGATGCCGCACGATGGACGGGACATTGTCAGCATGCCGATCAAGCAAGTTGTCAGGGATGGTTCTCTGTAATGATGGTTTGGGTTAGATATTAGGATGAGCATGATCTTCTATTTAGACCTACATGCAAGTTATCCTCCTCCCTACTATATAAAGAGATGATGACCTTGTTTGTAAAGGAGGGAGATCAAGTCTGGCAGCTAGCTAGAACTACCTTTGTAACTAATTGAGATCCTCCATAACACAACACACATGGTGTAAGGCTATTATCTTCTGGGAGTCCTGAACCTGTATAACTCCCTATATCCCTAAGTCCATCGTACACGCACACATCAATTCCTGAAATACTGTTCACGCACCCGATGTCCAGCATACCCTAAAATTATTGTTAGGGACTAACCCTCGACATTTGGCTCGCCAAGTGGGAGGGCGTATTTTTGTTGTTTCATCAAGTTTGAAAAGCTATCAGGTTACCCATGGTTGGATCCACGACAATCGCTGAGTCTCATTCTGAGGATCCCGACCGCCGTCAGGTATTTGTCATGGGGTACCACCCGGATGAACCCGGTGTGCTCCAAACATGGGACACCGAGACAGAGTCCAGGAACTCCGAGACCTAACACGAGGTCTGCATGGTGGACCATGCAGTAGGGGGCGCTGGAGGTCCTCACGTCCCAAGCACCAGTGGTGAACCCTCAGCTATACACCCAGAGGGAAACCAGTCCGACGCTGAACATGCAAGTGGTTCGAGATAGCCCTCACATCCCCAGCGCCATCCCAAGGTGCCCCTGCACTGGGCCCAATCTACAGTGGCGTCATCGCCTAGGCAATCGTGTCATCCAAGCACTGGGGGCTCCCCCCTCATGACTTATAATCGCTCCGCGCCCAGCATCTCGACTACAAGACCAGGATGTCAGTGTAGAACCTACAGACCCTGCGAGTTCTCCTCAGCCACCCACCGGTACTTATACCAGAGGGCTTGCCTATGGCACCATGGTTGCGTGATCTCGCCCTCTTGGCTGAGACTACTCAAAGCCAAATTGCGTCAACATGCACCGTGCCCATCACAAAGGCCAATCAGGGTCATGGATGCTAAGGGTCATGGCAGGGCCCATGGTGGAATAGGTCTCGTGCTCCCTCAACCACAGGGGGTACTCGTGGACCACCGCCATGTTGGGACAGCCAACCTTCCGACCTGCGTGACTCTCTGCGCCAACGTAACCTCCGCGGCATGATCCAGAGCTAGGTGGCCACTACAGAGCAGGAGGACTGGGCTAGGCAAGAGCAGGAAGGGGGCAAGCAGGCCTACCACACGCCTTCCCCTGCAAGGAGGCATCGGACGGCTCCACCCTGTCGTCGAGACCCCGAGATCATCGTCTCTCCGCCCAGGAGCGTGCCGCCGCCCAACAATAAATGGCTCCCTGTTACAGGACAGCGTGCAACACCCTATCCGCTCGTTTATGGGAGATGCGCTGGCCAAACAACTTCTGATCGGTCCTAACCGAGAAGTATGACGGCTCGACCAACCCAAAAGAGTTCCTGTAAATCTACACCACCATGGTGCAGCCTGCGGGAGGCCATGGGAAGGTCATGGCCAACTACTTCCCTACTGCATTGACCAGTTCCACCCGGTCCTGACTGATGAACCTCCCCCATGGGTCGGTTCACTCCTGGGAGGACCTGTGCGACTAGTTCTTCACCAACTTGCAAAGGACCTACACCCGACCAGGGGTCGAGGACGACCTATATCAGGTCCATCAGTGATAAGGAGAGTCAATGCGAGACTTCATATGGCGTTTCATCGAACATCGGAACACCATTTCGAGGATCACAGGAGAGTCTATGATCATAGCATTCAAGTGGGGGGGGGGGGGTCAAAGACCAGAAAATGGTGGAGAAGCTGGCCACCCGTGTAATCCAAAGCACAACCAAGCTCTTCGAGCTTGCGGACAAGTGCGTGCAAGCCGCCGAGGCTCGAGAGCTGCAGATCGATGCCAGACCGCGACCTGCTTCTGACCAACCCGCCTCTCCCAAAGGGGTCAGCCAGGAGGACAAGAAGAGCAAGCGCAAGGTCGGACCTCCTGAGATCTTGGCAGTCGAGCAAACCTGCCTAACAAGCTAGTGCTTCGAGAAGAAAGATTGGGAAAAGGGTCGGGGCTACTGCCCGATCCACCGTACAGACGCTCGGTTGCCCGAGGTTGCTCGAGGCCTCATCGACAAGGAGCTCGAGGAGCGCAAGCACAAGCCCGACAAGGACAATGAGGATGGGGCTGCCCCTGACCAATTGGCACTGGGATACTAGCATGCCGATCACATGGTCCACCATATCTTCGGAGGTGCCGCGACATATTTCTCTAACAGGGAATACAAGTTAGTGGTCTAGGAGGTGTGGGTGACCGCATCAGACCAGTGCCCACCCTTGAAGTGGTCGGAGGTCCCATTCACTTTTAGCCAGGTTGACCACCCCACATGCATCAGACGCCCTGATCGCTTCCACATAGTGGTTGAACCCACGGTGCAGAACATCCAGCTAGGCTGCGTACTCGTCGATGGGGGAAGCTCATTGAGGCCGTCTCCACCCTTCTTTGGGATGTGCTCCTCGGCTAAACTGCTAGGGAAAATCGAACTACCTGTTACCTTCGGCTCATCGGACAACTTTAGAATCAAAAGGGTATTGTTCGATGTGGCCGACTTCGAGACCGCATATAACACAATCCTCAAACGACCAGCAATGGCCTAGTTCATGTCCATTGCGCACTGCTCATACCAAGTGATCAAAATCCATGGGCCAACAAGGGCCATCACCATTGTTGGCAACGCCAAAACGACCCTGCACTTTGACAAGAGGAGCCTCGACATGATCGAGCTGACTCCCAGATCGCAGCCCATGACCGTTGAACCCAGCGGGGACAGGTAAATGTCCATGTCGTCGCCAGCCCAGATGATCGGCTCAAGGCAGTGAGTCTGGACGACACTGACCCGACCAAGTCAGTCCAGATAGGGATCGCACTGGAGTCCAAATAGACACTCGCGCTCATCACCTTCCTCCGAGCGCACGTGGACATCTTTTCATGGAGTCCATCTGATATGCCCGGATTCCCTAGGGATGTGATCGAGCGCAAGTTATTTGTGCGAGCAAACGCGCAACCAGTAAAGCAAAAAGTGTGTCGATTCATAGCCAACCGGAAGGAAGCGCTTCGTCAGAAGATCGGCAAACTTCTGGAAGTAGCCTTCATCCGAGAGGTGCAATACCCAGAATGGCTGGCTAACCCAGTTATGGTCCAAAAGCATAATGGCAAGTGGAGAATGTGCGTCGACTTCATCAACCTTAACAAGGCGTGCCCAAAAGACCTTTTCCCTCTTCCCCGAATCGACCAG
Source organism: Phragmites australis (assembly GCF_958298935.1). Taxonomy (NCBI): domain Eukaryota; kingdom Viridiplantae; phylum Streptophyta; class Magnoliopsida; order Poales; family Poaceae; genus Phragmites; species Phragmites australis. The sequence continues at coordinate 35,781,948 of NC_084923.1, read as the reverse complement.
CTAGTTGACTCAATGGCCGATAGTGATCTATTATGTTTCTTAGATGCTCTATCGGGGTACCATCAAATTAGTATGTTAGGCAATATGAGGAAAGACGGCTTTGTTACACCCTTTGGGGTCTTTTACTATGTAAAAATGCCTTTTAGCTTAAAAAGTGCTGGTGCCACTTACCAACGGTGTATTCAACTCATTCTCTGATCATAGCTCGGAAGAAACGTTGAGACATACGATGTGGTCATCAAAAGTAGGTCCAAGACAGACCTAGTCGTAGAACTTCAAGAAACATTCGATAATCCCTGAAAGTACTGCATGAAGCTGAACCCGAAGAAGTATGCATTCGGGGTTCCGTCAAGGAAATTTCTCGGATTCCTCGTGTCTCATCGAGGAATAGAGACGAACCCTAACATGATCAGGGCCATCAACCAGATGAGATCCCTGACCAGGTTAAAGGAGGTTCAGAAACTAACATGATGTACTGCCACTCTGAGCATGTTCATCTCAAGGCTAGGGAAGAAAGGACTGCCACTCTTCAAACTCTTGAAGAAAAACGACCACTTCTAGTGGACGCCAAAGATAGAAACGACATTCTAAGAGCTCAAAAGGTACCTATCCTCCCCTCCCATCCTAACCGCGTATTGACCCGACGAGGAGCTTTTGCTCTATGTTGCCTCAACACCACATGTCGTGAGAGTAGTCCTGGTTGTCGAGCGGGAAGGTCTCCAGCGACCAGTGTATTACTTCAGTGAGTTCTTATACGACACAAAGGCTCGGTACCCGTAGGCTCAGAAAATGCTTTACACCATCCTAATGGCCTCTCGCAAGCTCAAACACTACTTTCAGGCTCACAGAATCAAGGTGATTTTCTCGTTCCCATTTAGGAAAATTCTCCATAATAGAGATGCGACAGGAAGAACAGCAAAGTGGGCAGTAGAGCTCGGGGGATTCGATCTCTAGTTCACCCCCCGAATGTCTAACAAGTCCCAGGCGCTGGCCGATTTTGTAGCTGAGTGGTCGTCCTTCGAGCCCGAGCAGGTGCAGCGACTAGAGGCAGAAGAACCCTGGACCATACACTTTGACTAATCGTTCACACTAAAGGGAGTCAGAGCTGGAGTGGTTCTAACCTCACCTACTGGTGACATCCTCAGGTACATAGTTCAATTATATTTTTCAGCTACTAATAACACTGCTGAATATAAGGGCCTCTTGTCCAAAATGTGAGCAACCTCTATACTTGGGATTAAATGACTATTAGTGATAGAGGACTCGCTAGTAGTCGTGAACCAGGTGCAAAAGGAGTTTTAGTGCTCTGACTCGATAATAGCGGCATGCCTCACTGAAGTGAGAAGACTAGAGTGACGCTTCATCGACTTTGAGGTCAAGCATGTCCCTCGCAAGGACAACTTTCTAGCAATGAGCTGATCCGTCTAGCTTCTTCTCGTGAACCTGTCCCGGTCGAAGTCTTTAAAGAAAGACTCTCACGACCATCCACTGCGGTATCGGGCCAAGGTGAAGGGGATGCGCCGCTTGGAAACAGAGCACCCGAGGTAATACTTTTGGAGACAACGCCTCCTTCGATGTCGTCGACCTCGGGTGGCCATCATCTGGTTGCCCTGCTCGATTCAGGTAACTTGAAAGAGGGGAGCACAATGCTCTCTAATATTCACGGAGGCATATGTGGTAACCACGCTTCATACTGCACCCTGGTCGGAAAAGTATTCTGGTAAGGATTCTATTGGCCCACTTCCCTACAAGATGCCTTCAGGCTGGTGAAACGGTGGGAGTCGTGTCAATACTACGGTCAAAATACCAACCTACCAGCCTAGGCACTGCAAACTATACTTGTCGGTGGATGAACACCGCAAGCGGGGATCCTGAGGGACCCCCTTTGAGATTCGACCGGGGGGCTGATTCTGGATCTACCTCGTACGTGGATTTAAAGCGAATGTGTGAGATCTGGGTGGGACAGAAGATCATCGGCTAGTAAGAGTAAATGCTCAAGTGATTTTAGACAGGTTCGGGCTGCATGGAGCGTAATACCCTACTCATGTGTGTCTGATGTGCTATTAATGCTCTTGGAATGCCTTTCTCTGTATCTCTGTGTTACAAGGGTTTTTTTGTCTAAGTCTTGAGCTTTGGTCTTCAAGTGCCGATCTCTCTGAGCTTCTACTTGGCTTCGATTTCTCAAAAACTAGAACCTCTTAAAAGCTTGGCTTGACTTCGACCTCTTCAAAGCTTCTCTTTCTACAGAGTGCACCCCCCTTTTTATCCTATCGAGGGAGGCTCGGTGTGCCCAGAATGGAAGCACGAGTTCCCATGAGCCATAAATGGAAAGCAACCGTCATGGGGATACAGTTTGATGTTACAGGGGTTGAAAGTGCGCCCTTCGGCTGTTCCCGTTGCCCATTACACCCAACTTTAGCAGGTGCGGGGGGGCCACCGGGCAGCCACCGAACAGCCCCGCACGCCCACTCGGTCAGAGCAGATTTGACACAGCAGGGGGGCAGGCAATACGCCTCGAGCCCAGCGACGATATCTCCAAGACGTTTCCTTTATGGGCCCCGCAGGGTGACGTGCGATGGGACCCATCGCATTAAATGTCCCGACGCCTTCCTGCTAGGCTATGGCAGGGACTGACGTACTCAGTACAACAGGCGTGGGGGGAGTGATTGGATGTGATCGGTCATGCTCCCTCTTAAATGCAGCATCGGGCCTCCCTCCGATTGACACCTCACTGTGAAGCCCTCGTGGGGTCCACCGGCAAGGGGCTTCTCAGGTCCTCGGGGAACTCCGGGTACTCAGGGGCTAACTGTTCATGGCCCCGAGCACCCCTCCCGGAACTGGCTCTTCTCGGCCCTCGGGGGGATGGCGCCATGTGGCGTTGTGCTGTCCTGGCCTTGGGACTCGGGAACCCCTAGTTCCCAGATCACCGATAATACCACTCTCTTGACCTTTGTCTATCTGGGGGCTCGATATTGTGGTACCATTCCCTAAAGCCCCATGCGGTTTTGAGTTCCTGTTCATGGCAATCGGCAAATTCACTAATTGGATTGAGGCCAAGCCCGTCAGGAAGATCACCGCCACAGCCGCGATTAAGTTCAAATGATGGCTGATAGTGTGGTTTGATAGTCGAAACCGCATAATCATGGACAATGAAACTTAGTTCGCCAGTAGTGCTTTCTAAGACTACTGTGAAGAGATCGGGACCAAGTTCTGCTATGCATCTGTGGCTCACCCCCAAAGCAACGGACAGGTCAAAAAGGCGAATGAGATGATATTGCAAGGGATCAAAGCTCAGGTCTTCGACCATCTTAAAAGCTATTCGAGACCCTGGGTGGATGAACTCCCCATAATACTCTGGCCGTTGTGAACGACCCCTAGTTAGGTCATAGCCAAAACCCCTTTCTTCTCAGTTTTTGGTGTCGAAGTAATGCTCCCCTCTGAAATGGCCCTTCAGTTACCTCAAGTCAACAATTACTCGGATAACAATCAGGTGGCATAACGGGAGGATGACATAAACCTGATCGTAGAGTTCCACGATCGCGCTCTAATTTGAGCCGCCCGTTATCAGCAGAGCCTCAGACACTACCACGACCAAAAGGTGAGGAAGCGAACACTGGTCATAGGCGACCTCGTCCTTAGGTAAATCCAAAATAAGGTCGGTCGGAATAAACTCTCCCTAAATAGGAGGGAACCTACAAAATAGTCGCCATCACCAGACCTGGCGCGGTTAAGCTAGCCATGGAGGACGGTCATGAATTATACAACTCCTGGAACATCGCTTTGTTGCGCAGGTTCTATGTGTAGGGTCGCTCGAAGATGGGCTTGTCTTTCTATGTTGTAGGACCTTCCAGATGAGCATGGAATACAGTTTGTAGGTTCTTAAATTAAAAAAAAAAACTCAGCCTCTCTATTTTGTAGGACTTCGCAACCAAGCCACAGGCTCTCGACATATTGATTCTCCGACCACAACAAGCAACCACGCTTGACGGCCACTATAGAACTTAGTGACCAAGATGCCGAACGACTAGGAAGCCAGAGACAATGACCATAAGTCCACAAGTCCTCGCTAGCGCCGAACGCTACTCACCCCCAATGGACTTGTCGAGCCGTGTCTTGTTCCATGCACCATGAAACTGACTAACGTGGCCTTCAAATTGCTCAAAACCTGAGGCGACGCACAGAAGGAACCAAGAGTCCTTCAGGTCCAACGGTAATTAATATATCTCTCTCGTACCCTCTTTTTTTTTCCTCTCGGGACATTTAAACCTCTTCACATGACACGAAGTTTAGAGTTGCACTCTGGGGATTGACGGCGTCAATGACCACTCCCTAGGTAGACTACGTTCGCCCGGAGCCCAAGTAGTGTGAACAGGCTAGGCCACTGTCATGAGGAAGCTCGGGGGCTATTGTCGGTATATTGAGTAAAGTGGTACCCTGGCAAACAGGCCTCGCGAGGGATATAATAGTTAGAGACGTATATTTCCTAAAACTGGTCAGTCACGCGACCAGGGTATGGTTCCCACGACTGGTACAAGACATATGCGACCAGTCTCCCTACGCCATCACATAAACCCACAACCGGCCTCACTGGTCGTTGGGCCGGATCTGGCACAACCTATTCAATCGTATTTATTGACATTCACTCAAGTGTTTTCCTTCTCAGGCGCCAACTCCAATGGATGAAGTCATGGACGATGCAGAGGGGTATTGTCCTATCTTGTAGCATTAAATGCTATGGGATGAGACTTTCGTAGGTCGACGTGGCGCCGCACGACGGACGAGACGTTGTTAGCAGGCCGATCAAGCAAGTTGTCAAAGACGGTCCTCCGTAATGATGGCTTGGGTTAGATATTAGGATGAATAGGGTCTTCTGTTTGGATCCACATGTAAGTTTTCATCCTCTCTACTATATAAAGAGATGAAAACCTCGTTTGTAGAGGAGGGATATCAAGTTTAGTAGCCAAATAGAACTAACTCTGTAACCAATTAAGATCCTCTATAACACAACACACATGATGTAGGGCTATTATCCTCCGAAAGACCCGAACCTGTATAACTCTCTATGTTCATGAGTCCATCGTACGCGCACACATCGATTCTTAAAACACCATTCACGCACCCACTATCCAGCATACCCAAAAATCATTGCCAGGGACTAACCCTCGATAGTATTTGTATTCGTCTCTAAAATGGGTATTAAAATGGATGTATTTGAATTCGTTTTCATGATTTGGATTCAAATGTAGAAATCCGAATTGCTTTGAATTCAGATATGAAAATGGATAATATATGTATCTGCCAACCAGAGAACCAAACTTCACAAAGGTGAATGAAATTTATATATTCCGCTCCAATCAAATTTCAATCAAGTTTGACCAAGAATTTAATTTTTTGACATTATTTTTTCGAATGAAATTTCTAAAAATTCGATAATTCTAGTAATTCCAAATGTGAACGATTTTTTTGCGCACCAAACTAAAATATCTTGTTGTTAAAGTTGTATGATATTTTCATATAACCAGATCGAGTAGATATTCGAATACGGATTCGGATTCGAACTATCCGATTCATATTCATATTCGAGGATATTTATATTTATATTTATATTAAAATATAGATAGCAATGTAAAAAAATAAACTATTCAATACATATTCGGTACGTTTACATCCCTACTCCCTAGTGAGAGTAGATGATACATGTACGCTCTTGTCCAAAGGATTTCAATTCCGTTTTACAATTTTTTCTTTATTAGTGAAAAGACTGAAATTTGCAAAATTTCGGTAATTTTTGCTCTCTACTATATAAGTCCTACATATCAGATAAAAAATTCTAAAATTAAATATTTTGTTATCCTTCAAAATTCTAGAAATTTTAACGAAATTTTAGTTCATGCTGTCCTACTCCTACCTACCCTTACACTTGTCAGCATCTACAGCTGCTGCTTGGGAATGCTAGCCCCTTCCTTAACTCGCACACTTGTAGTACTCCAGCGGCTAGCAGCGCTACATACCAGAGAAGCCTATATGTAACGAACAGGCCTAGCTGCTACTTCGCTTCTCTCCATGTCCATATATCATCGATCGATAGCAGCTTCTAACTGCTTATCCGGCTAGCGCCACAAACGGAAACCGTGGCTGGCTGTTAGATTTCTTCTTCTTCTCTTACTTCTTCTTCTACAGGTGTTCATATGTGCATGCAGTTGAAGAGAAATTCGAATTGATCGCCTGGTGGACAATCGATCTATATAACCGGTCGATCGATTCCAGAGACGTCTGAGCCTCAAGCAACAATGGGGAAGCTGGTGGTGAGCAAGAGCTGGCAGGAGTCGAAGCTGTTGTGGCACATCGCGTTCCCGGCCATCCTCACCGCCGTCTTCCAGTTCTCTATCGGCTTCGTCACCGTCGGCTTCGTCGGCCACATCGGCGCCGTCGAGCTCGCCGCCGTCGCCGTCGTCGAGAACGTCATCGAAGGCTTCGCCTACGGAGTCCTGGTACGTACGCACGCCAACTGGACGTAATAAACGTCTCCTGTTCTTTGCATCCTGGACACACATTCTCGTTGGGAAGGGAACGAGACGGCCGGCTACCTAATCGCGTCAACATTAATTAACCTTCAACTGTTGCGAGGGAAAGCTGAAACATATGTCCAGGCCATTCTTTTCTTAAGAAGAGCACTTAATTTGCACTAAATTTATATAATCTAGTAAATCTATATAACCTCATTTTCAAACTACAATTAATTAATTTCGGTTAAGCAGGCCATGTCTGTGGGCTGTGGCTAGGTAAAATGCATGCCACTAAGAAACTAGCTAATTCAGCAGGCCACGTCTGTTTGCACGTCTACGTCGATGGGTGAGGCACGCACTGCACGTAATTTGTTCCTTCTCGTGGAGCGTTCGATAGACGAGGTAGCATGAACAAGTAGTTAACCGGTGGAGGAACATATATATATTCGTAACCCTAAAAGACAAAAAACATTCATTATTAGCTCGATAATGCGTGCGCTTTAATACCTCGTGAACCTTTCAGGAAAACTAGTACGTACTTCAGGATTACATATTTTTAGCTCAATTCATAGTTGATCATGTTATAATTGAAATGCATATTAATTTTTGAAATCTATATACTATTTTATAATATGTATACATTTATAAAGATATATATATATTCATCTCTAAACATATATTAGAAAGGAAGTATGTATACTAATATATATATATATATATATATATATATATATATATATATATATATATATTTGTGTGTGTGTGTGTGAAGTAGGGTCGAAGTGCTTTAGTTTTGACGAATCTACATGTCTTCATTCGCGCACTTCATTTTGTCCGTGCATGCATGGATCCACATTTGAGTTGGTGTCGTTTCCTTTGGTTAGCTAGGTACAGCTAGCGGTTAGCGCTGTAAAATTGTAGCTGGCTGCTTGCAACAACCTGGATCGATCGTCATCAATCGTGATCAATCGAGCAACTACCTGATAAGTTTTTTTTTTCTTGCCAAGGCAGTGAGTAGGGATCACATGCACGAACGGAGAACACATATATCCTATATAATCTATTTAGTTAGACGTATTTGTATATACGGATCTATGAATCCGTTTATATAAATAGTATCACAGACGATTCTAAAATAGAATTATCTAAGAAAATGGCAACGAATAATTACAACAAAGCGAGACACTGCAGTATTGCGGGTTCGACTCTTAAAAAACGCATTCGTAATATTTCACTTAAAAAATTATGTGACTTGCGACCGCACCTACATAATAATATAAGAGACTGGTGTGGGTATGAAAAATATATTTTTAGATTTTTTAGCTATAAAAAACTTAGTATAATCGGTTCCAATAACGAGCTGTCTTTACAAATGATTTGTATAGACTCTTTTCCACAGACGATCGAAAAAAGTGTTTCGCACGAGATTTTCGAACAATCTGTATAAATTATGTTTCTACTAATATAAGTATGTATGAGCTAGCTATATATTTAGTGGCACATCGAAAGCCAGGTAAACCTAATTAACTGCATAAACTACACAAGACATGCTCAAAAGCAAGCAAGATTGCGTTTCCAGAAAGTTATTTTTTTTTCTAAGCTACCTCCAACGTTTTCTACAACTTTCTATTTTTATTAAAAAAATTACCGTAAGTCTAGAACACACTTTCCGGAAGTTGACAGAAAAGATAAGCATACATGTTCGGCCTATCAGGAGTGAATCTTTAAGGGGGAGTGCGGGGTTCAAGCCCTCTTACTCTTGGGTGCTCCACAGAGAGAAGAGGAAGAGGAAGATAAAGAAGTGAGGGTGAGGGAGGAAGAAAGAAGAGATAACCTCTAGCAGTCCATTATGTATCTGTCACTATGGTCAATGTTGCTCTACCACGGTTCTAGTAGGTTTCTGTGGCTGCACATCGCGCTTTTATTTGTCCTGCTGTGTTGTGCTAGCTGTGCTGTGTGCACCATCAACCACGCATGCATCATCTTGCTGCAGCTGCGCGCCAGGTCAAATTCCCGTGCACAAAGCTGCACAAAATACGCAAGCTAGTGTGCTGTCTGGTGTGCATGCATTAGCAGCAAATGGCCCAATTTGTGTTGACCAGCGAGCGAGCAATCGAGCCCATCGATGGCGACGACACGTCCAAGGGAGCCATTGTCGACCCGGTGGTCGTTTTCGTTAGGTACCGGGAGAGTAGGTAGATGAATCCGATGAGAATTAGCTCGCGCGATCGATCATATCGGCTCCACCCGAATTCTCTACTGACAAAAAAAAAAGTTATGGACTTTCTTGCCGCAAACAAAGAACGGGACCAGCATTTCTCGTTTCTTTGACCATTTTTTCCTCTCTAAGCGCCAACGAAAGCAACTCTATCTTTTCTTTTTGTGACAAGAAAGTAACCAACCATATATATGTCGTCGCACTCGATCGCACCTATATGTATAGCTTGTTATTTAGTTCACTCCTAGCATTTTTATTTCTGTCACCTAGACATGGGCAATCTTCAAAACACGTATTTGCTGGTTGATTTTTTTCGCAGTATATATATGTTAAAAGCCTAATAATTGTAATACTATGAAGGTATTGTGTACGTTGAAATATACCAGAGATCAAATTTGAAATAGTCTTATTACATAGATTCAAAAAGTTTCCGAAAACTAGCTTACTCTAGACGAAAGAAACTCACTTGCTTTGGACTAGCGGGAGCATTAACTAGAGAGATTAAAATTTTGCGGACATCGGTAACTGACGGTATTAACTAGAGAGAAATTCATTTGGTTTTGACTAGAGGGAGTATCAACTAGAGAGAAATTAAAATTTTACCTAAATCTTTAGAGAAACCTTGTAAATTTGAAGTTAATTTGAGCTTTCCCACGCACACAGAACTAACTGATGTGGTGGCATGCATGGCTGACATGCAGCTTGGCATGGGCAGCGCGCTGGAGACGCTGTGCGGCCAGGCGGTGGGCGCCGGGCAGGTGGACATGCTGGGCGTCTACATCCAGCGCTCCTGGGTCATCTGCGGCGCCACCGCGCTGGTTCTCACCCCGACCTACCTCTTCACGGCGCCCATCCTCCGCGTGCTCCGCCAGCCCGGGGACATCGCCGACGTCGCCGGCACGTACACCCGGTGGGTGCTCCCGCAGCTCTTCGCCTACGCCGCAAACTTCCCGCTGCAGAAGTTCTTCCAGGCGCAGAGCCGGGTGTGGGTCATCACCTTCATCTCCGGCGCCGGGCTCGCCGTCCACGTCGTGCTCAACTACGTTTTCGTCACGCGCCTGGGCCACGGGATCTTCGGCGCCGCCATCGTCGGGAACGTGTCCTGGTGGCTCATCATCCTCGCGCAGTTCGGGTACCTGGTGTCCGGCTGCTTCCCGGAAGCGTGGCGCGGGTTCTCTGCGCTCGCGTTCAAGAACCTCGCCGCCTTCGTCAAGCTGTCGCTCGCGTCCGCCGTCATGCTCTGGTTGGTACACCTATCCACGATTAATCAACTCAAGCAGCAGTTTAAAGTATATTAGATTCTTGTCGTTTGAATACTTAACACACTCAATAATCTGCTCATATTTTTACGCAATCTGTTCCAGCTTGGAGCTCTGGTACTACACTGCAGTGATCATCCTTGTGGGTGTCCTCAGGAACGCACAACTTCAGGTTGACGTCATGTCGATCTGGTAAGCAACTCAATTATTCTCCGACAAGCAATTGAGGCTGGCATGCCATTTCTTTAGTAAATGGTAACCAATCATTTCTTGTCAAAATTTACAGCATCAATTATCAGCTCTGGACCCTGATGATTGCACTAGGCTTCAATGCAGCAGTGAGGTAATTTGCACAAGAACTCGAGTGTACACTGGGCACAAGAAGACCAGTATCATTCAGTTCAGTGCTTAGTCAAACTGATGTCGAATTCCAATCTGCCAACGTCTTTTTTTTTCGCAGCGTGAGGGTATCAAACGAGCTGGGCGCGAACCGGCCAAAGGCGGCCAAGTTCTCGGTGATCATTGCGGTGTTGACGTCCGGCTTCATCGGCGCCATCTTCATGGCCCTGTTCCTCATCTGGCGCACCGAGCTGCCGCGGTTCTTCAGCGAGGACGAAGAGGTGCTGAGGGAGGCCGCCAAGCTGGGCTACCTCCTCGCGGGCTCCATCTTCCTCAACAGTATCCAGCCCGTGCTCTCAGGTATTGGAATTGCTACTGCCAATTCAAAAGCAGAGCAACTGGCAACTGATCAATCCATCCAAACATTCTTACATTTCTAATGAAAACATATGGACAAATCTTGAAATGCTTTGCAGGTGTGGCGATCGGAGCAGGATGGCAGTCGCTTGTGGCGTTCATAAACATAGGGTGCTACTACTTCGTTGGCCTCCCACTGGGGGCCCTCTTCGGCTTCAAGCTAAAGCTTGATGCATTGGTGCGTAAAAAGAAATGCAAAATTGAACGTAGAGTATATAATGTGGATGAGTAAATGGAATGTACAATACCATTTCCAATTGATCTCTGAACATAACATTCAGAAACTATATGCAGTGACATGTGTCTAAATCTGCAGGGAATTTGGGTGGGCATGTCAGTCGGCACTCTGCTTCAGACCGCTATACTTCTCTTCATATCCTACAGAACCAAGTGGGAGAAACAGGTGCGGCACTAAACCTTAACGACGACGCTTAACGTTACTGTCAGTCAAATTAATTCAGAAATCATTTTACATAAATGCATGAACTGTAAATTCCGCAGGCTATGTTGGCTGAAGAGAGGATCAGGGAATGGGGAGGAAGGAACGACGCCCTGCCATCGACAACGCAGGTTGCGCTGGCGGTCGACGAAGTAGATCGGTGATCTTATCGTTCCGGCGAACTTGCAGCTGTATATATACATGCAAGGTAGATCAGAGTAGATTGGTAGGATTAATCTGTACAGATTGATCGAATGTAGCTCAATTTTACACTGTGGGAACCTCCCCTTATTTTTTTGTTTTTGTGCCAATCTTGACGACCTTTGTGCCTTTTTGGTCGGAAGATCATCTGGTCATTGCACTACTTAGGTTGATTTTCATTTTTGGACATTTGGAGAAAATATAACTATAGATGTGTCCTTATATTTCAATTTTTATTCAACAGAATATGTGTGGACTAAGCAGCCTGGGAAATTAAGTTGAAATGTGTCTTGGTTTACTTGTGATGAGTGATTGACATTGTCATTTATTTGGTTTGATGATCTTCGGTTTTGCATGAGCTTTGATGTGATTTGAATTGATTTAGGATTTCATTTTAGGATATTGATTATGGACTAATTGGAATTAGAATTGGAGCTATGTGTTTGCTTGTCTCATGGTGTGCAGGTGATGGATGTAACTTAGGTATTGACGGCGGGATGATCGGGGTCAAGCGGAGTGCTTACTGCCAGACAATTAAGGAGGCCGAGCGGAGTCAAGAGTAATCCTAGATGAACACGTGAAGCTCAAGAAGGTAGATGGAGACAGCATGTTAACAAAGTCAAGCGAAGGGGATACCCGTAAAAGTGACAAGGCGGCCCGAGGGATCGAGAGCGGGAGAGACTTGTCGATGGTCAGGATTGCATGACAGAGTACACAAGTTGACATCAAAGCGTTTGCTTAAGATGTAAGCAAGCCGGTGAGTCACGCTTTGAGAAACGTGCAGGCGGTTTCACGATAGGACTGGAGGAGTACATGGCACCATCGCGAAGCTTGCGTCTAGACAAAGCTAAGTAATGAAGGCACCGCGGCCGTTCGATGAATGAAGAAGAGAATGGATCAAAATGCCATCGGTGGTAGGTAGGAGTGTACTACAAGAAAGAAATATTTTAGAAAAAAATTAGAAAACTTAGAGGTCAAGCTTTCTAGACCTATAAATAGAAGGGTATAGCTATGTAAAAGTTTGAACCAGCCATTTGAGCTCCTTGTGCTACCCATACGAGAGCATTATGTTAGGGTTTTAGTAGAGAGGAAGATGAGTGTATAGGCTATATATTAGGTGAGAGTTTTGTGATAAAAATATTTGTAATCTGTCTAAAATAGTACTGACCTCTGCTGTAATAAAGTTTATTCTTCTTCATGTTATTGTACTCACCTCCTTTTAATTTTCTTCTATTGTTTCTCTTGCAAGTTTTCGGTGTTTCTTTGTGATTTTCGTTTTGATTTTTGAGCTGAATTTTCAGCACCTTGGGAGGTTGCTCTTCTTATTGCTAGAGGAATAAAAATTCACATATGAGTGTACATTCATGAGTTTTGAGTACGCTTGTATCTAGATCATCAACTTGGAGAGGTTTCTTGTCTGGTGATTTTTTATTTGAGCTGTAGTTTTTCACCTTCGTAGAGTTGTTCTTCTTGATACTAGTGGTTTAAATACTCACATACTCATGCATTTGAGTGGGTCTTGAATACTCTTGCCACTAGATTATTATCTTGGAGTTAACCTTGTCTGGTGACCATTTTTTCTAGTTTTTTTAAAGTTACGAGTTTTGTGTATAAAGACATATGGAATGATCTTGAATGTAACATATGGTTCATATCCCATCTATGAAGTCATGTTGCCATAAAACTAATCTTCTTGCTTTATTTCTCTGATTCTTTTATTTTTTATTTAAATATTTTGAGTGTGTTGAATGAGAAATAGAAAAAGATCATCTATTTAAAAAAATTATTAAAACACATATTCACATCCTATAATCACCATTCTCAGTATTACACAGCCACCTAACCAGATGAAATCGACCAGTACGTGTGGAATAAGCAATCAAAGTCGTTCTCGACACTGGTGTCCACGTCCATAAATTGCTCTCTTACCGGTCGAAGAGGTGTTGCACTTCCCTTTCAACCAAAAAAAGAAAAATTGAGCTCATTTGTATCGAGCAACGAAAATCTGCTCCGGTTCTGGCGTCTCAATTAATCGATCGATTCTTCACGTTTCTTTTGGAAAAGGACATCTCTTCTAGCTCTTCCAAGCCTTGAAATGGAAGGGATGAGGGTTACAAGGGAAGATATCTCCTTGTAAACCTTTATTTTTGTACTAAAAAAATATCCAGTTAATATCGCATATGTGAATATCCATCCAGCCCTGAAGATTTATTATATGCCCATTATTTTTTGCCTAACCAACTGCATTGTATATATAATCTAACAGTATATACTTCTTTTTTTTGCCTAACCTACTACATTGTATATTATTCGCCAAAATTTGAACAAGAACTTGCAGGACAAGTGTGCTTATTTGTCTACGCCAACTGCCCTTGAAAAGCTCCGATTCATGCTAAATATGCACCAATTGATCTATGTGAAACAATTTTCTATTTCTTCCCTAGATCCATCGACCATTATATCTATATAGGACTGAGAATAGACGAAAGCGACTCGATGTAATCTGCCTTAGTTTCCGGCTTTGTTCATCTCATCCTCTGCTTTTGTTCACGACCACATCCGCCGGTTCTCAGTTGTTGACTTTGGATGTGGCTGTTGGATTTCTTGGAGGGATCTTTTCCCCTTCTATGATATGGTGACCAAGAGTTATCAAATGAGTAGGTAACTGCTTCAATCTCACAGATCAAAGAGATGGAGTTCCTGCAAAATGCCTGAGCTGATTTTTCTCTAAAAGAAATGGGAGCTGGTCTCCAACATGCCGATTCTTTATTGTTAAGCTTTTGGAGTTTTTTTCAACCAATTAATAAACCAGTTGTATTTTAGTTTAAAAGACAATTACTGGAATACCTGTTCTATATAAAGCTCTTTTTTATGCACTTCATAATAAGCCAAACATGGTCTCGGGAAATTGTTGGTAGGAACCGAAGGTGCACCGGTGATATTCCTGCCGGAGAAGAGATTTCAGAGGCATAAATTTTCACAAAAATGCTAGAGCCGACGTTGCTATATCTACCACACTAGAATTAAAATTGCTACTACTTGTACTACTTTAGAGATATTGGTTGCTATAAGAGTAGGATACACGGTCAACAATATTATCTCTTTATTTGCATACTACCTACTTAATTGTGGTCTGATTTAGGACACTTGAAGGGTTGAGCTATACCTACTCATCTCGACATCGACTAAGACATAATCTTAACATCAAGGAACCAAATTTTTTAGGACTTGTAATTACGTGAGCATGAGGGTAAAACTGCGATGGCACTACCGCTAGTGACCGGTGTGATTGGTAAGGATGGATGGGGAGCGATCTGACTTTCATTCAAGTTAATTAACTAACTAGTTAAGAGTAGATCTACGGATATCTACAGATCGCTCCATGCCCATCCTAGTGATTGGTCACAGCCACAGAGCGCCAGAAGCTAGGCCTGACTTGGTGTGATGCAGCTTTTTTTTTTCTTTCTACTTTTTGTTTGATTTAAAGGCTTGTTTGGGGGAGTATCAAAATCCTTTGTGTTAGAGTATCTTAACTAGTCTTACAATCCAAGTCTATACTCTAACATTTTGGACCTTGAAAGTTTCTCAATCAATCCATCTTTGCCTGGAGGAGGTCATCGTCAAGTAGAGGTGGGGGTAGTCGTCACCGCAATGGTAAGCAAAGGTGTCGCCACGAGCGAGTGCGGCAAAGGTCCTTAGGGATCGCAATCTGGGAGTCTCATCGGAGACTTTCCCCACACTACTAGGGAAGTGGTTCCTCCAATATAACTGCACGAGTGACTTCGTTACTGACACGTGGGGTCTACTGAGAGTTAGCCCATATGTTAGCGGCCACGTCACAGTGCAGTTGCGTCAGAGGATCTCCTTCCTACTACCAGTTGGAGGAGGACTGGATGTTGACTCTGTTGATAGTAGGTGCCTTTGCACGTTTCACCCACCTGGTTTCAAACTCATGAGAATGTTTTTTGAACAGCGCTTCCCCATGGTGCAATCTTCATTGGAGAACCAGGGGGTGCGGGACGGGGGCTCAAACCCCCGCTGGCTCGACCGCAACCTCGGACGTTGCCACTGAGCTCCATGCTCATCCGTAGCGACCTCATGAGAATAGGCCGAGATCCCAATCATTCCTCGGCCTTCCAAACAAGGTCTAAGGGACTTCTTAAACCCCTGGCCTATTAAGCTGTTTATTCCTTAAAAAAAGGTGCCTGTGATCTTATGGGCAATTTGGTGGGCAAGAAAAGGAAGGAAATTCATGAGGAAATTGACTCCGTAGGTCCCTGTCCACAATTGTTTTTTTTTTTTCAACCGTTTTATCGCCGGTCTTGATACGGCGAAGCAGAGGCCGGCACCAGCTCGTCTCGTCTCCCATGTCAGGTGAAGCGAGCGGGCTGTTTCTTGGCAGCAGCAGCCGCCGGAGGGCTTTGCCAAGATCATGGTTGATGCTGCTGTACCGAAACATGATGCAAAAAAGGTTCGATTCGTGCTGTTCGCCGCCGGGATCATCGTGGACTTGTTACTGAGGCTAGTGTTGGCCAAATAAAGCCTGTGATGTTGCAACGACGGAAGCACTTGCCTGCAGCGAAACTCAGTCGGGCTGGGGACTGCTATCTCAGGAAGATATCAATTTCCTCAGATTGCCTGGAGGTTATTCATCAGAATCTGAAGGCGATCAACAGGTGCCCTTGTGCGCCATCATACAAGAAATTAAAAGCAAAAGAGAGAACAAATGAGGATGATTCTTTCAACCATGAATATAGGAATAGCAATGCAGAGGGTCATAATTTAGCTAGGCGTGCTTGTAATATGGAGGTCGATCGACACATCGTGTTTAGCTCACCACCACACTCTATTGATGTATATGTCTCAAGAATGAATGAATAAAGCGCCCACCTTCCCCTCAAAAGGAAAAAAAAAACTAAGCTAACGAGTTTTTACGGATAGTAAGCAAAAGAACAAGAAACACCGGAGGCTTCCCTGACACAAAGAAAGGCAAGAATTGGAAAGAGCATCCAAACACAAATCCTTACATGTCCTCTTCTCTTCTTTACAGGCTAAAGACCACTTAACTTCATGTGCCAATTGTGTGAGTATAATTGTAAAGAAAAACATAATATTTCTGCAACTGACGGTATAACTAAATCCGTACTTCTCTTCTCTTCTATACTTTGTTTACTGTAAACAATATATACCCTTTGGTATGTCTAACTTAAACCAAAAGTCCTCAGAATTTATACCCATCCTCACAATTTGAGGGGAAAAACCGCTTCATCATGGAAAAGACCCAGTCAGACCAATATGACGAAGCGTACTTCTCAAACCGTACCGTTCAACAGCTCGAATGCCTGCTCGAAAACCATCTCCATAAGCCACAGAAGAATCTGTTTCAATCTGGTACTTGAAGAACTCTCCTAGTTTCTTTTCGAAGTCAGTCTTTGCACCCTTTTTGGATGAGGGGGGCATTGAAGATGATGATGGTGCAGCTGAGCTGGTTGCGACGTTGCTACCAGAACCTGATGTGATTTCTGACTCAAGCCACAGATGAGCTAGAACCTGACAGATGCCTTCTTCAACTTCTGGACTCAGGGTTCGGTATCCTATCAGAAACAAGGTATTAAGATAAGTAGACGCAACAGTGATTGATGTTCTAGAAACATAAAGTATGGCGAGGATGCTGCAAATGAAAATAAACAAGCACAACCGAAGTACCTTTAAGTCGGAGGTAAGCATGCATCATCTCATGAGCCAGAATTGAGCCAGTTAGCAGTCTGCATGCAATAAGATCAGTGAAAATGAAAACTTGTGCGCATTCAGAGAACAAGGAACTTCATACTAGCCGATAGATTGGTTGTAGAACCAACGTCCATCAAGGGAAACTACAATTGTTATTAGTTTGATAAATAATAAAAATACCTTGGCAACCCATATAGTATAAGAATTGCAGTCACTTCACACGATCGAACAAGTTTGTATGGTCCTGTAATCATATCTATGATCCTGTTTCCTGGACCAATTATTGGTCTTCTTAATATCTGTATAATATCATGGTGTTATTCCTTTTACATGTAATCATAAACGCTGGTGAAGTTCACAGATTCAGTAGATCAATAAAGCAAAACAAGGAATTGTTTTAAGATCTTACAGTTCTGACAATCTGCTCTTCAGATAGGCAGAGACCTCTGGTTTCAGAAAGGTGGTGTCCCTAATCAACAAGGGTAAAAGAACGATATTAATCGTACACTAACACACTATGCTAAGTATAATACACTAAAACGGATAGCATGCCACCTACATTTTTCTCTGCTTCCATGGCTTCATTTAAAGCTTGTCGCTCAACCAAAAGTAAGGGAATTTGTTGGTCTACTTTCATGTTCAAGCCCTCATAGAATTCCTGAATATCAATGTATAGTGGTTGGCATTCATTGGTATCCATAATTGCAGTATGCAGACACTCCAAGCAGAGTCTCCGGCCATCATCTAATGTGATGTACTGACTGTCCTTTGGCTGGGATTGACAATAAACAAGGAAAGAAGAAAATGATGTTGGAATCACCAAAGTCAGCAGTCGTGCAGATGTGCACTATAGATGGCATAAGATAATAGAATCCAACAAATTCACATGTAAATTTCTGAAAATAGGCACGCAAATGCAAGCTGTTGAAGTATTAAATTAAGTGACATACCTTGTTTGATAAACCTATCACTACATATATAACTGTACATAACCATAATACTAACCTCCATTCGTTCACAACTGCAGCACCTAGGCGTATCATCATTTTCATGGGAAGGACAATACTTCTGCATCCAGAAAGGATGGGCCCGGTATTCAATGAAGCCATTTTTATTTGTCGGAATCTGATTGCCAAAATGCCACCAGCAGTAAGAACAATTCAATGGATAAAATCATGAATTAGCTACTGCTAAAATTTCAAGCTCATTTATCAAATTGAAGTGAAGAATGCTTACAAAGTTCTTGCAAACATCACATTTAGGATGGAAAAGCTCCTTGTAGCAGGACCTGTGGTACGCATGATCTTCATGCACAGCAAACTTCCAAAAAGAAAGGCTTATGTTAATATTTTGTCAAGTTGAAGCATGTTAGGTCGAAGACATTCTAGGGATTTATACCTCATACTCCGATATTGGTCTATCGCAAGAATAACACCTGAAGCACTGAGGGTGCCAAACAGAGTCCATACAACTGAGAAACCGACCATGACCAATTGGAGTTTTGCATCCAGCACAAATCCTACAGATGGTGGTGGTGCAACCATAAATGTAAAAGTTACAGAACAGTAAAGCTTCTAACAGAGCAAATGGAGAGAGAGAAACAGATAATAGCATTCTACCACTAGAACAAGGCTCGGAGAACCTGAGGAGAACGCTGATTCAAGTTGCAAAGTTTATATCCAGTCAAGGTAATTCTAAATTGTTAGATGTATATACTTGTCAGTTGTATTAGTCTCTTGTATATGGCCTTCTTTGCATATCGACCAATTATATATCTGACCTAAGTGGCCTTTGGAACAGATAAGTTTGCACCTAGAACATGGTCTCAAAACAAATGGAGCTTCTTCCAACATTTCCAGAACTCAAACCCTACCCTAGATTCCGAACTCATAGTTGGTTTTGCCTTTTTACTTGTTTGTGTGAGACCAACAAGTTATTGCAGTGGATCCAAGTATAATACATCCGATGCCTACTGTCTCAGGATAGTTTTTCTCCCAATTATCACAAGTGCCATAATGAACTGTCATTCACCCCATTAGTGTGACATGCAGCGTGCGTTTATGCTTATTAGTATTTTGGAAAGATAAACAACGAAACAAGTTTTTCCTAATTGGAATGTAGGGATACATGAAGTGGCAGACTGGCAGGAGCAACTAGTGAAGTATCAAGTATCATAATGTACTATTACGAGAAAAACCTTAATCCACTTGAGGGGAAGATATATGGGGGCAAGCTACTTGCTGGAGCACTTTCTGAGTGAACATCTTCAATTGGAATAGTCCGACGAGGAGGAGGTCCATCATTCATACTTTCTTGCAGAGCCCTTGCAAGCTGTTCATCTTCATCTAACTGATGATCAGTATCTGGTTCATAATTAAAATAAAAAAATGACAAAGCATTAAAATTTATGATTCTGACCAACTGTACTTATTTGCATATGCTCATTTTTCAATCTAGAACTTCTATACGCTATTATTTCGGTAATTACTAAAGAAGCAAATTTAATAATAGAGGAAAACCCTGTCCAAAAAAATTTGTGTCGTTTTTTGTCCCTGAACTTGAGGACTGCATATTTAGTTCCCTGGACTTGTATATGTGGTAAAGACAGGTCCTATTTAATTGGTAATAAGAGATGTGATGGCATTTCAGGTTGTTAATTTGACTTTGCAGTCATTATGTAAAATAAAAAAACAATAATCTGAGTGAACATCTTCAATTGGAATATTTGATGAGGAGGTCCATCATTCATACTTTCTTGCAGAGCCCGTGCAAGATGTTCATCTTCGTCCGACTGATGATCAGTATCTGGTTCATAATTAAAACAAGAAAAAGACAAAGCATTAAAATTCATGGCTCTGACCAACAGTACTTATTTGCGCATGCTCATTTTTCAATCCCGAACTGCTATCTGCTATTCTTCGATAATTACTAAAGAAGCAATTTAATATTACTGGAAAACCTTGTCCAAAAATGAATTGTGTCATTTTTGGTCTCCGAACTTGAGGACCCCGTATTTAGTCCCTGTACTTGTATATGTGGTCAAGGCAGTTCCACGCTCTATTTAATTGATAATTAGAGATGGCATGGCATTTCATGTTGCTAATTTAACTTAGCAATCATCATGTGAAATCAATGAAGAAGTGACCTTTTTGGATTTAAATGAAATTATGATGTCTTTAAACATATTGTACTAGGTTTCAATTAGTATTGCTTCGCAAAGGATATCATCAAACATTAGATCAAAGTGCTTTGTCATCATTGATCAAAGAACTATTCTTAGTTTCTTAATCACAAATAAAAGTTTAAGGGGTCTAAAAGTGCAGTTCTCAAGCTTAAGGACACAAGTAACAAACGTACAAGTTTAGGAACTCGTTGTGCAATTTATTCATCTCTACGTTAGATATGGCCAAAACATGCTAAGATGGGGGCAGAGTAATACAAACCAATGGCCTTTCCCTTCCTTTGATCTTCCTCTGACAAGGATAATGCAATAGCATGATCCATGTCTTCATCTTCATTGTCATGTGCACCCTACAGTAATTTTTAGTTAGCAGAAACAAGCAATAATTAAGTATACATATAGCAACATTCATTGCTATTTTTTTTTCTCAGGATTGAGGAACATGCAGCATGTTGTGAATCCTCAATTATGTTAAAAAAATGTTCTGGGTCCGAAATAATCAAGCACAAATTGTTCAGTTACTCACTACTTCTAGTTTCCAGGACACTCCCACGATTTTTTTTTCAATCCACATGATTATCCAGAACAGGAAAAGGCCATTTCAAACCGAGAAAATGAAGCCTTTTCAAACTGAGTGAGTAAAAGAATACGAGAAGTGCATGAGAAAATAACAATACATAACATTGAGGAAAGATTTGATGAACCATGATTCTCTTTTTGGGAATTTTTCTGCCAGTAGGTTTTACTTAAAAGCTGACTAATTTGCATCAGGAGAAGAAAAAGAACAAGATAAGAGGGTAAGATGCACAGTACATATGACTTAGTGTGCTGAGTTGAATAGCCTTCATGGGAGTTCCCATTGTAATGTCCTCTTGAAACTCTATTTACAGAACCTTTAAAAATTTTGCTCAACCAACCCATATTTGACCCTTCTACCTGCACTGCAAAATAAATTCATTCAGAATCATATTGAGAGAAACTTTTTTTGTTTGGAAAAAACGTACTTAGAGAAACTTGTGCAGATGATCTTTGGACTTACAATAGAAGGAGAAAGGAGAATTTTTAAGGTTCTAAAACCTTCATTCCCTGAATATATCTCTTTTATCTCTTTCCTTAGGGTTTGCCTATATCACATTCTGGTGTTTCAACCAAAGCAGTTGACATTTAAAATGTTGGTTCTATATCCAGCAGATTACCTCTCCCCAATTACTCTATTCCCTTCCACATGCCCACCAGCCACCATACCCTAATGGTGTTGACTCTCTCCTTCACTTATCAGGTCTCCACTGCCTACTCCTCCCCTTGCCCCCATGACACAAGCCTCCTCCACGCCACCTTTGACACTGGAATCAACACAAAACAAATCTAAGGAGGAAGTGGGAGCAATCGGCATTGAGTTGGCTTTGCTGAAGGCATGATGCAAGGCACCAGTGGCACTCGCCAAAGGCAGCAGTGAAGGTGCGTGGATCCTCAGGCACATTCATAAGTTAGAAATTCAGCGTTCACTGAAGACGTGACACAAGGCTTCAGTGACACTCGCTAAAGACAGGTGAAGGTGCATAAATCTTCAGGAATATTCATAGGTTAGAAATTCGACTGTAATCCCCAAAATTTTCATTCAAAGATGAATAGCAATTTCATTTTCCTTATTACTCTTGTAACATAGATTTCAATAGTAAGCACACTCGCCAGAGGCGTAGGTGATGCTGCAAGAAACTTCAAGCACATTCATTGGTTAGAAATTTGACCATAACCCCCCAAAAATTGATTTGACAGGTGTATATCAATTCTATATTCCTTACTGCTCATGAAATGTAGATTCTACTAGTAAACACTGATGTTCTTGGAAACAACTGATGCATACAAACAGAAAGACCTATCATGTTTCTAGCATTCGTCAGTCAAAATTTGGTCAGTATTACAAACAAGTTACTGATTGCACTTTGTTCTGAATCTGAATACCATCAACTGCATAGTAATGATTTGTCAACCATATGAACCAATCCACACTCAGTGTTGCACACAACATTATTTTACAAGGGCGAGATCGAAATGTAAATTTGTTGGTAGGCCACCAAAATGATGAAATATTAAATTCTGTATGTATGGCATCCCCAATGTAGAATGCGTACAAGTAAACCCCCCCCCCCCCCAAAAAAAAAAAAGATTAACCTCTATAATCCAATGGAGAAACAACTGAAGCTTTCAAAACGAACAGACAATCAGATAAAACATTCCCATATTGTATCAGAGCTTGAGCAAGGAAGTAACTGGTTTCTTACCTTTTGGAGAAGGTCAGATATGCTCTAGCGTCCTTGAATTCAGCCAAACAAAGATGGACATTGAAATGATATCTCCGATGTTATATACGCAACAAAGAAGAGACCAGCGACTGATCACCACACCATGTGTCTAGTCTCCTACACGACTATGTTTGCTGTTTATTTTCCCCTGAGTTCATAAAGGAAAATAATCAACAAGCTATATACAGTCTGGAGCCAAAAGTAGTTTCTACAAATTCGATAAAACAGATCAACATGTCTCATATACTACACATAGAGACACTCTGAGTACCTTGAACAACAAAGATGCAGATGCAGCAATCGCTGGAAAACCAGTCCACATCACGGTGCCATCATGATATGCCTCATCTAAATTTTCAGCGTTGGTACAAACAAAATCAGTAGAGAGAAGGCATGCCTTCAAAGGTGAAACCATAGAATAAACTAAAATGGCTCATGTCATTATCTGGTCCTTACCTCAGGACGTTTTGAAAAGGTAGAGAGGATCTTGAATTCAGAGAACATCAGTACTAATTGTCATGAAGTAGGCAATCACCGACAACCGAACTATTACGCTTAGATCCTATTCACCAATGAGCAACTCATCATGATACAAAAGAAGTCATGAAAGAAGACTGTTTGCAAAAAACAGAGTAAAAGGTAGTGCATCACGGTATAAATACCTTGAGCTCAGTCCAACGAGGACAAAATCCACATCAAAGAACCGCAGGGACCGCGCAGAGCTCACTGAGGGCAACCCCACCTCATGCCTCCCAACTCCCGCACCTGAACAGAAACAAGCCATTATGCCAATCCCCACAAAGCATCAAAGTACACCGCCTACAGTAACGCAAGGCAATTTCACCACAAAACGCCATCAGCAACCAAGGTAACCTTCTGCTGGACCAAGTAAATTACACCAAAAACAAGCCAAGATCGCCGCGATTTTACCAAAAGAAAAGAAGCCGAGCAGAAAGAACGTTCCCAAGACTCACCAACTCAGCAAAGATCCCCTCTCCTGCTCTCTCAGAATCTTGGTTTTCTTGCACCAGAAAGGCCGGCCGGAGAGAACAGGGAAGGCGACAGAAAAGAAGGGAGACGAAACGGGGAGAAACGATGGAAGAAGAAACAAAGCGTGACATGGACGTGAAGCGGAATTGCGGCAAGAGGCCAAGTCCAAGCGAAAAAAGAAAAACGAGCTGAGGTAACATCTCCCTCCCACTCCCATTCGCGACTCGCCCACCGCCCGCATGCGTCGCTGTCGCGTCGACTTCAACCCTCACCCCCACGCGCAGGGCCGGCGGGAGGGGAGGGGGAGGAGGAGGCCCACATGGGGCTGGAGCGCGCGGCAGCGTCTCCCTTACGCATTCCGTCGAACGCCCTGCGTACGCCGTACGCGTGTAGGAAACTCCTTGGCAGCCGGGTTGGAGTGGGCTGGGCGGGTGATTGGAGGGAAGAAAGGAGCGAGTGGGGTGACAGGTCGCTACCAGAGTTGTTTTTGCAGTGCAGGCCTGGTTGTTTTTGCAGCAGAGTACTCTCACTTTATGGTATTTAAAGGAATATGATGTTTCTCAAAGGCATAGGCCTGTTTCTTTTTCACCCCACGAACGATGCTTTTTGTAGGTTTATCAAGAAGTCTCTGGACCTCTTCAACCTCCACAATTCATAATTGCTATATCCATAAATTACTATAAAAAACTCAACCCACATCATCATTCTCATTACCCGTGCCTCACCTTTCGTAAAACCATTGTCACCTAAAAAATATAGAGTTAGAGCTTTGATGAATCTCAATGATTCATAAATCATAACTAACTTGTAAAAAGGACATCAAATTGATCGAATTAAAGCCCTAGTCCCTACGCAGCCAGGAGGGACACCATATTTAGAACAAGTAGCTTAGAGAATAACGTAGGTAGTAGAAATAGTATATCAAATTGATCGAATGTGAATCCCGTGTGTACAAAACCAATGAAAATTTTCTATATGGTCCCTCTTTGAGCTAAGGGGGACCCGATCTGAGCATACAAGGAAGCGGGAATTTTTATCGTGTCATTATTATGCAACACCAAACAAAACCCTATGTTAAGAGTTGTGAAAAATTCCGATAAAAGTATGACAGTGTATAATATACTATCATCTACTATATTATAAAATCTGAGGTTAAGAAACAACTTGTACAAGAAGAAACAAAAAGAGAAATTTCATCTATGAATAATACCTCTATATGAATCACTGGATTTTCTTTTTTTATTTCTCCCTATACAAGTTATTGTTTGAGCTCAAATTTTGCGATATATTAGATGATAGCATGATGTACAGTATGTATTTTTACTAAAAATTATGACTCCTAACAAGAGATTTTAGTGTTTACACAATAACTGTGACATAATACAATTTCTCAAAGCAGCGAGCCATACCTCTACATCGGCCGCCACTTTGAACCAGCCGCATGCAGTGTTGGTGATGCTCCCGAGGGCGACGCGCTTCTCCGCCACCTTGGCAACAAGTGGAACCCTACGGCACATCACTCGCTCGCCTTTTCAAAAATTGAACCTCGTTTCGGCTACTGTGGTTGCGTGTATAGGGTATCCTGTTTGTTTGTCCTGACTCGCTCACTCAAGTGTGAATAAAGCTAGCCAAATATGCTAGGCCAAACGGGCCAGCACAAGGAACACAAATTTTGACTCGGCCCGAGCACATCATAGAACGATCAGCCAGGTCATGCCTGGGTCAAGGCATCGGCATGGCGTGCGCATGGCCCGACCCGGCTGCGCCTTGCCCTGCCTTGCCCTACCGCCTAGCACAACATAGTGTGCCTTAGCCGTGCTTGAGCCAAACTAGCACGACATGTTGCTTCATGGGTCATGTCATGGGCTGGCACGGCACGACCCGAAAGACTATCCAGGCATGACGGGTCGTGCTCTAACCGGATCATACCTTGGTGTGCTTGTATTGGGCCGGCCTGTCAGGCCCAGTATGCCACATCTGAGTGCCAAGTCCCTATGGTGTTGGTGTGGTCTCTCTTTCACTCTCTGCAGACTTGCAGTTGAAGTTTTATTGTAGCTACATGATGGAGTATGATCTTGTTTGGTAGAGCTCTAGTTCTCAACTTCACACCAAATCTCATATTGGTAGGTTAAGATAAAGTAATTTAAGTCTCTATTTTTAGATACAAATAAAATAGCACATCTAAATACTTTTGGTATATCCACAACTTCAACTCCACAAAACTCTTGAAGCTTCACTTAACGTTCTACTAGCTTATATATATAACACTAGTAGCTTCACTTAACGCTTCTACTAGCTTAGATTGTAACTGATTTATAGCATTAGTGTTATTGTTTCTTGTTACATTATTTATGTAAAAAATGTGTAGTTGTATGACAAGTGGTTGAACTTTTATTCAATTTCGGATCTAGGGGTTGTTTGGTAGTGATTCTCGTAGAGGATTCACTCTCGAATCTAGCGAATCGCTACCAAACGTGTCGTTTTCCACGGGCTCCGACCCCGTATTTGGCTGAATCGATTCCTCATTATAGCTTGTGCGAGCGATTCAGGCAAAACAAGGCTTCCCCGGTGAATCCAACTAACGAGTTTTGTACCTAGGCGTCTAGTTCAATCATATTTACCAGCAAATACCATCTATCAAAACCAACTCGCACCCGGCCTCTCTCCCAGCTCGCAGCCCCCTCTGCACCCGCACCCCTCCCATCCATCTCTCGTCCCTCTCTCCTCTCCCCAAAAATGGCAACCTAGGTTTGAGGGCGGCCGCCGCTCGCCACCCTCATTCTGCCGCCGGAAGCCATCTCGCGACTGCAGGACTGCGGCCCGAAGCCATCTCTCCGCTGCTAGACCACCTCCCGAAGCCATCTCGCCGCTGCCGCTGGACCGCCTCCTGAAGCCATCTCGTCGCTACCACTGGACCGCCTCCCGAAGACATCCCGTCGCCGCCGGACGTCCGGATCTTGAAGCCCTATCGCCTCTGCCTCCGAATCAAGAAGGGAAAGCCACCGCCGGTTGAGCTCCTCGTTCTCCGTCGATTTCATCCATGCCTAAGGGCCGGCCCGAAAGCATTATGAAGAAGACAACATATGTAAGGCAAATACATCTCATATACAAGTTAAATACATCTTATATACAAGTCAAATACATCTCAAATACAAATCCAAATACATCTCATATACAAGTCAGCACAGATATATAGATAGGGATACAACGGTCAATTCACCCACCATACTCTCTTTTCAGGAATTGCAAATCAGTCAGCTAGCCAAACAGTTTCACTGCTGAATCTGATTCATCAGAAAAACACTTCCAGGTGAATTTGAATCACCCTCAGGATGAATTTGAATCTAGAGCTGTGCCAAACGGCCCCTAGTACATATTTGCCAGCTAAAATCTCCTGCGTTTTATGATGGTGTAGTGTATCTCCGAGTTAGAGTTGATGTCCATACACGGACACTCCCTTGTTTCATATTGCTGCGGGTCAAATTCGAAGCTTTCGTGAACCTTTCATGGAGGCCATAGCGAGTCAACCCTGGATACGTTTAATGCTGATATTGTGAGGTTGCAGCAGGGTTCCTGCTCTTGTATGCAGTTAGTATATATTTTGGAGATGGCGATATTTTGCAGGAAAGTAAAAAAAAACAAATACTTGAGCTAGTCTCTTTCGAGTTCAGAGTAATACATATATGACGAATAGCTGATGATTCCGGGTAAATGGTAAGAAAGCAAGACTGCAATCATATATAATTTGCATTTGTTTGCTGTGCATGTCCACCTCGGTCCATTTCTCGCTACATTATTCCATCATACCATGCCATATAATTTGGAGAAATATCAAATACTCTAGTAATTAATCACCAGTTCACCACCCTTCTGCAACTATACTATACGCATTTTTTTTCCAGGTGATAAAAGGGGAGAAAACACCAAGGGGTGATGGTTTACACCACATTTCACACCCCTACAGCTTTGTGCAATTCGACATTTTTACAAATTGTTCTGAGAAGAAAGTAATCACTGTAAGCGATGACTCTGCTATGCCAACTGGAGAAATTAATCACCGTCGCTGCGTACTTTGAGACAAAGATGGGCTTTCACAGGCTTGTGATCGGAGCTCTGAACACAGTCGAGGGATTCGTATGAGCTTAAGATTGCATCCAAACCTGAAGAGTTGTCAACCTTGAACAATATCCTGTCTGTCCAAGAAGGCACTCTTATCTGCACAAGTGAAGATCACAGGCACAAAACATTAGATTTTCAAGAGCACTGGCTCATGCCTACAAGTTGGCATCCGGAAGTGATGCTAATTCCTGATACCTTATAACTTGTATCGTAGCTGCTACTTCCGACGTTATATTTGTACGTTGGTTTAAACAACAAGGTCCCTTCACAGTACCCATCGAATACTTCACCCTTTTCAGCTTCTTGCAGAAGCTGATCTTTGCCTCTTAGCTTCTGAAGAACACATAAATATGAGGAACTGCTACAGTGTAAAAATGACTAATGTCAACAAACACTTACACTCTGACGATTCTCCTCAATCATCTTCCTTGCAGGCATGGAGCTTATTCCTTGTAGTCTATAATTCAGATCACCTAGCCACACTGTTATGTTGGCGGATTTGGCATATGGTATGCCATTCCTGGAGAACAGCGAGTGTGAAATATGCTGGCATTCTGAGTTCCTCTTTTCCACTTTGTCTTCGTGAGCTACACTTTAATAACACCTTGTTATTTCATAATGACATTTGACTTAGCATCAGAATCGCCTAAAATTCTTCAATTCAAGAAATTAAATGACGAAGCGTAACTTGCGCATTCTTTAACATGGACAGTTAATGCAATCATATTTTCATTGTCTGGAGTTGTATAGCACTTTCGTAGTTTGATGCTTGAAGTGTTAAAAGGAGGTAGTGGTGTATTGGTATGGATTTTAGTAGCACAAGTCACACTGACGAAAACAACAGCAGCAGCAGCGGAAGCCTTTTAATCCCAAACAAGTTTAGAATAGACTAGAGATGAAACCTAATAAAAGACACCAACAACGAGAATGTATAAGTAAAAAGATATAATATAGCAAAAATGGCAGGACACCGACGAAAACATAAACCAAAAATTGAAAAGCAACCTGCGAGATGGCAGGACACAAAAACCATCCGGATACCACTGAAGTTGATGTACATGGCCACAGCTCCTTTCTTTCTCCCAATCATACCCCCACAACCTCCAACTGCATGTTTGTCCACCTTCATCTCTATCCAAAATTACAAAAAACATGTTTATCCATCCAAATTAGGAACTAAACAAACTAGTTTGACCAAAGAAGAACCATGCAATTGGCATCAAGCAATCAAGAAAAAATTGGGCTACAGATATAATAGGATCAACAAGAATCACCTCTGATGTAGTTCTCCGAACTCCTTGATCCGAAAAGAAACATCTGAAGAGACTGCATGCTTTTCTGACCTAATAAACTGAAATTTTATGGGCATCAAACTATTTGAGAATACTACGAAAAGCTTTGATGTGTTCAATAGAAGAGAACAAGACTATAGAGTTTCTTACATGTGTGTCTCGGCCATGGTTTCTTGCAGAACTTGTGAAACATCACATTTTGGTGCTTCTTGCAACCCAACAACTAGCAAATCAAACTTTCTGTTGGAGCTCACCAATTTTGTTACATCTTCCACAGACATCTTCACCAACAGAACACATATCAAATCAAAGTAAATGGCCTAATCATCATCGAGAAGAAAACAATCGAGTTAGAAGTATGTACCTTGCCATTCATGTTCCATGTGATGATGCACACGCAGAGCAGAGAGTTGGTGGTGAATTCACAGGCTTTCTGAATCGGAATTGTCTTTATGCCTTCATGAGTCCCATCCTGATCAATAGAAACCATGCCATTACTGTGTAGCTCGCTTCTCCTGCAATTTTATATATATCAAGAAGTGCAAGTGAATCATACCAAAAAACAACTTTTAGCAAGTTCAGATAAAATACCACTTTGGAAGAGCAAAGCCGCTGCAGTTGCCCATGTCTAGTTACCGAATCTTTCTTTCTGATCATCTAACATGGGAAAGATAACCAAGGAACCCTTTCTGTACAACTATATTCTGAAAGTTCAAAGGTTCTAGGCAGAAAGAGAAGTAATTGGATTTGGATATGTGTACTTTTGGTCTCCACATTTCTTTGAGCATTTATTTGAATCTTCCATATGGTCTCAAAAATTTCAATACATTACAAGATAGTGACAAGTAGAATGCTGAATAACCAACCAATTGGGCCAGCTGGATTACATAGTTAGGTACTGGATATATTTGATGTGACAGTTAGATCTCGTTTGTCCTCCCATCATTAGCCGGCTGCTACTGCAGTCCATGTGTAATGGAAATGTAAAAGAGACTACGCACAGGAATAGGACCACCAAAGTTGCTATCGGTAGTCTGGTACGCTTGGTGATAAGGGCAACATTTTCTTACAAGTAACCTTGGCAGCCATGGATTCTAACAGACAAGTTCCATTTGGGAACATGCTAGAGCTGGACCTTTACTGAAGTTTCACACCTCTTCACTAGGTGGCTTTGTACAACCCTGGATTAAGGCATATGCAGGAAATCGAGCCGTATTGTGAAAGTGACACCTTCTCTGCATTCATCCTTTTCTCTAATTAGTTTTTTTTGGGCTCCACGATCGATCAAAAGATAGAGATTATCCTTTTCCTTGTCTTTGAAAATAAGTGCCTGATATGAGGTCTTTTAATGAACAAAAATGATTAAACTTGATATGTTGGTATCACTTTTATTCATTTATTTTCTGAAACAAAAATTGGCCCCTGGTGTGGCATGCACCAACAGTTTCACAGGTCACACCAAGGAAAAGGCTCATCTGGATCTTTCAGTTATTGGTAGCCTTCAGCAACCTAGCATACTAGTCATGTATCATGCAGAAGTCAAGGCATTCACCAAGCATTCCAACCATGAAAAGCCTGAAGAACCAAAAACAACTGTAGAAACTCTCACTCTCCACATGTGAAAGCCAATGGCAGGATCTTATAGGTGGCATCCACGCAAATTGTTGTCACCATTTGCCCCTTATACAGTTATACATGGCATTTGGAATAAAAGAAGAAGGTACACTGTGGTGCTATGTATGTACATGCTCAGAATACAAGAATGCTCCTCCATCAGGACCACCCTGTGGGTCCGCCCCTGATTTTCATAGTTCGTCTTCTAGGTGTCAACACACCAAGAACACCCATCTTTCTCACAACTCTTGGTGCACTGCTCTTTGTTTGATTCGACAACTCTAAACTGCTTGGCATTGGAAACGCCTACAATTTGACAGCATCTTGCAAAGCTGACTTATCTGCATACATGGCGTTAACACGCTAATGCACCACATTTCAATATGATATAAATGCTAGATTCTCCCATAGCCTTTTGGGAATCTATCTTATTGTAAGACCCCAGGCAATCGGGATCTCCTGTGCCTCCAGTATTAGTTTTTGATTACGTAGCTGATACACACAGTATAACAATCGTAGTATCACAGTCAAACTTTGATAAATCATAGAGAGGTTCAGGATTCAAAGGGTTACAACCCGGATTGCAAATTACAAGCTTGGCCCAGCGGCATCAAAATACACAGCTGAACAAAATCCCAAACCACAAGTAGCGAGGGTGCGAACGCGACTTTTAGAGACTACTCTTCATTCCCAGCTTCACCTCCGGTGAAGTCGGCATCGGCTTTTTCATCTGAATGACAGCAAGAGTGAGTACGGATGGTACTCAGCAAGCCCTATACTACTTCAAAGTGTTGATAGATGCATAAAGGGGTATTTCAAGGGCAAGGCTATATAGTTTTAGTTTTTCTTTGCGTAAAGCCGTTTTATGCAGATGATCAGTGGTATCGTCATGTAATGACTTTAAAACAGTTCAAATAGTTTGTAATCCAGTAACAAGCTGTATCTGGGGTGTCTCGATCCTGAGAGGGGCTACATCTCACTCCGTAGTCTCTTTTATCATATATGGTGTACCTCTAATACCACACAGCTTCTGGCAGATTGAGCCAGGAACCACATCACACGGACATCTAGTCCACACACTCACTCATCAAGACACACGCACCCCGAGTCTAGTCAAATGGGGTCATGCTTCGTATGTCCACAACCGTGGACACGGCTATTTGAATAGTTTTACACTCTACAGAGGTTGTACAGCTTTACCCACGCGATATGCTCAGCCTCCATCCGTTGCAGGCGGAGGAGCGAATCATACCGAGACTCTCCAAACACCTTTCCCGTTGGGCTTTTCCACAAGACACGCCAAGTCCCAGAGCTGCATGTTCCGAAGGCCAGCATCCCTTTTTAAGCCTAAGCCAGTCCCTGAAACCTCCAAACAGCGGGATAGATGGACCATTGGCTGCTCATTGCTCTCAGCCGCCTGGTATGATGCCTAACCCAGTCCTGTGTAAGAAAAAATCAAGTCCTACCTATACATCAAGGATTTCACAACCATCACGGAATTCACAACCATAAAGGATTCATGGTATATGAGTTATTATTGATAACAACAATCTTATCTCCGAGGAGAGGTGTTTTAAAAGCGACGTCTCCGAGAAGACATATTCAATCCTAAGCATACTAGATATCATGGCATCGTCCGACATTAATATAGTTAACGACAGGTAATCCTAGGGTGACATGTATTCTGGATGATAATATTCAAAGACATGGCATGTGTTTGATAGGATTAACTATTACAAGTAGTTTGTAAAAGCGTAATACATAGCACATGCGATAATAAGTCCGGTTTTAGTTGATCAGGTATATTATTTGAAAACATAGGTTCAATATGATCAAGGAGATAGGACTTTCCTTCTCCGAAATTTTCTTTGAAATCTTGATTGTAATCGGGATCCTCCTCGCTCCTGATGCTTCTTGCACGGCACTCGCAGAACTCTGGTTGCCCTACAATCGCGACTATGATCAATAACGATGAATCTAAAGAAGGATCAATTAACACCCAATGGAAAGCCAGATGATTCCTAATAGATATCATAATGTGACAGATGAGTAGATCTCGATTTTCGATGAATTTCTGCGAAAAAATCGCCGAAACTAGAGCCAAAACGGAGAAGTTATGGCTCACAGAAGATTTAATCAAAAATTAAATCGGAAGATTACGAAATGGCACTATTCAAAGGTGGGGCTCACGAGTGGGACCCACTGAATAGTAACTTGGCCCCACATGAACAGTGATTGGTGGACCCATATGAACAGTACAGGCTTGGGTCGAATGGGCTTGGATGGGCTGGATTCGGTCCTAGATGGCCCTGGGCCGGGCTTGGTATACACAATACTGGGCCGCACAGTACTAGCCCACTCGGGTCTTGGGCTGGTGGCTAATGGGCTAAGAAAGCTGGGCCGTCCACACGGCTTTTGGCAGCTGGGCCAGCCTGGTAGGCCAGCCGGCCATTGGGCCGAGCCGTGGCCCAATCAGCCAGGCCGAGCCACAGCCCGCGGTTGCTCCAAGCGCACGCACGTGTTGGGCGAGGCGAGTGGCGGAGGGGAGGGGGAAGTCAGCTGGCGGCGAGAAATTAACGGCGACGCGCTCCGGCCAAGGATTCACGACGACGAGCGGACGTCGGGACACTACACGACACAGCGGATTCAGAGGGGGCTCGTCGACGGCGGCCGACGGCGAGAGCACTCCCAGACGGCAGCTAGAGGAGAGTGCAGCGATGCGAGAGGAAGGCGGAGATGGAGAGAGGTGGTGCGACCCGCTGGCGTGGCGAGGTGGCGGCCGGCGCCCACCTTGTTTCTCGAGCATGGGCGTGCTCTACGCCGGCCAAGCGTAGGCGTGGGCACGAAAGTCGCACGGTATGGCGCGGAGAATGGGCAACAGCAGAGAGAGAGGAGAAAGGAGAGAGTGTGAGAAGTAGGGGAGTGTCGCGACTAACTCGGTGAGGCGGCCGCCGCGGTGGCACGCGACAGCGCGGCGCGGCGTCGCACTGGAGGAGAGTGGGGAAGGAGAAGGCGCGAGCGAGCGCCGATGCGTGACACGTGTACGGCGCGAATCACGCACGGGCGAACGCGGGCGGCAGGCCAGCGCACACGAGAACAGACTGCGCATGTGGAAGCTGGGCGGCATCAGGCTGCATCAGCCCATGCGCGCGAGGAGGGGGGAAGGAAAATGAGACCGGGTTGGCTGGTGGGTCGAGAAAGAGAGGGGGGGGGGGGAGAAATTGGCCCAGGAAAAAAGAGAAGGAGAAAAAGGAAAAGAGAAAAAGAAAAGAGATGGGGATTTTGGGAAATAATTCAAAATAGAATATTTTAAATTTGAATTTGAATTTTGACTTGGGATTAAGATCAACTCTATTTGGAATATTTGAACTTTGATTTGCATTTGGGTAAAGATCCTTGGGAGAGGCTTTGAATTTAAGGAATTTGAGCTAAATAGAATCTGAGATTAGATTTGAAAATTAAGAGACATTCAATTTCAAATCTCCACACAAAGAACTATAAAACTCAACTAATGCACAACTCACAAATATGAGGGTATATATATACTGGTATATACACATCCACATACCTATTTTTTTAATATTAGATAGCTTAATTAATTTTAAAAAGTTTTAATTTGGAGTGAAATATGCAATCAATTAGCATGCTTAACTCAGGATGTTACACTTATGATGTTCTCTTTGTGACAATTATGTATAACATTATGTTTTGCAAAAGAAAAGGAAACATATCTCAATGCAAAAGATAAAGTGTTGTTGGCATGATCGTAGTTTTTTTAAAGGCAACAATGCTACAGTTAATCATAATCTTAACTATACAAGGCGAGCATCTAATTAAGTCCATGCATATTGATATGGTTGGGTTGATTGGATCAATAGGGATAACTGGCGTAGTGTACTCGCCCTCTCAAGGAGGCTCTGAGCAGCTAATTTTTGTGGACTAACTTATTAATTCATTGCTTGCTTACAATGCTGATACGTCCTCCTTTATATAGGAGCTGGCTCCGTCAATCTAAACTAATAAATCTTATCTCTAAGACTAACTAATATATCTTCTCTCTAACTAATATAGCGTAGCTCGGTTGGTTACGTCTCCCGGTGTGGAGCGAACCCGTGCGGGCTTGAACCCTCATGTGTGCACATTGGGTGCGACCCATTTGCGATGTGTCCCAAGCCACTATGATGGCATCGGTGGGGCCCCTATGTGGCCCCGCTATTCTAACAAAAATCTTCTCTCTAACTAATCTTATCTCTAATTCGATGCTACAATTATGTCCTACTGTAGTACCAACCAAACTACCTTAAAATAACAAACTATATCTACATCTAATTTGATTCTCCTCCTACCTAAGATATTCTCCATAACACTACATCCCCCCCCCCCCGACTTGCATCTCGTCCTCGAGATGCTAGGCGGAGGCCAAGGCTGAAGACTGTGTTGAATCCGAATGGATGAGAGGCTGGCAAACGAGCATTGAAGTGTCATGGCCAGGACGACAGCAGTGTTGGCTGCAGTTGTCATTAGGAGAATGAATGACCATTGAAGGCATGATGTCAGCCAGCGGCAAGGCAAACACCAAAGTCTTCTCGACGAACGTGCACAGGTCCTTGGCGGTGAGCTATCGATGTGGATGTCAGTGCCAATGTGGGGAAGCACAACTGGACTATCGATGACAGATGGGATCTCCCAGTGGTTGGCGCATATGCCAATATCCATCTGCAAGAGCTGGATTCGTTGCTCCTCCTTGGTGTGAACTTTAGCCGCCTCAATCTCACTGCTTGATCCCTTGTTAATGGCCATCGGTGCCTCTGCCATGGCAGATTGCCACAACACCTTATCAATATTCAGTGGTGGTGGAGTAGAGCCTCCAGCATCGCCCATGTCAGAGTCGCTGAGCTCGTACGTGATCTACTCACTCAGCAGCTGATTGACAGTCATGTTAATGGAGCAAAACTATATTTTGATGTGTGCGATGTCTTTGCTATTGCGTTCGACGATGAGCAAGATCTGATCTAGCTTGGACGAGAAGTTGTCCCTAGTCAGAGGATTACCCATGACTGATCGGACGTGTGCGCAGGAAGAAGGCCGTTGCAAGCGAGCACCAGTGGAGCTCGGGAGGGCAGGACTCAGCCAGCAGCGGCGAAGGTTGGAGGCTGGTGAAAAGGCAGAGCAGGGGCGGACGGCACGGCTTGGGAGACGCCTGGCCGGGGCATAGCGGGAGGCGACAACTCAGTGGAGAGGTGGCCTAGTGCGATGATGAGCGGCTGTGCGGCGCAGGGGCGGACGACACTGGGGGGCAGGAGGCGCGGAGAGGTCGACTGGCATGGAAGGAGGGGCGTTCGTGCTGGAGGCGGGACAGAGATGACGGGGCAGACGGCATTGAGCAGGCCTGACGACGCTAGGCGGGGGAGCAATGGCCAGCCGGGCGGCATGAGCGCACCCGTGCGGGGGAGGCCGGGGGTCGGGAGATCTGGTGGGGATGGTGACACGAGCGAATTAGGTAGATTTGCTCGAGTTCAAGGTGGGCGGCGCTAGGATGGGTTCGGGAAGGCCAAGACGAGTGATTGGGTGGCTGATTTTGCGACGGATGCTGCAGCTACGGAAGGCTAGATGATATGGTTCGCAAGAAGGAAACCTAGCTCTGATACTAAAGATGATATGATTGGGTTGATTGGATCGGTAGGGATAGCTGGCAAAGCGTACTCGCCCTCTAAGGAGGCTTTGAGCAGCTGATTTATGTGGACTAACTTATTAATTCATTACTTGCTTACAATGGTGATGCGTTCTCCTTTATATAGGAGCTGGACCTATCAATCTAAACTAAGGCCCTGTTTATTTTCTGCTTCTGCTGCTGGCAGAAGCCAGAAGTTAGAAGAAATAGGGTTCTCGAGAAGTGGCTTCTTGAGAAGCTAGAAGCCTGTTTCTGAGGAAAATAAACTAAAGCTGAGAAGCTCGCTTAGAGATGCTTTTCTAAGAAGCTATGTGCTGAGAAGCCAAAAATTTGTTGAAGAAGCCAACAACCTATTTCCAAAACCAGCTTT
Source organism: Phragmites australis (assembly GCF_958298935.1). Lineage (NCBI taxonomy): Eukaryota > Viridiplantae > Streptophyta > Magnoliopsida > Poales > Poaceae > Phragmites > Phragmites australis. The sequence continues at coordinate 35,745,299 of NC_084923.1, read as the reverse complement.
TCAGACAAGCCAAAAGCACAGCTTTTCAGAAAAACTCAAAAGCAGAAGCTCAAACAAACAGGCCCTAACAAACCTTATCTCTAAGACTAACTAATACATCTTCTCTCTAACTAATCTAATTTGATCCCTAATCTTATCTCTAATTTCTCGTTAGAGTAACACCCTACTACAGTACCAACCAAACTAACAAACTATATCTCCATATAATTTGATTATCCTCCTGCCGATACTCTCCATATCAATATACACCATGGTTTCAAGAAAATACATGAATTACTAACTTAATACTATGTAGCAGAAAAAACTCACTTATTCATAATCTCCATCAGAAGATAAGATTAGTTGCTGATCTCCATCAGCAACTAATCATTCTTCATGTCCACTAGAAGTTCCATAATTTCTCTAAAATAAGTTATCATAACAGTTAAGCCTACCGTACACTCTCATCATGTGTTCACAAGTCAAGTTGGGAATCTCGTTCAGAATCATGATCTTCTTAGGATAAGTAAATATTTGGTAGTTCCAAAGGCCCAACTACCTTGAAAGAACTCTACTTGTTTGATGACTATTAAGCGAGATGTAGGTCGTTGAGATCTGACTAAAGTCTCTTTGGTCGTTTGAAAGGCTCAATTGACATGAAAGAAGTTATAAATGAGCTTCTAATATATCCAAGTGTGCGATAAGTGCACCATTTGCTCGAGGCCTCTTTCGTAACCGTGGGGATGGCCTACTCCAATATTAATTAACTAATTGAGATATGACAAGTGAATTTGTTCCTTCCTCATTTTGAGGAGCATGTTTTCATTTGATGAGCATCTTTCAACACTAATCCTAACAACATCACCCATGGAATTATCTTGGAGTGAATGAGGCTAATTGCATTCCAGTTCTTGACAAACTACATTCATTCAATACAAAATTAAGTAAACCCCTTGCCATCACATTCATGAGTTATACATCGTACTCCACAAGCTAAAATAATTTGTGATCCAAAGGCGAAAATTCGTCCACTAACCGCTCAAAAGAGAAAAAACTTGTTCAGGTTGGAGGAAGGAGACATAAACATGGGCATGAGCTTTTGAAGTCGGGAACCATCCCCAAGGTGTTACCTTGGAAGAAATTGTGCCGCAGTGCCCAACTCTGCTCCTTTCCCTCCTTCATTTCAGTCGGCCACACGTCAACTGCCACCGGAAGGTAGGGAGTGGCTGCCAGAGTGAACAATCATAGAGATGATGTGCCAAAACCCCCTCATCACCCTCATAAATGTCCTCATGATCACTGCAAAAGAAGGAAAAGCAAGGAAAATGTAGCCACTGCGGGAAGCAGACGAAATTCATAGGAGAGAGAGAGAGAGAGAAAGAGAGAGAGAGAGAGAGAGAGAGAGAGAGAGAGAGAGATTTGCAGAGGAAGAAGAAGAACAAAAGGAAGAACATAGAAGAGGTTGATGTGGATCAGATATATGTTCATTGCATAAAACCAATTCGAACAATACTCCCAGTATTTATACTCTTCACCCCTCACTAGACAACATAGCCCACACTCACGGCATACAACCCGGACACGAGTCCAACTCTCGCATGCACACGCCAGTTGGGCAGCACCGTCTTCATCAACTTGCCGGACAAGCTATAGTTGTGTATTTTCAGGAATCTACTTTCTCTTCTATAGAGCCAGAGACGTCCAAACTGCCAACTGCGACAATACTCCCCCCTTGAGAAACAGCTTGTCCCCAAGCTGGTGTAGGGGGATAGCGTTGCTGGACAACGTAGTAATCTTCCAAAGTTGTCACTGATTCCGGAAGAGAAGACCATTTGACCAGAACCTGTGTCGTTGACATATTCCCTTTCTTTACCAATTGGTGATCCAATATGAGCTCGGGCTGAAGGTTTACTGAATCCCATTCCTAGCAGTTAGGTATCTCAGCAAACACTAATGTATGATTATCCACAAATGGATTCAATTGTGAAACATGAAAGACCAAATGGATGTTACAAGTATCAGGTAATGCAAGATGATATGCAGCCGAGCCAATGTAGTTTGAGATGAGAAATGGACCAAAATACTTGAAAGAAAGTTTTGGACAAGGTCAATTGACCAGAGAGGATTGAGCATAAGGTTGCAACTTAAGTAACACCTTATCACCAATTTGGAACTGTTTGGGTGTGCGATGCTTGTATGCTTGCAATTTTATCTTGTTTTGTTCCCAGGCCAATTGATTCTTCAGACATTTAGAATATAAGTGCCTTTGCTGCAGCATGACTCACACATTAGAATTAGCTATAGTTTGAAGATTGGGTATGGTGCCATAATTTGGCTCAACACCATATAGGGCTTTAAAAGGAGTTATATAGGGCTTTGAAAGGAGAACAACTGAGAGAGGAGTGGTGGCTAGTGTTATACCAAAATTTTTCAAGTGCTAGCCATTTGGACCATTTAGTTGGTGAATTATGAACAACACACCTGAAGAACATTTCCAGCAATTGATTGATACGCTCAGTTTGACCATCAGTTTATGAATGGTAAGCCGTGCTTAACTGCAATTTAGCATCCATAAGTCTGAACAACTCTTGCCAGAAACTGCTGGTAAAGACTTTATCACTGTCTGAAACAATGGACAATGGGACTCCATGAAGCTTGACGATGTTATTGAGGAATACCTTGGCCACATGTTGAGCTGTAAATGGGTGCTACAGAGATAGAAAATGGGCAGAATATGTTCACAATAACCAGAATAACTGAATAGCCATTTGATTTAGGTAATCCCTCAATGAGGTCCATTGATAAGTTTTGCCAAGCACCAGCAAGGATGGGAAAGGGTTGAAGAATACCTGGAGACTTGCAATTCTCATGTTTTGCTTGCTAACATATGGCACATTGTTTGACAAAATTTTCTACAACAGATTTGAGGCCAATCCAAGTAAAGAGCTTCTTAAGCCTTTGATATGTAGTTTGAATTCTCGAATGGCCACCCACTGTTGTGGAATGAAATTCATCAATAATTTTGGTTTGAAGTGCTGAATTGGCTCCCAGACTTTACCATTTCTTCTAATAAGACCCCCTTCCAGTGTGAACCCCTGATCATTGTCTGAAATGAACAGTTCAATCAATAGCTGCACAGCTTGAGGATCATTGTAATAGGAATGAAGGACTTCTTGTATCCACTTAGGCTGGCAAACACATATAGCTTGAATGTTGAAGAAATGGCCTATCCTAGATAAAGCATCAGCCACTTTGTTCTCAGACCCTTTTTTATTGAAAGCTAAATTGAAAATCCATGAGTTTTGTCATAGCCTTCTTCTGCACATCAGTAGAGAGATGTTGATCATTGAGGTGACACAAACTCTTATTGTCAGTCTTAATAATAAAATTTCCTCTCATAAGATATGATTTCCACTTATCAACAACCATCATAAGTAGGTAATTGCTTGTTAGCTGCACCTAGTGCTTTGTTGAAATAAGCCACAGGTTGTCCTTCTTGGGTTAATACTGCTTCAATTCCAGAGTCACAAGCATCAGTTTCAAGGGAAAATTGCTTGTGAAAATTAGGAACAATCAAAATTGGAGTGGGCTCATTGCTGCTTTGAGTTGCATAAATGCCTCTTGAGCTTGAGCTGGCCATTCAAAGGACTTTTTCTTGAGTATATCTGTGAGGGGTTTAGCAATAAGAGCATAATGTCTCACAAACTTTCTGTAATAACCTGTAAGGCCTAGAAATCTCCTGAGTTTAGTAAAGGTGATTGGGGTGGGCCACTTGGTCATTACAACTATTTTCTCAGGGTCGGTTGATACACCCTTATATGAAACAATGTGGCCCAAATATTTCAACTGCCTCTGAGCAAAAAGAGCATTTACTGATTTTAACAAAAAGTATGTGCTGCATAAGAACTTGAAAGATCTTATCCAAGTGCTGGACATGCTCCTCTAAGGATCTGCTATATACTAGAGCATCATCCATAAAGACAAGAACAAATTTCCTTAAATATGCAACAAAAATATTATTCATGAGACACCGAAATGTGGCAGGAGCATTAGTGAGACCAAAAGGCATGACTTTAAATTGAAAATGTCCATGGTGGGTTTTTTAAAGCTGTCTTATGTTCATCCTCCTCTACCATTCTAATTTGATGAAATCCTTAATACAAATCCAACTTAGTGAAAATTGTGCATCAACAATTTCATCAAAAATCTCATTAGCCACATACATAGGAAACTTATTTTTAATAGTAAGGGCATTGAGTTTCCTAAAATCAACACAAAATCTCCAAGAGCCATCCTTTTTCTTCACTAAGAGAATTGGTGAGGCAAATGGATTTACACTTAGTAATGAGGCCAGATTTCAGCATGTCATGAACTTGCCTCTCGATCTCATCTTTTTGAAGTGGTGTGTATCTATAAGGCCTGCAGTTCATTAGAATAGAACCAAGTATTAGTGAGATAGCAAGATCATAGACACACTTGGGTGGAAGACCTATAGGTTCTTGAAACATAGTCTGGTATTTCTGCAGGACAATCTGTATATATGGAGGTATAAAATTGTTGCCAGAATATGAAGAGGAAGCTGAATCTTCATGTTTCAGAATGACAATAACCCATATCTCATTGCCATTGTACCACTTGGATAATTTTTCAGTAGATACTTTTAGGAATTGAGATGGTGCATTAGAAAGGACACCTTATAACCTGGTAATGGTGCCTAGATGCTGGAACTCAATCCATTTAGAAGACCAATCACAATTCATGGGACTATATTTTTCAAGTCAATCCATCCCCAATACTAAATCATACCCAATCAGAGGTTGTATCTTGACATCTTGAGTGAATGTGTGGCCTTGTAACCACTAGCTAAAACCTTTGATCTCAGTGTCACATGATATAGACTGACATTAGCAACCTTAACTGATAGAGGTGATATATGTGTAGGTGTATATCTTGTTCTAGGAAAAATTGAGGCGTTCAGAAAGGAATGGCTGCTACCCGAATCAACGAGAATGAGGAGTACCCAATTTGCAACCAATGCTCGCAACAGAATGGATCTAGGATGATCAGTACCAGCCAAAGCATTGAGTGAAAAGAAGGCTTTAGAATCTGTACCAGGTACCTCCTGAAGTTTCAAAGCATCTAACAATGCTTCAGATAGAATTATGCCTTCATCACCACTGTCAAAATTTAAGGCATTAAGCTAGCGTTCTGAAGTACTACTACATTTGTGTGTATGAGAGTATTGTTCACCACATTTGTAGCAAATCCCATGAGTTATATGGTACTCCTTGAGTTGTTTCACCTTCCAAACGTCTCCAGCACCCCATGACTGCTTGGGTTCAGACTTTGATTGAATAACAGAAGTGTGTTTTGGTGTATATGTTTTGACATACACATGTTTGGATCTAGCCAATATAGACTCCTGAATTTGTGCCAATAGTGCTACTCTGGCTACTGAATCTGGTAATTGAACTTCCACCACTGGTCCTAATTCATTCTTGAGGCCCAATACAAATTGTGAGACTAAGACAGTTTCACTAATTGTCTTGTCAAATAACTTGATGTGATAAACTAATGCCTCAAACTTCCTTTTATAATCCTCCACTGAGCTAATTTGTTTGAGCAGCAACAATTCAGTAACCTTGTTTTGATGTATATTCACTTCAAATTCAATAACCTATGCATGTTTGAAATGATCCCATGTGGCAATGGGGATGCTCAATTTGAAGGATTGGTACCAATGTGCAGCACTGTCAAAGATATATAGTGTAGCAGTAGGAACCTAAAATCTATATAATGTGGTGCACTGTTGAGCATGAAGGGTGGAAGGGACCGGTATGGTATGATATACCTGTGTGGTGGAAGGTGGAGGTGGTGGTGCAGGTGGGATGAATGAAAACTCACCGAGGACACCATCTTTGGCTAGAATCGTTAGGTGAGTTGGTGTTTGAGGCTTGAGCACATTGGTAGATACCGCTTGATCCTGCTGAAAATCCGTTCGATGGAGATCATGGATAGATCAACTTTCATCTAAAGCTGATCCAAACGATTGACTTGTGCAGAGACCTTGGAATCGAGATTCTCAAGGCGTTCCTTCAACACATTGACGCTATCGGCCTTCAACTCAATACGATCAAGCTTCTACTAAAGCCAGTCCATGAGACGCTTCTAAAACTCATCCATGCCGTCGACCACTTGACGTACTTGAACTCCTTTCTTCGGTGGCGTTGTTGTTTCCTCCTCCAAGTCGAGCAAACCGAGGTATCAAATTTACAGTGATCACCGCAGCAATCACCAACTTTCCCTCTGGGATTTTACTGCTCCAAACCAAGAGAATATAGAGGAAGATGAGGCGCGACCTCCTCTGATAGCATTGTAGCCACTGCGGGAAGCAGACAAATTTCATAGGGGAGAGAGAGAGAGAGAGAGAGAGAGGAAGAAGAGGAAGAACAGAGAAGAGGTTGACGTGGATTAGATATGTGTTCATTGCATAAAACCAATTCAAACAATACTGCCAATATTTATACTCTTCACCCCTCACTGGCCAACATGGCCCACACTCTCAGCATACAACCCAGATATGACTCCAACTCTCGCATGCACATGCCAGTTGGGCAGCGTCGTCTTCATCAACTTGTGGGGCAAGCTACAATTGCGTATTTTCAGGAATCCACCTTCTCTTCTGTAGAGCTAGAGATGTCCAGAACGCCAGCAGTGACACAAAAGCAATGCTCGACATCTGCATTATGAGCATACAGAAAAGTTCACTTGATGAGCACCGGCTTCCCGCTTCTCCCTTCGTTGCCAAACGCCACCGCCTCACCACAACTGTCAATGACGCAGAGGTGGCGATAGTCGACTCGAAGGGGACAGTATTTGGCTGAGATAGCCAACACGTGCCCACCTCTACTGCACTCCACATCCTTGGGCCACGAGGAGCAAACGTCGTGCTGCGCCGGCCTCCGGTGCCCACCGCCACGGCTCTGTCGGTGTATCTGGAACCGGGGGTCCCTGAGTCCCGAGGCCAGGCCAGCCATCCGCCACGTGTCACCATCCCGCGAGGTCCCTCCTGTGGGGTGAGGAAAGTCCAAGTTCCGGGAGAAAGTGCTCGGGGCCACAGTCCCTGGTCCCCGAGCACCCCAGTTCCCCGATGATCCGCAGAGTCTAAGTACCGGGAAGAAAGTGCTCGAGGAGGTGCCCGGTCACCCCCGAGCACCCTAGTCCCCCAACGATCAGAAGAGCTAAGTTCCGGGAGAGAGTGCTCGGGGGCTGCGTGCGGCGGCCCCCGAGCGCCCAGTTCACCGAGGGTCAGTGTGAAAGTGCTCCGGAGAGAGTGCTCGGGGCTGCACGTGGCAGCCCCCGGGCTCTCGGTTCCCCGAAAGATCTATGCAAAAGTGCTCGGGAGAGAGTGCTCGGGGTTGCACGTGGCAGCCCCCGAGCACTCGGTTCCCCGAAGGTTCGTGCAAGAGTGCTCGGGAGAAAGTGCTCGGGGAGGTAAACAGTGCCCCCGAGCACCCGGTACCCCGAGGGCAAGGGTAGGCATTCTCGGGAGAGAGTGCTCGGGGAGGTGAACAGTACCCCCGAGCACTCGGTGCCCCAACGACCCAGAAGTGCCCCCGAGGGGCCCACCGATGAGGTGTCAATCAGTCAGAGGTCCGAGACCGCATTTAATGAGCATGCGCGGCCTGACATTCCCAACTGCTCCCGCCGCAGTGTCAGTCCCTGCCATGCTTTGGCAAAGAGGCGTGGGGCCATTAATTGCACGGGTCTCGTCCCGTATCATCCGGTGTGTCTCGGGATAACATCGCCAGGATCAAGGCGTTCCGTCCACCACCCTGCTGTGGCAGAGGAACAAGACAGGGCGGGCACGCCGGGTTGCTCTGTGCCTGCCCGGTGGGCCCTCTCTACTGCGCCCGTTGCCAGGGCATTTATGGTGATAGGTGACCGGGCGTGCGTCGCATTTTCCACCCCCCTGTCACTTCACCCAGAAGAAATGATGACGCCTTTCCCAGTCATGGCGTCTTGAAACTTGTACCCCCTCCTTCCCGTTCGAGGCATGCTTCAGCCGGCGAGTGCATAAAAGAGTCGGCACACCCAAGAAGGAGAGGGGCCCCGGGATCAACCAAGAATAGACCGAAGAGAATCCGACCAAAGATACACCCGAGACGTCCAAGAGACCGCAAGCATCGAACACAGAAGCACCAAGAACCGAACCATAGTCCCTGCCCAAGAGCAAGGAGCCTCAAGCTCTTAGTTAGACACAATATTCTTGTAACCAGCACATCCTTGAGGGACTTCCTCAGGGCAGTTATTACATCCACATAGGAGTAGGGTATTACGCCCCCGTGCGGCCCGAACCTGTCTAAATTTCTGGTACATTTACTTGTTTCTGCACTAGGTCATCATCCCCATCCACCGGCCGTTGCATTTACTCTCATTCATTTCTCCTGCGAACTTATTCAGGATCATCCCCCCGGCCGAATCTCTAAAAAGGGGTCTCTCGGGATCCCTGCGACAGGAGTTAATCCTCCGACAGCTGGCGCGCCAGGTAGGGGGGAACATCCCTGAATCTGTTTGTTTGTTTTTCTTCCACAGGAAAAAATGGCCGGTGGACACCGCCTCCAGCGTTCCGCCTCCACTTCCACTTCGCACAAGAGGTCCTAGCCGCTGCTGCGTCCCAGCAACAGCCGCAATCTGCACGTGCGGCTTTCCCTTCCCAAGGGGACCAAGGCGCTGGGCCCAGCAGGGCCACCGTCGCCGCCGTCGGTGCACCTTCCAACCCACATCAGGTGGACAAAACTGCGGCCGCCAGGTCCGCCTCTGGACAGCGTCGGGCGCCTCTTCGGCGTAGGCTCGCTTTCATCGAGGCCGGCCCTGGGAGCGCGCTGCTTGCGGCGCACGCTCTCCTCAGGCATCCGCCTGTCCAGGCGACTCCGGAAACCCCGGAGGGTCGCTGGATCCAAGAAGTCGCTGCCCTGGTCGGCACTGCTCGCCGCCAGGTACTGGCCGGCAATTCTCGCGCCACCACCCAGCGTGGCGCCACCCGGACCGGCCCATCAACGGGCAACGTTCGCACAGGCCGGGGGGCCTCCAGGCAGAGCGCCACCCCCCTGGCCGCGTCCGAAGCCCAGGACCTCCGCTTGCGTCTCAACGAGCGGAGGGGCCACGAAGATGCGCGCGTCACTCTCGAGCGCCAGCGGGAGACCCGGCAGGAGGCCGAGGCTGAGGACCAAGCCTCCTCTTTTCTGGCCCACGATCGCCAGGATTCCCCGGCGTTCTCCGCCAAGGAGCGCCGCCCGCGCCACGGGGTACGGCACCGGCTGCCGTGCCTTCTCTAGTGAACTCCGACGGGTCAAATGGCCCTCTAAGTTCCGCCCTGAGCTGCCGGAGAAGTACGACGGGTCCATCGACCCCGTCGAGTTCCTCCAAATATACACTATGGCCGTCCAAGCGGTCGGAGGCAGTGAAAAGGCGATGGCGAATTATTTCCATGTTGCCTTGAGGGGCTCTGCCCATTCTTGCCTCATGAACTTACCCCCAGGATCTATTAGCTCCTGGGATGACCTCTGCCACCAGTTTGTGGCTAATTTTCAGGGCACATTCACGCGCCTCGGTTTGGAGTGCGACCTCCACGCCGGCAAGCAACAGGAGGGGGAGACGCTGCGGCGCTTTATTCAGCGCTTCAGCCAGGTCCGCAACACCATCCCGCGGATAGCCCCCCACGCTGTCATCGTCACCTTCCGGTAGGGCGTCCGCGATGAGCGGATACTCGAAAAGCTAGGTACACACGAAATCGAAACCACTGCGGAGCTCTTCGCACTGGCCGACAAGTGCGCCAAGGCGACGGAGGCCCGGGCGTGGCATGTTCCGCGCCCCACCGCCGACCAGCCAAGTTCTTCCCGTTCCGACAGGCGGAAAAAGAAGAAGAGAAGAAAGCGCGAAGCCACTTCTGTTGAACCGGCCCAGGGCCCCGCCCATAGGCCGGCCCAAGAGCCCGACCACCGGCAAGAACGCCGGGCGGCCGCTGACAGACGGCCCGCGCCCGCGAGGGCCCCGGCCAGGTCCCCTCCTCGGGCCCCGGCTCCCACGAGGGCCCCGGCACCCGCAAGGGCACCAGCTCCCGCAAAAGCCCCGGCTCCCGCCCGGGCTCCTGCTCCAGCGAGGGCCCCCGCTCCCGCGGGGCCCGAGCCAGGCAAATGGTGCCCCATCCACCAGACCAAATGGCATGATCTCACAGAGTGTCGTACGGTCAAAGGTCTCGTCGAGCAGCGCCAACGGGAGCGCGATGAGTCCCGCGGGGGAGGCAACGCTGAGGCCGCCCCCGGCAACGCCGAGCTCGGCTTCCAGGAACCCGAGCACACCGTCGCCTTCATCGACGGAGGCGATTACACGCCTTCCTCACGGCGTGGCATCAAGATCATGCGGCGCGAGGTGTGCTCGGCAACCCCGAGCGAAGAGGCCGCCAGGCCCCTGAAGTGGTCAGACGCTCCGATCACATTCAGCATAGCCGATCATCCCGCCAGTACTGCAGCCGTGGGGCGACTAACCCTGGTGGTGTCCCCCACCATCTGCAATGTCAAGGTCAGCAGAGTGCTGATCGACGGGGGTGCAGGCCTCAACCTCCTCTCCAAGGAGGCCTTCGAAAAGCTGCAGGTGTCCTACAGGCGCCTAAAGCCGTCGCTTCCATTCTGCGGAGTGACACCCGGGCACTCCCTTCCCCTCGGGCAGGTCGAGCTACCCGTAACCTTCGGGAGTCGGGACAACTTCCGCACGGAGAACGTCCTCTTCGACGTCGCGGAGCTCCCTCTCCCCTACAATGCCATTCTCGGGCGTCCGGCGCTCGCCAAATTCATGATGGCCACGCATTATGCGTATCTCACGATTAAGATGCCGGGCCCAGCAGGCCCCATCTCCGTGACGGCTGACTCCGGCGGTGCCGTCTCCTGCGCCGAGCAGTCATACATGGCTTTGGTCTCAGCCCAGGCCGAGGTCGAAGGCTACACAGGGGGCCCGGGACCCTCTTCATCCAAACCCCGACTCGCCGCCGACGCCTCTGTTCCTACGAAGGAGGTCGTGGTGGGCAAAGGCGCTTCCCAGGTCGTCCGAATCGGCGGTGACCTGGGCGGCAAATAGGAAAGCGCGCTCATCACCTTCCTCCGGGCTAACACCGACGTGTTTGCATGGCAACCGTCTGACATGCCCGGGATCCCTAGGGAGGTGATCGAGCACCACTTGGCTGTGCGCCCGGACGCGCGCCCGGTGAAACAAAAAGTCTGGCGGCAGGCGCCCAAGCGCCAGGAATTCATCCGGGAGCAGGTCAGCAAGCTCCTCGATGCCAGATTTATCCGAGAAGTCCTCCACCCCGACTGGCTGGCAAATCCAGTTATCGTCCCGAATGCCAACGGCAAGCTCCGCATGTGTGTGGACTACACCGACCTAAATAAGGCTTGCCCTAATGATCCTTTTCCCTTGCCCCGCATAGATCAAATTGTAGATGCAACTGCGGGATGTGATCTTTTATGTTTTTTAGATGCGAACTCTGGGTATCACCAGATTCGCATGGCCGTAGAGGACGAAGAAAAAACTGCTTTTACCACCCCGGTGGGGACTTACTGTTATATGTCTATGCCTTTTGGTTTGCGTAATGCTGGGTCTTCTTTCCAGCGTGCCAATCGCATTACCCTTGATTCGCAGGTTGGCCGCAACGTCGAGGCCTACATCGACGATCTCATGGTTAAGTCCCGAAATCGCGCCACCCTGCTCGACAACCTTGCCGAGACTTTCAACAGTCTCCGCACTACCCGCCTCAAGCTCAACCCCGAGAAGTGTGTCTTCGGGGTCCCTGCGGGCAAGTTCCTCGGTTTCTTGGTTTCCAGCTGAGGAATCGAGGCCAATCCAGAGAAGATCCGGGCCATCGAGCAGATGCGACCCCCGGCTCGACTCAAGGAGGTTCAGCGTCTCGCCGGCTGCATGGCGGCCCTCAGGCGCTTCATCTCTAAACTTGGAGAGCGGGGGCTCCCCCTCTTCAAACTCCTGAAGAAGACCGGTCGTTTCGACTGGACGCCGGAGGCCGAGCAGGCCTTCCGCGATTTGAAGAAGTACCTCACCTCACCGCCCGTGCTGGTGGCTCCCTCCGAAGGCGAGCCCCTACTGCTCTACGTATCGGCCACTCCTCAGGTCGTAAGCATGGTGTTGGTGGTGGAGCGCGACGAGTGCGCGGGGCCAGGTGCTGGGTCCCAGCTCCCGGCCGCCCCCGGGCACTCCCCAGTCCTCGCGGCTCCCCCCGAGCAGGGGGTCGAGCCCGAGCCCTTGGCTCCCCCCGAGCAGGGGGTCGAGCCCGATCCCTTGGCTCCTCCCGACCAGGGAGTCGAGCCCAAGCACCGGGTCAGCCCCGACCACACTGCCGAGCCTGGGGGCTGCGACAGCCCCTCGGGTGAGGCTGCGGTCTGGGCCCGCCGGGTCCAGCGACCGGTGTACTTCGTCAGTGAAGTCCTCCGGGAGGCCAAAACAAGGTACCCCCAGGCTCAGAAGCTGCTCTACGCTGTCCTCATTGCTTCCCGGAAGCTGCGCCACTACTTTCAAGCGCACAAGGTCTCGGTGGTTACCACGTATCCACTGGGACCCATCCTCCAGAACCGAGAAGGCACCGGGCAAGTTGTCAAGTGGGCGGTGGAGCTGGCGGAATTCGACCTGCACTTTGTCAGTCGCCAGGCGATCAAAAGCCAGGCGCTCTCCGACTTCGTGGCAGAGTGGACACCCGTCCCCGAGGTCATCCCAGAAGGGATTTCTGCGTATCCCGGGCACGACACGCCCGGGTACTGGGTCATGCACTTTGACGGTTCCCTCTCGCTGAAAGGCGCGGGGGCCGGAGTGGTTCTCACCTCCCCAACGGGTGAAGAACTCCGGTACGTTGTGCAGCTGCAGTTCCGCGCATCCAACAACATGGCGGAATATGAAGGCCTCGTCGCTGGCCTCCGAGCCGTGGTGGGCCTCGGGATTCGTCACCTACTGGTCAAAGGGGACTCTCAGCTGGTGATCAACCAGGTATCCAAAGAGTACCAGTGCACGGATCCTCAAATGGCGGCGTACGTGGCAGCAGTCAGGAAGCTGGAGAGGCACTTCGATGGCCTGGAGTTGCGGTTCATCCCTCGCCACGACAATGCTCTGGCCGACAAGCTCTCCCGCCTGGCCTCCTCCCGTGCGCGCGTCCCTGCCGGAGTCTTTGAAGAAAGACTCACACGGCCTTCCGTCCTGCCTGCCGAACAGGACGAAGGGGAAACCTCGAACTCAATTCAGGGGACCCCGGCGGTGCCCTCAGTGGGAAGCCCCGTCAGGGTGCCGCCGTCCGGCGAGTGCGCTGCACTTGCTGAATGTTCTCAAGATGCCTCATGGATGGACGACATCCGAGGGTACTTGAAGGAAAAGTTCCTTCCCGGGGATGAGGCGTCTGCCGAAAGAGTTGCTCGGCAGTCCAAGCGCTATGCCATAGTAGATGGGGATCTCTACCGGCGTAGCGCAGGAGGCATCCTCCTGAAATGCATCTCTCGGGCAGAAGGCGGCGAGCTTCTCGCTGAGATCCACGAGGGCGAGTGCGGTGGCCATTCATCGTTCCGCACGCTGGTCGGGAAGGCCTTCCGGCATGGTTTCTACTAGCCTACAGCCCTCCAGGATGCTTCCAAGCTGGTTCGACGCTGCAGGGCGTGCCAGTTCCACGCAAAGCAGATTCACCAGCCAGCTCAGGCTCTTCACACCATCCCCCTGTCATGGCCTTTCGCGGTCTGGGGGCTGGACATTCTGGGTCCATTCCCCCGAGCAATCGGGGGCTATGAGTACCTCTACGTCGCCATCGACAAGTTCACCAAGTGGCCGGAGGCGGTCCCAGTCATCAAGGTGACCAAGAGCACGGAGCTCCAGTTTATCCGCGGCATCACCAGTCGATTTGGTGTCCCGAACCGGATCATCACCGACAACGGCACCCAGTTCACGAGTGCCCTGTTCGGGGACTACTGCGAAGACCTCGGCATCAAGCTCTGTTTCACCTCCGTCGCTCATCCTCGAAGTAACGGGCAAGTTGAGCGCGCCAACGCGGAGATACTGAAGGGCCTCAAAACCCGGACCTATGACGTGCTCGCAAAGCACGGGAAGGGATGGGTGGACGAGCTGCCCGCCGTGCTATGGGCTAATCGGACCACGCCAAGCCGCGCCACCAGGGAGACTCCATTCTTCCTCGTGTACGGCGCTGAGGCGGTCCTCCCCTCCGAGCTCACTCTAGGCTCCCCTCGGGTGCATGCATACTCTGAGGGTGAGCAAGAGCAGCAGAGGCGCGACGACGTCGACTACTTGGAAGAGCGCCGGCGGCGCGCCGCCATCCGGGCGGCTCGGTACCAGCAAAGTTTGCGGCACTATCACCAGCGCCACGTCCGGGCACGGTCCTTTGAGGTGGGGGATCTAGTTCTCCGACACGTCCAGTCGCGCGAAGGAAAGAATAAGATGTCCCCTATGTGGGAAGGTCCCTTCACCGTGATCGGGGTCCCGCGAGAAGGTTCTTTCAGGTTAGCGACAGAAGATGGGCAGCCGCTTCCCAACCCGTGGAACATCGAGCACCTGCGCAGGTTCTACCCGTAGATGGCCATGCTCGCGGCTCAGGTCAACCAGGCCGGGGGGCTTCCCCCCTGCCCAAGTTGACCGGGGGCTACCACTAGCTGGGTAAGTCACCCAACCTTGTAAAAATTGTCAATTCAGTGTAAATGTTAATATGCAATCGTATGTCAATTTCGCTTTTCTGGATTTTGTATGTTTAATCTGTCTGGTGAGATGCTCGATTGTGCGAGAAAAGTTCGCTCTCTCATTTTCTCCGCTGATAAAAGAATCCCGATCGGTATGCGCACGGGCAGCTGCCGCTGACTTACGTCCGATGTGGTAGGCTGTGGTGTTCGGTGTCGTGGTGGATCTCCGGGCACTACCGAGTCCCTGGGTGCTCTGGGTAATCCTATCACTCGAGCCGCTCGAGTAGTCCGGAGCTCAGGCCCCAGGGGCGGGCTGTCGGTGCTCGGTCTGGTCTGTCATACCCGGGCGCCACTGAACCATAGGACCTCTGGGGTATGCCTCTGCCCGCTCTTGTCCGCCGGTTTGGGTATTCGAGAGGTCTCGGGTCGAAAATGAGAGCAGTCTATAACAAATACCGCACTAACAGAGCGCACCAAACAAGGATTTTCTCCTCTCTCTCTCTTAAGTCACAGATTGACAATCAAAGCAAGGCAGCTCGACCGCAAGGGCCTCGATGCCTAGGTCGCTGCTCGGCCCCAAGGGTCCGCGGGTGGTCCTACCGCTAAAGCATGAGTGGTCGAGATCACCCGACCCTGGGCTCCTCGCGTGCCCCTTGATGCTCGGGCGCCCCGGCTGCGGGAACCAAGTCCCCGGCCACCCCGAGCTCGGAGCACACGCCCCTCCTGGATCGGTTGGTCGGAAGGCCGACAGCTGTCCGGTGAGTGGTTAAATTCAGACGAATTTACATTCAATAGTATTTTGTTCCCGAGTCATCCTCGGGTGCCCTCGCATTCTAATCTGCCCGGTGAGATGGTCTCCTCACGCACAAAACCCTACCTTGTGTCCGCTTTTTCCAAGAACGACAGAACGGTCTGCAGAAAGGTGCACCGTGTGTGCGGTAATGTCTGATCGAAGTATTTCATGGTGGTCGTGGTGTTCGGCCTGCTTTTAAGGGCCCCGAGCACTACCGAGTCCCTGGGTGCCCTGGGTAATCCTATCACTTGAGCCACTCGAGTAGTCCGGAGCCTAGGCCTCAGGGGCGGGCTGTCGGTGCTCGGTTCAGTCCGTCTTAAGCCCGGGCACCACCGAACCATGGGGACTCTTGGTCGCATTTCCGCCCGCACGTGTCTCCGGTCTGCTGACTGAGTGGTCGCAAGGTGAAAAAGTGTTCACCGGTCATGGCGTGCTCCGTGCTGGATCGACCTATCTCCCGAGCAAGGAAGTTCGTGTCTTTATCTTTTGACTTAGCCAGTGCGGACTCGCGAGGGCTCGGGGGCTGAACGCGCCGAGAAGGATGATCGGGACGACTTCGTTCTTGGGGACGGAAAGGTCGGGGTCGGACCGACTAAGTACTCCCCGGGGCATCAAGGCAAAATATCAGAAAAGGCACTAAGTACTCGAGAATATCGGAGTTGCGAGCCTAAAGAAAAGCTTCCATTATATTTACAAGGGGAATACAAGCATTTCTAAGGGATCACTCCCGTATTTACATCAAGACAAAAATAAAAGAAGAGGAAACTACTACAAAAGCCTAATCGGAGGCAGAGTCAGCGTCGGAGTCGTCTTGGCCATCCCCGGGGGCTGGCGGCGGTGGCACTTCCCGCCTGAAGCCGGCCGCCACCTCGGCAGCGGTGCTCCAAACCGCTTCCCGGGCGGCCTCTCCCTCGGCTTCGACTACTCCTTCTCGCGCTGGCTCCAGCGAGAAGTTCGAGTCTCTGCTCCGGTAGTAGGCCAGAACGTGCTCGGCCACCACTTGGGCCAAGCCGCGTCCTTCCCGGGCGGCAAGCTCCTGGACGGCCCAGGGTAGCGCCTCGAGGCGCTCGCAGACTTGCTGGAGCCCCAGTACGTGTCGCCCGGGGGTGTCGCCTTTCTCGTCCATGATGAGTCGCCCAAGGCCGGCCCTCACCACGAACCGTCGCATCCGCCGGAGTACGTCCTCCAACATCTGCTACAGGTTGACCCGCGCGGCAAAGGCAGCCTCGAGCTTCTCCTTCGTGGCCCGCAGTTGCTCCTCGAGACCCTGGCCCCCGGCCGCGCCAGAAGCGCCGGCGTCGGGTGCGAGGCCGGCGGCTTGCTTCGCCTGCGCCACCAGTTCGGACAGAGCCCGCTCGCGGGCGGTCAGCTCCGCCTCGTGCTTAGCATTCTGCTCCTCCCTGGCAACGACGGCCGTCACCGCTTCGGCAGCCTCACCCTCCCGGCGGGACAGCAAGTCCTCCCGGGCGCCCAGGTCCGCCGCCGTGATTTCGGCGTCGAACTCCCGGATGGCAACATCCTCCTCCCAGCGTCGGAGGTCTCCTTCGATGCTCTAAAGCTCCGCTGCCCAACGCTGGAGGTCGGCGTGAGCCCGGTCGGTCTCGCCCTCCCGGTAGGTCAGGTCGGCCTCGAGGGCCTCCGCCGCCATCTCGCGGCTCGCGATCGCCTCCTCCCGTTCCTGCGCCCGCCTCTGCCTAGCAAGGGCCTCAGCAACCTGCTGTCGCGATGCCTCAGCTAGGCGGGCGGCATCTTCCCGCTCCCGCGCGATCTCCACGCGGGTATCTTCCAAAAGCTTCTGCTCCCGCGCAGCCGCCGCGCGGGCCTCTTCCACGGCTTTTTGTTCCTCCTCGTTGGCAGTGCGCTGCGTGGCGAGGCGGGATTCGAAGGAGCGCCAGGCGGCCGCAAGCTGCGCCCTCTCCGAGTCTAGCCTGGCGCGCTCCGCTTCAAGCTGCTCCTCCTTCACGTCCACCGCCGTGCCCAGCCGCTCGACCGCCACCTGGACGCCCTCGATCGCGGCCAGGAAGGGGTCGGCAGGCCGGCCGGGCGCCGGTGGAGCACTGGTTTCCCCACGACCCTCCTCCGGGGGGTTCGGGGTCCCCGAAGGTTGCAAGGCCATCATCCGCCCCGGGCTCGGCACGCCCGGGGTAGGTTCCATCGGCGCCGAGGGCTCGGGCGACAGCTGTGTCCCCGCCTCGGCCGTCGCGTCCGCTGGCTCTGCCACGGCCGCCGCTTCAGCCGTCCCCACCTCGGCCGTCGCGTCCGCTGGCCCCTCCACGGCCGCCGCATCCGCTGGCCCCGCCGCCATCGCCGCGTCTACCTGCCTCGGCTCCGCCGGCCGGCTTGGCTCGGGTGCTGGCGTCGGCGTCAGCGCTCCTTCAACCTCGGCGGCGCCAGTGGGCAGCCTGCAGGAGACAGACGAAGATCAAAACCGAAGCTTAGTTCGGGCGAAGCACGCCCAAGAAAGAACGAAGAATGAGACTTACGCGGTCGTAGTCCCCCGGTACTGCCATTTGGCCGCCGGGAGTCTGGACTCCGGGCCAGTCAATGCCGACCCGGAGTCCTCCCTTCTTCTCTTCCGCCGGGGGCTCGGCGGGGCCGCCGCGCGTTCTCCGGGCGCCGGATCGGGCCCCATCCGAACGAGGCGCGGCTCCAGCACCGGGAACGCCGCCGCCGCCGCCGATGGCGATGACGGGGACTCTAGCACGGGAATGTACAGCCGGGGGTACTTCCCCCGGTCATCCGGCGCCGCCGCCGCCGCTCCGTCGTCGGCGGTGCCTCCTCCTTCGGCGCGACGGCTGCTGCCCGCAGCAGCCCTGCCGCTGGCCCGCGGCTCGCCGCTCGCGGCGCCCGGGCCACCAGTCTGCACCGGGCTGCTTGTGGCCCCCTCGCTGGCCGCCTCATCCAGCCCAGGGAGCTCGGGGGCCTCGGGGCTCCGGCTCCTCGGCCGGTCGACGAGCCCCTGGGCGTCGAACTCCGGCAGCCCAGCCTGGATTGTTGTGCGCTCGGGATTGGCACAGAGCGCCATTTCCGGTAACGGGAGCTCCGCCCGGCTCGCATCCTCCACGCCGGTCACCACCCGGATCATTCCCCTCAGCTCCGCTGGGCCCAGGTCCCAGCTTGCGCCGATTTGGGTCCGGGTGATGTCTTCGGGCCCGGTGTAGAGCCAGCACGGTCGGGCCCGCTCCCGCAGAGGCGCCAGGCGGCGACGCAGGAAGTCCGCCACCACCATCACCGAGGTCAACCCGGCGTCGCGCAGGAATCTGATGCGCTCGAACACCGACTCCAGCCTCGCATCCTCCGGCGGTGGCGCCTCCCACGTCGACTTCTGGGGCTCCGCCGCCACTTCCGGTAGGGCAAGACGGTCATGGGGGTCGACGTCGACGAAGAACCAGTCCCGCCACCACTCCTCCCACTTGCTTCGCAGCACCTGGGGGATGTACCGCTCCCCCATGCCGTCTCGCAGTCGAAGATTGCAGCACCCCGCGACGTCCATCGTGGAGTACCCCCTCTTCTTCCCGGCCGGTCGCAGGACGAAGAAATATCGAAGAAGCGTCACCGAAGTGGCGGAGAGAGAGAGAGAGAGAGAGAGAGAGAGAGAGAGAGAGAGAGAGAGGAAGAAGAGGAAGAACAGAGAAGAGGTTGACGTGGATTAGATATGTGTTCATTGCATAAAACCAATTCAAACAATACTGCCAATATTTATACTCTTCACCCCTCACTGGCCAACATGGCCCACACTCTCAGCATACAACCCAGATATGACTCCAACTCTCGCATGCACATGCCAGCTGGGCAGCGTCGTCTTCATCAACTTGTGGGGCAAGCTACAATTGCGTATTTTCAGGAATCCACCTTCTCTTCTGTACAGCTAGAGATGTCCAGACCGCCAGCTGCGACACAAAAGCAATGCTCGACATCTGCATTATGAGCATACAGAAAAGTTCACTTGATGAGCACCGGCTTCCCGCTTCTCCCTTCGTTGCCAAACGCCACCACCTCACCACAACTGTCAATGACGCAGAGGTGGCGACAGTCGACTCGAAGGGGACAGTATTTGGCTGAGATAGCCAACGCGTGCCCACCTCTACTGCACTCCACATCCTTGGGCCACGAGGAGCAAGCGTCGTGCTGCGCCGGCCTCCGGTGCCCACCGCCACGGCTCCTTCCGCCCGTCAAACTTTTTTTTAATTACATCATGCCATTATAATTGTATCGGTTTTAAAATATACCACTACAAAGGTCGAAGTTGTAAAGATGACATCACAGTTTGCTTTTTCTTTGAGATATGCCATTATATTAATTTTTTGGACCAAATTACCTTCTTCTTCCTTCTGTAGCCCTCTTCTCCCCCACCGGTTGCGTTGTTCCAGCCCTATTCTCCCCCCACCAGCAAGATCTGCACAGCAATGGAGGCCTCCATCCTCCTCGAGCTCCACCCGGCTCCGGTGCCACTGCGACACTCCACACACGTTGTTGCCCTCTCAGAGAGCTCCTCCCTCACTAGCGATGAACACGAGTAAATGCGGCCGAATGTAGAAGGTGAGCCAACCGCCTCTGTCCAATCTAAGCCCACGGTGATCTTCACCTCGCCTCTAGCATGTTTTTGCATGCGCCAATCTAGCTTTGGCCGGCACCGGCATGGCTCTCCAAAGAGCCAAGCGTCGTCGCCTCTGGCTGCACACCACCGGCCAGGCCACGGTCAGGCCCTCAACCTGAGGACCCTAGGCCGGCTTCCCCTTCGCGCACTGTGCCTTCTACCACCTTCCGTAGGCTAAAAGTCGCGCTTGTCCTCCCTGTTCTCGTGCGTGTGCTACCGCCGTAGTACGGCTGTCGCGAGTGCCTCAAACGAGTTCCTCATCCTGTGCTGCTGCTCATGCTACTGACCCTTGGCCAAATGGCGCAGCCGACGTGGGTCGCAGTGCCACCAAAGAAAGGGAGGAAGAAGACAGATATATGCATTTTGGTCCAAAATGGCAAATCTTAAAGAAATCATAAATTGTAGTGGCACCAGTTCAATTTTGATTTTTATAATGGTATATTTCGAAACATGCATATTTATAATAGCATAGTTTGAATTAATCATTTTTCCACTTTTCTGGAGACGCAGTCCCTAAGCTACTAGTCCATCGATTTTTGCTCTCTTTTTTTGGAAATAGTTGCCCTTGAATTTGATGTTCACTAGTTTACGAAGCAGCTGTTTTTTAACATGCAGTTCTTTTTTTCCCATTTATTCCAAACGTCTTCTGTCTTGGGCTGTGTTTAAATCATCAAAAGTTCAAAGCACCCATAGATTCGTAGTTTCATACATACAGCTACCTATTTGGCAGTTTCCAGCGGGTTTTAACTGCTGACGTCAACTTGAGTGGCCAACTGACAATTGTCCATTTCTTTTCCGATTACAATACAATGTGAAACCGCACGTGCACACACCACTACTACTAGATATTAGTAGTCTCTAACATACATCTACAAATTTTATCGCTAAAATCACTATCACACATCTACAAATTTTATCGTTAAATCGCTCGTGTGTAAATTATGAACACTATTTAAACTTTGTTAGTTCTTCTGATTACTAACACCACATGCTACACATAAACGCGACTATAACACCACCACATGTCTACAAATTGTCGTAGCTGGAATTACTCACGTATGTTCTGTGTACATTACGAATACCAATTTGAAGTTTGATGGGTCACTCTGAAGACTCAACGCCCCCACAAAGGGATAAACGACTCGACAGCCCACAAGGAGATTTTAGTGGTTCTCTATGTAGTAATACTTCAGCTTGGAACGCGAGAGCTCCAAATGATCCTTAAACAAATAATATAGCTTTATGTTAAATTCCTGCAGATTTAGTAAATATAAAACGACCTGCGAGGTGATCAGAGCGCCTCCCGCTTCATCTCGTGGTTATAATCAAGCAATGTCACAGAACACCTTGACAAGTGTCAATCCCAAACATGCGACTTGAGCTCAGGCAGTTGGTAACTTCGTAAGTGACAATTATGATGACCGCGTCTTGAGCTCAGGCAATTCGTAAGTAATACTGGTGGCTGAAAACACAGAAGCTAGTTGGTAGAGTATTGTCGCTAATTTTAAAGAACATAGAAACCGAAGCAAGCACTGTTACTGACTCCATGTTTTTAAGCTACGTAGAAACACAATGCTGAACATAACTTTGCAGTGGTCTGAGGAACTAGGACAAAGATTGGCTCATTCCTGTCGCACCTAACAAAGATAAGAAATATATCATTAGTGGTGTACAAAATTAGGAGAAAGAATCCTTTCGAAGGAGAAATAATACACATCCAAAGTCCACATACATTACAAAGGTCCAGAGCAAAAGCACTATGTAAAAATCCAGAAAATGTATAACAGTCAATACGATCCAATTATAAAGTTTACTAGCTGTATCTAAGTTACTTAAATCTAGGCAAGAGGATGAAAGAGGGACAATTTATTCCTTAATCTGTGTTAATACTCCCAGTAATAAACTTTCTCCTAGTTTGTCTGCAAAATCCCTACCATGAAGAAATATTTAATGCAAAGCCACAAAACTAGGACATTTAATGATTGGACCGCAAAAGGAAGCTGAATCACGAGAGATGGTTAATGTCGCAAGTTGGCACACCAAACTCGCAGATGGCCTCAGAAACTTGAGTAGTACTCTGGGGCCACGGCATTGGTATCATGGATCAATGATTCAGTTTCAATTAAAAATAGTAGTATAACAGCTATTGGGTTATAACTAATACAAAGAATGTCCGTTTTTCCAACTAAGCAAATTTTCTCCAGGTAACAGGATGCCACCAACATCACGATCTAGACAAACCTAGAACATGCATTCCAATTTCATCCTGACTGTGGTTTGGCTTTCGCAAGTAGTGTGTTCCATTACAACATTGAAGACAAGTTTGCATGATAGCTTGCAGCTAAGCATAACATTTCAAACATGCATCATTAAGACATGCTCAAACGTTCCTTGCAATAAGAGTATCAAATGGATGACCCACCCAAGCATATCCAACTGTCATCAGTCCTTAATCTCAAAAGTTCCTCAGCAAATATCACAACTACCATATTACATAGATGATAGATCACACTTGCATGGCAATATCCAAACCAAAATAGATGCATCATACTATGTCCATAAGCAGATTCCAAAAAATAACAATGCGAATAAGAGATTCAGGTTGGAAGGACACACTAACAAATTGTGGTCATCTGAAAGATAATAGCCACTAGCAAAATTGAAATTCAGAACTTATGACGTCCACGAAACAAGATACAACAAATAATCATTGAATTCCGCAAGTACCACAAGCTAAGATTAACAAACACAGTAATCAATCCAAACGGTAATTATTCCAAGGGTCAGGAAATCAGATAAAATTAAACATCATACACATGCATAAGAATATCATTGTACCCATCAATCAATCAGCTACTAGTTGACTATACATGTGTGATACATTGACAAAGGCTGAACAGAAAATCAGCCAAAAAGGCCAAAATAAATTCAAAGTATTGACATATTCAAAATATATGTTCACTCTTTCAAAAAGAGTACTCCTCCATTTGAGCAGCATAATTTGTCCCTCCAGAACATACTCCCAGGAGAACAAATCTGACCCAAGAACGTTTGAAATCAAGTTTAAAACTCTGGATTCGATGAACAGTCATTCAGGGCAAGAACATGTCAAATTTAATATTTGCACTTTTATTTCAAAAGTAAAACAGGCAAAGCAGCTCCAGCTGATAGACAACCGGGAACTAGTACCAGCCATGTTCCAGGATCTATTGCAGACATGTATTTTGAATCCCTGTTTGTGATAGAAAACGGCATTTACTTTCTATTCCTCACATTTACAGGTACTTGTTTACTTCCATCCCCCAATGCAAATTAGTGTTCTCAAAGTTTTAACAATTCAAGCACAAGTATACGCACGAAAAAAAATAAAAAGTGTCCCTAACAAAATCATGCATGCAAGATACTAATGGTTACCAATAGCCAGCTAATCTAACCCATGAACTCATAGAAACCCACCAGTAGGCTCCTAAATCACCCCAATAATGCACAAACACCAAATCTGCGATTCGCCCCGTTAGATCGTTTCTAGAAATCGTAGCATTGGAACTATCATGACCTAGTGCCACGCTGATTTATCCAACAAATCACGATGAATCTAGAAGTCCATATCAACAAAAATTGATCAATCAGAACCCACAATGCAACGGGCACGCACTAAACCGCGACTCATCTACCCGCGCGAACACAGAACAAAACCGCTATACCGTCCAGTCAACCAAGAGAAATCGCAAAGAAACTCATCTATCCCCGCCGTCCCCTCAGATTCAACAACGGGATCACACGCGCATCGCAGAAAAACCTACCAAACCATACGGATGAAAAAAGCAGGGGCCGGGGGGCTCACCATGTGGTGGTGGGGGTGGCGGCGGCATGGGGCCAGGACGGCCCTAGAACTCGAGCTTGAGCTCCTGGACGTCGCCGTCGCGGGTGAGGAAGTGGAGGATGTAGGGGGCGGCGCGGATAACCGCGACGCAGGAGGTCATGACGAGGAGGTGCGACTTCAACTGCTTGTACGCCGCCTCCTTGCTCGGACGCCGCGGGATCGAGCCCAGGAACATCTTGCTCTGTTTCTCTAATCCGAATCCGATCTCCCGAGGCGGCGGCGAGGGTTTCGAGCTCTGGAGGCGGTGAGGCAAAAACCCTAGGATGCGATGGCTCTGGGAGACTGGGACGATGGGAGGAGTTCTGGGTCCTTTTACGCCCAGGTCTCTGGAGAACTGCGGATTTCGGAGTTCAGTGGGCCCCGGCCCAATGCGTTGGTGTGCAACTCGGCCTAAACCCTAGACCAAGGTTTCCCGCCGTCCAAGTTGGCCCAAGGCTTCCTAGATAGACGAAACAGGCCCAAAACATTTGAGAGCACACAACAGGATGCACAAATTTTTCTAAAGCACAAAGAGTAACTTAAATGTTAGGAACTGAATGCTTCGAGCCAAAAAATTTATTCGGATTGAATTCGAATTGCATATAACTTCTAGGACCCCATTCCTTTCGTCCACACAGGGTACACATGGAAGTTTCCGGTAGGATTCGTGGAGCCCGGAGACGGAGATCGGGAGCCTGATCAGGGCGCAGAACCTGTTCGAGGACCACGAGCAGCAGGTCGAGAGCGCGGTGGAGCGGCAGTCGGAGCTGCTGGGCACGGACGTGACGCTGCGGCCGGAGGCGGAGATCCCGCGGGAGAGGCAGGACGCCGTCAACCTCGCCACGACCGTCGAGCTTGATGCACAGCGGGAACATGTACAGCTGCATCCAGGACGACACCAGTCCGGTCATCCGGTGTCCTCACTTGTATGTGGTGCTCTCGATTCTCTAAAAAAGACCCGATGATGTCGCTAACCGGTAGGGATGACAACCGGGGACATCGCTGGCGTCGGGACGCCAGCCCAGTAACCGAGGCCCGACACGATAAATCATCCCGAAGTCCGGCCGGCCAGCCTGACCCCGGGTTAGCATATATCATTATATTTATAATTTTAATATTTATATTTAGTATCTCATTTATCAAAAATTAACTTTCAGTATATCGTACTTCGAAAATATGCGAGTCCAGCCACATTCGGCACACCGTGAGCTGAATAGTACCCGACCATAAACAGTATCACGTAGAACAGTACAGCGGTGAGTTGAATTTTGTTTTCCATCTTCTTCAAAACGGTGGTCTTCTGTTACTCCAAATATTTTAAAAAAAAATTTACGTGTTCCATAATTCATGTGAAACTCATTTTAATTGGATTCACTGAAAAATCATTTGTATATTTTAAACTAAAATTCTTCCAAAAAAAAGGCTACTTTTATAACTTGTAACAATTATTAGTGTCTCAAATAAATGCCCAAAAATCTAGGAAAATTTACTAATATTCTTCTTATGTGATGGACTAATTTCTAAAATTATTTTCAGCCCTAGTTTATATGATAAAAAAGTGAGTTCTTTTGTAATGCTCCATTTATATGCATTTTTATCATTTTATGTGATATTATCTTTTTAATTCAATTTGAATAAAAATAAATTTAAACATGCACAAAACCTACAATCAAGGGGTAAGTTTACCAAAAAATCATCGTAACCAACTCAGCATCTTTCTGATGTACTCCGCGACGGATATATTGCTTTTTGTGTTTGAATAGGTTTAGAGATAGAACTCAGAGATAAACTCGGTTTTATATCCATGCATTATTTCATGTGATCAAAATCATCTATACGAGGTGTAATCTGTTTGTAACTTTAGTTGTGGTTCAGCAGCTCATATATATACATCCACACAGCCTCGAGAGAGGTGACAACGCTTCCTAATATGGCATTAGAGCCTCTCCTCTAAATTTCATCGACTCCATCTTTAATTCTGTGGGTTTTCACCCGCTGACTATTTTTCCACGGTCGCTCGCATCCTCCTAGTGCGGGGTGACTTGGTCTAGACTACTCTAGATAGTTAAATTTTGTTCGAATTCAAATTGAATTAAAACAAGAATATCACATAAAATAATAAAAATGCATATAAATGGAGCATTACAAAGGAACTCACTTTTTCATCATATAACCTAGGGCTAGAAATAATTTTAAAATTTAGTCCATCACATAAAAACAATATTAGTGAATTTTCCTAGATTTTTGAGAATTTATTTGAGACACTAACAATTGTTACAAGTTATAAAAGTAGCCTTTTTGGAGAATTTTAGTTTAACATATACATAGCATTTTTCAGTGAATCTAATTAAAATAGGTGACACATGGATTATGGAACACGTAAAAAAAATTAAAATTTTTGGAGTAACAAAAGACCACCGTTTTGAAGAAGAGGGAAAGCAAATACGATGATATGTTATCTATTTTAGTAAATACATTCACGTATGTTGTCTAATTTTAGATTTTGGCCGCTTTCGAGAGCAATGCAGTGCACAGACATCTGGATGAAGGAATCAGTGCGTGTTTCAATTGCAGCTAGATAACTCTGCTTAGGCCTTCTCCAGTGGAAACGGTATCTGCCTCGCGTCCCGTATCCACGTCGGATACAGCTCCGCGCGCGGTCGCAAACACAGTCCAGCAGAGTCCGTTTCCAGGTGAATAGGGTTGCGGCAAGGAGTCGGGGGGCGGCAAACTTGCGGTGAGATGCCGCGTCTGCTTCATTGTGGGAGACGCGAGTGGCGAGGTGTTCGTTGCTCCCACGGAGTGGTAGAAGAGGAGCTGGCGAGCGGTTGCGGAGGCGAGGCGGGAGGCTTCGGTGGCCGGCGCAAACGAGCAGCTTCCAGAGACTGGCAAGACAACGCTTCATCCCTGTTGTGCGAGGACTGGGCCGACGCAGATCCGGCGGCCGCGGTGCAAGGTTCCCCACCTTCGGTGTGCTCAGCGGCAGTAGGTGCACCGTGGTCGTCAAGAAGCCTCTGGTATGTCCTCGGCTCCCAGATCCACATGTTAGCGCGGCGGACGGCCGAAGCTAGGGTTGCTCGGCGGCGGTAGTGTAGGATGGGTTGCTTGCTTGGTTTCTTTGGCTTGCAGCGGATCCCCATCTGCAGGGGCGGGGAGAAAGGTGCCTGCACCCGATCCCCAGCCATAGGTACCTGAAATCCCGTGGATTTATGGCCGGCAATGAAGGAAATGTCGAGGAAATCCCGTGTTTTAGTGTGCATATAGAAACCGAGTAGATGCAGTTCGCACACAACATGCTCATGGTACATTTCTTTGGTCACAATTTAGTATGTTGCCTAATTTTAGTGTCATGGTTTCTGAAAGAGCTTCATATTAAAAATTTCTTGTTAGATATCAATGGGAAAGAGCTAAAATTTGTTGAACGTTGGACACCCCTGTTTGTTCCTGTACCTGATGTTTGGGTGATTGTTTGGTATGTATATTGGTAAAAGAAATTGGTTACAATCTTGTAATTGTTTAACTGGAAAAGTTTTCAATCATTCAATATGTTTAGCACCAACAGGTGGACACCAACAGCTGGATATGTTTAGCATATTTGAACCTCACTCCATAGGTTGTAGTTGGATATGTTTAGCACCAAGAGCTGAATTATTCAATATGTTTAAGATTATGGAGTGAGGAGGCTTGGAAATCTTTAATTGTTGTAGGGCAAGGATGAGTTGAAAGTGTAGGGCATAAAGGATTTGGGATATTGGTAAAGCTGTAGGGCAAGAAATATTTGAACTTCCATTTTGGACTGGAATAGGTAGATGTAAGCCGAACCGTTTCATGTCTATGAATTGTATCCAACTGAATAGGAGTAGGAGCTGAACAATACTGCTAGTGCTATGGGACTAAGAATTTTTTAAAGATTTGACAGGAAGAAATACTGCTTTGTGGTGGCAAAGGAGTAGGATCTCAACTATGTCCCAAATAGCATGGTAGCTAGTGTAGTAATGAGAATGGGCAATATATATATTCTCTATTGTGTATGTACGTATGTGCTCTGTGCTGGTTTATGTTGCATGAGGTAGCAATTGTTAATTGTAAAGAAGACCTATATTGTTTTAGTTGCTGGAAAGGGCACAATTAAGCACATGTTCCCTGATTTCAGTACCTGGTATTGGGTCAAATGGTTAGCCAGTGTTGAAGTTTAGCTCCAAAAATGGTTCCTCCCTTTAGTCATCCGTCACCCGTGGTTGTAGATGGATGGCGCAGCGCTTGCCACCCTCGTGTCGAAGATGCAGGACCATGTGGAGGAGGCGGCTTCCGCTTTGAAGAAGGTGGCCATTGACAACTTGAGTCCGGACAGCACCCCTGCTGCCGTGGAGTTCAACATGGCCCTTCTGCAGGTGGAAACCATTGCGGCGGACTTCGAACAGCTTGTGTTCCAAGTTGAAGATTGTATGAGGGGCGGTGGCGTCCACAACCATGGTGATGACGCTGACAGTACAAGCGCGGCAGTGGTAGAGGAAGCGACGGGCTCAAAGGACATTGACGATGACGATGTCGTTCTCACTGACTGGAGCTCCGATGAGCTCCTGTGTTCGGAAGATGCCATGTCCATTGAATCTGATAGGTCTTGGAGGCTGTAGTTGGGTAGGGTGTGTATTTAGTTGTTCGGAATCTGTGGAATCACGGTAGCCGGTCCCTATAGGTTTACGACTAACCTCTAGTTGTTGGTGTTGTAGTCCGGTAGTCCGGTGTGATGTATGTGTTATATGTTAAGACATATCCCGAATCATGGTTGTAATGGTATTACATTTGGTGTACTGTTATTTGATGTATGTTGAGAAGATGCCATGTCCATTTAATGTTGAGAAGCAATGTTGATAATGTGTTATTTCCTGCTGATGTTTAGAATGGATGTTTGTATGTTATAGCTGCATGAAGTTTTGTACTAGCTAATTCTGTCAGCGATTGAATTTCTGTAATGTCTGAAAACATACACATATGATTAAGAAATGCAGCATTGTATGTTAAGACATATTTACAGTTTCATTTTCTGTAACAGAAAAGCATAGCTCAACTATTCATTGCTAGGTTGTTGCCTAGTTCTTTTGCCTCTGTCTGCTCTATTTTGGTCGATCCTGAGAGAGAAGGGTACCAGCTTGTTACTTGTATTGGATTGCTTATTTACTTGTGTGCAGGGACGAAATGGAGTACGCCGGGTTCCTTCGTGGTAACACCGAACGCATGCCTTGGGACGATGTTGTGCCGCTCACCGAAGATGGCATCATCGGGACCCAGATTCCTTCGGCACAGGTGCAGGACATAGACGCACCAGGAGAGGTGGCAGCTGTGGGTGGTCGTGGATGCAGTTACAAGATGGAGGAGGACCTTCTACTTGTTACGGCATGGTTGAACGTGAGCTTGGATCCCGTGGTGGGGAGCAACCAGAGCTTAGGTGCATTCTGACAGAGGATCGAGAGTTACTTCCACGAGAACAAATCGTTCATGTCAACCCGCAATAAGAAGTCACTGCAAGGGAGGTGGACTTTCATCAACACTATGGTCCAGAAGTTCTGCGGCCATTACGCTAGGGCCGTGCGCACTAAGAAGAGTGGTACGACTGAGGCGGAGACGGTATGTCACTGAATCCTGAAGCTAGGAATGTACCTTTGTGAACCAAAAGCAATGTAACCTTGTTCTCACCTGCTCTCTGATTCAATTTTCGGTTAGTTTGGAAAAATCCATTTTAAGCGTGTGGTTGACAAGGTTGATTGCTGAGATGAATGTGTTTGATCTTTGAAAAACTCAACTCAATTTTGAGTGAATACTGGATAGGTCAGTCCTACTGCCTACATGGATAGGTCAGTGCTACTGCCTACATGGTTCTGTCATCGAATCATAGTCAAATGGAAAAGGCAGTTCTATTATTCAACTATCTTGGTTGCTGGGTACAATTCTTCTTAGGGTTAGACTGATTATATGGGTCTCAATGTAATGTATATTTTTTTTTAGCATCACAGAGTTTTCCATTAATTAATAGCAGGAGTACAATCAACGGCTGCTAATCCCATCAACCAGTCCGGGATATAGTCAAGCCAAAACCGGGATCGCTCAGTGGCCGACACCATGCTCACACAGCAGTGAGCCACCGAGTTTGCCTCCCTACGCACCCACACAACTTTAAACTCAACAAAGCTCCTGCTTAACTCTGTGATATCACACCAGAGCCCTCCAATGGACGATCGCATGCCATCACGCGCTTGCAACAAGGTCTTCAACCCAGAACAATCCACGTCAAGCATGACTCTCTCATAGCCCATCTCCGCAGCCAGCTCAAGCCCCTCCTTCGCTGCCATTGCCTCGGACGTCAGAGCATCCGGAACATCGTCAAACCACCGCGCCGCCGCTGCCCGCACAAGGCCAGTGTTATCACGAATCACCACACCACCACTGCCAGTACATGTAGCGGCATCAAAGGCAGCGTCCGTGTTCACCTTCACCCATCCTACCTCCGGACATCTCCACTTCATCATACTTCTTGGCTGGTTTATCTTGTTCGGCATCTTCAGCGACGCGAGCTCATCTAGCATAGTTGAGATATATCGCACCGCAGCGCCAGGTTCCCAAACCTTTCGACCGTGGCGCCTTGCATTCCGGCCAGTCCACAACGTCCAGGCACCACATACCACCATCGCTGCTTCCTGAGGAGAACATACATCCGCTTGAAGTACATCTGTCATCCACGTTCTAGGATGGAGGTCCGGAATTTTCATCCCCCAGAGCTTCTTTGCCTCAGCCCAGAATCTCTTAGCTGCCGGGCATCGGAACACCACATGGTGCAAGGTTTCCTCCAGGTCGCCACACAGCTCGTAGTGGCTTTCCAGTATGACATGTCTTCTTCTCAATTCCACTTTAGATGGCAGGAAATTATGTATCACCCGCCACCAAAACGTACGCACCTTCGGTGGAACATTCAGCTTCCACACTTGTCCCCAAACTTTTCATTCCCTGGACGCCCCAGTTTCACCAGTCGCCGCCATTGACAAGGCTGCTTGCTCCTCCTTGAGCAACATGTAGGCCGAGCGCACCGAATATAATCCACTCTTCTCGTAAGCCCAGGCCACCACATCAGACTCCATATTCACCCTCGGCTTAATCTTTAATACCTCCATCGCATCCAGTGCTATAAGCGATGTGCGCACCTTCGTCTCGTCCCAGACTCGTGTGCCAGAAACAAACAAGTCCCTCACAACCTCAGCTTCAACGTCCGGCATACGCACAAGGGGTCGGAGAGATCGCAGACCCGGAATCCAATTGTCTTGCCAGATATAATGTATATGGGCCTTAACATATATTCTCTATTGTGTATGTATGGATGAACTCTATGCTAGTTTATGTTGCATGAGTTACCACATATTTTTCATTGGCAAGTTTGTATCAAAATTGCAGGTCGTGGAGGCATGCAAGATCTTTCAAGCCGTGGAGCACAAGGGGTTCACGTTGCTGCCTTGTTGGAGGGAGTTGCGGAATCATCCCAAGTGGCAATCGGAGTCCTCGCGCAAGAAGCGGAAAACCACTGCTTCGGGAAGCACCTCATCGATGCATCAAGTAGCGTCTTCAGCCGGGCTGAACGTACCTGAAGGAGCGGATGCACCACCTTCCATTGGCAGTCCACGTGCCAAGCGCCCACTTGGTCGCACGCGCTCGAAGGAGGTGGCCCGCGGTAATTCCTCCTCTAGTTCAGCTTCAGGGCCTATGACGGAACTATTTGACCGACAGTTGGCAATGAAAGAGATGATTGAGAAGGAAAGGGCTAAGAGGTTTGCGGAGTTGATGGATGTTGAGCGGAAGAAGCTCCGGCTCGAGGAGGAGCGTATGAAAATGGAAAAGGAAAAGGAGGAGAGGCACATAATGAACATGGATCTTTCCCAAATGGATGAGGACTAGCAAGCCTACTACAAGAGTCTCCCGCAGAGCATCATTGCAGGTAGGCGCGCCTCGTCTGGCCCCATTTGGCTAATTTGTTTGGGACTTTAGTTTGTCGAATGCTACTGTCTTTCGTTATGTGTAAACCTATATGGAATGGTTAATTTGTTAGCTGGACAAACCTGATTTCGGGCTTCTGTACTCAGTTGTGTTAATCTCAATCTTTGGAGAGATCACCAAGCTGGAGAGGAATGTTCATGTAGTAGGTGACTTCATATGTACTACTGAAATTCAATGATGGTGATACAAGTGAGAGTATTGGCCTCCGCTCCATGTATCTGTTGCATCTGTTGCATCTAGGCCAGCTCGAACTCATTGATGCATTTATCTTGTCTCTATTGCAAAAAATCAGACCCTTAACTGTCTTGCTCGATGCCTGCCTAGCTACTAGCGCGAATGAACACATACTGTCTGTTTACATCTTGATTTGGATATAGTGACTGCTTTCAGCTCAATGCCCTACCACACAGATATCAACTGAACTCAAAAAAATACTGACATGTTTTACAAGTACGCTAAATCATTCATAAAACATCCACAGCTTCATAATATGTCGTCCACAACCATTCATAAAACACACTTACATAGTACGAAATGACATAGGACATATGACATACGACATACTTGCCTACGAGAGTCTACTATACATAATACGCACTGGCAAAGGACAAAGTAGTAAACATTTTATTGATCGGACTACAAGATGTTGGTACTACTCTCCTCCGTGGAGCTGCCAGAGATGCTCGACAAGATCGTCACGGAGCTGGTGATGACCCTGCCTGCTAGTTATCATCCCATACCTTTGGGCAAATGCTTGCAGTGTGGGGGTTGGGGTGTGCGACGGCTCCACATGGTCACCAGCACCGTCGTACACGTGTTCGACTTCCCCATCCGGTCTCTCATTTTTGATTATCATGTTGTGCATGATAATGCAGACGGTCATGATGTTGTGAAGGGTTTCCTGATCCCATATCCTCGTAGCCCCCTGGACTATGGGAAACCGAGACTGTAGGACCCCGAAGGCGCGTTCCACATCCTTCCATAGCGCTGCCTGCTGAACGACGAAGTGTTGCCGCTTCCTCCCAAGTGGACAAGATATGGGCTTCACGAAGGTGGCCCATTCCGGATAGATACCGTCTGCAAGGTAGTACCCCTATGGTGTACTGGTGTCCATTGATGGAGTATTGTACATGGGGGGCCGCACCAGCGGCAAAATTGTCGAGGAGATGTGAGCGGTGCAGAACGTTGATGTCGTTCAGCGAACCTGGCATGCCGAAGAAGGCATGCCAAATCCACAGGTCCTGCGGCGCCACCGCCTCTAGAATGATCGTAGGAGAGTTGACATGGCCGGTGAAAGAACCCGACCACACCGTCGGACAGTTCTTCCATCTCCAATGCATACAGTCGATGCTTCCCAGCATCCTGGGGAACCCTCTTCGCTCGTTTATAGCAATCAAGCGAGTGGTGTCCTCCTCATTCGGAGAACGGAGGTACTCATCGCCAAACACCCCGATGATAGCACGAACAAACCACCTCATGCTCTCAATGATGGTGGCCTCCCCTAGCCGGAGGCACTCATCTAGAGAATCCGCAGGAGCATCGTATGATAGCTTACGAAACGCCGTAGTGACTTTTTGCAACGTCGACAGCCTGAGCTCCCCTGCCGCGTTCCTCCTCTGTTGGAACCACGGGTCATGGTCCGCAACTGCCTACACAATCTTGAGGTAAAGGTCACGTTTCATCCTGAACCTGCACGACCAACAACCATAAGACGCCACACACATACATGTGTTTATAATACTTCGAAAAGAGACTTTCTGTTCACAATATTACCTACGACGGAAGATGTAATCGGGGTACACCGGGGGATCGGCGAAGTAGTCGTCGAACAACCTATGATGGCCCTCCAGCCGATTCCGCTGGATACGCCGATGTCCTGGCACTGAATCGCCCCAAACTCCCCGCTGTGATGCCGACGAATCATGGAAGGCGCTGACAGTCGCAAGGAACAAATTATCTTCCTCATCGGAAGAGTCATTGCCAAAACACAGCTCTCTCACGGTCTGCTTCCAGGCTTCACGACGATCCATTTTTGGCTGGCTTGCAAAGTCTGAGTACCTCACCCTCATATATATAGGGATATGATGAGCCTCGTGACGGAATCCAACGCTGTTCCTTCCCCTGGAAGCCAGTACTCGTGAGGCTTCAGCAACAAGACTGGTGGCTTTCTCCCGCAGCATGGCACCGCAGTTCCTTCCACTGCAAGCCACTACTCGTCAGTCTTCCGCATCAAGACTGGTGGCCTTCTTCCTGTCCAAGCTAGATTGCAGTGAAAGCCACGTCATACGTACGTTGCAAACATTCATTTCTATCTCCGTATTTGCAGGTGGCGACAAAAAAATTAGCGCTCAAATATTTAATGCAACAATATCATGCGCAAAAAAATAATCCGAATAAATAAATTTCGTCACACTAATTTATACCGTGCCATTCAATAGCCGTTGCAACGGAAACATGTGAAAAAACAATGTGGCTGTGGCGGTTGGGAAAAAATCAGTTTAATATAGAAGAGAGAAGATAGTGGATGAGATATAGAGTAGTTGGTAGAGATAGATGAAATGAGTGATGTTGTAATACTGATAGGGGATGCTATAATAGTATTTTTGAGAATAAAAATTTAAGATAGCTACTGAAGATAGCCTTAGTTGTCAGAATTTTTTTTTGTCAACCCTTCTAAGTTAACCAGCCTAATAATCGCGTGCTATACATCCATGCACGGTTCCGGTACTGCCACACGACGAGCACGTGGCGGCGTCGAGCACGCCCGTCCCGTCCGCACGTCACGCCACGAACTCCTTGGCCCTGTCGGGGCCGTCCGGCCAGTACGCCGCGATGCTCATGGGGTCCACGAGCAGCGTCAGCAGCTCGTCCTGGATGCACTTGTACAACTCCCCGCACAGCGTCTCCACGGTCTTGACTAGCGTGGCGGCATCCTGCTTCGCCCGCATGATCTCCGCCTCCGGCAGCGCCGGCACGTCCGCCGCGAGCACCTTGGACAGGTGCTCCACGTGCCGCTCCAGCTGCTCCTGCTGGTCCTCGAACAGGTTCCGCGCCACGGCCAGGCGAGCCCGCTCCTGGGGGCGCGTCCGAACCTCGCCGCCGAACATGTAGTACGCGAACGCGTACGACCGCGACAGCACCTGCCGCGACACAAGCAGGCGCCGGTGCGCCCGAGTCAGCCAGTCGCCGTCCCGCATCGTGAACGGCCGCGCGAGGTTTGAGTCCAGCTGCCTTGCGCGCTCCTGGACGGCCGGCCCCAGGTTCTCCTTCTCCACATTGTACGAGTCGCCGTGGATCTTGAACCGGTCGCAGTAGTGCTTGTACCGCTGCATCTGCTGCCTGCTGGCGTCCAAAGCCTTTCCACTGGCGTCTTCCTTGTAACGGTTGCAGCTGTGGCCGGCGATGCTTCTCCTCGTGTGCTCCAAGCCGGCCGCTCCACCACAGAGCCAACTGCATTCATGAAAGTCAGTAATCCAGAAGTAACGGTTTCAGTTGGGGCAGGATACAGGCATCAAGTGATTGATATGTAGTCCAAAAAGTCCTTTTTTGGGGGGAAATTGAAGCCCAGTTCTTTCAGGAGAGATCTTACGAACTTGTCATTTGGGCAACTCCAATAAGATGGGAGAGAAATCATTGGACAAAAATTCTCCCCCAACGTACACCGATCGGCATGTCAAGTTTTTCACCGAAAGATGATAGTTATCACTTGGTATGCCCGCCCGCCCACAGGTAACCCCCCATGTTTAAGGGTGTAACAACAGCTTACCACATACACTGGCCGCATTTGCACCGAACAAGGTTGCAGCCGCCGTTCTTCTCGATGGGCTTGAAGCACTTAGGACAGCTCTTGGTGTTGTTGAGGATCCATTTGATGTTCTCCGACTCGCCACGGCTCTTGACGCTCCATTTCTCCCATATGGTGCAAGGGCAGGGAGAATGCGCCTGTGCTGCGCAGTTGAAACAGAAGCCGAAGCCGCAGAGGCACTCCACCTCACAGTACCGCTCCCCAGCGCCCACACGAATTGCACAGCCACAGTGCGGGGTACTCGGGCACCACTTGACCGAGTCGTTGTCCTCAAGGTAGGACTGGAGTAGGAAGTGATCGAAGCGCTTGGCCGTGTCAGGGTACTTCCAGCCAAGGAGGCATCGCACTATGCCCTCGTCGCAGATGACCGAGCACTTCACCTCCATGCACCGAATCTGCTTTTTCCCACTGTTTATGGAGGCATAGAAATGCTCCGTCCAACCTGAACAAAGAGTGGAAGTACCATGGTAAGCAAATGTACTAGCATTTTGCCATCAACATAAGAAAGCTCTCTCTATATTTTGCATTTATTTGAAAGCTTAGGAAACTGTCCGATATATTTTGTTGATGAAAGTTCACAAGGGAAATCACATGCCAGAAAAATAAATATGCTCCTATTAAGGCATCTGTACAGATCAAAAGATGAAGACACTGAGGTGGAACATGGAAACTCACAGTCATTGCAGAAGCAATGCCCACAGTCCATGGTCGAGATAAAACTCAGGGAGAAATCCTCAAAGCACACATTGCAGGTGACACTTCTCATGGGCGCTGTTGAGCCACCTGCTGCCAAGCTATTATTCTCCTGCAGCACAATACCTGCATCTCTGAGCATGCGGTCTTCCCCCTTCCTGTCAAAGCAATCACAGATGCAATCCATCCTCCACCGGTGGTGGGTGAGGAGAGCTCGTGCTTGGTGCTGCTTTATGTTGAGCAAGTTCATCACAGTGGATAGGTCTTGTTTCTGTAGGTAGAATAGATAAAAATGGCATTGATAAAAAAATGGGTTAGCAGTAAGATGGACAGAATCAGAACACTGAGCTCTCGAGAAACTGCTAGTTCATTCCATTACCTGTGCAGCGGAAAGGGACTCTTGTGTAATGGCCTGCGACAACAGTTATAAATGTTAAATGTTTTGAAAAATAGTTCAGTAAAAATCAGCATGAATAGATCTAGTTAGTTAAAACAACTAAGAATCTTCTCGGGAAAACAAATTTGTGCGATTCACTAATGTGAAAGCCTAACCCAAAAGAAAAGAGAAGATTTGCACACATGATTGGACAAATTAAAACTATTACTACGAGCAAAACCAGCAGTTGTTTACACATTAGATCAAAGCTCTGCGGGTCACAGATGAGAACTGAATATCAGCACAGCAGGTAAATGATTGCTACACATGATGCCTTGATTGGCAATTATTAAATTACAGTAAATTCCAACTGAAAATACTGACATATTTACAAAAAAAAAGGCATATCCAATGCTGCTCTGCATGATTCATACGGGTGCTTAGAGTTATATTTAGTAGTAAATCCATGTCAAGTACGAGGGCTTGCATTTCAGCCCATCTTTTATGTAAACCCAACTTGCATGTTGTAAGATAAAAAATTAAACAAAAACAAACAGCAAGCATATCTTAATACATGCTACTTCACATACTACACAACCAGCAAGTAACGCTCCATAAACTTCAAATGTGTGATTCTGATCTACAATGCCCATTGCTTTGGGCAAAATTCACGACTTTTACCAGTGGAAGACGGAGATTCAATTGAACTACGGACTTGCAATTCAGATTCGTCAACCACATCGTGTCTTTCTTTCATCACACTGATATTCCAAAACTACACCAATCCATCACACACAATTAAACCGTACCGATCACACCCCATCCAAAGCCGATCTGGCAAGGGTTTCAAGACACCTGACACAAGCTTCATCCAGGCGGCGTGGAGTTTCGTGCATAATCCAACTTGAAACACACAGATTGGGACAATCAGAGACTACAGTTGCAGAATCAAGAGACGGAAAAGACAAACCGCTATTCTCTTGCGACGGGCTCAATTAATATTTGAGCGCACAAGAATTTGGGGGCACGCACAGGGAGGGCTCAAATCGATCGGCGAGCTCCGCCCCGATCTCAACCGGCGCGGAAGCCCCCAAACATCGCGGGCGCGTTTAACACTCACCCAGTAGTCCGCGCGGCGCTCCGGCGGCGGCGCGTCGTCCTCGAGCGGGACGACGCCGTCCTCCTCGGCGTCGCCGTCGTCGTAGAAGTAGCCGCACTCGTCATCGTCGTCGTCGTAGCTGGCCATGGGCTGGGGTCCGTCCGATGATCACGCGGGGGAGGGGAGGGAGGAGAGGAATCGAGGGTTACCGAGGGAGGAGGGCACGGGACGTGTGAGTTGATTAGCCGAACTCGGATACTGGACCGGCAAGCAATCAAGCGCGGCGAGGCCGAGGGTTTATGGCCACGTGCCACGTGAAGGGGGGTCCGGCTTCCGGTTGGAGCCCAAGCCGGACGCGGAATTGCAATGAACAGTATCACGATATTAGCTCTCCTCGACCGTTAGTTTTGAAACGGACGTACCTAGATTATATATACAGTAATTCTATAAACAGTAAAATCGTTACAATATTTTACTCTAATAAATAATGGCAGCATATATTTCAGTAACTTTACAACGTCAGAGGATATGAATCCCTTGGACGTAGGCCATAGGGGGCAAATTAATTTGTCTAACGTATCCACGGATCTTTTAGTTTAATCAATAATCTTATTTTTTTAATTATTTAATTTAAAAATAATATTATTAATTGAACTAAATAGGATAGGTAGGTATTCTTAAATGGTTAGATTCATCAATTTGTATCTCTATCGACCCTGGCCCTACCATTGTCTGAATTGTACGAGTGTGACTTGTGTACCTAACGTTGTCTACTCGTGTGCTACCCTGATTATCTTATTTTGAGTTCATCTAAAAAAATATCGAATTTGGACTTAGCAACATCATATCTGTGATTTACATGGATTCAAAATGTTTTTCAGCTTTAAAGCAAAATGCTGGAGTTAAGTTGAACCAAAGCCCTGAAATACGATCTTCCGCGAATACTATTGATTGTCACGACAATAGTAGTATAGTCGCAACCAAGAGAAAAGACAATTATTTGGTAGAGACATTCAGATTTTTGTGTATTTGGTTGGGAGTACGAGACCTAGTCTGCATGGGATTGTCCGTGATGATGTCTTGTTCTCGTGTTTGGCCGGTTGAATCAAACCAAGTTTTGTTAACTCCACTAATCATTTATAATTATTGATAATTAGTGACTATCAATGATTATTAAGGATTTTAGTTAAACATAAGTTACAATTAGATGTTATTAACCATAACTAATTATTATGTGTATTTAATGATGATAATTGATAACTTAAGCTATGATTAAATGGAATTAGTAATGATTAGCACTAATTAGCATAGTTTATCGATAATAATAAATATAAAAATTATTATTTATGTAAAATAATTAAGTTATATATATAGATATAATACATAACTTTTAAGTAACTAAATATGTTCTCGTATCATCTCATACATCTAACAAAATATATTCTCGTATCATCACGTATATATAACCAAATAACTTACTTATATCACTTCATCCAGAATCATCCCATTCAGCTAAAATGTTAGGTTATCTATGATGAACCATTTTTTTGGGTTCCGGAAGGAATTGAAGTTTTTCTTGTAATTTTTTTTATCCCAAAATTTGTTTGAAAACAAGGACAGGTCACCGACTCACCTTGAGGTTCATGAAACAACTCACCTAAAAATAATCAAGGAACTTAACCTTTGGGGGTGGGGGTAGTATTTAGTTTGGGTTTTTTTTTTCTTTGGACCATTCAATTTTAACTCTAAGCCTAGTAGACTGATGCAATGAGGTAAATTCTGAACATGTAACTCATTAGTGATTGATGGTAATGGAAGGTTGATATCTTACACATATGTAGGCAGTGGGTGGAGCGCACCACGAAAAAGAAGTAATGGGATTGTTTGTAAGTAGTTTCCTAGTTGGTAGAGTGCAGCAGTAAAATAATAATAATAGGACCTTACCTATTTTTGTAGGTAGCTGGTGGAGTCCAATGGTGAAAAACAAGTGATAGGATTGATACCTTACACCTATTCGTATTTAGTTGGTGAAATCCACCAATTAAAACACAAACAACGGGATTTATGTGTTGCTCATATTTGTAGGCAGACGGTGGAGTGCAACAATGAAAAGATAGTGAGCGAGACTCTACACGTTTTCGTAGTTATTAGTTGGAGAGTGCACCAGTGAAAAAGCAAGCAATGTCATAGATACCTTGCACATATTGTAGGTAGTTGGAGAAGTACACCATGAAGAAGCAAGTGCGAGTTCCTGTTATTTTTGCTTGCATTGCTTCGTGGTTCATAGCAAACCCTCTTTTCTTGAGCCAAAGTATTTATCATATCGCCAAAGGAGATACCACGTAGCCCCGTGAAACAAGACATGAGGAAGACAAATGTGCTAATACCTGATTTCATTCTTTACAGTGAAGGAGTCATTGCAGAAGATCTATTACGATGACATATAAAAGTCTCTGTGCAGTATGATGATCCACTGTAACTACTGTAGCACATATTTCTCTGTGTAAACAGTGTTTCTGCTTAAATCTGGTTTAATACTGAGGATTTGGATCCGCTAATACCTTACGCGTAGACGCTAGAATTGTTGCCTCCACGTGTCCTAGCGGGCTCAATTTTTGCTGTGAACACCATGATGCATTGCAAGCTGACGTGGCTATAGGATCAAGTGCGTTGTGTAAGCTGGTTTGCGACAGTGGAGGAGGATAAATTGATGATTTGTAATTAAAAAGATTGACCATTTAACTAGATACTACTCATATTAAAGTGGTACACTCCTTTGCGGTGCGACACCCGCCCACCAAAGTCTGGCCTCCTCACATAGCTGAGGAGCCAAGTTCGGGCCATGTAGGCTGCAGGGAGGCGCCACGTGAGGTGAACCAAAGCTAACTGTACGGTAAAGGCAATCCAAAAGCAAAGCGACGATAGTGTTATTGTAATACTAAGAAAAGTAACGTACTCTTTTATCATAAATACATATCGTTTTATCGTTTTAGATAGAACATAAATTTCAATACATATCTTTAACTAATATTTTTTATTAGAATATATTTATAAATATATTAAATTTGTAATATTATGAAAATATTTTTCCAAATAAATCTACATATACGACTTTAAGATTTTCAAATTAAATATTTTAAAAGCTATTATAGTTAAAATTTTAAAGTTTATCTATTATTTTTTAAAATATATATTTATAATTGGACGGAGTATTTAGTGGGTAAAGGTGATCGAAACAGCAAAAAAACAAACCACAAGTAAAGTTCCACGGAGTCAACGAGACCAAACCCACCTCGCCGGCTCGTCTGCTCCTCTCGTGTCCCACCACGCCGGTAAAAAGGTAAAAACCCCAGCAAAGGAGTAAAACCGCAACACCCACGCAACTACGGAAAATGATTTGACTGATTAATCCTCCCTCTGTCCCTGAGCCGACGCCCCCGTCACGCCCCCCGCCACCAAACTCCCCCCCACCGCCCCAGATCGGCGGCGAGTCGGGAGATGGCGAAGTCGAGCGCGGACGACGCGGAGCTGCGGCGCGCGTGCGCGGCGGCCGTGGCGGCGTCGGGCGCGCGCGGCGAGGAGGTGGCCTTCTCCATCCGCGTCGCCAAGGGCCGCGGCATCTTCGAGAAGCTCGGTCGGCTCGCCAAGCCCCGCGTCCTCGCGCTCACCGGTAAGTGGCGCCCCTCCTATTCCCTCCTCCCTCTCTCCCGCGTCGCTCTCTCCCCCCCGCAGCTTTTGTTGCTTCTGCTTCGATTTGGCTGCTGTGCTGTGCTGCGCCTGCGAGGGAGGTTTCGGTTTGGCGAGCGTCGAATTTGGGTAGCTCGGTGCGAGTTCGGTTGCCCGGAGAGGATTGTGCCGAGTTGGAGCCGAGCTGGTGTTGTGCTGCTTGATCTTCACTTATGCAGCGGTTGCCTGGAGGGTTGTGATCTGGGTAGCTTGGATCCAGCCACGGGCTGTGGTTGGGTTTGCTAATCTGGATCGTTATGCAGTTATGCTTGGCACTGGCTCGAGCAGATCCGTTTTGCTTATCTGATGCTGTTAGCTCTAAATCATCAAATCTGCTAGATTTTCTTTCATGTGCCACTGAGATCCCTAGCACCCTACCACATGGTGCATGAACACAAAATTGTCATAATTTTGTAAGTTGGACTTGGACGCATGGTGCATGAACATAAAATTCTTGTGATCTTGCAATCCTGGAAGTAGCGTACATTTGAAAATTGGACACCACTATGGATCCACCTAGGATGTTGTACCTAGAAAGTGCAAACGAGGGAACCCAAAACCTAACACATGGATCGTTTGCAGCAATCAAGCAGTAGAGAAGATGAGAATAGCCACCAGCCTAAGTTGACTGGACGAGGTGTTGAGCTGCCTTGTGAACTGAATTTAGCAGGAGCCGCCACAGTTAGCTAGAGGTGATGATGTATCCTCACAAATTTCAAGACATGGACACCATTGTTGTGGTGAGAGTCCAATGTAACCTGGAGAAACAAATGGGACTTGGGAGACATTTGTTTTTCTCCCTTGGGAATGGCATGATGGGCCCAGGAGTTTTCCAATCCAGTCCCTACTCAGATATCCTCTTTGTGCAGCGCATAGTTTTTGTACATACGGCCAGACTGCTTCCATCTGGATTGTGTTGGATCCAAGCCGCACAGGCATTGCTGAACAGGGCCACCCATATACAGTAGCTTTTTGTTTTTCGAATGGGGCCTTAGCCTATTTCTATTTCAGATAAAAACGGAAATACATTGTTCAGTTTCCAGAAACAGAGATGAGAAGGAAAGAACTAGACTACTGGATAGGAATAGAAACGTCTACATGGATTACCTCATTCAGGTAAACTACCTCTTATCACTGCTTAGTTGGAACCATATACAGTAGCTTAGTTGATGTTGTTTCAAAAGATTTCTGTGTGAGCCAGAGCAGAAGCTGGTTGCTTCAAGGATTTTAAGAACAGTGATTTTCTTTATTCAAATAACAGCTGCTACTTGAACTGAGGCATTATTTTGTGTGCTCGCAAATTTCTATGAGCAAATCCCTTGAAGTACCCTCTATGAAAGCTCACGCTTGGTGTGGATTGATGCAGTGTTGTGGCAGAGTTGG
This sequence comes from Phragmites australis, assembly GCF_958298935.1. Taxonomy (NCBI): domain Eukaryota; kingdom Viridiplantae; phylum Streptophyta; class Magnoliopsida; order Poales; family Poaceae; genus Phragmites; species Phragmites australis. The sequence goes on along the minus strand of NC_084923.1, from coordinate 35,702,223 downwards.
TTGTAATGGCTTCTCTTTTCTTTGCATATCATCAGCACAGCTTGGTTTGCTATACTCTTTGTTGCTATGTAAATTTTATTAGTTTGCTTGTGCAAGGAGAGATTGGGCCTGCGATGCAGGATCAGTGTCCAGTTAGAGGAAATTAGCTCCTGCTCTTGGAGTTAATTCCTGGTTGACTCGAGTCCCATGTCGATATGATAGCTGTATTTCAGTATCTCTTGTCCGCCCAAAGCATGATATGGTTAACTTGGATTTATTACCTGTGGAGTGATTAATATTTCTTTTGCTACCTTTAGCCTGGGCAGCATATGATTAGAATTTAATTGTCTCTGCTTGGAAACTCGAGGTTTAACAGTTTCACTATAGAAGATATATGCTTGCAACATCTTCTGAACAGTTTCAACTTCATGCAGTTAAACAATCATCAAGAGGCGAGGCGAACAAAGCTTTTCTCAGGGTATTAAAGTATTCATCTGGTGCAGTACTTGAGGTGTGTTTTCAGTACTCCCTCCTATCCCAAGTATAAGTCCATACAGCCTTCTCCCAAATGCACCAAATATAAGCCCATCACAACTCCAATGCAACTTTTTGCTTCATTCTTCCATGTCTGCCCCTAATTAAATGCACCCTAATCCATGCAGTAAACTTGCCACACACCTTAACTCTAGCAATAATTGATGGGCAATAAGGTCATTGTACCCCTCACCTTAATTTTTGTGCCACAAATGGACTTATATTTGTTAACAGTACATGACAGGAATAGGTTTATTTTGTTCAGTGCCACCAATTGTTAAACTTTCAATAGGCTATATGTGCTGTTGTTGACAGATGGAACCACTGTCTGATCACTTGTGTATTTTCATTGCATACAGCCACATGTATTGTAGTCTTACTTTTTGTTGTTGTGTACCACTCTTCTCATGATAATGACACAGAACCTCGCCACGAGCTAGTTTTCAGTATTTAATACTCACGCATCAATAAACAATTCATGTTAGTTTTATTTTTCTGGCACTTGGTATATTTTACTGTTCTTATTTCTTAACATGTTCTTTTTTGTTTCAGCCAGCCAAACTTTACAAGTTGAAACATCTTACAAAGGTTGAGGTTATTTCAAATGATCCCAGTGGTTGTACATTTATTCTGGTACTTACTTTAATTCCTCTTTTGCATTGTTTTTGTGGAGTATATAAGGAAACTATTGGTTATATCCACTACTAACTCTTCTTTATTGAAATGAATGTCCGGATTGCAGGGGTTTGATAACCTTAGAAGTCAGAGTGTTGCACCTCCACAATGGACAATGCGCAACATTGATGACAGGTTGTTGCCTAGAAAGTTTGCTCTGTTATATTAGCTCTGCTAGACTGCTACTTCTATTCACCTTCTTTTTCTTGTCTTCTTCACGTGCCATTCCCTGCTATTTATTTGGCAGAAACCGCCTACTTTTTTGTATCCTGAACATATGCAAGGAGATACTTAGTTATCTTCCAAAAGTTGTTGGCATTGATATCGTGGAGCTAGCTCTCTGGGCAAAGGTATACATTACAATCTTTTCCATCCATTACAAGCCTTCTGTTGACTTGCTTTTGGTTGCCGAATCAATCAATTAATTACTCTCTCTCTCTCTGCTTTCTAGCATCTAGCGTACTATTATTGCTGATAGTGATGTCAAAGAAAACTAATTCAACCAAACTGTTTATACAAGCTGCTGATATATTTATCTTGTGCTTCTTAAACGACTTTTATTTATTGGGACTCATCTGGTGCAAACCATAATTTTGCTGAAAATTTTTGGGCTGTGTGCTGTGAAACTATTTAAACTTTGGCATTCATATTTTCTTGGATATCGAGATTGTATATTTGAACATGATATTACTAGATTTATCCCGGAAAGTAGTTTCACATTACTTTATTATTTTGCCATGTTATGTAAATACATTGTAATATAAATTCTTGGAGACCGTGTTAATGTCCGAAATGACACTTTTTTGTTACCGAAGGGAGGATTAAGTTCCAGAAAATGGAACGAGAAAAGACTGAATTTACTATTCATGGCAACCTTCTCGTTTTCATTAGACCACATTTTTTTGGAATTTTTCATATTGATTTGATACAGAACTTGCTTGGGACAAAGGCTTTGTTGTTGTATTTGATACACAAAACCAATTCGGTTTTCTTGTTTTCACCAAAATGATGTTTTTTTGCTTGATATGTCCCCTTGATTGATTGCTGTCTGGTTGGTTTTCTAATGAACCTTTTTCAGGAAAACACACTGACACTAGATAATCAAGTGAGCACCCAAGATGGCCAAGAAACATCTGTTGCTGCTCAAACTGAGCGGAAAGTAACAGTAACTGTTGAAAATGATCTTGTGTCCCAAGCAAAGGATGAGGAGGAAGACATGGAGGCACTTCTTGACACGTAAGTACATGCTATATCTTATACGAAACATCTTACCCCCTGATTATTGCAAAAAATATTCCAAACTTCATACTTTATTTCTTATTCTATTAATTCTTTTAACAGTATGCCAAACTTCAATCTACTAATTAGTTTGCCTCTCACTTGCTTCTAAAGCTTAGCCTCACTGAAATGTTTTTTGGTAGCACTGGGGCTGTTTGGTTCATGACCCCATATTGCCAATCCGAAATTTGGCCATGCCTAGAAAATTTGGTGGAAGCCAAAGTCCCTAGCAAGGACAGGTGGCAGCAGGGCATAGGGCATTGTAAAGTGCACGAGTGGTTGGAGAATAACCTTCAAATACTGTATCTCTTAAACTGTGGTTCCAATTTGTAATCCGTTTCAACTATTGTATTCCTTGCAATTAAATCAACAAATCATGACCCATATTGCATATGTTTAGTGCTAAAAGTTATAGTGCCATGGGAGGCCTGCACATCATACTCACAACGTAGAATTATTTGGCAATGTTTTGGGTATTTGGCTTGGCTGCAATCCAAGCAACTCCATTTTACCAAAATTTGGTCATGCCCTCATTTTGGCCGCGGCCAAATTTTGGCTTGGCACGCTAGGAACTCAAACCAAACAGCCTCTAAATCTTACCAGTGTAAATAATGCAGGTATGTTATGGGCATAGGTGAAGCAGATGCTTTCTCTGAGAGATTGAAGCAGGAACTTGTTGCTTTGGAAGCAGCAAATGTGTATCAATTACTGGAAAGCGAGTCTTTAATAGAGGAGGTATTGCCTTCTATATTCCGTTGCTATGTGGTATCAATTTTTTATGCAATTATAATGATATACTACAGCATCTGACTGCCTCTATGCATCCCACCTTATTTTTGTGAGAACTGTTAATGTTTTTGGCAGGAAAGTTTATTTCATAGACTAATCCAGCTGCTTGGATTTGCAGGTCTTGCAGGGTTTGGATGCTGCTAGTGCAACTGTAGATGATATGGATGAGTGGTTACGAATCTTCAACCTGAAGCTCAGGCATATGAGAGAAGATATTGCATCGGTATGCTTGAGGGGTTCTATTCAATAAGATGCCTAATTCTTTTGGAAATGGAAATATATCTTAAGTTTTTAACGTACTAGAAGCATAGTTGTAAAAATCAGACTAGAGTGCCAGTTTCACCCAGAAAATCGAGGTCAGCAGTTGGTCTCATTAGGTATGGGAAGTCATTGGTAAGGAAAAACCGTGGAAACATTGAAATTATACCTCTGTGTTACCATAGATTGAATCCCTTACCCACCCTTCAAAACCCACCCATGCTTGACATGTGTATGGTATAGCAATATACGGTAGATTACTATGGTAGCATACCATTTATATGAGCTGCACACATGTCCGCACATCAAAATATTTTAATTATATTTAATTATTCATTTAATATTTTTTATGAGTCACTAGTTGGGCCAGTGAACCAGTCAACCTATCACGAGTCTGTTTGAGCACGATCCATTTTTTTAAAACAGTGCATAGAAGCAATAGCAATGTTAAGTTTTGTTCTTCAGCAACATATCTGGTTGCTTGTAGCATGGTTTTTAGAAAATAAATATTTCCAAACTGATTCCCAATAGCAACTTTGATGTTTCAAAGCATAATTCGTTTGGTAGATCTCCCCTTGATCCAAATTCTTTGCAGGGAGTGGTTCTTTGAGGAAAGTGATTTTGTAGCTGAAAGTGATTATCTAGTGATTCTTTAGAGTAAACTCTATGGAGGAAGTGATTTTGTGTGATAAGTGAATCAGGGGAAGCTACTTTTTTCAGCTCCTAGCATCTAGTTCATTTCATGAAACCATTCCCACATATTCCGCTCTGAGAGCTAAAAACTGTTGTTTGGCAGAGTTCCCCCTGATTCCACTCGGGGAGCTTTGCCAAACAGGCCCAAAGCTAGCTAGTTACAATCAGTTTCAGAATCATAGATGGATTCTTCCTTCATCATTGTCGTGGACTTTGAACATGAAAAATGTCTCTTCTTTTTTGATCCTAGTGTAGTCATTTATTACTTGAAGATACATATTCTTCTAGATAATTATAAGAAAAAACTTAACATAACCCGAATCATTGTCATGGACTTTGAACATGAAAAATGTCTCTTCTTTTTTGATCCTAGTGTAGTCATTTATTACTTGAAGATACATATTCTTCTAGATAATTATAAGAAAAAACTTAACATAACCCGAATCCCATGGCATCTTATTTTGCAGATTGAATCACGTAACAATGGCTTAGAGATGCAGTCTGTAAATAACAAAGGACTCATGGAAGAGCTAGATAAATTGCTTGAACGTTTGCGAATTCCACAGGAGGTATGGCGCAGAGAGAAATGATATTCTTCTCCCAAAATTTGATGCCTAATATTTGGTTATTTTGTTTAAATACATTGCAGTTTACAGCATCGTTAACTGGAGGTTCTTTTGAAGAGTCACGGATGCTGAAAAATGTTGAGGCATGTGAATGGTTGACGGGGGCTATTCGCAGCCTTGAAGTGCCAAATTTGGACCCATGCTATGTTAGCATGCGAGCTGTAAGCTATCTCCACCATACTTGTTTCTGCTATTAATACATTTACTGGTGCCAAATCTCATACAGGGATTTTGTCATGTTAACATTGGAGAGTAGTAGCGCCCTGAAAATTGAATAAAACCTTACTTTGTAAAGATCCACCTATATCGGTTAAAGGAACAAGCCTGAAGAGCTTCTGCCATTTTTTCATATAATGGAGGAAACTTCCGGACTCTGCATCGTTAGATGCACACAACCTAGTACATTTTTGCAGCACAAAGCTGATAACTTATAACAAATAACAAGCCATATAATGTGAAGCAAAATTCAAGCAATGCATAGACTGTTAGGTCTGTTTGTTTTGGCTTCTGCTTTTGGGTTTTTTTTGAAAAGCTGTGCTTTTGGTTTATCTGAAAAGCTACTTTTGGAAATAGGTTGTTGGCTTCTACAATAATTTTTTGGTTTCTCAGCACAGCGTTTCTCAGCGAGCATCTCAGTTTTAATATATTTTTCTCAGAAGTAGGCTTCTGGCTTCTTAGAAGCCACTTCTCCAAAACTCTGCTTGTTCTGGCTTCTGGCAGCAGCAGAACCAGAACCAGAAGCATGAAACAAACAGGGTCTTAATCTCCAACCATGCTTGGTGAAGAATTCTATGGCAATGACTTCCAAAGAATGTCATGCCTTGGTTGTCTCCTCTTTTCCTCCCGCTGCAGCAAGGACCAATATCGCAACCAATATGCTTCCCTGAAAACAACCTCCATAAAAGAAGTATCTTTGCATTTGTCAAAGACAATATCATTTGGGCTAAAGCCAAATTGACCAACATAGAGCTGCAACCCTGACCAAGATTTGTCTCTTTTGTTTTGCTCCTAAATTCAAAATCCTATCCTCAAACTTATGAGCTATACTCCTAGGAGTATTCAAACCTAGAGCGTCTGCCATTAAATGTAGTATTTCATAAAACCATTAATGGGTTGGGATGTCACTGTTTCTTGGTATGAGCTTAAAGGTCATTTATGACTGTAAGTCTCTGAGCAAAAACTTTCTTTTAAAACATCTTGCCAGGTTAGGGAAAAAAGAGCTGAGCTGGAGAAACTGAAAACAACTTTTGTTCGACGGGCATCAGAGTTTTTGCGGAACTACTTCTCTAGCTTGGTGGACTTCATGATTAGTGACAAAAGCTACTTTTCACAGGTTTCTTCATAGCTCCATTTTTTACTGAAATATTTCCTTTTGCCATTTTATTGAGTGAGATGACTTAAAGATTTCACTTTGAACTGAAAAGCGAGGACAATTGAAGCGACCTGATCATGCAGACCTAAGATATAAATGCAGGACGTATGCCCGACTTCTGCAGCACCTAAAGGTTCTAATCCTCTTAATTTTTGTCATGCAATCTGCCTACACAATACATATTTTACTCCATTCCCACTTTTATCTCTTGGTGCTAATTTATTGCAGAGTCTGGACAAGAGCTGCTTAGGTCCTTTAAGGAAGGCATATTGTCATTCCCTTAATTTACTACTTCGTCGAGAGGTCAGATAAAGATAATTGAATGCTAGTTTGATCTGACACCTTATACATAACATCGATCCTGTTCATATATTTCAGATATGCTAATTTTGTTCTCCATTGTCTGTTTAAAATTCTGAGATTCATTTCGTTTTGAGTCCTCCATTTAAGGCTGATTATCTTAGAATCGATTTAGCTTCTTCATTCAATTTTCAAGAGTGGGAAAATTTAGAATTTATTCTCTCTTTCATTTGGTTCAGGCACGTGAATTCGCCAATGAACTTCGTGCAAGTACAAAAGCGCCCAAGAATCCTGCTGTTTGGCTTGAAGGCTCTAGTGGCTCTGGCCAGAATGGAAGCAGTGCTGATACTTCAACAGTATCTGATGCATACTCAAAGATGCTTACAATATTTATCCCACTTCTTGTGGATGAGGTTATTCTTTTTTTCCTTAAATTCAGCTACATGACTATATATTTTTTTTGACTTGATAGTCAAGCTAATAATTAGTACACTTGCAGAGCTCCTTTTTCGCACATTTTATGTGCTTTGAAGTACCACTTGTTCCATCTGGTGCTCCTAATGTTAATAAGAGTAAATCCGGTGGAAATGATGTGGATGATGACCTGGGTCTTATGGATCCAGATGGCAATGATCTTCAACCTGGTATTTTTTCTTGTGCTGACTAATGCCAGTTTCTTGGATGTAATGTTATTGCTCTTTTTCTCACATTATAACCTCTGCACATGATCTATTATAATCCTACCAGATAATACATCTGTTGAACTGGGTACATTGAATGAAGCTCTTCAAGAACTACTTGATGGAATCCAGGTAGATATCATGATATAGAACATTGCAACTTTTATTCTCGCATCTTGATGAAAATAAGATACATTTTCTTTTGGGAAAAAGCAAAAGTACTTCACTTATGGATGTCAAATGCGGAATTCTTTCTTCATTGCCACCTCCCATAAATGATTGTGAAATGTTTTTGCCATTCTATTTCAGGAAGACTTCTACGCGGTCGTAGATTGGGCGTACAAGATTGACCCCTTGCGCTGCATCTCAATGCATGGGATTACAGAGCGTTACCTTTCTGGACAAAAAGCTGACGCTGCAGGATTTGTTCGCAAACTACTTGATGACTTGGAATCAAGAATATCTGTACAATTCAGCAGGGTTGGTGCTCCAACCGAGGCTATGCCACTACATTGTAGCTATTCAGAACAGACTAGATTTCTGTCTACCTCTTGGTTATGTCTTTATTTCTTCTCGCGTTTCAGTTTATTGATGAAGCATGCCATCAAATTGAGCGTAATGAAAGAAATGTGCGTCAAACGGGGATTCTAGCCTACATTCCCAGGTATTAGCACTTTACAAATTGGCATTGTGATTTGTATGTACAGTCCATCCATTACATTGGAGTTATGAGAATTGTATAATACGTTCACCGTCCCTAGTAGTCTGATCCTATAATTTGATTCTACTTATGTATATTTCATTACAGAATTACCGAAGAAACCCTCCATATGTGCTGTCTCCCCTTTTTATATATTTTTTGTTGTTAATATGCCAGTACTTGCATGATTAACATTTTATTCAGTTGCACACTTGCACTTAGACCAAACAAAAATTCCTAAATTTTGTTGCATTTCATGAATATACCTAGTAGTAGATATTATCCATAGAACATACTAATAAAAAACGTTCCTGGTGAAACTTTGCAAAAACTTTGTTCAAACATGGTAAAACATTGCTTATACGGATAGCGAATTAAGTCAGCATGACTCAACAGGATCTCAGTTACGTTTTGCTTATGCTCAGCTCTTACCCAAAAAAATTTGAAAACTGGCAATGATGAACCACCCTCCAGTGGTCTCATTCTTGCCATTGCTGAGCATATGATAAACTTTCTGCTACAAAAGCACTCTGGAAAAAATGCTTTCAATTACAGGCTGCACTGTTGACAAGTTTCTGTCTTAAATCTTTTCAGAAGTAGAAGCACTGCATTTAGTCTGTCATATGTTGATCAGCATCTTCATTTTACATCAATTAGGGTCGCAAACAGAGACCAATATCTGACTGTTGTATGTTTTCTTAATAGATTTGCTGTTCTTGCATCACGGATGGAGCAATATATTCAAGGGCAGTCCAGAGACTTAATTGATAAAGCATACACAAAGCTAGTGAGTAATAATTCCCTTCCAATCTTGCATGATTTTGGGTATTAGATATGCTCCTAGTAATTTTGGGTCATATATTTAAGAACTAGCATGTCCCACATTTTGCTGCAGATTCTTTTTGATGATGTTTACTTGCCTATGAACACCTGTTGACTTTATAGTTTCTAAAGGGTACCCATAGAAACATGTCTTTTAATTAAAAATGTCCTGTTGTGAAAACATACATATATTTTTAGAAACCTCCAACATTCACTATGTAGAGTCAAAGTGTCTCTTAGGTATTTAAGATCCGAGGGTTAGTATACAAACTGAGTTTGATCGAATTGCTGTAATTTAGAGATAATATGGCACAATGTGGGTATTGCACTTGGAGGCAGTTTTCAAGTGTAGGATTTAGTCCTAAGATTTGTTTTGATGCAAGATTTCTATTTACATACCTGCTAGCTGTATTAGTTTACATTATTTTTGTTCCTTGAATATGTTTCAATTAGGCTGTTAGTTTCTTTTATTTTGTACCGTGTGACTAAACCGTTCTTGGTTTTATGGAATAGGTTAGCACAATGTTTGCAACTTTGGAGAAGATTGCACAGAGTGATACTAAAACTGCAGACATTGTGTTGATAGAGAACTATGCTGCATTTCAGAACAGGTTATATTTCTTTATTTGTCTTTCTTAAACTAGGGATTGGCCAAATCTTTAGCATCTATCTTTGTTTTGTATGCATGTTGCCTTGTCAATTTTCAATGCATAGATAGGTCACCAAACTAACAATATGTTATTATTTGATGCAAGTCTTTATGACTTGGCTAATGTTGTGCCAACTCTTGCGAAGTTCTACCATCAAGCCAGTGAATCCTATGAATTAGCTTGCACTCGCCATATCAGCTCACTCATTTATCTCGTATGTAAATCTAGTCCTTTCTTCCATAATTTTTTTCTAGTCCTTTCTACGTGCTGTGAATAATGTATTTCTTCCTGACTAATATGAGCTTTCTTTTGGATCTTTGGCAGCAATTTGAGAGGTTATTTCAATTTAATCGGAAGGTCGAAGAATTGACATACACCATTGCTGCTGAGGAGGTAAGCCAACTTCATAATATTGTATATGTTTTAGTGTAAGGTTTCTGATCCTGGCGTTTAATTCCAGTAGCTGGCTGTCCTGAAATAGATTGATTTTGTGAAAATGGAATGTTTAAGAACTTGGGAATACGTCCTTTCGGTACGAGTTAGAAACAACATGCCCTAAAGCAAGTTGAAATGATTCGATGGGTTTCACAGGAAACCATTTGGTTCCTGTCTGATTCACCAGTACCAAAGGTTCCTTACCAGCTACCACTGTGTTTGCACAAGTACCAGATCATCTATATGTATCGCTAGCCAGCGTCTGAGTGATATCTGGTGTATTGCCAGTTTTAGGAACTACCTATGAACACATAGTAATACAAAACTGATGAGGTTTGGGTGGGCGATTGGGAGGCAGTAAGAGGCCGGTCCCGGTCATCCATTACATGTGCTTGACATAGCGTCCATGATTCCTGCTATTTTCTTTTGAGTACACCATGTAACTTTTATTTCTTGAAATCCTCAGATCCCGTTCCAGCTTGGATTGTCAAAAACTGATCTAAGGAGGGTGCTGAAATCCAGTTTGTCTGGGGTAAGTAAAAAGGGAACTGTTTCATGATTCAGTTGAATTGTTTTCTACCAAGCAACAAAATAAGCAGGGAGCCAGTTTGTCATTTCTAGCCCATAGCCGGCAAATGCTTTGTGGTTAAAGAAATGTCATACAGTTTTGTGCACTTCGTGTAAGTTCTTTTGTAATGGTATGAACATATCTCCTTAATCCTTGTAGAGTTATAGTCTTACGGTGCCCATAACCCACGTCATATTTTACTTTAGAAACAACGACAGCTATTTCATATCCTATATTTTGTTCTGTTGAAGAGGCTGGTGTAAAGTCACAGTGGCCATGTGAATTCACAAAATTGTAAAATTGTGCAGATCGACAAATCAATCGGCGCCATGTATAGGAGGTTGCAGAAGACACTGACTTCCGACGAGTTGTTTCCGTCTTTGTGGGACAAGTGCAAGGTAAGCCACCTAACCACCCTATTATTATGCATGTTCAGCTCAATATTGGCACCATAATTATCGTTTGTCATAATCTACTCGAAACTCGCAGAAAGAGTTTTTGGACAAGTACGAGAGCTTTGTTCAGATGGTAACACGTATTTATGGAAACGAGCCCATCATGTCGGTTGCCGAAATGAAAGACATCCTAGCTAGTTTTTAGATATATGTACAGTGCTGTGTCATTTCACAGAGCAATAGCCAAATTAGCTATCTGTATCCCATTCATTTCATTAAATTTTGCACTCACTTTTGTTGTCTCATTGGGACGTACGTGTGTATCTGTGTATGTGTATGTGTATGTGTGTGGTCCTTGTATAGTATGGATGCGATATGCCATCTTGAATTATACGTGTCTTAAGTCCTTCAAGCTTTGAAGTGTGAATTCAGCAGCTGGTAGATTGTGCATCGATGAATCAAATGCAATGCAAAATGACCGAAATGTTTGTAGTTCGCACTACTTGTTTAACTTATGAGCTATGACTATCAAAACACCAGACAGGTTTCGTATAAAAAAAATTTAATGAGTAAATTGATAAATTATGGTGTTTATGGTGGGTGGGATTTGGCGTTCTAAATTGCTTTGTAGTTTCAGTATCTTGTTTGGCAAAAGGGTGGGAAATGGTAGGGAATTCTACCATTCTTTTTTTTTATGTGAAATGATTGAGAAGTGAACTGATTCATCCGTGCCGTCTAGCCGATGCAACTGTAACTTTTTTTTTTTGGCAAGAAGTGCTTTATTGATTACCCAGTAACAAGATTACAATCGTTTTCAAGAGCTCTCGAATACAATCGTGTTAAATCGTTTTTATGAATGCAACTTTAACTGTTAATATACAGACTGATATTTGGTTGTCTATGAAAATCATATTAGCAAATTTATCTTTAATGTCATTGTATTTTTGACAACTTTTTATGACACGTGCTTGGAGAAAGTAATGCCTAAATGCGTATGTTGGAGACGGATATCCTAGTAAATCGGACCGGAGATAATCAGAATACGTAGATCATGATGGAGAACCAAATTGTATCCTACGAGGCGGACCTTGAGTATGAAGGGTAATGCTTTAGGGCTAGTTTGGCAACCCTCCGCTCAGCAACTCTGCTATTGGAGTGGGCGGAGCGGTGCCGAACGGTCGAACTCTATGGATTCGTCAGCCTAGAGCGGAGCAAGCCACAGTGCAATGACAGAGTCACGAAAACGATGCTCCGCATGCTCTGTGTCTTGCCCGCGCCACCCATGTTTGTAGTTTGTCCCTAGGGTTGATTGGAAATTACTCATCACCTGCCACTGACCTACCCCTCGCAACCCAAAAAAAACGCTTCCCATAGCCTGACCTCTCTCTTGCGCAGCCATCTCCCTCCACTCTCTCCTCATAGGCGACATGGAGGTGACCTAACCCAAGCGCCGCCACTCCACCGGCGCCCATCTCCACCTCCACCGGCAACTCGAGCGATTCTAGCCCGCGTGCACTTGCTTCTCCCTCGCCTTTGTTCTTCTACCCTACGCAGCGCTTACACAACCTCTCCGCCGCCTCCCCACGTGCACACGTCCTCTCTTCGCACCCACCCAAGCCATTGCTGCTGCCCCCACTCCGCATTGGTGCTGCCTTCGACGAGTTGCTTCCCTCACCCCTTGGGACCTCGAATCCAAACTTGGGTCTATCCTCACTGTCGCCCACTACTGCGCCGATCTCTTGTCAATGCCGCCTTCTCCTCGTCTGCCTCCGCCGTCCATCACTGACGGTGGCGCTAAGGTTCGTCTTCACCACCGACAGATTTCTTCACCATCGGAGTAGTTCTTCACCACCATCTTGAAGACCACCCGCATCTGGCAAGTTGAGCTCATGACCTGTCCTTGTCCTTCTCCTCACCCCCAACCATTGATGTTGCTTGTGAAATTGGGTGTGAAATTGTTGAATACTTGTGAAATTTGGTGTGATATTGTGTGTGGTTTTCATTAATTTGTTTGAAGAATGGCTGCCGAATGGAGTGAGGAGAGATTAGGATGTTGAATGAATTGTTTGTCCAACAAGTGCGAGCTGGCAATCGACTAAACAGACACTTGAACTCTTTGGCTTTTGAGGAGGTCTCCAAGGACTTCAAAACTAGGACTAGTCTAGAGTACACAAAGCTCCAACTGAAGAACAAATGGGATAAGTTGAAGGCTGATTACGGCATTTGGAAAAAAACTAAAGTTGAAGGAGACTGGTGGTAGGTGGGACTATGAGAGGAACACTATCAAGCATGATGCTGAGTGGTGGAAGAAGGCCAAGAAAGTAAGTGTTGCCATCCTTGGCATTTTTCACAGCATGCAAGGAACTATGGTGTGAGAAGTAGAACTAATGTATATTCTTGTTGTTTTTCAGGATATTTCTAGTTGTGGTAAGTTCCAAAAGCATGGTATTGGCAATGAGGACAACTTGAGTATAATGTTTGAAGACATCACAAGTGATGGAACTGATCATTGGAATCCTGCATCAGGAACCATTCCACAGTCCAGTAGTGCAGCAACTTCAATTTTCAATGTGGACGACATAGAAGATGTTTTGCTAGAGGAGACCCAAATAGAGGAGCCACCTGTTGGTGCAAAAGGGAAGAGAATATGCAGGTTTGTGGATGACAATAACAAGAAGCTGAAGACATCACAAGTTATACATGAACATATAATGTAGATTGGAGACATAGCAGAGAGGACTCAATCAAGCTTTGAGTCATTCGTCAAGAATGATAAAATTTCATCAATCTCTTCTGTGATGGATCTGGTGGTTGAGTGTGGTGTAGTAGTAGGTAGTGATGAGTATTTCATTGCTATTGAATTATTTGTGAAGAGAGAGCAGAGAGAGATGTTCCTCCACATGACTGAAGGTGCTGCTCGTTTTGATTAGCTTCGCAGGAAGTACAACACCAAGTATGCGTGTAAGATTATTTGGATTGTAATATTACTTTGAACTATTTGTATTTGAATCTGTGTCAATTTGGATCTATTCAGTACATATACTTGCAAACATGACTGCATGTTTACTTTCCATGTTTACTTGCTGCCATGTTATGGGCCTATGTCATCTGATAGTGAGAGCAGCTATGACAAAAGGAAGAAAAGGATCTACTGCCATGTGCAAACTATAGGTATCATCTATGCAGGTGCAGCCACCATTGCTGGAAAATATTGTGACAATTACTTGTTCAAGGCAGATCCAAGGACTTCTATTCTTAGTGGATTTGGATGGCTGTAGGAGATAGTGTCAACACTAGGAGAGACATACAAAATGCTACAAATGAATGCATGCCTCTTCTTTAGCCTTTGTGATTTGTTGGTCAAGAGGTATGACTCAAAATTTTCCTGCTTCGTGAGCAGTTATGAGGCTCTTGCAATATTCTTGTGGACTTTAGGTGGTTGTGAGTCAAATAGGAAAATACAGAACTGTTTCAAGCACTCAGGAGATTCTATCCACCATACGTTTCATGAGGTTCTACTTTCTGTGCTTAAAATGATAGCACATTATCTCAAAACTAAGGACCCAAACTTTCACAATTTGCACCCAAGGATTAGGAATAATAGAAGGGCTTATCCACATCTTAAAGATTGCATTGGTGCATTAGATGGGACCCGATCCTCAATTTCTACTGACAAGAAAGTGAGATACATTGGAAGGTCAGGATCAACAACTCAGAATGTCTTAGCAATATGTGATTTTGCTCAAGATGCCAAATTATTCCATTGAAACCCAGAGGATGATTATGGCTGCTTCTATGATAATTCATAACTACATTTGTTTTCATGACAAGGGGATCTTCACTTTGTTCGAGTCGATAGAGATCCAAATTATGTGCCAACTATCTCATCAATGTATTAACAATATTCCAACTCTCTAAATGTTTCAAATGCATCCACTTCAGAGGCCAGTGATTTTGATATGGACAAGTTATGTGATACACTAGCAATAGCTATTGCTGTAAGTTGGTAATTTGTTTTGCTTGCGACAATACTTTTTTTGGGCATCAAAAGTCTTTTTTGAGGGCATCAAAGTCTTTTTTTGGGTATATGGTGGGAATGCTCAAGCCACAAATAAACATTCTCAAATTTTGTAATGTCGAAGACACATATGAACACTTCCACATTTTGAAATGTGTTATTTAAATATGTATCTGAATATGTATTATTTTGAATCTGTTCAGTACATATACTTGCAATCTTGTTTGAACAACAACAATTGAAACAAAGTTATGGTAGTCCATTTGCAAAACTCATGAAACTATACCTTCTAGAGTTGGAGCTGGAATCCGAATGTTTTGCTGAACTCCAGAATGCGTCGGGGTGTACGGGTCAATTCCGGGGTGTACGGGTCGATGGGTGCGTGAACGACGCTTGCAGTGTGCGTGTGTTTGTGATGAACTCAAGAATACAAGGATTATCTAGGTTTAGATCTCCCTAAGGATAACAACCCTACGTCATGTGTATTTTATTATCAGTGTTTATGAACTGATTACAGATGAGTTTTTTGACTCCTACCCCCTACAAATCGGCTACTCCTCTCTTTATATACTAGAAAGAAGGAGAACTTACAAGTGAGCCCTGTTTAGCAGACCCATACCTAGCTAGATATTTTACTCTTAGATTATTATCATGGAGAACCAAGTGAACCTAACTTGCCCTGAGAGCTTTGCCTATCTGTCTCATCTGTGGAATGCCGCCGCACCTGTCTCCCCCAGTTGCTCGGCCTATCCCATCACCATGCGCCACAAGTTTGTCTACCAAGCCCTCCCATCCATGCACTCCGTGAGTCTACCTGCAAAATCATCCACTTGTCCGGTTGTTCTGCAAATCCTGTCCCATCCGTTGCGTGGCGTAAGTCGGTCCGTAACTCTACACTCCATAGCAATTAATGCTATGGGAGGGCATTGCCCATCTGCGCTGGTCATGACTTTGTTCACTGGAGGAGGTGCTTCGGGAAGGAAAACACTTAAATAAACACCAATAAATGCAATTAAACAGGTTAGGTATGAGCATCCCGCGACCAGCCCTTGCTGGTCGCTGGATCATATTATATCGCAAGGAGGCTGGTCACGCAAGCCTTGCGCTGGTCATGTGAGCCAAGGGTTGGTCGCTCGATGGGCCAAGATTCAGGAAAAATCTCCCTGGTCGCCATATTCCTCGTGGGGCCCGTTAGCCAGAATTCTCCCTTACTCAATCTTCTGACAGTAGTCCCTAAGCTTCCTCATGGCCATGGTCAGGTCTGTTCGCACCAGTTGGGCTTTGTAGGTACTAGTCCATCTAGAGAGTGGTCGTCGATGCCATTTAGCTTTCAGATTTTGACTCTGAACTTCACGTCATGTGGGGAGGTTAAGCGTCCTGAAAAAGAGAGGGAGAGAAACATTGATTGCCGTTGGGCTCAAGGGATTTTCGGTTCCCCATATGTGCCCCCTTGGATTTCGAGCAGTTCGGACGCCATGCCAGTTGAGGTTCTATAGTACTTCTGAGAGTGAGGTGTTTAAGACGAGATAGGTATAAGAATCTAAGGTGTTGGTGTCAAGACGTAGCCATACATGCACGGTTTTTGACCGGGAAGCAGCCGTAAGCCCCCATGGTAGTAAATGATAGGATCGGGGACATTTCCCACGGTAGTTCCACCCTTCACCCCAGGCGTGAATCAATGGATGCCTGAACTGTAAAAGCATGAGTTCATCTAGCGAACCAGCCATCGAATTTTTTGCAAGGCGATAAGACAACTCTTCTTATGGATCATGGCGTCCTCCTCCTATTCCTCGCGGGGAAGGTCGACGATCTTGGAGGATTTGGCAAGGGCCGAGTCGCCTTTGATGCCAGCTCCGCTCGCTGTGGTGCATGCCCCAGGGGGCAAACAATCTCAAAGTCCTTGTGAGGTTGGAGCCGGCCACCATCACGCTTCCCTCATTACAGAGAGGGTCTCCTCCTGTTGCTCTTGCTCTATCTCTGGCCCGTGCGGTTGCCCCGATCGAGATTATTGACATCTCCGATGATGAGGGAGAGATCGATTGGGACCTTCTAGAGGAGGAGATCGACGGAGGGGAGAAGGCGGAGAAGGTGCAGAAGGAGGCTCAGTCGGGTTTGCCAGCACCGGTCAGCATCTCCGGTAGGGTCTTCAGGCCGGCCACCCTCCCTGGCCCCTATGCAAGCCGTCGTCTAATTCCTGGAGTGACCATCTGCCGCCCTAAGGAAGAGTATAAGAGATTCATTGACTTGTTCAAGGGTAAGTAGGGGTCTGTATACTTCAGAATTCTTGGAGGTGGTGGATCTTCACGATATGCCAGAGTTAGGGGGATCCTTTCCATCAACCTGGCCACCCGAGTCGAGAGAGAAAGAACAAGATGTAACATGATAGTTAGCCCAATCGAATGTAATTGATCCACCTGTAACCAATCTTTTCCATGAATGAAAATGTTCTGGCTCTTTCTGATGGCCTTGTCAATAGCTGGAAGACCACTCAGGAGCCTAGTGGGTTTTGGACCATACAGTCCTACATGCTGTCGGGGGCGTTTAGAGTTTTCCCTGTGCTGTCGCGGTGAGTAGGCTTCGACTGGTCCACCCTGTTCACTAATTAGGCTTTTGAAGCACGGGATGACCCTTAACACGACAAATCCTTTGGTGGCGACCAACGCCTAGATTGAGTTGGGACTTGTGGCCTTGTGGTCGTTGTCCCAAGCTATTTGTACCTTTGAAATTGTGCAAGTAGCGATCCCACACCATTCATGAGCCTTAGACTATTTGGTTGTTTTAACTTCCTGGTCGCTAGGTCCCATAGTGGCCATCAAGCGTTGTCGCGTACAGTGGTTGGAGAGCCAATCTGGTGTGGGTCTGCTGGTGGTTGTGAAATCCTGCAAAACAGAGAGTCTGGTTTTTTGGAGAAAAAAACTTACCAGTTATATTCCACGCTCGTCCGAAAGGTTCTGCAAAATAGAGAAACATACCCATCTCCGAGTAACCCTATACATAGAACTTGCGCTGCATGATGATGTTCCAGGAGTTGTGTAATTCACGGTTGTCCTCCATGACTAGCTTGACCGCACCAAGTCGGGTGACATCGACCACTCTATAGGGCCCTTACCACTTGGGGCGAGTTTATTCCAACCGTCCTTATTCTGAATTTGCCTAAGGACGAGGTTGCCTACAACCAATTTTCACTCCCTCACCTTGTGGTTATGATAGCGTCTGAGACTTTACTGATATCGGGCAGCTCGAATTAGGGCACACTCACAGAACTCTTCCATCAGGTTTACATCATCCTCTCGTTGCGCCACCTGATCGTCGCTCGAGTAGTTGGCCACTCGGGAAAATTGAAAGGTGATCTCGAAGGGAAGCATTGACTCTGCACCATAAACAAAGAAGAAAGGGGTTTCGACCCTAGCCCTACTGGGAGTCGTTCACAGCCACCAGAGTATTGTGGGTAATTCGTCCACCTAGCGTCTTGAATAGCTTTTAAGCTGATCAAAAACTCAGGTTTTGATCCCTTGTAGTATCATTCTATTAGCCCTTTTGACTTGTCTGTTACTCTATGGGTGTGCCACCGATGCACAACAAACTTTGGTCTCGATCTCTTCGTAGTAGTCCCGGAAAGCACTACTAGTGAACTGAGCCCCTTTGTTAGTGATTATGCAATTTGGACTACCAAACCGCACTACTAGCCCTTGTATGAACTTAATCGCTGTTACGGTGGTGATCTTCCTGACGGGCTCTGTCTCTATCCACTTGGTGAATTTTTCCGATTGTCACAAACAGGAATTAAAACTGCACGGGGCTTTTGAAATGTACGAGATGTCGCCTAAAGGGGGGGGGGGGTGAATAGACGTTTCCTGAAAATTAAAACTTTGCAGTGGATTACTGAATCCGGAGACTCCGGGTTATACAGAACCCGGATACTCCGGGCTTATCCGGATAATCCAGATTATGCAGGAAATTGAAACTTATGAACTTTCAAGCAAATATAAATGAGTCTATAAGTTACCACAGGTTCTAAAAGATACCTAAATACCTTATCACCAACAACCTGTAGTTACACGCACACAAACAAGTAGATCGGAAGAATCCTAAAAGATCAACTAGAACAAGTAAATGCGCAACAAAGTAAAGGAGTCAAGGATTTGTTCTCGAAGTTCGGCCACCTCACAAAGAGGTGCCTACATCTCTATTGAGAAGCTCACAAATAGCCGGGTCTTTTTCAACCCTTTCCTCACCCAAACGACCACAAAGATCAAGCTAGGCGTCTTACTCAAATCAAGGGGGTAATACAAATTTCCTGGGGCACTCCATAAGCTTGGGTGCTCTCTGGGTGACGCCTTGCCGTCTAGGAGCTCAAAGCTCCAAGAGTAATGAACATGAATCGAAAGCTTGGCGATGACCTCAAGTGCTCAAGAATAAATTTTTGCTCTCTAGCACTCAATCTTACTTCCCAAACCCTAATCTCCAAATCTTGCAAGAATTAAAGCTCTAGAGAAGTTAGGAGGGCTATTGAATGGCTTTGAATGAGTTTGTTTATGAGTTGGTTCAGCAGTTATTCAAGAAGGGGTGTGGGGTATTTATAGCCCACTTCAAAAAACTAGCCGCTACTGTGTATTTTGTAATGATCCAGAGTATCCGGGTTCACCCGGAGACTCCAGGTAACACATGGGAACGTAGGCATAAATACTGTTCGGAGCCTCTCTGGAGGGTCCAAAGACACCAGAACCCGGAGTATCTGGGTTGGCTCGGATACTCCCGGTTAAGCACTTAAGGCCTAACCGAGACTCTCTCGTGGAGTCTCACTCGGAGACTCCGGCCACAAACTAGACTCTGGAGTATCCGAGCTAACTCGGAGATTCCGGGTTGAGCTCTCACGCTCAAACCGAGACTCTCTACTGGAGTCTCACTCAGAGGTTCTAACCATATACCAGATACCAGAGTATCTGGGCTAACCCGGAGACTCCAGGTTGAGCTCTCAAACTCAAACTAAAACTCTCTGCCGGGGTCTCACCCGGAGACTTTGACCAACTGATCAGAGTTCGGAGTATCCGGGCTAACCCAAAGACTTTGGGCTCAGACAACTAAATTTTTTTTTCCGGTGTCCGTAGGTGATTGTGTCTCTCAACTTTTGGTTCGAAAAGAATACTTTGAGCGTTGAGACATCTTCAAGACTATCAACATGCACCCCTCTTGATAGTACGGCTATCCTTAACTCAAATTCAAAATAGAATAAATTAAAGCCTATTAAGTAACTACACACCACTTCTTTTTTCTTTTTGAGGAACGCCAACATGTCTTAACTTATCCAATGAAACTTAAAACCTGTTCGTAACTTCAGCAAACCCATTAGTCCCTTAATCATTTGTCATCAATTAGCCAAAACCCACATAGGGGGCCTTGATGCACTTTCAATCTCCCCTTTTTTGGTGATTGATGACAACACGATTAAAACTTACAAGAGATAATCGAATTAAAGAGTTTTAAATTTTAAGATCTATGGTGAGCTCTCCCTAAATGTGTGCATTAATTGGAATTTGAGATCAAATGCACAAATTCAAAGAAACTTTGTGAGAGCTCCCCCTATATCTTAGAATCCGTAAGGTGCAAGTGTGAGTGAACATGATATCACGTGATGCATATGACAAAATATATGACAAACATAAGAAAGAGAGAAACAAACATTACATATCAAACATCTCATGGCATCACACTAGCACAAATATTATCTTACAGACATAAATTCAACTACTATAACACCACACATTGTTCATCATAAATAAATACATATATCTTACATGTTCAATGGTAATGATAAAGATTTGAAGATATAAACAAGAAAGGATAGACAACATAAGAAGATGTGCATTCTCTCCCCCTTTGGCATCAAGCACCAAAAAGAAAGAGAAGCAACGAAGATGAGCTAGTCACTGTCTCCTTCGAAGTCCTGATCTCCATCATCATCGGAGCCATCATCGTTGTCCGGAGAACTTTCCTCGGCTCCTCCCAAATTTTCTTCTTCGGTCTCCTCATCATCATCTTGGGCATGGGAAGTTTCTTCTGCAGCTGTTTGGGCTTCATCATACCATACCCATGGATTTTCAAACACTTCTGGCTTGCTCACTTCTTCTTCAGAGGCAAGTGGAGAGCAAGGAGGATCAATCCTCAAATTAGCATAGATAGCCTTTTGCTTCTCTTCTATCTTACTCAACCTCAAATTTGTCTTATCTTTGTGCTCTTTGATCTTAATAGCATTTTGAGTGCACACCTTGAATATTGCTTTGAGAGCCTTTTTGATGAAAGATAGAGAGCCACGGGAGGAAGACATACGCTTTGGAGCTGGCCTTTGAGCACTAGGAGCTGAAGGAGGAGGCGAAGGTGGAGGTGTAGATGATTTAATGCTCACTAACCTCATTCTATATGGCTCATGCTTTATTTCCTTGAAGAAACTTTTCTTTGTGACTCTTTCAATCATGTACATGATATAAGGGGCATAGGGACAACTTCGGCTAGGAGTGTGTGATGCGGTATGAATTTCTTCCCAAATGAAGTCTATCACACTAAAGGGGTCTCTCTCATTTGACATCCTAGCAAGAAGATTTCTTGAAATTCCTTAAATTGTGGTGGCATCTCCACTTTTAGGAGCCAAATTGAGCCGAAATAATGAGTTTAAGCACTTGTACAAGGGCCTCATGCCAGTGACCATGCCATGAATTACTCTTCCATGATTTGAATACATAAAATCCATATCTTCTGCAGAGAGTTGATTTTCAATGTGAATCTTTGTCTTTTGAGTGTCGCGGATATCAAACCCAAACACATGAGCAAAAACTCGATATGAAATATCATACTTCTCTCCCTCGATTGTCCATAACATGGATTGATGTTCCTCACAATCATACCAGAGTGTCGCATAAAACTGAGCAATCACTTCCTCACTCCAATCATACTTAAGACCCAAGATGGATTTGATCCTCTTGTGCTCACAAGTTGAGATTACTTCATTGAAAGTGGGATCGTTCTTGTTAGCCATGTAATTCCAATCAATCCATTGCATGGGGTTATTGGCTTCTTCTGGGTAAGGATCACTGTTTCATAAAAATCCACTTGGAAATCACTCCAAAAGCGGTGATCAGCTATATTCTTTACATATTGAAATGGATCCTCATATCTTTCTTTGTTGACTTTTCTTGCCCTCTTCATGTAATTTACAACTTGTTTGGGCTTGTCATTTGTCGTGTGTATTCTAAGAGGCCGGTGAAGCTTCAGAGGACTCAACATAGGACTTTCTTCTTGTCATTGACTCCAAGACCCAGAAGCAACAACTTTCCCTTTGCCTCTATCTTCTGCTGCACCCCTTCCTCTTCCTCTCATTGCTTACATCTTCGTTCTCCCATGTGGTGCATTTGTTGTTGGAACGGTCTCATGAATGTGAATGCCTGCAGATGAAGTTGGCACTTTTCGAATGACTGTGTGAGAGCGACCATGCCCACTCCCATTTCCACTGCCATTGCTACTCCTGATGCCCTCTGTTTGCTGTGGAGCAGGTTGAGCTTGCAGATCAAATTTTGCTTTTGTTCTCCTTTGATAGGCATTGCCCTTGTCTTGTCCCATCTTCACAAGTTCTGAGATACACTAGTAGTGGAACAATTTGAGATGCTAGAAGGATTGCATAAGAACGAATTGATGAACGAAGCTTATTCACAGAAAACTAGACAACCTGGAGTATCCGGGTCAACCTGGATACTCCGGGTAGCTCGACTCCGGGACAATTTGCTAGGGTTTGAGAGATTGAATCAAAGTATTGCAACAACCTTGGAGTATGTGATTCTAAGAAGTATATGGAGCATATCTACCAAAGGAATCCGACTCGGGTGAATTGTTCTTGAGATACCTTTTTAGGGCAAATAAAGCACCGACGATCGATCCGGAGGGAGTGCCAGAGAATCCGGCCTAGGGATGAAGTTGACTTGAAGAGGAACTTCCAAAATCCTTGGAGAAAACTTGATATCGCTGGAGGGACCTTTCCATGGAGAGAGAGGTGAAAGAGAAGTTGTTTTTACTCTAAGGTAGAAACATACACGCACCTAGTAAAAAGAGTGATACAGAGCGATCTAGAAAGATGGAGATAGAATGAGAGAGGAGCTGCCCGGGGAGGATAAAAGGCCTGGGTGACCCGAAGACTCCGGGTTGGAGTTAGAAAGCAGACAAAGACTCCTTCCCAGAGGGTGACCCGGACCCTCCAGGTCGAGTGACAGAGTCCGGAGTATCCGGGTGAACCCGGAGACTTCGGGTTCTGTCAACTCAACAGAAACACCAGTATGTCTAGAATCCGGACACTTCGTATTGGTCCGGAGACTTCAGGTACAGGAACTCGACAAAGATAGAATTTTTGAGCTGAGATTCGACAGGGGATTTCGGGAGAAGGATTGTTGGACATATAAGAACTTTTTACCACATGTGATCAGCCAACAAACAACAGTACATAACTATGATCACAAGTATCAAGATATGATGAAAAGATCAAGAATCAAATAATTTTTGAAAATAGTAATCAAAGAGATTTTTGCAAAATTCTAGCTACCAAAACTGTAAAACTAGAACAGTCAATTGCATGCAACATATCAAGCCACATTGCGAGAATCGAGGATATTTAGCTCATTTCTCAATTCGCAAAACCTTTCCTCATCTAGTGGCTTTGTGAGGATATCGGCTAGTTATTTTTCGGTTCTTACGTGGCGTATATAGATATCCCCTTTGGTTTAGTGATCTCTTAGGGAATGGTGATGGATGTCTATGTACTTGGTTCTTGAGTGTTGCACATGATTGTTGGCTATTTTGATGGCACTCTTATTGTCACACAAAAGTAGGACTTTGGTCATGTTGTAGCCATAATCTCTCAAGGTTTGTCTCATCCAAAGAAGTTGAGCACAAAAAACGCCAGCAGCAACATACTCGGCTTCGGCGGTGCATAGGGCTATAGAATTTTGTTTCTTTGAAGACCAAGACACCAAGGACCTACCCAAGAATTGGCAAGTCCCCTAGGTGCTCTTCCTATGCACTTTGCAACTAGCATAATCGAAATCGGAATAGCCGTAATGGTCAAAGGATGAACCTTTAGGATATCATAAGACAAGGTAAGGGGTATGAACCAAATATCTAAGAATTCTCTTAACGGTTACCAAATGACACTCTTTTGGAGCGGCTTGAAATCTTGCACACATACACACACTAAGCATAATATCAGGCTTAGATGCACAAAGGTAAAGTAAAGAACCAATCATTGAGTGATATACCTTTTGATCCACGGCCTTGCCATCTTCATTGAGATCAAGATGTCCATTATCTTGCATAGGAGTCTTGATGGGTTTGGCATTCTACATATCAAACTTTTTGAGCATGTCTTTGATATACTTTGTTTGACATATGAAAGTTCCTTCCTTAAGTTGTTTGATTTGAAATCCTAGTAAGAACTTCAACTCTCCCATCATTGACATCTCAAATCTTTTGGTCATGATCCTACTAAATTATGCACAAAAGCCTTTATTAGTAGAACCAAATATAATATCATCGACATATATTTGGCAAACAAATAAATCATTATTAACATTCTTATTGAAGGGAGTAGAATTGGCGTTGCCTATTTCATAGCCCTTTTTGACAAGAAAATCACTAAGGCATTCATACCATGCTCTAGGTGCTTGCTTAAGCCCGTAGAGCGCCTTATGGAGTTTAAAAATATGAGGAGGACACATGGGATCTTCAAATACGGGTGGTTGCTCCACATACACCAATTCGGAGATTGGTCCATTTAGAAATGCACTTTTCACATCCATTTTATACAACTTGAAATCATAGTGAGTAGAATAGTCAAGTAATATTCGAATAGACTCAAGTCTAGCTATGGGAGCATAAGTCTCACCAAAATCCAAACCTTCGATTTGTGTGAAGCCTTAAGCAACCAACCTTGCTTTATTTCTTGTCACGATCATGTTCTCATCCTGCTTGTTGCGAAAGACCCATTTGGTGCCAATCACATTTTGATTGGCTCTTTCCACTAATGACCATACTTCATTTCTCTTGAAGTTGTTGAGATCTTCTTGCATGGCCATCACCTAATTGGATCACCAAGTGCTTCTTCTACCTTCAATGGTTCTAAGAGGAAACAAAAGAGTAATATTCATAAAAATTTGCAATTCTAGAACGAGTTGTTACCCTCTTTTGTATATCACCAAGGATATTATCCACTGGATGATCTCTTTGGATACTTTGATGAACTCTTGGATGTGGCACTTGGGATTGAGGTTGAATATCTTCCACTTCATCATTATCAAGGAACTTGTTAGAGTCATCATTAACTTGATCTTGATCTTGAGTTGATGTTGATGGCTTTACTTGAGTTGATGAAGATGGTTGAGCTTGATCATTATGATCCATTTGTTGCTCTTGGGGTTCTTGAGGCTTGATTTCACCAATTGCCATCTTTTTGATTACTTCGCTTGGAATTTCTTCATCACTTAAAATATTAGGATCAACTTGCTCCACTTGGGAGCCGTTAGGTTCATCAAATGTCATGTTACACGCAATTTCAACACAACCGGATTTTTTTAAGACATGGTAGGCGTAGGCATTTGATCCATAACCAAGCATAAAACCTTCATATACTTTAGGAGCAAATTTAGAACTTTTGGCCTTTTATTCAGAATAAAGCATTTGCTACCAAAGACTCTAAAGTAGGATACATTAGGCTTGTTACCGGTTAGAAGCTCGTAGGCGGTCTTCTTCAAAATCTTGTGAAGGTATAGACGGTTGATGGCATGGCATACGGTGTTGACGGCATCCGCCCAAAATTGATCCGAGATTTTGTACTCATCAAGCATTGTCCTTGCCGACTCTATGAGAGTCCTATTCTTTTTCTTGACAACTCTATTTTGTTAAAGGGAGTAGGGTGCCGAGAACTCATGCTTGATCCCTTCTTCATCAAGAAATTCTTCAACTTACGTATTCCTGAAGTCACTTCCATTGTCGCTTCTCACCCTCTTGTTCTTCACATCAAATTTGTTTTGAGCTCTTCTCACGAATTCCTTGAATATGGCTTGTGTTTCACTCTTATCATGCAAAAATAATACCCAAGTGAAATGAGAATAATCATCAACAATAACCAAACCATATTTATTACCACCAATGCTTATGTAGGCAATTGATCCAAATAAATCCATGTGAAGAAGTTCCAATGCCATTGTGGTCGTCATTACATTCTTGGTGGGGTGAGGAGCTTCAATTTGCTTTCCCGCTTGACAAGCACTACAAATTCTATCTTTCTCAAAGGAAATATTTGTTAGTCCTAGTATGTGCTCCCCTTTAGAAGTTTAGACAAATTTCTCATGCTAACATGGGCTAGTCGGCGATGCCATAGCCAACCCATGCTAGACTTAGCAATCAAGCAAGTTTTAGACCTCACTTCATCCGTTGAAAAATCAACAAGATAAAATTTACCCTTCAACCTACTGGTGAAAGCTATTGAGGCGTTATCCCTTCTAGATATGGTCACACTCTCATTAGTAAAAAGGCAATTGTAGCCCATTTCACAAAGTTGTGATACAGACAACAAATTGTAACTAAGAGATTTAACTATCAAAATATTTGAAATAGAATGATAATTGAAAATAGTAATTTTACCTAGACCAATTACCTCTCCTTTTCCATCATCACCAAAAATGATATTTTCATGTGGTCCTCCATCCTCTTCAAATGATGAGAACATACTCTTCTCTCAGGTCATATGATTTGTGCAACCGCTATCTTCAAATGATAAGAACATACTCTTCTCTCAGGTCATGTGATTTGTGCAACCGCTATCGAGCATCCAACTTGATCCACCAGAGGAATATGCCTACAAAACAATTTAAGCCTTTGTTTTAGGTACCTAAATTTGTTTGGGTCCTTTCATGTTAGTCACAAGCACTTTTGGTAACCACACTTTCCTTTTCACAACACGGTCCTTGTGCGAGCACCAACATAAAGAGCAACCACTTTACCATGGTGGTTTCTCTTAAGCATATAAGAAGCATAAATGGAAGATTGTGGAGCATGGCTCTTGGGTTTCTTTGTTTGAGTAATGTGATCAACTTGCTTGCCTCCCGTGATGAACTTGAGGCATTCTTTGCCATTGATCACCACACGCTCATTTGGCTTGCTTGTATGCATATCAAAGCCAAGTCCTCTCTTTTGCTTGTTGTCCTTGGCCTCAATGGTCTTGTATAGTGCATCTTTGGATTTATATATTTTGATGCATCCATACTTAACCAAGACATTTAACCTCTCATTTTATTTTTGTAAGGCTTGCAAAGATTCAACATTAGTGGCACAAGCATTTATATTCACATTGTAACAACGAGAGCAACCATTGCTAGTAGAAGCATTAGAGAGTAAAGTTGCATCATTAGAAGTGGGAGTGCTATTCTTAAGGGTATCAATTTGCATTTCAAGAATTTTATGAGTTTCCTCCAAACACGAGAATTTCTCTTCAAGTGTAGAATTGCTACTCTCAAGACTAGCTATTGAGGCATTAGCCAAATTAAGATCTTTGGTCAATTTCTCAACTTTCTCCTTTTCTTTAGCAAGAATCTCCTCGAGTTCAAGGTTTTTCTTCTTTTCAAGGATGAGCAAGTCCTCTTGCTTCTCAAGGGTCTCCTCGTGACTCTCTATTGTTTCCATTAGCTCTTTCATTTTAGACAAGACATTTTTATTTAAACCTTTAAACATGCTTTCACAACCACTATCACTATCACTATCACTATCTAGGAGTTTAGGTTGAGATTTACCTTGCACCCTTTCGCCATGAGACACTTGGGAGTGTCATGATCGCTCATCTCTCCAAAAAGTGACTTTATTGGTGTGGGGGTGCGGATGGCAATGGTGGTGACTCCTTCATCATCGGAGTCGGAGTCGGAGTTGGAATCCCACTCCTCTCCAATGTGAGCTTGACCCGAGTACGTTTTCT
Source organism: Phragmites australis (assembly GCF_958298935.1). Classification (NCBI taxonomy): domain Eukaryota; kingdom Viridiplantae; phylum Streptophyta; class Magnoliopsida; order Poales; family Poaceae; genus Phragmites; species Phragmites australis. The sequence continues at coordinate 35,674,451 of NC_084923.1, read as the reverse complement.
TGTGGGTCTTGTATTTGTCCTTCTTGAAGGGCTTGTTTTTCTTCTCATCCTTGTCCTTACTCTTTTTCTTGTTCGGACAATCGGCACTGAAGTGGCCAACTTAACCACACTCATAGCAAGCCCTCTTGGACGTTCTTCTCTTGGGCATATTTCTCTTGTACTTGCTATAGCCACACTTCTTCATAAATTTCTTGAATTTTCTTACAAAAAATGCTATTTCTTCATCATCCGAGTCTTCATCTTCACTTGAGCTTGATTCTTCAATTTGCTTGCTCTTGCTCGCCTTGAATGCAACTTCTTTGTTTTTGGAGGTGGAGCTTTGCTTGACAAGATCTTTGACTTCATTTACTTCCTCCTCCATAATCTCATGAGCAAGAATTCTCTCAAGTACATCACTTGGTGTGAGCCTCTTATAATCTCTTCTCTCTTGGATGAGTGTGATTAAGGTGGGATTTCTTGGTGCGAAGGCTCTAAGTAATCTCCTCACCACCTTATGATAATCAAGCTCTTCACTTCCAAGCCCTCTAATTTTGTTCACTAGCACCATCATATGGTTATACATAGCTTGGGGGTTTCATCATCTTCCATCACAAATCTTCCCAACTTGCCTTCAAGCAACTCGATTTTTGATTCCCTCACACTTGTGGTGCTCTCATGTGAGACTTGGAGTGTGTCCCATATTGCTTTAGCTTCCTCAAGCCCATCCACTTTGTTGAATTCCTCGGGGCTCAAGGCACTAAGAATAACACTTGTAGCTTAAGCATTTTGATGAATGTTTTGCTCTTGTCCGATGTGAGTTTGGTGTCTTCCGCCGGAATATCGAGACCTACACACACAATCTTCCAAATGCTCGGATGGAGCGAGATTAGATGCATCTTCATCTTGTGCCTCCAAGCAGTGCAATGTGTGCAATCAAAGAATGGCGCACGCCTGGAAGGCACGGAGATGAAGTTGTTAGAAGGAGAATTCAATTTACTATAATCAAAACCAACTTCGACTCCCCTTCTATCTTTGGAGCCAAATGTTGTTGAAGCATCGCTTGAATCCATTGGCCTTCTTGAGCCAACACCCAAAGTTTCACCCTTTGGACTCTTTGGGCTCTTCTCCCCGGATGCCGACATTTTCAAATCCTCCAAGCGGTGAAGCCTTGTAGAAGGTTAGGCTCTGGTACCAATTGAAATGTACGAGATATCGCTTAGAGGGGGGGGGGTGAATAGGAGTTTCCTGAATTTTAAAACTTTGCAGCGGATTTCTGAATCCGGATACTCCGGGTCAATCAGGAGACTCCGGGTTATACAGAACCTGGATACTCCGCGCTTATCCGGATTATACCAGAAATTAAAACTTATGAACTTTTGAGCAAATCTAAAAGAGTCTATAAGTTACCACATGTTCTAAACGATACCTAAATATCTTATCAGCAATAACCTGCAGTCACACACACACAAACAAGGTAGATCGGGAAAATCCCCAAAGATTAACTAGAACAAGTAAATGTGCAACAAAGTAAAGGAGACAAGGATTTGTTCCCGAAATTCGGCAACCTCACAAAGAGGTGCCTACGTCTCCGTTGAGGAGCTCACAAAGAGCCGGTCTTTTTCAACCATTTCCTCACCCAAGTGACCACAAAGATCAAGCTAGGGTTCTTACTCAAATCAAGGGGGTAATACAAACTTCCCAGGGCACTCCACAAGCTTGGGTGCTCTCTGGGTGATGCCTTGCCGTCTAGGAGCTCAAAGCTCCAAAAGTAAAGAACACGAATCGAAAGCTTAGCAATGACCTCAAGTGCTCAAGAATAGATTTTTGCTCTCTAGCACTCAATCTCACTTCCCAAATCCTAATCTCAAAATCTTGCAAGAATTAAAGCTCTAGAGGAGTTAGGAGGGCTATTGAATGGCTTTGAATGAGTTTGTCTACGAGTTGGTTCAGCAGCTATTCAAGAAAGGGGTGTGGGGGTATTTATAGTCTACTTTAAAAAACTAGCTGTTACTGTGTATTTTGTACTGGCCTGGAGTATTCAGGTTCACCCAGAGACTCCGGGTAACACATGGGAACGCAGGCATAAACACTGTCCGGAGCCTCTCCGGAGGGTCCGGAGACACCAGAACCCGAAGTATTCAGGCCAACCCGGAGACTCCAGGTTAAGCACTTAAGACCTACCCGAGACTCTCTCATGGAGTCTCACTCAGAGACTCTAGCCACAAACCGGACTCTGGAGTATCCGGGCTAACCCGGAGACTCCTGGTTGAGCTCTCACGCTCAAACTGAGACTCTCTGCCGGAGTCTCACTCGGAGGCTCCGACCACATACCAGACACTGGAGTATCCGAGCTAACTCGAAGACTCCAGGTTGAGCTCTCAAACTCAAACTGAGACTCTCACCCGGAGTCTCACCCGGAGACTCCGACCAACTGATCAGAGTCTGAAGTATCCGGGCTAACCCGGAGACTCTGGACTTAGACACCTAAAACCTTTTTCCCGATGTCCGTGGGTGATTGTGTCTATCAACTTTTGGTTCGACCATGGTACTAACATGAGTCGCACCATTTCACCAACTCGCAAACATCCTAGAGGGTAGTGGGCCAATAAAATCCTTGCCAAAACGCTTTTTCGACGATGAGCGCCAGGCTTCTACATATGACTCCGTGGACATGAGAGAGTACTATTCTCCCCTCTTCCTAAATGATGCACTTTAGTAAAAGGTTATTGCTCCCCTGGTGGTAAAGGCATCCCCCTACCAGGGAGTATCTGCAGGCTTGTCGTGAGATATTTTTTGATGACACATTATCGTCAGGGATTGCTCGATTGTGAAGGTAGTCTGATATTTGATCCATCCAGGTCGTACCCAAATCGAGCATGGTGACCACATGATGGACACCCGAGGTCGACGACATCGAAGGAGGCGTTGCCTACAAAGGTGTTGCCTCTGGTGCTCTATTTCAAGTGGAGCATCCCCTTCACCTTGGTCTGAGATTGCGGTAGTTGGTCATGTGAGTCTTTTTTCAAAGATTCCGACTGGGACAGGTTTGCGAGAAGAAGCTAGACGAGTGAGCTCATCGGCTAGGAAGTTGTCCTTGCGAGTGACGTGCTTGACTTCAAAACCGAAAAAACATCATTCTAGTCTTCTCACTTCAGCGAGGTATGCCACCATTATCGGATCAGAGCACTGAAACTCCTTTTGCACCTGGTTAACACCCAATAGTGACTCCTCTATCACTAACAGATGTTTCGTCCCAAGTGCGGTGGCTGCTTGCATTCCAGACAAGAGACCTTCATATTCCGCAATATTGTTAGTGCCTAGAAAATACAATTGAAATACGTACATAAGGAATTTGCCAGTTGGTGAGGTTAGGACCACTCTAGCCCCTGCTCCCTTCAGCGTAAATGATCCATCGAAGTGCATTGTCCAGTGCTCGTCCTCCTCTGATTGTTGTACCTGCTCTGGCTCAAAGGATGACTACTCAGTCATAAAATCGACCAGTGCCTGAGACTTGATAGTCGTTCGGGGGACAAACTGAAGATCAAACTCCCCAGGCTCTACTTCCCGCTCTGTTGTTCTTCCTATCACATCCCTATTGTGCAGAATTTCTCTAATCGGGAGCAAGGATATTACCCTGATTTTGTAGGTCTGGAAGTAGTGTCTGAGCTTGTGAGAGATCATCAGAATGACGTATAGCAGCTTCTGAACCTATAGGTACCGAACCTTCGCGTTGTGTAGGACTTCACTGATATAGTATACTGGTCGCTAAAGACCTTCTCGCTTAACGACCAATACTGAACTCGTGACCTGTGGGGTAGCTGCAACATAGAGCAAGAGCTCCTTGTCTGGTCGAGGTGCGGTCAGTACAGGAGGGGAGGAGAGGTACCTTTTTAGATCTTGGAGGCCCCCTTCCGCTTTTGGGGTCCACTAGAAGTGGTCGCTCTTTTTCAGGAGCTTAAAGAGAGGTAGCCCCTTCTTTCCCAGGCTTGAGATAAACCTGTTCAAAGCTTCCACACATCCTGTTAGTTTTTTGACTTCTTTTAGCCTAGTCAGGGATTTCATCCGGTCGATGGCTCTGATCTTGTCAGGGTTTGCCTCTATCCCTTTGACTGGATACGAGAAACCCAAGCAACTTCCCTGGTGGGACTCCAAACGTGCACTTCTCAGGGTTCAATTTTATGTGGTACTTCTAAAGGTTGTCGAACATTTCCTTAAGATCCATGACTAGGTCATCCTTGGTTATGCTCTTGATGAGCACATCATCAACATACATCTCGATGTTTCTACCCAGTCGTGGTCAAAGAAAGAGCTGAATACAATGATGGTAAGTGGCACCGACGCTTTTCAAACCAAAAGATATTTTTACATAACAAAAGACCCCAAATGGTGTCACAAAAGCAATCTTCTTCTCATCTACCCTATACATGCTAATCTGGTGGTACCCTGAACGGGCATCTAATAAGTTAAGAAGATCGCTCCTAGCGGTTGAATCAACAAGCTGGTTGATTCGGGGTAGAGGGAAGAGATCTTTTGGGCACGTCTTGTTGAGGTCAGTGAAGTTGACGCACATCCTCCACTTACCATTGTGTTTTTTGACCATGACTACATTAGCCAGCCACTCTAGGTACTGTATTTATCGGATGAAGCCTGCTTCCAGGAGCTTGTTGATCTCCATACGAAGTGCTTCCTTTCGGTCGGTTGCGAAACAATGAGCTCTTTTTGACCAATCGCGTGTCAGGTCACATGAACAACCTATGCTCGATCACATCCCTGAGGACTTCGGGCATATCAAATGGACTCCATGAAAAGACATTCACGTTTGCATAGAGGAAAGTGATGAGCACGTGTTCCTATTAGAGTCCAGATCGACCCCTATCTCAACCATCGTGGTCGGGTCGGAATCATCAAGGCATACTGCTTTGAGCCACTTGTCCTATGTTGCGGCAATGTGAACCTTCACCGGGCGGTGACTAGATGGAGCATTCTCCGGTTGCAACCCGAGAGTTAGCTTGACCATGTCGAGGCTCCTCTTGTCGCAGTGCAGGGCCGTCTTTGCGCTACCGAAGATGGTGATGTCTCCGGTCGGACCAAGGATCTTAATCGTCTGATATGCGTAGTGGGCGACGGCCATGAACTAGACCATCGCTGGTCGCCCCAGATCGTGTTATAAGCGGTCCCAAATTTCGCCACATCAAACAGGATCTTTTCGGTCCTGAAGTTACTTGGCGAGCCGAAAGTGATGGGCAACTCGACCCACCACAAGGGCTTAGCTGAAGAGCCTGGGGTAATCCTAAAGAAGGGTGGGGGGGGGGGAGACAGTTTCAACGCACTCCTTGGGATTTGTAGGGCATCCAATGCGTCGGCAAAGAGGAGGTTGATGGAGCAACCTCCATCGATCAGCATGCGACCCAGTTGGATGTTCTAAACAGTGGGTTTGACCACAATAGGGTAGAGACCAGGTCGCTTGACACTTGTAGGGTGGTTGGCCCGATTGAAGGCAAGGGGTACATTCGACCACTTTAGACGCGGGCTTGGACCTAGCGTGGTCGCCCACACTTTTTGGACCACTGACTTGTATTCCCTGTTCGAGGAACATGTCGTGGCACCCTCGAAGATGTGGTGAACCATGTGATCGGCCTACTGGTACCCCAGTACCGACTGGTAGAGGTCAGCCCCATCCTCACCATCCTCGTCGTGCTTGGATTTACGCTCTCCAAGCTCCTTGTCAATGATGCCCTGCACAACCTTACACTCGATTAGGTCATCAGTATCTATATAGTAGATCGGAAAGTAGCCACGATTCTTTGGCCCCTCACTTTTCTCAAAAGGCCAGCGTGGTCGGTCGGTCTGCTTGACCGCCATGACGTCGGACGGTCCCTCCTTGCATTTATTTTTCTTTGTCTCCATCCGGCCAACCCCTGTGGAGAAGGCGGGCTGGTCAGAGGTCGACCGTGACCTGGCGTCAATCTGACGCTCTCGGGCCTCGGTGGCCTAGGCGCACTTGTCTGCGAGCTCAAAGAGCTCAATAGTGCTTTGGATTTCTTTGGTGGCTAGCTTCTCGACCATCTTATGGTCTCTGACCCCTCTCTTGAATGTTATGACTATGGATTCACCCGTGATCCTTGAAATGGTGTTTCGACGCACGATGAAGCGTCAGATGAAGTTTCTCAACAACTCACCTTGTTGCTGCTTGATTTCGTACAGGTCGTCCTCGACCCCGGGTCGGTCATAGGTTACCTGGAAGTTGGCGATAAACCGGTCGCACATATCCTCCCAGGAGCAAACTAACTCGCGAGGGAGGTTTATAAACCAGGACCAGGCTGGACCGATCAAGGCGGTTGGGAAGTAGTCAGCCATGACTTTTCCGTGGCCTCCCACAGCTTGCACCATGGTGGTATAGATCTACAGGAACTACTTAGGGTTAGTTTTCTATCATACTTTTTGGCTAGGACCGGCCAAAACTTGTCCGACCAGCGCACCTCCTGTAGCTGGGTTAATAGGGCGTTCCACTCTGTTCTGTAATAGGGAATCACCCGCTGATGGGCGACAGCACGTGCTTGGGGAGAGAGACAACGATCACATGGTCCTGAAGATGGGATAGAGGGATCTGACGCCTCCCTGCGTGGGGAAGGCGAGTGGTAGAGCTGCTTGCCTTTTCCTGCTCTCGCTGGGTGTGGTCCTCCTGCTCTCATGTGGCCACCTAGCTCTGGATCATGCCACGGAGGTCGCGTTGGCGTAGAGAGTCGCGCAAGTCAGAGGGTTGGCTGTCTCGACACGGCGAGGGTCTTCGAGCGCCCCCCGTTACTGAGAGAGGACGTGATCTTTCCTACCAGGGGGTTACCACGATTCTTGGTAATCACGACCTTCACCAGTCCTAACGACGGACGTGGTGTTTACCACTGTAGTTTGGTGTCAGGCTATCTCAATCAGGAGGATGAGGACACACAACCATGGCGGAACTGGTGAACCCTTTGGTACTGCTATCGATGGGTAGTTAAGAAGCATTCGTATAGTCTGCAGATTTTGTACAGGTGTCATAGCCTCATAGTCGAGCTACTGTGCGTGAAGTGAAGACATATCATGAGGGGGGAGCCGCAGCATTGGTGCAGCGTGATGGCCTCGGTGACACCACTGTCAAAGACAAAGTCCTCTGCGGCAGCTCCTGCGGGCGACACTGTGATGGTCGAGGCTGTGCCAGAGCGTCTCCGTGTCTGACGTCGGTCTGATTCCCCTCTGGGCATGTGGGCTAGGGATCATCACCGGCGCCCAGAACACGGAAGTTTCCATTGTCTCCTATTGCATGAACTGTCATGCAAACTTACTATTGAGCCTTGTAGCTATCGGACTCCGATTTAGTATCCCATTCCTGAAGTACACCGAGTTCATCTGGGTCGTATACTATGATGAATACTTCACGTGACCGGGGTCTTCGAAACAGGACTCAACGATTAACGTGGATGTGGTCATGAGTAGGTCAATCTAATCTTCAACACCTACCAAAATGCAAAAACACACCCCAAACTAACTAGCGCGCTAACTATCGAGGGTTAATTTCTAACAATGATTTCAGAATGCATCGGTCGGCGAGCGTGTGAACAATGCTTGCGATGTGCATGTGTTTATGATGAACTAAAAAAAGGACTATCTAGGTTCAGATCTACCTAAGAATAACAACCCTACATACTGTGTATTTATTATCAATATTTGTAAACTAGTTACGGATGAGTTTTTTTTTAACTCGTGTCTCCACTTACAAACCAGACCCTCCTCTATTTATATATTAAAAAGAAAGAGAACTTAAAAGTAGACCTTGTTTAACAGATTCATATCTAGCTAAATATTCTACTATTAGATTATTATAATAAAGAATCGGATAAACCAAACTTGCTCTGAGAGCTTTATCCGTCCGTCCTATCTGTGAAACATCACTGCACCTTTCTCTCTCGATCGCTCGACCTATCCCATCACCCTACGCCGCAAGTTCATCTGCCAAGTCATCCAATCCCCGCTCTCCATGATTTTACCTGTAAAATCATCCACTTATCCAATCGTTTTATAAAATCTATTTCATCCGTTGCATGACACAAGTTGGTTCACATCATCAACATTACCCATCTACGCGGATCACACCTTTATTTGTTAGAAAAGATGTTTAAAAAACACTTAAATCGATATCAATAAATATGATTAGATATGTTATATATAAACGTTCCACATTCGAAACCATATTATATTCACACAAATCTTCCGCTGATCATACGAGCCAAGGACTAATTACTTAACGAGTAAGAGTTAAAAAAAAAATCCTCCATCGATCATCAAATTTCTCGTAAGACTGGTTAGCCAGAATGTCTGTCCCTTACTCAGTACTCCAGCATCAGTCATTAGGCCATTCCCAAGAGCTTCTCTTCGCGGGAAAGATTCCCGTCGTGAAGGGATTCTCATTTCCTTTAACGCTCCAACGATTTCCCTTCATAGTTCCCTTCATAACGGGATTCTCAGAATCATTCTTTTCACGATTCCTCTCGAAAAGAAGCTATTGAAGATGAGAAGAAATAAAAGGAATAAAAATAGAGAAGGGAATCGGGAAGAAAATGAAATTAAAGAAATATGGTTAGGGGTGGTCTTAGGGTAGCTTGAGTGGTGAGGTTGCCAACCGTTGGGGTAGGGCAGTAGGAATCGTCACAATTTTCCTAGTAGGAATTGTCTACAGGGCAGAGGGTGCTTTGTTCGTAACTTGTGATGCTCATCGCCAGTCGCAGATGCAAGCTCGTGGAGGCTCAACTTGCATACTTCAGTAAAGCTTGTGTTGCATGCCGGATTAGAGTACGTAAGTGTCGCTCAGTGGCTTTGTTTTTGCTTGCTTGGCTGATCTGAGAAGGTTCACAGTGGCCTCCGGCAAATCAGCTCCCCTGCCGAACGAACACGAAAACAAACAAGTCTAAGAAAAACTCGCGCAAAGCGAGATGCAGCTCAACAGTGCTTGAAAGTAATCATGGTTTGTACCTAGTTACTAGCACAAACCTCATGATTGTAAGAGTCATTATTTTACTATCACTGCTGCATCAGCGCCTCTGCGTTTCCCCCCAAAATGAAAGGGAAAAAATGTCCACAAACAATTACGCATTCCATTTAGAAGCGAAAATTTCAGAAATCCTTTCAAAACTAAAACTGAGCCGCCGCTCAGATTTAGCAGGAGGAAATCAAATCGCTCATCGCAGATGGGAAGGGAATCGCCGGATAAGGAAAGCTCATCCCCATGGCCCTTGAAACCAGAAATGAAATCGAACAAGTAAAAACCAAGAACCAAGAGGGAGGAGCCATTTGAAAACTCTCAGACAAATGCCTCGATTTGTCCTCACGGGAAACTTGAATGGATTTCGGACTCGTCATCTACAGATGCGCTCGCCATCAAGAAACAAGCAACTCCTCCGCGTAAAAGAAAGCAACAGGGATTCAGATCAAACTGACAAGTGGAAGACGCAGGCCACGATGAACAAACAGGCGAAAGAACGAGGGGTGGGGTGGGGGAAGAGAGCTGGCGGCGGAGATGACTGGGCAAGCTCATCCTGGAAAGCTCTAAGACCATCTCCAACAATATTTCCTTCATTTCGTTTCCTTCCCGATTCACTTTCCCGTTCTTATTCCCTTTATTTCCTCTCATCTCCAACAGCTTCCCCTCGAGGGGAATCGCGAAGGGAAAGGAGAGAGAATCCCGTCCTGAAGGGAATGATCCTGGGAATCCCGTCGTGACAGGAACCGTGAAAGGAAACCGTTGAAACGCTGAAGGGAACGAAAATCCCATCGTGAAGGGATTTTGGTCCCTGAAGAGATACCGTTGGAGATGGTCTTATAGCTTGAGGAATCTAGGGCTAGGAGTATTTCCCCCTGATTTTACATTTTTGCCCACCCTGCGGTGCGCGTGCGTGATTGAGCTACTGGACCAAGGAAGCACTCAAGAAAGCCACCCTGGTAGAGTGCAGCGGCTAAGGTCCGCTGTTGAAAAGTGCAAATCTGCCCCTTGTGTTTTTTTTTAATTCTAGCGGTGCTGTAGAAACTGCTTAAGTTAACTACCCGTAAACTCCTACTAGACATCTTCTCTCACGGTTTATTTGGATTTGTGTGAAAAAACTATCTGGTTTATTTGGATTTGTGTGAAAAAACTATCTGGTTTATTTGGATTTGTGTGAAAAAACTATCTGGTTTATTTGGATTTGTGTGAAAAAATTATCTGGTTTATTTGGATTTGTGTGAAAAAAATTATCTTTCACGATGATCTCAGTTAGAAGCTGTGGGAGAAAAGTTGCAATGTTGGAGATAGCAAATATCTCCCGGGGATAATATCCCACACCGATCCAATCACACGAATAATCAGAGATAATCTTTCACAATTAATATTTATAATTTTAAGTTTACAGCTTGTTTATGGAAATTCATAACTTTTTCATATATAGTCAAATGAAGGTAATTTTTATATAAAAATTATAGCTCTCAGCGAGATACAACTTTTTTTTTATTTGAAGTCATCTAGATGTACAAATTTAATTCACAACTTATTTAGCATCCATAACTTATGGGCTCAACTCCTTTCGGTGTGTTTCACTCATGAGAGCACCTAGCATTTCTAAACTACATGAAAAAAGATAAAACTTATAATAACACGGTGAAATAATAGTACATGCAATGCTTAACAAATAAAAAATGATTAAAATGTTGTATATATGAAATACACTTGTTGAAGCTAGTCCACACATGTCTTCCAACGCGCCGGATGCTAACCCATATCTCATCATAAAGATCGTAACAACCAATGATTAGCCTGAATCTAATTTCAATAGTCCCAGTATGTGTGCGTTAGTAACTTCCAAGAAAGCTATTACTCATACATACCTTTAACAACATAAATATTACAACATATAGATTTATTAGGATTCAAAAGATTACAAGTTGATACATTTAACAAAAGATAAGGTTTCATCTAGCGTAAATATATATACATCGCAGCGGAAAACACAATTAAAGAAACAAAACCCGTGACGCCATTTGTCCACGAGGCCAACAACCGGGATTAGAGTAGCATACCTGTAGCAAAAATGGTCCTATTAAACTATGATTGTGATTTTGATGATTAATGACAATATAGTTAATGAGACTAACATGTTTATCAAGAATATATATTAATAGGTCTTATGAATACAATATATTAAGAAGCCACCGCAGTCGGGACAAAGTTTGGTTGAATTGGAGAAGTCCTAGGAAAAATGACTACACTGGAAGGTCCACATAGAGGAGTTGTGAATGCCAGAGTGTTTTATTGTCGGGTGTTTTTACATACCGGATGATCTGATGATGTGGAGATATGAACACCAGAGCATTTTTGAGTTGAAGCTCAAGGATGGTACACATCGAAAAGTCCGGCGATTGAAGTGTGCACGCCGAAGTATACGTCAGAGTAACTGTTGCAGTGAGGATTGCAACAGTGGGAAGACCGAAGGACTACATGGCGGAAGGTCCGGCGATCAGTAGTGTGCACGCTAGAGAATTTGTTGCAGAGAAGATGTTAAAGTCCGGTTTGGTGTAGTTTAACACACCGGATGATCCGGCGATGAAGCAAAGTGTAGACCTTATTGACTTGCCGGCGTCTTGCAGAGAAGATGTCAAAGTACGGTTTGGTGTAGTTTAGACTATATTATGTGAGTTTTATGAATTGTGATCCATGTGCTTTCATCTCAATTGATATAAACATATCTTTTAAATTAAAATTCTACAAGTGGTATCACTTTATTGGATCATAGTTTATGAAGCTCTCTCACATGTGCTCTAATATTTTTTTTTCTTGATTTCAACATATGTTTATAGATTTTTTGGGAGATTATTAACAAAGGGGGAGAATTGTGATGACCAAAGTAATTGCAAGATACAAGAAGGTTGACAAAGGTGGGGAAGTTTTTGCATAGGTCGATTAAGGGAGATAGTGGCGTTGGAGAAAGGGGAAACCACAACAAAGGAGGACTAAGTGGTAAAAATATTTATCGAAGTAATGTGGTAAGACTTTATGCTCTTTACATTTGGTATCATTTATTACTTACCACTTGTTTTGGTTGTATTATCATCAATCGCCAAAAGAGGGAGATTGTAGCAAAATTGATCCTATTAGGTCATGATTGTGATTTTGGTGATTAATGACAACATAATCAATGAAAATAACATATTTGTCAGGAATATATATTAGTAGATTTCATAGATGCAATACATTAAGAAGTTACTACGGTCGGGATAAAGTTTGGTTGAATTGAAGAAGTCTTAGGAAAAATGACTACATCGGAAGGTCCGACGTAGAGAAGTTGTGAACACCAGATTGTTTTCTTGTCAGGTGTTTTTACACCCCGGATGATCCAATGATGTCAAGATATGAATACCGGAGCATTTCTGAGTTGAACCTCAAGGATGATACACACCAAAAGGTCCGGCAATTGAAGTGTGCACGCCGGAGTATACGCCGGAGCAATTGTTGTAGAGAGGATCGCAAATGTGGGAAAACCGAAGGACTACATGACGGAAGGTCCAGTGATCGGTAGTGTGCATGCCGAGCATTTGTTGCACAGAAGATGTTAAAGTCCTATTTAGTGTAGTTTAACACGTCGGATTGTCTGGCGATGAAGCAAAGCAATGCCAGAGTATTTTGTACTGAGGAAGGCACATGATGGCTCATTTGAACACGCCAGAAGGTCCGACGATGGAGCTGGTGAACACGCAAGAACATTCGGTGTTCACATAAGCTTTTAGCGGAGTTTTAATGGCTAGTTTTGGAAGATGTACACACCAGATGGTCCAGTGAGTACTATGCTGTTTACACTAGATCACCCACGCGTATACAGTGAATTTGAGCTGTTGGGAAAAATGGTTAGTTCGCGGGATTGAGACTATAAATATCCCTCCACCCAGTCATTTAAAGGTGCTAAGGTCCAGAGGAGCCCATATACACTTGAGAAGATATCCAAGCCATCAAAGTGCTAAAAGTGTTCAACCAAGGCGATTAAGCACACTATTAGAGAGTGATTAGTGCTTATAGGCCTAGAGAGAAGTATTGCTAGGTGCTGCAACCTAGAGAGTGGATCAAAGAGTAATCAACCATGTACCGAGAGGTACACCGGAGCCTTGGAGTCTTGGTGACTTACCGGTAACTTGTTGACCCGCCGACTTGGTGTGGAGCGGTGAAAAGAAGATTGTGCAGGGACGCGGAAGCTCTTGTGTTTCTGACTAAAGATCCAAATTAAAGATGGCGTACAAGTAACAAGAAGAGAGGTTAGTGGTGAGATCTCGCCTTGGTGGCTTGGTGGCTCATCATGCTTGAGGTCTTGCCTTGGTGACTTGGTATCTCAAGAGTCGTGACCGGAAGAGACTTGGTGATCGAGGGCATATCCTTTGTGGAGCTCCAACATGGACTAGGGGTGGCTTGTGTGCTACCGATACCACATGATAAAAATCCCTTGTGCTGAGTTTATCTCTCTACTTTATTTACTTTTTCATATTTTTATTTTTGCAATTTATTTTGCTAGAGTAGGTTACAATCCTCTTAAGCGGTAGGGTAGACACACTAGATAAATATAGAGCATATTTAGATAGAAATTGATATAGGTTTATCTCGTGAAGTTTTTGGAGCCATTAATTTTTAAGTGTCATAATTTACTCCCTCTCTTAGAACATCACTGTTTCTCACAATTGGTATCCGAGCCTCATGCTCTTGATAGTTTTAACTGCCTAGAGTTGTGATGTCCGAGGTTGGAATGGATACCCATAGCGCTCCATATTTCGACAAGCACCAGTTTCCCCTGATGGAAAATTCTAATAACTTGTTATTTGCAAGCTAAAGATTTAGATGTTTGGAGAGACACCGAGGAACGGATGATGCAATGCCTCACAAACAAAGAAAAACAATTAGATGTATTGACAAAGAGTATCCTTTTATCATCTTTATGCATTGATGTATTTAATCATGTTTATTCTCTCACCAATGGACATGATATTTCGACTAGTCTCATTGAAATACATGAAGCCACAAAGGATATGTGCAATGAGAAATATCATGTGCTAGTAACTAAACTCAATGATATCAAATAACTACCCCATGAAAATACTAATGATATGTACTCATATTTGAATATTTTTGTAAATGAGATCAATGGGCTAGATTTGATACCAATTGAAGATGATCATGTGGTAAGAAAAATACTTCAAGCTTTTTTTCCGAAGTACAAGCTAATTATCTCCATTATCTATGCCAACCATGACATGAGTAAGATGACTCCAAGCCAAGTTATCGACAAGATCACCGTCCATGAGATGACCATAAATATAGGGGTTGAAGCTTCTACCTCATATGACATCAAGAACCTTACTCTCATAAGCAAGCAAGCAAGCTTAATATTAACACATGAAGACAATGATGAGGAGGCAAGAGCAAGAGTCAAGATCAAGTAAAGATAATGGTAATCAAGATGAAGAGAGCAATGAAGATGATGATCAAAGCACATCAAGTGATGAAGAGATTGGTCTCAAAATGACCAAGCTCATGTCACAAGTGGAGAACATCAAGAGAATTAATGCTAAGATCGATCATCCAATCTCCTTAAAAAAATTTGACCAAAATAATTGATCATATCAAGAAGAAAAAATAGACCAAGAATAAGAGGGAGACAAGGAGAAGAGCCAAAACATTCACAAGCATAAGAAGATGGGTGAGCGAAGATGATGAGTCAAGCTCAAGTGATGAAAACCTCACCATCCACTCCTAAAAAAAAAAACTCTTTTACAAGGTCATCATCACACAAATCGTCACGCAAGCCATCTCACAAGTGCCTTATGGCCAAAGGTATAGAAAACAATGTAAGTGATGATGAATCCGATGAGGATTCACACTTTCAAGAAGAACTTCTTGATTTGATCAATGAGCAACAAAGAGCCTTAAAGAAACAAGCTAAAGAACTTAAGAAATTCAATGCTTTTAATGATATTCATACTACCTTTGTTTTTAGTTATGAATAATTATTGAGCAAATTTAATTTGCTACACAAGGATCATGAAGAGCTTAAGCAAAAGCAAAAACCACTTCTCCAGAACCTCATTTATTCTGGTTTCTAGCTTCTGCCAGTGCATTTAATCTCAAACTAAGCCCCCTTTGAAGTAATATATATCTTTATTTAATTTCAATCCTAAGGTAGATGTTTCCACTTCCTGTGATGATTTGATTGATTTATCTAGCTTACACATTTGTAATGAGATTTGTGTTAAGAATGCTGTTATAGAATCACCTAACAACCTCATTGCACAAGAGAATGATGAGCTCAAGTAATAAGTGGAGAAGCTCAAGAAGGACTTGATAAGATTAAAAGGTAAGAACCATGTCCAACCTCCTCAAGATAACCACGCTACTATGGTAAAAAGGCTTACAGAGGGGTCCACTATGACACGCTTCAAGTGCAATCAAGAAGACCACAAGTTCTTCAAATGCAAGCAAGTGAAGAAGAAGATCAACGAGAAGAAGAAGATCATGAACCTCTCCAACAAGACCTCCAACATCTACACCAAGCTCAACTATAGGACCAAGACCAAAAGTAACCACTACAAGCTTAAAAAGAAGAATAATGACAAAGTAATTGCACACATGGTTGAGAGAAAGGACCGGAGGTGGAACCAACCCATTTAGGTATCCAAGGAAGTCATCACCAACATGAAGAGCCCCAATTAGGATTGCACATGCTTATTTCAAATTATTGTAATTCCTAGTGTATGTTTTTTATATGGTAGGTTGCTTGTGTTTTCCTCTATTTCTTATGAACAATCTACATGGTTTTTTTAGTTGTAGGTCCCTTACATAGCACTAGTTTTACAATTAGTATTCCTTATGTACCATGAGTTTAATTTATAGGGTACCCTCTCTATTGTTATTAATAACAAGAGTATATATCTCACAAGTATTCAACACTTATATACACATATTTAGGGGAAGTATATCATATAGGTTATGATTTTGAGACTAACATGTGTTTCAAGTGATATCTTTTGTAGTCTCATGGAGTAATCGACAAGTCCCCGGAGATATGCAATGTTTAAAGGCTTCAATTGATATATTTGTCAAATCTTTTATTCATTTAAACTACCTCCATGCATAATATATCTAAAACCTACTATCTTAACATATTATCTAGTTGTACGTATATTTCTTTCTCATTATATGTGTGCACACAAAAAGGGGAGTTTAGACTATATTATGTGAGTTTTATAAATTGTGATCCACATGCTTTCATCTCAATTGATATCCACATATCTTTTAAATTAAATCCCTACAAGTGGCATTACTTTATTGGATCATAGTTTATGAAGCTCTTTCTCATGTGCTCTAATGTTAAATGACTAGATTAGGATTTTTGAGACGTGGCAAAACCCTTCTTTGACTTTCATGTGGGCAACTCAGTTCTAAGTTGGATGAAATATGGAATGATACAAATATATAAGTTAGAGAAATGATTAACTCTAACGGTAGTAAGTACATGGTGAAGTGATAATATTTACAATGTTTAAGTTGGTTTATGTTGAAGCTGGGGAAAACAAGTGTCGGTTTGCATGTTTGTAATTAGATATTAAAAATTTTATAAAATATTCAAACAGAGTCGGATGAAGAAAATATTTATAAAACAATTATAGCTGTTGTTGAAATCTACAACTTTGTAATTGACAACTTTTTTCATTTGAAGCTATTTAGGTGCCTAAATAATCATAATAAAATTCGGATAATAAAGGTCAAAAAGGAAAAATATTACATTGCCTTCGGTAATCATTTTGAGTGTGATGGTAAGAAAGCTTAGCGCGAGGTGAATTGTTGCGGGTTCGAACTCCATGAACCGTACACATGCGTATTTCATAAAAAAATCTTGTGACTTGTGATTTGCGGCCATGTAGGTAGTATGAGGGGTGCTTCGGGTGCACACCCCCTCGGTTTGTTGCCTTAAAATGTTGATTTTTCTGGAAATAGTATTTCTCATGATTCCAATCACAAACTGTGGGAGATAGTTTAGCCGTAACAGGTAATCGGCAATAATCTCTGACAATATAACTGTGACGGCTTGAAAACCATGTGAGATGAACCTCTATGCGGTAGTGGTCGCAGCAACAGCAGTTGCAGTTGCTATAGCTACTGCACCGGATCCTTGGTGCTGGTGGTACTGGATAATACATTTCAAATCGTATGTATCTACCTTTCTAATACTTGGTGCTGTCTAGGGTGGCAGCAAGGTGATACCGGCTATTTCCTCCATCCCCACGCAGACTCTTAAAATACATTCCTCATCCAGCCCCGAACCACAAATCAAGGTAAATATTGCTGTTGTCCTGACCCTGTCGGGCCCAAAGCCCCACAGGGATTCATATGTAAGAAAAAAACCCCTCTCTAGGATCATCTTGACGCGTGCTTTCAATGCATATTCATTATAATGCTGTATGAATCGATAAAGCTTTGATTAAGGATCTGTTTGTTTGAGTTTCTGCTTTTGAGTTTTTCTGAAAAACTATGTTTTTGGTTTGTTTGAAAAGCTACTTTTGGAAATAGGCTGTTGGTTTCTACAATAAATTTTTGGCTTCTCAGCACATAGCTTCTCAGAAAAACATATCTCAGCGAGCTTCTCAACTTTAGTTTATTTTTCTCAGAAGCAGTCTTCTGACTTCTCCAGAAATCACTTCTCCAGAACCTCATTTATTCTGGCTTCTAGCTTCTGCCAGTAGCAGAAGCAAAAGCAGAAGCAGAAAACAAACAGGACCTAAAGCAACAAAAATTTATGAATTTATAACTCAAACTTCAGGCAAGCAAATAAGTAGCAACGACCAACAAGTAGCAGGCTAGCAGCAAGGCAACAAACGTTTCAGGCAAGCAATAAGTTGCAGTTTACCAGACTATTACAATATTGTCTGCATAAGATAGGCTGGCAGCAAATATTATCCAAATACGATAGCAACTAGACATATAGATATTGAATAAGTAAGCAGCAGAAGCACACAGTTCTCATTCGGCCATCCCAGCAGCCAGCATCACTGATCAATCAGCCACTGTAGACTGATAATCCTCCTGAAAATGAAAAGAACAAAACATTCGTAATATGAATGATTGATAGAATAAACAATACTGCGTGTTCATTGGTCGCCACTCTCCAGGGTTCGCCCTCACCCATTACGTGTTCGTTGATCAACTGATGAGCATCTCTACATCTTAATTGTTGATGTCGCTGTTATTTTTTATTCAATAAATATCCTAAAAAATTCCTAAAAAATAAAGACCGTGGAAATGTTACTGGGGAAGAGGGCAAACCTGACAGAATGAGAGGGCAACAATGCTTTGCACTACGCGGCAGAGAGGAACGATGCGCGCTTGGTGCAAATACTCCTTGACAGAGAAGGACAATGACCTGCAGTCCCCGCTGCATGTCGCCACCGTTATCGATCCGGATCCTATGCAGTTGCTATTGTAACTACAGAGGGGCTACAGTAAAATGCATTAGCTCTATCTAACGGATCAGATCTGTTGCTACAGTAGAAACCGTCGCAACGGTAAATCACTGTTAGCATACTCACATTTACTGTTTCATCTGCTACAGTATGCATTGCCTTCTCCACTGCAGAGGATCGGGATCCCACCCGCTATGGCTCAACGAAGGCCATCCGTGCTCTCCTGTGGAATTGCCCTGATAGTGCCGAGGTCGATGGTAGGCACCTCAAATAGGAATTCCTTCCACATTGCCACCGTGTGCGACAAGGTGGACACACACCTCAGGCTCGTGCTCCTTGAGGACACTGTGAACCTACCTGATATGGACGGTGTCAGGATTTAGTAATACGATAATGTAATATTTGAATGGGGGTAAGAATATTTGGCCGGTAGCTATTAATTGTAGATTGAAATAAGGGCACGCGATGCTGATAGGTTCATACCTCCAGGATAATATGCGAGTCTTTTATTAACTCAAGAATAAGATAACAATATGAGGCATTTAGATCTAACTCTAAGCTATCTGGTGAGTTCTGCTCTGAGCTTGATAGCGGTGCGTTGCCCACTTTATTGCAGTCAAAATATGGATTCGTGACACGGGCACACAATTGGCACGACGTGTTATCTACCTCGGGTTGCTTGGCACAAAACAATGGCACGAAGCCAGCCAGCTTTGGTGCTCAACAAATTTCCGTGTCAGTTACCGGCGCCGAGCTGCTTAGCATCCGAACCACCGGAGCTCCTGAAAAGGATGGATGCCCAAGCGGCCGCGGAACGTTTCCAAAGCCTTCATGCGTCGGTCGGTCGGTCGTCGGCGCCTCCCCAGCTGCTGCGGACTTGCAGTGTTACAGAGGGAATCCTCGGCGGCCACAAGCGAATCCCCTGTTCCAGGAGGGCCGGCCGAGCGGCCGCGAAAGCGACGCCCCTGCCAGTCTGTGGTTTCGATTTGGAGCTAATTGAATCCAAGCGATCTAGACACGCACCGCTTGATAGGATTTGGTAGTGGTAGTATCTTGGCTTTGCTGCTATGAATGAGACTTTGAGACTGACAGTTTGATAAGTACGTTAAGTGTTTGTTTATATATATCTATCTATTTTGCATGTACGATTGCAGAATACGTACTGGTCGCGTGGCAAAAATCCAAAATTAGACAATATACATGATCGTATTTGCCGAAATAGGCAACATGTCAACGTATTTATAATTTTAGCATCCGTATTCGGCACACGGTGTGCCGAATACGGCACTGTAGCCCATATTCGACACACGGTGTACCGAATACGGCACTGTAGCCTATATTCGGCACACCGTGTGCCGAATACGGCACTGTAGCCACCGTATTCGGCACACGGTGTGCCGAATATGGGTTGTAGCATATTATGTGGGTCCGCGCCAGCGACGATGGCGCGGACACGCCATCATGATTGGCGCGGACCCGCTACGCCTGCCCCGGTTTCGCATCACGTCTCGTCGGGGTCTCCTCATGTCTGTGCTTTCGGCTGGTGATGAGTGCATCGCGTGCGTCGTTTTTTGAGTGAGTGGGTTGCCTCCTAGCTTTTGTGATGAGTGCATCGTCTGGTGGCTGCTATAAGGAGCATGGTGAGGAGGAGCAGCAGACGCATTGCGAGGTGACGAGCAGCGGAGATCAGGCGAAGAGCAGCAGACGCACCGCGAGGTAGCAGCTGCGCAAGGTAATTAGTACTTATATTAGTTTTAATAATTAGAGTAAGTAGATTATTTAATCTATTCAATTAGATTTGATAAATTAGATTAAGTTGATAAATTAGAGTATTTAGATTATGTATATAATTAATACTTAGTTTAGTAATAGTAATTAGAGTAAGTATATTGTTTAATGTGTTCAATTACATTTGATAAATTATTTTAAGTTGATAAATTAGAGTATTTAGATTATTTGGATAGTTTGATTATATGAATATAATTAGTCAGTGCAATTACATTATAGCATGTAGATATTAAATTGCTAACATGGATTGTATTGTAATTTGTTATGAACGTATTAGGTGTTGTACCTATTTTGTAATAGCTGTTGTCTTACTTTATTTTGTAATTGAACCATGAGGCTTGAAATCATTGGCATGACTCACGTTCACCTTCCCGAGCTTCTTCAACTACGGTATGACGAGAACCATAGGGGAAGGATGATTTTCGCAGGGCAACAGGTACATCGATAGTACGTGAATTTTAATTGCTCTAATACCTTGGTACTTACTCTATAAATGTATTGCACACCTTTGCAGTTGCTCCTGTTGCGTTCCAGGAGTGTGTGCAAGCTCAAGGAGTTAGACCCTCGATTCCACGAGCCCCTCGCACTGGCCGAACTACTACCGTTCGCACTTATGATGGCAGGAGCTCCCATGGAGGGTGGTGGCAGGACTCCACTGCCGCCGATCGAGGTCTCACTACTCACAGGTCTCGTCGACCGCTGGCATCCTGAGACGCACACGTTCCACTTTCCTTGCGGAGAGATGACTGTTACTTTACGGGACGTTGCCATGCTGTCCAGGCTCCCTATAAGGGGCACCCCGTTAGTACTTTCATGACCATCAAAGGAGCAGTGGAAGAGTTATATTCACGGCATGTAATTATTTGTTACATAAAGCATTTCATACGTTGCAATGTTGTTCGTGGTTCATTGATTCTCTGCATCTTGTAGGTTTAACGTGCAATATGATATTAAGGACGTAGGGCTCTCCATGTCATGGATTCATGGGCTACCACAGTTCAGCCCTTGCCCACCGGATGCAGACGAGGCAACAGTTATGCAGCATTACAAGGTGTACTTGTACATCTTGCTTGGAGGCATTATGTTTTACAACACGGGAGGCGATTATGTACCTCCGTATATTGTATGGTTAGCTCGTCAACTCACGTCACGTCCGTACGAGCCGACACATTACAGTAGGGGATCTGCTGTGTTGGCCGCTACATACAAAGGATTGTGTGCCGCTACCCAACGATCAACGAAGATGGGATCTATTTCTGGTTGGCTACACCTTCTACAGCTCTGGAGCTGGGATTATCTCCCGGTGTGTCGACCGTGGGTGAGCAAGACCTACTATCCAGTTCCCATCTCCAATGGTGTGGCTGATGACATGAGGCCAACGATGGGTTATCGGTGGCTTCATGCCAGGCTGCGATGGAGTCACCACCAAGACCATGGAAACTACGCCCGGGTGATCAGTGACCTCGACATCCTCAGCGCCGAACTTGTGGAGTGGGATCCATGGCGTAGGGAACGAGTGGCCGAAATTGCGACTAGCAGCCTCATCGCATCATCTTGCTTCTAAGACTCCGACCTATGGATGACTAGATGTTTTTTGCTTTATATGAACAATGTAGAAGTGTATTCTCCCGACCGTGTGCAGAGGCAGTTTGGTCATCGTCAGTTGGTGCCAGTACCTCCCCAACGAGACGCTGGTCGGGCGCACGAGTAAGTGTGTTACTGTATGTACCATTCTTATGTTACGAAATTTCAACTATTTATGTCACATACAAGAGGAGTACCCAAGGAAACACAGGCACACACGACTGGTCAGAGATTAATGCAGAACACATAACCCAGTGGATGGAGTCTGGCCCAGTGGATGTCGTCGTTCCTGCGGGACAGTACGACGATAATACGTACTGGGAGTACCTTGCGTGGTATCAATCACGAACGCGTCCCACCTTACTCAGTGGCAGCGTACCGCCAGCCCACAGACCCTTCCCCAAAGATCGTGCTCGGCTTCTTCATGTGGTGGTAAGTGATGTTGTACTGATAATGATTTTCATTAGTTTCTCATCTGTATTACTGACATAACCCTCAACAACAGCAGACCGAAGCGGGGTACGAAATGCATAGGCATGCGGAGCATGAATGTGGGGAAGCGAGTGGGTCAGCCACGCGAAGGGATCGGCACCCTCTCCGGGACTACATGAGGACGAGAGGGTCTCGCATTTTGTCCGCGATACGTGGACTAGGTGGTTGCGCCCCGCGTTCTAGGGGCTACGACGTACCCGCTATGGACCCGTCCTGTGCCTCCCACAACAGGCGCTCATCCAGTGCTCATAAGGCACATTCAAGGGAGGCCCCTTCGTCTGCGGCCCATCATGGGACACGTTCTTGTGCTGGAGTCGAGGAGGTGACCGAGGCTCCTGCTCCCGAGGACCGCACACTGGGTTCCCAGCTCACTCCGTTCACACAACCTACTCAACCTACGCAGACAACTCCACCAGGATTATCAACTCACCACGAGAACGTCATTGATTGCACACAGCAGACGCCCACCTGGAGTAGCACTCAAGATTTTGACTGGGCTGCTGCATTGCAAGCGAGCAGCTTCACCGAGCTACTGAGCAGCCAATACCCCCAATATCCCGATGCACCAGAGGGTTCACACTGGTACTAGAAAGCTGAGACTTCATCATTTCGGACTCCAACCGAGCACGTACTACCGGCAGGCACACTCCCGCATGACGATCCTACAGCGTGGTATATGCAGGGCCGAGTTAGCAGTTCTGGATACACATTCGGTGGAGTTGGAACACAGCATGATGACGAAGATGAGGACCAAAGGCACACGCGGCATGGACCATCTCAAGCCGCTGGGATGAGGGCCACACACCCGCCAGACGCTTACACTCCTGAGGATTGCTTGCGACGTCGGCGTCGTTAATGAGCTAGTGCAATATATTGTGTACTCATCTATACTAAGTGTTATTCACTATATTACGTACTCATTTGTACTATGTCATACACTTCAGTGTTCAAGTAATTTCAAATTTTGTTGAAAGTTGGTAATTACATGAAATGAAAATACGTCGGCATGAAATGACAATTAAATTAGCAAATAATTTTAAATTTTGATGAAAGTTGGTAATTAAATGAAATGACAACACGACATCAAACGACATAACTAATCTCGCACTGCTGCTCCTCCTCGCCTCGCGCTCTGCTCCTTGCCTTGCGCTCTGCTGCTCGTTCTTCATTTTGTAGCAGGCGGCAGGCGACGCGCTGAAAGCATCGCAACAAAATGACGCACCGCCGGCCATAATCACAGATAGGAAGACACCGAAACGACAGTGACGCGACAAAAGCAAAGCACGATGTGAAAAAAGCAAAAGAAATGGAGCGGGGATTCGCGCCAGGGACGATGGCGCGGACACGTCCAGCGTCCGCGCCATCGTCCCTGGTGCGGACCCACATACGACACTACAGCCCATATTCGGCACACCGTGTGCCGAATACGGTGGCTATAGTGCCGTATTCGGCACACGGTGTGCCGAATATGGGCTACAGTGCTGTATTCGGCACACCGTGTGCCGAATACGAATGCTAAAATTGTATATATGCTGACATGTTGTCTATTTTGGCAAATACGGTCGCGTATGTTGTCTAATTTTGGATTTTTGCCGGTCGCACGTGTGTTTCACTGAGCAGCCAACCAAACTTTGACGTGTGCGTCAGCCCTACTAACTGAGCGTGCGTGAAAGGATGATCCAAGAGGAGTGAATTGGGCAATTAAAAAAAAACTAGAACACAAAGTAAATGTAGAAAATAAAGCTTGCAAGTAAGTAAAATATTAAAATGTAAATACGGGAAAGTAAAAAAATGGAGAGGAGAACACCGATTTTTTCCCAAGACATCGAGGAGTTGGCACCCTCTAATCCTCGTTGGGGCATCCACAAATGATATCGCTCCCCTTAAGTCATAAAGTCTCAAATGCTCAATCATGATTGTCACTTCTGCATCTCCGGATTGGCGGGCATCAAACCAAGTACATAACTCTTCGGCTCCCACAAGAACTTCAAGAGCTCACCGAGATACCTCTAATCACCAAAGACCGGTTAAGTGTTGTCAACCGCTAAGAGTAACAAGCCAATAACTTCACTTGATCAAGATCAAGCCTAGACTACAGCTAGATGAACACTTACTACTCTTCAAGCACTAAAGATGTCGTTAACATTCAATTAAGAACTTTTGAATTCACTCAAGTGCACTCTCTTGTTTCTTGATGACACACAGAGTGTATGAGCTCTTCTAGGGTCAAAAGAATAAAAAAAGAGACCTATACTACTCTAAGTGTCATTAATCTCCTTTGTGACACTCAGAACTAGAAGATCCTTAATCTTGAAGCACATGTCCTTTAATCATCCATATAATCGCCTTAGAGACCAAGAATACTTAATTATTATTGTGAACTAACCTTTTAATTACCTTCAAAATAAATTGTTAGTCACAATGATATAGTTGTCATTAATCACCGAAACACTTATCACTTACCTAGGGGCCTACATGCTACAATATTTCCTTTTTTGGTGATTGATGACAACACATATGAGAAGATAATAATATAAAATAAAGAACACCCTATCATACTAGGCAATTTACATCATATAACAAAAAAGCAAGAGAAAGTCTATCACTAGAACAACCTATCATGCTAGTACAAATAGAATTAAGCACAGATGACAAGCTAAACACATTGATTAAGAACCAAATGGCCTGTCATTACATTAAAATCCATAAGATCCAACAAGCTGAACCTAACTACCAAAAAACCTAAACTCCCCCTGAAACAAAGCTCTCTAGCCACTCAAGATAAGATTCTCTCTCCTAACTCCCCCTAACACTAGATTCTCTACCCATTTGGCATCTAAGCACCAAAAAGAGAACCCTACTAAGCATTTGGGACTGGAGGAGATGGATGAGCCGACACTGTCAAAGAAGGTCGCACCATAAACTGAGAAGACTCGGACTCAGAGTTGGAAGAGTCGTGCTCGGCTGCAACGACATCAATGATAGGAGAGAGGGATCCTATTGAAGGCTTAACAGATGCAGAAGGAGCTGGAATCTCTGTTGGCACTATGTCAGGATGGGGGTCGGAGCTAGAAGTATCGACACCCTGAGCTGTTGTTTACTGAAGAGTGGCCTCAAGCTCATCAAAAGCTGACTGCACAATAGAAGGAGGCACGATTGAGGTGTGTTGAATAGGGACGGTCGACTATGGAGAGTCCTCGAAGCTGAGAGGCCCAGTGGTTAGAGGTGATGTCAAAGAAGGGAGCACTGGCCTCTAAGAAGTCCCAACATGAAGAGAGAAGACTCCGATGGTGAAAAGTGCTGAAAGAGGAAAGCCTAACGCCGGAGTACTTAAGAGACCATCAACACTGCCTGGGAGAGGACTCGGGGCTGTAGCTGGTGCTAGAGGTGCAGTTGGCAACTGAAGACATGTATACTAAAAAAGGAATGAGAACATCCGAGCGTTGTTCTCTCTGTCTGTCTGAAGCATTGCAAACATGGCCTGCTGCTACTGTAGCTGAAAAGACTGCAAAAAGACTATCTACTGCTCCTGCTGGCGAATCATATCGTCTTGAAGCTTTGCCTGCATCTCAGCCTGTGCTGCAAGCTGCTGCTAAACCTGCTGCTGCTGGATCTGCTGAAGAATCAGTGTAAGCTCTGAAGTTTGTGCAGCAAGGGGCACTGGAGGAGATGGCTGAGAAGAACCTCCTGCCTTGGCGTCGTGAGACCTAGTGACCGGAGGAACATACTCAATATTATCCGAGTCTGAATCACTGTCCACATCAAAGATATAATGCGGTAGCTCTTCCTTGGCCTTTGCTAGGGCCTAGTCCTTAGCCGCTACTCTCTCTCGCTCGTCAACAGGAATCTGCTCCTGAGCATGAACCATGGCACACTAAACATGGCGTCTGTCTGACGGAGCTGAAGGAGCATACTCCTTGAAGAAATTAGTAGACTCCTCATAGGTCTCGAGGAACTCGAGATACCTGATGGCACGAGCAAGCATATGAGAGATGAAGTGCGCGTACGGCTACTGTCTGGCAAGGGGCATCCCCTCTGCTAGAGTATCCTCAATCTCACATAGGATCAGATCCACGATATCAAATTGCCGGTGAGTGAGGATAGAAATAATCAACCATTGCTACAAGCTGGTGATAGCCTCTCCGTAGCCGATCCTTAGCAGCAAACTGCATCTCAAGGCCAAGTGGATGGCCTTTGCCACAAGTGTCAACATATCTGGCAGTCACGATGAACCTGGAGCGAAGGGTTGTCTGAAAAGTGACCTAATCTCATCATTAGTCGAGAAGATGCCACCAAACAGAGGATGGCGAGGGGGTTCAGCATTCGGATGAATGACCTCGTGCAGATGCCTGGAACTCATCTGAACCCCCAACACCCCAAGAATGTTGTTCCTGTATAATCTGTAAGTGTTGCCCTAGAACATAAACTGGATGAAGTTCCTTACTGGTGCTATCCATACTATGGTGTAGAACACTCTGACCCACTCCACTACATATCTATGCACGTCAATGAGCAGAGCTAAAAGTCCAGGGAAGGCGTCAAAAGTGTTGCCTCATGTCCACTCCCCCTGCAGCTAACTGCATATAGCGCCCGTTGAGTAACTTGTACTGGCTCAAGCTGACCTTCTTCTTATGATAAGAGTGCAAGAAGCTCTCCTGTAAAACTATCCAGAACCTAGGACAACTCATTCATCTCTGACATCGGGAAACCACTCATCGACTGGCAGAAAACGTAGCTTCTTAATCCTCGATGACTTGTAAGAAGTCACATCAATTAGCTTGAGCTCTGATTGAGCCTATGGCTGCTCTGTGTACTACTGCTTTGCCTGTTGCTCCTACTGTTCATCTGGCTCTGGCTCCTGACGAGCCCTCTTCCAGCTATCTGACTGGTTGGAAGGCGTCAAGCCCTACCTCCCAACAGGACAAGTGCGGGTAGACCAACGTGGAGTAGAAGAGTCATCTCGGATCTAAAAACCTCGCTGAGTATCTGTTGCATCAGCTGCTGCAAAGGCTCTATCCCACTCCTTCTGTGCCTTCGACTTCTTCTTCTTCGGTTCCTCACTGGCCTTGCCCTTGTCCTTGTCAGTGAGCTCATGACCCATCTAACAGATAGCAAAGATGATAACAAGATGAGCGATTGCATCAGGTGAAAGGAATTTGAATGAAATTGACCCAAATTTTGAATCCTAAGCAATAATGTGCGGGCAAAATTGGAACATGCTATGGATTCATGTTTGCGATATGGAAATGATTAATTTCAAAGGACATGACTTTAATTTGAATGAATAGCTCAAAAGGCATATGAGTTTATGGAAAATTTGTAAGATTTTGACCTAAATTTGAAAGAATTGAACACATTAAGCACAATTTTGATCAACATGCCCTAATACATGATCAATGTAAAGGATATGACTCTTAATGCAACAATTGATCAAGAAATTTCTCAGATTTTGGAATGAATTTGATTGAAAATTGAGCAAATTTGCATAAATTCATCTCGAATTTGATGGATATGAGCAATTGCAGCACACAATTAATAAACATGCCCTCAAATTGCATGGAATTGAACTAATTTTGCACTGCATTGGACACAATTCACATGAATTTTGAAAAAAAGTTTGAAAGTTTGAAGAACCAGTCAAGAAAGATGCTCACCACAATCAAATGGAGGGAGGAGATGGTGGTGAGGGAAGTACAACGGCTGGAGGTGGTCCTGTTGATGGCGGTGACGCTAGAGCATGTGGCAGCGGCGCTTGGGCATGGAGCGGTGGCTCTGGTCGTGGAGACGTTGACGCACGACGGTGGCTAACTGGCAGTGACAAGTGGAGGAGGTGGAGGTGCGACGGCGACGCTGGTTGGGGGTGAGCGGCGCAGGGGCGCTGAGTCGGTGAAAGAGGTGTACGGGTGTCGACGAGAAAAATCGAAGAAGAGGAGGAAACAGTCGAGCCCAAAACCTTATATGATAGGTGGGTCCCGTGGAAATCACGAACACCAGAAGGTCCGATGATTCTGAGACTGAACACCGGACAGAGCACCATACCAAAATTTCCAGAGCATGTCAAATCTTGGACGAGATCTATTTCAATCACCGGATGCTCCGGTGATATTAAATTGAACACCAGACTGCATCACATTAGCTTCTCTCTGAAGAATTTCAATTTTGAACACTGGATACTCCAATGAAACTCCATTGATCATATGATAGTATCACCAGACCAATTTTTAGACTTTCTGATTTTGGTCGCTATTGACTGAACATCGAAAGGTTCGATCGAGGACACTTGTCAAACATCGTACCTTTTTTGAATGGAAACACATTTTACGAACACCGGATTATCCGCTGCTTCTATACTGATCATCAAATAGATGCACCAAACCTTTTTCAGGGATAACTGAGCTGACACACAGATCACCAGATGATCCGCTGAGGCGAAAGAAAGGATCACCGGACCATCCAATGAGAAGAGAAAGGTTCTGCTAAGCTAAAATCTCTCGCTGAGTCCAAACTTCAAATCAACACACAACAACAAACAAAAGTTTGGACTAGCTTGAGTGAAGACCTTACTCTCTAAAACACTCATTTTCAAATATTTTCCAAATGGCTATATTATACATAATTTTGCAATTAGCAATAAGAACCAAATAAAAAAAGAGGGAGAAAAAAATCCAAGGAAATGTATGATCCATATTTCCTATGAACTTAAAGATTAAGACTTTAAATTCGCTAGGACATGACTCAATAGGCATTAAGCACTTACATCTTTCTAATCACACTTATTGGGATGTATATTCACATCGAGAGCAAATAACAATCTCAAAGAGCGATATCCTTCTTTGTGATCTCTCTACCGCCAATACACATGCAATGCATAATAAGTGCATTAATTTTAAACATGAATGCAAGTTATATGGCATACAAATGCATAGCATAAAATAAATCTATCTTGTCATATTATTTCCCTTCTCAAGCTTCTTCATGATAAACTCAACAATATGCCTTGAGAGAAACTAGGAGACCACCATCTCAGGCAAAACCCATGTTCATCACTATCTTGAGAAGGTTAGACAAGCACCTATCATGAATACATCTATATGACAAGGCATCACATGACAATTGAAGCATCTATCACGTTCAACTCACATTGCAATCTACAAAATGTGGCATCATCTAGAGATTTTGTGAAGATATCCACCAATTGATCTTACGACCTTACACCACTAAGAGAGATATCATTTCTAACCACATGATCTCTAAGGAAGTGATGACGGATATCAATGTGCTTTGTGCGAGAGTGTTGAATGGGATTGTTTACAATTTTTATGCAATCAGTGTCACAAAGGAGTGAAACTCTCTTTAGACGAACACCAAAGTCTAACAAGGTTTGCTTCATATAAAGGATTTGAGCACAACATGCTCCGGCGGCTATGTATTCGGCTTCCGCGATGGACAAAGCTACAGAGTTTTGCTTTTTAGAGGACCAAGAGACTAGGGACCGCCCTAGCAAGTAGCACCTACCCAAAGTACTATGATCCACACGACATCCGGCAAAGTCCGAATCTGAGTATCCCAAGAATAAGAAAGTAGCACAAGCATTGCTAGGTGTAAGTTGTAGGTATCTAAGGATCCTCTTAACCACGCTAAGATTCGATTCCTTAGGGTTAGCTTGAAAGCTAGCGCACATGCATACACTAAACATAATATCGAGCCTAGATGCGGTAAGGTAAAGAAGTGACCCAATCATAGAATGATAAAACTTTTGGTCAACCGGTTTATCCATTTCATCCAAGTCAATATGTCCATTAGTAGGCATGGGGGTCTTGATTGGCTTGCAATCATCCATCTTAAACTTTTTGATGATGTTCCTCGTGTACTTTTCTTGATGGATGAACGTCCCTTCCTTCAATTATTTGATTTGAAATCCAAGAAAGTAGTTGAGCTCGCCAATCATCGATATCTTGAACTCCCTAGACAACATGTCACCAAATTCCTTACAAAACTCTTTTTTAGTTAAACCAAATATTATATCATCAACATAAATTTAACACAAGAAAAAGTCATTATCAATAATCTTTGTGAACAATGTAGTGTCCTCCCTCCAATCTTAAATCCTTGGTTGATGAGGAAGTCACGTAGGCATTCATATCAAGCTCTTGGAGCTTGCTTGAGTCCATAAAACGTCTTGTGTAACCTATAGATATGATTAGGATATCTAGAATCTTAAAAACTGAGGGGGTTGTTCAACATAAACAAGTTCATTAATGAAGCTATTTAAAAATACACTCTTCACATCCATTTTATAAAACTTAATGTTATGATGTGAAGCAAATGCAAGAAGGATACGGATGGCTTCAAGCCTTGCCACGAGAGCAAACGCTTTGCCAAAATCCAAACCTTCAACTCTTGCAAATCCTTGTGCGGCGAGTCTTTCCTTGTTGTGTACCACCACACTATGTTCATCTTTCTTGTTGCAGAAGACCCACTTGGTTCCAATCACATTCTTGTCTTGAGGCCTCTCTTTAAGTATCCATACTTCATTATGGGTGAAGTTGTTGAGTTCTTCTTGCATATCAATCACCCAATTTGATTCTTTAAGCACCTCATCTACATGTGGGTTTCAAAAAAGAGACAAATGAGTAATGTTTACAAAATGAAGTATATTGACGAGAGCGAGTTCTTACTCCCCTAGATGGACTCCCAATGATCAAGTCAATTGGGTGATCCTTAGAAATGTGCGTTTACTTCACTTGTGGTTCTTGGGATGTATCTTGTGGTGGTCCAACATCTTGAGCTTGAACTTGAGCTTCCTCTCGAGAGATATGAACATCTTGTGATAGAAGTGGTTGATCATCTTTCTCATCATCTTGATCAATTTAGGGTGCTATGGAGGTGTGTGGAGTGGAAGTAGAAGGTACATCTTCATCCTCCTCCTTAGGCTTGATATCTCTAATCTCCATATTCTTCATCACATCTCTCAAGGGTTTATCACCTACATCGTCACAAGAAATACCTTCTCCTCAGGAGCCATTAGATTTATCAAACTCCACATCATAAGTTTTTTCAACAAAACCGGTAGCATTGTTAAATACTCGATTAACTTTGGAGTTCAATACATAACCAACAAGAAAACTAATATCACAATATTTTTCAAACTTACCTAGGCATTTTCTTTTCTTGTAGATAAAACACTTACATCCGAACACCCGGAAGTAGGAGATATTGGGTTTCTTCCCAATGAGAAGCTCGTATGGTGTTTTTTCAAAAGTCGGTCAAGATACACTCAGTTGGATGCATGTCACGTGTTAATTGCTTCCGCCCAAAACTTCTCCGGCGTACCATAATCATCCAACATTGCTTTTGCAAGAGTGATTAAGGTCTTGTTCTTTCTCTCCATCACGCCATTTTGTTGAGGGGTGTAGGTTGATGAGAACTCATGCTTTATGCCTCTATTATCACAATAATCTTCAATTTGAGTGTTCTTGAACTTCGTACTGTTGTCACTCTGGATCTTCACATTGTGGCCTCAAACTCATTTTGAGCCATTTTTGCGAACTTCTTGAAGATACCAATGGTCCTGCTCTTATCATCTAAAAATAAAGTCAAAGTGTATCTCGAATAATCATCAATAATGAAAAGGCAATAGAGATTACCACCAAGACTTTTATAGATAGTTGGTCCAAAGAGATCCATGTGTAGAAGCTCCAAGGTTCTTGATGTAGACATCATTGACTTGTATGGATGAGAGCTTACAACGCTTTCCTGCTTGGCAAACACTATACAACTTATCCTTCTCGAACACTATATCCTTCAAACCAACCACCATTCTATTCTTGAATGCCTTCTTGAGTTGGCTCATTCCAATGTGTGCAAGTCACCGATGCCAAAGCCAACCCATGGATGTCTTGGTGAAGAGGCATGTTGTCAAGCCAGATTCATTAGAGAAAAATCCACAAGATAGATATACCCATGTTTAAAATCTTTAAAAATTAAATCATTATGCTTTTTGCTAGATATGACAATATCAATATCACTTAATAAACATGTAAAGCCTAAATCACATAGTTGAGCTATGAAAAGCAAATTAAAGCTAATAGATTCTACTAAAAGCACATTAGAAATAGAGAGATCATTGGAGATTGCCACCTTAACCAAACCTACCACATTTGCTTTAGAATTATCACCAAAAGTGATTTTGTCATGATCGCCCACTTCATCTTTTAGAGAGGTGAACATCTTTACATTATCGGTCATATATTGTATGCATCCACTATCAAGCATCTAATATTTTTCATTGGCTTTATAGTTCACCTACACACATGGGATCAAGATTTTTTATTTAGGTAACCAACAAAGTTCAGTACCTTTTATGTGAGACACAAGAGCTTTAGGCACCCAAAATTTCCTAGGAAGCTTACCCTTAGCTTGAGTTCTAATGAATTTAGACATGACTTTTCCACTTTTAAGCTTATACAATAGGAAATGATGATCATTGAAAGTGGACTTGTATTTAGGAGGTAAGGTAGGAAGGGGTTTAGTAGAAATTGGACACTCCCTTGTGTGGTGGCCAGTGACCTCGCAATGTTGGCAATATGAACCAACTTCCTTGATGAAGTATTTCTTGATCTCCGGTGACTTGGTGATGTTCTCCACTGAGTTAGGGAAGTATTCAAGGCCTCTCTTGTTGTATATATGGTATTCTTCATGAGAATTTTTTTATATTTGTACTCCCCTTTAGTCAACTGGGCCACACATAAATTGAGATTTGCAATATCATTCATGAGCTCTTGCTCCCTTGCATGGTTAGTCTTAGAAGATGATGCAGTATCACATAAAGAAGAGCATGAAATATCAAGAAGATCATCACAAGAAGTAGATGCATTGATCTTAACAACATCGATAGAAGGCAATTCGTTCATGGTAGTATCAATAGCATCATAAGCTAACTCAAGTTCTTGATATTTTTGTTTCAAGTCAACATGCTCAAGTTTTAGATTCTTGTTACTCTCTTCAAGAGACTTGCTAGATACAACTACTTCGTCATGTTTTTTAAGCACATCATTGTATTTAGACAGTAACTCATCTTGATTAGAGCTAACCTTAGCATTATCATTTTCAAGTGACTTGATTTTAGCTTTTGTTTTTCTTGATGATGGTAGCATAGTCATTCATGAGCTTAGATAGATCATTAGGAGAAAAATCATCATCATCACTACTATCATCATCCTCACTACTCACCTTGTTGTTACCTTTTGTCATGAGGCATATAGGTGGTAGAGGTAGCGATGTATCATCATTGGTGATGGCAAGGCCCGCAAAGTACTTATCTTCATCATCACTTGAATCTTCACTTGAGCTTTCATCGGAAACCCATTCACCAACAATATAAGCCTTGCAGTCTCTACCCTTCTTGTTGAAAAGCTTCATCTTCTTGTCTTGACCCTTTTTCTTATGCTTGTCATCATCCTCATTTGCATCAATCTTCTTGCTCTTGTTTTTGTTCTCTTGTCGGGATGAGGGGAATCATATGACATGTGATCATATTCACCATAATTGTAGTACTTCTTCTTGTCTCTTCCATCGAACTTGTCAAATTTCTTGGAGCAAAATTTGTTTTGGGATCATAGTTGTAGCCCTTCTTGCTCAACTTGGATATCATCTTTGTGGTTCTTCTCATGAGGAGGGCAAGCTCAGTGTTGGAGTCATTATCAGTATCTTCATTGGTTTTACTTGTTGATGAAATCCTCACCTTCTTCTTGTTGTTGTTGTCAATCATCTTGGTCTTGAGAGCAAGATTCTTCTTGGAGGAGGATTCTTCTTGATCTCCAAACAAAAACATCTCATGAGCACAAATTTTGCCCACCACATCGGTGATGATCATGTCATTAATGTTTTTCTCATTAAGAAGAGAGATGACAATGTTGTATTGCAGCATGGGAAGCACCATGAATATCTTACGAATGATGTCTCCTTGAGACAATTGAGTGAGTTCAAGAGATTTGATTTCTTCAACAAGCATATTCATGCCACAATACATATCATTGCATAGCTCATTTTGAAGCATCTTAAATTGATTAAGGTTATTCATTAGCACATGATATCTATCCTCCCAGATTTTTATAGAACCATCATGAATTTCATAAAGACCAGTTCAAATATCATGAGCTAATTCCTTGCTCCTTAGAAAACACCTCTTCACTAATTCCCTCAAAAATAGCATTTTTAGCCTTATCATTCCATCTAATTTGTTATTCGGTAAATGGTTGATCAAACCCAATGCAAGCGGCTAGCCAAACTTTGGGGGAAATAGCCTCAAGATAGCTCGTCATGCGAACTTTCCAATAGGAGAAGTTATTTCCCTTGAATCTTGGCACTCTACTTCCATTCTTAGGGGCTATTGCTCTTGTATTTTAAGCCTATCAAGAGATGAGGCTTTGATACCAAATGAAAGGATTGAATGGTCCAAGAGAGGGGGGGGGGTGAATTGAGCAATTAAAAAAAGGTAGAACAAAAAGTAAATGTGGAAAGTAAAGCTTGCAAGTAAGTAAAATAATAAAATGTAAATATGAGAAAGTAAGAAGATGGACAAGGGAACACCAATTTTTTTCCCGATGTATTGATGAGTTGGCATCCCCTAGTCCTCGTTGCAGCATCTGCAAAGGATATCACTCCTCCTTGAGTCACGAATCTTAAGTGCTCACTTATAATTGCCACTTCTTCATCTCTAGATTGGAGGGCATCAAGCCAAGTACATAACTCTTCCTGGGGCTCACACAAGAACTCTAAGAGCTCACTGGGACACCTCTTCCTGGGGCTCACACAAGAACTCTAAGAGCTCACTGAGACACCTCCAATCACCAAAAACTGGCTAGGTATTGCCAACCATTCACTTGACCAAGATCAAGCCTATACTACAACTAGATGCATACTTGCTACTCTCCAAGCACTAAAGATGTCATTAACCTTCAATTAAGAACTTTCGAATTCACTCAAGTGCACTCTCTTGTTTCTTGATGACACACACAGTGTATGAGCTCTTTTGGGGTCGCAAGAGAGCTGAATGGAATCAAGTGAAGGGGTATTTATGGGATAGAGATCTAAATTTAGCTATTGTCTAACCACCCACTTTTTCTGTTAACATGGGATGATTCGATGAGCATCATCTTACTCACATCAGACAATCCGGTGAGTACAAATTTAATCCCTCACTGTGCCAGCTGTCATTAGCCGTTACTGCTGAGAGATAGTCCGGTGTTGTTATCCAGTGAGCACACAATTAACACCGGACCATCCTGTCAGTACAACCTAGCCAAACTGCTCATTGCAACTTTCTCTTGAAAATATGCTCTGGTAATGACGTCATTGTCATCACCTGACCATCCAGTGGGTTAAGCTTCTTCTGCCCTCAAAAACTCCTCTACAGGAAATGCTCCGGCATACATATTTGTCCATTGTCGGACCATACGGTGGGTAGAGCCAATTCAAGTCATCTAAAGCAACTCTCTCTGCAAGAAAAGATCCGATGTGAGAGTCCGATGTATACACCATGATCATCGAACCATCCGGTGAACTGAGCTTCATACTTCATCACTTGGAATCTCCTCTGGAATAAATAATCTGGTGCTTTCATCATTGCATCACCGGATAATCCGGTGAGTTGAACCTCATTTTTCTTGGACAATTCCACTCCTGCTGAAATTAGTCTGGTGCTCTTACCAAATTAACACCGGACCATCTGGTGAAACACTTCTAATATTTCTGGACACGTGTCACCAAGAAAAGCATCTGGTGATCCATCACCTTAATCATCGGAACATCCGGTGAACTCGACATATTTTTGTCTTGATAAAAAAAGCATGCTCTGGTGAGAACAAACTCCACAAGACTGGACCATCCAATGAAACTAAAAAGCAAGAACTCGTCTAATTGAACTTATCTTGAACTCTAACTTCTCGACATCTCACCCATGAGCTTCTATAAGCTACCTAGTGTTAGAATTTTACAAGTGTGCATCAAACCAAGTCTAGACTCACTAGGTAAAACTACTACTCTTAGCCCCTTTTTAGAGTACAATCAAAAGATTAAAAAAAGAGGTCTATACTACTCTAAGTGTCCTTCATCTTCTTTATGATACTTAGAATTAGAAGATCCTTAATCTTGATGCACATATCCTTTAATCATCCATATAATCATCTTAGGGACCAAGAATACATAATTATCATTGTGAACTAAACTTTTGATTCCCTTCAAAATAAATTGTTAGTCATAATGATATGGTTGTCATTAATCATCGAAACACTTACCACTTACCCATGGGCCTATATGCTACAACGCTCCCACCTATCTACCCTGCGAGACCACTGGATGATCGATCGCGTTCGCATCTGTTGCATAGAGAGGTTACAACTATAAAAATAGAGTTT
Organism: Phragmites australis; assembly: GCF_958298935.1. Taxonomy (NCBI): domain Eukaryota; kingdom Viridiplantae; phylum Streptophyta; class Magnoliopsida; order Poales; family Poaceae; genus Phragmites; species Phragmites australis. Next base: position 35,637,696 of record NC_084923.1, on the reverse strand, counting down.
GCAACTACATGTTACAACTATAGATATAGGACGGTTACAACTATATGTGTAACGAGATTGCAACTTATTTGTCTAGGCTGATTGATTGTAACTAATTATGATTATATTACAATCGGCAATGTTGTAACTATATTGTTCAACATGTTGTAACCAGAATATCTACCATGTTTTAATTAGTCCACACTCGACAATGCATATTATAACTATATTTTCTACCATATTGTAACTAGAGTATCTACTATATTGTAATTAGTACTTATTATCGTAACTAGAGTGACTATAATATTGTAACTATGTTATCGTAACTAGAGTGTCTACCATGATATAACTATGTTATTCAACATATTGTAACATGGCTGTTTCTGAATCATAACTAAAACTCAAGTTGTAATTATAGTAGCACAAAGCGTAACTAGGTGACTTATATGGACCTAACTCTGTTACGATGCTAAAACTTCATCAAAATATATTCTTCATGGATCTTATTTTATTAAACATATTTTTTCAACAATATGCTTCAAACGAATCAAAAATCGAATATATGGTTATAGAGATATTGTATTTTAACGATTGAAATCAACAAAAAAATTCCCTGCATACAAGCTTGTCTGGTGGGTGAGATGATGTGTGATGTGGCACAAGCTGGTTGGCTTACTCCTTTCTTTTGTGCGTGTTGGAGGTGGAAAAGGAGCACAGTGCATGCGCTTGGTTTATGCGTAGCTTGAGTGTGCTCTGCGCGTATATGTGTGTAGAATATGAAGAGTCAAATGGTGAATAATATTATTTGAGATTTTTTTTAGTTTTAGTAATTTTCTAGCACTATGTAGCTAAAGAATAAATTTCTTTTGATAAGGTCATCTTTATTCAAAGGTGTATTACCGACTGTTTTGATATCTAAAACAAGAAACAAACAGTAACAGGTAAAGTATGCGAAGTTGCTCAAAGAAAGATGTAGATTGTTGTAGCCTTTTATTTCGCCCATCTTCAGATATGCGATCACCTTTTTCTTTTTTCCCCCTATTTCATGGGTTCAGATGGTAATGTGCTATCCTTAAAGACAACCTTACTGCAGCAAACAAAAAGTTCGGTTTATGATGAGTATGACTGTGGTAGCTTAGCTGCAAGTGAATGGGATAAGATGCAGCACTTGTCACTTAAAAAGTAAGATCATCTCTAATCATATTTATTTTATTTCATTCTCTTTCTGATTTTTTTTAATTTTTATTCTCTTTATTTCCTCTCATCTCTAACAGTTTCTTTTTAGGAAAATCGTGAAGAGAAAGGAGAGAGAATCTCGTCCTAAAAGAAATGACCTTAAGAATTCCTTCGTGACGGGAACCGTGAAAGAAAACCGTTGAAATGCTGAAAATAACGAAAATCCCGTCCTAAAGGGATTCTGAATCTTGAAGGAAAACGTTAGAAATAATCTAAAGAAACGCAATTCACAAGAAAATAATTAAACACATCATCATCATCATCTTTCTGTTAACCTCGTCACAAAGACAAAACCAACCATTTGTACATCTCCTTCACCCGAAATTAACACGAAGACGAAGCACAAAGAATAATCCGTAGACAGCTCTCAGTCTCTCACTATCAAACCAATTGCCCGTTTCTTCTGACATTAATCGGATTTTGACGTGACACATTTGATTTCGCCCCTCAAAATTCCTAGCTAATCATACGGATACCGTATATCTTACGTACATGTACACACTCTAGTATACTCTCCTACTGTACAAGTGCGCGCAGCACGTTGTTCGTGCGAGCTCGCACGCGGTGCGGGCTTAATCCATTCAGGTGCAGCTGATTTCGTGTTCTGGCAGCTGCCGCACGCTTCAGCTCAAACGATTGCACCGGCGACGGCAGCGCCGGCCGGGGTGTTCATGCCTCCGGCCCCGTCGTGGCATCAATGGTACTGTAAGCTCTCTGCGGCCGGCGCCGGCTCGAGCGCGTGCTCCTCCGACAGGCGCCACACCTTGACCGACCCGTCGAGGCTGCCGCTGTACACGACAAACCGCCGCTCGGCGTCAGCGTCGTTCTCGTCCTCGTCCGCCAGCGCGACGCACTTCACGGGCCCCGTGTGCCCGACGAGCACGGCGAGGCGGATGTGCTCCGCGCCGTCGTCGCGTCGCCACACGCAGAGCGTCCTGTCGGCGGAGCCGCTCACGATAACGCTACCGGACACCGCGAGGCACATCACTGCCATCTTGTGGCCCACGAGCACACCGTCGTACCTCGCCTCGCCGTCGAGCCCCCACCGCCAGTAGGTGACAAGCCCGTCGGACGAGCCGACGTACACGACGCGCGCCTGGGGGGACACAGCGATCGCGGTCACCGCGCTTTCGCCCTTCCCGAGCACTCTCTGCAGGACGTTCCTCGTCCTGTCGCCCTTCGGATCCGCCGCTTCCAGCCGCCACACCTTGACGGTCCCGTCAGCCGAGCCGGTGAACACGAGGCCGTCGAACCCGGCCGCGGCGATGGTGTTGACGGCGTCGTCGTGCGCGGGCACCGACTCGAGGCACCTGGAGTCCGAGACGCGCCACACCTTGAAGGTCCTGTCCCAGGACCCAGAGTAGAGCAGCCCGGCGTCCTCGTCGAGGCTGAGGCACGACACGGCGTCCGAGTGCCGGAGCCACACCCCGCGGCGCCGGCTCCTCCCGCGCCGCGGCGTCTCGACGTAGCACGATGGGTTGACGGAGCCCATCAAGAAGTCACCGAGCGCGGGGAGCGACCCGACCCGGCGGTGCACGGCGGGGTCGTCGGCGTCGGCGCGCCACACCCTGATCTTCCCGTCCTGGTGGCCCGTGAAGATGCGGCCGTCGCCGGCCACGACGATCGCCTTGACGAGGCCACTTCCCGTGCGGAACCCCGTGAGCTCCCGACGGTCCCGCCAGACCCGCACGTTCGCGGAGTCCGTGCCGGTGTAGAGCACGTCCCCCGCCGCGGCCAGCGAGTAGACCTTCCCGTCCTCCGTGGCCAGCGACGCGATGAGACCTGTGGTGGTCTCGGCTGCGTCACCGTTGTCGGCGCCGAGGCCCGGGAGGTGCACCCACGGCGACTTGGGCGGGGTCGACAGGCTGTACCGCGACGGCGAGGACGCTGTGGAGGCGGGGAAGGAGGACGAGCTGTACCCGTCGTCGTCGGAGACGGAGGAGTTGGACGACAAGGACCTGGGCGACGACAGAGCTGCGGCCGCTGCCGCCGGGTCGGCGGGTAGGAAGCGGATGAGCTTCTTGTGGTTGCCCATGGAACGCTCGCTCGCTCGATCGGTGCAGTAGTGCTCTGCTTGGTGCGCCGCGTGGCCGAGGCTTCAGTTCGATTCAAGGCGGTGGAGCGGCCGAGCCCGGGTGAATCTGGAGCGACGTGCGTGGCAAGGAATCCAAAGCCGAAAGGGAGAGGGGTAGGGAGCTCAGCATATGCATGACTAGCAGCTAGCTTGCGAGGTTGGAGAAGGGGCGCGCGACCAGTGGCCGTATATATACCGAGCGGCGTCGCGTGGAGACAGACAGGGAGCTCCAGTGCGAAGGGCCACGACGCGGGGGAGGGCCAGCTCCGGGATTCTGGTCTTTAATCATTTCCCTTTCCCATGGGGAAGGGGGCACGTGGCTGGTGCTGGTAGGGCGCCCAGGTTGCCTGCCGCTGCCGAGTGTGTGCTGCTGACGAGTTTGGAAGGCCCGCCGGCACCAATGTTGTGTATAGGGATGGAAACGGATCGAATACGTATGGAATTGAATTTGGATAATATAATTTACCATATTTTAATCCGAATACGAATACGGATCCGGATATCCTCGAATACGAATACGAATCAGATAGTTCGAATACGAATCCGCATTCGGATATCTACTCGATCTTCGAAATTCAGGTCGGAAATTTAAATTTTTGAAAAAAAAATGACTGAAATTTGTTCTAATTTGATTGTGCCGGAGTTTTAGAAATTTTGTTCAAAATTCATGTTGGAAATTTAAATTTTTGATCAAATTTAACTGAAATTTGATGAAATTTGAATGAAATTTGTCCCAATTTGATTGGGTTGGAATTTCGTTCGTATCTGAAATTTCTAAAACTTTAGCAAAATTTGGTTCCCTGGTTGGCGGATACGGATACGAATCGGATATATCTCGAATTCGGATATCCACATTTGAATTCGAATCTCGAAAACGAATTCGGATATATCCATTTTAGTATCCATTTCAAAAACGAATACGGATACGGATATCCATATTCGTATTTTAATAGATACGAAATCGGATAATTCAGATTTCCTGTCATCTATTTCCACCCCTAGTCGTGTATCCAATTCCTGCTTGTCTTTGTTCAAGCGTTTCAACTTTCGACAATATTTAAGTGTAGTGGGCCTAATTTGTATGAATCGCGGTATATATGGAGTTTTTTTTATATATTTTTTAATATTAATATCTAAATAAATAGGCTTTTGATAGAAAAAATTATAATAGTAGACGCTTAATGCCTCTGGCCGGACTAAAATTATTGTTAGTCGAAATTACTGTTCACGGTAATATTTTTTACTCTTATCTTCTTCGTACCAAACGGTAGTCTTCTATTGCTCCAAAAATTTTAAATTTTTTTTAATATGTTTCATAATTCATGTGCAACTTATTTTAATTGGATTCAATAAAAAGCATGTGTATAATTTAAACTAAAATTCTCTATAAAGACTACTTTTATAACTTTTAACAATTGTTATAGCCTTAAATAAATTTCCAAAAATCTGAAAAAATTCAGTAATATTCATCTTATATGGTGGAATAATTTCTAAAATTATTTCTAGCCCTAGGATATATGGTGAAAAAGTGAGTTACTTTGTAATGCCCTATTTATATGTATTTTTATCATTTTATGTGAATAGAGCATTACAAAGTAACTCATTTTTTCACCATATAACCTAAGACTAAAAATAATTTTTGAAATTAGTCCATCACATAATATGAATATTAGTGAATTTTTCTAGATTTTTGGAAATTTATTTGAGGTCGTACAATTGTTAAAAGTTATAAAAGTAGTCTTTTTGAGAATTTTAGTTTAAATTCTACACATGATTTTTAGGTGAATACAATTAAAATAGGTTGCACATTAATTATGAAACACGTACAAAATTTTTTAAGATTTTTAGAGTAACAAAAAACCATAGTTTTGTATATAGAAGATTGAATAGAAAAATATTACTGTAAACAGTGATTTCAATGAAACAATGTTTATACGACCGCCGACGGGCTGTTAGCCTTGCACAGCATATCGGCCTGTGCTTACCACCTTTTGAGAGGGCGGTAAGAGTCTAACCGTCGTATAAGAGGACGGTAGGCGTCTATTTTTATAAATTTTTCTATAAAAATCTATTTATTTAAATATTAATATTAGAAAATATAAAAAAACTCGCATATAAGAGTCTTCACTTCGGTAAGTCGAGTGGGAAAACAAGATGGTTCTAGACAGACAGGGGCAGCGGATTCGGAGGTCTTGTGGGGCTTCAACTTCTACTGTTTCGCAGCCAATGAAAACTTCGCTAAAGCCTCTCCAAGAGATATTTTTTACTATTGATTAGAGAGATAAAGGAAGAAAAGGTAGAGGGAGAAGAAGATGATAAAGAATAAGATAGAGGGGGGGGGGGTGGATGCGCCCATTCTACCTGGCTCCTCTGCATTGGCAAGTGTAAATTTTGCCCTGGCCCCACGAACCCAATAACGCTGCTGCACCATGCATGATGAGCCAATAAAGATAGATCGTACCGGTCCCAATTAACTTCTTTTCAAAAACTAAACGGTCTTCTTTTCAAAAACCAAACGTTCCCAACTACTAGACATGGACATGGGAAGGCTTACCGAGGGAGTGTCGGAGGATTAACTCCTGTCGCAGAGATTCCGAGAGACCCCTTTTTAGAGATTCGGTCGGGGGATGATCCTGAATAAGTTCGTCGGAGAAATGAATGAGAGTAAATACAACGGCCGGTGGTGGGGGATGACCTAGTGCAGAAGGAAGTAAATGCACCAGAGTTTTAGACAGGTTCGGGCCGCACGGGGGCGTAACACCCTACTCCTGTACGGATGCAATAACTGTCCCGGGGGAGATCCCTCTGGGATGTAGCTGGTTACAAGGAATATGATCTACCTTAGAGCTTGAGGCTCCTTCTTCTTCGGCTGGAGCTATGCTCAAACTTGTTCACAATGTCTCTGTTTGCTTGCTTGGTTCGTCGTGGGACTCGTCTTCTTCGTCGTTGTTCTCCTTTCTTCCTCTGTGTGCTGATTCTTTTATGCACCCGCCGGCCGCGACATACCCCGAACGGGAAGGAAGGGGCACAAGTTCCGAGACGCCATGACTGAGAAAGGCGTCATCATCTCCTCTGGGCGAAGTGACTGGGGCAGTGAAAAAACGCGGCGCGCATCCGGTCACCTGTCACTGTGGGCAATGGGCGCCGTTGAGAGGGCCCACCGGGCAGCCACCGGGCCACCCGGCGTGCCCGCCCTGTCTTATTCCTCTGCCACGGCAGGGCGGCAGGTGAAACGCCTTGATCCTGGCGATGTTATCCCGAGACACACCGGATGATACGGGACGGGACCCGTGCAATTAATAGCCCCGCGCCCCTCTGCCAAAGCATGGCAGGAGCTGATGCCGCGGCGGGAGCAGTTGGAAGTGTCAGGCCACGCGCGCTCATTTAATGCAGCCTTGGACCTCTGACGGGCGGACACCTCATCGTTGGGCCCCTCGGGGGCCCCTCTGGGTCGTCGGGGAACCGAGTACTCGGGGGTACTATTCACCTCCTCGAGCACTCTCTCCCGAAAATGCCTATCCTTGTATGAACCTTCGGGGAACGGAGAGCCCGGGGGCTGCCACGTGCAGCCCCGAGCACTCTCTCCCGAGCACTTTCGCACTGGCCCTCGGGGAACCGTGCGCTCGGGGACTGCTGCACGCAGTCCCCGAGCACTCTCTCCCGGAACTTAGCCCTTCTGATCATCGGGGGACTAGGGTGCTCGGGGGTGACCGGGCACCTCCCCGAGCACTTTCTTCTAGGTACTTAGACTCTGTGGGTCATCGGGGAACGGGGGAGCTTGGGGGCCAGAGACTGTGGCCCCGAGCACCTTCTCCCGGAACTTGGATTTTCCTCACCCCGCAGGAGGGACCTCGCGGGATGGTGACACGTGGCGGATGGCTGGCCTGGCCTCGGGAGTCAGGGACCCCCGGTTCTTGATACACCGACAGTAGCCCCCGAGCCCATTAGCAGGCGATGGCACGGAGACTGCGGATGGGCCCTTCGTCGCGAACGAGGCTGAGGCTGGGGTGGACGCCATATGGCAAGCTTTCAAGAGGTGGCCCTTCAGACCCGGGCCTCTAGTACGGACCAACGGGGAGATGAATGGACGCGTGTCCACACAACTCCCGACAGGCACGACAACGAGGAGGGCGGCACGCGCGGCTGCCGCGCAGATTGAGGAAAATACGCCTGGCAGCCGCTGACCCCGCACGACCAGCGGGAGATTCGCCTGGCAGTTGCGTCGACCAAGGAAACCGTCCCGCCGAATGCATCGTGGGCAGGAGACGTTTGAATTCTCTGAGATACAAAAGGGGGAGGGGATCGATCCGCCCCCCTCTTTACGTTATCTTGCGATCTTGCTCTTGTTTCTTCGCGCTCCGGAGCCCTTAGAACTCCTTTAGGCGACCAGAGCGCTTCTCCTCCTTCCTCTCCACCACCGGACAACCTTCCCTCCCGCTGAGATGCCGAGAGCCGGAGGAGGCCGCCGTGACAGGACTCCGGACGGCGTGCTGCCGGAGTCTCGCCTGAAGAATGAGGAGGCGGCAGACAAAATCAGGAAGCTGCTGGTCCCCGAGGGGCAGCAGGGAGCCTCGGTGGTGACACCGCCGAACTTCCCGCCGGCGACGACCGTTCCCGGGCGTATCGTCTTGTTCACGTCTTTCGTGGCGGTGGGGCTGGTGCCGCCGTTCTCAACGTTCTTCCTCCAGGTCCTCGACACCTACGGCATCCAGTTGCTGCACCTGAGCCCCAACTCCGTCGTAGTGCTGGCGGTGTTCGCACACCTGTGCGAGATGTTCGTGGGAGTGGCGCCTTCGGTGACGCTTCTCCGACATTTCTTCGTCCTGCGATCGGCCGGGAAGAAGAGGGGGTACAACACGGTGGATGTCGCGGGGTGCTGCAATCTTCGGCTGCGGGACGGCTTGGGGGAGCAGTACATCCCCCAGGTGCTATGCAGCAAATGGGAGGAGTGGCGACGGGACTGGTTCTTCATCGACGTCGACCCCCATGATCGTCTTACCCTACCGGAAGTGGCGGCGGAGCCTCAGAAGTCGACGTGAGAGGCGCCACCGCGGGAGGACTCGAGGTTGGACCTGGTGCTCGAGCGCATCAGATTCCTGCGCGACTCCGGGCTGACCTCGGTAATGGTGGTGGCGGACTTCTTGCGCCGCCGCCTCGCGCCCCTGCGGGAGCGGGCCCGGCCGTGCTGGCTCTACACCGGGCCTGAAGACATCACCCAGACTCAAATCGGCGCAAGCTGGAACCTGGGCCCAGCGGAGCTGAAGGGCATGACCCGAGTGGTGACTGGCGTGGAGGACATGAGCCGGGCGGAGCTCCCGTGGCCGGAAATGGCGCTCTGCGCCAACACCAAGTGCGCGACGATCCTGGCGAAGCTGCCGGAGTTTGATGCCCAGGGGCTCGTGGACCGGCCGAGGAGCCGGAGCCCCGAGGCCCCCGAGGAGCTGGTGCGGGCAGCAGCCGCCGCACCGGAGAAGAGGGCACCACCGACAGCGTAGTAGCGGCGGCGTCGGGAGACCGGGGGAAGCGCCCCCGAGTCTATATCCCAGTGCCGGAGTCCCCGCCGTCGCCATCGGCAGCTGCAGCATTCTCGGTCCTGGAGCCGCGCCTCGTGAGGATGGGGCCTGACCCGGCGCCTGGAAACCGCGCGGCGGCTCCGCCGAGCCCCCGGCGGAAGAGGAGACGGGAGGATTCCGGGCCGGCACTGCCGGACCCGGACTTCAAGCTCCTGGCGGCCAAATGGCAGTACCGGGGGACTACGACCGTGTAAGTTTCATTCTTCGCTCTTTCTTGGGCGCTATTCGCCCGAACTAAGCTTCGGTTTTGACCTTCGTCTATCTCCTGCAGGCCACCCACGGGCGCCACTGTGGTCGAAGGAGCGCCGGTGCCGGCGCCAGTGCCCGAGCCAGACCGGCCGGCGGAGCCGAGGAAGGCAGATGCGGCGATGGCGGGAGGGCCAGCGGACACGGCGGTCGAGGCGATGACGGTGGAAGCGGCGGCTGAGGCGGGGACGCAGCCGTCGCCCGAACTATCGGCGCTGGTGGAACCTACCCCGGGCATGCAGAGCCCGGGGCGGATGATGGTGGGAGCAGTGGCCTTGCCGGGGCCGGCGGATGCGGCGGCCGAGGCGGGGACGCAGCGGTCGCCCGAGCGCCCGACGCCGGTCGAACCTACCCCGGGCGTGCCTAGCCCAGGGCGGATGATCGTGTTGCAACCCTCGGGGACCCCGAACCCCCCGGAGGCGGATTGCGGGGAAAACATCGCTACACCGGCGCCCGGCCGGCCTGCCGACCCCTTCCTGGCCGCGATCAAGGGCGTCCAGGTGGCAGTCGAGCGGCTGAGCGCGGCGGTGGACGCGAAGGAGGGGCAGCTTGGAGCGAAGCGCGCCAGGCTGGACTTGGAGAGGGCGCAGCTTGCGAACGCCAAGGACGAAGCCCACGCGGCGGCTGCGCGAGAGCAGAAGCTTTTGGAGGATACCCGCGCTGAGGTCACGCGGGAGCGGGAGATTTTGAAGACCGCCCACGCCGAAGCAGCGCGGGAGCGAGAAGACCCCGCCCGCCTGGTTGAGGCGTCGCGGCAGCAGGCTGCCGAGGCCCTTGCCAGGGAGGCGCAGGCGCAGGAAAGGGAGGAGGCGGTCGCGGGCCGCGAGAAGGCGGCAGAGGAGCTCCCGGCTGAGCTGACCCGTCGAGAGGGCGAGGCCGACCAGACGCGCGCCAGCCTCCAACGTTGGAAAGAAGACCTCCGGAAAATTGAAGAAGATATCCGATGGTGGGAGGAAGACGTCTCCATCCGGGAGGTCGACAACGAGATCACGGCGGCGGATCTGGGCGCCCGGGAAGACTCGCTGACCCGCCGGGAGGAGGAGGCTGCCGCGGCGGTGGCCGCCGCTGCCACCAGGGAGGAGGAGAACGCTAAACACGAGGCGGAGCTGACCGCCCACGAGCGGGCTTTGTCCGAACTGGTGGTGCAGATGAAGCAAGCCGCCGGCCCCGCAACCGGCGCCGATTCTTCTGGCGCGGCCGGGGGCCAGGGACTCGAGGAGCAGTTGCGGGCCGCGAAGGAGAAGCTCGAGACTGCCTTTGTCTCGCGGGTCAACCTGCAGCAAATGTTGGAGGACATACTCCGGCGGATGCGGTGGGCCGTGGCGAAGGCCAGCCTTGGGCGACTCGTCGTGGACGAGAAATGCGACAGCCCCGGACGAAACGTCGTGGGACTACAGCAAGTCTGCGAGCGCCTCGAGGCGCTGCCCTGGGCTGTCCATGAGATTGCCGCCCGGGAAGGGCGCGGATTGGCCCACGCGGTGGCCGAGCACGTCCTGGCCTGCTACCGGAGCAGAGACTCGAACTTCCTGCTGGAGCCAATGCGGGAAGTAGTAGTCGAAGCCGAGGGAGAGGCCGCCCGGGAAGCGGTTCGGAGCACCGCTGCCGAGGTGCCGGCTTGCTTTAGGCGGGAAGCGCCGCCGCCGCGAGCCCCGGGGATGGCCAAGACGACTCCGACGCCGACTCTGCCTCCGATTAGGCTTTCGTAGTAGTTTCCTCTTCTTTTATTTTTATCTTGGCTGGATGTAAATATGGGAGTGATCCCTTAGAAATGCTTGTATTCCCTTTGTAAATATAATGGAAGCTTTTCTTTGGGCTCGCAACTCCGGTATTCTCGAGTACTTAGCGTTTTTTCTGATGTTTTGCCTTGAAGCCCCGGGGAGTACTCAGTCGGACCGTTTCCGACCTTTCCGTCCCTGAGAACGAAGTCGTCCCGATCGTCTTTCTTGGCGCGTTCAGCCCCCGAGCCCTCGCGAGTCCGCATCGACTAAGTCAAGAGATAAGGATACGAACTTCCTTGCTCGGGAGATGGAACGATTCGGCACGGAACACGCCATGACCGGTGAACACTTTTTCACCTTGCGACCACTCAGCCAGCAGACCGGAGACACACATGGGCGGGAATGCGACCAAGAGTCCCCATGGTTCGGTGGTACCCGGGCTTAAGACGGACCGAACCGAGCACCGACAGCCCGCCCCTGAGGCATAGGCTCCGAACTACTCGAGTGGCTCGAGCGGTAGGATTACCCAGGGCACCCAGGGACTCGGTAGTGCTCAGGGCCCTTAAAAGCGGACCGAACACCACGACCACCATGAAAGACTTCGGTCGGACATTACCGCAAGTACGGTACACCTTTCTACGGACCGTTCTGTCGTTCTAGGAAAAAGTAGACACACGGTAGGGTTTTGTGTGCGAGGAGACCATCTCACCGGGCAGATTAGAATACGAGGGCCCCCGAGGATGACTCGGGAACAAAAATACTTTTGAACGTAAATTCATCTGAATTTAATCACTCACCAGACAGTTGTCGGCCCTTCGGTCGGTCGATCTAGGAGGAGAGTGCGCTCCGAGCTCGGGGTGCCCGGGGGCTTGGTTCCTTCAGCCGGGGCGCCCGAGCGTCAAGGGGCACGCGAGGAGCCCGGGGTCGGGTGATCTCGACCGCTCATGCTTAAGCGGTAGGACCACCCGCGGTCCCTTAGGGCCGAGCAGCGGCCTAGGCATTAAGGCCCTCGCGGTCGAGCTACTTTTGCTTTGATTGTCTACCTGTGACTTAAGAGAGAATAGGGAGTTTCTTTGCTTGGTGCGCTCTGTTAGTGCGGTACTTGTTATAGACTGCTCTCGTTTTCGACCCGAGACCTCTCGAATGCCCAGACCGGCGGACAAGAGCGGGCAGAGGCATAACCCAGAGGTCCTATAGTTTGATGGCGCCCGGGTATGACAGACCAGACCAAGCACTGACAGCCCGCCCCTGGAGCCTGGGCTCCGGACTACTCGAGAAGCTCGAGCGATAGGATTACCCAGAGTGCCCAAGGACTCGGTAGTGCCCGGGAGCCTGCCACGACACCGAACACCACAGCCTACCACGTCGGACGTAGGTTAGCGGGAACTGCCCACACGCATACCGATTAGGATTCTTTTATCAGCGGGGAAAATGAGTGAGCGAACTTTTTCTCTCACAATCGAGCATCTCACCAGACAGATTAAACATATGGAATCCAGAAAAATGAAATTGACATAACGGTTGAATATTAATATTCACACTGGATTGACAATTTTTTACAAGGTTGGGCAACTTACCCAATTAGTGGTAGCCCCCCGGTCAACTTGGGCCGGGGGGGGGGGGGCCGGGGGGGGGGGGAGCCCCCGGCCTAGTTGACCTGAGCCGCGGGTGTGGCCATCTATGGGTAGAACTTGCGCAGGTGCTCGATATTCCACGGGTTGGGAAGCGGCTGCCCATCTTCTGCCGCCAACCTGAAAGAACCTTCTCGCGGGACCCCGATCACGGTGAAGGGACCTTCCCACATAGGGGATAGCTTATTCCTTCCTTCGCGCGACTGGACGCGTCGGAGAACTAGGTCCCCCACCTCGAGAGACCGGGCCCGGACATGGCGCTAATGGTATCGCCGCAGACTCTGCTGGTACCGAGCCGCCCGGACGGCGGCACGCCACCGGTGCTCCTCCAGGCAATCAACGTCGTCACGCCTTTGCTGCTCCTGTTCACCTTCTGAATAGGCATGCACCCGAGGGGAGCCTAGGGTGAGCTCAGAGGGGAGGACCGCCTCAGCGCCGTAGATGAGGAAGAATGGAGTCTCCCCGGTGGCGCGGCTTGGCGTGGTTCGATTAGCCCATAGCACGGCGGGCAGCTCGTCCACCAATCCTTTCCCGTGCTTTGCGAGCACGTCATAGGTCCGGGTTTTGAGGCCTTTCAGCTGATGAAGGCGACGGTATGCTCGAGCTCCTGGAAGCCGAGCTCGGTGTTGCCGGGGGCGGCCTCAGCATCGCCTCCCTCGCGGGACTCGTCGAGCTCCCTCTGGCGCTGCTCGACGAGGCCTTTGACCGTACGACACTCCGTGAGATCGTGCCATCTGGTCTGGTGGATGGGGCACCATTTGCCTGGCTCGGGCCCCGCGGTAGCGGGGGCCCTCGCTGGGGCAGGAGCCCGGGCGGGTGCCGGGGCTCTTGCGGGAGCTGGTGCCCTTGCTGGTGCTGGGGCCCTTGCGGGAGCTGGGGACCTAGGAGGGGCCCTGGCCGGGGCCCTTACGGGCGCAGGCTGCCTTTCGGCGGCTGCCAGGCATTCTTGTCGGCGATCGGGCTCTCGGGCCATCCTGTGGGCAGGGCCCTGGGCCGGCTCGAGAGGAGCGGCTTCACGCTTTCTTCTCTTTTTCCTTTCCCGCCTGTCGGAGCGGGAAGAACTTGGTTGGTCGGCGGCGGGGCACTCGGGGAGCGGAGCATGCCAAGCCCGGGCCTCCGCCGCCTTGGCGCACTTGTCGGCCAGTGCGAAGAGTTCCGCAGTGGTCTCGATTTCGTGCGTACCCAGCTTTTCGAGCATCAACTCATCACGATGACAGCGTGGGGGGCCACCCGCGGGATGGTGTTGCGGACCTGGCTGAAACGCTGGATGAAGCGTCGCAGCGTCTCCCCCTCTTGTTGCTTGACGGCGTGGAGGTCGCACTCCAAGCGGGGGCGCGTGAACGTGCCCTGAAAGTTAGCCACAAACTGGTGGCAGAGGTCATCCCAGGAGCTAATAGACCCTGGGGTAAGTTCATGAGCCAAGAACGGGCAGAGCCTCTCAAGGCAACATGGAAATAATTCGCCATCACCTTTTCACTGCCTCCGGCCGCTTGGACGGTCGTAGTGTAGATTTGGAGGAACTTGACGGGGTCGATGGACCCGTCATACTTCTCCGGCAGCTCGGGGTGGAACTTGGAGGGCCATTTGACCCGTCGGAGTTCACTAGAGAAGGCACGGCAGCCGGTGCCGTACCCCATGGCGCGGGTGGCGTTCCTTGGCGGTGAATGCCGGCGAACCGGGGATTCCTGGCGATCGTGGGCCAGAAAAGAGGAAGCCTAGTCCTCAGCCTCGGCCTCCTGCCGGGTTTCCCGCTGGCGCTCGAGGGTGACACGCGCATCTTCGTGGCCCCTCCACTCGTTGAGACGCAAGCGGAGGTCCTGGGCTTCGGACACGGCCAGGGGGGTGGTGCTCCGCCTGGAGGCCCCCCGGCCCGTGCAAACGTTGCCCGTTGATGAGCCGGTTCTGGCAGCGCCACGCTGGGTGGTGGCGCGAGAACTCCCGGCCAGGACCTGGCGGCGAGCAGTGCCGACCAGGGCAGCGACGTCTTGGATCCAGCGGCCTTCCGGAGTGTGCGGCGTTGCCTGGACAGGCGGATGCCTGAGGAGAGCGTGCGCCGCAAGTAGCGCACTTCCGGGGCCGGCTTCGCCGAAGGCGAGCCTACGCCGCAGAGGTGCCCGGCGCTATCCAGAGGCGGACCTGGCGGCCGGGGTTTCGACCACCTAATGGGGGTTGGACGGTGCACCGGCGGCGGCGGCGGCTGCCCTGCTGGGCCCAGTGCCCTGGTCCCCTTGGGAGGGGAAAACGAGCGTGCAGATAGCGGCTGCTGCTGGGACGCAGCCGCGACTGGGGCCTCCTGGACGTCGGGCAGCATTTCCTCACTGAAAGTGGAGCCGGAATGCTGGAGACGGTGTCCACCAGCCATTGTTTCCTGCGGAAGAAAACAAAAGAACAGATTCAGGGATGTTCCCCCCTACCTGGCATGCCAGCTGTCGGAGGATTAACTCCTGTCGCAGGGATACCGAGAGACCCCTTTTTAGAGATTCGGCCAGGGGGATGATCCTGAATAAGTTCATCGGAGAAATGAATGAGAGTAAATGCAACGGCCGGTGGTGGGGGACGACCTAGTGCGGATGGAAGTAAATGCACCGGAGTTTTAGACAGGTTCGAGCCGCACGGGGGCGTAACACCCTACTCCTGTACGGATGCAATAACTGTCCCGGGGGAGATCCCTCTGGGATGTAGCTGGTTACAAGGAATATGATCTATCTAAGAGCTTGAGGCTCCTTGTTCTTCGGCCGGAGCTATGCTCAAACTTGTTCACAATGTCTCTGTTTGCTTGCTTGGTTCGTCGTGGGACTCGTCTTCTTCGTCGTTGTTCTCCTTTCTTCCTCTGTGTGCCGATTCTTTTATGCACCCGCCGGCCGCGACATACCCCGAACGGGAAGGAAGGGGCACAAGTTCCGAGACGCCATGACTGAGAAAGGCGTCATCATCTCCTCTGGGCGAAGTGACTGGGGCAGTGAAAAAACGCGGCGCGCATCCGGTCACCTGTCACTGTGGGCAATGGGCGCCATTGAGAGGGCCCACCGGGCAGCCACCGAGCCACCCGGTGTGCCCGCCCTGTCTTATTCCTCTGCCACGGCAGGGCGGCAGGCGAAACGCCTTGATCCTGGCGATGTTATCCCGAGACACACCGGATGATACGGGACGGGACCCGTGCAATTAATAGCCCCGCGCCCCTCTGCCAAAGCATGGCAGGAGCTGACGCCGCGGCGGGAGTAGTTGGATGTGTCAGGCCACGCGCGCTCATTTAATGCGGCCTTGGACCTCTGACAGGCGGACACCTCATCGGTGGGCCCCTCGGGGGCCCCTCTGGGTCGTCGGGGAACCGAGTACTCGGGGGTACTATTCACCTCCCCGAGCACTCTCTCCAGAAAATTCCTATCTTTGTATGAACCTTCAGGGAACCGAGAGCCCGGGGGCTGCCACGTGTAGCCCCGAGCACTTTCGCACTGGCCCTCGGGGAACCGTGCGCTCGGGGACTGCTGCGCGCAGTCCCCGAGCACTCTCTCCCGGAACTTAGCCCTTCTGATCATCGGGGGACTAGGGTGCTCGGGGGTGACCGGGCACCTCCCCGAGCACTTTCTTCCCGGTACTTAGACTCTGTGGGTCATCGGGGAACGGGGGAGCTTGGGGGCCAGAGACTGTGGCCCCGAGCACCTTCTCCCGGAACTTGGATTTTCCTCACCCCGCAGGAGGGACCTCGCGGGATGGTGATACGTGGCGGATGGCTGACCTGGCCTCGGGACTCAGAGACCCCCGGTTCTTGATACACCGACAGGGAGGATTTGTGCAATTTGTTTGCTTGCTTGTTTTTTTTTTCTTTTTTTGCAAGGGTGGGAGAGCTTCTCCCGCATACTCTTTAAGACGTGAGCACCTGCGTCAGCCTAGGCTTGAAGCGAGCAGGTGTATTGGCAACCAGCCAGCTTTGCTAACCGAGCATAGCTCGGTTCTCAGGATTCGTGCAATCTTGAGAACCTCTAACCGCAGTAGGCCAGCACGCAGTCTGAAACCCACTGTAGCGTGCACGCACACACAAGCCACCTAAACTTGCCATTTCCTGGTGTCGTGGCACGTTGAGAATCGAGTTAGGAAAAGTAATTGCAGGGAATGTGTTTGGATGCGTATGGAACATATGGATTTCTAGCAAATAAGGGCTATGCAAATGGATGATCAAAGACGGTCGTGTTTTATCGATCGAAAAGTAGTGTATTTTTCAATAGAGGAGGCAACACATTCGTCGAGCAAACGATGCATATATTCGAGAGCAGCTTGAGGACTTATTTACGACAAATCGGAGCATACGAGTATTTGGCTGACCACCCAACCACCTGGTCGTCAATGTGAGTATTTGACCCAGCCGGAATATAATTCTACTTGTCTTGAGCCCCGACCCAATTCAGGCAAAGCCACCTTTTAGCGTGCCTTTTCCAGGCAAAGGGCTGCACGATTTTTACATGCCCCACATCGTGACCAAACGATAAAGGCATGCGTTGGTTATTGGCCCGTTTGAAAAGTAAATTTTATAGGATCATGTTTAATTAGAAAGATCTTCGAGAGATTTTATTTATACTATTTATCTTATGATTTAATGGCTGAGTCGAAAAAAAGAAAAAATAAATAACACGTAATCACATAGAAAAAATCTTTCATAGAATAGAATCCTATAAAATTTATTTCCGTTTGCTTGTGTTGTCCTGCACATGTCGTGGATGCCGCCTTCCAGCGTGTCGATAGGACCCCGCTTGTGTGTAATACTTGCTGCTGTGTATGAGTTGCTTCCTTCCTTCTGGGGCAAACCAACAAGTTTGATGTGGCATACATACAGGCCCGGCGTCCCTCTGACATATTGCACGACTAACGTGTCAGCGATTGTATAGTATATCAGAGGATCACGTCTATGCATACATGGTGGTAGCTTGGAGATGCATGCATGCCAGCGAGGGTACGTGCATGGCGGGATCGCGACGGCGCTCTCGCTTTCCTATATATTAGCCCACGCGCACCGCCGGATCCCTAGCTGTTGGCTGCATATATGCAGGTGTCGGCCTACACATCTGGCTGGCTGGCCGGCCACCAGCAGGATGCAACATGCACAACGTGTGGCCTACATATATTGCTGTGACGGACATACTGGCATGCAGGTGCAGCTTATTATTACTGCATTCAGCCTGTGCAATAACTTGTGCATCAACGCTATACTCTTTTGTCACTATAAGTATATTTATATACTTATTTTAAAATACTCTAATATGAATTACATGAAAAAATAGAAAAAAGAAATCCATTAATTTTATTAGATTTTGATAATATCTTTGTATTTGTACATAAAATATAATAAAAAATATATATGTGCAAACCAATAAAAAACTATACACACCATTTGAATGATCTTGTATACTTACATGCTCCATATATATACCATTTATCACGTAAGATACTTCATACGTAATGAGATACATATATAGAAGTGTATACTCCCGAGAGTATCAAATATGCTTCATATATATATATATATATATATATATATATATATATAGAGAGAGAGAGAGAGAGAGAGAGAGAGAGAGAGAGAGAGAGAGAGAGAGAGAGAGAGAGAGAGAGAGAGAGAGGGGGGGGGGGTCCCTCTTGCAGGCACGGTTTTGCTTCAGCTTCACGAACCTAGTGAGTAGTAATTAGAGTAGAGAGGAGTCTAAAAGGCCAAAGTCGTCATTCACGCAAAGCGGTCAAGATCCTTCACGATGTTTTTTTTAGATGTAGTTCAGGGTCTCTAGTTTCAGTTCTTTTTGCAAATTGCTGTCGATCTTGTGATCTACTCCTATATATTACAAAGGCCGCAAATAGTCACATCGAGAACCGCTCCTCCTTGCTACTAGTACTGCTGTCGATCGGGTCCACGGCTAACCTGCTCCCATTGCACGGAACGGAGCCACCTGCCCTGCCCCAACAGCCCATCACTCAACAGCGTACAGACGTACACGCATACGTCGACGTACGTACACTCGCCACGTTGCATCGCCCTATACTTTCTTCTGTTGGCTTGTTGCCCATCGCCCCGGCGATCGCTTTTCGGTCGCCACGTTGTCCCAGCTTACGAACGCACGCAAGTCATGCATGCACTGCAGATGGGCTCCGATTAGGCAGCCCATGTCAACGTTTCACGCGGGACGGTACACCTGTTTGTGTGCCACCGTTGCATCATCAAAGCGATCACTGTTCATAAATGATAAGGCTATATATATATAGAGCTGATACGAGAGAATCAACGAAAGGGAAACGTGGGTGTGTAAGCTGCATTTCCTATCTTTGTATTTTGGTGACAAAGTAGTTGTAAGTCTGAGCCACGCAAGCGCTGGACGGGAAGACAGCTGCACGCACGCCGAGTACACCCTCTTACTAAAAATAAGGATGACGATATTTAGAGTATCTCTAGTAAATTTTTTAAAAATTTATCTTCTATAATACTATTATAGTTCTAATTTCGAGATCTATGCTAGGTTAAATCTAAAGTTTGTAGAATAAAATAAAATAGTTTAAATTTTTATTTTTAGTTGAAAATAAAAATCAGATGGTTCAACTAAATATCCTCAATCCACTTATAACTCCAGATCAAGATTTCTTAGAGCTAGATTTGACCGGCTCTAAATTTTTTTTGGATCTGAAGCTATGCCAAATGAGGCCATAGTTGAAAGCTAGCTAGCTCTTTGTAAACAATACATTTTTAAAACTATATTTAGAGTGTTCATTAATTCTCACTACCTCAGAACGGGTTATTATAGACGGATTTTAAATCGTGTCGCAAACAGTTATGACTTTCGTCTCTACAAAGTGCCTGTGATATCGAGCTTGTTACATACGGTTAGAATCCCATCCGTAACAAAACTACATACAAACGGATCTAACTAAGATATGTGTCTATAATATAGCTATAAACATGTTAGTTTCGCAATACATATAGGCGAATTTTTCTGAAAACCGTATGTGTGTAATAATGGTCACATACGATTTTTGTTAAAACTCGTCTGTATAAAATATCACAAATGATTTTTTTGAAAAACCATCCGTGTGACCATTTCCTCTAAGAAACTATTTTGCTTCCTGGCCACCCTCATGATATGACATACATCACACAAATAAAAATATCACAGACATATATATAAGAATATCATACATATATATAACACATAAGAACATAATGCTTTATATACACAATCTTAGCAGCACATATTGTTCAGAATATAAACCTTACATAATCCAGAATTATATTGTCCGGCCTTTGAGGATTAGCAAAAGTGTTGTCTTCATACATCATCCCAGTTGACATTGTCTTTTAGAAGGATGAGAAGATTGATATCATTGACGTCGCTTGCATTTCACCACAATCTCAACAAAAGTATTACCATCATACATCATCTCACTGTCATTCAGATCAGGCTCCATCCTGACTAACTCAATCATGTGCCAGAACCAAACTATATTACTTCCAAATACCATTGTTAAGTAAGAGATGTCAGTTCAAATCAGTTTTGCAGTTCACAAAAATATCTCTATGTGATTAACAACAATAGAGAAATTTCCATCAGGAATAAAAGACAATACAATAGAACGCGATTCATAGCATAAACTAGGTCAACGGTGGTGCCCTTCACAGCTACGAAGAACACATTTGACAGGACCGAAATCGACATCAAGCATCTGAACAGTGGAAGTAGCCATAGGAACAATCCCATCCTCCCAGAGTTTGATAGCAGCGAACAAAGCCATTCTCTTGCAGATCTGGGACACACAAACACAATATTACACTCAGTACACAAATCGAATCAAACTCTAACAAAATCATGATGCAAAACCTACTCACCTCAGTACAGGGAAGAAGATTCGGAGCCCAGATCTCGAACCTCCCTCGTAAAAATAAACCCTAAAAAACCGTCGTGGAAGGGGATAAGATGGCAACGAGAAAAGTGAGGGAGATAAACTTCTCGTCGCTTTAGTGAGGGAGAAGAGCGGTTTGTGCCTATGGGAGGTAGTGGGAAGCAAAGAGTGAGGGGTAAAAATTAAATAGTAACTAGGTCTTTAACTACAAACGGTTTTTTCAGAAAATATGTCTATATCTATCATAGAGACATAGACGGATCTTACAAGAAACTGTCTATGAAAATATTACATACGGGTTTTTTCTAAACGTCGTCTGTGTCTGTATGATAGAAAAAAAAGGATCTGTAAAAACCATATGTGAGTTCTGACACACCCAGACGTCGGTCATGTTATAGACAAGTTTGTTTTAGCAACTGTTTATGGGTATTTTGTCAATGACAAGTATTAAAAAATCGTACTATGTGACACTCTGTCCTGTTTCACTGATTCTGTGGTAGTGTCTCCCTCTGTTCTTTTATGCCCATGCTGTCAAAGTTTCTTAAGTTTGGCCATCAATACGATCAAACCTATCAATAATTATCGCATAAGAATGATATTATTTGATTTATCTTGTGAAATTTCTTTCAAAAAAGTAAAAAATTATCAGTCCACATTAATACTTAGTTGCATAAAGTAGTAGTATTCAAAGGTGCATCTCGAAGACTATAGAAAATCAACAACTAAATCAAAAGAACCAAGGGAGTACATACCTGGATTTGTGTCAAAATAAATTGTACAATGGACAATAGAGAGTCAAAGTAGAGAGTGAAGTCTGTGTTTCATTCATTAGACTTGATGTTCTTTTATACATATTCAATGGACATCCCATCCATTGGGAGACATCCCTTCCCAACAGACGGACGTAACTGCCATAGGCGGTTGCTTTGATCACAATATTTGTAATTCTCCCCCTTGATCAAAACCATCATTTGTATATATCAAGTTGAATACTCATCCAAAAATCATGTGGAAAAAAATATGAGTATATACATACTCGTGATATGCCATAATAAATACTTAAAAACCCCGTGGAAAAAATTAGGAGAAAATGATGTAGCATATATGAATGTTTGTATTAATATTGCCTCATTAAAAACCATATATGAGAAATCTTGATCAGAAAAACTCATAAAGCAAAAGAGTACAATATTGTTTGATCTCATGATCATTAACATGTTATATATAGGAGTTTAGTCCCCTTTAACTTTGGAAATATCAAAGTTATCTCATACCAATTTCATGGATGGAATAAATATGTTGGTAACGATTTTGTGAATAAATGTGAGGACCTGTCCAAATTGTATTCGCATTAATCCCTTGATTCCTCAATGAAGTATAGAAAGAAGATAATGAGTCTGACATTAGAGATGGCATTTTTAAGATTGGATATTTTAGTCTGCTAATCCATAAGGACTCTCCTTAAAGTTTTGAGCTTAGCAACAAAATTTCTTGCCTTGTCTGAAATGTGAGTTGTAGTGGACCAAGCATGCTGGACAACAAGAAGAAAGTCATCATGCTCCATCCAATAATTTTCAAAGAGAAAAATCTTGGTCTTGGGGATAGAGGTAGAGATGGAGATCAGACATGGCACATGGTCTGATGTGTCTCTGGGCATGGGAGAAACAAAAGTATTGGGATAGTTAAGAGTCCAGGAATTGGAAGTAAAGAACAAGTGCAATCTTTTAAGTTGAGGATTTTGTTGGTTATTAGACCAAGTGTATTTCCTTCCTTTCAGAGGTAGCTCCACTAAGCCTAGCTTAGTGATGGCATCATTAAACATAAACATTTATGAGATATCCTTTCTGGTTTATTTCTATTTGAGGGAGAGAATGAGGTTGAAGTCCCCAAGAATAATCCAATCCACATCATTAGACATATCTATCCCTTTTAACCAGTCAATGAAGACAAGCTTCCTATCTGGGGGTGCAACGACCATATATATTGGTGAGGACCTAATCAACACTAGAGAGCACTGAGGTGAACTCAACAGAGATAGCAAAACCATTTTGAAAAACCAAATAACCCAAGAACTTCTGACTTTTCCAGACAATAAGAATGTCACTAGAAGAGCTATTGGAAGGAAGATACTCAAAGTTGTCAAACTAAGGGTGACATAAATTTTTGATGTAAGAAATGTCAAACAACGACCTTTTGGTCTCTTGTAGACACAAGACATCAAAGCCAGATTCAATAACTTAACTTCTCACTGCCTCCCATTTCTTTTCTGCATTAATACCTCTTATGTTCCAACAAAGGATGTTCCATTTATCAAATATATATTGGTGTGTAGCCATCAAGAGGAGAAATATAGTGTTGTAAGGTTCCTGATATACAATATGAGGGAGCAAAGATACCAAAAGAAAGAGAGATTATGAGGCATAAAGACCAGAACAAATAAAAGCATAACTGATCAAATAAGTTCCAGAGGGAGTATAAGTTATTACAGGACACAATTTCATCAATCATACTTAAAAGCCTGGAAGGAAAACACAAAAAACTCCAAGGGGAGCTCAAAATATCTAACCATGAATACTCCATTAGAAAATGGTGCCAATCACTTCCTAGACTTCTTGTAGGGCTTGTCATCTGAGTTGGGCCTTTTGTTTTCTTTAGGTGGCTTCATTTGGGCCTTTTTATGGCCCACCACCTTCTTCGAGTTGGGTTTTGCCGCCAAAAGGGAGTCAGAGAGCATCTCATCCTTCATCTGACAGAAATATTGGCCAAGGTTTCTGATAACCTTGCTTGGGATGATGGGAGGCTTGGCATTGCAAGCTAGACAATTTTTATCCCTGCAGATACTACCTTTGAAACCGCCATTTTTCTCTTTATTTCTAAGGCTTCTTCTAACTTCAGATTCAATCACTGGGATGGAGCTTGATCTTGCTTTTGATTTCTTTATAGCTCTAGGAGGGGGATTGAGAGTGTCAGTTACCTTCTCAACTTCAGACTTGAGAACAGTTTTCTTGTGACAGTCCTGACAACAAGAGAGAATGTCACTGGAAGGGCATTCAAATGGAAGCAAAAACTATAAGGAGGCATCTTCAGATGCATGAGTTGATAAGATTTCCCAAGCTATAGAGTTAAGGAAGGATGTGGCCTAGTCAAAATGACTTGGAGATAGAAGAAGCTTAGTGAAAAAAGCTTCCTAGACTGCTGGAACTGAGACAAAAGGGTCAAGGAGCTCAGAGGAGTAAAATGCTTTGCCCAAATATTGTGTACCACAAAAGGAAGATTAGAGGTGCTAGACCAATTATCGTGCTGCCAGAAAGCCTTGAACACAAGATCAGCAACCTGAGCTTCATGGTGACACATGAATCCAACCTGAAGATTGACTTCAACCTCTTGGGCTAGAGCAGCAACATTATTGACCTGGTCTTGGTCTTGGGGAGGACCACTAAATAGTTCATTCAGCTGCAGTTCAAGAGGCATAAACATTTCTGGTTCTGTCTTTGGAATGTGATTAGGAGTAGCTAAGCCCTGAACAATTTTCTGATCCATTTCCAAGTTGAGGTCTGGGGCCAACTGAACAAAACTAGCAATAGAAGCAGATCCAAAAGAATTACCAGAGAGTGAAATACTAATTGGAGCATCTTCTGGTGGAGGGTCTAGACCAGGTTCGGGCCAGTCAGGATTATCATCAATAAAGATGCCATCATCTTCAAGAGTTGGGTCTTCTCGAGCTTCATTTCCTACCGGGAAATTGAGGTCAAAGTTTTCTAACTATTGAGCGGGTTGAATAGCAGCTTCTTGGTCACTGTCCCCATTCCAATTATCCTAGTTGAAATCAGTGTTCAAATTTCTAGCTTGATTGTTCTAGTTATTATTAGCCGCAGGTGGACCAAGCTGACCAAAACCAAAGAAATCAAAGGCTCCCTCAACATTGTTATTTTCAGGCACAGGATCCTCATCTAGGGGTAAGATTCCAAGCAATTACTATTCTATGATTTCACATTGGACAATCCAACTCTGACCTTGGAAGTTATCACCTTCGGAAATCAGGATAAAGTTAGGAACAAATTCAAGGTCCACCACACGAACTTTTAGGATGACTCACACTAGGTGGTGGTCTTTTTGCTCCCAAAGAACAAGACGGCCAAACGAACTGATGGTGGCTTTAATGAAATGCTCGCTCAAATAATGAAGAGGGAATCCAAGAAACAACAACTAACATTCACGGTTGAAATTCAAAGCACGCCAATTGGGCCCTTGATTGTGCTTAACCAGAGAGAATTCTAGGTTACCAAACTGATGGGGGGGGGGGGAGCTATTTATCAAGCGTTCCCTATCAAAGATAATAGCGAACTTAACACATGCCTACGCAAACGGGTATGACTGGATATCTAGGATGTTCACTCTCTCATGCTGGAAGAACTCCCCAAGAACTTCACGAATAGCGGAGAACATCACATGATGGTCCAGAATTGGGTCAATGTGGGCTATCGCCATGTCTTCGTTACTTGTCGGGGCCCATCCAACCATAAGCCTAGATAGGGGAAAAACCAAGTGATCAAAGATAAAATATCATTGAGGAAGATCCAGAAGAGGTTGAGAACCCAAAAGAGCATCAGGAATGGGAGAGCGAAGAGGCACAGAGTTAGCCCCAGTAAGAACAAGGAGCTAGGCTTACCTTTATGGCCAGAAAACACCAGACGCTTGCTGGAAACAACTGAGGGATGTTGTCTGACCACTTCTGCGAAAGAAGCTTTTTTCTGAGATTTCTTCCCAGTTACTTTTGTCCATTCTGATTGTTGCTCTCGCTCTCAATTTAGAGATTCTTTAAACCAGCTAGCACCTCCTTCTCTCCAAAGGTGAAAATAGACCTTGAAGTTGTCACACTCATACCATGTTAATGAAAGATAAATAAGTCCACTCACTTTGAAGAGATAGAAAACCTGAAAGATCAATCGCTAACTAGCAAGACCCTGGAAAGCGCAAAACCTCCCAAACAAGATTGAAGGAGATTCCCCATAAATTCCTCAAAGAGCTTGAACTTGCATAGATCAAAGGAGGCCAACAAGAGGAATTCCTTTTTGCCCAATTGAAGAGGAGAATTCTACCGGGAGACCAAAATGAGCTTTGATTAAGTCTTGGAAAAGCAGACCAGAGCGAAAATCCAGATGAGAGAGATCCATGGATTTGGCTAGGAGAGAAAGTCATGGTTGGAGCAACGAGGGGTGGGGAGGAGCGATCACCAGAGGGGCTCTTGCCTTGGCAGAGGTGAGCACCCAAAGGCGAAAGCGAAAGCTAGAACCACGGTCCGGTGTCGACAAGTCTCTCCTTGTTGGTGATGATGACTTTGGTAAGGTTTTCAATTTAACATTGTTTTTTCAGTAATTTCATGTGCATATATCACTCTGCAGTTCAATGTAAACTCCATGGATATTCTAGCCACTCAAATTGTAAGTGATTATTCCATATGCCTTATATAAGTTCTGTATGCTTTGATTGAAGGGGATACTACACAATTAAAAATATTATGACAAGTCTAGCCACGTTATTTGTGCGGACCACCTTACTAGTTATCTATAACAAGAATTGTAATACCACCATCCCAGTGGTGTGCCATCTAGGTAGCTAGGCTCGATCATCAGTTTTAGGCATGGCATCATGGGTGAGAAGCAACCTTTTGAAAATAAAATAAGAGATTAGACTGCATATATTCTATTGTAAAAAAATTTGTATTGCAAAAAGTATTTGTAGGAATGAGATCGGTGACTAGAGGGGGGGGGGGGGTGAATAGGCACCTCAACAAATTTCTTGTGAAATCGATATCCTTCTCCTATTTGGATCACCCAACGCACCTCAAAACTTAAGCGGAAGCAAAAATAGAGAGAAATTTTAACAAGGGAAAATCGAGGCAATATAACTCCACAGATGGTATATGAACCATAGGTTCTATTTAAGATCAATCCATATGTCTTAACACTCGAAAGATCACAACTTGCAAAGAAACAAGAAAAGATGAACAACGAGTGACGGAACTCTCCAAGTTGATTGTCGAGAGGCAAGAAATTCTAGACCTCATCACATAAACCTGTGTATGCAAATTTTATACCTCTAGCAACAAGAAAAATGACCTCACAAGGTGCTGAAATTTCAGCCCAAAAACCAAAACGAAAATCAAATTTGGAAACCGAAAAACTTGCAAACTTGCAAGGGAACCAATAGAGAAAACCTAAAAGGAGGTGAGCACAATAACATAAAGAAAAATAAACTTCATTACAGTAGATGTCAGCCCTATTTTAAATAGATTACATAGATTTTTACTCACAAAGCTCTCACCTAATACATAGGCTAAGAACTCATTTTCCTTTACTCTAAAACCCTAACACAAGGCTCTCATATGTATAGCATAAGGGGCTCAAAATAGTTGGTTCAAACTTTCTCATAGCCCTACCCTCTATTTATAGGCCTAGAAAATTTGATCCCTAAGTTTTCTAGCTTGTTACCAAAATACCCCTCTCTTATACTACACTCCTACCTACCACATAGGGTATTTTGGTTTATTTCTTGCTCCGTTCATTAAATGGCCGCGACGCCTTCACGACTTAACTTCGTCTCGACGCAAACTTCGCGATGGTGCCACATACCCCTCCAATCCTCTCACAGTTTTTAGCCCAATCATGAAACCCTCTGCACGCTTCTCAAAGGGTGACTCGCCACTTGCTTACACTTTAAGCAAGTGCTCTGATATTGACACGTGTAAACTATCTTGTGTTCTTGACCTCCAATAAGTCTCTTCCGCTCCCGATCCCTCGGGCCGCCTTGTCACTTGCACCGACATCCCTATCGCTTGACTTTGTCAACTCGCCGTCTCCATCCGCCTTCTAAGCTTTACTTGACCTCCACATGTTTAGCTAGGATCACCCTTGACTCCGCCCAACCTCCTTGATTGTCCGGTACCAAGCACTCTGCTTGGCCCTGATGATCACACCATCGTTCACCTGGACAACATGAGACAAGCAAACACATATCTCCAACTCTAATTTCAGTTAGTCTATAATCAATATGCTCAAATAAAATCCCAAATCAATTCAAATAACATCAAAGCTCATGCAAAAGAAGACCACCAAAACAAATAAATACCCATATCAATCACTTATCACAAGTAAATCAAGGCATATTTCAACTTGGTTTCTCAATCTCCCCCTTGATAAGTGCATTAACAACCTTCAAAGCATAAAGATTTTAGTTTGAAGAAATTAAAACATGATAAGCTCATCCAAGTGACAAAAAAATTGAGAAAGAGCAAAATATGTCAGTTGGCATAATAAAGGTTGCAAAAATTCTAAGAGAGGCAAAGACCAGCCAAAAACCTCAAAAGAGCAAGAAAAACTCAAAAACCCCAAAACACATGCTCCTTCTTGATGATTGCACATTTTCTATTTTTTTTCCTCTTTCATTTGTAGATAAATGCAATTTTCTCCCCTTTTGTTGAATATTTGTGCACAATATCTTTTGACATATTTTTCCCATATGGCAATGCAAACATCAAGGATACAAGACAATGTCAAAGATGTACAAATGAAATGCAAGCCTACAAAGAATCACATATAGATCACAAAGCACGTGCAAAGACTAGAGATGTCAAAGCACTATAAATAGTAAACAATATAATTTAAAGGCGCACAAAGTCTCAAAGTGAGTTCATATCACAAGCACCGGGAGTGAAACAAGTTTTGATCATGTTGTTCAATTATCCAAAAGATGTAACCACAAAAGTATCCACAGTTTCATGACCAGTGCAAAGATTAGAGAAATTAGTGCTATGTCAAGTTCAAACTATGCAACCAAGTTTAACCCGATGGGCTATTAAACACCCACATATCAATCCAAGCCTTAGTTTAACAACATAAAAAAGAATATTCTTAGCATATTAAAAAGCACAAGTTAACATTCTCATTTGATCATTTAACTATCCTCAAGTGAGCTTTAAACAACTATGAGTTCACTTCTTTAGCAAATCACATGAAGCCTTAAGCTACCGTATTGGATTCAATTTTAGCTCAAAACTTGATCATTTATTTTATTAACTCAACATAGAATTCAAGATATGCAATTTTTCACAAAGCCAAAACAAGTTGTGCTTTTGCGATACAAAAGAGCACATGCTCTCCTAAGGGTTAATCATAGGCTAAACATTTATACAAACAAAGGTCAAAGACCCCCAATCTGCTGAACTGAACAGAACAGCCTAGCGCAAGCTTTTCATAGAACTAGCTCTAATTTAAGCACTGATCAAGCTAAAGCAAATAGTCAAGGGTGACAAAAGATTATGTTCACATTTTAAGTACATTTTTAGAAAAGACAAGCTTGCTCAACAGATTTTATGTCGTGTTTCAATAAGAGCCTAAGCTTGCACAAATTATTATATATCCACTACACTTAACACAAATTCACAACTAGTATAAGAAAGTGAAAAGAACATATAAGTGAAACTTGCTAACATGATTATTTTACAAAAATGCTATGTAATGCAAATGCAACAAAAGTAATATAGAGTATGTACAAAGGTAACTCTCTCTCACACCATGTTATAGGGATGACACACACCAAGGTTTCCCTTCAGAAAGGCAAACCTTTTTGCATCTAGAGGCTTGGTAAAGATGTCGTCTAGCTGGTGTTGGGTATCTATGTAGCTTAACTCAATGTCTCCATTCTCATTGTGATCTCTCAGGAAGTGTAATCTCACATCTATGTGTTTGGTTCTGAAGTATTGAACTAGGATATTGGCTAAGTTTATGGCACTGGTGTTGTCACACAAAAGTGGGACATTCCTGAAATCTTACCCAAACTCCCTCAAGGTAGCGATCATCCACAAAATCCGTGAGCAGCAGCTAGCAACAACTATATATTTAGCTTCAGCAATAGACTGCGCAACGCTAAACTGCTTGCAAGAAGACCAACACACAAGAGAAGTACCTAGAAATGACAAGTACTAGAGGTACTATTCCTGTCAATTCTACAACCAACAAAATCCGCATCTGAAAAGCAATTAAGAGAAAGCAAAGAGGATGCAGAAAATCAAAGGCCATACTTGAGAGTGTGCTTGAGATACCTCATAATGCGTTTCATCGTTTGACGGCGAGACATCCTTGGTGAAGCCTGGAAGCGAGCACACAAGCGGACAACAAAGTGGATCTTAGATCTTGTCACCGTTAGGTAAAGGAGGGAGTCGATCATGCTCCTATACTCTCATTGGTTCATCTCCTCGCCATTTTCATCCGGATCGAGCACAATCGAGGTAGCCATCAATGTCACCAATGGCTTTGCATCGCTCATGTCAAACTTTTTCACAATCAGCGTAAGATCCTCATCATCAAGCACGTCCACCTGCTCCTCTATGATAGAAATCAAGGAAGAGAAAGTAAACCCACTCGGTGAAGTGTTAGCATAAGAAAAGCTAGCTCCAGCCTAACTGCCACCACTAGGTCTGGAAACCAATGCCATATTCTGAGACAGGGGGTTTCCGAGGCCTATCTGATTCACCTTGGCTATCTCGGTAGATTTGAGCTTGCTGAAGAGTTCATCACAAGTTAACGTACCGTAACTTGGTGACTCTTCAATGCTCGAGATCTTTACTTCCTATATGCTACGGTCAAGAGCATACATAAGCTTGATTGCCCTCTCATAGTCAGAGTAGGGCAAAACATCAGTGGATCTAAGGTTGCTCATAATTTCATCAAAACGAGCAAACATAGTATTCAAAGATTTACCAGGCCCTTGCACAAACATTTGGTATTCTTGGTTGTATGTGCTTTGGTGTCTAGCCTTAATCTGATTAGTGCCTTCATGAAAGACACTCAGAGTAGTCTAGATCTCCTAGGCAGTACAGAGGTGCTGGACCTTGTTAAACTCATTCTAACTTAGGCTAGTGAACAAAATATTTCTAGCCTTGTTGTTAGCCTCATACTGTTTGATTTGAACCTGAGTCGTGCGAGCAGTAGGGATCTTATAGTTAGAATCAACTACTTTCCATATTGTACTTCCTTATCTTAGAAGATAAGTCTTCATGCACACGTTCCAGTATGAAAAATCACGGTCATCAAACAGCGAAATCTTTCCATTTCTCTTCATATCGCCTACAAATCACAAAGCTGGTTAGGGTCAATAAGTGATCAAACTAGTTCTAATACCAATTGTAGGAACAATATTGATGACTAGAGGGGGAGGACTGAATAGGCTCCTCAACAAAATTCTTGCGAAATTGATGGCCTTCTCATATTTGGATCACCCAACGCACCTCAAAACTCAAACGAAAGCAAAAATAGAGAGAAATTTTAATAAGATAAAATCGAGACAACATAACTCCATAGATGTTATATAAACCATATATTTCATTTAAGATCAATCCATGTATGTTAGCACTCGAAAGATCACAACCTGTAAAGAAATAAAAAAAGTTGAATGCCGATCAACAAAACTCTCCAAATTAATTGTCTAGAGGTAAGAGAATTCAAGACACCATCACATAAGTATGTGTATACGAATTTTATACCTCTAGCAACAAGAAGAATGACCTCACAAGGTGTTGAAATTTCAGCCCAAAAACCAATACAAAAATCAAATCCGGAAAACAAAAAACTTGTAATCTTGCAAGGGAACCAATAAAGAAAAACTAGAAGTAGGTGAGCATAATAACATGAAGAAAAATAAACTTTATTGTAACAGAGGTCAGCCCTATTTTAGATAGATTATAAAGATTTTTCTTCATAAAGCTCTCTTCCAATACATAGGCTAAACACTCATCTTCCTCTCTTCTAAAACCGTACCAAAAGGGGTTCAAAATAGCTAGTTCAAACACACCTATAGTCCTACCCATCTATTTATAAGCCTAGGAGACTTGACCCTAAGTTTCCTAACTTGTTACCAAAATACCCCTATCTTGTAGTATACTCCTACCTACCATGATGATATTTTGATCCATTTCTTGTTCCATCCATCGAACGGCCGTGACGCCTTTACAACTTAGCTTTTCCTCGACACAAGATTCACGATAGTGCCACATACTCCTCCAATCATTCCATAATTTTAAGGCCTAACTGTAACCCTCTGCACGCTTATCAAAGCGTGACTCGCCACTTGCTTACACCTTAAGTAAGCGCTCTGATATCGATACATGTACTCTGTCTTGCGATCCTGACTGCCGATAAGTCTCTCCTACTCCCGATCCCTCGGACCGCCTTGTCACTTCTACCGGCATCCCTTTCGCTTGACTTTGTCAACACACTGTCTCCATCCGCCTTTCATCCTTTGCTTGATCTTCACGTGTTTAGCTAGGATCACCCTTGACTCTGCCAGGTCTCTTTGATCGTCCGGCACAAAGCACTCCGCTTGACCATGTTCATCCCACCATCGACCACTAAATTACACCCATCACCTGCACACCATGAGAAAAACAAACACATATCTCCAACTCTAATTCTTCATCACAACCCTTTCGCTTGACTTTGTCAACACACTGTCTCCATCCGCCTTTCATCCTTTGCTTGACCTTCACGTGTTTAGCTAGGATCACCCTTGACTCTGCCACTGCCAGGTCTTTTTGATCGTCCGACACAAAGCACTCCGCTTGGCCATATTCATCCCACCGTCGACCACTAAATTACACCCATCACCTGCACACTATAAGAAAAACAAACACATATCTTCTAACTCTAATTCTTCTATCACATGTAAACCAAGTACATTTCAACATGGTTCCTTAATATTATATCAACTTAGTTTCTTAATATTATATATTCAACTTGGTTTCTTAATATTATATGTTCAATGTAGCTAATACAAGGACGCATTTACAAGAAATTGTCTGGCAATCCCTTATTTTTTAACACCGGTACCTCTTCCCCAGGGCCCTCTTTGAAAGCCTTATAATGTGGTGCGATACCACGGGATCGATCCCAGGCGGGCTGGCTCCACGATGGGAGGCCAAGCCAGCCGAGCTATGCTCACTACGCGTTTTTTGCTTGAACACCGGTATCCCTTCCCTGAGACTTTCTTTGGAGTCCTTATAATGGGGTGCGACGTCACGGGTGCGATCTCTTGTTTTTTGCTTTTAACCAGCACACATCGATTGTGTGTGTCGTCACTGGTTTCCCAAGTGCGCACTAATTAACATCGCGCAACAGAGACAAACCGTGTCGAACAAAGCTGAGCTGCTATTGTTGATTGATCAGCGGCCCAACCGGGAAAACCAGTTTCTTAATCGAAAGGGAACAAGCTAAGATCGAAGTTGCCTGTGTGTGATTAAAAGATCATGTACAATCTGAGGTAGGTCTAAAGCGCCAATTTGGTATTTAAGTATGCAGATTTAGGAAGTTCAATTACGAACAGATCATCATACTTGTCGTCTAATCATAGCTAGCAATCCGGCAAATTTTAAGAATTAGCACGATAACTTTCCGCAAAAAATAAAATAAAAGAACTAGCACGATAACATATTTAAATCGTTGGAGATATATATGATCGAAAGATCTGATTACGTTTGCCCGTATCTCGCTTGACATGTACGACTCTATTTGATCATGATTTGGTCGTAGCTTTTGCGACGTGGAAAGCTAATTAGCATCTGTCAATTAACGGGAGACAAGATCACGAGAACGGGTTATCGAACTACATATAAATAAATAGCAATTAAACGCGATCGAGTTGCAATCGAGCTACCGTTGTTTGACTTGAATCGATCGTACTGTAGTTTATTTTTAACACACGATTCGTACGTGTCGTTTGCTCAGAAAGCAAGCAGCTGTAAAGCATGCATGTTAGAAAAGGCCATCATATATATGCTGTCCTGCTGCCTTGTAGACTGGCACACTAAAGATAAAAGCGTTGATTAAAAAGTGGATTAGAGATAAGGGAGGAGGATTACGACAATAAGTGCATGACTCGTGGCGTGGTGTTTAACTACTACCTGATGGTGATTTAATTATTATAGGTGCATGCCATTGTTGACTCGTTGTAGCTAGGCAGATGTGGGGGCCTCACAAAGAAAGCGGAAGACACTATTTTGTCGCCAGATTAGGAGACTAAGGCTGCACATGTGTGCTCTTCCTAGCGAAGCGAATGGAGTGTACCGTGAAGTGCTGATTCAGTGTATATATATCAACAACAATGCAAAGTTGATCAATATGTGGGATTATGTAGATGTCAGCAAAGTGTCAAAGTATTACTATGTAAAAAATCATCAAAGGAGACACGTCATTAGTGATGGCTTCTCAGTATTCATCACTAGTGCATTATTAGTGACGGGTCCAGTGCTAACCCGTCACTAATGTGTGGTCCAGGCCGAGACCTGGCCAAGACCCGTCACTAATGAGGGTTCATTAGTGACGGCGAGCGAATGACCCGTCACTAAAGATATTAGTGATGGGTCATATTAATATCCATCATTAATAATTCAGTCATTAGTAGCGGGTATATGAGACACACGTCACTAAATGTAGCATACTCATTAGTGTCAGGACGTTATGAAACCCTTTACTAATATTAAAGTAATTAGTGATAGCTCGTAGTTGTTACCGTCACTAATGACTGACGAGTGTCGATATCATTCGTCACTAATTTCTTCGCCGACACTTCTATTTGCTCAATCACTCTTATCCGCTCATTTCTCTCTCTCAACCACTCTCATCTCCATTCACGTTTGCTCGTCTCCTCCTCCCGCTGCTGCCGCTGTTCGCACCTCACCGCCGACACTACCACCATCCTCCCCCTTCTACCATAGCCCGACGTACGCTGCCGCCCCCTCTACCCGCTAGGGTTAGGGCGATGGATCAAGGTACTGGCGGGGCCATTGCCATCGCCATGGTGGACTTGGATGGATCTCGACAACTCCTCCATCGGCTCACGCTCCAGACATACACTACCCTCCAGGCGTTCCCCCACCGGCCACGATCGAAACCGATCATAGTAACCTCTTTTCTTTTTCTCCATCACTGTTAGGCTCATAGTAACACTCATTAGGACACAACAATTTAATTGAGTTTATAGTACATTAGGCTCAATTCATATCATCTTATCATGTAGGTGTTAAAACTGATCCTATAGCTCAAAGAGGTAATCCCTACGATATGTGGTACTGTACCTTTGGTACAATCCACTCGAGATGGAAGGAATTTTGTGAAGCTATCTATCTCTTTTGACATATGTTCAAGGGGAGAAAGTAGTGGTGTCAAGGGTTAATCCCTGACAGTGATTCGGGGTGTATCGGACGACAGGTGCGTGATCTATGTTCTGGGGGATGTGCGTATGCTAATCTAAGAACACCAGAATTTATCCAGGTTCAGGGCTCCCTTGGGGTAATAGTTCTACGTCCTGTGTATTCTTCTCATTGAGTATGGTTTCTCCTTTTCGTCTTTTTCTGGGGATTTCCCCAAGGTGGACTCCCTTCCCCTTATAGCTCAGGAGGAAAGGAGTCTTACACATGGGTCCATCAAATAGACCCATGCCTACCTAGACGATCTACATAGGCTATCATTATAGGATACGTATGCGCTATGCCTACCCTGGAGCACTGCAATGCCCGTCCCATCCATCGGACATGTCTTCGCTTGTCGCCCAGGTCATCCGGCCTACACAGTCCCATCGTCGGTTTCCCATGAGCGCCTGCCACACCCCCTATTACGTCTGCGAGCCTATCCCGCAACAATTAATGTTGTGGGATGGAACATGGTAGCACTGTGCTAGCCATATCATCTCAGCCGGGGTGAACTTCATGAGGAAGGAAAACGATGTGAGTAGCGACATTAAATGAGGTTTGACTGTCTTAGACGAGTACCTACCCTGCGACCAGCAAGGACTGGTCGCAGGAAATCCTGCGAAGGCCAGTGCCGTGGTCGCGCTGGCGCCGACTGGTCATGCGGTGGGCCTGGGCTGGAGAACAAAAGCAGATAATGACAAAACCGGTCGTCACGGGCCATCCTAGTGGGGGACCAATATACTCTTTAAATTGATAGTAGCCCCCAAGCTCCCTCGCGGATATGGTGATTTGAGCTTCTTTTTATAAGGGCGTGGTTAGACCTGGTTGTACCTCTTGGGCCCTGGTGAACAAGAGCTTTGTCCAGGGAGTGGTTGGTGACATGGTCCACTATCGTGGCTGGCTTAGGAAACCGCATCCCAGGGGAGGTTAACCGTTCATCGAGACACTCTGTGGATGTGTGTTGATTACCGCCCGCTGAATGAAGTCACAGTGAAGAACAAGTATCCTCTGTCCCTTGCTGGCTAGTTTGCTCCGGGAGTAGTTCTAGTACCGCCGCGCCAAGCGATGCATGATCCACACGGTTGGGGCTGGTTGAGAAAGGTTGTTGCGAGTACCCCCTTGTGTGCACTTTAGCGGGTGGCACAAGCCGTATGGTCCTCGTGTCGTATGGGTCCAGGAGTATCCCCTGCAGGGTGTATAAACAGTTTGAACTGCCACTCTCTCGGTCATGAGCATGCTATTGGTTCATTTGCACCCGGTCGTAGAGTTCTCGTTTGTAGGTGATGGTTCGGATATGTTGTTGATGGTTCGGTTATTATGGTGGTGGATGAGTTGGTTCAGTTTACTTATATGTTCAAGTACGTATGTTATATTTACGTTACAGTTTCATTTATGTTCAGTTGGTTATTGCAGGGTAGAATGGCATGTTTGGTTAAGTATAGGTACTCACACATATATGTCTAGGTTTCCTACCGCATATGTTTTACTTAACCTTATGGCCTGTCCTTGCTAACAGCTCAATGCATAATCCTTGGAGTCAGAATATTATATACCCATATTGTGTAAGTCTTGCGAGTACCTTCGTACTTAGGGTGCTACCCTTAAGTTGATGTAGGTATTGCTGCTGCCGAGGAAGAGGCTGTCTTTGGCTACTTCGTACCTACCGATCAGGGTGGCGGGCAAGAGTAGTTCATCCTACGCTTTCCGGTAGTTCATCCTAAGGGCATGTGGCACCGCTCTCTCTTTTGTTGTATATGTTTCTTCCGCTGCGTAGTTGTTATTTCCCTTTTGCTGTAAATTGTTGGAAACCGTTGCATGTTTAAAGAACTTGTAATATAATGCTAATTACTCGCTCTTTATTAAGCTATGTTGTGATGTATTATGTTGGAAGGCATGTGTTCCAATTTGGGCACAAAACACGTGCCGGACTACCGGAGCGGTATTTGGGTTAATCGTTGAAGTCGTGATTAAGTAAATGATCGACTTAATGATTAACTCAAATATTGTTTGGATGGTTGATCACAACACCCAGCATACCTGTAATCGGGAGTGATGATGACACCCGAGAGAGCTCCGCAGGTAGCATCACAGCCGTCCCCCTGTCGCTAGGTGTTGGCCAAGCAGTGTCATATTCCCTTTGGTCAGATCTTCCTGGCGAGGTCATTGACTTGCGGGTCAGGTCGCAGATGGCGGCGGCCACTAGGAAGGGTGGCCCTCCGCGTGTCCCCTTGTGTGAGCTCCCCCCGTCGGAGAGGGCTTGGGTTAGATTGGTATGTTTAGCACTTTTCCAGAGTTTCCTACTCAAGACTTTTCCTTAGTCAGGGTCTTATGGCTTAAGTCATTTTCAGTGTCTTCCTGAGGTAGATGTCTTGCGACCGATAGTTGACGAGGTCGAGGATGTCTTCTGAGAGATTGAATGTGAGGGTTGCCAGCCCTCACCGTCACCTATTGCTACTCCTGACACCCACCGACCTGGTCATGATATCAACCTGTTAGGTCGAGGAGGCGATCAGTCTACTCAGGGTCAGGTGGCGATCACAGGCAGTGGCTCTATGAGCGGTGTCGGGTAGCAAGAGGCCAACCTGCAGAACCCCGATAAGACTCGCCACGACTCGACACCCCGTGACCAGACCCGACCAGGCTAGGCATGCCCCGACTAGGTTAGGTCCGACCCGAGGCCTCACGACCAGGCATGCGCCGACCAGATGCGCTCCGACCAGACCGTCATGGACCAAGCATCTACGTAGTGTGGGAAGAGGTCGGCGGGAGACTTGTCCACCGCGGAGTCATCCAAACATGCTCGTGGGACCCCGAGTACTGGTCGCCCCATAGCGGGGTTGTCTTCCCCGACCAGTCGGTCGGGTGGCTTCGTTAGGAACAGACTTGTGCTTAGCTCCCCGCCGCCATGGTAAGTTGCTCTGGGCAGGTATAGATACCTTGAATTTCCTTTCCTTCTGGATTCAGTAACTTTGTTGTTTGTCGCAGGCCCGTGGTAGCTCATGTGGCCCATGTCATGACTAATCCGATGGCACCCCCGTAGGACGTTCTAATCCCTCCACCAACGCTAGCTTTGTCCTTTGGAGCGTTGGCGACAGCTCCAGTCCCTGTGGCCTCGGTTGAGGAGCCTGTGCCGGCCCATGACTTGCTTGCTTTGGTCAACCGTATCCCCTATTATGTTCACAGACTAGTCGAGGAGAAGGAAGCGATGGCCAACAGGTGTGCCGAGATGGAAAAAAAGCTAGCCCAAGAAAGGGAGACCGGGCGCTTGCTGCAGCAAACGTGTGGCGAGCTCTAGCGGGAGAAGGATGTGCTTTTCGCTGAGCACTCTACACTTTCCACCGAGCACTCCCAACTCAAGGAGGACGAACACATAACCCTCAGCATTCACCAGGACGCCTACAAGGTGTTGGCGGATCCCCTGGGGAGCCTCGGGCTAGGAGCCACCGAGCCGAAGGACAACCGCACTGCCCAAGCCTAGGCCTACGCCATAAGGGTCCTGGTGGAAAACTTTTCTGAGCTCCCTACCACCCTGGCACTGAGGGGTGCAGAGGATGTGGCGCAGGCGGTGAGGTTGACTGCAAAGTACATTGTCTGGTGCTACCACAGCTATGACCCAAACTTCAATTGGATCCTATCCGGGAGGGAACCATGGTCGCCTGACCTGAAGATGAGGAGAGACTGCAGTGGTAGTGTGAAGGACGGTGGACCACGCGACGTCTGTCTTCTAGGTGGAAGGCACTGGGGATTAAAGAACCCTAATTGTAACTTTTGTTCTGTAATATATTTGAATGAAGCCACCCATCCCACTTTTCGCTCTCAGATGAGTTTGTGTTGATTGTGGTCGTAGAGTTCCTGGAGTGTCTGAACCATCCACCGGTACTGAGCCCTCATTTACGCCGACTAGCCCCTAAGCTCTCGGTGGACCCTCGACCATCCGACCGACGATCCTGCTGACAGACGTATTTTGGGGGTGACGGCCGAATGTGAGTAGGGGTTTGCGGTCGAGCGAGCGAGTACGTCGAGAGATCTTCAAGGTGTGTTATTTTGACCACCTGAGCCACATGCTGGTCCCAAGTTACCCATGTAGGACTCGACCAGCTAATTCCTATGAGACTTACGACCTGTTTCTTGACCAGCTTGTCGGGAGGAGCTATTCGCAGCGTAGAGGGATCTAGAGCAGGTGACCAGGGAAAGTGTTCTGTAGAGAGAGGAATTCCCTGACCACCTTCGTTGTTGTTGAGAGGATCTGTTCGCGGCCTGAAAAGACCTACAGCAGATGGATGACCAAGGAGAGCGACGAGCGGCGAGTGACATTCTATAACCAACTCAGCCGAGTCTTTACCCTCCTTCGACTCATTACTTCGGTTCACCGGTGTTCAGGTTTGCCTGACACCTGGGAACACCGTGACCGGTCATATTGAGTGGTTTCTGGCAGCCTCCGAAAGGCACGTGGCCTTGAGCAGAGGATTCGCGAGACCGTCAGTGACCACCTTTTTGAGGTCGGAGTTTCCGGTGCCTACCTTGCCCTTTCCTGAGTCTACGATCACTTTCCCGACCTGGACCTCTTGCTTGTAGTCGGTGCCCATTTTGAAGGTACTCGGATGACCACGGAGGAGCTTGGCCCCTGTGCCAACTCATTTTTGTATGCTGTTCATTCCTGCCTTTGGACCATCTGGTTCGACCCACTTAGGCGTATTTTTTGGTCCTAGGAGGAATATCCTGAGGTCATTTGGAAACAGCCCCCGGGTTTTATCTGAGTGGTCACTTTGTAATGAAGGATGCTTGTCTTTATGTGGATTTTTTCTGTGACTGCGCGGCGAGTAGCCTCGGAGTGCTCATAGTGCCCAGGGAGGATCGCGTCGGGCCGCTCGCTTAGCAAGGTTCCTGGCATGATGACCTTTAGCACGACAAGTCTTTTGGTGGCGACCAGCGCTCGACCCGACCTAGAGCCTATGACATCATGGTCGTTAACCCTCAAGCGTCTTTCCCCTAGTAGCGTGCGAGCAGTCAATTTTGGATCACATCCCATCGATATGAGCGAGTGGGCTAAACATACCTCAAACCTGGCTGCAAGAAGACAAATCACATATCCTAATAGTTCTAGCCCCCAAGCTTGGGTTTTTTGATTTGAAATACTTACAAGTCATGTTCCACACTCGCTCGAAAGGTCCTACAAAATAGACAAACAGGCTCATCGCCGAGCAGCCTTATACATAGAACTGGCGCTTCACGAGTTGTGTAATTTGCGACTGACCCCCCTAGCAAAATCCGTCCCCGTGGGGCCGGGAAATTGAAGGTCGCCAATGACTTGCGCTCATCCTAGCGCTTGGTGGTCACTGCCACGCCTGAGGTGCTGTTAGGACCTGGCTGCTCGAGCCATAGAGCATGCTCACAGAACTCTTCACTTGAGTTTTCATTGTTGTCTTCACCAGGCCATCCGGTCGTGCCCGACTGGTTTGCCATCCGAGACGACCAGTGTACGACCGCCGACTGGCGAATCGGGTTCCATTGTCCATATATGTTCCAAGCCGCACTACCAGCACTTGTATGGACTTTAGTCACTGCTGTGATGGTGATCTCCCTAATGGGCTCAGTTTCGATCCACTTTGTGAATTTTGTCGATTGCCACATGTAGAAATTTAGAATCGCCTGGGGCTTCAAGGAACGGTCCCACGATGTCGAGCCCCCAGACAGCAAAAGGTTGAGAGAGTGGTATGGGTTACAGTGTCAGGGCTGATAGGTTGGTATTTCGGTCGTGGTTCTGGTACGATTCGCACCGTTTCACCTACTCGCAAGCATCCTGGAGGGCAGTGCGAGGTTTGACCTCTACGAGTGCCACCGAGGATGTTGGGGAACGCTGTGCTCCCCCCATCCTGAGCGATGTATTTCAGTAAAGAGTCGTTCTCCCTTGGTGGTAGAGGCGTCCCTCTACCAAGGAGGATTCTCACAGTCTGCCCGCGTGACCCTTTATGCTGACACATTGTCGCTAGGGGTTGCTTAATTCTGAAGGTAATCCGAGATCTGATCCATATAGGTTGTACCCGAATCGAGTAGGGCAACCACATGATAGCCACCCAAGGTCGACGGCACCGAGGGAGGCGTTGCCTCCAAAAGTGTTGCCTCTGGTATTCCGTTTCCAAGCAGAGCATCCCTTCCACACTGGCCCGAGACCGCGGTAGGTGGTCGTGTGAATATTTTTTCAAAGACTCTGACCGGGCCGGGTTCGCAAGAAGAGGCCAGACAGACTAGACCGTTGGCCAAGGAGGTAGTCCATGCAAGGGACATGCGTGACTTCCTGGTTGATGGTGCGTCGCTCTAGCTTTCTTACTTCGGAGTGGTATGCCCCTTGGTATCAGGGTTACACCTAGTAGCGAGCCCCTCATTGCTAGTAAGCATTTTTTTCCCCGCGCGGGTGATGCTCGTGTTCCAGTTAAGAGGCCCTCATACTCCGCTACGCATTTAATAATTGGAAAAATAGAATTGAACCATATACCTGACTATGCAGGGTCCTATGCTCGTTCATTCTTGGTCGGAGGAAGCGTGCCTCGCTTAATGACCAGTACCATTTTGAAATCCTGCATGGTAGGACAAGGATTCCCTCTTCCTATTGAAGGGTTGTCAGTGCTGGGGGAGGAGAGGCTTACCTTTCTAAGATCCTGGTATCCAGTGGGAAGTGGTTGTTACCCATGTCAGAAGTGCAAAGTGTGGTCCATTATGTTCATCCTTGGGTTGAACCTGCTCGAAGAAACAACACACTTGATTAGTTTCTGGGTACTCCTTTACCTGATCAGATCATACCTGGGCAATGGTTTTGGTTTGCGCCACAGGGATGGCTGTTGGCCATCCCGACGTAGTGAACGCTCTTTCGGATGGGGCTGCCCTTGATGAGGCCGGGTCCCCTGGGGATTGTGGTCCGTGAGCCCCCGTCGGCGCCGAGAACATGGATGCCTCTGCTACTCTTTGTCGAATCCGGAAGCCTTCGGATCCTGATCCAATGTCCTGAATCTAGAACATATCGGGTTTGTCTCGGTCATATCCCATGAAGAAGACCTCACAACGACTCAGATCCTAAGAGCGGGACTTGTCGGTCGTTGGGGATTTGAACATGGGTAGCCCAAAATAAATTAATAGCACTTACGAGAACTCGAAAACGTGCCCCCTACCTGGCGTGCCATATGTCGAGGGTTAATCCCTGACAATAATTCTGGGGTGTATCGGATGACGGGTTCATGATCTGTGTTCTAGGGGATGTGCCTGTGCTAATCTAAGAACACCAGAATTTATCCAGGTTCAGGCCCCCTTGGGTAATAGCCCTACGTCCTGTGTATTCTTCTCATTGAGTATGGTTTCTCCTTTTTGTTTTTTCAGGGGATTTCCCCAAGGCGGACTCCCTTCCCCTTATAGCCCAGGAGGAAAGGAGTTTTACACGTGGGCCCATCAAATAGACTCATGCCTACCTAGACGATCTACATAGGCTATCATTACAGGATACATATGTGTTGTGCCTGCCCTAGAGCACTGCAATGCCCATTCCATCCATTGGACACGTCTTCGCTTGTCGCGCCCGGGTCACCCGGCCTGCACAATCCCATCGCCAGTTTCCCACGCGCGCCTGCCACGCCCCCTGTTGCATCCGCGAGCCTGTTCTGCAACAATTAATGTTGTGGGATGGGACACGGTAGCACTACGTCGGCCATGCCGCCTCAGCCAGGGTGAACTACCTGGGGAAGGAAAACGACATGAGTAGCGACACTAAATGAGGTTTGACTGGCTTAGACGAGTACCTACTGGTCACAGGAAATCCTGCGAAGGCCAGTGTCGTGGTCGCACTGGCGCTAACTGGTCGCACGGTGGGCCTAGGCTGGAGAACGAAAGCTGATAATGACAAAACCTATCGTCGTGGGCCATCTTGGTGGGGGACCCCTATACTCTTTACATCGCAAGTGGGGATATCACTATTAGGGCCTGTGGCAATGCATCACCGTTTTTGTTGCATTTCGAAAAAACCGCCGTTGAATGGTGCCTGAAAGTGCTTGAGGAATATGGGTTCTTTTTGCCTGACTACAACTATTTTTGAATAAAAGCGCTTGAGGAGGGCGAAAAGGATTTGGCTTCGATTAGTGAAAGGCTTGCTCAGTTCGATGAATATGATATGGTACAATAATATGTAATCTGGTTGTTTTGATATACATGACTGTTAGCGTGTATTATTTTCATAATTTTATTTTCTTTACTTGTAGGATATTTTTGGTGACACCTTTGCAACAATTAGCTTTCATGCTATCTTAGATCAAGCCATGGAGAATCTTGGGTTAAGCTTTTATGGCCCCGGAGTGGACTTCACTGCTGAAGGCAACTTCCAAGCTGATATAAGGTTTCATTTAAGTAGAAATGAATTAGCTAATTAGACATTGTTTACTGTCTATGGTAAAGCATCGAGTCGTCCATGTCAAGCGAAAGAGAGTGCACTAATTAATGCACTAATGTATATCGATGAGGTACTATGATACAATATTGTAGATTTCAACTATGTTAAATATCAGAGGTTATGTGCTCCGGTAAATGCTCAAGTGTAATGATGTATGGATATTTGGATAAGTACGAAATGTGTGCATAACTATATTGTATAACTGACTTGAGTTAAATTTAAGTTTCTGGATGTATATATGTGTTCTTGAATGTGAAGACAGCTGCCAAATCCTGACATTGCTTTAGGATGTCGTCAATCAAATTTCAGTTCTGTTCTGTTGAATGGGGTCTATTGAAGTACTCTCTATTTGCATGCATGCCTCTATTCTATCTCTTCTTGTAGAAATCATTAGTGACGGGTCTTAGTTTTCAAGGTACCCGTGCTTTGGTGCTATTGGGTACACGGGACAAAGGGCGTTATGAAAGACAAGTATGGATTCACTAGCGTTAATCTTAAACTTTCCGGATATAAGGACCAAACAAGTTGTCCAGGTATTTTATGTGACTGACACAACAAATAAGAAACTTCATGTGGTTCTCGCCAGGAAAAGACAGATCATCAGAGTTGAAAACGTGGTTGATGAGGACGAGTACAATCAATTTGCTTAAATCCCCCCTTTTGCTACTGCAATCATGCCACAGGTTGCACAGAACGAGAAGACTCCATTCCTACGTTCCGATCATAACAAAGGGATCCATGTAAAGAAAGTATGAAAATCGCTGCCACATGCCAAATGAATTTCAATATAACCTCAAATTTGTAATATTCAGTTAAGTCTTAATTTCAATGTAACCTCAAATTTGTAATATTTGCAATATTCAGTTAAGTCTGAATTTCAATATAACCTCAAATTTGTGATATGTTTGCAGGAGAAAATGGCTGCCAAATCCTGATGATAACTTCACGAATCAGTAAAGCTATAGATAGTGACGGATTAATTTACCACCCGTCACTAATGGTCGAATCCACTAACGGGCCTGGGAACCCTAGCCTCCGATTTTGCCTAAGTCCTGTCGCGCCCGTCGCCCAT
The DNA here is from genome assembly GCF_958298935.1 of Phragmites australis. Taxonomy (NCBI): domain Eukaryota; kingdom Viridiplantae; phylum Streptophyta; class Magnoliopsida; order Poales; family Poaceae; genus Phragmites; species Phragmites australis. Next base: position 35,593,628 of record NC_084923.1, on the reverse strand, counting down.
TCCTCCTTGCCTCCTTCTCCCAGTCGTCCCCAAGGCTACCGCCGTCTCCTTGCCGTCCCCAGCCCCCTCCCCGATCCCGTCTTCCCATGCGCCCTTGTCCCCGACTACCCCAACGTCGAGAAGCCCACACCGCCATCACCTCCTCCCAGACGAGCACCCTAACACCAAGGAGCCCGCGCCACCGTGCTCTACGCCGCCATTGTCCTCATCCGTCAAGGTAGGCTTCCCGCCGTCCCCTCCTCACTGACGCCTGCTGCCATCGTTCTCATCCGCCATTGTGATTTACTTCTATGCATTCTGCCATACTTTGTATGCCGAGGGTGAATGTAAATGGTATGTCGGATTATATTACTCAATGATAACAACGGCTAAGTGAGGTTGTGTGTGACAGCGTAGTCTACTTAGGTGCGACAATATGAACTTAGCGGTTTAGCACAGATGAATTTGGTGCATGGTTATCTTACCTATTTAACATTTACTATTGAATACTTAAACTCTACGTCCTCCTAATTTTGACCCTTGAGTTGTGATTTCTATGTAGTATTTACGGTAATATAGGAGATAGAGGGTATATGAATCAATGGTTACCAATTTGCTTTTTAATATGCATAAATATGGAAGCTGTAGTGCATGTTGTTCTTGGGAATGATATGAGAATTAAGAGTGCGCTGTCACACATACCGATGATATGAGATAGCCAATTTAGCATTTGGATGGAGATATCATTCGTAACCCGCTTTCTGAGAGTAAAACTTGATAACACAAACATATTCTTGATGCTTATACGCTTATGTTCACTCATGACAGCACACATTAATTTTTATTCTTGTTTATATATTGTTGTATATTCTTGTCACTAATGTATGCATATTGCACAATAAGTTCATGATGGTTAAAATAAAATTTGTAAGAAAATCCCAAAAATGAATTTAGGTTGCATAACCTATTACATCGTCTCCCGTTCGGGAGTGTTTGATTATAAATATGAGTTGGCAACTCGTCATATTTATAAGAAGATGCTCCGGAATTGTTCACGTACTTTGGACAGTTCGAGGATATGTGGCCCGAGTAGTAGGTTTCTTTGCTCTTGTATGGTTCTAGAGAAAATTTTGGTGGCGTCTCCCTGTTGTTCTCCGGATATACACCCTCTCGGCTCGTTGTTGAGATGTGTATTTGGATAACATCGGGAGGTGCTGCCGAAATTTTCTTCAGAACTGTACACGAGCATGAAAACATACTCAGGCCACATATCCCTGAATGGGATTAGGACCTATCTTTGCCTATTATAAATTAGTTAGGATCCTTTGCTTTATATAAGAAATACATCATATTTTCATAAATTCATATAAAAGTGAATATAGTTACTAAGACTTATACAATTGTATCTGCATATTCGTATCTACTAGATGTCTGCCAATGAGTCATCGAGATCCTCTGATGAAACACAAGCTCCCAGTCAGACATCTGCGCAACTAGGTCCGAGTGGAGCAACAGTTAAAAAAACAAGGGCACAAGCAAAGTGGCCGATTGAAAAGATTACCGTCATGAAAATCGATGATGACAGCGTGCCTACGGAGAAGAAGGCCCTGCAGATGTTACGGAAGCTCGCACGCCTTAATGCTCGGGAGAGGCTGCAATTGGCCCTTTCGAAGTTCGATGACCTCACTTTGGATCAAAAGAACGTCTTGTTCAATGATGGTGTCAATACGTTTCTGGAGTTCCCAGAGAACATGAAGGTGAAGGCTTGCAGGGCTGCTATGAAAATGATCGCCAAACTTTGGAGAAGCCGCAAGAGCAAGTTTGTGAACGAGTATATGGCAAAAGAGTTGGAGCCCTTCAGCAAGTACCTATATATTAAAAGAGATGATTGGGAAACTTTTGTGGCATTGAAGAGCTTTGAGACGTTACAAACAGAGAGTTCAGCAAAGAAGCAGCTTCGGGCAAAGAACAAGCGGAATCACAACCTGGGCACAGGTGGGTACGTGGGGAAAAGGGATAAATAACAGGCGGAGGATGCAAAGTTAGCCAACGAAGGCCGCAAGAATTCTTTGTTGCAATTCCCGGGATGATCGCAACCATATTTACGCATGAAGGGTACACTGTCAGATAGTGGAGAAATCACCTTCAAATCCAGCGAAACCGAGATAGTCGCTCAAAAGGTGAAAGAAATAGCAACCCACTCCTCCGAAGGTTCATTCACCGGGGTCAGGGGACATGACGTGCTCTCCACTGTGTTGGGAAACTCTGAGCACCCAGGTCACATTCGAGGCGTGTCTAGTTCCCAGGATTAGAAGTTAGGCTTCCCCGAACATGTCGGGATGTATAAGAAGTGCAATCAATGTACAAGCATTGACCTAGTCAATCACAGAGAGCATTTATCAAGACCTCCACAAATGTTTGCATTACATAGAGTCATAATTCCTAGTGCACCAGCGGGTGATAGCCTCATTGTCGGACACAGGAGTAATCAAGCCTCCTGGGATGTCAAACAACTTGTCTTCTCCCTATCTATGGAGTCAGATACTATAGACTTTCTCGATGGGTCCACGCCATGCTCGCTGGTCATAAGACCTAGTGGCTACCAAATTGAGGTTGTAAAGGGCTGGGTGCATTTAGAGGTCCAGGTGTTACATACGGTCCCGATACGTCGTAGTTATGTCGTGGTCTTCGTAGATTTTATACATGCCAATGTTGTGGACACGGATTTGCTCGTCCCCCCAATGATGATATCCAAAAACTGGGTGAAACTCGTCTTCAAAGGATCCAGTGGAAGAGGGGGACATCTTGGTGCAAATGGAGCCATCTAGGAGTGATCCACCTAGATATTCTAGTGCACCTAGTTCCCTACCCCAACCTCAGCCCCAGGATGAGCCAGTTTTGTCGCCTTTGCCGACTCCGCCATCTCAAGCTATGGAACCTAAGGGCAGTTTAGAGAAGAAGAAGAAGTCCAAGCCAGGTTCCAAGCGCGTGATAAGAGGAGCTTGGACTCAGGCTAACCCAAAATTCTAGCTTGTGAAGCCCTTGCTGATGGCAGATCCATAGGGACTCGGTCATTAGTGACAGGTGGTAAGTGCACCCGCCACTAATGACCATCATTCATGACGGGCAACATGCCTGTTTAGGCCATCAGAGACGCACCTTAGCGACGAGTCTCAACTGTAACCCGTCACTGGTCGAGGTGAGCAGCGGAGATGGACGATTGAAGTCTGGGTAGCTTCCATCAGCTAGCATAAGAGTATCTCTGAGGCATAGGAGCGCTTCCAAAGTACATTCTCGTTTTTCCTCACCATAGCATGGAGGAATGGCTCTTGATTTAGAACTTCTACACCCTGCTTTGCAAACTAAGCCCCTACATGAAAAATTGGTTTTCCACTAAAACCAACCCTAAGGCCATATCATTGTTTCATCCCTTAAGCATCTATCTACCCCTTGTAGTATGACACTACGTCGAGGTGAGCAGCGGAGATGGACGATTCAAGTCTGGGTAGCTGGAAGTTCACACATGGATGACTCAAGTTGCCGTTCATATTCACCTAAGGTGGAGTTTGTTGGAATATGTATCAAATATATATACATGGTCGGTTACATATAGACTTGAGTTGTAATTAGGTTCGGCATGATCGACTGGATGGACTGGCCATTAATCCATCCATCCTTCTAGAACATGAGGGAGCGACCCTCGCCGAAGAAACTTTATCTTTTCCGTAACAAATTGTCAAAGCTTATACTGTTTTGTTCAAATTATAGCACACGAATCAACAGACAAATGCACTTCTATAGTTAAACTCCACTTAATATGACCCAATGGGCTGGTTTGGCCCATTTTAGCATACACTTTCCAGTTGAACTTCACCTGATTTTGACACAACGGCTTTGCCCCGTTTCACCTAGAATATTCCCCTACAACTGTATACATATAAATAGTCGATCATTGTTCGGTGGCAAATTAACCAATCGATCAAAGCATGTATTAAGTGTTGCAATGCGTTCATTGAGTCGTTACAATGCGGTATTGCTTCCTGCAAGCTTCTTGTTAATGACGGTCAAGTCTGGGTAGCTGGAAGTTCACACATGGATGACTCAAGTTGCACCTAAGGTGGAGTTTGTTAAAATATGTATCAAATATATATACATAGTCGGTTACAGATAGACTTGAGTTGTAATTAGGTGAAAAAATGAATAGAGTTATTGTTAAATTCCTCTTGAGTCTGTAAATATTTGCCACCATCGTTGTAACTATAGATCAACAGAAACAAATATGGGGAGACGTGTCCAGAATCATGCCCCAATAATATACGCAAGTTAGCCAAACCTCAATAAAAAAACGTAATGTATTTATATGTTAATCTTGTGCTTGATTTGTCTATCCTGATAATGTTTCTACTAAAACCCTAACAGACATGAATGCTATCCTCTTGAATACCCTAGCATTCTTCTCATTCCAAATACTCCAAATCGAGAGGACGACCAAATAATCGAAAAACTTCCTGCCTTGCACACATGTTTCCCGACTGAACAAACAACCAATGAGGAAGTGGTTCAGCTCCTCCGGTTCTTGTGAGCAGAGAGTGCAATTGTCATGATTTCGAAAGCGCTCCGATGTCCAACACTGGCAATGTAGAACGAGCCAAGCAAAGAACCGGCACTTGTTTGGTGGCCGGGTCTTCCATAGTTGTCGTGCTCCATGATTGACAGTCTGTCCATGAAAGAAGGCATGGTATGTCGACCTTGAAGCGTCCCCCGAAGGCGACCACTTCCAGCTGAAGGCGTCAGGCATGTCCGGCTGCAGCTGAAAACCATCCACAATGTCCCATAATTTCAGGTACTCAGGCCTCCCTTGATGTTGTGTACCCACCTGCGGTTCATGAGACCATCAGCGACCGTCCTCAAGTTCTTTGCGCGATTTGGGATGGCCTGAATTAGGTTCGGCGTGATCGACTGGATGGACTGGCCATTAATCCATCCATCCTTCCAGAACATGAGGGAGCGACCCTCGCCGAAGAAACTTAATCTTTTCCGTAACAAATTGTCAAAGCTTATACTGTTTTGTTCAAATTATAGCACACGAATCAACAGACAAATGCACTTCTATAGTTAAACTCCACTTAATAGGACCCAATGGGCTGGTTTGGCCCATTTTAGTATACACTTTCTAGTTGAACTTCACCTGATTTTGACACAACGGGTTTGCCCCATTTCACCTAGAATATTCCCCTACAACTGTATGCATATAAATTGACCGTAATTAAGTTCATATCTGGTGTAATGATTTGTTTGTATAAATAGGTGATGATCAAAAGGCTCTCCATGTCGACTCGTCCATTCCCAGCTGCTGCTCCGGCGGGGGCGGCTGCTCCTGCTGCTGATTGCATTCCATGTCAGCCTTCGCCACCGAGCTCGCGAACATGGCATGATCACCTCCGACGTTAGCCACAACGCTGCCGACATCGCGAGGCTGGCTGCACCCGGCGAACGGCAGCAGCTTCTGCACCAACTGGTTTGGCGCGAAGACAGTACCGAGTAGTCCCGGCGCTGCGCCCCACGGGAGCATGGCGGCCGCGGCGGCAGCCGTGGCGCCCTGGTTGGCTGCTGCCATCCAGCTCATGTACGTGTTCATGTCCACCCTGTGGCCGAAGCTCTCTCCGACGACATGGTGGAGCGCGCCCGGAGAGCTGGACGACGTGTGCACCGCGGCCGGCGCGAAGCCGCCGAGGATGGAGGAGAGGTCGAGCTCCCCAAGCTCGCCGAGGGAGGCGTTGGCGTCGTGGCGTGGGGAGTCCATCGTTGGGCTGCCTGTTGGCGACCTCATCCTGACGATCTGGCACTTTTTGAACACCCTGCACACCACCCATTCCTCCTAAAAAACGAAATCGAAAAAAAACACATTTCAGGAAACATTTCACAAGTTTGAAACTATGTCAGCAACTATTTAAACTTAATTAATTGCTTCCAACATGTTACCACACTAGTTAAGTTTTACGCTATAGCAGGGACTTGGGCCGTGTCATTCCTGGGCCGTCCCTAGCATGAGTTTTGGTAAGGTACAAAGCATGGTATGGTATGAAATATTTTAAGTCAGGCTGGCACGGCATGAACACAAGGATGTGCCATTCCTAGGACCTTGGTACGGTGGGCGTGTCGGCATGGTACGATGGCTTGGATCATGAATATGTTGGCAAGGTAAAAAAAGATATGACACAATCTGTATAATCATTTTTCCGTGATTATCCTCTAATATCTCTGATATAAAGCATGAGACACTAAGAGAGATATGTGAGTATAAGAGACACAATTATGAGATGTTACGAGATAAATATGTAAGTATTGCCAGGTGATATAGAGCATGTGTGAGCATGAGAAATAAAGTATGAGATGATAAGAGATAAATATGTAAACATTGTTATGTGTTATTAAGGAGAGTCATGCCTGATTCAGCACGACATATATCGATAATCGTGCTTGGACTTTCTAAATTGACTCATACCGGCACGGCACGACACGATAAGCTAATCATGTCTAGCTAGCGTAGCACACATAGCACGAGGCACGATAGGATCGGTGCTGCGGCTGAAGTCCCAGCACTAAGTAGACCCATGTATGCTAGCTACCTTGTTGGGTTTGTATGGGAACTTGTTCTGGAGCCTGTACTCGTGCATGACCCAGCTGGTTTTCTCGCCCTTGGGAGCTCTGCCCCTGTAGAAGACTAGGGTTTTCTTCATGCCCACGAGCATGCCGCAGTGGAAGATCTCCTTATCCTTGCCGGTAGTCTTCCAGTAGCCGGAGTCGGTGGCGCGGTTTGTGCGGATGCCGGTCGGGTATTTCCGGTCCCGCATGCTGAAGAAGTACCATTCTTTCTCCCCCATGCTTGCTTTGCCTGCAGATTCGCGACATTCCATTAGCAGTGTGCATGCATTGCCAAGAGTTAATCGATACCCTTGGATTCTAGATCGGTCACAGCCAGGCACTGAAGTGTAAGCTTGAATAAACCATGACTGTGTCAAGTCCACTAAATTGTACTAGTGTGAAAATGAATGTGTCTACATATATAATATAAGATAATGACATCGATTCATGCATGTATTTCATTGCCTAGGTCAAGGCATTACAATTCTCACCAAATCATGGGAAGTAGAGAGAACCCGAAAGTAAAGAAGCTGTTGCAAAAGCAATGTGCAAACTAGTTTCATTTATGCAGACACATGAAGTTTGGTATGAGCTGAACTTTTATTTTGCAGGATTTTTTTAGGATCGAACAAGCAGAAAGAAGAAATTCCAGGAGACAATCGGCACACTGCATGCATGCCACAATGATAATTGAAACGTAGCGCAGTATCTTGAAGCAAGATGGGACAAAAGAAGCTTATCTTGAAGGAAAGAGCACAGTACATAGTGGACTATTATGCTAGTAATTTGAAGTTTTAAATGGTAACTTACTCGGAAGGTCCCATGGTTCACACTTGTTGAGGTCGACGTCGGCGATGGCGCGGGTGGCGAAGGCAAAGTCGGAGACCTTGCGGGTGAGGTAGTAGGTGACGAGCTCCTCGTCCGTCGGGTGGAACCGGAACCCTGGCGGAAGGCCCTCCTCCATTGATATCGCTCCAAGCTAAGTAGCCCTGAAAATTCAGTCAAGTGCTTGCTCACAGGTCCCCCTGTCCCTCTGTCGCTGTGCACATTCACTGCAGACTATGATCTGTGTGCAGTGCGGCAGTGGCGGCGATCTAGCTTGCTCAAAGACGCATATATACTGGCGGAGGAAGACGCGCTCAGACACTCCCTATATGAGGCCAAAAGAGCGCATGCACATGTGTGCGTGAAGACAAGGCAGTGGTGCGAAAAAATAATTGATCTAGTGATGCTAATCTTGCTGCACCGCGTCCTTCTTCCTCTTCTAGAGCTAGCGGGTTCCGGGGTCTCAACAACCGCAGCCCCGAAAAGGACTGGAAGGATTATTGGCGACGACGACGCGACGGAGGAGAAAGGGAAAGGACCGTCGGTTGCACGATCGACATACGTCGCCAGTGCAGAGCTGATTTCCAGCCAACTCCAACTACTTCCACCCACCATGCACCCCGGCCTGGTGAATAACCGAGACCCGGCATTAGCAAACCTCCGGCTATATAGATGCGAGACAGCGACGAGAGATAAGAATAACAGCTTGCTAACCGCACATATTATAGAATCAAGCGGATGGAGACAGCGTGCAATCGGACGGGGATTAGCCTTTTGGGGGGCACGTACCGCGCGTGTACTTACTAGGAGGCCCAAGAAATCGTTTCACAGCGGCAGCTGACAGCAGTGGCTTATCGACGTCGTTGGTGCATTTCAAGATTCGTGCGCAATTTTGTTTGGGAAAAGTTAACAATTTCTTTTCTCTCTCCAGCACTAAGGTGGAAATGATGTCCGCGGTGGGGTTGTCCTGTTCGGTAGCGCATGATAGTGTGTCGGTGGCGTTCGTTTAATTTTGTCCCATGGCCGACGTTCAATCGAATAAATCACGAACTATCTTGTTACCGCACCTCTTCACTCCTTTCTTCTTCCTGCACCTGCAATCCAAAAAATTCCCTGGCCACCAAACTTCAGACCGCTGCAATAAATCGGCGCACCTTCGTTGCTGCCACCAATCCTCTAGAATTGGGGTCCAGAGCCAGTGGACCTCTAAGGCCTGCAAGGAAATCCGCTCTTACTTCACCCCGTTCGTAGTGCGACCACCTACCTATACTCAAGTTCTCGCTTTCCACTGACATCCAAAGCCGGTAGACGGATAAGATGCATGTCGCCGGGTTGGAACCAACAATTGAGGTGTGTGCTTCCATTCTTCTGATTTCAGCTTAATTTCTCCTAGTTCTACTATTAATCAGCTACGCCATTCATCTTTGATAATTTGTTCTTCTGCTCCTCATTCCCATCCCTATAAATTCACAGTGGATGCCTAGAACACCTTGAACCCACATTGATGATGACCCTGAAGATTAGATGCATAGCTCGTGCCTAATCTTCATGTTCATTCAAATTGTTAGTATACACACCTAATGCAAGTTTCAGCACACTGTGGTTACATAAGAAACAATTAGATGTAATTCCTGTCAACACCATTACTGGTTCCTTCCCACCCATCATATTAATGAACTCTCGGAAAATCCACTTGAAGCTGTATATCATCTCTGACCTCATTAATATTGCACCAAACAACACAGTCTGTATGTGATTGTTCACCTGACAACCATTCTAAACGGCATGCCATAAATGTTTGTCTTATCGTGTCGAATGTGACCACATCGCCAAAATGTGCATACTACACTTTACATCTACCATTTGTCCACATCGGAGTCCGTATTGCTCCATCACCATCAAAGTCAACCTTGTATGCCTCATCCTTAATCTTCATAAAGACCTCCATAGTTTTTATCACATCATTATTAGTATTCTCCCTTGCAAGCTCTCCACAGAGGGTCGTCATATTACGCTTCGTGAAACGTGTTTTCTGAACTGAACCAAAGATGCTGGTCATAATCGAATATACCTTAGTAAGGCTCACATTGTTCTACCAGAAGTATTTAATAATATCTCGTATGTAGATGTCCATGTGCTTGTGAGAAGGCCAATGCCTCTTCTCCCCGCAGGTCTCAGACATTTTGTGGTTGTGCTCTACTACGAAGTGACGAATATATCAGCCATGGTCATCTGTGCATCGAAGACGCATCATAGCCTTACAACCACAAAGGATAGAGTTCTTCATCCCAGCTGCAGGACGCCCCACACAGTAAGAGTTCAACCAATGCGACAACAAATCTTCTATGACATTAAAGACTGTCAAATGTTCGTGACATCAATTACCTGGAACATGCATGCAATCTCTTTCATAAGGTGGTACCCTTCATCATTTGTTTCGTTGTTGTTGTACCTAATCCCAAAACCCTTCTCCCATGAATATAGATTGTAGAAATCGAATGCCTCATCAAGTGAGTCAAACACCATGCCTTCCTCTAGTTGGATGATGCACAATCCTTTCCTCTGCTCGAAAGACTTGAGAGCTTCCTCCAATGCAGTCACATGTCCAATGACTGGTTTTCTTTCATTCACTACTGCAGAACCCCCTATCACTGTCAGCTCCAAAACTCCCTTCACTGTCGGTTTTGGAGCCAGTAGTAGGTAAAGGGTAATGATAGTCGGGGACTATCACTGTCGGCGTGAAGGACCGGTAGTGAAAGATGTTTTTATTGCTGGCTAAAGGATCCAGCTGGTAATGATGCCTTAGGAATCACTATCGGCTGAAGATTTCAGTCGATAGTGATTCCTAAGACATCACTGCCTGTTGGAGCCTTCAGCCGGCAGTGTTTTGCCCCTCCCGCCTCCCTCCCCTCTCCTCCCTATAATCCCTCTCTCTATCCTCCCTCTCTGCCCTCGATCTCTCCATCTCTCTCTCCCTCTCAATACATGCATACAATGAGACATATTTAATGTGAATCAATAATAAAGGCACCTTTATTAATATATAGTAATTCATGTTATCCAATGAAGGTGCTGGGCATCGACAAACACACACACACACACACACACACACACACACACACACATATATATATATATATATATATATATATATATATATATATATAAAATAGTTATCATAGGTCACTCCCCCAAAAAGTCGGTCGAGTTGAGCCAGCCCATATCCCTCTACCTCTCCTGCAATGAGGACCGTGTCTCCGAATGGACGACTGATGACATGTGTACGTTCGGGGACACCGGGGGCGGATGGTGGTGGAGTGAAGGACTCGTCCACACTTGATCGACTGCATCATTGTCTATGTTCCAAGCTTGCTGGCGTGTCAAAGACATCGACGTCGGACGCTTGAATGCCACTATGGTTTGAGCCTTTGGCCTCCTCCGCAGCGCACTGACGGGTCACTCTCTCGTGCTCATCCACAAACATTGACAGGAAAGCCTCTCATCTTCCTCCTTTTGGGAATACTTACGGGATGCTGCTTCTTGCTCCTCCCTAACGCACAACTGACGGGTCAGTCTCTTATGCTCCTCCTCCTAGGAACGCTTACAGGTCGCTGCTTCTTGCTCCTCCTTCGCATTATCTTTGGAAAGCCATTCTGTCGAAGAGTCGTCCGACGGTACCAACTCTGAAAGCTAGTCGAAGGCCACAACAGGATCCTCTGGAGCATGTGCACTGATAACGGGTGTACTTCTACCATGACTTATTTGAGGTGATGGCTAGGGAGATGGACTTCTTCTAGAAGATGGCTAAAGAGAGGGAGATCTTTGAGGCGATTATAGCCCATGGTGTCGTGGAGAGTAATGGTTCTTGGTATCTGTCCCTGGTGGAAATACTATATAAGCCTTCTCCCACGCGATTAATGTCTGCTCGTTCTCTCCTATAGTGTTTGCCCCCTCCTCTATGGGGTAGTCCACCTCAACATGACGGTACTGATCAACTGCCTCATCTGCTTCAACCGCGACATAGCCCTTCGGTATCGGACGTTGTTCATGGGAGCTGTGGTGATAAGTCATGCTGGAAGTCGCCTTGATGGTAATATTTCTAGCACCAATGTGTAGTTCATACAGTGTCCGTGTTGTGGTGAGGTGCACAGCATAAGTGATGAGGTCAGTTCCCAGAACTCTCGTGGATGCATAGCTACTCCGACGACCACCAAGGCTGGAGCACGCAACATTAGGAGACACTGCATGTCATTTTTGTTCGCTCACTATCGTGCCCTGTTGATGCATGAGGGGCTTGTTGTACTGTTTGTGATATCTTTTTCTCTATATGTTCCATCTCCTTTTGTAACGCTTGTTCAAGCATTTCTATCATCCTAGCTTGTTGTGCCTCTCATTCTTCTTCTCGCTCTACTTGGTACCTCTTTCGACTCTTGTAACTGTTGACGTCGCCTGGGAATCCATATTTCTAACCCATCACCCCAACGCCTCATGTGCGACCACCGTGCTCCTTATTTCTCAGTGCCAAGGTGAGCTCATTCCTATCCTTGTCTGGCTTGAAAGAGCCTTGTGCAGACTAATCGTGGGCTTCTATAAGCTTCCATCAGACAAGTAAGAAGCACCCCTCCTAAAAAGGAAGCGTGTCGGTAGTTCGCTACAACCCTCCACCTCAAGCGTGATACCTCTCTTTCGTAGTTCATCTAGCTGTTGTTCCCATTTCCATTCTTTCCTCACATACCCACGACTGCTGACTTTGTAGGGTAGAGGTTCTTCCTCGAGTTTGCTTTGTTCACCTCACTCAATATCTATGCTTCTTCCGACAACTTGTACTCCGCAAAGGCTTACCAATGATTTTCCAAACGGCCATTTGCTGAAATTTGGCATTGTGCCTTTCTGCACATAGGTTCTTTTCAGTGTGCCATTCCAATTGTTAAATAAAAGGCCTATAATCTTTAGCATCTTACGCTTAACTATGTCTATATCTGTCTCTGCAGGGAACTCAAACCTCTCTAATATCTTGGGATACAAGATATCGTTCTTAATTGAATTAGGAACCACGTGTGGATCACCTCATTCACCAGTCCACAATCTATAGCTGATGGACACGTGATCCTTAATAGCTATCCTATAGACTGATTTGTATGGCCCCAGAACTCTCTCTAGTGCAGTTGGCTCCCCTGTTGGTGAGACCTCCGTGATCACAAATCGTCTTGTAGACATCTTCGAGGGACCTTGTGTGCATGATCCTGCTTCTGGGATTGCTCATTGTTGTGACCCTCAAGAGCATCAGGTATCTGCGTATAAGCGAAAAAATATTAAGTACCTATATGATAATATGTCAAACAGATGCATTCTTCTACTTATGAATTACCTCATCGCCTCCACAGGCGTCTGTTTGGTCCAGATTGAGGTGGTGGCTTGGGCTACCTTCTTCAATGTTTGACGGCGGCACTACAACTCCTTCTGGCACATAGGCTAGATCGGTGGTTGGTGGTGCCATCTCTTTCTAGAAGTTCTGCATACGATGACGACAAGCAGTTGAGTATTCTACATATAGAGAGCTAAGGAAAGAGAAAAATAGAGATAAAACCGACGAGGGAGGGAGAGAGGCTATTGAAAGAGAGATAACCATGAAGGAGTTGATAGATAGAATGCATAAACATATAATATTGTAATTACATTATGACTATATTTAACAAAAAGAAGTCACATCTTACGTAGTAAAATAGGCACAAATATACACAAAGGTAATGACAAGTGACACATTGATCTTATAAGTCACGTCATCTTACATAGAAAAATAATGATTACAACAAGAACTAGGATTACGACATTTTTACACGTGAAATCAAATTTCTCCTTCTTTTCAAAGGTAGCCAATTTTAGCTCGGTCTGGATGTCTTAACTGTTGTATACCACAATAGCTTCCTGTTTGGACTTGTGTAATAACCATCCCAGTCGAGCTTTGCATTCATATGCATGGTCTCCAATTTCATCATTTACAAAAAGAAAAACAAGTATGAAAATAGTGCAATTTTTTATACAACACATAACAGGAGTAAAAAAGAAATACAGCCTCAGTATACAGCAAGAACTGGACAGTAAATGTATAAAAGTACTCTTAGAAAATTTATAACAATTGGCCCAGGAAAATAAGAATCCTGCCCCCTAATTATTCTATTGAGTACATCAATGACCGGACAATGTACTAAATTCTCATCTAGTTATTAGAACATAAACAGAATTATAAAAATCACACAATATCATCATGGACAGTATTGCTGTACCAAATCAAAGAGCATAGATTCTAAAAAGGACAAACAATTTCCTGCCGAGACAGAAATACAGACTGAACAGTAGGATTCAAACAAGTAATGATAGAAAAAAAGATGAATTAACTTCCTTATCCAGAATCTGATATGCTAATCAATCTCTGAACTTACAACAACACACCATCCAGGAATCAAATTATAATAGGTGGCCCACTGCAGAGACAACACAAGAAATATGTCAGAGGGCGCATGTGTCGAGCACTTTTATAGGGGAGGACTTTCACTCGTCTCAAGATGAAGACCGGCAGTGAAAGCGGATCTTCACTACCGGCTCAATATGATAACTAGCAATGGAACATATTTCACTATCGGCCTAAGAAGTCCATCGGTAGTGAAACAACTTTTACTGTCAGTCGAATATGTTCACCAGCGGTGAAACCCCTTTCACTGTAGGTCTAGGGTGCAGAAAATTTGCTTTAGTTGAGCACGCGCCCTTGAGACTCGAATCCACGACCTGCCCTAAGTAAGATCGAACAATTAAACCGCTACACTACTCAAGTGTTTTCAAATTATTTTGTACTATCTATGTTTATTAACATTCAGTCGACCGAAAATCCTAATGCAAAAAAATTATTCAATTTTTTAATTCAATAAAAAATTAAAAAATATGTTCATACCTAAGTTTCTATATTGGGGCTTGCTATATATCTTAATTTCATCAATAAATATGCATAATGTAAATCATGTAATATGCAAATAGCAATATGCTAGTGCTATTGCTAATTCATGAAAAATAAAAAATAGTAATACATAGCAACAATGTTTGTACTAGTGCTAATTTATTAAAAATAAAAAATCAATATGCTCAATAATAACTACATCTTTCACCATAAACTACAAATTGAAGCTTCTATAGCATAAGTAAGGTATAATTGTATCTAAAACAAATTCATACATAGTAATTAGTACAATTTAGTTATTTTGTCTTAACGATTCGCCCTTCATTATGATCACGGCATATATACGGACGTTCGATGGTATCTTCCATGGGACATAGGTCGACATCCTTTCTGAAAGGAGGTAGCGTATTGAATTAATTGTAGTCTTTCTTGTCAATGACATTCTTCACTCCGATAATCCTTCTTTTTCTTTAAAGAACCATGTGGCGCTCCTCCTTATTAGCCGGATCTGATGAGTTTTTGTTGGTGTTATCCCTAGAAATTTTCTTTATTATTCAACCCTTACATGCATGATATACATATAGCGATAATTTATCAAAATTAAACAGCACATTCACCCTCGGGATCAACCTCATGACACTCTTCGACGCCGTTCTCTGATGAGCAATAAAGTGCATCAAAATGAGAAT
Organism: Phragmites australis; assembly: GCF_958298935.1. Taxonomy (NCBI): domain Eukaryota; kingdom Viridiplantae; phylum Streptophyta; class Magnoliopsida; order Poales; family Poaceae; genus Phragmites; species Phragmites australis. The sequence goes on along the minus strand of NC_084923.1, from coordinate 35,578,541 downwards.
GAATGAAATGTCCTAGGATGTGGTCCAAACAACATGAAATATGGTAGAGATGTAGTACATGAGTTTATGAATGCAATAGAGGAAGAATCACATGAATTGGAGTTCATTTGCCTACTTAATTAACCAAATTACATGCTTGCTATTTTTAAATCCAAAATTATATGAGGTAGTTCAAACAAACTCACATGAGAAAAGTACTCAACATGGAAAAAATGTATTTTTACTATGTAATGTATACATAGAGAAGACATACAAAAATTAGTTTAACGTCTTATGATTTTTATTAATTTATGCATAGATTAATCAAGTTTAAAAGGCTTAATCAACATTAACAAAGAATTAGTGCTAAACAAGCATTTCAGGCTTGAAATATATTCTTCCTATATAGAGCATGAGAAAATAAGATTAACAAAGTTGGATGAACCAATTTTGGATATTTCAAGATTTAATTATAAATTAACAAGTTACAGCATATTTAATGAAATAGAGGTACTTCATTGGACATTTCATGCATGCATGTATTTTTATAATGTAGATCATGACAAAACAAAACTAACAAACTTAGTTTCATATTGTTTTGAGCTTTAGATATTGTTCTACAAATTATAGATTATTTCAGCCTATTTATCAATACAACTAATATTCCTTTCGGTATTTTCTTTTTTTTCAGACTCTGACCGGTGGCCGGTGGCGAACGGCGGCAGAGCTTGGCTAGGGCGGGGTACCAAAATGCTCAAGGTACGGTGGCGAACTCGTTTGAGAGGTCGGCAACAAGCACGGCTGGCGGCGACCATGGGGACGGTGGAGCTAGGCCGACGGTGGTGGCACAATGCAAAGGGAGAGAGTGGAAGAGAAGAGAGCGGCGAGGTTCCCTGGACCGCGGTGAAACTCACCATGCGTTCGGCTCGGGCAAAGGCGGCTCATGGCCCGAAGTTCGTCGACGAGGTGGGTGAGCTTACGGTGGCGGCTGGCAGAGCACTGGGCTAACTACAAGCTATGATCGGACTAGCACGCACAAAAGATTAGGTATGACACTGTGAATCTCACCGAGCAATAGAATTGGACGTTGAGGGCTCGGAAGAGGTGATGCGTCCGTGAGGGCGACGAGGGTCGCTGGGGACGGTGCTGTGCTCGGGCTTGTGGAAGAGCCACTATTTTATACTATACACATCACTGCCGGCTCATCCCACTAGCCGACAGTGATGTCCAGCTATCACTATCGGTCAGTGGCTTAAGCCAGCTGGATATCACTATCGGCTCAAGCCATCGGTCGGCAGTAATTCCCCTTATCACTACCGGTTCATAAGCTATAATGACCGGTTCTTCCCGCGCGGCCTACGAACCGGCAGTGATGGGCCGACATATAAGCCCAGTTCTGTAGTAGTGATTTGGCCCGCTGACACAATGACGCCTATAAAGGGTGCATTAGGTAGAATTAGATTTCAGTTGCCGCAATACATGTCTGCTCGTCATCGCACTAGGGAAAAAACTCGCAACAAACCACCTAAACTACGATCTACTAATCACCTAATGATGCTTAGCCATAATTCAAACCACTATACCATATTTGGACAAAATGGAACTAATGTAGACACATGCTCACCGAAGACATACATTTTCATAGCTTGTACATACCAACTTTTCTAATAGATCTAGAGATCTAACGCGTATCTTTTGACATGGCCCGGATGCATGGCACTGTCACCGATAACCTCTCGCTGGTACTTCGCGTCGCCACCGGTACTGCAAAAGTAAGAGCCACTTGACCTTGTCGACGAAGCTGTCACCCTGCCTCATCCATGGACTGCTTCACCCGCGGTTTCCTCCATCCTTCCAGCTGCACAGCAGCAACCTTTGCCACCTCGCCACCATATCGTATGTTGACGTGACGAGTGCCCCTTCCTCTCCTCAACTTCGGATGGATCTAATCTCCGGCAGCCATTGCAAGCTACCAGCGACAGCCATTTTCCCCTTTTTTTTCCCCCTTTAGGCACGGGTTAGATGTGGTTCTTCAAATCTGTGGGCGCCAGGCTCCAACACGATGACCCAGTTGCCGTGTGCACAAGTACGTACTTCCGCCAAATTTTATTCCCAAGGACATGTCCCTTCTGCAAATACTGTCTACCGGAACACTCTTTCAGCCGTTCCGTTCCATTAGTTTAGAACAGGTCCGGCCCTATCCCTGGTCCTGCCCACCTATTTCCTAATTTCATCAGGCCTCCACAAATTCATTTCCTCCACCCATACTCTCTCTCCAATAAATGCCTATCCGAATCTTCATGCATCCACCGAGGGGCAGGATAAGCCCCTGAGCTCAGGCGCCCCTGCAAAAATCCAGGTTCCTAGGAGGCCCTTGGAAAGCTTAAATACGACGATTCTGCAGCTCAGTGCGTCTCGATCATGCATGGCGAGCTGCCACCGGCAGATAGAACTTTTTGCCCTTTTGGTAGGCAAAAGAAACAGGGGTGTCGATGCAAGTTTCTCAATTCTAAACTATATATGAAACCCTAAGCGGATAAAAAAACATAAATAATTCACTTATATTTCAACGCTCTCTTTTAAATTATGAATCATATATGAAAACCTAAGCTGATAAAAAACATAAACAATTCACTTCTACCTCAGACATGGTAATAAGAAAATATAATTTTTTATTTAATGTGACCGTCAGAACTTAAACTCAAGATCTTTGATTCTCTGATCCTATATCGAGTTACCTATATCAAGCAATTCAGTAAAAAACTAAATTGATAAATAAATATAAACAATTTAGTTATACTTCGATGCCATCGTCGGCAGAGGAAGGAGCTTATTGCTAAGTGCGATTATTGATCCATAAGTCCGGTCACACGTGCGAAAATGACGCGGGTTTAATTATTACGCGCTACCGCCTGATTTGGATGTTGCGGACATATTTGCAGTGTGACCTCTGTGTGTGCGATCTTGGTCGCGGGGCATATATTCTCCATGGATTATGTAGGTTTGATTCTAGTTGAGCTGCCCTCTCTGCTATTTTACGCCCATTGGACGGATTAAGAATGTGAGGTGCGATCAGTGAAGTGAAATCAATCAACGAGCTAGTATAGCTAGAATCAGTATCGGTGAATACCCATGCCGGGGATGGAACAGCTAGCTAGTTTAATTTGGGTACGGTCGTGCAGCGGGTTTGACAAAATTATAAGGCCTAACGTGGCATCACAAGTTGAGCGCACTGCGATTTATGGCTACGAGCTAATTCGGCAGGGTTGCGAGCTTCTAATCTATACGGTTTCATTGTTCTGTGCCATACGAGCTAGCGTGCTGTCGAAAATGCGAATGAATCTTCACCTTCGCCAGCATCATACGGTCACGTGAACTGTTAGGAAATTAGTCATGAGCGAAAGTAACGGATGTATCTATCAACATGATATATACAATTATAGATGACATCAGAGATATGATATTTCTTAACGAGGATTAGTCAAAGCCGCTTTCTGTGGTCACAACAGAACCACTACCGACCCTACGAATCTATCACTATGTTTTTATAGTTACAAACAGCGGTCCTCCTCTCAAATTTATAAGGTGACCTGATTACAGCAATCCTATTAGAATTTCATCTAGAGTCCTACTAAGATTCCACCGTATACCGTTAATCCAACTCTAAATCATATACGTAACCAATTTCGTATAACTATTTGACATATATCTAATAAACTCCACCTTGATGAATAATTTGCTATCTTGAAGCCATTATGTGCGAACATCCATATACATCGGATTTGAGTTGTCGTCTTTGCCGCTCAACGAGAGCTGCCCAATAAGTTTTACTATCTATGCAACTTCAGGCTTCATGACTCCAATTGCAAGAGAGCACATTTCTCTTCTATCAACCCATCCTCTTTAAGCGAAATCATATTCCATTTTAGCCTTGACACAAGTTTGACTCCTTGAAGCACGCAACTCCTTAATATATCTTGATTTTGATAGTACCTTACAATAACAACACGGCAGCCCGCGTCATTACATAAGTAGATTAAATCATAATCACCAGACTTCATGAAGAAAACTGTTCCTTATTAAACGTCACATGGAAAAACCAACTAAATCTGACATCCACACTCCCAATTGACTGTTTCTTGATATCGAGAAATTCATTGTTGCTTTTCGAGTCACATAGAAATTGTCATACTAGCATTGCTCTTTCACCTGATTATTTAGATTACAATTCTTCGATGTCTTACACTGTAGCTTCCTACAGTTCCAGACCAACCAGATTACTCTAATTGCAAATAAAGATCTCTATAATCTCTGCATCCTTTCAATTCAGCCCTTAAAGCTTCTTTTCACGCCCATCGATCCACACTTAGAGACCCGTACATACAAGTCGAATCAATCTGCACCCTTACTGATTTGGAAGTACGCAAGCTCTCTCCAATGTCATCCTGCATCCTAAGTTCATACCACGTATTATCATACCACAGAGAATAACCACCACCACCCCTAACGCTCCTATCTCTTTCTTGTCAATCTCTTCATCTCTGTCACCCGTGATATGAATGACCTATTGCCACAAACCTGTCCACCCTGCACCCACTATATATTCACCATCCAACTGAACTGTCTGCCAGCCTTCCCGAGACTGTCAGCCATGTGCCTACAAACTATCCGATCACCATTGTCGAACTCTTATCAGTCATCATACGCATCACGATCAAACACTATCGATAGCTCATGCTCATCACCGCACACCACAACACCAACCTAAGGTTTAGCCAATCGGTCGACTGCCTCTCCTCTTTCACCTGTTGTACTATCTATCAGCGTCTGTGACCTCCTGTCGTGCTTCAGCATCTGCACATCTTGTATCTACGACCTCTTGTCGTACTCTAACATATATGCATAACTTGTCACCTGTGCGCTAATCCATCGGTCACTTAACCAAAATCTTGGTCGGATCACCAGACACCAAACTATTTGCCCTCACCGTAAAATATATGCCCGAATTCATCATTGAACCCAATGTCATCGTTGAATCACCTTGCGTGAAGTCACCAGTCCACGCCCATCGTCTGCCAGCCAGGCCAGCTCCACCTTGGCCACATCAGACCAATGTCACCCTCATGAGCCCACCTACTAACCTGCCACACGGACCGCCGCATGCCCACACGCCCGACCTGCCTCTGGTTTCCTGTGTTGTGCCGTGCCGTGCGTCCGTACGCTCGCCTGAGCCACGACCAAATGCCCCACCGGAGCTGTGCATCCTGAGCTTGACGCGTTGAGTCTGCATCCTCACGAAGTCCCAAGTTCGAGTCCAGCATAGCCACCATGACAACTTACTGGACGAGGACGAGCACCACGTCACACAAGACCAGATCCCATGTGAGTCAGGTCCGACTAACGTGTTGCATCAAGCCAGCCGACCACGTGCCTCCATGCGCCTCCTGTTCTGCTGTACTCCTAGCCAAGATCTCCGTCTATCACGTGACACCGTCAGCACGCGTACCCGTCGCGCTTTCACGCCGCCGAACAGGCCTCCGCGAATCACCTAACGCCGCACGTCCCAACTCCTCTTTGACATCCGCCTCACCCATAACGACACCATCCGATTAAAAAATCTAGCCACCACCGACACTTATATCGTTGCAGCTACACACTTACTGCCAATATGCACCATTCGTCATCATACTTAATCTTGTGCAGTGTCCACTCTACACAGTACGTACTTTGCACGATGTCTTGTAAGTATAATCCTCACGTCTTTACGTGATCTTTCATACACCGCCTTAGATCCAATCCAATCATAGCTCTATTGGATTGATCTCGATCTAACCTCAAAATCCTAATTACTTGCCAAGTCTTAAGGAGGCATGATGGCCTCACCCAGTGCTCTGATCAGCAGCGTGTCAAAAGTCCAACTTGGTTGCGGTGCTATCCCGTGCGACACTATAAAACCCTAAACAGGGGGAGTCAGGAGCACACCGATCTATTCATGAAATTCCTAGTCACCTTCCCCCATAAACCCCAATCGATCCTAAGAGTGTCGCCAACGGAGTGAAGACTACCGCCACCGCACCAACGAATCTTCACCGGCATCTCATCTACACCGAGTTGTACATCACCCACGATCACCATCAACTACAACCTAAATTGATGAGATCTTCATCAACTCATTCTCGTCGCTGCACTGCTTCGAGCTGTCATCAACCCTCATGGCATCCATAGGCTTGGGTATGCTCACGCTTCCGTAATCAATTAGAGGTGTTCAAACACTATAGCTAGCATTATTGATGATTTGATTAAAGTTTAGACCTAACAGGCTTTGGTGCCATTTGTTATAAAAAATAGCCATGAGCGGAAGCAATAGATGGATCTACTGAGATGATGCATACGATCACATACGACACTAGGGACACGATGTTTGTTAATGAGGTTCAGCCGAAGTCTACATTCTCAGGGCATGACTACAAGCACTCCTCCCTAACTAGCAACACCAGCCGCTTTCTGGAGTCCTAGCAGAACCACTACCGACCTCTGCGAACATGTTGCTATACCGTCATAGTTACAAACATCGACCCTCCTCTCATATTTATGAAGAGGCCTGGTTATAGCAATCATACTAGAATTTCACCCAAAGTCCTAATAGGATTCCACTTATACCACTAATACAACTCTAAATCTTATACTTAACTAACTCCATATAATTATTCGACACATATCCAATAGGAACCCCATTAGGTTTTGTGGTACGTTTCACAATCATCTGGCCTTGTTTCAGCATCGACAAGAAAAAGGGAGGACGAAGCTTTGGTTGACGAAACTTGAAGAGGTTTACCACGGTTCCACCCATTTGGAATTTTCTCTCCAAATAGTCAGGTCAGCCAGTGTGGTGCCTACTCTGTAATTTCACTTTTTGCATTTGTTGCTAGAGAATTCGTCTGTGCAAAATGTATATATATATTTTTAATATTTACAAAATTACATGCATGTTTCTAAATTTAGCAAGAATAAGTTGTCATCACCCGTTCATCAGGTGAGAGAAGGGTCTCGTCCTATGAACAGGTGGCACCTTAACGTGGCAGGCCAGTATGGCTGGCCGCTGATGTGGCACAAAAGGTGTCACTCATTCATGGGAGAAAGGTGTCGCCCAATGAACGGGAGACACCTTGTTGTTCCCAATTAAATTTTGTTAGTGGTAGAATATGCATCCGTGTGCTGTCATTTTTTGTTGTAGATTCATCCAGTGCCATTAGATATTTGTGGGATTTTTTTGGATACCCAAAGTTGACGAAAATAGAAGGTTGAATATAGTGATTTTAATAGGAGCTGCGACGTACACGGTGGCATGTACGGAACATGATCAAACATATACCGCATCTAATCCTAACATGCCTTAGGGACTGTAAACAATAGGATTACAAACATCTAGTCTACTGAGTGCAACATGGGTATTTTCCCTTCCTCGTTGCTTTTGGTCCTGCCTCATACGCCTGGCATGCCCTCTCGTGCTTCTTCTCCCTCTCCAACTCACGGGCCTCCACCTATCATGCGGGTATGCATCTCTCATCTTCTGCTATTCCTCCTAAATGTGCTTGTGTGTAACTTTCCTCCTCTCGTCGGCTTCGATCTCATGGAAGCGTCTTTAAGCGGAGTCGTGCTGAGTGTGAAGGATGAACACATCTGCTTCTTACTTCTCATTATTCATTCACTATAAGAAGTCACATAGTGGTGGTGGTGACTACAAGAAATACCAAAATATTAAATGGTAAATCTTTGTTATTTTAGGGGTAGTTTGGTCAAAAGTTATTACATGACGCCGGGAGCCAATATTGGTGCTTCCCTGGGATGGATCATACTCGTAGTTACGGCACATGAAGAACCTTATTTTGTAGGTGTATGAGAACCTGTAAAACTTCTTCACCCTACAAAGATCTCCACACCAGCACATGAGCACTTCAACCCCATCAAGCGTAGTATTCAACATGTATTTCTTAGGGTAAGGATCAGATGACATTTTCATTGGAGTTGTGGAGGTTGAGGCAAGTGGTTTGGTTCTACATGTGGTTAAGAGATCATCTATTTATACAGCAGATTCATGCCGGTGCATGGACTAAGTCCACGAATATCGGGCTTGGGAAAAAAGCTGATTCTGCAGTAAGAAAATGTCATATCAACTGAAAAGGCTACTTCTAAAAAGGACACTTCTAAAAAAACCTAAATACAAAAATGCTACTTCTAAAAAAATCTACATATGAAAAGGCTACTTCTAAGAAGCCTAGTTCTGAAAAATCTACATCTGAAAAGGTGACGCCTGAAAAGGCTAGATCTAAAAAGGCAACTTCTGAAAAAGCTATGTTTGAAAAGGCTACTGATGAGAAGGGTAATTATGAAAATGCTACTTTTAAAAAGGGCAAGTCTGAAAAGGCCAAGTCCAAAATGGCTAGGTCTGAAAATGAGTACATATGTACTAGGGGCAATTGCATGGTTGCTCCTGTTTTAAAGTGCAATTGTGATTTTGCCCTTCTTTTTTTGATTTTTGTGATTTTGCTCTTATCTTTTCAAATTGAAACTTTCACTTGCCCCTATTTCTTTAAGAGCACTTAACGGTGTGAATTCAGTTGTAAAAAGATATGTATACCCTTGCAGCGTTGCTCCTATTTTTCAGGCGCCAGCAACAAACTTATAGGGGCCAACCAGAGTCAGGAAGCAGCTGCGCGCACATACTAGACATGCCAACACTAGCTGAACTGACATGACAATCATTCACGATGGCGTGCTGTACACAAGAATGTACACACACCAGAAACACTAGCTAGGACATGCCTTCAATAATGAGACTGGGCCAAAACATGCGATGTAGGCACATGATCATCGGCGACGCCAGCATGACGGTGGTGACAGACACCAGCACAATGGCGGCAACACACACCCGCACGATGGTGGCGACACACATCAATGATAGCATGCCAAAACAACTCAACAGCAACACACTGGAGATACACATACGCAACTCGACGCTAGCACAACTAGATGACCATGCACCCAAGGCGGAGCTCAACGTTACCTAGGCCACTGAAACACATAAGCAAACAGGGGCTCCAGGACATACACACGCTGACGACCAAGATCAACAGTGAACCACAAAGCTAATTCAACGGTGAGGTGGCCAGAGATAGATACGACATCTCAACGCCAGCGCAGCCAAACGGCCATGCACCCATGGCGGTGCTAAATCACAGATCAATTAAACATTGGGGGAGGGGGGGGGGAAGCAACATGCCTCGATGACCACAGCACGAGTGCCATCATCTCGGTGGAACGATGGCCAACAGCGACACCGATGACAAATCGGCACGAACCGACGCATGCTCAAAGGCTGCAGCACAGCGTCCATGCTCCATTGTGGCGACATCCATGGGAGCGGCGACACAAGGCCTTGCCCCTCTCCTCCTCTACCCCCCTTCTCAGTAGATCTTCTCCCCTTATATAGGTGGATAGAACTGAGAGCAAGAGATAGCGATCACAAAATTAAACTCGAGTTTGTTGGGATTTTGGTGAGAATCTAGTTAGAGATAGAGAGCAACTGTGATTCAAATAGTCGGGGAAATCGATCCAAGCTTGGAGATAGAGAAAGAGAGGGACGAGTGAGAGAGGGCATGAGACAGAGGAAGAAGGGCACTATGGTCATTTAGTCTTTTTTTAATTCCTTTGATCAGGCTACTCTTAACGAGAGTTGAAATCAAGGGCAAATGGTTCCTTCGATTCGAAAAAGGAGAGGAAAAATCACAAAGTTTGTAAAGTAGGGATAAAATCACATTTGCACTCCAAAATAGTAGTAAGAACGCAATTGCCCCTATTTACTAATGTGACCAGTTATAGTACAAACAGTCAATTTTATTATCACGATTGCATGTTAGCGGATAACACAAAGCTGACAATAATATTACATTGATGCGGATAGAAACCCCTTCTACTGGGTGGACCGGGATGTCTCCCTCTTCTTTAATGTGCTGCTTAGCGCTCAGCCTTTCTTGTCGATGCAGAAGTATTTCATGCCTTTGTAGGTCTTCCTCGCACCTTTGAAGCCTGGCTTCCTGCCTTCTTAGAACGCCCTGTCAGAGATGATGTTCCTCCTCACGCCTATGAAGTTCCTTTGCATGTCACTTGCATTCTTGTTCTTGGTGCTGACGTTCTTATTGGCACTCATGTCGTGCCTCCTACCGCATTCGTGCTTCTTCCATCCTAATCCCATACTTACATTTGGTTTCAGGCTCTCTGATGTAGCTGTCACTGTATGGTGGCCTGACAAGGTCGATCCATTCCTTGAAACGATAATGCTTAGGACAATAAACCGAAGTTAGTATTTATATAATCAATGCGTAGTTGGGAGGTGTGTACAAAGGAAAGAGAGAGAGAGAGACACACATAGAGAAAAAGAGAGAGAGAGAGAGAGAGAGAGACACCATGAAATCATCGTCAAGCACCAAACACATGAAGAACCTCCAACCAAAAGTCTCGACCTCGGAGGACGTCGACATTCGACCTCGGTCGCCACACCTGCACAATGGATGTTCATTAGTCCCATAGAGTGGTTCCTTAAGGAATCCATGATGACCAGTTTGAGGCGACAGGATTAGACAATTATGAAGCGGAAGGACAGATTCTGCGATACCAAAAATAGTGGTAGTATGCGGAGTCCTTTCGGATGAAAAGATAAGTTTTATATGGCACAATGAAAACAATTATGCCATGGTAAAAGGAGCTATGGTGCTTCCTGGCATCTATAAAAGGCTCATATATCTTGAAACTGAAGCCACAGTGATTAATGGAGGCTAGAGGCGAGGTAGAAACGGGGCGGAGTGGTCGACGGTGAGATGGAAGGGTTTGTTTAGACCCACTGAGTACGATGAGCCTCTTTACAACTTCCCTTTGTAGGATAGGAGTGATTTTCATCCTCCAAGTCACCTAAAATTTACTAGCACTCAGAATGAGCCATGGCCCAAGTGCTCCCATAGCTATGACTGCGTCATTCAGATGTACGACGAACATCATGGGGGCGTCGATTCTTCCGATGTCCTCTTGAGAGGGTGTGAACTAGATCACCATGACCGTCCATATCCTTTTTAAAACATTATATATTATGACTTTCAAATTTATACAGGCCTCCGACAACGACCCGATAATTGCCAATACACGAGATGGGTCGATCCTCTTGTTCTACAGTATATCCAAGATTATGTCCACCACCTGTGAGACCAAATCTTTGACTTGCAGAGGGAGGTGGAGAATATGCCAAGTCCTCCTATCATACACTTGAGGACCCTTCTACATGCATCGATCCATGGTGCCCCTACCTGTACCACAATATGGACACTCCTCCTCCTCATCTGTGAGCTCAATATGGTGATGGAGATTATTGGGACCCAGGAGGATCCTCGCAACTCACGGTAAGTCAATACGATTAGAACTACTATCAAAATAGCATTGTTATTTGTGTATTGTACTATCGATCTTCACCCTTTTACATTCCCTAAGGCATGCTAGGAGAAACTTTGGTACACCACTAGGGGTATCGTACATGCCATTGTACGTTAGGTCAATGTGTTTATTATGATTATTATGGAATGCTCATGGTACGATTGTATGGTCTGAGTAGAATCACAAAACAAAAACATGATACATGAAACAAAAACATGGTAGCCTATCAGTTGCGTCCCCTCTTGGGGACGATCCCCCCGGTCTCACCTGCGCTCAGGAACCTTCGCCTCTCCACTCTCACCTGGTCGCTGAGTATGTTAGTGGTCCCAATGGAATGATCACCCGCGCTGGCCATCCAATTGTCAGTGGAGTGATGTAGTCATCCTGTGAGGCCTGTGTCCTCGTAAGTAGCGTGCCAGAAAGCTATGATGCATCGATCTTGTCACTCTGTCCAAAGATGTAGGAGTACACAGGGACCTGAGTACGATCCCTGATGAGCATCTCCATATAACTACCCTACACCTTTACGTCCACGAGATCGTTGCTCTCTACACATCAAAGAATGAAGGAAACATGTTAGCACCAATAAAGCATGAGATATGTAGCAATTGGCTATTCATCAAGCGAGTGTCATACCTAAGGTAGGGACGCGAGAGGTCAAAGGACCCAGGTCCATAGAGGAAGGCTACGTTGACCCGTTGCTGGCGTACAAGTGGTCACAGGCGCTGGTGAAGGCTGACCTTGATGCTGTGACATCGTAGGGTCACCAGCAGTGGAGAAAGAATGCCTCAGTGTGGTGGAAGATGGCCTCGATAGCTTAGTGGCAAAGATTGGATGTAACGCTGAGTGCTGCAGGGTGGTGAAGATGGCCGAGGGGCATGGCGGGAGAGGAGCTAGGACTTGTGGTCCCATTGCAACATCCGAGGATGACCTATAGTTAAGCGACCTAATCACCTTATGCATATGTGGTAGATTCAGCCTAACACCACACTCACCTTGGCTCTGGGGACCTCGAGGCCACTATGGATATGCTCCTAGGTCATCCGTGGCTCAACACCAACCTGGTATAATATGTCCCTCTACAAACAAAAGATTCATTTGATTATTTTGTACCCAGAATTGTAGTGACTAACTAGTCGCATACTGTTGTACGTACCTCAAATGAGCGTGCATGGTCCTTGTGCATTGGGTATGTATCGCGGACGTTCGCCACATGCCGGAGAGGCTTGGTCGGTGTGTATGTGATCTAGATCCACATCTAAAACATGAAATAGGACATCTACTCTGCGTATGCCTCCTCAGAGTGTGATTGATCCTTGTCCATAACGTCCTCGATAGCATGGTCCCATTTCAGGACCCACGGCTGCACATGTTCCATAAACGTGCTTGTGCTATGAGCCCCTTTGCGCATCAACCTGAAAAAAATGTAAGCACATGACAAAAGGAGCAGCAATGATGGACATGAACATGCAATTACAACATTACGCACATGTGTATGTTGCTAGGCACCATTATAGTGAGTGGGAGTAGGAATGCTTGCAACTTCCTAAACTGCGACATCACGCAATGTGGTGAGTACCCCCTCGACATAAATGTCATAGAGGAGGGCACACCTTGTGAGCCAGTGTGAGGAATGGTGACGTCCTAAGAGGGGGGTGAATTAGGATACTTAAAAACTAATGGCTCTTAAAATTTCACAAGGTAAACTTGTATCAATTTCTATCTAAATGTACTCTAGATTTATCGGTGGCACACAAGACACCCCTTGTACATGTTGGAGCTCCATAAAGGATATGCTCCCGGTCGCCAAGACTCTTTCAGTCATGACTCTTGAGCTACCAAGCCACCAAGGCAAGGCCTCAAGCACGATGAGCAACCAATCCACTAAGGCGAGGTCTCACCACTAACCTCTCTTCCGGTCACTTGTAGGTGTCTTCACCTCAGAGTTTTAGCTACCAAGGCAAGGGCCTCCGCGTCTCCATACACGCTTCTTACTGCCGCTCCACACAAAGTCAAAGGGTCAGGAAGCTTCAGCCACCAAGGCCCAAGTTGCTAGCAAATCACCAAGACTCCAAGGCGCCAGTGTACTTCTCGGTACAAAGTTGGATCACTCTTTAATCCACTCTCAAGGTTCCAGCACCTAGCAACACTTCTCTCTAGGTCTCATAGCACTAACCACTCTTCTAATGGTGTACGAATTGCCTTGGATGGGCACATTTAGCACTTTGATGGTTTGGATGTCTTCTCAAGTGTATATGGGCTTCGCTGGAGTCCATCACATTCGAATGACTGAGTGAAGGGATATTTATAGCCTCAACCCAGCGGACTAACCGTTGCCCCAATGGCTCAAATTCTCTGTATACGCCAGATGTTCCGGTGTAGACAGATTGTACTCACAGAAACATTTGGCGTGTACTCCTTCCAAAAACTAGCTGTTGGAACTCCACTCAAAACCAATATGAATACCGGATGCTTCGATGTGTTCACCAGCTCCATCGTCGGACCTTCCGGTGTGTTCAACTAAGCCATCCCGCACATTCCTCAGTGCAAAATACTCTGGCGTTTCTTTGCTTCATTGCCGAACTATCCGGTGTGTTAAACTACACCAAACTAGTCTGCAACAAATGTTCCGATGTATACTCCGACGTGCACACTTCAATCATCGAACCTTTCGGAGTATAGACCTTCGGTCTTCCCACTGTTGTAATCCTCTCTGCAACAATTACTATAGCGTATACTCCGGCATGCATACTACTGATCGTCGAAACTTCCAGTGTGTACCATCATTGAGCTTCAACTCATAAATGCTCTGACGTTCATATCTCCACATCGCCGAATCATTCGGTGTGTAAAAACACCAGGCGAGAAAGCACTCCGGCGTTCACAACTCCTCTGCACCAGACCTTCCGATGTAGTCATTTTTTCTAGGAATTCTCTAATTTAACAAAACTTTATTCCGACTACAGTGGCTTCTTAATGTATTGCATCCATGAGATCTACTGATATATATTCTTGACAAACATGTTAGTCTCATTGACTATATTGTCATTAATCACCAAAATCACAATCATAGCCTAATATGGCTATTTTTGCTACATCCAGTACTCTTGGTCTCATAAGCATAACACCGAAAGTCCAACTGGACCACATTGAAGTACCTCATCCTCCGTGTATGACCTCTAGCGGACGTTGTTCACCATCAGCTCCTTGAACTAGTGAACAAAGTTCGGGTACGCATGGTGGATCTGCACACTAGACTAAGTCGGATGTACAACTAAACTAAGTTAGACAAATAAAAAAAATGAAGGACTGAACAAAGACGTGCAAATTTCATAGCTCTTACCCTATGTTTGCACCACAATGAGCCATCGGTAGGGTACTGGTACGCGCTATGGTCAGGACATCGATGCCGTTGGTAGGGTAATGGTACGTGCTATGGTCGACACTAGGCCTGCCGATGGTGAAATGCTCATACAACCTCAGCTAAAGCATCAGGGGACACCCGATGATGATCTATTCGTGTCAGTCTTCGTGTAGGCATTGCACAGGCTACGATTCATCATAGCCAGCACAACAGAAGCCTTACTGTACTGCATGACCTCCCAAAGATTGTTGTCTGCAACTCTCTAGCGTAGGGGATCATGCTCCTTTAGACCGTGTTGGCGTGGGTCTCAATAAACATGATCCACCTAAACAACCATAGGAGGTACACCTCTAAGTGGCAGGAGACATCATCGTCTCCTGCTAGAGGGTGGATGTTGTACTCCTGTCAAAGAATAAACCATTTCAAATATGTTCATCAGTTAGTAATGTAAAGGGTATGACAAAACACTACAAGAGGTACTTACCACAAACTAAACGACAAAGGCCTTCGTCGGGCTGTGTTTCTCGAAACCTGGAAATGGCTTGAATGGGGATAGGCCGTCCCTCCATTGAACGACGGAGAAGCAACCCAGCATCTCATCGCATCACGCCACGCTTGTGTAAGAACCAAAATTCTCAAAACCAAGAAAGTTAAAACTTTTTTAGAGAAAATAAAAGAATTTGCAAAGTTAAAGAATCTTAAGAGTATATGTGTTTATATTTGAATGCTTGCTTGATTGCTTGATCTTGGTAAGCTAGTATATATAGAGAGAGACAGAGTCTATGCATTGTATTTGTGTGTATGTATATATGTGTGTATGCGTGTGTATACATAAGAGAAAATGGAAATGAAAAAGAAAAGATTTTTGAATCAGGCCAAAGCCTATCTCTTCCTCTCCTTTCTCTTCTCTTCTCTGTTTGGTCCAGTCCAGCCCAGCCCGTTATCTCCCCTCTCTGTTTCAGCTCGCAGTGCAGCAGCAGCAAGCAGTTGGCCGCCACCCGTGTAGACACTGCCATGTCCGACCCAGAGATCGACCACCTAACCACCAAATGGACTCGCCAGAGTGTCTAGAAGCTAAAGCTCGAGCCATTTTTGCTAGCGCCCGAGCCAAAACTGACATGGACACTTGAGTTCATCCGTCGGTCACCCAAAATCCCACTCGAATTCGCGAGATAGAGATAGAGATAGAGATGAGCAATGGATAAAAAGGATGAAGATTCCAGGGCCTATGTGCGAGCTTTTGCCCAAGAGATAGAATCCCGAGCGCGTTTGAGCCACCGAAACCGAGTTGGATCGCCGTCGCTGCCTCTCTTTCAAAATCCTAACCGAATTCGAGATAAGAAAGCCTCTTGCCTATAAATATGTGCCCCTGGACCTCTCTCAGAGAATCCCGAGCCTTTTCCCCAACTTCTCGTCGAGAAATCGATGCCCAGAACGCATCTCCAACGATCTCCGAAGCTTTGAGCCGCTCCTCGCCGTCGTCAGCCTCGCTGAAGCATCGCCGACGTCGACACATGCCCTGGGTGAGTTCCTCGTGCCGCCCTGATCCTTTTCCGCCGCTCGCCATTGATTTAGATCACCGAAGCGCCACTCCGTCGTGATTCCAGCGATGCGCCACCGCAGGATAGTCGTCGTTGCCTTTTGTTCCACCGGAGCCGAGCACTAGTGCATCTAAGTCGTTAGATCAAGATTCGACGGTAAAGAATAGATCAGCTCATACCCCTTCGCTAGCCAACCGTAGCGTACCACGTCCTACATAATCCCAGTTAGCCTTGCCACGTCATCAAGCCACGTCAGCACTTTTGCCGACGTATCGTGCCATGTCAGCATGCAGTGCATAGTCAGCAGCCTAGTCAACTTTTCTTTTCCTTTTACTTGTTTTAATTGTTTTGTTGATATCATAAATAGTAAATAGTATGCAATAAATAGATTTTTAGTATGAAAATAAATAAATAAATTATTATTATTATAAAATTAATTTATGATAATATTTAATAATGTTATATAGTTTTATCTAATTCTATTTAATAGTTTTAAAATCAAATAGATGCTAGAAAATTTTGAAAAATCCTAGAAAATCATATATGGCTTTGGAAAAATTCTAGAAAAATCCAAGCAACATAATTTCATCTGTAGATGATCTTTTTTGTCCTGTTTTAATCTTTAGAAAATCATAAATTATCAATCATAGCTCCGTTTTAACCCATTTTTTTTGTTGAATTGTCCGAAATAGTGTAATCTTGTGACTGATGATGTTTGTTGTGTTATGTTTGGTTCTTTTTAGATCTTCGTGTTTATGTGTTGTTGTTTTTCATGTATGTTGCAAGTAAACACCAACGTTTAGGATGAGCTAGGAGGTCTGCAGGATCAAGATTTTAAAGACCCAACTGAGTTCAGTGAGTGCAAGTTGTGCTCTTGATCATTTTTATCCTAGTTTAACAAATTTATTGTTTTATAAATATGCATGCTAATAAGTTATTAAGAATCCCAAGAGTTAGGTTTTACGCTAGTTTTTCACTTATCATCCTTGTCGCTATAGTACGATTTTGACTTATGGATGGGTAGATGATACTTAGCCTTGCTTTGGGATGGTAATTATGATAATTGTTTCACGAACTTGATAATGGTCCTATGCTATAATGATACAATATGATAAAATAATTTTTGTAGCAACATGGTATAGGAATTTGAGCAAGTGGTACATTAAGATGTATGGTTGGGAAAGTGGTAGTCTTACTCAAATCTAAGGACTGGTTTGTGGGGTGATCTTTCTGTATTTACAGTACAACCGCAAGTCTGGTATGGGACGGGCCTAGCCAAGTAATTCGCTTACTCTCAGAATAGTGTAGACCTGGTAAAAGAGTGATGAATGGATGATGTCTTGGGATCCAAAAGGCGCAAGAGGAGGCTTTCATTGTTGAGGTGGAATTACGCGGCAGTGAAACCTTAGTGGCTAGACATGTGATGAGAGGGGGCATTGTAAAAGCTTTGTAGTGGATTCCTAACGCACACTTCGGTAGTGTGTAAGAGTTCTCCATCGGTCAACGGATGCTCAACAAATTGAGATGAAATGTATTGTGGATAAAGTATAACCTCTGTAGAGTTAAAACTGAATATTCAGTTGTGCTCACGGAATGAGTGGCACTGAAAACCTACCATAATTATAACTTGATGTTTTGGTTAGTCTGATCAACTGTGATTGTGGGAATAATAATTGAGGGTCATCAGTCATAGTGATAGGAAGTTTGATTGAGGTGTTTAACTTTAGTGGATGGATCTTTGGTTGAAGCATTGGGAAGTTGTTGGTTAGGTCAAGATGGATGGAATCTTGAGGTGGTTTGTCATTCACTTAATTATTATTGCTTTTCAAATGTTTCTACTTAAATGTTGTTTTATACAAAAGAGACATTTAACCATATTCTTATTAAAGTCTTCATGTGCATACTATTTCCTTCATAACTTGCTGAGTACGACAAGTGCTCACTCTTGCTATCACAAAACACTCAGTTGGAGAAGGTATTGAGGAGTACGCTGAAGGTGGATGGTTCTAAGACGCTTTCTACGTCGATAATGCATGTCGAAGAGTTGTAAAGGATTAGCGTCTTCGTAGTTCGTTTAGTTCTACTGTAGTTTAATTGGTTCTTTAACCCTTGAAGGTCACTTTTGTAAGACGGTTAATTCGATTAAGTATGGATATTGTAATGATTATCATCAATGAAGTCACTATATGTTGGGATTGATTCTTGAGCTCAGCATATAAATGAGATTGATTTATTTCTTGAGCTAGTCTAGACAACCCACGTCCATCGCTCCAACAGTGGCACACACGCAAGGCAATCCCATTAGCAAGGAGATGCCCTCGTGTGTGGGCGTCATCTCGTCGCAGGGGAGGTGAAATGGGTGCGTCTCGGGATGCCACCTGTCCACAAGGGCTGCTAGGAGGGCCTTGTCGTAGCTGAAGTGCATGGCTGCCTCCGAGCCCCCCCCCCCACCACCACCAATGAGTCCACCACCATCCGACACAGCGAAAGAAGCCCAGCAGCTTGTAATCTTTAAACAAAATACAATTAATGAACCATTACAACAACAAGTCATAGACAACGTTACATTGAAATGGTACAAACCACGGGATCCAGTACGCGTCAACCCTCATGAGCTTATCCGGCACACGGGGTTGTAGTACCGGAAGCTTCTCAGCCTACACAGCGATGCGATATGAACGGTGCCTGACGTCGAGCTGAGGGTAAAGCAGCTCCAGTTGCGCTATACATGCATATTCACAAGTTATTTACAATTTGATAAGACAAATAAACACAGAGTAACAAGTAAGCATTCAACAAATAACATGAGAGAATATATTGTCCAAAGCGAACACAACAATGTTAACAAATTACAACTTAATACGTTACAACCTCAAATATAGTGATAGTCTCAGTACCACAATACCAAATTACAATGTTGCACACATGAATATCCATCACAACAAGAATGACAACATTAATCAAACTCAATGAGTTGATGAAGCTGACGATCGATGACCACGAGGACGTCTCATATCTGCAGCTGAGCCAAAAGACCCAACTTCTATGGGGTTGGCACTTGGCACAACAACGGTGCATTTTTTAAAAGTGTGCCTTGTTCTATTGCACTTGCTGCACCATTTCACCCGACGGCTAGCTTCTGCTTCATCCAGGTCATTACGGAGTCTCGTCATCCTACACCGTGCCTTCTTTTGCTTCATCTTCTCTGGATCAGTGATGAACACACAATCAGTACAATGATCCTTAGTGAAAGAACTGTAAATCCTAAAATCATAGACCTCATGGTTCTAGATGTTGAATAGAGCTTCCTTCTTGAAGTAGTCGAAGATGTGCCTTTGAGTCCTCATGCCCATCATAGCACACGCGGCAATCACATGTGAACATGACTTGTGCGGTAGCATCAGCTTGTAACAGTTGTAAACACACCTTTCATCAAAGATAGTGCACTCTTGAATAACTCTCTCACGCTTATCCCTCTCCTTGCTTTGTCCCTACAAATAACTTCATATTTGTGTTGTGTAGTTCTCATGGTCTTCACTCGGTGCATCTTTACCTTCTCGGTCTTGTCTTCCATGTACTTAGTCATCTTCATCCAATAAATCAGACGAGCATCATTAAGCATCAGGTGTGCTAATGCATAACGGTCCCTAAAATACTGGCATGTTTCTTGATGTATGAACTCTACAATCCCCACCAGTGGTAATCCCCTCGCACCTTACATCATCCAGTTGTACACCACAGGTAAATTTGTAGTCATACTACCGTACCTTACCGCATTTATGTCGTAGAACAAAGCCCACTTCTCCTTCAGCTCATTCTCAATATACTCGCTAAATAACCTGGTAGATGATCTGGTTCTCCGCATTATGCAAGCTTTATTGTGTATTGGCAGGGACTCAAGAGATATTGGTTCATCCTTTGGTACACTCACGAGCCTATGCTTGGTTTTTCATCAACTCATCTAGTGTATTCCAAAGAGCATCAAACTTTCACTGCTGGTTTTGATCCCACAACCTCTTGAATATGTTGATGAGATACTTGTTCTTGAATTAGTGGAAGAAGTTTGCACCCAAATGCTTAATGCACCACATACTCTGTAGATCTGGCCACATATGACCCATCACGCCATCCTCCGTATTTTTTGCAGATCCTGAATATCCATTGGTATCCCTATATGCCAATCATGTATAAGGTACATGTCTGGCCAAACACCCATAGTTATCATCTTAACACGATACACTAACCAATACCAATTGCTGGTGTTCTCACACTCCATAAATGCAAAGGCCAAAGATAACACTTGGTTATTCCCATCAACCTAATAGCAGTCAGGATCTGTCCCTTGTACATGCTGATAAAGAATGTGTCGTTGATACAGAGGATATGCTGACAATTCTCGAAAGCTTTGATACATAGTCCTAAGACGAAAAAGCATCGCTTTAGGATATACTTGCCTAGTTTAGGCATCTCTTTAGCATCGCTTTAGGTCGTACTTATCTATGTCGTAATACGTCCCTAGGTTCTTTCGAGTAATGCTTTGCAACAAGCGTGGAAGATTGTCATATGACGCCTTGTAGGTCACAAACATCATCTCAATTGCCTTCGTCTTCACCCTCTGTACCTTGTTGTAGCTGATAGTGTACTTGTACGCCCCTCAAGCAATGGGTACTTATCTATGTCGTAATACATCATTGGGTTCCCCATCAATTTTAACTACTCGCTTCGCTAAAATTTGCCCATTTTTCGCAGATCCTACTCTGTAAACAGAAATACCCACATTAATAGCAGGTCAAATTTTTGAGCAGTGGTCTACAACAAACGTGGAATTTTGTCATATTACACTTTGTAGGTCACAAACCTCATCTCGATTCCTTCCTCTTTGCCGTCCATGTCTTTCTGTAGCTGATAGAATATTTGTACTCCCCTCAATTGCTCTGATTATGGACCCTAATTTGTAGTTCAAGTTGTTCACAATATGGACGTACATCATATTGGCAACAAAGGTGAGGTGATGTTCCTGTGGCTGGACTGAAGTTCGTCCAGCATGCAAGTTTGGTCCACCATAATCGACACCTCCTAATACTCAACCCACTTCCCCTTGAAGCTGTGCACCCACCACGGGAAACCCCCCTTCACACACTTGACATCATATTCCTTTTTGCTTGACTTGGCAACTTAAAACTTTCGTTGAAGAGATATTGCCCATTGAGTCACATCATCCTTCATGGCTTGACTGTTAGGAAACCTAGCCCATTCGGTCACCTCATTCTGCGTATACTCCCAGAGCACCTGATTTCCCTCATTCACTACAAGGTTGTTAAAGTTGGGATTGTTCTAGTCCGTGGGAACATGAACATCTTTCTCATTATTTGACATGTCATACTAAGGAGCCTCATCAGCCTCAAGATCATCCCGCTCTATCTATTCAATTAGAGAAGTGATTCGTTCCCTCTTATCTGCCTCACTGGTCAGCTTAGTTGAATCATCTGATGAACATGCAGCATCTGGATAGCCATCCTCATTACTCTCCTCTTCCGCTTACCCCCACCATCTCCCCAACTCCTTCCTTATTCTTCCATTGCATAAGCAAAATAGGTGGCAACCTCTTTCCACTGCATCCAACAAGTACATCCTCCATACTAGATTTTTCTCGAGCGGATACACCTCCCAGTATACATCATCTCTCATACGGTTACCCACAATGGTAATGGTCATCTCTTGAATATCATGGTCTATTTTAAAATCCCGTATCAACTAGTCTTACAAGTGTCCAACACTCTTCTGCATAGGTCTTGAAATACCCTTATCCATTGACTAAAAGACCAACAGTACTACCCCTTTCGGATCATATAATATTTCACTATCACCATAAAAAATCTTAAACTGCCACTTATCCGTCATACCTGCCAAATATCGATATAAAACCCTAACATTATTCTAACATAACATAAAAATACGTAAAACTACATCTACAATAATGCAGCATTCATTGAAAACATAGCCCAACAAATAATCTATATTACAACAAAATATCCCTGAGTCGTTACATTAAACACCACTAAATCCTGCATCTATTACCTAAGTTATGTCTATACTATGTCTAAATCATACATATAATACCTAACCTATGTTTAAATGCTACATCTAATTGCTAAAATATGCGTACAAATAGAATCTAATTGTTAAACTATGTTTAACCCTAATTCTAAACCTAGATCTATATTCTAACCTATGTCTAATGGCTATCCTACCAGGTTTGCAAAAAAAACTAGATCTAACATCTAACCTATGTCAAAATCTAGCACTAGTGGCTACCCAATTAGGTTTTAAAAAAAAGGACAAAAAACATACATTCTTCATATATTAAGGCTTCGCCTCTAATTTTCCTTCCCTCCCCTCTTCTCCTCTCATCCCTCTCTCAGAGTTCTCCCCCTCTCCTCCCCCTCTGTCGGTAGGGGTGAGTGAAAAATGGCGCATTGACATCGACGGGGGCGACATGGCCATATTATAAACCCAAAAGGTTTCGCCCAAAATAGCGGGCGACACAATTTAGATGGACCCACCGGAGGCACTGCATGGGAGATCTCGCCCGTTCACTAGGTGAGAGCAAGATTTTGCCCGGTGAACGGGTGAGACGTCCACGTGGTCGCCAGATCATCAGTAATATTAAATTTTGACCATAGATTCCATAGGGCCCACAAGGTGTCACCCATTTATGGAGTAAGATTTTGCTCTCACCCAATGAACAGGCAACGATGTAGCGAAAATGACTCTATTACTATGATTTTGGTGATTAATGAATACATAGTCATTGAGACTAACATGTTTATCAAGAATATATGTTAGTAAGTCTCATGGATGCAATACATGAAGAAGCCACTGAAGTCGGGACAAAGTTTGGTTGAAAAGTCCCAGGAGAAATGACTTCACCGAATGGTCCGGTATATAGTATATATATATATGTGTGTGTGTGTGTGTGTGTGTGTGTGTGTGTGTGTGTGTGTGTGTGTGTGTGTGTGTGTGTGTGTGTGTGTGTGTGTGTGTGTGTGTGTGTGTGTGTGTGTGTGTGTGTGTACTAAAGATTTACTGAATGACAACTACTACTAAAAAAACTACTAAACACTACTGAGCAGGAACTACTAGAAAATTGCTGAAAAACTACTGTACACTACTTAGCACCACAGCACAAGACAAGCGACACATGAGGATGTGCCACATGGCGCAGGAGCATGCGTGTTGGACAGGTAGCGCGCTGCTAGCGCGAGCATGTGCGCGGGGGGCCTGCGCGAGCTAGGCGCAGCCACATGTCGTAGGGGCACACACGGGCATGGGCTGGCGCAGTCCGGCACAAGTGTCTTGCACCCCGCAACTAATGACTACTAGGGTGTGACTAGCTACTGAGAACTACTAAAACTACTACTGAATAAACCATCAATACTACTGACAACTACTTATACTACTGACACAAACTACTAAATAGAATTTACTATGACTTTAATTACTGAACAAAATTACTGACACTAATGAACAAATTACTGATATTACTGGCAACTACTGACAAATACTGATACTACTGAACAAACTACCGACACTACTGAACAACTACTACTAAACTAATACTACTGACAACTACTCACAACTACTAACATAAACTACTGAACAATTTACTCACTTGAAACTACTAAATATTGAACTACAGACAACTACTGACACTATTGAACAATTTTCAATATCTTGAAACTAAAATTTTTCACTATTTAGCAATACTGGACTACTAAACTAGCTACTAAGCACTATTAGACTGCTACTGAACTTCTAATGCTACTGGACTATTAAAACTATTGGACTACTGAGCACTATTGGACTGCTATTGAACTATTGACAGTACTGGACTACTAAAACTACTAGCGTCGTGCCACGTGGCGCGCTGGCACGGGAGGTGAGTAGGCGCAGCGAGTGTCACGCCATGTGGCGCGCTGCACACGTGGGGTGGCTGCATGGGTGCGTGGGTGGGAGGGCGTAGGGCCTAGGAGTTGAGCCGACTGGGTTGGATTTAGGGTGTAGAATAATACTAGAAAATAGCGTGCCATTAGCAAGCTGTATGACCCGTTGCCGAGGATGACTGGTGATGACCGGAGACCAAATAAGTAGGTTAGGTATAAGGAAGTGCTAGATCGCTCTATTTCTCTATAGAATACCCTAAGTTTGATTAATGTATAAGGTAGTGATAGATCACTTCATTTCTTAACCAAATTGAGTTACTACAACACCACGGGATTGTTCACAATGTATATCGTCAGGCATCAGGAATCCTGTTTACAAGAGAAAAAGCATATGGCCTATGTCCTGTGGCCCTTATGTGACCTCAACATATGGCCTATTTCGTTGAAGCACAAATGCAATTTTCTTCTCTGTGCCTGTGGTGTGCTAAGTTAATCTCTCAATATATCCAAAGGCCAAAAAAAAAAAAACAGAATTGTCTGTAAAGAGTATCATTGCGGATCCTTTTCACTGGGAAATTGACAAGATAACAATAATCTTACCACTCACAGGGCAGACAGATAGCGAAGTAGTATCT
This sequence comes from Phragmites australis, assembly GCF_958298935.1. Classification (NCBI taxonomy): domain Eukaryota; kingdom Viridiplantae; phylum Streptophyta; class Magnoliopsida; order Poales; family Poaceae; genus Phragmites; species Phragmites australis. The sequence continues at coordinate 35,553,601 of NC_084923.1, read as the reverse complement.
GGTGAGACTACATACTTCCCCAACACTTTCATTAGGATTTGGGTATAGTGGTCCACCATTTGTGCCTTTATCACGACTTCAACTCTGGGCTTCTCCATTCTGACAAGCCAAAACTCATTTTCCCCACTTGAAGATGAATGGTTAAGAGCACCATCACTGGTGCTTACAAGGTTAGCTGTTGAGAGACTCGGGCTGTGACTATCTTTCTCTGATCCATCATCTGTATCCGGCTAAACAGACAATACTCCAGTCATCTGTATAAGTTGAGAAGAGCATAAGAAGCAAATAGAGTTGAGTTTGAACTTTTAAGTATATATAAGAAGCAAATAGATATGAGTTTCAACTTTTTAAGTATATATATATATATCTTCAAGTACTTTTCACTTGTTAATCAGATATGCTAATTTTCATGTACATCAAAATCAATTCAACGATTGATGTGATTATTAAACTACCAGCCTTATCAAAACTGTACCTTGGCACACCAAAACTACTGAACCTTGGCAGACCAGTCTTATCTGAGTCTGAATAAGGAGAACATATGCAATTAGAGTTATTCAGATAATGACATGATAAGAAAGATATCTGTTACTGAACCTACTGAATCTTAATTAACTTTCGGCAAAAGCTGAGAATATCTTGTTTCTGAAAATGAAAATAAGGCACATGTTGCTAATGGATATAATGGTACCCCACAATTTTTTTTTATTTTCGTAATAACAAATGAAAATGTTGAGGTCACTGAAGTGGAAGACAGATAAAGCACAGTCAATTGCAACTCCAGCAAGAGAAAGTTAGGTTCAAAACAAATTTACCCAAAAAAAGGAGTATAGTGTGCAATACTTCTCTGAAAGCAAAAAAGTATCGGCTTCCAGAACTACCACTGTGACGCTTGCTATGGATGGGTCTTCCTTCAAGAAGCTAATGTCAACCCCGCTTATATACTTCAGTTTGCCCCTTGAATGATTGTTTTCTGAATTTGATCCCATTGAAGGAAAACTCCAGTCGAAATCATCTCCAAGAATTAGCTTACTCTTGAGCATGTCCTGTGTCCTGCATCAGCAAAGTAACAACATGGGATATGAATCACATATTCAGCTCCTCCTGATTGACCGAGGAGGTAACAGAAATAGGTTATGAAATAGGACTTACTTGACCCATTCTTGTTTCTGCAGCATTAAACCATGGTCATTTCAATCTTCATCGGCAAAAGGAAGTACTTGTCAGTTGAACAAGGAGTGAGTAGCAAATGGGGTTTAAAAAAAAGGAATAACTGAATGGATTGCATCAGAGTGAGTATATACTGGTGCCAAGTTAATAACCAGTACTTTGGCATTTCAGGAGGAAGTAATTTTGGAGGTTTTCCACTACATTATTTGTGCCATCCATAAACAAATTTCTGCAAAAGTCAGTAACTCAGTACCAAAATTTCTTCCTCCCCAAATAACACAGAAAGAATAGAAAGACAGGTGGAATTCAGTTGAACTGAATTAAGGGCAGATCAAGAATTATCACACCAAATGGATGAACTATTGAATCCCAATCGACACCACATGCTGCAGGTAGAATCAATCTAAGAAATTATGACGAGATCATTAAATCACTATGCTCCATCAAGCCAAAGCACTCCATCTCTCCGCTCTTAGCTCATCGCTGCAGCGGCGCTGCTCCGCTCTGTTGCTGCCTGCCATGCGTGCCACTTCTCGCTCAGTAGCGTGCGTGCACAGCAGCCCGAGGCACTCCGCCGTCTGAGCACCGCCGTGAACACCGCTAGCCATCGCGGAGCCGGACTACCACTATTTCGGTTCAACAGTGCCCGTGGCGAGCTCCTCCTTCAATTCCGGATGTTTTTGGCTAGGATCTTGTCACCGAAGCCGTGCTGCAGTGGTCTTCTTCCCCGAGCCCAACAGCAGCCGAACACTCCTGTTAGCATCATCTTCCCCATGGACAGCGACCACATTGTTCTGCTCCGCCATTGATTCGTTGCATCCGGACGGTGCCGGGCTCCCGAGCGACGAAGGAGAGGGCCTGGAGGGGAGAAGTGGTGGCGGCAAAGGGAGGAGGCGAGGGCGAAACGGGCAAAACATCGAGCACCTCAAGGATACCGCGAGCTTCACGGCGACAACGGCTTTGGCCTAGGCGAGCGGCATCGCGATTGCACGGAATGGGGTTCGGCAACGATGACGCTCGCGAAGTGGCTGTGCGCGGCGGGAGGGCGCGCGGGGGCTGACATCGGAAGGGGGCAGGGGTGGTTTGAGGTGGCGCTGTGGCGGGGACGTGTTCGATGGAGGCGCGCGATGTGGCAGTGGCCAAAGTGGAGCTGCATAGGTAGACGGACATGTCAACAGTCCGGAACCGAATCTCAGCCGTGTACTCGGCGCAATCTTGCCGATCCAGTCGCCTGCCCGTCGAACGCCAGTAGACGCCGGTAAGGGAGTGCTGCGGGAGCGGAGCGACAACGGAACAAAAGCTCAAGCGGCTACCGGCGTGGAGGTACGGCCGGTGGCAGAGGAGTGGAGGCGCGGTCGTGGACGTCCCAATGGCCACCAGCGTGGAGGTCTAAAGATAGTGTATGCACGCGTGCCTCTTCTCCGCTCCTGCACCGCTCGCTCGCCGCGTTGTTATCTAAAAAGACGTTGCTCGAGTTGTAACTCCGCGGACCTATCGTGTGGTCTAGTTCGCTCGTCGCGACGGCGGGGACTGCGAACAGGCAGCGGTGGACAAAGGAGCGAGAGGGAGTTTTTTTCAGCGGCCAGAGCTCCTCGAAGCCTCAGGATCAGAAATCACTCGAGTCGATGCGAGGGTGACCTGAGCGTATCGAGCTGTTGAGAGCTGCGGCCATCGTTGAAATCAGACGGTTCATAAAAAAGCTGACGTGAATAGGCTCAGAAGCGGCGCTCGCGACACGCTTTAGTTATACTTCCTCTGATTGTAAATGTAGGTCGTTTTAGCCTTCTCAACTATTCTCTAAATATAAGTTATTCTTGAACTTTTATGCACTTTTTTCTCTTTCTTTCACTTATTGCCCTTGTTCAATAAATACTATAACTCTCACAGATGAATGAGTTATCTTTTTCAATACAGAATAAATAAAAGGTAAAAAGGTCATTTGATCTACTTTCTTAACCCTTATGCACAAATCTAAAACGATCTACATTTATAATTAGAGGGAGTATAAAATTCTACATCATAGCAATAGTATAGCATATAGAGAGAGGGGGAATTTGAGGGCCAGATCCGTCTTACTCTGTAGGTCTAGCCGGTCTTTCTTTGATAAGCCGTGGAGTATGAAGCACGCTACCACCCCCATTTCAAAATACTTAGCAACTTGTCTCAGAAAAAAAATGCTTAGCAACTTTAATTTTTTTGTTCGAACTTTTTTTGCGGGTTAGGAGAGCTCATGAATATGAATACAAGAATGTGTCTGCGCACACCACGCAGCGCTATGGAGGAGCTCATGAGCTACCTTATTACACTCTCTTAACTATATTAAACCTAATCTCCGGCAACAGGGGAACCAATATCGTAGGGTCTGTTTGTTTGAGTTTCTGTTTTTAGGTTTTTCTGAAAAGATGTGCTTTTGGATTGTCTGAAAAGCTACTTTTAGAAATAGATTGTTAGTTTCTACAACAAAATTTTGGCTTCTTAGCATATAGCTTCTCAGAAAATCATCTCTCAGCGAACTTCTCAGCTTTAGTTCATCTTCCTCAGAAGCAGACTTCTAGTTTCTCTAGAAAAACACTTCTTCAAAACCCTGTTTGTTCTAGTTTCTGACTTCTGACAGCAGTAGAAATAGAATTAAAAAAAAAACAGAACCTTAGCCTCACGAAGCATTGGACTCCATGTCTCCATCTTGACCTCACATCTTCAGTTGATCGCAAGAATGAAGCCACCTGAGCACAATCTACCTCCAAAATAACCGGCTTACTTAACCACTCGACTGCTAATTGGAGACCCTCCCAGCAGGCCTGAACTTCACTTTCCATAGCATCAGCACAATTCCACAGCATCCTCCATGCCGAGAGAACAGCAACACCCCAATTATCCCGAGCAATAGTTCCCACACTAGCCTGACCTGACTCCGAACTGAATGCACTATCCACATTAACCTTAACCCATCCATCTTGGAGAGGAATCCATCTGTGGTCTGTTGCCTGCATAACGACATGAACCACCAGCTTTTCTACCATGAGTTTTCCTTTGCCCTTCAAACTGATATTTTCCTTTTGTCGGATTTGTAACGGTGATTCACAATAGCTCTGTAACAACAAAACTAAACCTATAACTGAAGCACACCCTTCGCAAAATAATTTCATTGTGTAAATGCCAGCGGAAGAATTATCCAGTAGAACTAGTAACCAGTCCGGACTGGAATTCCTGGAACACGCATTCATCTGGCAAGTCCCAGACCTAACGGGTTGCTTCCCTCAAAGCTCTGGCTTTTGGGCACCTGATTACAGCATGGTGCCCGTCCTCTACACCCACACCACAGATAATGCAAGTATCATCATGAATCAGGTGTCTTCGTCGCCGATTCACTTGTGTAGCCAGACCATCCCTTGCCAATTTCCAGGCAAAAATACAAACCTTCTGTGGTACTGCAGCAAGCCAAATAGAATTCCAAACTTTTTTATCCCCATTTGCCATTGACCTGCTAGCCCCAACAATGTTTTCCTCCATGCGCAGCTGCAAGCCCAACTTGTACGAACTTCGAACTGTGAACCTGCCGGACTTCTCATGGTGCCAAGCTAAAAAAATCTTCGATGGGTTTCGAGGGGACGACGTTTGATCTGAGAAATCCATCTTAAACGATTTCGTGCCTTGCTAACTCCAACATTTAGCATGAGAATTCAAGGGATACACTTGTAACACCATATGCGCACTCTATCTCCATTACCATTATGCTATATCAGTCCTTTCTTCGGCAATTCCAATCTACCCTAGATGCTCTTTTGAGAAAATAAGTAGAAATATGTCTTAGTTTATTTGTGATGAGTCATTGATAATATTTATATTGAGTTGAATTTATTTTTCATGAGTATGTCTATGTATTAAAATGAATTATTATGATTATGACTAACCGGTTGTGGAGAGAAGTAGAGTTGGCATTTTCTATTTTTGAGCAAGAAAAAATGTACACACCATATGATCCGGTGTTAGAGAAATTGTACACTAGATGATCTAGTGTTCATAAGAAAATCACACCGAAGGATTTTGACTCAGAAGAGAAAATTGATGGCCTCACCACATGGTTTGGTATTAAGGAGGTGTGAACACCGGACCATTTTCCAAGAGATGTGTTTCTTGGTATAGGATGAAGTTGAACGCCGGATGGTCTAATGAGAGCAGTTATGCACACCGAATGCTTCATTAGAGCATTTTTCAGAAGTTTTCCCCCGGCTCAGTGGAGAAAAAGTTTTTTACACGTCGGATGGTCTAGTGTGTACATCAAAGGCTTCACCATAGTGTTTTCAGAGTTTCTGTATTTGTGCAATGAAAGATGGGATTACACACACCGGATGGTCTGGTGCTCAGAAGGAGTGTACATCGGATCATCTGGTGTTCACATTTTTTCTGATATGGGCATTTCTATAGTAATTTTTTATTATGACTAATTAGAGATGGAATTGGAGAAACATGTATGCTTGTCTTGTCATGTGTAGGTGATAGATGTAACTTGACAATCGGCGGCATAATGATTAGAGCAAAGAGGTGCTTGGTGCCGGACGATCAAGGAGGCTGTGTGGAGTCAAGGATGATCCTAACTGTATACGTGGAGGGCAAGCAAGACATGAGATGGTGGATGAAGACGGCGTATTTGACAACATCAAGCGAAAGGGATGTCGGTGCAAATAACAAGACGACTCGAATAATCAGAAGCGGGAGAGATTTGCCAGTAGTCAAAATCGTAAAATAGAGTACACGCGTCAATATTATGTGACTTGCTTAAGGTGTAAGTAAGTGGCAATAAGTCACGCTTTGAGAAGCGTACGATGCGGTTTCATAGTTTAGCCTCAAAACCGTGGTAAAGTGTGAAGTGCACATGGCATCATCGTGGCTTGTGTTGAGACGAAACTAAGTCATTGTAGATGCCACAACCGTTCGATGGACGAGGAAAAAGATTGACAAAAATACTCTCGGTGGTAGGTAAGAGTGTATTAGAATAGAGGAGTATTTGGGAACAATGTAGGGAACTTAGGGGTCAAGAAACATAAGCTATAAATAAAGGGAAGGACTCATTGAGCCTTTTTGAGCCAGCCATTTGAGATTGTGTGGTAGAGCTTTAGAGGAAAGGAAGGGGAGAGCTTAGCCTTTATACTAGGTGAGAGTTTTTTTTAAGCAAAAATATTTTATAATCTACCAAAAATAGGGTGTTCCTCTGCAAGAAATGAAGCTTATATTTTCTCTTGTGCTTGTGTTTATCTCCTTTTAGTTCTCTCTATTAGCTTACCTTATAAGTTTGCAAGTCTTTTGGTTTGTTGTGATTTTCGTTTTTATTGAAGAGCTAAAATTTTTCATCACGTTGGAGTTGTTTTTCTTGTTGCTAGAGGGATAAGAATCATCTATGAGTTAGTCTTATAACATCCCGTGCTTCTAGATCATCAACCTGGAGACTCTCCTCACTCGTTTTGTATTTCTTCAAATCTAAGTGAATCAAGTTGCAAGCTTTTTGTGTGACACTTGAAATTGATTTATATGAAATCTAGAGTTCATATTCATCCATGAGAGCCATACTTTTCTCATAGATTTTTGTTATGTTTTATTTTTCTCGGTTTTATTGCTTCCACGTGTTAATTTAAACTGTGTTGGGTGAAAAGATTAGAATAGACTATCTAAAAATTTAATGAGAACTCCTATTCATACTTTCTCTAACCGTTTTTCTTAGCCGTACATTTTTCAAATAGGTGATGCATCGGCCGGGGAAACTGTATCAATCAACTCCCCTCTTAGGTAGTACTTAGCCTTCCAGATTTGTGCATAGAGGCTATCAGGGTACTGTACTAGCAACCATGTATGTCTTGCCAGCAACGCCTGATTGAACAGGCTCATATCTGTGAACCCAAAGTCCTCCTTTATGGTTTCGCCAAATCACCAATATAGCAAGGATTAATTTAGTTGGAAAACTAGATCTGAATTACCATCTTATACTCGAGAACGGAGACCGGAGACACTGCACATAACACTAGCAAAATCGGTCATACATAATGCTTCGTCACTACCAGTTATATAAGAACTGATATTAAAAATATATCATTGTCAGTTCTTAATTTTTTACGTTCGAATCATGATAGAACCGCTAAAAATTGAAATTTATAATAGGTATCAGTACCGATTTGTAATATGAACCAACACTGATACCGACTATAGGTTCTGATTCTAGCCACGAAATCATTATTGATAGTCCAACTTACCTTAAAAAATCTATAACTTTTTAATCCAAGTTCGACGGCGATCATAAATGACGATTCACCACTACCAATTATATAAGAACCGGTAATAAAAATATATCACTGCTGGTTCTTAATCTCTCACGTTCGAATCATGATGAAGTCGCTAAGAACCGATACTGATAGTCGGTATCAATACACTGATACCGATTATCAGTGCTGGTTCTAGCTACGAACGACTACTATTAATAGTCCAACTCATCTTTAAAAAATTATAACTATTTAATACGAAGTTCGATGGCAACAAACTTTATATAAAAATTATAATTCTCGACGAGACTTATAACTTTGTAATTAATCACTTTTTATTTAAAATTATATAGATACACAAACGAGCACGGACTTCTAACCTTCATGTGCACGTGCACGAACGAAAACGACCACGGCTGATCGACCATGGTAGGAACGAGCAGGAGCATGAGCACGAATAGCGTGGTCAGTTGTGCCCATGTGTATGTACATATTTTTATTTAATTTTAAATTTTATTCAGAATATAAGAGTTATCTAAAAATTCTAAGTCTAACGATAGACTTTATATGAAAATTAGATAGAGACAGATTTTATATAAAAATTGTAGAACATCAAATTTACAATTTTGTAGTTGATTATTTTTTTATTTAAAAATATATGAATGCATAAATAAATATCAAAAGGCTATCGAAGGAAACCATACACTTGACCACAAACTAAATTGCTAGATTAGTATAAGTAGAAATGGTTGAAAAAGCCACACTGTATGGACTCTATATGCAAAAGTTATGACTGTTTGATGAGTCCATAGCTCCTTCAGATACTATTAATATCATCAATAATTCTCAAATCATACAAGGTCCAGTTACAAAAACACGTGCACGACAATTAGACCACCAAGTGAACTCATTTCTCACTATGCATGCTTTCTTTGATGGATTCTTACTAAATTCTTGTGATATTTTATTGCTTAGGAACGTGAGAGAAACACCACAATTTTACTAGGACGTCACCCCTCGAAGGCCAAGTCTACTCGGACTCGATGCTGAGCTCTAGTCGTGGTCGTGGTCGAGTCGTAGGACAACATATCAGTAAAACGGGCATAACTCTCTCATACGAAGTCCGTTTTAAATAATTTTGATATTCTGGAAAGCATACGATGAGCCATTTCCAATGGACATGAGCTCGACTAAATATTCCTTATAGTTTAGTCAGAGTCAAAGAAATAAGGTAATACACCACCATTTTAGACCTAGTTGGGTCTTTTAATCGTGTTGGGGCGAAGTCCAGGTTGTGTGCACTTCTTTCCATGCCTGCACAATCCTAGGTCGACCTCCTCATGTCCCTCCTATATATACACAGTAGCTGTCGTAGTTTAGGCTAAGGTTTTGCTTAGATTATTCTGTTTTATACAGTTTCGTCGCTTGTTCAGTTTGTGGAACCCCAATTCGAGCACTTCATTGGTAATTAGTAATATTTATATTGTATCTACCTATTCTTGTTTGTATTCTCGATTTTCTTGTAGGAAAAGCCTTGTTGATGAGGTCAACCACGTCTTGGTATGGTTGATAAACATGGAGTAGTGTTGTACTAGTTGTGAGGGTTCTCGATCTGTCTTAGTCAGAGCCTTTGGATCATCAATGTCGAAACTCCACCAATCGACTTATCATATTACCTTCAGAAGATGGGAAAACATGCATCAAGTGGTATCAGAGCTTAGGTTACCCGTTAGGTAATCTCAGTTATCCCCTTTGTTTTATCATTTTCTATTACCTAGAGTTCAGAAAATTGCACCACAAAAATATTTAAATCTTAGTTTTTCATTATCCAAACCACTTTGTGTCTTCGTAATTTTGTTTTCAGTATTCGTGTTGTTATGTTTGAGTCCATCGTCGATATCTTTGTTGTTGATCGAGTCATCATGATCTAGTTTCTAGTGTCGATTCTTATTGTTTAGTCATCATGTATCTTGGTTTGCCCTTGTTTGCTATAACCGAGATTGTGTCTCTAATTGAGTCGACCATCAAGTCGTATTCGACCACTAGTCTCTTAACCATCCACTCGAGCTCGACCACTAGTCGAGTTGACCATCAAGTCGTGTTCGACCACTAGTCGCTTTAACTATAACCATCTACTCGAGTTTGACCACTAGTCGAGTCGACCATCAGGTCGTGTTCGACCACTAGTCATTTCAACCATCTATTCGAGCTTGACCACTAGTTGCTTAACCATCTACTCGAGCTCAACCACTAGTCGAGTTGACGATCAAGTCATGTTCGACCACTAGTCGCTTTAAACATCTACTCGAGTTCGACCACTAGTCGAGTCGACCATCAAGTCGTGTTCGACCACTAGTCGCTTCAACCATCTACTCAAGTTCGACCACTAGTTGAGTCGACCCTCTACTCAGGTTTGACCACTAGTTGCTTCAACCATCTACTCGGGTTTGATCACTAGTCGTTTTCAACCACCTCTTCAGATTCGACCACTAGTTGGATTCAACCATCCTTTCGGATTCGACTATCCATTCTATTTTATCTCCACAGTCAAATCGAGTATATCTGTTTCTGGCTGCTCTCAGACACCTCCATACACCCTTCATATCGAGCATTATCCGATAAAATTTGAGTAGCAATCCATAGCCGAAACAGAGGTAGCTAAAGTTCAAAGAGAGAGAATCTTTTTATTACCTTTATGCCCCTGCTTTCCGGAAAAAGTTTGTGACCCACGTACCTCACTGGTCTTAGAAAGGGCAGTAAAAGAGTTTTTGAGTTTGTGTAACATTCGCAAAAAAAAAAGCAAGAAGCAAAGAGTGCAAAAAAGAAGAAGCAAAGAGTGCAAAAAAAGAGAGAGAGAGAATTAAAAAAAATTAGTTTGCATTGCGAATTTTGTTCTATTGTGTTTGTGTCTGCTATAGTTTTTGACTTGTTTGAGCTACTTCTAGGAGCGTGTTCGGGCCAGCAACTGTGACAAATATTGTGGATTTTTATTCAACTTTGCTAATTTGATTTCAATTATTACCATTACTTGCTACTAAATATTGCTTGTCTAAGCTACACTTTCTCTCGATCAAAACGGTTTCTCCCCTTGCAACTACCTTACTCGCACCCAATAAGGTATCATGAATCAACCACCGGTTGTGCTAACCGCGGTGATTGGTAAGAGCACTTGCAAGAGCGTGGTAAGGCGCTTAAGAGTGTGTGACTCCACCTCCACCACCTAGTAGTCGATAGGGATAATTTATCTTTTGTTATTTTCTATCTTCTACTAACCATGGCAGGAGAAGCATTGGATGCACAGGAGTGTGTTTTGAGGGAAGAACTCATAATAGTGCTGAATGATCATCGACAAGCAAGTACTGATGACTTCGATAAGAATCTTGTGGAGATAAACACTACATTGCAATGACTTAATGATAGTACTGCCATGCTAAATACACGGTTTGATCGAGTGGTTAACCAGCCACCAAACCATATGCGTGTGTATCCTCGTGGCGCAGACCATGAGGAAGAGGAGTCTATCACAGGATGATGAAATTTTGAGGCAAGAACAAGACACCTTTGATGCACGACAACGGACCGATTAAACTTCAACCGTCAAGATATGAGAGATAATAATTTTCAGCAACATAACTTACGTGTTAATGATGATCCATTTGCTAAGATTAAGTTTACCATACTATCTTTTGTGGGTGTTTATGATGCTGAAAAGTATTTAGATTGGAAGATGACGATTGAATAAAAGTTTAATGCTCATTTAGTTCCTAAAGTGCATAGAATTAGGGAAGCCACTAGTGAATTTAAAGAATTTGGAATTATCTAGTGGAATAGAGTATGCATCGATGAATTAGCGCCTACCACATGGAATGCTTTAAAGGTTGTTGTACGTAACAGATTTGTTCTACCCTCTTTTAAACGTGATTTACGTAAGAAATTGCAGCGCTTAAACTAAGGTGATAGATCTGTAGAAGAATATTATCATGAGCTACAAATTAGTAATTGCATTGTGATATTATTGAGGATGAACATACTGCAATGGCACGCTTTTATGGAGGGTTAAGGTGTGAAATTCAGGACATAGTTGATTACAAAGAATACAATACTGTTTCTAGATTGTTCCAACTTGTATGTATGGCAGAAAAAGAATTGTAGGGACGATAATAGAGACCAAGGAGCAATTTTGGAAGTACGACCACTTCAAAATTAACATCAGAACAAGTCAAAATAGCTCCATATTCAGCTACATGGTCTGCTACCCCCTTCTCGAGTAAGGCGCGTTCAGCAGTACTTTTGACACCGTCGCACACTCCCGAGGTAAGCAAATTTGTAAGTGTGCAGGGTCCAGCCAAGAACTCTTCTTCGGTTGCTTCTACAGGTTGATCGACCGGGATTGTATGCCACTAATGCAAGGGAATGAGCCATGTCATGAAAGATTGCCTAAGTCAGCGAGCGTACATTGCAACAGAAGATGGTGGGTATGTAAGTGCTATTGATGTTGAGGATGAATATGCACTTGCAGCTAACCATGCAGGTGATGAGGACGAACATGAGATGGATATTGACCATGAGGAAGTGTTCGATGCCACTACTACAGAGGATTATCGGACCCTCATTGTGCAGCAAGTGTTAAGCACTCAAATGGAGCAAGCGGAACAACTACAACGCCATAATTTGTTTCAAATATTCTTCATAGTCAAGAATTATTATGTTCGAGTCATTATTGATGGAGGAAGCTGCAACAACTTGGTAAGTTCATATATGATCAAAAAGTTTACCTTGTCGATAATAAACAATCATCATCCTTATCATATTTAATGGTTCAACAACAATGGTAAGTTGAAGGTAATGCAAACAGCTAGAGTGTATTTTTCTATTGGTTTATACCATGATTGTGCTGATTTTGATGTAGTACCCATGCAAGCATGCTCACTTTTGTCAGGACGACCATGGGAATTTGATATTGATGCAACACATCATGTAGAAGTAATAAGTACACCCTTATGTATAAAGAAAATAAAATAATTTTTCTACCTTTAACCCCTGCTGAAATTGTGAAATGTGAACAAAAAAGGCTGAAAATAAGATAAAAGAGTTTGAGAATGAGTCCAAAAATCAGCAAGTAGAGGAAAAAGTTTTTCCACCTAAAAAGGAGAAAGCAACAACAACTTCTAAGTCCAATGGAATTAAACTAGAAGGGTGTATTATGCTTGCTACTAAATCTGATCTTGCTAAAATTTATGATAATGAGACTAGAAATGTGTGTTATGCTTGCTACTAAATCTGATCTTGATAAAATTTATGATAATGAGCTGTCATGCTATGCTTTGATGTGCAAAGATGCTTTAGTTTCACTCGAGAATATATCTAGCGTTTTGTCTCCTATTGTTGCCAACCTTTTGCAAGAGTTTTTGGATGTATTTTCAGCTAAGGTACCCCCGGAATTACCACCTATTCGAAGGATTGAACATGAAATTGATTTGATTCCGGGAGCAACTTTGCCAAACCATGCTGCATGTAGGACCAACCCAAAAGAGACTAAGGAAATTCAGCGACAAGTCCAAGACCTTTTAGACCACGGGTATGTACGAGAAAGTCTTAGCACCTAAGAAAGATGGTAGTTGGCGTATGTATGTTGATTGTAGAGCCATCAATAATATTACTTTAAGATATCGTCACTCTATCCCTAGGTTAGATGATATGCTTGATGAGTTGAGTGGTTCTATAATTTTCACTAAAATTGGCTTGCGAAGTAGATACCACCAGATTATAATGAAACTTGAAGATGAATGAAAGACTGCATTTAAAATTAAGTTTGGTTTATATGAGTGGTTAGTAATACCTTTTTGGTTAACTAATGCACCTGATACTTTAATGCGATTGATGAACGAAGTTTTATGTGCTTTTATTGGGAGATTTATGGTGGTTTACTTTGATGACATCTTGATTTACAACAAGTCATATGAACTATACTTTAATCACTTACGTGTTGTTTTTAACGCTTTGAGAGATGCACGTTTGTTTGGTAACCTCAAAAAGTGCACCATATGCACAAATCGAGTCTCTTTTCTTAGCTATATTGTTACTCTATAGGGAATAAAGGTGGATAAAACAAAAATTGAAGCCATAAAGAGCTAGCCAACTCTTGAGACTGTTACACAAGTGAGAAACTTTCATAGTCTTACGGGTTTCTATCGGCGATTTGTGCAGGATTTCAGCACAATTGCTGCTCCATTAAATGAGTTGACAAAGAAAATGAGTAGTTTTCAAATAGGAACCTGCACAAGAACAAGCATTCAAGTTGTTAAGAGAAGCTCACCCATGCTTCATTGCTCCAACTCCTTGATTTTGGTAAGACCTTTGAACTAGAATGTGATGCTAGTGCGATTGGAATTGGAGATGTGCTAATTCAAGAAGGTAAACCCGCTGCTTATTTCAGCGAGAAATTAAGTGGGTCAAGTCTGAATTATTCTACCTATGATAAGGAATTGTATACTTTAGTTTGAGTGCTTGAAACTTGGCAACATTATCTATAGCCCAAAGAATTTGTTACACATTCTGATCATGAATCGTTGAAACATATTAGGAGTCAAGCTAAACTGAATAAACGACATGCTAAATGGGTAGAATTTATTGAGTCATTTCCATATATCATAAAACATAATAAAGGAAATAATAATATGATAGTTGATGCGCTTTCTAGGAGTTATACTATGTTATTTCAACTGGATAATAAGATTTTTGGTTTAGAGACTATTAAAGAATTATATGCTGTTGATTTGGATTTTAAAGAAGTTCTTGAACATTGTAAAGAAGGGAAAACATAGAATAAACATGTGCTGAATGATGGATCGCTCTATCGTGCTAACAAGCTATGCATTCCAGCTAGCTCCGTTTATCTTTTGTTGTTGCAGGAGGCGCATGGAGGAGGATTGATGGCATATTTTGGAGCAAAGAAGACTAAAGATGTGCTGGCTACTCATTTCTTTTAGCCAAAGATGAGATGTGACGTCGAGCACTATGTGTCATGTTGCACCACTTGCAATAAAGCTAAGTCTCGCTTAAATCCACATGATCTTTACATACCTCTTCCTGTTCCTAGTGCACCTTAGGAGGATGTTTTCATGGATTTTATTTTAGGATTGCCTAGGATAAAGAGGGGAAGGGATAGCATATTTGTAATTGTGGATCGTTTTTCTAAAATGACACATTTTATACCTTGTTACAAGAGCGATGATGCTACAAACATAGCTGATTTGTTTTTCAGAAAAATCGTTCGACTACATGGAGTGCCTAATACTATTGTCTCAGATCGTGACACAAAGTTTTTGAGTCACTTTTGAAGATCACTTTGGAATAAATTGGGGATGAAGCTGCTGTTTTTTACTACGTATCATCCCCAAACCGATAGTCAAACAGAGGTTCTCAACCGTACATTATCGACCATGTTACGGGTAGTTCTAAAGAAGAATTTGAGTACGTGGGAAGAGTGTTTATCACATATTGAATTTGCTTACAATAGGTCGGTGCACTCCACCACCAAGATAAGTCCGTTCCAGGTGGTGTATGGATTTAATCCATATGCTCCTATTGATTTACTACATTTGCCTACTTTTGAAAGACTTAATTTAGATATTAAGAAACATGCTGAATTTATTCTTAAGTTGCATGAAACCACTGAAAAGAATATAGAGAGCATGACTGAAAAGTATATGATTGTTGTAAGTAAAGGTAAGAAGGAAAATAAAATTTGAACCAGGTGATTTAGTTTGGTTGTATTTGAGGAAGGATATGTTTCTAGAACTAAGAAAGTCAAAATTGATATCTAGAGCTGATATGCCATTTAAGATAATTGAGAAAATCAATAGCAATGCATACAAATTGGACATACCTGTAGATTTTGGGGTTAGTTCCACATTTAACATTTCAGATCTGAAGCCCGACCTGGGAGAAAAAGAAGAGCTTGAGTCGAGGACGATTCCAATTCAAGAGGGCAAGGATGATGAGCCCATGACTCCTTCCGATACTATCAATACCGTCAATAATCCTCAAATCATATAAGGTCTAATTACAAGAGCACGTGCATGATAATTAGACCACCAAATGAACTCATTTCTCAATATTCATGCTTCTTTGGATGGATTCCTACTAAATTCTTGTGAGGTTTTCTTGCTTAGGAATATGAGAGAAGCCCTACAACCTTACCCGGACGTCACCTCTTGAAAGCTAAGTCTACTCGGATTCGAGGCTGAGCTCTAGTCGTGGTTGTAGTCGTGGTCGAGTCGCAGGACAGCATGTCAGTAAAACGGGCATAACTCTCTCATACGAAGTCCGTTTTAAACAATCTTAGACATTCTGGAAAGCTTACGATAAACCCTTTCCAATGGATATGAACTTGACCAAATATTCCTTATAGTTTAGTCAGAGTCAAAGGAATAAAGTGCTACGCTACCGTTTTGGACCTAGTTGGGTCTTATAATCGTGTCGGGGTCGAAGTCCAGGTTGTGTATGCTTCTTTCCATGGCTGCATAACCCTAAGTCGACCTCCTCATATCTCCTCTATATATACACAGTAGCCGTCGTAGTTTAAGCTGGGGTTTTGCTTAGATTATTTTGTTTTATACAATTTCGCCGCTTGTTTGGTTTGTGGAACCTCAACTTGAGCACTTCATTGGTAATTAGCAATATTCATATTACATCTACCTATTTTTACTTGTGTTCTCGATTCGCTAGCAGGAAAAGCCTTGTTAGGGGGTCAACCGCGTTTTGGCACGGTTGATAACTACAGAATAGTGGTGTAGTGGTTGCGAGGGTTCTCGATCTGTCTTGGTCAGAGCCTTCAGATCATCAACGTTGAAACTACACCAATCGATTTATCATATTGCCTTCGCAAGATCGGGCAAACACGCATCACTGTTTTACTCAACACTGCACAGGTTGAATACAAACTTTTTCATACAGGGTCGGATGGAGATAAACTTTATATGAATATTGTAGAACTCGATGAGACGTACAACTTTGTAGTTGACACCCTTTTCATTTGAGGTTGCTTAGATGTCCAAATAGACATTGAAATATTTGGTCAGACAAGGTCAAAATGATTTATTTTGCTATTACATTAAGAACAAATTTGATGATTTATTTTGCTATTACGTTAAGAACATTTGGTCAGACAGTTTAATGCGCTTCATTGATGACGATTTTAAACTGCTATGAATGATATGTTTTATAGTGGTGTAAGCACGATGAGTCGATGCTAATGTCCCAACTTGCTAGAAGTGGGACCCACGCTAGGCGATTGATTGGGTTTATGACTTAATAATTTTTTGGGGGTCAGGGTGATACCCCATATCAATTACCTTTCTCGTGTCAGGTTACAATTGGGCTTAATAGATAGAACGACAGTAGCATGCAAGATTTAATTGGACAGAATGGCCTAGATGTATAACTTAACCTTCTCGGCTATACATAAAATCATCATCGGTATATGCAGTCCAAGCTATTTTTTCTGTCTAATAGATATATGTTATAACCAAATCAGCGGATAACCTACAACATTGACGGATGCATCGGACATATATTCAGCTCATAACCAGTGACCGTTGAGCAAAGAATTTTGGGTTTTGAGTTGAACAATTTTGTAGCATGACTGAATGTTTTTTAATTGAGCTCAAACATTTGGATTTGAGCCGACCAGTTTCTGCAATAAAGTTTAAAAATCCCCAAACAAGTATAACAATTTAAGATTGAGTTGAACATTTTTGTAACTGAGTTGTTTTTAGAGAAAAATGGAGTGAGTAGGGATGAAGAGGTAAGGAGTATAACTTTCCAAAAATAGAACGAGTAATGGGTGATTGCGAGATAGAAAGCTCCGGAGAGGGATCACATCGCTAAACCTAGCCCAACTTGGAATGAAGCGAAAAAAGGCTCGGTAAGGGAGGTGCATGGTGAGCTGTACCGCGATTTTAGGCTAAAATATACCAATATGTCCTGACTAAAAGTATATATATGCATTATGCCCATCAAATCACCTTCTTTTTGCAAATAAATAAATAAATTGGGTGTATAAATGTGCTTTGAATGCTATAATGGATTCATTTTGAGCCTGTATCAAATACTTTTAAACCTTTTGATTGCTTGGTTGTACTGCAGTAGTACATAAAAGAAATAAATGCACAGTAAAACCATGTAAGTACTAGTCTGTCTTCTTCGTAATGCAATGACATAGACTTCTTGCATGTTCTTTTAAAAAAAGAAAAAGTACGTATAGCAGTGCTCAACTTTACTATTTTTTATTTCTATGAAAACACTTAACATAATTGGGAAAGGACTTCAGAATTACCGCAGCCTTTACAGATATGCCATCCTAGCATATATATCTCGCAGGAATTATAAACCGGCTAAAGCCAAAGCGTCATATCTAAAAGAACAATGCATTATTGCTGGTCTCGAAAATCTAACGTGTTGGTTCTACTGAACGCACAAGAGCAACTGATATTTACTGGATTGAAGATTTTTTATAGACAGATACAACATTTGTGTAAGTGACTGCTCATGTCCTTCTCCATCCCTTTCAGAAAAGTGACTGTATAGTTCGATTAATTAATCGCAAAGCACATACCAATCAACCATTCGCGAAATACAGCACATACCAATTACTGTAGTAATTGTCACGGAGGACAACATAATTTTCAGAGTAGAATTCCTCTGAAGCTAGCTCTCGCTTTAATTTCCTGAAAGCTTGTTTGAAATTGCAGATTCCTCCTGTTTCAATGTACATGGTGTAATTGTGATTAATTACGAAAAAAACACAGGGGAGAACCATCTTTACACGGTGAAGCCTGAGCCCGATCTTAACATCCTCTTCTTCCAGTTATCGTTCACATGTGCAAGATCAAGATGCAGAGTACAAAGGGAGACAGAAAAAGAGAAAAGGAAGCTTAGGGACCATAATATACCAAAAAAAATGTACATGAACCATGGAGGAACAGAAACACGGCAAGCCAGCATTATTTAGGACACATACACACATGCACACACTCTTGAGTCATCGCTGTGATCATTCAGCGCGCTCAGCTCAGCTGGGCGCGAACCGATCGAGCAGCAGGCAGACGGTGGCCTCCGTCATCGCCACCCCCTGGCACGTCGCGGTCTTCCTCCTCGGCCCTACTCTGTTGCCCGCGGCGGTAGCTGCCTTGGCTTCCTCCATGAGCCTCTCCGTGCCGCCGGCGCTGTTCTCGACTCCCTGCGCCTGGGCGCGGCCGCTCGGCCACCTGCCCTGCAGGGCCGAGGAGATCTGGCAGAACCAGAGGACGACCGGGTTAGGCGTCGGCGTCGGCGGCTGCGGCTCCGGCGTCGAACACTGAGACATGGTCTGTCTGCTCTAGCTAGCTACGATCGAGCTGATGCTGCGATGACTGACAATGTAGCAAGGATAAGCGCTGTTGGAAGCTCGGGGTTTTCTTTGCCAAAAGGTGGGAACATGGAATTGGATGGGCGAACGCTGCGATTGGTGGCTGTCTTGTACTGGAGGTAGGCTCTGCAGTCTGCAGATAGCGACGATGAGTCGATGCTAACGTCCCAACTTGCTAACAGCGGAACCCACTGCGTGTACAAAAACCGCCTCCAAGCAAAAACGTGGGCAGTATCAAAGCAAGCAAAGTGGCGAACATTTTTATCCTCCAAGAATTTGGCAGTGTGCAGGTTCGTCATAGCCCAAAGTTTTTATTTCGCTACTTTGGAGAACAAACCAAACAAGTATGAGCTTGCCTACGTATTGCATCGTGGTGCCAAGATGCCTGCGATATGTTTGATTAAGTCATACTTGTAATCTGGACATCATGTCAAAAGACAACTATCGCACTGCTGGTTTGTCCATACTGCAGACTAGCTTAACGTTGAGTTTCCGAAGGGAGAGATTTTACAGTGCATGGAAGTCACAATAGTCATTCGTTTGCTCATATCTAACGGTAAAAAAAGAAAGGTATCTATTAAAAGATACTTAAGTTGTTTTAGTTGGTACCATAATATTGTAGATCCGGTACTAATTTGAAGATTAAGGGGGAAAAAGTAATTTTTATCTTTCATCTGGTTTGAGAGGAGGGTGTTTTAGTACGTGGTCACCAGTTCACCACCAGGAGTTATTGAGCGTCGTCTTCGTCGTCTCTCTTCTTCTTCGTCTCCGGTCACTGTCTGCCAATTTTTATGAGCCGCCCGTCTTCTGTTCCAACACCGAGACGTCGCCTATTTGCTCTATAGCGTAAGAAGCATCGCAAGTAGTTTTTCGCCGTGTGCGTGCATGGTACCTTCGGCTTGTATCTGGTTACGTTAGCTTAAAATAAAAATTTTCTATCATATTCACTTAGGAAATAATATCAGTAGGAGATCACAGATCATTACCACTCGACGTGCAATGCAGCGGAAGAAAAGTTAGAGTAGACCGATCCAACGTTATGTGTATCAAATTCCTCGAGCAGCTTCTCGATCAGATCCGCGACCAGCCCGCACAGGTGATCACGCTCCTCGACCAACTCCGATCAGGTCACGTTCAATTCGCCGAGAAGATCAGCGTCACAGTAGCAGCAACGCCTCTATGGTATCCATACGTACTGGATAAAAACACCGAGCGCCGATGTGCTAGCACCGCATGCACGGCTAGTGTTTTAGGAGATCGTGTGGAAGGCTACGGCTAGAGTTTCGGAGTGGCTCAACCCCCGTACGTCCTACCCATGCCTCTCCTTATATAGAGCTCGTCAATAGGCTCCCACGTTGGAAGCCATTTATAACTCTAACTTCTCATAGATCACAATCCAATCAAAACCTATATACGAATCTAATTCGTATATTTGTTTCAACCTATTAAGTGTGTGATCACCCGTTAGGTTCATGAACAAACGGCTACAACTCAGAAACCCTTTCCAAACTGAAATCAATAGCGGACTGTAGCAGGACATGTTGACTCCCGAGTATACATATAAGATCATATCGGCTGAATATTGATATACACATGTACCGATCCTTTCGCCTCACAATATCAGTCAAGCTCAATGCGAGATACGTGCCACCCTTGTGATAGCTCGACCATTCACTCGATCAAGTAATGGATTCATCATAATTAACTCTTTAATCACATTGGTATGATCATGCACTTTCTCAATCCAACTATCTCGAGGAGCTTAGAGATATCTCTCCCGTTATCAAGGAGGAGTAAATTCTATCTTGATCGCTCATACCCCACGATAAGTTTTATGATAAACTCGAAAACTACCTTTAAGACTATCTAGTTATGAAATAGTGTTTGACAGTTTCAAAGTATGCCACTACACTTTCTGGGAATCAATGACGATCTCAGGTCTAAGGATCTTGCAGATACATCATTTGAGATAACAACTGATAGCACATTATAAATAACAATCCCAGCAGTATCTCAAAGTGGATCTATCCAACATCATGTTCTCTAATATAAATATCCACATTATTGATCTGGTATCTCTATACCTATGATCCATGAAACATGATCATCAATCAATACATGTGCTGATCTTATGTATCATCATAATGATATACGACCAGAGATCGACTAAAAATAACATTATAAAATAAACAAAGAAATATACTTACCAATCAATATAAATGATAGTAATTCTTGTAATAACACATTATTCGATAGTACATAAATATAGACATGTGATACAATCATCTCTATGATTACCTTTAAGGCATATCACCTTCACCCCAGCATAAATATATCGCCCTGCTCGCGAGCTGCTACCCAATTATCCGATCCCTAGCTACAGACAGCCCCAGCCTGTTAAAGCCAAGAATCTCGCTCGTTGCAAGAAATCCAGTTGGCATGGGACCCTGGCGAGCACATATGCGCAGCGGTTGAATCCAAGCAGGCAGGTCACCGCACGGCTGTCGGGCCGTATATCATCCAACTATATTCCCTTTATTTTATTTTCTTTTCGATTTCTCCTTCCGTTCTTGTTTTTTTTTATTTTTTTATCTCCAGTTTTTCTTTGAAAAGATTAGTGAGAGAAAATAAGAGAATCTTGTTCTGGAGGGAATAGCTTTAAAAATATATTCGTAATAAGAATTGTAAAAAAAATCCTTAGAAAATGAGGAAAACAAAAATTACTTCAGGGAGAGATTCTAGTCCGTGAAAAAACTCGCTTAGAAATAATCTTATCGTGGGACTTCCAGCCAGTCTCCGACGTGGACACGTGACAGCGCAAGCGGCGTGCCCTACTTTGGGACTCTTCGCGTAGGTGCCGACACCGCCGGCGAGTCACCGTCGCCGCGCGACGTTTTCTCCAACTCCACAGTGGTGGAGTTTGACGTGGACCTGGCCTTGCGGCGGCCGTGTCTTACTGGGTCAGCAGATCATATCAGGCAGACCACTATTATTGGGGATCTTATCAAGTGGACTCAGGCCTTGCCCACAGGCTCCAAACTAACGAGGTGTATTGTTGATTAGACTTGCAAGCTTGCTAACTTAGAGCTCAAATTGCTTAGAACTTGAGCCAAGCTCGAATCAAACCAAGCTGAACTCAAGTAGTTCACGAGCTTTGAGCTACTCATCCTTTTCTACATCACTACTAGCTGAGTTTTAGCTGAACTCAAGTAGCTCATGAATTGCCAGAATGAAGAAAGCTGATTTGGAACATTACAAAGTTTTTATTCACTACTATAAAACCCGTCATAAATAGCCGCTTTATCCATATCGGTTTGGTTAAAACTAACATTGATTCATCATCAGTGTCGGTTCATACTAAATTTGTATTATCAGTACATCACTGCTAGTTTTTAATAATCATCACTACCGGTTAATAATATAAATTGACAATGATACTAACACTACTGACTTTTAATATTAACTGGCAATAAAGCCATGTCCGGACCTGAACTTTTGATAGATCATGGTTTTAGCTTACGCCCTAACATCCGGAGCTCGCTTTTCTGTATCTTATCCGATCATACGCAACCCTCTCCATCACTCTCTCTCTCTCTCTCTTTGTCCTCAGCTTATATATATGCACCAGATCACTTTTATTTTACAAAAATTTAGGTATACATGTATACACCCATGTCGTCCGTCCTGCAAACATGTCCTTTGAAGCCTATATTGGATTCAATTTTGAGCTTGTATCAAAGTGCTTCCAAGCCTTTTGATTGCTTGGTTGTACTATAGTACATAGTGCGTGAAAGAATTAAATGACACAGTGAAACAATATATGAACTAGTCTCTTCTTCAAACTGCAACGGCATACAAGCAAATGTCCTGCATATATAGCAGTACTCAACTTTACTAATTTTGGATTTTAAAAAACAAACACTTAACATAATGGGAACACAATTTGGGGATTAACGCAGGCTATACCATAGATGACATCCTCGAGCATTTATATCTACCTGCAAGAAATTAAACCAACTAAAGCCAGAAGCCTCAGATCTAAAAGAGCAATATGCATATTGCTTGTCTCGAAAATCCAACGTTTGGTTCAACTGAACGAACGATATGTTTCAGTGGAGCAATTGATATTTACTGGATTGAAGATTTTTCTTAGACAGAGACAGCATTTGCATAAGTAGTGACTGCTCATATCCTTCTGTCCATTCCTTCCAGGAAAGTGATTGTATTTCCACTAACCAAAAGCACATACCAACCAGTCATTCGCGAAAAAAAGCACATACAATTAGTGTAGTAATTGTCACGGAGGACAAGATAATTTTCAGAGTAAAATTCCTCTGAAGGTAGCTCTCCCTTTCCTGAACGCTTGTTTGAGATTGCAGATCCCCCCAGTTTCAACGTACATGGTGTAATTGTGATTAGTTAAGAATAAAGGGAAGGGGCAAACCATCCTTACGCGGTAAAGCTTAAGCCCGATCTTAGACTCCTCTTCCTTGATTTATTCTTCACATGTGCAAGATCAGGAAGCGGAGTACAAAAGGGGACAGCAAAAAGAAAACGAAGGAACCATTGCAGGAACCGTACGGACCAGGAGCACGAACACGGCAAGCCCGTTCTTACACACATACACTGTTGTGTCATCACCGTGATCCGTCAGCATTTTCGACTCAGCTGGGCGCGAACCGGTGGAGCAGCAGGCAGACGGTGGCACGTGGTCATAGTCCTCCTCGGCGCGTCCTTGTTGCCCGCGGTCTTGGATTCTTCGCTCAGCTGCTCCTTGCTGTCCGCGCCGTTCTGGGCTCCCTGCATCTCGGCCAGCTGCCCTTGCAGGCCCGAGGAGATCTGGCAGAACCAGACGCCGACCGGGTTAGGCCACTTGCCTCATTGTCTTGACATCGGCTTGGGGCAAGTGGAAACTAAAGGAGGGGCGAATGTCACGGACTTAAGGCACTCTGGGCTACGCTGAGAGGCAAGACAATGGGCTAGCCCTTTGGCCCAACGTGCTCGAGGAGAAGCACCACACAAAAAGAAAGCCACATGGGCGGAGAACAGAACAGGATCGGCTTTGGCCTTCTTCCTCCTCCGAACTCTGTCTCCCTGATCTCCAATCCTTCTTGCTACCTACCCCAAACTCAATGCTAATCCCAACCTAAACTCCATCTAATTCTCTCAATTGTATCTCAGATTACCTGTATCCGGTGTTGAAACCGATGTATCACTCGAGTATTACTCTTGTGTTTGTTGTTGATGGAGTAGGATCGTAACACTCTGACGTGAGAAAGAACGCCCCCATCATCCTAGGCCTTGCAAGTCGTAGCCCTGTGCATTTCGATTTAAGAAGGGTGCTAGCCTACGTGCAGCACTCAAGATCACGTTTCAACAAAAAATATATTGACATGACACTACTATAAAATAGGTCATCACTGTTCCTCTTTCACAATTTTTAACAGTTCATAAGCTGAACCGATATATCTAACATTAAGCCGTTAAGAATCGATATTGATCCATGTCCACGCCGCACCGTTCCTCATCTCGCCATCTCACTCCCCTCAGGCCCATCCTCAATCTCGCTACCGTCCCTGTCGCCTACCGTAGTCACGCTACCCCGCTCCCCATCTCACTCTCCTCGAGCCTGACACTACTACAAAATAGGTCATCATTGTTTCTCTTTCACTATCGATTCGGTAATAATCGATAATGATAAGATATCACTGTTAGATCTAACATTGAGCCGTTAAAAATCAACATTGATAGCTACTATAACTATCGGTTCTAACTACAAACCGATAGTGATACATCACTACTGGTTTGAAATACGAACTGATAGTGATAAGGATTATCACTATCGGTTCATAAGCTCAATCGACATATCAATGATTGAGTTGTTATGAATTAGCAACAGTAATCTTTATTACTGTCAGTTCATATTCCAAACCGACAGTGATAATCTTTCTATAAATATCTCGGCCCTCTAGAATATCGATCCCGACGGGTAGGGGTGGTCGAAGTGGTGAGATGGTCACAATCACGACTTTGACCGACGCTACCCCTCGGACCCTTCTTCTCCCATCACCGACCTCGCCGTTATTCTCATCGCCTACTACGGCCACATGGCCCCACTCACCATCTCAGTCCCCTTGGTACCATTGTCGACCTAGCCATCGTCCCTATCGCCTACCACGGCCACACCGCACTGTTCCTCATCTCCCTATCTCACTCCCCTCAGGCCCATCCTTGATCTCGCTACCGCCCCTGTCGCCTACCGTAGTCACGCTACCCCGCTCCCCATCTCACTCCCCTCGAGCCTATCTTCTCCTGTCGCCAACCTCACCGCCGTCCCCATTCAAGATTGTGGCAATAAGATGATCTAAATGAGTGGCATTTAACACATTCACTTCAAGATAATTGTGTTTTCGCTATTCATTTACATTTACTATTATCACTGTGATTTCAAATTCCACAAATATTTCGGTATTGAGTGTCTGTCTCAAGTTTGAGATCAAACTTAAACAGATCCTTATGTTGAAGAGTTTCTTGCAGAGTATTCTGCACATATTGATGGATTATCACTATCGGTTTAAGGTATGAACCAGCAATTCACATCTTTACAACCCACATAATCTTCGGTTCTCGGCTCAGAAACAATTTGTTTGGCTTTATATCTTACTGTCTAGTACTTGGTTTATACATGATTCCAAAATTGATCTTTATGATTTACTGTCATCCTTTTAAAAGGTCATGTGTAATGAGTACTTTCAATTATATTTTTTATATGTATATATGGAATGAATTCCACGATCATATTATCGCATTATTTACTACAATATCTTTCTTCTGTAGATAATCTTCTACATTTTTGATGCTTCTAAAATAAATTGGATTCTTTGCAAACATGCCTATGACTTTGTGTTAAAATATATAGCTTCTATTTATATGCACATTTTTTCTACTGGACTTTTATGGATATGCATTCTTCTTACTTATAATCTTTCTGTTGGATATATTATTATTATCATATATTACAATATTACATGCTCTGTTAGTCAGCATGCATTCATTTGTATCAGGGTTGGACATGGTAATCATGCGATATAGGTTTGGTAATGAAATATGTCTTTGATATAGCATGTCTTTGATATACCATTGTTTGTCTTTGATAAACGTACCATGCACCTTATACCATAATCAACATGATAGTTTAACTAGTAGATTTAATCACTATGATTATATTACACTTGATCAAAAGAAAATCCTTTGAATCTACCCTGTTCTTAACCTTGATTCATTTTATTTCCTCTAAGAAACCATGGGGCAGAAGAGGACTGTCACCCCTAAGAAATCATAAGCATAGAGGATTCTCACACTAGAGGTTGCCTTGGCACAAAATGGGGCGGATAGGAGCCTTAGTTCACACCCGCCGTCCTGCTCCGGTAGCAGCAAAAGCCAACGCTCGTAGCATAGCCCGTACCCTGTTCTGTACGAGCATCCCCCTGACGTCGGGCAAGTAGCTCTAACTATGATCCCTCCGAGGAGGTATTGAGATAAGTCAATGCATTTTATACTTCTTGAATTGAGGAATATTATTTGTTTATGTCAACTCCTCTTGTTTTCTCTATAGATGAAGGAAGCGCAGTATCCAAGTTAGATAGCTGGTAGTGGTCACAAGCCCAAAAGCCAAGATCACAAACACAGTGGTTGACGGACAAAGTTAATTACCATCATAGGAATCGATACTGACAAGTTGCCTACGGATGAAAATGCATCGAATAGATTCTGAAGGGTCGCAAGGTTCATTGCTCGGGAGAGGGTGCCAATAATGACTAAGTTCGGTGACTTCCGTGATGAAGCAAAGAAAGACTTGTTCGATAATGTCGTCAAGTAGTATCTGGAGTACCCTAGAAACATGAGTAAGCATCAAATGATCACTGCGGTCAATGCAACAATAAAAGCCATAGCAAAACTTCACCTAAACTTTAAGAGAAAACTTGTTAATTGGTACTTAGCTAAAGGGTTGGCGCCCTTCTACATCTACAAGCACTTAAAAGTGGAAGATTGTGATGCGTTTGTGCAGATGAAGAGCTAAGAACAGTTAAAAAAAGGAGAGTGAGGAGAAGAAACAACTTCGGACTAGAAACAAGCACAACCACATGACTGACACAACTAGGTAAGTGGGGAAAAGGGCAAAGTGGCAAGCAGATGATTAAAAGTTAGCCAAAGAAGACTGCGAGAATCCTTATTTGCAATTCCTGCGATGATCACAATCATATTTATGTGCAAGAGTTGAGCGGTCCAAAAGCGGAGAAATCACATTTAGAAATAGCGAAACCTAGTCAATTGCAGAAAAAGTAAAAAAAAGATAGCCAAAGCTAGCCAAGATTCTTTCCCTAGGGGCAGAGAACATGATGTTCTCCTAGTTCCCATGGTTACAAATATAGCTTTCTCGAAGACCTCCGAATGTAAAAGAAGAGGAAGAGGTCATGTGCAGCGGACATGGATATATTGATACAGGACATCACCCATAAAGTTTATGCAAAAATCATGCAAATGCTGGTAGAACAGGGCATAGAGATTTCCATCCTAGAGGAATCTAGCCCCAAAAATGCACGGAAGAGTAGCTATGCCTACAAGGAGTTCGATCAACTAGTAGTCGCCGTGACTGAGCTAGATATGATTGACCTGCTAGAAGGGCCCACGTCTTGCAACCTTGTAATCCGACCTGGCGGGTATTATATTGAGGTTGCAAGGGGCTAGGTGCTTTCAGATGTCCATATTTTATATACAATTCTGATACATGCTAGCTATGCCGTGGTTACAGTGGACATCGTACATATCAATGCCACCGATCATGTATTAGAGCTCCCCCCAATGATGAAGTCACAACTCTAGGTGAAGCTCTTCGTCAAAGGATCCAGTGGAAGAGGGGAAACTTCATGGTCTCCAATGCATCTCAGTCTAGACGAGCTTCAAGTGCACTACCATCGCGCCCCTCACTTCTAGAGAAGGCAGCTTCACTGCCTTCTCCGCCTCTAGAGAAGCCGACTTCACTGTCTTCTCCTCCGCATCCAACAGCCTCGCTTCCAGCTCTAATTCTATCTCCCCCAAAGAGCCCAAAGAAGAAGGAAAAGGGAGCCGAGAAGAAAGGCTCTAAGAAGCACTTGGCGAAGAGGTCGAAGGCCCTTGTATCGGCGAAGAAGTCCACAGACATTGGAGCAGTGTGGACTAGTGCCAACATGAAATTCCAATATGGGAAGCCCTTGATAGCGGTAGATGACCTAACAAGGGTGGGACAAACATGTGTCAACCTGCATAATTACTACATGCAGACTTCTAGATGCACTAAGGCTCAATCCATAGTCATACAGTATAAACAATGACACTTCTTAGCTAAAGATGGCTACTTCCTTGTGGGTTTCAATGACTTATATGACCTATTTAACCTTGATGTCATGGATGTATCGTGATTATGGATCTTCACATTGTAAACCCCTTGAAACTAGGCATTCATTAATTAATATCACTAAGTTTTGAATCTAACTATATTCTTATCTGTAGATACTTAATCAAAGAAACAAAGAAGAATAAGGAGACCATCAGATTTCTTGACCATGAGGCCATTATAATCTCGGCCATCCAACTTCATAGCGAGTATGCTGTTGACTATGTAGCCAGGGCAATGCAGCAATATTCCAAAATGGACTACCTATTAAGCGCCCACAACACTGGTGTCCATTGGGTCTTACTAGTTATTTGCCTCAAGTGGAACTTAGTGTGGTACCTCGACTCATCGAGACTAGTAGGACCAAAAGGCAAACCTAGAGAGCGCGATTACAACGCTATAAAAGGACTCCTCGATGTTCTGACTGGCTTAGTTTACATATTTAACTTTTCTAACATTAAAATGTTCCCTAATTGATTGTTCTTTATGCAGGGTTTTTGACAAGTACCTTTGAGCTAATCCTGACTACAACGTGAAAGACAGCCGCAGACTGACACACAAGACCCGGGAGGAAAGGGAAACAATAGAGGGATCCGAATCGGGTTCGATAAATGCTACCAAATCAATTACCAAATGCTCTATGTTGATGCTTTTTTCCTTTTGATCTAATAGTAATTTTTTTTCTAGCAGTGCCACCAACAACCTTTGGGCAACACTTGCGGATTCTATGTTGCGTGGAATATGCTCCTCACGATTCAAGCAAAGGATATCAAATCCCCCGGTGTAAGTTCAATACAAAATTATCCGTAACTAATTTCAGTAATTAGTTTAATTTTATGATAATTTGACATTGGTTACGCATCAAATTATACATGATTTTTCAGCTTGTTTTTATGATGACGGTGCACTCCTAGAGATCTGACAACGTATCGTGTCTGAAGTCATCAACTGTAATAGCCCAAATTCTCAAAACAAAGAAACTTAAAAACATTCAAAGAAAATAAAAGAGTTTTCAAAAACTAAAAAACCTAAGTGTGTATGTGTGCCTTTATGCATATACACATATATGTGAGTATGTGTGCTATATGTATAAATACATATATACATTGAGGACTATTTTATTTTGTTTATAAAAGAATATTTATATATATATATATATATGTGTACATATTCATTTTTTGATTGTTGAGTGATTGTGTGAGCTAATATTTAATATATATATATGTGGTATATATGCTATATATATAAATATATATGTGTAAATACATGAGAGAAAATAGATAAGAAATAGACAAACTTTTTGAGTTAAATAGGCTGAAGCCCATCTCTCCTCTCTTCTCCTTCTCTGTATTCGGCCCACCCAACCAAACCGGTCTAGCCAAGCCAGCCCAGCATCTCTCTTCTCTCCCTCTCTTCTCTGCTCGGCAGCACAACAGCAGCACCAAGCCGCCACCACGTAGACTCGCCATGTCCGAGACGGAGAGCAAGCGCCAATTACCAAAATGAACTCGCCAGGACTTCTAGAAGCTTAAGCCCACGCCAATTTTGCCGAAGCCCGAGCCAAACTCATGAAGACCTCGTGAGGAGTCCGCCAGCCGCACGGTATCTCAATCAAATTCACGAGTTTGCATTGGAGGTAAGCTACGGAGTAAAAGAGGGAAGAATCCATGGAGCTTATGTGAGATTTTGCCCAAGAGATAGGGACTCAAACTCGTTTGAATAACCATAATCGTGTTTGGACCCACCACCACCTCTCTTTTCAAATTTGAGTGGAATTAGATATAAGGGAGCCACCTGCCTATATATATGCGCTCCTACGCTCTCCTCAGAGCATCGCGCAACTTTTGCCCATCAAGCCGAGGTGAAATCGTCGACCGGAACCCTATTTCAACGTTAGCCAAAGCTTCAAGATGCCCAACGCCATCGCCCACCCCCTAGAGCATCACCGACGCCGATGTGTGCCATAGGTGAGTTCCCCGAGCCTCCCAGATGATTTTTAGCTGCTCGCCGGAGTTATTGGGCCATCGGAACGCCTCACCAGCGAGTTCCTGGTCGTGCGCCACCACGGGAAGGTCATCGCTGCCCTCTGTTTTGCCGGAGCCAACTGCTAGAGCATGTGAGCCATCCAATCTAGATGAACGACCGAGATTCGATCACCATACCCCTTCAGTTTATAATCCCAGTCATTGATGACGTGGCAGCCGCGTCTGCATCTGAGTTCTTCGTGTAAGCCATGTCATCAAACCACCTTAGCACAGAGAGCCGAGTCAGCAGCCCAGTCAACGTTATTTTTCTTTTTAATTATTTTAATTCTGTGATGACATCATAATTACTATATATTGTGCAATAAATAGATTTTCAGTGTAAAAATAATTTCAAAATAATAATAATTAGGAGATTAATTTTTGATAATGTTTATTAGGTTTATTTAATTTTGTTTAATAGTTTAAAATAGTTTTATAATTCAAATAAATGCTTGAAAATTTCAGAAAAATCCTAGAAAATCATAGATGGCTTTAGAAAAAATTCTAGAAAAATCATAGCAATATAACTACCTTTATGACTACCCAGTTACGGAATAGCGTTTGTCAGCCTCAAGGTATGCCACTACATATTCTGGGAATCAATGATGATCTCAGGTTTAAAGATCCTGCAGGTACACCATTTGAGATAACAACTGATGACACATCATAAATAACAATCCCAACAGTATCTCAAGGTAGGTCTATCCAACATCATGTTCTCTAACATAAATGTCCACATTATTGACTTGATATCTCTATACCTATGATCCATGAAACGTGATCATCAATCAATACATGTGCTGGTCTTATGTATCATCACAATGATATGCGACCAGGGATCGACTGAGAATAACATCATAAAATAAACAAAGAGTTTCATGAACAAGTCACATACTTGCCAATCAATGTAAATGATAGTCATTCTTGGCATAACATATTATTCAGTAGTATATGAACATAGACGTGTGATACAACCATCTCTATGATTATCTCTGGGGCATATCACCTTCACTAGTAACTTAAAGGTTTGTAATATATTTACATTACTCGTTGGTGTTGTAAAGGCGTATGTTCTGATCTTGGCTATAGAACACATGCCGGGACTACCGGGACTAGATTCAATTTAATTGATGGGGCTTTGATTGTTGTGGTGAGATGTGGATTAATTAGTATGTGAAACATTGAGATACCGATGTGTGCTAGCTCTCATCTTATTGAATGATCGCCTAATTGATTAACCCAAAGAAAATTTGGATAGTTACTTACACCTATGTTGCTTGTGCAATGGAAAAACAGAGAGGGAGTTGGGGAGATGCAGGGTGAAGGGTATGTGGAGGAGGAGTAGGGTGATGATGTATTGGAAGAAGTGGTTGGTGAACTGGATGCTGAGCAATTAATTTGGATTGAACCCACCGTGAGGCAGACGAGGGGGAACAAATCATTGGTTTAATTGAATAGATGGAGCGGGATAATTTTGAGGCCAACAAAGCTCTTGAGTATGACCTGTCGGATGATGAGGACAATACTCCTATCCCTGAGGACCGAAAAAATCCAAATTTTAGCAACCTAGTGGTGAATGAAGGGAATCAGGTGGCGTGAGCTCAGAATGAGATGATCGTGGGGGCTAGGTACCCTACCAGTCAGGTGTGATTCAATGGGTGACAACACTTCGAAGGCAAGCTATTGTTGTGAAGTCCAGCAAGAAGGAGTACGATGCGAAGTGCATGAAGAATGGTTGCTCGTGGTGGGCGTGCGGCTTCAAGGGGAGGTTTGTTGACTATTGGGAAGTGTCAATTGTGGTGGACCACAATTTCATGCTTGATGAACTTGAGCTGAACCACAGGAGCATGACATCACCCTTTGTTGTCAATGTTATGTATGCTCAGATTGTGAACAACATGAACTACAAACTATGATCCATAATCAAGGCAATTGAGGAGCAGCACTATAATACTATCCACTACAACAAGGCTTAGAGGGCGAAGAAGAAGGCAATTAAGATGACGTTCGAGACCTATGAAGTATTATATGACAACCTGCCATAGTTGCTTCAAGGTCTCATTAGACCTCTAAGACCTATTATGACAGTGATAAGTACCCATTACTGGCTCAACCTAGCAAGTTCATACTAAAGCACACTTTCTTTCCTTAGGAGCATGTATTAAAACTTTCAAGCATTGCTGCCTTATCCTTTGCATTGATGGGACTTTCCTTAAGGGCATGCACAAGGGTCATGTACTCTATGCTATTGGGGTTGATGGAAACAACCAAGTGTTACCGTTGCCTTTTCACTTGTGGAGTGTGAGAACACTAGCAGTTGGTATTGATACATGTACCGTGTGAAGATGATAATTGTGGGTGCTCGACTGGACATGTGCATTATACATGACTGGCATGTAGGGATGCTGAAGGCAATTCAAGAACTGCATAATGGTATAGAGGATGGCACGATGGGTCCTATATGACCAGATATGCAGAGTAGTTAGTGCATGACACATTTGGGTGCTAACCTCATGAACATGTGTAAGGGGCTTTGTGGTCATAACCAACAGTGAAAGTTTGATGCCCTGTGGAAGACACTTGATGAGTTGATAAAGAAGCAAACATAGGCACAAAGGCTAGTGAGGGGATTGGAGGACGAACCAGTTTCTCTTGAAGCCCCACCAACAAACTATGAAGAAATGACAAGGAGGACCAGGTCATCTACCTGGTAATTTAGCGAATGGATTAAGAATGAGATGAAGGAGAAGTGAGCTCTGCTCTACGACATCAATAGTGCTAGGTATGAAATTAATTCTATAAATTTAGCAGAGGTGTACAACTATGTTATGAAAGGTGTGAGAGGCATGCTTCTAGTTGGGATTGTAGAGTTCATTATTCAAGGGACCTACAAGTACTTCATGGGCAATTATGCATTACCTCTGTCAGCACAAAATGATGCCCGTCTGATATATGGGATGAAGATCACTCAGTACATGGCAGACAAGATGGAGAAGGCAAATATGCATCAGGTGAAGCCCATGGGCACTACACAACATAGATACCAAGTTTTGTGCAGGGATAAAGGTAGGAGGGGGGGGGGCAAGCGTGAGAGAGTTATTCAAGAGTACACCCTATTCGATGGTAGATGCATCTGTAGTTGCTTTAAGCCACTGCTATTGCACAAGCCATGCTTACATATCATTGTTGCGTGTGCTATGTTGGACATGAGGAGTCAAATGTATGTTTCTGACTACTTCAAGAAGGAGTCTTTCTTCAGCACATGGAACCATGAGCTAGCTATATGGTTCATTCACAAAGGACCTTGGGCTTGGAAAAGTGTTCATCCCTGATCCAGACAAGATGAAGTAGAAGAAGGAATGACGTAGGACGATGAGGATCCATAATGACATAGATGAAGCAAAGGTCATGCGTCGTGTGAAATGGTGCAGCAGGTGCAACAGAACATGCCACACTTACATGAAATGCACCATTGGTGTGCCAGGTGCCTACCCCACTGAAGCAAGCCCTTCGAGCTCCATTGGAGATAGGAGATGCTCTTGTGCTCATCGATCATCGCCTTCATCAACTTGTTGAGTTTGCTTTATGTTGTAATTCATGGTGTGAGGACTATTCGTGTATGGAACATTTTAGTTTGCAATTCTTGTCATGAGACTACTATTATGAATTTTGTTGTAATGTGTTACGTTGTATGGGACTATGTTAAGTTGTGTGTGTTATTTTTTTAGTATGTTATGTGATATGGTGCATCTGTATAGGACTATGCTAACATATGTTTGTATTCAATAATTTCCTCTATCAAGTCATATGTTGCACTCTTATTTGTTACTTTTCATTTGTTTTAATTAACAAAGTCTAATTAACTTTCCAATTTGTAAGTATGGCTCAAGCGCACCTAGAGCTGCTTGACCCTCAGGTCAACGTCAGGAACAAGTCGTACTTAACCACCATGTAGGCTCACGAGTTCCCGGTACTACAACCCCATGTGCCGGACGAGCTCATGTGGATTAACTATCGATGGATCCCGAGGTTTGAATCACTTTTCTCTATCATTGTGTACATCTTATTTTTGAAAGACTTCGCTAAATATATTTCGTTTACAGGTTATGTGCCACTAGGCTTCTTTCGCTGTGTAGGATGCTGGAGGTGGATGTGGTCCTGTGGGGCACCAAGTCAGTGAGGTGCTGTAGCTACAACAGGGCCCTCCTATTAGTCCTTGTTGATATGTGGCGGCCCGAGATGTGCACCTTTCACATCCCGTGCGGTGAGATGGTGCCTGCGCTTGAGAATGTCTCTCACCTACTAGGCTTGCCTTGTGCGGGCATTGTAGCTAGCAGGAGGGATGTAGGCATGACATGGAATGATGAGTTGCTTGGACGGTTCGAAGCCATTGTATGGAGGGATGGCTTCGCCCCCTTGAGGACGATACCTTGGTCGGAGAAGCACAGCCTGACAAAGGCATTCCTCCTACAGTATGTGGTACATCATTTGTGTAATGTTCATTCATGTGGTTCAGGTTCCTCATCGATTAACTTATTGTTTGCCATTTCATAATTCATAGGTGAAGAACATGCACCTACTAGCGGGGAATGACGCTGTCTCACAACACTTGGAGGAGTACTTGTTATTGTTGTTCGAGTGGATCATGTTCATCGAGACCCCATGGCAACTTGGTATCGTGGAGCATGGTCCCATATGTTGTGGAGATAGCGGACACCATAGAGTACAGCTGCCTTCAGATATGCTTGCCACTACCTACAGGGGGATGTGCGAGGTCTAAGTGAAGGTTGATTCGAACGCAGTCTTCATCGGGTGTCCACTGTTCATGCAACTCTAGTCCTATAAGAGGTTTGCCATTGGTCGGTCGGTTCTTGACCACACCACGTACGTGTTTCCTGTGGACAGCGTCGACGGGCCCATCATGGGGTCTTTGTGGTGCCGACGACAGTAAGAGTTATCAACTCTTCACGTATTCATTACATCCTTTCATTACCTTATTCGTCTCACAAATTTTTTTTGTACACAGCCGACTTGGTCTAGTGTCCAAACATATCACGTGTACCTGGGCTTCATTGTCTAGTTCGACAAGCTCATGGTCCATGACGTGAGGTGGAGGTTGTACATTGACAATAAGGTACATCCATGAACCCCACTCAGACTGTCTATCCTATGCACCCAAGACCGGTAGTACTGCCTGACGAGGAGTGTCCTCGTGTTTGACATATGTGTTGAGGACTACTGCCCGCATCATGTGATGTGACAGTTTGATCAGTTCCAAGCGTTCCTGATTTTATCTACTCGGACAATGCCTATGAACGTCCACATGTAAATTTGTAATTACTTTTTAAACTTCGTCATTATCGCAGCATATCTCATGCACTTACCTTTATTGAGGATGACATGTGGGGGGGGGGGGGGCGTACGACAAGCACATTTGCATCATATGTGTAGCCATGGGTCATCATATGGGACCAGGCAATCGATAACATTATTTATGAGGACCGGCCTCACTCTGATGAGGCTTACACTGAGTTCCTGGCTTGTTTCTTGGCTCACATGCGGATCTTGGTCACGTACACATCGTCCCTGGCTAGGAGCACATCTTTAGCCTTGGGGACGAGCTTGGGGTTTTGCAGCTACCTGATGCACCAGAATAGGGACACAACCGAGCCAGGATGACTACGCAACACCACAGCCCTCCAGACGGCATACGCGACCAATTGTTCCACCCGACTCGATTACGTACTCAGCTCACCACGTTAGAGCATAGAGGTGTAGGGTTCCCAAGCCAGGTGAGATCGGGGGCATCGTCCCCAAGCGAGGCTGCTTTTATGTTTGATTGTAGTGATGTATTTAGTTAGCCTGTTCATAGTACCTTATTGTACCAGTGATGACTTTGTAGTACCTTACTATTCTATGTTATTTCTACTATCTTATTATCGGTGTCATATTATCTTTTATCTACTATATTTTTGTTAGTACTGCTATTCTAACCATAGAGTCATACGTGAAAATTACATAACCAACATAACAAATACGCTTGACCAAAATTACAATGGCATGTACGATACATCTATCAGCGTATCGGAGTTTCACCTAACATGCATTAGGGAATGTAAATTGCCATGGATTGAAAGTACACTACACTAATTGCAATAGAAACATTTCCCCTCAATCATAACAATCATTCTAATCATATTAAATTAGAGTGAACTCCAAGGAGCACCGTGACTCCCAATAGGTGCCACCACCATATTACGCTAGCAGTGGAGGAGGAGGAAGTGGAGCAGCCATTTTGTGGCATGGATAGTGGCACCATGGATCGATGCATACAGGAAGGTTCTCGAGGTGTATGAAATGATGACTTGGAATAGCATCAACCTCTCAAAGTCGAAGATACGGTCTCAGAGGTGGTGGATGTAATCTTGGATATGTTGTATAACAGGACGATCGACCGATCTTGTGTATTGGCAGTTATCGGGGTTGTTGTCCAAGGGCTGCACAAATGTGGAGGTCGCGATCTTCATTGGTAAAAAAAAAATGATATTGACATTCAAGTTGTTATAGTTCTCACTATCCCAAGAGGACATAAGAAGAATCAACGCCTTCTATGAATGCTCCCATCATACATCTGGACACTCGTAATCATAGCCATGGGAGTACTAGGTCCTTGCCTCACTCGGGTGATCATAATGCCTTAGGTGACTTGCAGGAAGAAACTCACTCTTACCCTGGAAAAGAAAGTTGTGGAGTGGCTTGTCGTACTCTCATGGACAAAAGGAATCATCCCATTTCATCGCTGACCTCCCTGCCCCCTTCTTCCTTGGCACTTCCCTACCCTAGCCTCCATTGATTACTATGGTTTCGGTTTGAAGATACATGAGCCTTTTATAGATGCATGGGAGCAACAAAGCTCCTTTTACCATGCCATATTTTTTTTGTTGTGTAAAATAGGAATTTCTTTTTGACCGAAATTATAGCATAATGTTGTGCTTTTCATAAATAGTTGACACCATGTAGAATCCCTTTTCTGACGAAATGACTCCACAAAGCAACATATAAAATGACAGAACAAATATGCATACATCTAGGCCTCAAGTAGGTTGAACCATCAAGCCACCAAAGCAAGACCTCACCACAAGTCTCCCGTCCGGTCACTTGCCATCGTCTTCACTTTGAAGCTTGAGCCACCAAGGCAAGGATCTCCGTGTCCCAACGTACAAGCATCTTGTTGCCACTCCACACCAAGTCGGAGGGTCAACAAGCTTGAGCCATAAAGACTTACGATGCTGGCGAGTCACTAAGACTCTAAGGTGCCGGTGTACCACTTGGTACAAGGTAGGATTACTCCTTGATCTCCTCTGTAGGAAGCAACACCTAACAATAACTCTCTCTAGGCCAAATAGCACTAATCACTCC
This sequence comes from Phragmites australis, assembly GCF_958298935.1. NCBI lineage: Eukaryota > Viridiplantae > Streptophyta > Magnoliopsida > Poales > Poaceae > Phragmites > Phragmites australis. The sequence goes on along the minus strand of NC_084923.1, from coordinate 35,515,897 downwards.
CTTAATCTTGTGTTAATTACCTTAGATGATCACTTTTAACACTTTGGTGGCGTGAATGTCTTCTCAAGTGTATATAAGCTTCTCTGAACTCCAGCATACTCAAATGGCCAAGTGTGTGTGTGTGTGAGGGGGGGGGGTATTTATAGTCTCAAACCCTCAAATTAACCATCTCTCTAATGGTAAAAAAAGATTGTGAACACTAGATTATTCGGCGTCAACAACAATACAAACACCAGACCATCCGGTGTGTACAGTAGCAGAAACTTGTCGTTGTTAGCTGTCACTAACCGTTGGAACTCTACTCAAACTCATTGCGAGCACTGGATGTTCTGATATAAGTTTGAACTTCATCATCGGACTATCCGGCGTATAGACTTGAGGCGACCGATTCACTTCTCACTGTGCATTTGTCTAGCATGGAGATCTTCTGATCACCAGACCATCCGGCGTGTACAACCACACCAAAACTTGTTGTTGCAACACCTTCTGGAAAATGTTCTAGCATGGCCAACTTCATCGTTGGACCATCCGGTGTGTAGACCAAAAGGACCTCTTTTGAGTCAAAACACTCCCGCGTGTACAATTCTCTGATCGTTGAACCATCCGCGTATGCAATCTTTTCTGAGCTTGTCCAATTCACACTTTGTTGAGTTCCGCTTCAGTGGCTTCTTCATGTATTATATCCATGAAATCTACTAAAGCATATACTTACACACATGCTAGTCCCATTAACTATGTTGTCATTAATCACCAAAATCATATACATGCCCTGAAGGGCCATGTTTGCTACACCTTTGAGGTTGAGACTTTTGGTACGAGGTTCGTCTTGTGTCCAGACCTTTGATGACAATTTCGTGGTGTGTCCCACTTTTGCACTTCGTTCGCACCTCCCAACTATATATTACACGTAGCACTACTGACACCACGTTTATTGTCCTAAGCCTTGTTGTTTCAAGGAATGGATCGACCTTGTTAGGTCACCTTACAATGGGGGCTACATCAGAGAGTCTAAAACCATATGCGAGTTTGATATTATGATGGAGGAAGCACACTTGCGACAGGACGCACGTCACAGGTGCCAATAAGAATGTCAACACCGAGAACAGGAATGCAAGCGGTAGGCCAAGGAACTTCAAAAGCGTGAGGAGAAACATTGTCTCTGACATGAAATTTTAAGGAGGTAGGAGGCCAAGCTTCAAAGGCGTGAGGAACAACTACAAAGGCGTGAAGCACTTCTACGTTGGTAGGAAGAGGTTGAGTGCGAAGTGGTATGTGAAAGAAGGGGGAAACACCCCTGGTGCACCCAGTAGAATCCTTTTTCAATCAGCAATATAGTAATATTATTGTGAATTTTGTGTTACTCATAGATGTCCAACTGTGCTAATAAATTTGTTGGCTTATATTATACTAGTACTAGTTTCAAAGGAAGCATTTTCAGAAGTAACCTTTTCAGACATAGTGATGAGGACATCACTCTTTCGGATACACACACACCGAGTATTCCTCCAACAATAGGTCCATTGACACGAGCTCATGCACGTCAACTAAATCATGAGGTGAGCTTGTTCCTTAGTGTTCCTTTATATTTTGATAAGGATGGTATGCTACTGAATAATTGTGATGTATTGTTACTTAGGAACACGGGAGAAGAACAGCAAGGGCGCCCAAGCCAAGGTGAAGGTCCAATCAAGTTCGAGTCCGTTTCGGAGTCCAGGACCAGTCTGCACTAAAATCGTCGCCCAGGACGCATACTGACTCCGTTTTCGACGTTCTACACATGGTTGGAAAGATAAGGAGATAAGCTTTCCAATGGAACTGGTCTCATGTCCAAATTCTTTCTGAGTCAACAGGAATCGTCGAAACAATTGGACGTCCAGAATCTGTCAGGGTGCTGCGCCACCATCTTTTGGGCCGTTGGGCCGTGTAACGTGTTGGAGTCCATTAGGGACGCATCCAGGGGTCCTTGGTCGACTATAGTCTTTTATATACAGTAGCCGCCGCCCTAATTAGGGTTGGGTTTTGCTTAGATATTAATCTACACACAGATTGTGAGATTTTCGCTCTTGTTCCGGACCGACTAGGCCGCCGCAAGTGTTTGTGGAACCCCAACTTCGAGTGCTTGAATTCTATTCGCAATATTTCAGATTGCATCTTCTACGTTGTTGCTTGTGTTCTCGGTACGCTTGCAGGGATTGAGCCTTCTTGGCGAGGTCAACCGCGCGACACGGTTGATAACCAACGGAGCTGTGGTGTAGTGATTGCAAGGAGACGATTTGTTCGGATCAAAGCCTTTGGATCATCAATGTCGAGTTCTCCACCCACTGACTTATCGCTAACTATCGGAAGATCAGGCCAACATTGCTCATCACATAGCGTTTAGACCTAGCTTTTTCAGAAATACGCTTTTCAGAAGTAGCCTTTTCATTAACACGATGACTCCATACAGTGGAATAAATTGCTTTCCTCGGTTCAATTTCCATGGACTGAACCAGCATGAAACTTCAATATATATAGAAGAGCTGCTGGTCACAGCTAGAACCAAACCAGTAGCCTGAACCTCCACAACTCCTACTACAATAGTGTTAGATCCTCTCCCCAAGAAATTTTTCCTGGATACTACGTCTGCTGGCAATGAAGTGCCTATGTGCTGGTGTGGAGACCCCTATGTGCTGGTGTGGAGACCTTTGTAAGGTGATGAAATCCTCCAAATTCTCTGACACATATGGAAGAAATTCTTCATGTGCCCGAACTATGAGTTCAACCCACCCAAGGCAGTATCCATGGGGGCCATCACCACCAAGTAAACACTCCTGGTCAAACTACTCCAAATACAACTGAGATTTACCACTGAATATTTTGGTCTTTGTTGTAGTCCTCACCATCACTATGTGACTTCCTATAGTGGTTGGATACTGAGTAGTCTCCAACAGATGTGTTCCTCCTACACAAGCAGCACCGGGCAACTTGGAGATGCTTCCATGAAATGGAAGTTGATGAGAGGAGGGAGGCCAAGCGCAAACACATTTAGGAGGAGTAAAAAAAAATGAGGGAGGAGCAAAACCCCAAGAAGGAGGAGGCCCGTGAGGCGGAGAGGGAGAGGAAGCACGAGAGGGCACATCGGATGCGTGAGGTATGACCGGAAGCTGCAAGGAAGGGAAAGTACTCAATAGAGTTGATGTTGTAATCATGTTGTTTGCATTCCTTAAGGCATGTTATGTTTAGAGATGGTACATGGATAGGTTAGAGTGATCATGTACAGTACATGCCATCGTGTTTGTTGCAGCTCCGATTAAAATTGCCATGTTCAACCATCCTTTTTTTTGACAATTCCACATATCAAAATATCTCACAACACCGAATGGTGAAATTACTTTTAAATACTTCGAAAACACCAAATGATGATAGATGGACGATGCTAACTCTGGCGCAAACCAAAATGAACATAGCAAAATCCTAAACTCAGCATGCCCTAGGAAGATGTCGCCCCTTGGTTGAGGGACACCAAGATGTTGCCCATCCAACGGGACACCTTGTGTCGCCCTTTGGGCAACATCTTCTACGCCACGTCATGTGGCCACAATGCTGACCTGCCATGTCAAGGTGTTGCCCATTAGATGGGTGACTGTACGTTAGAGATACAATTTTTTGAAATGGGCATATGGTTTTGCACACACACACATATACACACAAATATATATGTATACATATATATACATATATATACATATATATTTCAATACACAACTGTGCCCAGCTCCTAGCCCATGTTTAGTTGCGTTATATCAGCCCAGCTATTTAGGCCTATAGCCCTAGATCGACTTGGGCCCTTATTTCCACAATCAACGTCACACATGCATTGTAACTAATTTTAGACTCAACAAAACGTATGTTAAATGTTGTTATTTTTCTTCAATTACTTTCACATTGAGAAAGATAGCTCATTTATTTATGAGGGTTATAGCATTATCTATTGGATCACAGCTCAAAACACATGCATGTATACCACAAAATGAAGGCCAGTTGACAAAAACTAGACCTACAAGAAGCTAATAGCTAGCACTAATACAAAAATGGTCATCAATGCTGGCTCAAAAATGCCATCAGTGGTAATTTTTGAACCAACACTGATTACTCAGCACTGATAGTCCGTGACTATCAGTGTCAGGTTATGAGTATCAGTGCAAGCTCATGAAAAAAAAATTGACACTGATATTGAGACTATCAGTGCCGGTTCATAACAAGTAATCGCTATTGATACTCAACTATTAGTGCCAGTTTTTGTACAATCCGGCACTAATAGCCTTCGTATTAGTGTCGGTTTTTTGTCATAATCCGACACTGATGGCCCCTCTCCTCCTTACAGAATCTAGCTGTTGCCGACAACAGCACAAATAATATCACATACAACAAGATAAACATACATTCAAGTTTTACATGCACATATAATTATCTCAGCACATATAATGTCACACACATACATAATTCATTAACATCTCATCTCATTCATGCATACGTAACCATGTTGATTCTCTGCGGCATGAGGATACCTGTTTCCAGCTCGAGGTCCTGCAATTACCAGAATTGAACCCATTATTCATGTTCATCATGTCTCTATAACATACCCATCATGTCTCTAACTATATGTATTGTACCCATTATTCATGAATCAGCAACAGGTGATGTTCATCATAAGTGTTCATATCTTAAGTCTACATCACCTACTTTCGACAAAACACAGAAAAAATGGTTCTCCACCCAAATAGATGAAGCAAAACTAAAAGGTTATGTTTAATCACATTAAGGGATAACAAAACTTTACCTCTAAAATAGCATTGCAACAGTTTCTTTTGTTGCTTAATTAATATACTAGAGAAAATGCTGCTAAATTAGCAATGAAAAGAGAAATGAATAACAACTGATTGACATCCATGTCATGTAGCATGTTTACGATAGCAACATAGCAATGTCACAACTAATTCATATAAGGAACAGAAATGGAAGCATGAAAGTAAAGTATTTAATTAAACATATCCTAACAGAGTACAAAACACATATTGATCAGGTCCATACAAGCATTATATGTTCAAATTACACATTAGATTCAATCAGCCTCAAGGTGGCCAACATCTTAGCAACTCAGCCAATTGAAAGGCCAACTTCTAAAGGCTGCTCTTTCTTAGATCTACAACTATATCATCGATCTTTTCGATGGTCTGCAACTATATCATCAATCTTTTCGATGGCCCATGCCCATCCATCAATCATTGTTCTACAACCATCCAAAAGAAGCATGTTTTGTCTTAATCTTATAGGAAAATAATAGTTTTTTTCAGTTAACAAGGATAGGATAACAATTAACAAGGATTGATATTGCAAGAATCACACAATTTCATATAGCTCTCCAATTTGAAAGACACATAAATATAATAGGTTGAGTGTGCATAGATGCTTGCCTTGATCACACAATTCATCAATGACTAGCTCAGATTCAATCACGTGCACGAGATGTACATGGCATAGCAAAACTTCAGTCCAAATTTGATAATTTTTGGAGTCCTCGTCAGAAAAAACTATTGTAGATGCTATTTGACATATCTCATCCCACTTATTCATAAGACTATTAGTAAAACATCTCTTGAAAGTATATTTTAAAGTACTACCATCCCACACATCAGCTACTGATCTAGTTTTCTCATTGACCAGTACATACAAATCCCAAAAAACTATAGCTAGACTAGCAACACCTATCCAATTGTCCTCCAAAACCTTACTTTCCTACCATTACCTATATGCCAACTATACCCAACCTTTACAGCTTGGGCTGCCCACATAACACCTTTCCAAAAATGTAAAGCATTATAAGTAGGACAAGTAAATAAATTTGGATTGTTAGTATTATATTTAAAGTAAATAATCTGTCTCAATGTAGTACATATAAAGATGTGTTCACGTTTAACTATTTAGCTATTTACATCACTTGTTAAGATCGCAGAGTTCTATCTCTCATACCCAACATAGTAAATTTCATGAGAATGCACTAGTACAAACTAAATAGCCTCACCATGCATAAAGAAACTACTATATATTACAGACAAATAATCCCAATAAGCCTAGTAGCACTACAACTAATTGAGGTGAGATTACAAAAAGCAGCTTGACTTCAAAACAATGCAAATGTGAAATTGTCTTTCCTTAGCTACTTCCCTCACATCGATAGCTACATGTCACCATCCAGTACTCATGTCTATTACGAAAGACAAAATGAATAACTGGAAAGTCGCATATTACTGCTTCGGTGCCTACTGCATTAACAAAGTCCCCAAAGAATAGGAACTACGTAGTATTTCCTGAATATGCAGAAGAGCAAAACATCTTACTCGCAAGTAAAATGTTTTCCTGGTAAAACAACAACATACAACACTTATCTAGAAGGCTAGAAACATGTTAAAATCACTTCAATTGGACACCATCCACCAACCATATCCAAACAAACACATGAGCTAGCCACTAGAACTATGCGAAGTCACTAACAACTCCTCAATGCAAATGCAACTGGAAGAGTTAGGTTAACCAGCATTCATGCAACAAACCCATCTATTTAGCCTCTATTCATCTCTAATTGTCCATCAAGTAGGTGAATTGATGGCTAAACCAACATGATAAACACCTGCTGATGTGAAATGAAAATAGTAGATGACTCATACTAATATATGAAATAGGAATCCAATCCATCCAAGCTATATCATTGCAAAACGCCCATGCTGATTAGATGCACAATGTGGTGGACAACTTGGGCGGCGACGATGACGGCATCCCTCTCCAGGAAGAGGGTGAGATGGCTGGTCAGGTTAAAGCTACCGGTGAGACGAGGACGGTGACGGCGGGGAGGCGATGTCAGCAACAAGGAAAGGGACAACGGGGAGGAAGCGTCGTTGATGTGGATGGGGACGGTGGGGAGGCGGCCTCGACGATAGGGACATGGATGGCGGGGAGGCGGCGTCGGCAACAGGGACGAGGATGGGGATGGTGGGGCTCTAGGAATGGTGGCATTGGGAGACAGCGGGAATCGACAAGCACACAAAGGAGGAATGGAGAGGTTGTGGCTAAGTCCGGCTTATATAGGGATAAAGTATCAGTGCCGACTGTGGTATACAATAGGCATTGATACTAGTATTAGTGCCGGTTGTAAACCACATCCGACACTGATACTTGGACTATCAGTGCCAGTTGTAGACCACAACCGATACTAATATTTGGACTATCAGTGCTAGTTGTTTAACCCAGTTGACACTGATACTTAGACTATCACTACCGGTTGTAGACCACAGCCAGCATTGATATTATTTTACTTTTTTGACAAAACATTTTGTTGTATATCTAGGTCTATAATTTATATAATATTAGGGTTTATATTAGATATATAATTTGTGTAGTACTTAATCATTATTTTTTTTGTAGGAGCTTATTTATTGTATATTTAGGTTTTTAGTTTACTTTATACTAGGTAATTTATTTTATATTAGGTTTATAATTTGTGTAGTACATCTTCATTACTTAAGGCAATGTATATGTTTATAAAAAAATTAAAGCTTTTTACATAATAGAAATTAATGTATATTCTTAGTAAGTACGAATTAGATCTATAGGTATCATACAATAATTTTATTTGTACTAATTAAAGCATAAATTAGAGCTATAAACTTTTTACTTAATAAAAAATAAAGCATATTCTTACTTAATACATGTCCTTGATACAAATTACAACGAATCCTTAATTAATTATTACATCAAAGCTGCTTTCATTTAACGATCATAGCTTCGCTATGATCGTGGCGTATGTAGGTAGGTTTCTCAGTGTTGTCAATGAGAGACATGTCGATATTCTCTTCGAAAGAAGGCAGATCGTCGAATTGATTGTAGTCTTCCTCGTCGATGATATCCTCAACACCGACAATCTTTCTTTTTCCTTGTAGAACCACATGGCGTTCCTCCTTGTTAATTGGGTATGTGTTATTTACATAGAAAACTTGAGTAACATCTTAGGCAAGCATGAATGGTTATTCTCTATATCCGACGAGTTTGAGGTTGATGGTAGTCATACCTTCTCGGTATTCATGCCACCTGGGAGTTTGATCCATTGGCACCAGAATAGGGGGATCTTCAATTGTTCTCCATATTGAAGCTCCTAAATCTCCACTATGAATCCATAGTAGGTTTTCTTATTGCCATTGCGGTCGTAGGCATCAATACGGACACCGCTATTTTGGTTAGTGCTCTTGTTGTCTTGTTGTCTTGTATAAAATGTATAGCTGTTAATGTTGTATGATTTGTATGTATGAATTATAGTTGATGGCCCATTAGCCAGCATTTCCAACGGTGTATCATTTGTATCTTTATCCATCATGTGTCCACGTAACCAACTGCTGAAATTATATCTGTACTCTCTTGCAATCCAATCCTCTAACTTTGCTGGATTTGTGGGCTATAGCATTTGTACGTGCATATTGATATTCAGTACACTTTGCCATTCCTACAACACAATATTCATATTCAATATGTTGATCTATTTAGATGTGATTTTAATCTTTTTTGGGTTCCTCCTTAACTAGTTATGGAATTAATAATTTACAGCACGATTAATGAAATAAAGGAATTTCAGTACACTTTTCAGGAGTGCATGTATTTTTAACATGTACATTACATCAATGTGAACACAATAAAATTAGTTTCACCTTTTTCTGAGCTCTAACTATTTTTTCGCATTTTATAATCTTTTAGTCGATTAAAAAATACAAAAGATATTCATTTGATCATTTCTCTGAAACGTTGTTTGCTAAATACAAATAACAATACATCGCAAGGAGTATGATGACATGCAAGGAAAGATGCCCCAGAGCGCATGATGACAGCGGAGATGTAATGCATCATGGCATGAGTTTGAAAGCATCAAAGATTTTTCCTTAATTTTGATCATTATTAATCATTTAATAAATCACATGATTAATTAAGCTTACAACAAAGCTTCATCCTAAAAAAGAAAATTAATTATGTTTAACATGATGGTGAGTATTTTTAATGAACAAGGCATAAACTAACAAGATTAACAAAATTAGTTTCACCAATTTTGGACATACCAATACTTAATTCTGAATTACATAAGCTTAAACACATTTAAAAAATTAAAGGGATTTCAGTACATATATCATGACTCCTAGTATTTTTAATATGTGGAGCATGATAAAACAAAACTAAAAAAATTGGTTTCACTATTTTTGTAGCTATATTTAATTTCATATGTATTTTGCATGTTTCAGTCAATTTAATGGTTGAACAATCATTTTGTTTGGCAATTTCTGAACTAACCGATTACTAAGAGGCCCTAATTCATTTTTAACCAGGGGCAAGCTAGCCACCATCACTAACCGTGGGGTCGGGTTGCACTAACCTAGGTCAAAATCGACCCACGCCCGGAGGCACACAGTGCCGAGCGGCACTGGCGAGCTCGTCGGTGGCAAATGGTGTCATGGCTCGGCCAGCGAGTGGCACCATTGGCACTAGCGCACTCCCATGAACTAGCCTGAGGCATAGGTGGTCGACGGCGATGGTCGGAAGTAAGCCAACGGTGGTGAACAACGGTTGCGGTGGCTCGACGTGCGGGGAGAAACACTCTGGCGGTGAGCGACGACAAAAACGGCCCTATCGAGAACACCTAGAACATCTGCATGAGCATGTGGTCTCAACGACGTGCCTAATGGCCGACGGGCCCGACTGCAGTTCGGTCAGTGGCGAACACACACGGGCGACAACTCGACCAACACAGAGACCCGCATCGGCATCGGGCAAATGGGAAAGCGATGCGCACTAAAGGATGAGAGTGACTCGAGGAAGCTCACGACGGGCTTCGTCACGAAGAAGGAGGTCGGAGGTGACGGTGCAACAGTGAGGTGGCAGAAAGAGGCGCCGACATTAGGGGGAGAAGAACGCACCTTTTATATACTGTAGAGTTACTAGTATCAGCCCGTAATACGAACCAGTGGTTCATGGTTACTAGTCAGCAACGAAGTATCAATACTAGTGTGTTCAAAGAGCCGGTACTGATACTCAGTATCAGTACTGGTTCAACCCGGCTCGATCATTGATCGAGCGCGAGAAGTTATGAACTGGTACTAATACTTCATCAATGCTCGTTAGGATAGAATCAGCACTGATGTAGCGGTTTAGATGATTGTTTCTGTTGTAGTGTAGCAACATATGCTGCCCAGCATGGCATTAAAACCGATCGATCATTTGCTTGTACCTCTCATGAATTCTCGATGACATTAGCTAACTGATTAAGATTAAGTAAGTCTCTATCAACTTCACAGTTAGCACCTGAGAAGGGTTAGCTCTTTGGTCGCCGTGCGCTCCCCGCTGCGCTGCTCCTGCTGATCCTGCATGTTATGTTGCCATCCCTGCCTCCCAAGGCTTATCTCCAGGTTCGGTACCCTTGATGGCACCTGCTGCTGCTGCTTACTCATCCATGCTTGCTCTCTGATGCTGCTCCTGCTGTTCGACGGCGAAGGCGCCGGCGACGACCAGCGGTTGGCAACACCTGCGCTCCACGATGCTCTCCTGGCGGTCTCAACATGGCCTGCAGCAGGAAGACGCCGTCCGTTGTCGTCATGCCTTAGGCCACGATAGACAGCGTCTTGCTGTGCACCTTTCCTCCATCCCTGCAGAAAGCATGCATACGCAAGCGGTTAATTATGTTGCAATGTACTATGAGTCCATTCAGTCCGAGCTGACACGTCGAGTATACCGCTTTTAGCTGCTGAATGATGGATGAAATATTTTTAGAGTGGTACGTTGCCCTAGATCCTTGCCTACATGTAACTGATTTGACACTGGTACTAGTATACTGTACGTCCTGAATTCTAATTACAGCTTCAATGTATGCATATGTGTTGGAAAGGTCTGTACCAGTTATACTGATCATCCGAAACACCGCAGCGATATTCCTGATCAGTAACGTAGTAAGTGCACTGTAGATCGGATGGCTTAAAATCGCTAGGCTCACAGTACTGTTCACATGTGACTGAGAGGATCCGAATCATGTTGGGTTGACTCTTGGGTGATTCCAGCAAGGCAACAGCAGCTATTTAAAGAGAACAAATACCTACGTTTTAGATAAGGTATTGGTTAAACTTTTGAAACTTCCATCACCATATTACCACAGAAAGGGACATCCATGCTCTCTCTTTACTATCGGTTAAAAATAACCGGCAGTGATAACACATATATCATTGCCGGTTCGTAAGCTTCAGCTGCACATAAAAAACCGAGCTAGCAAGAACCGACAGTGATAATGATTAACTCTACCGGTTAATAATACAAACCGGCAGTGATGTATCACTGTCGGTTCTTGTTACTAACCGGCACGGCAGTAATATTCAAATTATCACTACTATTGTAGCTAAAAACTATTAGTGATGTATCACTGATGATTCGTATTACTAACCGGTATTGATATTAGCTCATCAAAAGACGTGCCTTTTTATAACTGCCAATGATAATGGCTATTACTGTCGGTTTACGAATCGACAGTGATACTAAAAAATTTGTATGTCTTCATGCGCGCGACTGCCACCTTCACGTGCCCAGCTGCTCGATAGTCTTCCCAGCAACTTTAAATGTTTGCTCACTCATGCCCTCTCTCTCTCTCTCTCTCTCTCTCTCTCTCTCTCTCTCTCTCTCTCTCACCCACCGCAAGCTGCCTCCACCTCCCGCACGACCCACATGGATCCACCGCCGCCTCCATTGCCTTCTTCGAGGATGCCTCCCACACCTGCATCCTTGTCCGAGAAGGAGGAGACCCACCGGACGAGGCGCCCCCACCTCCGATTCTGACATTTCACTAGGATCCTCTCGTCATATGACAAGGTGTGGGACATGTTCATTGATGAGCCGCCGAGGGCCAAGAAGGCCCAGACGAGCTCGTCGGAGGAGGAGGAGGATAGTGGCGATGATGACGGTGAGAACGAGGATGAGGACGACGACGGCAGTGACTAGGACAAGGACGAGACCGCAAACTTCTGTTCGTGGGTCGAGTTTCAACTCGACCATGACTAGCTAGCTAAGTTAGTTGACACGCGTGTTAGGGTTTTTGCGCTTCCATCTGCATGGCGACAACTTTTGTTGTAATTAATATAAACTATATTAATATGATCATTAGTAATGCTAATCTCATTTAAATTAATGCATGAATGTTTAATTTTTTTGTCCTAGATTGAGTATCACTGTTGGTTCGTAGCTAGAACCGGCAGTGATGAGTATACAAATCGAGCGGAATGAGATCAAGAACCGACAGTGATAGATTCTATCATTGCTGATTCGTGTTACGAACGGACAGTAATATGTACGATCACTGTAGATTCTGGAACCGACAGTTATAATCATGCTGCTTATTCACTGCCGGTTTTTATATCAATTTTGAACCGGCAGTGATAGACTTTTATGTAGTAGTGTCAATAACTTGTAAAATATTTAGTTTGAAAACAAGAAAGATTATATGCCTAGATCTGTCTTGAAAAACATCTTTATAATATCATAAACTTATTAGATATTATAATAAAATAGTGGTCAAAGCTACACATATAGGACACCGTACCGTTGTCCAAAACATAGAGTATTAGTGACTGGAAGGAGTATCACGAAGCTATGATGCTATTACCTCTAGTCACAACAAAGTGTGAATATAAGTGTCCTTTTAAATATTAGCAGTGCCTCGAAATAGTGCTTTCACAGTCAGTTTTTTGGGATGTTGTAGTAGTGTATTTGTGTAAACCAACAAAGTCAATAGTATGAAAGTGTTTTCTGAAATGAATCTACCAACAATTATTTCACGTTGCTGAACTAAGCACTCAGTAAAATATATTCCATAGGTCATAACTCAGGTTAAAATTCGATCGGACTGCATGTCTGCATCATATGATGGCGCGCGCACGTCTTTTTGCCTGGAGTGAGTAGCTCTGAAGAATTAAGAGCGGGAGGGGGTACTGCCAGAAACATTAATTGAAGATCGATATGCTGTTTGTCCCCAACATTGGGAAGAATTTTATTGCTCCCTTAAATAACCCCGGCCGGCCTCTCAGAGCATGCAGGCTGCAGCAAATCATTCAATAATGCCCATACTGCAATTAGTTCCAATCTAGGAACCATATTACGGACCATCGATCGATCAATTATATGGCTATATTCGATTGTTTCATCCAAAACCTTAATCATCCAACACTCTTATACGTTGCACGAACTAACTCTCTTTTGACAGAAGCAGTAACTAATTGAAGTACTAAAACCAATATGTAAGTATATACTTTTTTATCAATATATATATATATATATATGTGTGTGTGTGTGTGTGTGTGTGTGTGTGTGTGTGTGTGTGTGTGTGTGTGTGTGTGTGTGTGTGTGTGTGTACTGAGACGAGTGATTTACGAGTAACTAGAGTATATGGTTACCTGATTCTGTGTGAGTAAAAAGAAGCGGTTATGGTGGGCAGACATGAGGTAGGGGCAAGTCAGCGGCAGCGGCAGCCCGCTTTCCTGTGCGAACGGCGGCCGCAAGCACCAACCGGCGGCCTCATCCTCTGCCGGCGACCCCATTGGCAGCCTTCTGCAAACACATGAAAATATACATCAATCGAAACTTGGTTCTAATCACATGCCATGCATTCAGTAAAAGTGAACTTTGACATACAGATTTTGCTGGTTATAGGGTCAGTACCTAGATCGTGTAGGGTACCGCACGACAGTTTCTGTTAGCGAGGCAGTTTGTACGTACGTGGTGCGCAGAGAGACATGTGTATATGGACTCTCGTGAGTCCGTGACTGGACCGGGCTAGGGTATACAGAGAGATGCAGGGACACAGACAGACACAATGAGTACAGCAGGCAGCAAAACAGTTAAAATCATCAGATTACACGAACAATGATGCATGCATGCATGCAGCAGCAGCTAGCACGAACACGTACGTACGTACAGGAGGAATTAACTCCAATCTGGCACTACCAGGTCGAGCCCAGAGGAGGATATCGAGCTGCCTACTGGGTCTGGGTAGCTCTCACTAGAGGCAAGTGCCACACACTCCATCACAAGCACAGGTGCAGAGGTCGCAGCAGCAGCACTGGACTGCATGCAGTGTCGACCGAGCGTAAATGCAATGCAATGCTGCTGGCAAGTTGGCTTGTCCATGCTCGCCACTAACAAGTGTATTTAAGCTGGCTAGGGCTGAGGGGTAGTACTAGTGCATGCAGGCTTTCGGTCAAGGGCAATGGATGGAGCTGAGTTAGCTGCCCCTGCATGCTGTTTGGCTTCTTCTTATTGTTTTACTCAAAGATTCCGGCCAGCACTCGCTCAGTGCAACGACGACCCTGATGGGCGCAGGGAGACAATTGATATGGATCCGAATGACAATGAATAATGATCACAAGGGCTACTCTACTACCAGCAGTCACTCGTCTTGCATGTATAATGTTGGGACCGAGACACACAGAGAGAGAGCTGAGCTGGAGCTGCACTGAAAGTTAGGAGGAAAGGAAAGAAAGTCTTGGCATCCATCATGGTCTCCTCGGCCAGTAGCAGTACTGCGTTGCTGACTGCAGTACAATGTTGCTAGCTAGATTTCACTTTTCCTTTAAAGACGTGTCCCCATGCATGGCCTCCCCTGGCTGCTATATGTGTGATAGATAGATGGCCCTATCCCTGGCTCCCTGCATGCGGTGCACAGCACACACCAGAGGGAGCAATTAACCGGAGCATTGCATAGCATAACATGGCATGCATGGCGCCAAAGGTGCGTTCAGCGCTTTCGCATGAGTGGGAATTTGCAATCACGAGCCAAGGACATGCAATGGCTGTACATCGATCAGACATCCAGAACTGTCTATCACCTTATAGCTTGCCATGCATGGTTTTTCATCTCTTAGAAGAGTACTCTAGGGTAAGAAATTAATTAGAAGGGGTGCGAGATCTAGAAAGGGATATATAATATATATCGTGACCACGGAACATTAGAAATATTTTAAGTTTCAGGAAAAAATTGAGTTGTCAATCTCAGACATGTTCAAAGATGTATAGAAAAATGAAAAAGATTATTGTGTCTTTTTCCTTCTAAATGTTACCATTACTAATTAGAGGCTACTTTCAGAGACTCTACGCTAATTATGAGATGAGACACACTAGAAAAAGAGAGAAATACTAGAAATTCTCACAAAAAGCAAAACACCCAACCATCAATTTGGTGCACTATAATCATCGTAGACAACAATAGCCATTGGATCCAACCTGTTGCTAAATTATCCACCTTTGCCATTATGAATTTTTTTTAACACAAAGTGTTACCAGTACATGCTTCTAAATTACCCACATCTGCCATTATAAAAAAAAATTAACCCAAATTAACCACAATATTGGCTTCTAAATTATCTACCTCTGCCATTATGAAAAAACTAACCAAAGGAACTCAAATATTTGCTTCTAAATTATCCACATATGCCATTATAACAAAATTCCATATACTTTTGGTTAGTATTTTTCATAATGGTATATGTGGGTAATTTAGAAGCAAAGTTCTTTTTTTGCCAGGTTAGTATTTTTTCTTTGACAAGATAAGAGAACATTTCAACTTTTCTTTGTCACATATAAGTCACCACAATGTCCTAACCATACAACTCTTTAATAAATTATACTTATTCATACAAATATAGGAGATATGAAGTATTTTAAAATTACTTAACCTTTAATGTCCTTGACTCTTATTGCTACATATAGAAATTGCAGTTGCTATACTCAAACATAAATAATATTTAATACTTCCTCTAGTAAACAATTAGTGCTGTCTTTATCTGTAGTCAAACTATTCAGTTTTGACAAACAATATGTTTGCGGATATTTTAGTTAGCCATACAGAAATTATGTAAGTAGATTCATCTCACAAGACAATTTCATAACAATATATTTTTATTAGGTTTTACAAATTAATAGATTGTAATTGAAAGAAATTTGTGATCAAATTTATGCTTTTGGGACCATGCCAAGGTACTTATTATTATGACTGGCGATGGTACTTAAGAAGCATCTCTTGTTAAGATTTAATAAAAAGGAGAACATTGGTCTCAACTAATTAATATACAAAGGGTATAAAATAGACATGCCGCATATTAATATATTATGGCAATGTACAATTTAAACTATGACTTTTATGTCAGATAAATACATGCCAATATTTATTGTAGCACTATATATTTTTCCATATAAAATATGTGTAGCAATATAACTTTTGTAAAATGATTTCGACATTAATGTATTCAAACCAAATTATTGGCTTAATTAGTTGCATCTCGCACACTTTGGACTGAAGGTCGTGTACTGTTCTCTCTAGTAAAAAAGAGTGACACCCTCGAATGTGCACAATTAACATGCAGTTTGGATATATGAGAAGTATATACTATAGATTATTTCTGATTAAAAAAAAAACTCCCATGCATGGGTTTGTACTCTTTTTAATACACAATGATCAAAGTGTGATGACATCTTGTGGAATTTGAAATTTGAAAAGTAAAAAGTTGGAGAGTCCAATAGTGTACATTAATTATAGGGAAGCTAGATAAACCCATATGGAAGTCATTATAAGTTTGACTTCCACATGTGCCTTATATGTTTTATTGAACAAATTCTCCCTAGATTTTCAGGTGAAACCAAAAAAAAACACAGTTACTTTATTGCGACATGTGGATTTTTGAATTGTTGGAGTTGAAGGACAGTTCATCGGCAGTGTGGAGCCGAAACTGAAGCTAGAGAAGATATGAATTGGTGCAAAAGTGCGATGCGTGGCAGCAATGCTAGCTATAGTTGTTGAAAGTCGCCTACTCCCATGACCAGTACTAGCTCATAGTTGTCGTAGATGGATGACATGTTGAGGGAGGTCGAGTTGATTGAACGGTGAGTCCCGAAACATGAGAGATATAGAGAGATGAGATAGATATAGATGGGAGTCTAAGGTGGAGGCCGTGTTAATTAATTACCATGCATCATGCATACAACTTAGGAATGCCTAAAGGCAAGGTAATTTACTCTGAAGTAACTGATAACCGGACTCTGGATCCTACCCATTTAAATGCATATGCGCAGAACGC
Organism: Phragmites australis; assembly: GCF_958298935.1. Taxonomy (NCBI): domain Eukaryota; kingdom Viridiplantae; phylum Streptophyta; class Magnoliopsida; order Poales; family Poaceae; genus Phragmites; species Phragmites australis. The sequence goes on along the minus strand of NC_084923.1, from coordinate 35,498,726 downwards.
AATCCATGTAGACCATCCAAATCGACCAAATAGAGGACACATACTTGCAGTGGCACAATAAGCAGGAGACTAAATATATACAGGGTATTATTCTGAATAAGTTGATGATGTATACAAACCTAGTACTGTCCGGAGCATTGGAAGTACTGTGGCTAAACGCGTCAAAGCCATACACTTCACAACCTCTCTGCAGAAAGCCCATATCTCTCATCTGGACATGGCCTGTAGCACACCACATATGCACATGTCCAATCACTTAAATATACAACGGATATATCTATAAATATCTGTATGAACATACGGAGACATTCAATAAGTATTTCCAGATATGTACGAGCTCAAAGACAGTACTGCAAACTTTTTTTTTAAAAAAGGAATGGCAGTGTGCATGTGTTAGCTTTATGGGACTGACAGGAAAAACTAACCACACACACCCCGCGCCAATAATTCAGCTAGCATAATGTGATATGACCTTACTGAATTATCAACTCAGAGAAAGAAAAAAATGTTTCTGAAAGCGAAGAAAACCAGCTAATATGTGGCAGAGGGTAATGTTTTACCTGCAGTGCATGATCTGTTTGCCGTCGTGCCCTTGACTGTTCTATACATCTGCATCAAGTAAAGCAAAGAAGAAGACAAAGAAAGGGAAATATGAGACTAGACCATGTGCTGCCATTTGGTTTACCCTTGCAACGTTCGAGTTAAATTAATTGTAATTGATATATATTAGTTAAATGAGTTGGGTGAAAGAGACGAATTATTTGGCGACAGCTAAAAACAATAAGACCAAGAAGAAAATGGTTAAAGGGGCTGACCAAGAGATCATCAAACAATGCTATCTTTTTGTTTGATTCTTGGAGAGAGAGAGAGAGAGAGAGAGAGAGAGAGAGAGAGAGAGAGAGAGAGAGAGAGAGAGAGAGAGAGAGAGAGAGAGAGAGAGAGAGAGAGAGAGAGAGAGAGAGCTTCTAGTTACTTGCCTGCAGGTGGCTCTTAACATGAGCAAGCGTGAGATCCTTCACGTTCATCAGCTCTAACACTGACTTTGGTGTTGCTCCTAGAAAAAAGATACAGTTCCTTAATTGTAACCAGTATGAAACGAAACAAACAAGCAAGTATAAGCTACAATTGTATCAAGAGAAATTTCTCAAGCAGTCGATCTGTAAGAACTTTTGAAGCACTCTAAAAGAACTATTGAAGCAAAAAAAAAAAAAAGAACACTCCGGATCAAGAGCTGAAACGTACGTTAGCTTTAAGCAATGAATCAATCGAGGAAATGAAAACAGATAGGGCCCACACAAGATTCAAAACAAGTCGTGATCGAACTGAGAATTTTAGGTGAAGAGATTGAACAACAACATGATTACCAACTGTAACATGAATTTTGAATCACCACTCCAGAGTTTAATTTTCGATATGAGCTAGACAATTAGCTCATGTGATTATGAACAAGCACAAACCAGACAAAACACAAGCGGCCAACGAAGAAATTAATTAAACACTATAGCAAGATGGATGCAACGACGCGCACGAACTTACTCTCATGGCCGCCGAGGAGCTCTACGGCATGCGCAAAGTGCGCATGAAGCGCCGTCGTCCACCGCATCCTCGGAGCCCTGGAGCTCCTCTTTCCACCGCTACTGCCATTCCCAGATCTGGTTGCGCCTCCAGATAACACCGGGCTGCTGGCACCTGAGCTTTTCTTCAACCTCTGGATCTGACTAGGTTGGTGCAACCGTTGCTGCCGGAGGTCGCAGTGGCCATCCTGCTGCGCCATCTCAAGTCCAAGGCACAGCTTTGGCTTGGCGAAGAACCCTGTTTCGTGGCACTCTTCACCGCCACCACTGCTCCGCCCAGCATCGGGTGGCAAAGGAGGTCTGATTTGGAGCGACAGATCGGGGGCTGTGCTAGTAGTTGCCATTGCACGTTGCTGCAGTTCTAAATTAGCAACAGGTAGGGTTGAGCTTATTATTGCTGGACCTTGGAAGAGAAATGGAGCGAGAAGCTAGGGATCTTGATGATGAGGTCATGAGTGGGATATGACATATGGTTCTTGTATTAGGGGTTTGTGCGTGTGGGTGAGAAAAGGGCCGTATAGATGCCTAGAGAGAGAACGAGCGAAGTTTGGTAATGTTATCGTACAATTATAGGGATAGCAATAGCTAGAGGTTGGCCGATGCTGAGGTTACAGAGAGGGAGAGATGAAATGCGTGAAAGGTGGAGCAGGACCGATATATTTTCTTGTCCGCAGCGTAACACTGAGACATGGTCCAAACCGATCGATGGGATGCATGGACTGCAAACTGACTATACATGATTGTGCACCTATCTGAGTGAAGGTGTCGTTTATATTGTATATAATAGCTTTAGCATATTCCTTTCTCACCGTGCATTTGGTCAAGTGACAGACCACGGTGTATATATTTCTTTGGGCATATATCTTGTCAAGAGGATAAAGTCCCATAATCATGAATGACAATTCTGTGTACCCTCTGAAATCACTCACTACTATAAGACACCCATTTACAGCCGGTTCAGGACGGCACCACTGCCAGTTTTTGAAACAATAATATATAAATAATCAGCAATGATAATGGTTAAAGAATCTACGATGATAGCTAGTTCATGTGGCATCTAAGATTATTTAGCCGTTGAAGCTTAAAAATCAACAGTGATACATTATTACTACCAGTTCAAGCCGATCATCTTATGGGTTTTTTTAGTAGTGACTAGTGGCAAAAGAGCGTGATGTTGGTGTATTGATTTACCCGCATATATATATATATGACATTGACTGTTACTTGTGGTTGCTAACTTTTTACAGTCTTAGGACCATAACCATGACTACATTTATAATTTTGTTTCAATAAGTACTAAGATAATGTAATTTTATAAAATATTTTCTGTTAACAAGTCTAGTATGCAGTTTTCATGTAACCGGTCTTAATAATTTTAAACATATTAGACATCACGGATCCTAGGACAACAAATGAAAAAGAATGGAGGGAGTAGCTTCCCAAAAATGGGTTAAAAGTGGAACTCACAATGCAACAAAACCATAGGGTGCGGGTTCTGATTTCTTGCTTAAAATAAATAAAGGTATTTAAAAAAGGCTTAAAAGGGGCTTGAGTTTTATGGCTTTCTGAGTTTCGAAAATTTCACCTTTTTGAAGAATTGAAGTTTCAGTGTATAAAAAAGAACAAACTTGAAGGATTTTGGTATAGATCAAGAACTTTTGATAGAGGATTAGGGAATCTAATCATAGGTAAGCCTCGGCATGCTGATTCCATTTACCGTCTGGTTAATTGCCAGTAGTTTTTGGAACCCTAGGATATAATTATAAGCTTATACCTATATAGTATAGTGGGTGTGGTCTCGGCTCGGTCATGTATCTTGAATATTCTGGCAAGATGACCTGTTCCTATCAAAAAATCTAACTCACATGTTGTCCCATGCAATTTCGAACATTCAAATAATCTTAAATGGGCAGCAGTTAATTTCTTTACTAGTGGTGTTGACCATCGAAAAATCACCCCCGCCTCGCTCTCTCATGCAAAGAAAAAAGAAAAATGTTAGTTATCTTCCTAATACTTCATGGATTTATGTATTTATGAAATACTTTGTGGATTTATGTATTTAAGAAACACTATGATGCTATACTAGTTGATCAATAGCAAATCGAGCGTAGCGTGGCTGGTTCTCCTGGCGAGGGGTCGGACCTACCCAGGCTAGCACTACTACAAAACGATACTGTACAGGCGGGTAGAAAAGCCTTTTCACAGGCGTTTGGCGCACCCGCCTCTGACAGAAGGCCACAGGCGCAAAAGTGACCGCCTGTGAAAATGGATTTCCACAGGCGGTTATCTTAACGAACCGCCTGTGGAAATCCATTTCCACAAGCGGTTCCTAATGTCAACTGCCTGTGGAAATGGATTTCCACAGGCGGTTCATTAAGACAACCGCCTGTGGAAATAGATTTCCACAGGCGGGGTCCACATTAGCTGCCGCCTGTGATATAAAGATTTGCACAGGCGGTTCCGTAGGAGAACCGCATGTGGTATATATTTATTTCAAAAAAAATAAATAGAATATATTTTATTCCATCCAGATTTCACACAGTTTCAATAACAATATGAATAACATCACATATTTCAACATTTAACACAAGTACAGCAATATTTACAAAACAGTATTTACAACATCACAAGCCTATATAGCTAAGAGTCGCTGTCCCACACACAAAGTCTCGGATGGCTAGCTAATTCGCCTCCGCGATCAAAGAATCTACCGTTCTTGTGGATGACTTCGTGCATAATAAACCGGCACATGTCACGTTGGACGTTTTGGATTTCTTTATCGGTGAGAGCTTGGTTCGCACATTGAATCATCCTTGCCTGGTTTGAAAACACACTAAAAGAGTTAAAACACTACTAACAACGGAAACATAACCAAATAAGAATGTGCAGGCGCAATGGTGACTTACGTCCTCAGGGTTCGTTGTGTACCTCCCGTTTATCCTAAGAAATTTGCAAACATAGTATCCACAAAGAACGGTATTGAAACCTTGCTTGTGGCACTTAAAAAAACGCAACGTATTCGTTAGTTCAATAAAACTATTGGTCATTAATAGTGGAATACAAGAATTAGAAGTTGTGTTAGTACCGGAAAATGTGTACGGACTGTCATTGCATCCGGCCTGTCCGTATCGTGTATCCCACCTTTCATTACGTACCACTTGTAGGCCCTATTCGAATACCAACAAGTAATTATCAATTCATAAATAATGTATAAGAATTTTAAGTATGGGAGACTTCCTTTATCTCTGTATAATATCAATGAAATCTTGGTAGGATTTTTGTTGGAAATCGGTAGAGTCAAGGACCACGAGTCTGCTCGACTTCGGCATCAGCATTATACAAATGTAGTGATCGCTACATGAATACTTCTGTTAGATTCTTGATCAATCAACTAAGTTGAACACTTATGTTAGATTCATAACGTATCACACTTACTTAAAGTTGTAGGGAGCGAAGATGCAGTCCTTGTCCTGCATTTCAAGCATAGCCCTTCCTACGTAGGTTGACATTTCGAGCCTTTTTGTTTTGGTTGCTTCTTTTATGACCCGTGCTTTATCCTTTTTACTCTTCCCCTTAATCCTAGGGTCATCAGTCCTTATGTTCACGATCATGTTTGGCTAGGAAATTCGTTGCGGATCAAGGAATCCGACAGGCCTCTTTAACTTATCTGCATCGTTAAATTGCATCCTACAGAACAAATTAATAGTCATTAGCTTCTATAACATATATTGGTACACTTATGAACGTAGAGATAGATTGTTGGCACTTACAGGCACCACCAGACGCTTATGAGATTGATGTCAAGTTTGTCGAGGCGGAACACAGTGTGCATGTCCTTGAAATCCAACATGAGGTAGTTGTCTCCGCTTAGATAAACGTTAGCGGGGACAGAAGCAGTGATTATGGAGAGGCCCGCGCGACATGCCCTCATGTACCATTCGTGGAATTTCCTCATCTCCCACGGACCTTCCTGGAGTTGAAATGATGGCAGAAATGGCTTGCCATGCTCATATTTTTTGGGAACATCCAGTGTAGGCACAAAATCTATCTGTGACGTACTTAATGCTTTGACGATCTCTTTCGTGAGATTGCCCTTCGCTGGAGATTCCTGTGTGGATGATGCCTTTGGTTTTGACGAGGACAGAAGCCACCTCTTCATCAGATCAGGTAGCTCAATCTTCTCATACGGGGTAATCATTGTAGGAACTCTCCAATGCTCAGGTGATGGATGTGCAGGAGGCGGAGACACCGGAGTCAGAGACGCTGGAGGCGGAGGTGCCTGAGTTGTAGACGGTGAAGCACGATGCGAAGTTGCCTGCGGCGGAGATACCAGGCCTAAGGCGGAGTGGGTTGGCACGGGGGCTGAGGTGCCTGAGGCGGAGTCGGTTGGCTCTGGGGCTGAGGTGCCTGAGGCGGAGTGGGTTGGCTCTGGGGCAGCGGTGCCTGAGGCAGAGATGCAGGGCCCTGGGACAGGCGGGACACTGGCGACTGTGACTTCGGACAGCTTACTATGATATACCGTCTGGGCCACAAAATGAAGTTTCCAACAACCTCATCGAGAATCTCAATACCCTCAGGTGCGCTGATTTCGAGCTTGTACTTCCTGAAAATCGGTTGCACCGAGTCCACTTGTACCTTGGCGTAACCGGCCG